>NC_090229.1:3994730-5389730 GCF_024489055.1 Chanodichthys erythropterus
TAAAACACACACACACAACATATACAACACACACACACACACAACACACACTCACACAACAAATATACACACATTCACAACACACACACTCACACAACAAATATACACACATTCACAACACACACACACACACAACACACATTCACACAACATATAAAACACATACACACAACAAATATACACACTCACACAACATATAAAACACACACACACACACAACATATAAAACACATACACAACACACTCACACAACATATAAAACACACACACACAACATATAAAACTCACACACACAACATATAAAACACAACACACACAACATATAAAACACATACACACAACATATAAAACACATACACAACACAATCACACAACATATAAAACACAAACACACTCACACAACATATAAAACACAAACACACTCACACAACATATAAAACACAACACACACAACATATAAAACACAAACACACACACACAACATATACAACTCACACACACAACATATAAAACACAACACACTCACACAACCTATAAAACACAAACACAACAAATATATACACACTCACAACACACACTCACACAACACACACTCACAGATACAACACACACTCACACAACAAAGATACACACACTCACACAACATAAAACACACACACAACACACACAACATATAAAACACACACACACACAACACACACTCACAGACACAACACACACTCACACAACATATAAAACACAACACACACTCACAACACAGACACACCACACACACACACAACATATAAAACACACACACAATACACACTCAGACACAACACACACATATAACAAAGATACACACACTCACAACACACACTCACACACAACACACACTCACACAACATAAAACACACACACAACACACAGACACACCACACACACACAACATATAAAACACACTCACACAACAAATATACACACGCTCACAACACACACACATGAAATATAAAACACACAACAAATATACACACACACACAACACACTCACACAACACACACTCACACAACATAAAACAAACACACAACACACACTCACAACACAGACACACCACACACACACACAACATATAAAACACACACTCACAACACACACTCACACACAACACACTCACACAACATAAAACACACACACAACACACAGACACACCACACACACACAACATATAAAACACACTCACACAACAAATATACACACGCTCACAACACACACACACGAAATATAAAACACACAACAAATATACACACACACACAACACACACACGCACACAACACACACTCACACAACACACACTCAGACACAACACACTCACACAACAAAGATACACACACACACAACACACACTCAGACACAACACACACTCACACAACATACACACACACAACACACACACAACATATAAAACACACACACACAAACACAACAAATATAAACACACTTGCAACACACACTCACAAAACATAAAACACACACACACACATTCACAGACACAACACACACTCACACAACATAAAACACGCACACAACACACACTCACTCACACAACATATAAAACACACACACACACACGCACACAACACACACTCACTCACACAATATTTAAAACACACACACTCACACAACAAATACACAAACATAAAACATATTTGTTGTGTGATCCTAACACTAACAGAAAACTTTCTGCATTTTTACTACTTACTTTATTTTTATATCGTTTTTACAAACGAGGATGCCTGTGAAATGATGTTTTGTCAGGTTTTGCTGACTTCTGGGTACAAACTTGCCCCCGAAACATGGTTAAGGAGTACAGATACACACAGTGCTCATGCATATGTCAGGAGTCACAGTTATCATTCGGTCTCTGGTCAACGGGACACAGACGTCTACATACATATGAGACAGAATATATGTATGTGTGCAGACCACAATGATTGACAGGCATCATTCCAGAACGACAGAAACTCACCATCTTCAATGAGTTCAGAGAGCAGAGCGAGAGCAGTTTAGTGGTTAGAGCGAGAAAGAACATTTTTGAGAAGCATATCAGAAAACAATAATGAAGACTGCATTAATTTCTGCACCTTTCAGCGCGATGACTTTGCTCGCCGGGTTCATGATGGCGCTGTCTGCCGTGATCGGCCGGCGGATCGGGTTGGTCGGATCGCTCAGGTCGACGATGACCACCTGGTTCTGCTCGCCCACCTTCTCTCGGATGCAGATGAAGCGGTCCGACTCCATGGTCAGGCAGCTGAAGCTGATGCTGGCCGGACTCACTCCCAGCGCCTGCAGCTAGAGGGCGAGAGGTCAGAGGTCAGAGAGACAATACTGATGCCAAAACACTGGAGCTGATGAAAAGCTAATAATTATTGTATGAAATAAACAATTCCAAATAAAATGAATGAAAACATTTAAAATAAAAACAAACTGAAATATTCACTTTATAAAACTGTAAATCATGCAAAATTAAAATCATTTTAAAAAATAAAAAATAAAAAAAAAATAAAACATGCTAAAAAGGTTAATCATAAAATCAAAATAAAACACTTCATTCAAATTCATTAAATAAAAAAATTTAATCAAAATAAATTAACAAAATTAAACACTTCCTAAAAATTGTCATTAAAAATCTACAAATTAAAATAATTTAAAAACAAAATCAAAATAAAACACTTACTAAAAATTAATTAAATCATAATATAAAATTAAGATGAAATATTTAAAAATAAAAACCAATAAATCAAAATCAAAATACTCCTAAAAATTTAATCATAATCTAAAATTAAAAGAAAAAAACTTTCTAAAAATGTAAACCATAAAATGTAAAAATTTAAATAAATAATTAATAAAAATTAATCAATCAAAATAAAACACTTACTTTATAAAAATGCAAATCATGTAAAATTAAAATCATTTAAAAAAATCTAAATAAAAAAACAATTAAACCATAAATATTTAAGATTAAAATGAATGAATTGTAAAATAAAACAAAATAACACACATGCTAAAAAGTTAAATCGTAAAAATGTCACACTAAAATAACTAAATAAATAACTAAAATCTAAATAAAATAATAATTAACTAAATAAATATTTATATTTATAAATATACATTTTAATATTTAAATAAATAAATAATAAAATCAAAAAATCAAAATCATAAATCAAAATAAAAAGCTTACAAAAATGATTAAAATCATCACTAAAATTAACAATTTTTTTTTTAAAAAGTTCTAAAATGTAAATAATATAAATAATTAAAATAAATCAAAATAAAACACTAAATCATAAAACTGTAAAATTAAAACAAATAATTAAAAATCAAAATAAAACAAAATGGAAAATGAATTATTTTATTTGTTTACTTCCATGTCATGTGATCGTTAACCGATGCAATGTGGTGTTAAATTATTGAAATATTAACTCGAAGTCACCCTGAAAGTTTACGTTTGGTCTTTCCCGCAATAAAGCATGACACGATAAAACATCTCTGATGTTAATCAAGAGTTTCTGCCCTAACCAGCTGCGAGCTGATATTTTCCTCATGCTCCGAACTCTCAATACAGCTATATACTCCACATTAAACATGTTCTGATGAGTGCCAGGCTGAGGAAACATCATGAGTGTTTGGATAATACAGACGGGTGAAGCCCCCACATTCTTCAGGGGTCAGAAGTCTCTCTCTGGGGTCTGGAGTGATTCACTGCTGAGAAACAGAGGAGTAACGCAAACCTGCTGTCTGTCTTACTGGAACATACTGCTTACGCAAGGACCGGGGATAGTGTATAGCAGCCTTCAGCCAACACACACACACACACACACACACACACACACACACACACACTCTGAGTCAGAGAAAACAGAGCTACAACTCTTCCTTCCCTTTTCTTGTCTCAGCATTACTGACTCAAACACACACACACACACACATAGAGGTGCGAGTCTGTGTTTAGCGCTCTAATGAACATCTTCACTGACTTCAACAAATCTCTGTGATCTTCTGGTCTCTAGATAAGTCTCGGGTCTCTCTTCGGGATAGGATCCTGAGATCCTTTTAACAAGAAATGCATGCTTTAGTATTAAAATTCTATACTATGTTTTTCACTGCAAATTAAGACATTTTATGAAAAGGTGACTCTTTTCACAAGATGTAATATCAGTCTCTGGTGTCTCCAGAATGTGTGTGTGAAGTTTCAGCTCAAAATCCCCCACAGATCATTTATTATAGTTGTTAAATTTGGGTGTGAGTAAAAAAACGCCGTTTTTGTGTGTGTCCCTTTAAATGCAAATGAGCTGCTTTCCAGAAGAGGGCGGAGCTTTAACAGCTCAACAACAACAAAGCTGGAGAATCTCACGCAGCCAAAATGAGGAAAGTGTTCAGCCTTACATTGTTCAAACCGGAGTCGACACTGATGGAGAGACTCAGGAAGAAGTTACAACTTTTAGACGTTTCTGAATGGTTAGTGGATAAATTGATGTAGTTTCTGTGGAGTTGATTCAACTCATCCACTAGCATGTGCCGTCATGTTCATCTTTTGTGTTGAATTGACCCTCGTTTGTGAAGCAGTCCGATGTAAAATGACGGCATTTACAAAAACAACTCTTCCTTGTCTCTAAAGCAGCCCAACATGGCCCCGCCCCCTTTGTTGTGTGTTCTCGGGGGCGGGGTTTATGTAAATTGTAAGGTTTGTGATGTCACTAACCCGAGAAGAAGCTCAGTGTAGTCCATTAAAAAGCAATTTCTGTAAAAGAAAATATCTCCCTTTGCATTGAACTTTGAGCGTCGTAACTTTGCAGATGTTGTTTATGATCAAACAGCAACATTACACACTAACTAAAGTTAAAAAATTCAAATCATAATCATAAACCAGCCCTTTAACAACCACAACACAAGTCATTTGTTTACATACGTGCAAAAACACACTTCCAAGTAAAGTGCACTACTCTCCGCCTGAAATATGTAAATTTCTCTCGGTTTCAGATTTCAAATCCAAACACACCTAATCTGATCAGTATCAGGAAACCAAGTGCTTTAAATGTTACATAAAAAGACTCATTTGAATGAAGCTGTCTGCAATTCACAAGCTGTCTGGAGCTTTATACTTATAAATGAAAGGGGCATCATTTTTTTTTGACAGGGGCATAATTTTTGGGGGGTATTAACTAAAAGCTAGCAAGTACAACCCCCCGATATTTATACCATGTTTAATGGAAACACAGAATCAGACTTTAATAATAGGTGTTAAGAGCTTTAATAAGCACTAAGTTCCCGTACGTACACAACAGACCAATTATCAGCACATTCACCAGCTCGGTCCAAAAGTGCAATAAAATTTGCGCAAGCTGTATCTATCACAACGCTGATGATAAAACGTGACCCATTTGAATTCTATTGACAATTTACCACTTCAAAATGCTATGGGAGAAAGTCAAACATGATCTAAAACTGCCACATAAACTAAAAAAACATAAATTATAAAGCTTTTAAACTACTCATGACATCCTTTACTAAAATTTATCAACTTTAATTGTATTTATTGTGGTCTACGGAAGAGGATTAGGGCCAAGCAATAATAAAAAGATAGTTGAGAATAAACTCCTTAAATTACGAGAAAAAGTAGTTAAATTACAAGAAAAAACTCGTTAAATTTCGAGAAAAAGGTCGAGATAAAATGTTGAGAATAAACTTATTAAATTATGAGAAAAAAGTTGTTAAATTACGAGAACAAATTCGTTAAATTATGAGAAAAATGTCGTTAAATTTCAAGAAAAAAGTCTAGATAAAATGTTGAGAATAAACTTATTAAATTACGAGAACAAATTCGTTAAATTATGAGAAAAATAATTTAACGAATTTGTTCTCATAATTTAACGAATTTGTTCTCATAATCTAACAGCTTTTTTTTCGTAATTTAATGACTTTATTCTCAACATTTTATCTCGACTTTTTTCTCTAACTTTAACACGTTTTTTTCTCGTAATTTAACGAGTTTATTCTCAACATTTTATCTCGACTTTTCTCGAAATTTAACGAGTTTTTTTTCTCGTAATTTAATGAGTTTATTCTCAACATTTTATTTCGACTTTTTTCTCAAAATTTAACAAGTTTCTTCTTGAAATTTAACAACTTTAAACTCAAGATGGTTTTATTTTTTTATTATTGCTTGGCCCTAATCCTCTTCTGTCTCATTTTAGAATTTATAATAGATAATTTGTTAAAGGTGCAATATGTAATATTTTCAGCCCGCTAGAGGTCGCTAGAGGCCTATTCAAAACAAAGGCGTAGTTTGATGATGCCAAGTTTGAGCGTGGAATCTTGGGACATGTGGTCTTCACATCCCAGCCAGGGGAAATAATAGGGATAGGACTCGGGAAGAAATCATGTTCATGGATGTGATTATTAACGTTACTGTAGTGTGAAGCAGAGCAGGAGCGAGTGTTGTGGAGCTGAACGAGGAGCTGGAGCGATTGATCAACACACGCCTCACGAGCAGCGGGACTTTTATTATGACACAGTCGCCGGCGCCGCTTCCGCTTTCCGGTCATGAGTATGAGGTAACGCAGCTCTGTTTATCATATTAGATACATTTGAGAGTGTTGAAAATGATGTTATAACGTTACTCTGTGCGTTCGCTCGGCGGCTGCTGTGAGACACTGTTACACACTGCAGTAAGATAGATCCATTTTACAATATCATATTAAATGCTGGATGATTGTGTTGATAAATGGCATGTTTTTCTCCATGTGTAAAATGTGTTCTGTTCAAATGATGGCTGATATTAGGATAAATCCTGGCCTTCAGATATTCCAAGAGACAACATTAAGAGCCTGATGAACTTCCAAGTAGGAAATTAACATTTTCAGTATAAGAAAATGTTAAGTAAAGTTAGTTTGTCTTCCGATGGCATTTTAAATTAGGTGCTTAAATAAAATAAAATACATCATATATCCCATGTAAACAAGTAATTGTTTACTAGGCTATTACTTTATTGCGGTTATGTGTATGATACCACAAAAGACAAACAAACAAATGAATCTCACGAGGAAAGCATGTCCCAGGACCACAATTCAACCCCCCCCAATGTTCCCACCAAAACTTGCACATAACCACAACATTACCAACATCGACGAACGTCTACAGATATTAGTAATGGGTTATTGCAACCTAAAGCTAAAACCACAGACATTTTCATTGATTCAGTGTGCTTGTTTTGCTAAACTTGTGACGTTACCACATGAAAGAGAAGCCCATCGAACAGCAACGTTACTTCGGAAAAAGACTCATAAATCAGGCTTTAAATCTATCAGGTTTAAGTGAAGGGTTGGGCTAATGCATACTGTATTTAGCATTAGCTTTGTATAAAAAGCAATGCATTTATGAGATGTCCTCAATAAAGTCCCACAGGACACTCAGGATGTAGTGAGGCAGAAAGATCCAGATGTCCACACACACACAGATCTAAATGAGGAGTTAAACTCATTTCCTGATGGGCTCGTCTATGATGCAGCTTCTGACCTGCCGTCTTTTGACTCTCTGTGTCTCTGTCTCTTCCGCTTACTGATCTGTCACTGCAAGACATTTGCATTCATGCATTTGGCAAATGCTTTTATGCAAAATGAAACATATGATCAGCACATACATTCCCTAGAAAAAATAATAGTCACATAAAAAAAAAAAATGAAAAAAATTTGAATTCTATCTATGGTTTTGCATAAAAAGACATAAAAAAATCATCTGGTCCTCATCAACCATACAATTTAAAGTTTTAGCATGACTGTATATATTGTTTATCAAGAATCAACTGATATTAACGTAAAGAAAATGCATTTTCTGCTCAAAACACAATCATTCAAGTAATGAGTTCAATTAAAGATATTTAGACCTAGTTTGAGTGTTTGTGTCCTAAAACTAGTCCTCTGTGTCAGTTTGAGCTGATGATAAACATGTTTCCTCTTCCTGCTCATAACTTCATTAGCAGAATCTCTATTGGGTTACAGCTTTACATCAGCAGCCAATCAGAGGACAGAGAAAAATGACGCTGCAAAAATAACAGCTCAAACATGAGCAGGACAAGACATAGTAGAGGGGAAAAGTCATTTAAACAAAATAGGGGATTATGGATTTTAAGAACTATGAGGTGAGATTTGAAAGACTAGTGAAGCTGGCTGTATTTATATCTGTCTGTTGTTTTCCAGTTTAATATTATTTATAAACAATGAGCTGAATGAAACATGTGTGTATTTATAAAAGCACAAACACATTCCCATTCAGTGTCAGTAACTGTACCAATACAATCCAGCCCTGAATGAACTCAAACACACATTCAAGACATAAAGCCGAGCTGCTAGAGGCCCAAAATCCTGCCGGCTGCAGATTCTTGGCATTCTTTCACCAAACTGCACCAGCTGAGCGTCCGACACCGGAATGAGACAAGAGAGAGGGAGAAAGAGAAATCAAAAGAAAGCATGGAGGGACTGGAACTGGATCTCAAGAGACACGCTATGAAATTCCACATATTACAACAAAATATCATCTCGAATCCCGGTAAATCAGCCGTACATCTAAATGAGACGGCAACATCTGGATTCAATCGGCTGGAGAGTGAATTCCAGATGTGTTCGGAGGATTCCAAGGCATTCAAAGAAAACACGGCCTGTGGAAAGGTGAGGCCGGGACGATATGAGAGACGCTCACACGTCTCTGTCATGGAGAATATTTCCAAAGGAGTGTAGAATGAAAGTTCATTAGCGTTTGGCACTGGGCTCTATGAACACAGAAAATACACTGTCCAATTGTTTCCAGTGGATCCCACAACGGAATACACACAATTAAGGTTCTTTACTGGCATTGATGGTTCCATGGGAAACCTTTAAAGGGCTGGTTGATTATGATTTGACTTTGAATTAGTGTGTAAAGTTGCTGTTTGATCATAAACAACACCTGCAAAGTTACGACACTCAAAGTTCAATGCAAAGGGAGATATTTTCTTTTACAGAAATCTCTTTTTAAGGACTACAATGAGTTTCTTCCCGGGTTAGTGACATCACAAACCCTACAATTTACATAAACCCCGCCCCCGAGAACACACAATAAAGGGGGCGTGGCCATGTTGGGCTGCTTTAGAGAAGAGGAAGAGTTGTTGTAGTAGTGTTGTTCATTTTACGCCGGACTGCTTCACAAACGAGGGTCAATTCAACACAAAAGATGAACATGACGGCACATGCTAGTGGATGAGTTGAATCAACTCCACAGCAACTACATCAATTTATCCACTAACCATTCAGAAACGTCTAAAAGTTGTAACTTCTTCCTGAGTCTCTCCATCAGTGTCGACTCCGGTTTGAACAATGTAAGGCTGAACACTTTCCTCATTTTGTCTGCGTGAGATTCTCCAGCTTTGTTGTTGTTGAGCTGTTAAAGCTCCGCCCTCTTCTGGAAAGTGGCAGCTCATTTGCATTTAAAGGGACACACACAAAAACGGTGTGTTTTTGCTCACACCCAAATAGGGGCAAATTTGACAAGATATAATAAATGATCTGTGGAGGATTTTGAGCTGAAACTTCACACACACATTCTGGAGACACTTATATTACATCTTGTGAAAAGGTGCATATTTTTTTTTTTTTTTTGCCCCGATTTGCACAATTAAACAGCACTTTTGCATTTGTCATGTTACAGACTGCAGGCGTACATGACACACATGACAGCACTGTGCTGAATGTTTCATCTGTGAGAAAGGAATAGCACATGTCTGGAGTCGGTGCAACCCACATTTCCAGCTCATCTGACTAATGCAGTATAAAGGAAAAAGAGACACAGACGGTATCAATACATCAGCTCAAAAGCTCAATCAAATCTGGTAGAGAAATGAACAACTTACTAGTCAGATTCAATACTGACAACAACTCACAATAGGCTCCAACAACAACTTATACACCTAAACATACATTCAGAAACTGTGAAATGATATAAGCAATGTTGTGTCTTTTATAAAGCAAGGCTGTGTTTCTTTTTATAAAGAGATATTAACAGTATTTACCTACACTGACAAACATTGCATTGTGAAGCGTCATACTAATATTATTAACCGTTCCATCATCTCTAAAACTCGCTTTAGCAAGCCGATTGTTTCACTACAGTAAGATATTTTTGTGCATGCCATGCAACAACAGTGCAACTTTGTCAATGTGGCATTTTCCATCATGCAACTATGTAATAGCATAAAACGTCAAGCGTTTTTTGTACAAGCGGTGTGATGTACTTCATCTAAAATGATTTCTTACTAGTGTGTAAGGATCATACAAACTGTTTTATGAGTAAATGTAATATTATTATATGTAATAATACTTAAAAACACTGCAGGACTATTGAAGTGGACTGCAAGAGAGCAAAAATGTGATCACAAATGGTGAAAACCTTCAAAGTAGGCTAATGTTGAGCTTTCAGAGCAGCGTAAACATACATTTTTTTTAACTAAAATTATGATATTGATTAATAATAATAATAAAAAAAAACATTAATGTAACTACATTGTTTTAAATGTTGGGCAAGTGTAAGAGTGTAACATTCCATCATTGCAATTTCAGCTATGCAAAGAAAAAAAGAAGGGGGAAAAAAAACTGCATTCATTCAAATGTCACGCAACTCTGTAACATATTCCAGCACGTCATGCAACGATGTTACTATGTAACAGCTTTTCCAGCATTCTTTTAAACGTCAGGCTACTATGTAACATGTAACTCCACATTCTACGAAATGTCACATATGTATCAAGTATGTAACTTGTACGTGCATGAGCGCTGCGCGCGGGCGAGGCCGCTGTTACATAGTTGCGTGTTTACAGTTTGACGGCTCGCGACGCGTCGAGCGGAAACCCACGAATGTTGCGTGTGTTTGTGCGGTTTTACCTGCAGATGCTCCTGAAAGCGGATGGGTAAAATCTGCGCCATTCTCCCAGCACCAACACACTGAGAGGAGAGGAGGAGGAGAGGAGGAAGAAGAGGAGGAGGAGGAGGAGAAGGCGAAGATGAAGAGTTGTGTTTGTGTTCGAGTTGTGTGTCCCGTTAGACGCGGATATTCCGCGAACGATCGTGAATCTCTCTGTCTTCAGCCGGTCAGATCACTCCTGGCAACTTCTCGGAGCGCTGCCGGACTCCTCCGCGTGAGAAAGTAGATCCGTGCGCACTGATACGAGCTGAATGAGGGAGAAACTCCTGTCCTGCGGCGCTGATGCTGTAAACACACTCTTACAGGAGCTGTGTGAGGTCTATAGGAGTGAAACACAGGAGTTTGCAGCTGAAGGGACTGTGAGGGGGTCTCGTGTACCCCTCCGCTCGAGACAAACATGTGACACCAGGAACCCCCCCCAACCCCCTCCCTCCCTAAAAATACTGGGGTCTATTTCTGCACACTCACTCTGAGCAGGAACAACAGCAATACAACACAGGGCATTAAACCAGTGTTATTTTAGTATCATTTATATAGTATTTGTTAATATTTATATTATTATCTTTTTTTATATATACATTTTCAATTTTAGTTGTTGTAATTGTGGTTTTGTCAGCTTTATTCGTTTGTTTTTTCTTTAAATTAAATGTATTTTTTCTATTTTTAGCTTAGTTCTTTAGTTATTTTTAAGTAAAAATAAACTAAAAGTATAAAATATTCCTTTGGCAAATAGCTGAAATATTTACTGAAAGTATAAGTGAAAGTTTTTTTATATTTTATTTTAGTTACACTTTATTTTAAGGTGTCCTTGTACATTTAAGTACTGAGTAATATTAATTAACTACATGTACTTACACATAAATATGCATAATTTACTTTTATTACTACATTAAGTACATGTAACTAGGACATTAAAAAAAAGTGTTACTTTTTTATTATTTAAATTAACATTTTATTTTATTTAAATTACCGGAAATGTTTTTAGTTAACAATAACTGCATTAAACACAAGCACACATTAATCTGGTCCTCTTCGTTTGGCTCCTTCACCTTGACATGTAGCTTTTTTGTCTTTCAGGAAAAACAATATGTTATTTGTTTGTAATTTGTAATATGTTTCTGTTCAATAATATTTTTTGATTATTATTGAAACATTTGAGGGTGTTTTATGATCCTATGCAATATTTATACCATTTTTATTAGCTATTTTTCCTCCATTGAAAATAACAAAAAAAAATTCTGACATTTTTTTTTTATTATTATTTTTCAATTAAAGCAGAATTTCATGATAAAAGAGAGACTAGGCTTATAAAACCACATTTTTTGAAGGTAGATTAGTGACATCTGGTGGGAGTATAAAAAGAAAAAGTTGTGCAATGCCATGTAGTGTAACCGATAGATACCTGTATAGTTCTATATAAAGTGTCTTATAAATTCTATAGTGGTTTTTAGACATAAATACTTATTTTTATTACATTATGGAATTGGATTTATACTTAGACATTCTCAAGTTTTAGTTTTTTCTTTTGTTTGAAATGTTGATTTGAAGTGTCAGTTTTTGCATTAATTTTACTACAGTCAAACCCAAACACAAAGGAGGACATTTTGTTACACAAAACATAAAAAAATCAATAAAAATGTAACAAAAATGAACAGATTTGCTTAATGAATCTGATTTCAACCTGCTATTTGAGTCTTCTGGCTCAGTTTTGTGTATTTTGTGTGTTCACATAGATAATTCGACAAACGTCAAATTTCAAAAAGTTAAAATTTTTGGCCATTCTTGACTGAAGAGGACCAATGGGTTAAACTAATCATAATGAAAAAGTAAAATTTTATTCCTCGACATATCCATAAATACATGGTGCATGAACAGTACCATTCAGGTTCATGATCTCTCTATTTAAAAAAGTATAATGATATTGCTATATGTACAGTAGCAAGGTAATGCTTAAAATATACATGTTCTTTCAAGCAAGCTTTAAAATGAAAACTGTTTCAAAGTACCATGATATTGATAAATACTTCATTTAACACTATTGTAGTTTGGCAGACTACAGGTGCAAAGTAGCTTCACAACACTGTCATGAAGCAATTTTGATTTTAATCTGAATGCAATGTTTGTGTGATAAAAAAAAAAAAAAATTCAGAAAGGTCACATGTTGTTGTTTTTTTTCTTTATTCAAACTATTTTACATTAAGACAACAAGTTGCCCTGTAAACATTACATATGTAACAGTTTAGCTAAACTACATCCCCACATTCAAAATCCCCAAACATGAAAGGTACTAAACACAAGACACACTATTAATGTTTGACAAACATAATCATATAAATAATTTAAGCTATGTATGAGTGAGTGTTTTTATATGTAATATCTGTGTCAGGGTCAGGCTGAAGGGGCGGGTGGTTTAGGGCCGTACGGGGTGAGAGAGGTGGGTGCTGTGTTTAGCTTGACTCTTACGGTCGATCAGCAGAAGGGGGTTCTTCATGTGATGCGAGATCATCTCCTGCAGACTGCTGAAGAGCTGAGAAACAAAGACAGAGATTATCAGAACTTCAATATTAACTGATATAATGTCATTTTGCACTGACATTTTGAAATATATCAATATGTAGCAGAACCAAAAGTGATATCTGTTTTTAATGACCCTACACGTTCGATTAAACTATCAAAATATGAGGAAAATATTTTATATTTTTGGGAAGGGAGGAACAAAACGCTAAACTTGGTTCAAGACAAAATCATTTGGCAAAAAAATAAAAAGGCAAACATTGATTACAACATAATAGTTAAAAGTAATAGTTATTAATATTTTGGTGGTTTTCTCTTGTTTTTGCATGTATTCATAATTTTTTTTTGTATGACAGCCTGGCCAAAAATTATGTCAGCAAAATTTGTCATGTTTCATTGCTTCATTATCACAAATAAAACAATCGAATCAAAGCACAACTACTTTATATGATTACAAAATCTGTAACAATATTTTTTATGATATTTGAATAAAGGGCAAAGATGTTATATATATAGTGAATATAAGCTAAGTGTGTATATTATATATATATATATATATATATATATATATATATATATATATATATATATATATATATATATATATATATATATATATAAAATGACTCGAGTGAACATTCCCATTTAGATGATGAACATTAAGCATTTCAATAAAATACAAATCACAAAAAAACAGAAACAATTGTTAATTCCTCCATGTATATATATTTTTATCTTTATATATATGTTATTTTTTACATTTTAATTTATATTTATTTATTTTATTACTTAAATTTTGCTTAATATTTTTATGTTATTTTATATATATTTTTATATTTTACATTATTTTATATTTAATTTTTAATTTTATATATTTATTGCTTAATTTCAGAACAACATTCCCAATTACGTTAAAAATTAAATATAAAAAAAAAAAATAAAATAAAACTTAAATAAAAAAAAATTATATATATTAAGCAATTTTTACATTCCTTTTATATAATTTAATTTATTACTTCATTTCAGTACAAGATATATTATATATATATATATACAGTGAATATAAGCTGTGTGTATGTAATATAATATATATATGTATGTATATTATATATATATATATATTATTGTTTTACTACTATTATTGCATTACAGATAAATATATACTAATATATATATTTAATAATAGTAAAAATAATAGTAAAACAATAATTATTATCATTATTATTATGAATTCAAAGTAATTTGCTTCAATGTGATATTGTTTAGAGAATAAATCCGTAAAGTATCTGGGGGGAAAAAAGTATTTAGTGAGTTTGCCAAAAGCATAAAATCATCCAGCTGTGATGAGAGAAGAGATTTTGTGGTCACATGAGACGGAGATAAGCCAAAACGCAAAACATTTAAACAATGTCTATGAAAAATAATAATGTGAAAAAAAATTAAATAATACATTTAAAATAATAAATTAGGGGTTTAAACATGCTTCAAGTTCAGTTTATATGGTAAATTCTGGTGTTAGCCACACTAAAGTCATGGGTTCAATTCCCAGGGAATGCAGTGCATGCGTTGAAAAAAATGTAGCACTTGAATGCAATGTAAGTCACTTCGGATAAAAGCGTCTGCCATATGCATAAATTACACATCCGACATTCACTTCCTGGTTGCTTACATTAGGAGAATGTATGTAAAAAGTCTCTGTTTGGATTTAAATTAAGAGTCTGTGACTGGATCATTAATGCAGTGATTATTATGTTTCTGGCATGTTATATGTTTGTTTTTTTCTGATCATACTACATGTGAATTTGACAAACAGCACAGTGAACGCAGATCTTCCTCTACCTCTTCCGTCTTCTTGCCCTCTTTTCCCAGCGCGTAGTGGTGCGAGTCCTCCAGGAAGCGCACAGGGATGTTGTAAACGGTCTGACGGTAGAGCACGACCAGCGTGTAGGGCTGACGGTCGTTCTGAGAGCTACTGAACCGGACCAGAAACGTGCCGTCCTGCGTGATGACAGGGAAAGAGACACAACCATGACAACTGTGACAACACACACTCAAAACAGGGTTCCTACACATTTTCCATTTAAAAATTCCATACTTTTCAATACTCAAATTTCCAGACCTCCTTCCAAACGATTTCTGCCATTGGTGAGCCTCGGTCTCCTTTTCTATGTTTTTTGGCGCACCAAAAATATTCTCGCCGCTTTATAATATTAATAATGAACCACTGTACTCACATGAACTGATTAATGGATCTTGAGAGAGGAAATGTCACTGCTTTATGTTTGTAGTCCGGGTCCTACAGTCTTTTAGTGATTTTTAAATTAGTGTTTGATTGTTGAAATAAAGTTTTGTATTTAGTATTCATGTCTAGGCCCTTCTCTTCTTAAAAACCACGTACCTCTGTAACTTTTGTTGGGGATAAAATCTACAAGTACTAATATATTCCGTTTAACAAGTTGGCATGACTTAGTTTGTTTCCCTTTCCGGCCATACCACTCACTACATAGGCGTGAATATTTATTTTGTCTATTAATTCGATACATTTCCTTTATAGAGATCCTTCTGTGATTTATCCATCTGCTCTGTTCTCGACATTATATGTATCATATATTATATGTATCAAAGTATTTTTATAGAGTAGCCTACGAGTATGTGTAGCACAAGCAGTAGAGAGGTGAAAAAGGTGACATGTAGAAAGTAGATAGTTGTAGGGGGTCTGGGGGCATCCTCCCCCAGGAGAAGATTTTTGTGATTTTAACATGTAAAGGAAGCATTCTGGTGCACTCTGAAAAGAAAATAAATGGAAAAAAACAACATTTGCTTCAAGTAAAAAAATAAAAAATAAAACATTTTGGCACCGGGGCTGAGCATTGACAAATTTCACAATCGAATGTGATTTTGATTCAGAAGCTTGCGATTTGATTTTGATTTGATTACCTTTGATTCAGTATTGATTAATTTGGGCCTATCAGGTACAGTACATGGCAAATTTCCTCAAAGAAAAAAATCTCTCAACTAATGCTGTAAACAATACAGGGAACCACAGCTGGTACGTCATTATAATATTAGGTTAAATTGATCGTAAGTTACTTACATATAGGCTAACTTACACATAAGGAAGTTTTTATAATAACGTTATAATCAAGGTGACAATTATTTTTCTACTCTTTTTATGTAGGCCTAAACATTTAAATGGTGACTGTCATAAAACAGATTTATGTATTCAATATAGAAGCACATGTTAAGTACAAATACAATGAATATGTAATAGCCTATAGAGCATATATTTATCAAAATGCTCCTCTCAAAGTTCATTTTTGTAGCTAAATGATGAGTTATTGGACATTGTAAGGCTTTTCTGAGGTAGGCTAAATGTGACATTTTTACAAGCTGTTTTATTGACGCCTTTCTGCGGTTGAAACGCTGATTAATCGATTGCATGTGACATGACAGATTTTGGTAAGTTGTACTGTATCTTTCAACATACCTTCAGATGTTCAATCATTTTGTGTTGTAACTAGTAAAGTCAAAGAGATGGCTGGTTCACGAGCGCTACAGCGATCTGTCACGCCACAGAGCACAGACACAGATCGTGACTAACTCCAGTCTATGGAAAAATAGTAACCCCATTTGCAATTCTTATGAGAATCTTGTGTCACACAGTCACTCACCCCGAAAAAATAACTCTTCGGATGTAAACGATTCACATAAATTATGTATTTTGATTAAAAACTGCTAATTTCGCCACAAAGTGACTAGTTTGCAGGTATAATAAATTAGAAAAATGAATAGAGGCAATAGTCTGGAAACACAAATATTTTTCCATACTCTGATTTCTTTTTTCCATACTTTTCCAGACCTGGAAAAAACTCAAATCAAATTCCATACTTTTCCATACTTTTCCAAACCGCGTAGGAACCCTGTCAAAATTAACTCAAAATGTCTTCTTTTATGACAAATGTTAAATATTATAAGGTTAGTAGCTTAATTTGAGAATATGATATATTATGATATATAACATGACTCAAGTGAACATTTCCATTTAGATGATAAACATTAAACATTTCAATAAAATACAAATCACAAATAAACAGAAACAATTTGTTTATTCCACCATCTATATATATTTTTATCTTATATATATATATATATATATATATATATATATATATATATATATATATATATATATATATAAAGAAGTTATTTTTTACTTTTTAATTTATATTTATTTATTTTATATTTTATTACTTAATTTTTAATAATATTTTTATATTTTACATTATTTTATATTTATATATATATAAAATTATTTTATATTTATATAAAATAATTTTTTTGCATTCTTTTTTATATATTTTATTTTATTACTTCATTTCAGAACAACATTCCCATTTAGATGAAAAATTAAATATACAAAAAAATTAAATTAAAGGTTAAAATATATATATATAATACATTTTTTTACATTCTTTTTTATATCTTTTATTTTATTACTTCATTTCAGAACAACATTCCCATCCCACCTTGTTAATCCTGAACACGGTTTCCTCCGCAGTCTTACGGTCACAAACTCCAGCAAACCACTCTGTGTCCTGAAGCCCCGCCCCCTGATCGTGATAAAAACCGTCAGCCAATCAGTTACTGAATAAAGTCTGCCACCAATCACATGAAACATTGACTGTGTCTGTTGTGTTTACCTGTGCAGCTGGCTTTACTCCAAAAGAATGCCCTGTATGAGGAAAGAACACGAATTAATTAGGGAAGGACTGATATGGAAATTATGACTGATTTTGATAACAGTAATTGTTTCATGTGACATATGATAACAGTTACAAAAAGTCCTTCAGAATTCAGATGAATCCTGTGCATTAGAAAAGATGAAACTCTTAAATTATTTTGACTCTTGTCGTGTGAAAAGATCATTTAAATCTAAAAATATAAGCCCTCATATCAGTGACTTCTAATATCAGACAAATCTTCCAGACAAAATCACTGATATTATTCAATACTGATGTGGTCACTGATCTAAAATAAATGCCACAGCCTTTATACCAGAGGACTAACCCTAAGTGTTCATGTCAAGCAGTAGAAACTGAACTTCTGACTGACAGAGAATGACAAAAAAAGAAAAATAATAAATCTAATCACCTGTGCTGTCCAGAGATGGAGGTGGAGGAGGACTGGAAGCACAACATATTGACAGAAATTTGATTATGCCAGCGATGAGGAAGAGGCAAATGTCATAAAGAAATGCACATCTTATATTTCAACAGAAAAAAAAACAAAAGGCAATGTGACTATTTTCATGACAATTCAGTCCACATATTGCCCCCAAATGCTCATTACACTAATGCAAAAAAACAAATCAAAACTGTAAGACAGTAATGTAAAATTCAAGGTTATTATTGTTAACTAAATCTAACACTAATAACATTTTTATTACTTGGAAAAAAAAAAAAAAAAAAAAATGAAAAAAAAAAAAAAAACCTTATTTTATATTGCCAAGTCAACTTTTCTCATTTTTTGTTTGGTTTAAGTTGAAGTACTAAAATAACTAAAACTAATAAAACTAATTAAAACAACAACAACAACAAAAACAAAAACACAACAAAATATCAAAATATTAACAAAAGTTACAATATATAAAATGTAAAACTGGAAAAAATTAAACATTTATAACATGTTTATTATTATTTTATATTTTATTTTAAATTTTATTAAATTGTATTGCTTCATTCAGAACAACATTCATGAATATAAATTTAGATTAAAATAAATAAAATATTAAATAAAAAATAAAATGTAAATAAATATATATAAAATAAAATCTAAATTCACAATATTAACAAAAGCTATAATAGTATATCAGTGAGACTAAAAGAAAACTTGAAAATTCAACCAATATTAACTTTAATAAATTCAGCATGAATAAAAAGCCATGTAACAAATACAACTATGAGGTATACATTTTAAATATTGTTATTTTTTCACATTAGATTAATGAAAATTCATTTTTTGGTTTATACTGGACGACAGGGAATTGGGCAAGTTTGTGGGAATTTTTATGAAAATAATGTCACAATGCAAATATTCTTACTGGACCCAAAATATACATGCACAATATAATTCCTTTGATTTTAGTGTGAAATATATCTGAATCGTTTTCATGTAAAGGCTTCACAGACGCACCTGGGTTTGAGTTCTTTGGGGATGATGATGGGAGGAACTGGTTTGCTGTTTAGTGCAGGTGGAGGCAGCTGGCCAGAAAGAGTACTACTTCTGATTTTTATTTCTGGTAGCTGAGCTAAACAATCAGACAAGAGGTCAAGCGAAGCTGTACATGTGGCTCATGACTTCAAGAGCAAAACACGTCTAAAGTAGAGAAACTCACTAACCTTTGCTCAGAGACTCAGTGACCAGGAGCGAACTCTGAGGAAACCAACAAATAAATCAGATCTCAAGAGAAAATCACTGTAATGAATGCATGTGTGTTTGTTAGTGTGTGAAACTAGTACAGTACTTACAGAATGGGCTCTGGGAACAGGTGGTTTCATTCTGTAAGACAAGAAAAAGCATTACCATACTAGATTTCGCAAATGTAAAACATCTTTAGATGTTCGCTTATGTAAAAATCTGAGTAGCTGCAGCACATTGTCATGCAGTTGCAAAAGTGTTCAGAGTGTTTTTTAACACATTGTGAGGTGGTTCAGGGGGGTTACTAGGGTGTTGCTAGGCAGTTTCTTACTGGCCTAATTGAGGAGATTCCCGCTTCAAGTCTCTGTGATATTCTGGTCTCTACTGTAGACTAGGGTCCCTCCTTTAATGTAAATTTGTTACGTTTTTTAAAAATTTGAGAGTTATTTTTTATTTTTGTATTTTAGTTTTAGCGTTTTTGTCATTAAATTTTTTAATATATCTATATAGTAACAAACTTAGATGCGATGAATTAAGATTAATCTATTTGACAGCATGCACAGATATATACTTACAAACTTATGTTAGATGTGATTAATCGCGATTAATCAATTTGACAGCACGCACACATATTATATACTTACAAACTTATGTTAGATGCAATTAATCGTGATTAATCAGCATGTTTTCAGTTGTGTTAGTACAATACACAAAATCACA
This sequence comes from Chanodichthys erythropterus, assembly GCF_024489055.1. NCBI lineage: Eukaryota > Metazoa > Chordata > Actinopteri > Cypriniformes > Xenocyprididae > Chanodichthys > Chanodichthys erythropterus. The sequence goes on from NC_090229.1 coordinate 4,015,367, forward strand.
AATTATCTTTTCACAAAATAAGTGTTTCATCTATATAAATGTTTCATTCATAGTAACTGCCTTTCATAATGCTATTACTATCAAACTTTTCATTTGCATCTCTTTTCATTCAGTTTAATACATTTGTCTATTATTTAATCCAAATGATCTTAATGGTTAATCAATGAATCATTTGGTGATTTCTATAGATACAGATTGTATAGATATAATTTCTACTTTGTTTGCAATTTCCGATATGGATAATTTTATTTTACTACATCAATTTAAAATAAATGACAAAGAGAAATGTTGCTTTGGCAGCTAGCTGAAATAAAGTTTTTTTTTTTTTTTTTTTTATAATTTTATTTAATGTTATTTTAACATTAAATTTATTTCAGGTGATTTTTATGATTTTAGATATATTTAACTATATTAATCCTGATTTAGACATACAGAGACATACGCACATTGGTGGTAGAGGGTCTCGCCCTACACTTTTAGGGGGCATTGGCACACGCATCGGGTTTCGGGATGAAGGAGGTTCTGGAAAAAAATAAAACAACGAATGACAAATATGATTTAAAGTCACGTTATCATTCTATAAAATAATTTTAAGCTATATATTCGTGGAGCACTGACCTGCTACAGGCTCTAAATAGGTATCATCATCATCCTGACAGAAACAAAAATAGAGTAATATTAAAATGATCACATGACACCTGACAAGAATTTTTTTCGTTATCATTTTCAATGCTCGGTCAAGCTTACCTGTCCTTCATTTGGGTCCAAGTAAACATCTAGAAGGTCAGAGAGTACAGTAACTAAAAGTGCAGTGTTTTATCAACTAATAAAATCCAATTTGAAAATCTATACATCTTGAAATGACCTTCATCCTGCTGAGGGGCCAGTGGAGGTCTCATCGGGGGTCTCTTAGGTGGGGCTTTTTTACCAGGTTTATCTTTACGTATCACCTCAGGGGCTACAGACAGAGAATATAATGTTGAAGAGTTTTATTGCATCTCTGAATTACACTACCATTCAAATCTCTGGGGTCAGTAAGATTTTTTTAAAGAAATGAATACCTTAAATCAGCAAGAATGCATTAAATTGATCAAAAGTGACAGTAAAGACATTATATGCTGTTTTTTGAACTTTCTATTCATCAAAGAATTCGAGAATTTCTGAAGGATCATGTGACATTGAAGACTGGATTACAGATGCTGAAAATTCAGCTTTGCATCACAGAAATAAATTACATTTTACAATATATTCACATAGAAAACAGTTATTTTAAATTGTAAAAAATATTTCACAATATTGCTGTTTTTACTGTATTTTTAATCAAATGAATGCAGAATTGGTGAGACTTTCAGAACATTATAAAATCTTACTGACCCTAGACTTTTGAACAAAAACATAATTCTGATGGGCTCATTTTACCTTTATTTGACAGAAAAAAGCCAAGAAAATGAGGGGAGAAATTCAAGTATGTAAACCAAAGCTCTCTTCTACAAAATATTAATGTCATCATGCAGCACAGACACATGAGAGGCTGATAGAAACAGGCTGTAGAATGAACACCATTGATCAGAGTTCAAAGAGACTCACGTTTGCCATCATTGGGGTCGATGTAAAACTCTTCTGGATCATGAGGCGGCTCTGGCTTCTAGACGTAAAACAAGCACAACTGAATCTAAAAGTTACACATGCCTCTTTTGTTAAATTAACTCATATTAAAGACACAGATATTGCAATAATTTGAGCACAAGGATGTTTTTTACTGTGCTTTTCCCTATCGGGAGGATCTTGGCTGGTCGTGGCGGCGGTGCTGCCTGTCTTTTGGGAATAACAGGGTTTGGGTTTCTGTCTGGATAACCTATAAAGAAAAAACACTATATTAGAAACTAAATCACATTAAATATAAATTTGTCAGCATAATTAATTATTATAAACAATAAAAAATAAAATACATGTGTATATTTTTTAATGGTCAAATATTTTCAATATTACAATCCATGCAAAGATAACTAAGTAAGCCATCTGTGGTAATTAAGATGAATAGATATCAACAAATGATAGAATGAACGACAGAACAAACAATAGAATGACAGAATGATAGAACGAATGATAGAACAACAGAACAAATGATAGAACGAGCGATAGAATGATAGAACGAATGATAGAATGTTAAAACAAATGATAGAACGATAAATATAATGATAGAATGAATGATACAATGAATGATCGAATGATACAATGAATGATACAATGAATGAGCGAATGAACGAGCAAATGATCGAGCAAACGAACAAGCGAATGAACAATAAAACGATAGAACGAATGATAGAATGAACGATAGAATGACAAAAGGATAGAACGAGTGGTAGAATGATAGAACAAAAATAGAACGATAGAACAAATGATAGAACGAACAATATAATGACAGAACAAACAATGGAATTTTTGAACGAATGATAAAACGAATGATAGAACGAACAATTGAATGATACAACGAACGATCAAATGATACAATGAATGACAGAATGAACGAGCAAATGAATGAGCAAGCGAACAAGTGAACAAACTAGCAAATGATAAAATGATAGAACGAACGATAGAACGAACAATAGAATGATAGAACAAATGATAGAACGAATGATAGAATGAACAATAGAATGACAAAAGGAGAGAAGGAACGATCGAATGATAGAAATAATGATAGAACGATCGAATTATACAATGAATGATAGAATGAACGAGCAAACGAACAATATAATGATAGAACAAATTACAGAACTAACGATAGAATGAACAAATGAGCGAACGATAGATAGATAGCGAACTAGTCCTAGGGTTTTTGCCCGACTGGAACCAAACCAGTGCAGAAATGTTCTCTGGAGTCTGAGTATCAATAATTATTTAAAAAAAAGTTTAAATTTTGATTCACGGCCACTAAGGGGCGCCAAAACGTACGATGTGGGCGGAACCACTTTTACTAAAATGGCTATAACTCGAGAACGAAATTAGATATTTGCACCAAACTTGGTACACCTGTGTATGGGCTAAGTTTTTGGTCACAATAAAAAAATTGTGATGATTGGCCACTAGGTGGCGCTATAACACGAAAAAAAACCATGAAAACAGCTGTAACTACGCAACTGTTAGTCCGATCGACTTGAAATTCGGGATGCAGTGTCTTAGTCCAAGGGGTCATGATAGGCGTATGACATTGACATGACATTGGCGTATCTCAAAAAACATGGCCGCCATCAGCCAATGAATTTTGAGCACCTATTAGACAAGGTTAACGGAGGCCGATCGGAACTAATCTCGGTGTGCATGATCAAATCATGGGCCTGGAGGTCTGTAAGAATTTTGAAAGAAATCAGCCACTAGTTGGTGCTAACGAGTTTCGTGACTCAGTAATCACATGGTGTTTCATAAATCCACACAATATGCATATCATTTGATAGATCTCCTCATGCTGAACAACTTTGCCTCAAGAACAAATGCTGTCAATCAGAGATTGATTCATTAATTATTAGTGAATATTTTAAAAACCTACTTTTGCGAACTAGTCCTAGGTTTTTCACACAATCAAAATAAAACCAGTGCAGGACAATTCTATGGACTCTGTAGATCAATAATTATCAAAAACCATTGGGTCGCTTTAACAGATGATAGATAGATAGATAGATAGATAGATAGATAGATAGATAGATAGATAGATAGATAGATAGATAGATAGATAGATAGATAGATAGATAGAGAGATAGAGAGAGAGAGAGAGAGAGATGTACCCAGGTAAACGTTCTCCTCTACTTGGCGAGGTGGGGCTTTAATGGTGGGACGCTCACATGGTGGGGCTTCATATGTATCACCATCTTCCTCATCCTGTAAAAGCACAGATTAAAGTAAACAAAGATCATGTTCAGAAGTTTCTAAAATAAAATACGTCAAATAATAAAATATAACAGCTCAGATGCATCACTAACTGGGTCACAAGAGGTAAATGCTGAATGATTATGCCTTATGGTACAATTATACAGCTTCAGATTACCCATCAGAGGGCAGAAGGAAGCAGTGTATATATATATATATATATATATATATATATAATTATTATTAATGCTCAAAACAGTACACAATTAATAACACATACCAATGAGACGGAAAAATAAAATGAAAAAAGAGAATTACATGTCACTGAAAAAGGAAGACTGACTGACAGTAGATGTATCAGGATAACGTCATGAAAGTGTCTCACAAAAATCAGTAATTATCTATTAAAGTGGTAAGGGAACTGATACCATGTGGTGACACAAGCAACAGGAAGAAAGATAAACACTGCTGTTCCCACACCTTTAACCTTGTGTGTGTGTGTGTGTGTGTGTGTGTGTGTGTGTGTGTGTGTGTGTGTGTGTGTGTGTGTGTGTGTGTGTGTGTGTGTGTGTGTGTGTGTGTGTGTGTGTGTGTGTGCGTGTGTGTGTGTGTGTGTGTATTTTAGACAGGTGATCCGCACAATACTTACAAATTCCCCTTCTGGCCAGCCGTATGCAGAGCTGGTATCTACAATGTTTAAGAGTTGGAATGAAATCACTCACAGTTTGAAGAAACTAAAATACATTTATAGATCAGTACAATACTCAAACATTTAATCCTGACTTCTATTATTGTGTTTGTGTTGCATCAAAGTCCCTTTAAGACAAGTCATTTCAATCGGCGGCCATCTTTGAAACGCCTCTCGGGCATCTCTTTGAATGGGGAAACATCAAATTCTCCAAAACTGTTCACCAACCTTACGATTAAATTTCATATTTGAAGTCACAACTGAATTCTTACAACAACCGGCTCATAAATTTAATTTCTAAATGCTCGAATCATGACAAAATAAAACTATTTTTCAGGCTGGATCAAGCTAATGCGCATGTGCAGACCTAAATGCGCGTCTCTACGGAGGCGCGCGTCTGACTGTTTCTATAGAAACCGGTGATTCTAACGGCCGCTGAAGTGATGCGATGACTTTACCAGTCGGCGATTGGCTCTTGGCTTTAGAAGGCGGGACTTATTCCGCCATATTGCGCGTTACACTTTCTCCCATTCAAAACAATACGAGTGACACGTTTGTGTTATGGTTATTAGTCTTTGGTTTGCATTTCGTCACTTAGCCTAAATGCGAGTATGAAGCGACAAATAAAAAGACAAATACAGAAACATGCAAGAACACATTATATTCACATTAACGATGACAAAAATAAGTAAATAAATACGAACTCTGAATTATCATCACGTTTAAGACAAGTCATTTCACTCGGCAGTCATCTTTGAAACGCCTCTCGGGCATTCAAGTGCAGCTCCTATCTCTTTGAATGGGGAAACATCAAATTCCCCAAAGCTGTTTGCCAAGCTTTCGATTAAATTTCATATTTGAAATCATCAAAGAAATCTGATAACAACTGTCTGATATATTTTGTTTCTAAACGCTCAAATCATGACAAAATAAACTGTATTTTTCAGGCTGGATCAAGCTAATGCGCATGCACAGTCCTAAATGCGCGTCTCATTTCGGAGGCGCAAGTCTGACTGTTTCTATAGAAACCGGAGCTTCTAATGGCCGCTGCAGTGACGCGATGATTTTACCAATCGGCGATTGGCTCTTATTTAGAAGGCGGGACTTATTCAGCCATATTGCTATAGGCTACTTTCTCCCATTCAAAACAATACGAGTGACGCGTCTTGTGTTAATACAGACTACATATATATCGGCAGCAAAAATAAAATCAATAAACTGTAAAACAAAATAAACAGTAGCCCAAGTAATCCTGTATGATTTATTCATGCCGCGGTGCATGCTGGGAACTCGAGTTATTATCCGATTCCTATCGAAAAACCTTCCCCAAAATGCTCATTTTTGACAGAAACACAGAAAATAAGAAATACAAAGCAAAAACACTTGCTTATTTTTGATTAAGTCGTTGGTGCTCTTGTTGTTTACTCTTTAAAGCAGTTTGAGGCCGCAGAAAGAGAAATGACATAAGGGAAAATGAAGCCACAAAGAATTAAAATACTGAGCCATTAATATGCAAACTAACCAACCTCTCTGCTGTTTGAAAGGTTTGTATGTGTATACATATATTGTTATTATATGTGCATGCCTATTTGTTTAATGCATTTGAGGTTTATATATTATATATATTAGCCTATTTGTTTACATATTAGCTAATTAATTTTATTTTTGCTTTTGTATTTATATATTTCAGCCAAACTTTTTGAATTATATGTACAGTTGATATAACCTCTTATTAACTACAGAAGCTACATAGTTTATTTGTACTTTTAATAATTTATATATTAAAATATATGTGAGCTGCAAATGTTAAAAGGTAATTCAAACCAATTAAATTAAGAAATAGTGATTGAAAGTATGACTAAAAGTATTATTTATCCCCTATCCCTAAAATCTTGATGTTAGGGGGGAAATACATGGATGTTTTAATCTTTTGACTGCTTTTACACAGGTAGGGCCTATTGTCATGAATGCACCTGTTCTCCTGGGCGGGGCGGGTGGTCCACTATGTCTGTACAGAAGAAAAAAGAGGTAAATTATAGTGATGCAAGATGTACAGGTGGAAAAATTTATGTTTTATGAAGAAAAAAAAAACACTTTAGTACTTACAGTACAGATGTTTTCCCAAACTTCCCAAAGAAACTCTAAAAAATAAAGAAATCAGCCTTTTCTGAGCAATACAGTATTTCTCTGGTGACGAAAACACTCATAACAAAATGTACACATTCACATTTTTATTCCCAGTGCCTAACAAGAACAATATGTATCGATCTTTACCACTTGGTTTTTTTTAAACACTTCCCAGATAGTAAAAGATTGTGTAAATGTATATGGATAGAGTGTGTAATATAAATATAAATGTCACAGAGAAAAACAGCACATCACTTTTTCTTTCATAACTATTCAGCTGGGTTGGCTAGGTAAGGGGAAGCTGAAACATTGCCATTTTTTCCGGGTTTTATCAGATCAGTGCTTCAATTGCATCATACAGAGAACAATGCGACGCTTTATTTAATGTGAAGCTGAAACATTAGCAGCTTTTAAAGTAGAAAACAACTAACCTTTCTGAAATATATGTGATATATACAGTATCTGATATCACTTACCGGTAATAAATGAAACTACTACTACATAAACACACCAAATTATGATTTCATTGATGTTTACATATAAAACAGCATCTGAAACCAACTCAAAATGCCCATAACATGTAAATTTGTCTGGATTCCTAACATGCAACATGAAATAAATATAAATAACTGTACTTTACCATGATGCATGAGGTGTTCAGTTCATCAGAAGCTCTCTGCTGTGAGGTTTGGATGCAAATCTCCTAGAACTTTGTATATGAGGACAGTAAGTAGCGTGCTGAACGTGTGTGTGTGAGTTTGAGTATTTGCATAGCAGGTGGATCATTTAGCAGGTTGCTGATTATCCCTGTTAATAACAGAAAGCCCTTCGACCGGCTTCACTAAAGCACTTTGTTCTCTCTCGCTGGATGTTTAGATGCATCTGACCACAGACGGAGCACTGTCAGAAAGAAGAAGTGTTATCAAGCCTTTCAGAGGAACAGAGTTTGATGACATGAGACATTACAAGAGACGGTCTGTGTCTGTGCAGCAAGACAGCTGTGAACGTCTCCAAACCCTGGTGATCATCAGTTCCTGAGCTTAACCTGCTGATGGCAGTGTGAACACACCGAATGACCACAAGATCTAACATTCACACACATAAATGGACCATGATTTGATCCAGTTTGCACTGCTGAAACAGATTTTTTTTAATGCAGAGAACCGCAGTTTCTCTCTGACAATTTTTGGTGAAACTAGCCATTGAAATGTTGGTTTTGTTTTTGATGGAGCATGTAAAACAAGATATTTAGCTTACAAACATACTGAAAATACATACTTGCTTTATCTCCCTTAAAAATATCTGACATTAACTAAACCATCACGAGCAACTCAACTTCCCCTCTGCCTGCCTGAAGGCTTTACAACAGAAATGACTAAAAGATACATGTAAATGAATTTTTTTTTCATATTTGTAATACATAAATAGCCAAAATGATAATTGAGTAATCATATTTATTCATACTCATGTAATATCAAATTATAATCCCACATGACGTTCATTTTTATCTATAAGATTAACTGAATTTTTTTGAAAGACGTCTCTGATGAATAGAAATTTCAAAAGAACAGCTTTTATTTAGTTTTATATTGCTTTATTACAAGTAGCTTTATGTGAGTAAAGTCTTTTTTCATTAATATTAATTCTGAACATCTTCCTATCCGCACAAATTAGTAATTTTCTTCAGAGCTTCAGAGAGCAAGATAATAACTGAATAATGGCTTAAATTTCAGTCTTTTTGTAATTTAAAGGTATTAAATGACTTGGAAAATAGTATATGTGTTGTATGAACTACTGTCATGTTACATTTATAATGCTTTTTTCTCATTTTGGTGCTCAGCAATTTCATCATATGGAAAAGAGCAACCAGGACATTCTTACATTCATCTTAAGCACTTCAAGAAAAATTTGCACAGTTTTGTGTAGGACATGATGGTGAGTACAAGATGACACAATATAAAAATAATTTGTATCTTTAGCCTGAAATAAGAATTATGAAGTGACTTGAATTTATTGTTCAGATGACATTTGTTATTTCATAGTAGCATAAAAACCATCAAGTCTCATCAAGTCTGCGGGTGTGTAGGACACGGTCACTGCAACAGAAAAAAAGTCCTGCGCACTGTGACAGCCTGGAAATCTTCATCAGACATTCAAATATTTTAATAGCATCATAACCAATATTTCAGGATAAATTGAAATGTTTGATCAGTCATGCACACAACCTGAGAAAAGAACTTGATTTATCGGTCTTTGGCATCTGTGTGTGTTGGCAGGGGGCTGGACTCTAGATGATGCAAGTCAGAAGATCACTGGCAGGCCTCTGACACTGATCCTGATGGCTCCCGCTGTGATTCTCATCGGCTGTCTGCTGGCCACAATGAGCTGCTCAACCACAGGTAACATTCACATCAGCTGAACTGTTTGTGTTTCAGATTTTGATAAAGTTTCTATTACATAATTAGATCCACCTGATTTCATTCATTTTAATCACTTTGAAAGATTTTTAGAAGAAGCGTAAGGAATGATTCAGAAACAGCTGAAATTAAAGCTGCAAGCAGCAATGAAAGGGCCCTCGCACCCGGGATCACCGCCACATGTTGGCCTTAGGAAAACAGTGAACAATGGGCGACATGCATGTAAAAGAGTAAATACAAAGGAAATATGGCAAAGTCATTTCAAAGTGCCACACTTCCTGCTGCCAACAGGTGGCACAACCCAACTAACACAACTACCACATCACCTAACCCAACTAACACAACTACCACATTAACTAACCCAACTAACACAACTACCACATTAACTAACCCAACTAACACATTAACTAACCCAACTAACACAACTACCACATCACCTAACCCAACTAACACATCACCTAACCCAACTAACACATCAACTAACCCAACTAACACAACTATCACCTAACCCAACTAACACATCAACTAACCCAACTACCACATCACCTAACCCAACTAACACATCAACTAACCCAACTAACACAACTACCACATCACCTAACCCAACTAACACATCAACTAACACAACTAACACAAGTACCACATCACCTAACCCAACTAACACATCAACTAACCCAACTAACACAACTACCACATCACCTAACCCAACTAACACATCAACTAACCCAACTAACACAAGTACCACATCACCTAACCCAACTAACACATCAACTAACCCAACTAACACAACTACCACATCACCTAACCCAACTAACACATCACGTAACCCAACCAACACAACTACCACATCACCTAACCCAACTAACACATCAACTAACCCAACTAACACAACTACCACATCACCTAACCCAACTAACACATCAACTAACCCAACTAACACAACTACCACATCACCTAACCCAACTAACACATCACCTAACCCAACTAACACATCAACTAACCCAACTAACACAACTAACACATCACCTAACCCAACTAACACATCAACTAACCCAACTAACACAACTACCACATCACCTAACCCAATGAACACATCAACTAACCCAACTAACACAACTACCACATCACCTAACACAACTAACACATCAACTAACCCAACTAACACAACTACCACATCACCTAACCCAACTAACACATCACCTAACCCAACCAAGACAACTACCACATCACCTAACCCAACTAACACATCAACTAACCCAACTAACACAACTACCACATCACCTAACCCAACTAACACATCAACTAACCCAACTAACACAACTACCACATCACCTAACCCAACTAACACATCACCTAACCCAACCAACACAACTACCACATCACCTAACCCAACTAACACATCAACTAACCCAACTAACACAACTACCACATCACCTAACCCAACTAACACATCACCTAACCCAACTAACACATCAACTAACCCAACTAACACAACTAACACATCACCTAACCCAACTAACACATCAACTAACCCAACTACCACATCACCTAACCCAACTAACACATCAACTAACCCAACTAACACAACTACCACATCACCTAACCCAACTATCAGTTTCAAACTTCCGGATTCGGAGAGGACGCTGGCGCACGTTTGGCTGCCGCTTCTCCTGCCGTATTTTAGTTTGTTTATTATTTAAATTAATTTTAAACTCTTCTGAATCATCTTAAACTATTTTTTGAGTCTTAACCTGCTGCTGGACTTCTACATATCTACACTGTCTGAGCCAGTGTTCTAAAGTGTTTCCTCCTGGTCTGTCTGCTGCAACCCACCTGCACTGTTTCTGCCTGTTACTGCTGTCTCCGTGTGAGATCAAACGGGTCCCTGGAGTTGCGTCAAGTCCTCCGTATGCCATGGCTGCTTAACAACTCTCGGATGTCATCATACTGCCGTCTTGATTTTATCAGGAACCAGCGTTAAGCAGTGGACTGAACTTCTGGACTTCACCATGCTGAGGTACTCTCTCTCTGAACTCTTATCACTGAGACACCATGGCCGTCCAAATATCAGCATCATACAAACAGTGCGTTCCATGCAGCTCCTCCGCCGGCCTTGTTATAATCATAGAGGCTCTCATTAGAGTCGCTCTACTGCCGGTGCTGGAGTCCCTGCACTTTGGTCGAACCGCAGGCGCTCGTTGCGTCGTACTTCTGGTTGCCGTGGAATCGGCCATGGTAACCTACGCTATCCCGAGGTTCTCTCTCAAAAACCCGCTGCGAATGTGTGCTGTAGCACTATGAGATTTGCTCATTTCAACACGAGGTCAATAAACAATAAAACAGCACTTATCACTGACACTATCCTTGACAGGAAAATTGACATTCTTTGTCTCAGTGAAACTTGGCACAAAGATAATGACTATCTTAATTTGAATTTGTGTGCCCCTTCTGGATATAAATACATTGATGTGCCTCGAGCTTCTGGTAAGGGTGGTGGCTTAGCTGCAATATTTGTATCAAATATATCAGTTGATGTTATCGATGCACCTACTGTTTCATCATTTGAATGCCTGGTTTTTAAAGTTAATGGTGCTTCACCTGTTCTTGTGCTGCTCATTTACCGTCCACCAAAACCTAATCCTTTATTTTTTTCTGAGTTTACTGAGCTGCTGACACTACTTAGTCCACTCTGTCCATCTATGGTCTTGACTGGTGATGTCAATTTCCATATTGATAATCCAAACTGTGTCAAAACTGCTACCTTTTTGGATATATTGGATGGTTTTGACTTTAAACAGCATGTTACTTTTCCGACCCATAGGCTGGGCCATATATTGGATGTGGTATGTTCTGCTGGTGTTGGTATCCAATCTTTGGATAGTATTGACATGAATATAAGTGACCATAGACTTATTACTTTTGAGATAAATGTTATGTCTTCACGATCCATTACTGAGCGAACTATCAAATTTCGTAACATCAAGCACATGGACTTCACTCTTTTTTCGACTTCTGTTTCTGGGCTTCCCACAACTAACTCCGTTGAGCACTATAATTCCATGCTATCCTCACTTCTGGATGAGTTCGCACCTGTGCGAGAACGGGTTGTTACTTTTAGGAGACCCTGTCCATGGTTTACCCCAGAATTACGTCTAATGAAAGCTGCCGGTAGGCAATTAGAACGGCAGTACAAAAAATCTGGCCTGATGGTACACAGGCTGCTTTACACTGAACAACAGTCTGCTTACCATTCTGCTTTGAACACTGCACGTAAGAACTATTATTCAAGCATCATCGGTAATGCTGCAACAAATTCTAAATCATTGTTTAAGACTGTTGACAGTCTTCTCAAACCAACTAAGGCTGTTGTTCATTCCTCTGCTGACCAATGTAACAAGTTTCTTCATTATTTCACTGGTAAGATTGAGGGTTTATATAGCTCTTTAAATACCATCACTCCTCTTGAGCTAGTCGATATCCAGCCTCCAAATTTTCCAACCACTACCTTCTCTAACTTTGAAACGGTTGGAGATGATTTTATTATAAGTACAGTGAAGTCCATGAACCCTACTACCAGTATTTTAGATCCGGTTCCCTGCTCGGTTATTACGAACTGCCTTGCATCAATCTGCCCTTTTATGACTTCAATTGTGAACTTGTCATTGACTTCTGGAATTGTTCCTCCAGAACTAAAAATAGCTGCCATTACACCAGTCCCTAAGAAGACTGGCTGTGATGTTTCTGATTTATCCAATTACAGGCCGATTTCTAACCTCCCATTCTTGGCTAAAGTTCTTGAGCGTGTTGTGGCCATTCAGTTAAATAATCACCTAGCACTGAACAGTCTCTTTGAACCTTTTCAATCTGGGTTCAGAAGAGGGCACAGTACTGAAACCGCTTTAATTAGAGTCGTAAATGATCTTCTTATCGCAGCAGATTCCGGTGCTTGCAGTATTTTGGTCTTACTAGACCTTAGTGCTGCTTTTGACACTATATGTCACTCTCTTCTCCTTGACAGGCTTGAAAACTGGTTGGGTCTTTCTGGAGCTGTCCTCAACTGGTTCCGGTCTTATTTAACAAATCGTACCCAGTTCGTTGGCTTGGGTAACCACAAATCTGACACCGTGCCTGTTCGACAGGGAGTTCCTCAGGGTTCAGTACTGGGTCCAATATTATTTAACATTTATATGCTTCCGCTTGGGCAGATCATCAGGAAACATGGTCTTGGCTATCACTGCTATGCTGATGATATGCAGATTTACATCACCACGAGTCCTGATGTCCACTGCTCATTAATAGCTTTGCGTGGTTGTTTAGCAGAGATCGGTATCTGGATGCAGAATAACTTCCTGAAGCTGAATGGCTCCAAAACTGAACTGATGCAGATTGGTACAGTGGCAGCTACTCGTAAGGCCGAGCAGATCAGTTTGATTGTTGATTCCAGCACGGTAATCCCCACTTCACAGGTGCGGAATCTTGGTGTCATTTTTGATCCACACTTAACATTTGAAGCACACATAAAACACATCTCTAAAACTGCATTTTTCCACCTGAGAAACATAGCTCGACTTAGACCTTTTCTCTCTTTTGCAGACACAGAAAGGCTTATACATGCCTTCATAACAACTAGGTTAGATTACTGTAATGCCTTGTTCTCTGGCCTTCCAGCTAAATCGTTGAGCAGGCTTCAGTATATACAAAATTCTGCCGCTCGTGCGCTTACTCGTACTTCTCCTCGTGAACACATTACACCTGTTCTTTCACAATTACACTGGCTTCCCATAAATGCGAGAATTGATTTTAAAATTCTTATTTTAACATACAAGGCACTTCATGGGACTGCACTTGAGTATCTTTGCGATCTCATCAGTCCTTATACTCCATCACGCTCTCTTCGCTCTTCTAACTCTCTTTCACTTTACCAGCCTTCACGTAAGCTAAAGACCATGGGGGAAAGAGCCTTTTCATACAAAGCCCCTAAGCTATGGAATGTGCTTCCTCTACCCATCAGAAATGCACCAACGTTGGGTCATTTTAAAAAGTTGATTAAGACACACTTATTTAAGACTGTCTTTCTCTAATGAATTGTATTGCTTTTGTTGTGTTGTTTTGTTTTATTTTATTACTGTAGCGCTTTGGGTATAAGAAAAGCGCATTACAAATAAAATGTATTATTATTTATTAACACATCAGCTAACCCAACTAACACAACTACCACATTAACTAACCCAACTAACACATTAACTAACCCAACTTACACATCAACTAACCCAACTAACACAACTACCACATCACCTAACCCAACTAACACATCAGCTAACCCAACTAACACAACTACCACGTCACCTAACCCAACTAACACATCAACTAACCCAACTAACACAATTACCACATCACCTAACCCAACTAACACATCAGCTAACCCAACTAACACAACTACCACATCACCTAACCCAACTAACACATCAACTAACCCAACTAACACAACTACCACATCACCTAACCCAACTAACACATCAGCTAACCAAACTAACACAACTACCACATTAACTAACCCAACTAACACATTAACTAACCCAACTTACACATCAACTAACCCAACTAACCCAACTTACACATCAACTAACCCAACTAACACAACTACCACATCACCTAACCCAACTAACACATCAGCTAACCCAACTAACACAACTACCACATCACCTAACCCAACTAACACATCAACTAACCCAACTAACACAACTACCACATCACCTAACCCAACTAACACATCACCTAACCCAACTAACACATCAACTAACCCAACTAACACAACTACCACATCACCTAACCCAACTAACACATCAACTAACCCAACTAACACAACTACCACATCACCTAACCCAACTAACACATCACCTAACCCAACTAACACAACTACCACATCACCTAACCCAACTAACACATCAACTAACCCAACTAACACAACTACCACATCACCTAACCCAACTAACACATCAACTAACCCAACTAACACAACTACCACATCACCTAACCCAACTAACACATCACCTAACCCAACTAACACAACTACCACATCACCTAACTCAACCAACACATCAACTAACCCAACTAACACAACTACCACATCACCTAACCCAACTAACACATCAACTAACCCAACTACCACATCACCTAACCCAACTAACACATCAACTAACCCAACTAACACATCAACTAACCCAACTAACACAACTACCACATCACCTAACCCATTTAACACATCAACTAACCCAACTAAC
Source organism: Chanodichthys erythropterus (assembly GCF_024489055.1). Classification (NCBI taxonomy): domain Eukaryota; kingdom Metazoa; phylum Chordata; class Actinopteri; order Cypriniformes; family Xenocyprididae; genus Chanodichthys; species Chanodichthys erythropterus. The sequence goes on from NC_090229.1 coordinate 4,030,741, forward strand.
ACAACTACTACATCACCTAACCCAACTAACACATCAACTAACCCAACTAACACAACTACCACATCACCTTACCCAACTAACACATCACCTAACCCAACCCAACCAACACAACTACCACATCACCTAACCCAACTACCACATCACCTAACCCAACTAACACATCAACTAACCCAACTAACACAACTACCACATCACCTTACCCAACTAACACATCACCTAACCCAACCAACACAACTACCACATCACCTAACCCAACTAACACATCAACTAACCCAATTAACACAACTACCACATCACCTAACCCAACTAACACATCAGCTAACCCAACTAACACAACTACCACATTAACTAACCCAACTAACACATTAACTAACCCAACTTACACAACTACCACATCACCTAACCCAACTAACACATCACCTAACCCAACTAACACAACTACCACATCACCTAACCCAACTAACACATCAACTAACCCAACTAACACAACTACCACATCAATTTACCCAACTAACACATCACCTAACCCAACCAACACAACTACCACATCACCTAACCCAACTAACACATCAACTAACCCAACTAACACAACTACCACATCACCTAACCCAACTAACACATCAGCTAACCCAACTAACCCAACTACCACATTAACTAACCCAACTAACACATTAACTAACCCAACTAACACAACTACCACATCACCTAACCCAACTAACACATCACCTAACCCAACTAACACAACTACCACATCACCTAACCCAACTAACACATCAACTAACCCAACTTACACAACTACCACATCACCTAACCCAACTAACACATCAACTAACCCAACTAACACAACTACCACATCACCTTACCCAACTAACACATCACCTAACCCAACCCAACCAACACAACTACCACATCACCTAACCCAACTAACACAACTACCACATCACCTAACCCAACTAACACATCAACTAACCCAACTAACACATCAACTAACCCAACTAACACAACTACCACATCACCTTACCCAACTAACACATCACCTAACCCAACCAACACAACTACCACATCACCTAACCCAACTAACACATCAACTAACCCAACTAACACATCAGCTAACCCAACTAACACAACTACCACATTAACTAACCCAACTAACACATTAACTAACCCAACTTACACATCAACTAACCCAACTAACACAACTGCCACATCACCTAACCCAACTAACACATCAGCTATCCCAACTAACACAACTACCACATCACCTAACCCAACTAACACATCAACTAACCCAACTACCACATTAACTAACCCAACTAACACATTAACTAACCCAACTAACACAACTACCACATCACCTAACCCAACTAACACATCACCTAACCCAACTAACACAACTACCACATCACCTAACCCAACTAACACATCAACTAACCCAACTAACACAACTACCACATCACCTAACCCAACTAACACATCAACTAACACAACTACCACATTAACTAACCCAACTAACACATTAACTAACCCAACTTACACATCAACTAACCCAACTAACACAACTACCACATCACCTAACCCAACTAACACATCAGCTAACCCAACTAACACAACTACCACATCACCTAACCCAACTAACATATCAGCTAACCCAACTAACACAACTACCACATCACCTAACCCAACTAACACAACTACCACATCACCTTACCCAACTAACACATCAGCTAACCCAACTAACACAACTACCACATCACCTAACCCAACTAACACATCAACTAACCCAACTAACACAACTGCCACATCACCCAACCCAACTAACACATCAGCTAACCCAACTAACACAACTACCACATTAACTAACCCAACTAACACATTAACTAACCCAACTAACCCAACTACCACATCACCTAACCCAACTAACACATCACCTAACCCAACTAACACATCAACTAACCCAACTAACACAACTACCACATCACCTAACCCAACTAACACATCAACTAACCCAACTAACCCAACTACCACATCACCTAACGCAACTAACATGCCGTCTAATGCAACAAACGTGTCACCGAATGCAACTACAACGAATGCAACTACTACTGCAATGGCTCCTTTGTGTAAGTGTTTCTTGTGTTTGATTAATTCACTAAGGCATATATCATACCTCAACATGCAGTAAGAACTCACATAAATAGATATAAAGATGTTTACAATTTTTTTTTTATTATTGGGCTAATTTTATCAGAAGCTCTCTTTGAGCAGAAATATTTTGAGAGAATGAGATGATTTTGTGTTTTTGAAAGTCTGTCACTCCCTCCATTCATCTCCACTGCAGCCCCTCCATTCAACTCCACTGCAATCCCCCCATTCAACTCCCCTGCTGCCCCTCCATTCAACTCCACTGCAATCCCTCCAATCAATTCCACTGCAAACCCTCCATTCAACTCCACTGCAAACCCTCCATTCAACTCTACTGCAATCCCTCCATTCAACTCTACTGCAATCCCTCCATTCAACTCTACTGCAATCCCTCCATTCAACTCTACTGCAATCCCTCCATTCAACTCTACTGCAATCCCTCCATTCAACTCTACTGCAATCCCTCCATTCAACTCCACTTCAAACCCTCCATTCAACTCCACTGCAATCCCTCCATTCAACTCCACTGCAATCCCTCCATTCAACTCCACTGCAATCCCTCCATTCAACTCTACTGCAATCCCTCCATTCAACTCCACTGCAAAGCCTCCATTCAACTCCACTGCTGCCCCTCCATTCAACTCCACTGCTGCCCCTCCATTCAACTCCACTGCTGCCCCTCCATTCAACTTCACTGCAATCCCTCCATTCAACTCCACTGCAAAGCCTCCATTCAACTCCACTGCAAACCCTCCATTCAACCCCACTGCAAACCCTCCATTCAACTCCACTGCAAACCCTCCATTCAACTCCACTGCAATCCCTCCATTCAACTCCACTGCAAAGCCTCCATTCAACTCCACTGCAATCCCTCCATTCAACTCCACTGCAAACCCTCAATTCAACCCCACTGCAAACCCTCCATTCAACTTCACTGTAATCCCTCCATTCAACTCCACTGCAAACCCTCCATTCAACCCCACTGCAATCCCTCCATTCAACTCCACTGCAATCCCTCCATTCAACTCCACTCGAGCACCTCCATTCACACCCACTGCAATCCCTCCAATCAACTCCACTGCAATCCCTCCAATCAACTCCACTGCAAACCGTCCATTCAACTCCACTGCAAACTCTCCATTCAACTCTACTGCAATCCCTCCATTCAACTCCACTTCAAACCCTCCATTCAACTCCACTGCAATCCCTCCATTCAACTCTAATGCAAACCCTCCATTCAACTCCACTTCAAACCCTCCATTCAACTCCACTGCAATCCCTCCATTCAACCCCACTGCAAACCCTCCATTCAACTCCACTGCAAACCCTCCATTCAACTCCACTGCAAACCCTCCATTCAACTCCACAGCAAACCCTCCATTCAACTCCACTTCAAACCCTTCATTCAACTCCACTGCAAACCCTCCATTCAACTCTACTGCAATCCCTCCATTCAACTCCACTTCAAACCCTCCATTCAACTCCACTGCAATCCCTCCATTCAACTCTACTGCAAACCCTCCATTCTACTCCACTTCAAACCCTCCATTCAACTCCACTGCAATCCCTCCATTCAACCCCACTGCAAACCCTCCATTCAACTCCACTGCAAACCCTCCATTCAACTCCACAGCAAACCCTCCATTCAACTCCACAGCAAACCCTCCATTCAGCTCCACTTCAAACCCTTCATTCAACTCCACTGCAAACCTTCCATTCATCTCCACTGCAAACCCTCCATTCAACTCCACTTCAAACCCTCCATTCAACTCCACTGCAATCCCTCCATTCAACTCCACTCGAGCTCCTCCATTCACACCCACTGCAATCCCTCCAATCAACTCCACTGCAATCCCTCCAATCAACTCCACTGCAATCCCTCCATTCAACTCCACTGCAATCCCTCCATTCAACTCTACTGCAATCCCTCCATTCAACTCTACTGCAATCCCTCCATTCAACTCTACTGCAATCCCTCCATTCAACTCCACTTCAAACCCTCCATTCAACTCCACTGCAAACCCTCCATTCAACCCCACTGCAAACCCTCCATTCACACCCACTGCAATCCCTCCAATCAACTCCACTGCAATCCCTCCAATCAACTCCACTGCAAACCCTCCATTCAACTCCACTGCAAACCCTCCATTCAACCCCACTGCAAACCCTCCATTCAACTTCACTGTAATCCCGCCATTCAACTCCACTGCAAAGCCTCCATTCAACTCCACTGCAAACCCTCCATTCAACCCCACTGCAATCCCTCCATTCAACTCCACTTCAAACCCTCCATTCAACTCCACTGCAATCCCTCCATTCAACTCCACTCGAGCTCCTCCATTCACACCCACTGCAATCCCTCCAATCAACTCCACTGCAATCCCTCCAATCAACTCCACTGCAATCCCTCCATTCAACTCCACTGCAAACCCTCCATTCAACTCCACTGCAAACCCTCCATTCAACTCCACTGCAAACCCTCCATTCAACCCCACTGCAATCCCTCCATTCAACTCCACTTCAAACCCTCCATTCAACTCCACTGCAATCCCTCCAATCAACTCCACTGCAAACCCTCCATTCAACTCCACTGCAAACCCTCCATTCAACCCCACTGCAAACCCTCCATTCAACTTCACTGTAATCCCTCCATTCAACTCCACTGCAAAGCCTCCATTCAACTCCACTGCAAACCCTCCATTCAACCCCACTGCAATCCCTCCATTCAACTCCACTTCAAACCCTCCATTCAACTCCACTGCAATCCCTCCATTCAACTCCACTCGAGCTCCTCCATTCACACCCACTGCAATCCCTCCAATCAACTCCACCGCAATCCCTCCATTCAACTCCACTGCAAACCCTCCATTCAACTCCACTGCAATCCCTCCATTCAACTCCACTTCAAACCCTCCATTCAACTCCACTGCAATCCCTCCATTCAACTCCACTTCAAACCCTCCATTCAACTCCACTGCAAACCCTCCATTCAACTCCACTGCAATCCCTCCATTCAACTCCACTTCAAACCCTCCATTCAACTCCACTGCAAACCCTCCATTCAACTCCACTTCAAACCCTCCATTCAACTCCACTGCAAACCCTCAATTCAACTCCACTGCAAACCCTCCATTCAACCCCACTGTAACCCCTCCATTCAACTTCACTGCAAACCCTCCATTCAACCCCACTGCAACCCCTCCATTCAAATTCACTGTAATCCCTCCATTCAACTCCACTTCAAACCCTCCATTCAACTCCACTGCAAACCCTCCATTCAACTCCACTTCAAACCCTCCATTCAACTCCACTGCAAACCCTCAATTCAACTCCACTGCAAACCCTCCATTCAACCCCACTGTAACCCCTCCATTCAACTTCACTGCAAACCCTCCATTCAACCCCACTGCAACCCCTCCATTCAAATTCACTGTAATCCCTCCATTCAACTCCACTGCAAAGCCTCCATTCAACTCCACAGCAAACCCTCCATTCAACTCCACTGCAAACCCTCCATTCAACCCCACTGCAATCCCTCCATTCAACTCCACTGCAATCCCTCCATTCAACTCCACTTCAAACCCTCCATTCAACTCCACTGCAATCCCTCCATTCAACTCCACTCAAGCTCCTCCATTCACACCCACTGCAATCCCTCCAATCAACTCCACCGCAATCCCTCCATTCAACTCCACTTCAAACCCTCCATTCAACTCCACTGCAAACCCTCAATTCAACTCCACTGCAAACCCTCCATTCAACCCCACTGCAACCCCTCCATTCAACTTCACTGCAAACCCTCCATTCAACCCCACTGCAACCCCTCCATTCAAATTCACTGTAATCCCTCCATTCAACTCCACTGCAAAGCCTCCATTCAACTCCACTGCAAACCCTCCATTCAACTCCACTGCAAACCCTCCATTCAACCCCACTGCAATCCCTCCATTCAACTCCACTGCAAACCCTCCATTCAACCCCACTGCAATCCCTCCATTCAACTCCACTTCAAACCCTCCATTCAACTCCACTGCAATCCCTCCATTCAACTCCACTCAAGCTCCTCCATTCACACCCACTGCAATCCCTCCAATCAACTCCACCGCAATCCCTCCATTCAACTCCACTGCAAACCCTCCATTCAACTCCACTGCAATCCCTCCATTCAACTCCACTGCAAACCCTCCATTCAACTCCACTTCAAACCCTCCATTCAACTCCACTGCAAACCCTCCATTCAACTCCACTGCAATCCCTCCATTCAACTCCACTTCAAACCCTCTATTCAACTCCACTGCAATCCCTCCATTCAACTCCACTCGAGCTCCTCCATTCACACCCACTGCAGCTCCACCAAATGGTAATTCATCTGCGTGTTTGTGTATGAATGTGCAGGTCAAGTTTTACTATCACTGTTGCAAGTGAGATGCAGTGAAAGCTGAAATCACTAATGTGTGTTTTGCAGATGTTCTCCCATTACTCACTAATCTGGAGGTGGAGGTTTTGGCTGAGGAGTCGTCCACTGAAGAAGAGCGTCATGCTGCACTGCATCAGGTGAGAGGAGCGATTCTGACAGTTCACATACTTACACTACACTCTAAATGTACTTAAGTGTGCTGGTGAATGGAAAGAATTTCAAACCAAAGTATGTCAGAATTTAAACTAAATAAAAAGCATTAGCATCAAGCTAAATTCATGAAACTCTTTACAATAAACTGCTGTTGCTGCTTCAGCCTCACAGTCGCTCTACAAATGAGTTGATGACGTCACATCCCTTTAGGCCCCAAAGTGATTCTATTGGCTGAAAGAACTTTTGGGAAGGTTTCTATTTTGTGCCTGATTATTTTTGCTTCTTGTGTTCATGACAGTACATCTTTTCCACACAAACACGTTTTTGAATTGGGATGCAGCTGTATTGTGCTCTTCTTCTGCACCTTCTGTTTTCTCACTTACTTTCATCTTGTTTCTCAGGTTGGCACTTTGGTGGAGAGTTATTTAAGAGAGTATAATGACATCTACTCTTTTGAGGTCACGAGAATTGAGCCGGTATCCCCATGTGATTGAATCAGAAATCAGCCAAGAAGAACAGACATGTTCTCATCACTGGACTTTTAACATTTTAATATGATATTATTTACGGTGATGGTTCAACTAAAATATTGCATTTGTTAACACAATCATTTAATTTTTGTGTGCTGTAATTTTAAACATAGAAGCATTGTATATGTTTGATGCAAATTAAGATTGTTTTGTTGTTTTTGTTGTTTGGGAGGGGGAGATTCCTGTCTGTATGGTTATTTTTCTGTCTGTATTCCTAAATGTTTAACATGAAATAAATATAAAAAATTGTACTTTACCATAATGCATGAAGTGTTGACCCTGTTAATAACAGAAAGCCCTTCGACCGACTTCACTAAAGCACTTTGTTCTCTCTCGCTGGATGTTTAGATGCATCTGACCACACACGGAGCACTGTCAGAAAGAAGTGTCAAGCCTTTCAAGAGAGTTTGATGACATGAGCCTGAACTTCACAAGAGACGGTCTGTGTCTGTGCAGCACGACACCTGTGAACATCTCTAAACCTGGTTATAATCAGTTCCTGAGCTCAACCTGCTGATGGCATTGTGAACACACTGAATGACCTCATGATCTAACAACATTCACTCACACAAATGGACCATGAATTGGCCGGGTTTGCAATGCATCAGTAAAAAGAATTTGATAAAAACAGATAAAAAATATCACATTTCTGTTTCCTTCATGCTTTTGGTAGTTATCTGTCTCTGAAATCAGTGTGTGTTGGCAGGAGGCTGGACGGACACATGATGGGTGAAAATGAAACAATCCAGGGCAGAAAATAAGAAGATGAAGAAGATGCAGATCAGAAACTCCCTGGCAGACGTCTGACACACACTGATCCTGATGGCTCCCGCTGTGATTCTCATCGGCTGTCTGCTGGCCACAATGAGCTGCTCAACCACAGGTAACATTCACATCAGCTGAGCTGTTTGTGTGTCAGATTTTGATAAAGTTTTCATTACAGATTTACATCAACCTCTTATTTCACTAATTTCACTCTTTGGATCACTTTGAGAGATTTTGAGATTCACCATCAGGATTTTCAGAAACAGATGGAATAATTAAACTGCGTCTTTAAACAAAACAAGAACAAACTGTAAACGCTTCCAATTCGCTGATTGTTGATATTAAAGATTTGTCTTTTTTATTCCACAGCTCAAAGTACCACTCCACCTACCACAGATAATACTACAACTACCACATCAGTTACCTCTTTACCTGCCACAACACCACCAGCTTCTACCACATCTACAACGCCACCTTCACCAGCATCGACTACAACGCCACTTTCAACACCTCCGACTACAACTACAACACCACCTTCACCAGCATCGACTACAACGCCACCTTCACCAGCATCGACTACAACGCCACTTTCACCAGCATCGACTACAACTACAACACCACCTTCATCAGCATCGACTACTACGCCACTTTCAACACCTCCGACTACAACTACAACACAACCTTCACCAGCATCGACTACAACGCCACTTTCACCAGCATCGACTACTACAACTACAACACCACCTTCACCAGCATCGACTACAACGCCACCTTCACCAGCATCGACTACAACGCCACTTTCACCAGCATCGACTACTACAACTACAACACCACCTTCATCAGCATCGACTACTACGCCACTTTCAACACCTCCGACTACAACTACAACACCACCTTCATCAGCATCGACTACTACGCCACTTTCAACACCTCCGACTACAACTACAACACAACCTTCACCAGCATCGACTACAACGCCACTTTCACCAGCATCGACTACTACAACTACAACACCACCTTCACCAGCATCGACTACAACGCCACCTTCACCAGCATCGACTACAACGCCACTTTCACCAGCATCGACTACTACAACTACAACACCACCTTCACCAGCATCGACTACTACGCCACTTTCAACACCTCCGACTACAACTACAACGCCACCTTCACCAGCATCGACTACAACGCCACTTTCACCAGCATCGACTACTACAACTACAACACCACCTTCACCAGCATTGACTACTACAACTACAACACCACCTTCACCAGCATCGACTACTACAACTACAACACCACCTTCACCAGCATCGACTACTACAACTACAACACCACCTTCACCAGCATCGACTACTACGCCACTTTCAACACCTCCGACTACAACTACAACACCACCTTCACCAGCATCGACTACAACGCCACTTTCACCAGCATCGACTACTACAACTACAACACCACCTTCATCAGCATCGACTACTACGCCACTTTCAACACCTCCAACTACAACTACACCACCTTCACCAGCATCGACTACTACAACTACAACACCACCTTCACCAGCATCGACTACTACAACTACAACACCACCTTCACCAGCATCGACTACAATGCCACTTTCAACACCTCCGACTACAACTACAACACCACCTTCACCAGCATCGACTACAACGCCACCTTCACCAGCATCGACTACAACGCCACTTTCACCAGCATCGACTACAACGCCACTTTCACCAGCATCGACTACAACTACAACACCACCTTCATCAGCATCGACTACTACGCCACTTTCAACACCTCCGACTACAACTACAACACCACCTTCACCAGCATCGACTACAACGCCACTTTCAACACCTACGACTACAACTACGACACCACCTTCAACAGCATCGACTACAACGCCACTTTCAACACCTACGACAACTACAACACCACCTTCACCAGCATCGACTACAACGCCACTTTCAACACCTCCAACTACAACTACGACACCACCTTCAACAGCATCGACTACAACGCCACCTTCAACACCTCCAACTACAACTACGACACCACCTTCAACAGCATCGACTACAACGCCACTTTCAACACCTCCGACTACAACTACAACACCACCTTCACCAGCGTCAACTGCATCTACACCACCGACTACCACGACTGCAATTCCTGTAAATCCATCAACATGTGAGGCAAAAACTTGATTATTTAAACATTATATTACTCTAGTAACTGACTTCTGTTATACTGTACATCACATTTCTGTCCTTTAAGAATATGATTAAACATGCAATTTAACTCAACTAGTGTAAATCATCCATACACATTCACAGAAATATTTCCTTTACCTTGTTGTGTACAAATGAGGCTCTGCGGCTCCATTCCACCTCTTTGCTCTCTAACTTTAGTGACTAGTAACTCCAGTAATGTGACCTCCATCCCGGTAACCACATGGCCTGGAGTGACCAATGCAACAACAACTACTACAACAACAACTCAGACTCCCGTTTGTGAGTATTTCTTGTGTGTGATTAATTCACTATGGCATATATATTATGACATTAACTGATGTGTTTCTGTCGTAGATGGAAGTTGTGGGAATCCAGATCTGTGCTGCTCTGGGAGGAATGACAGCTGTAGCCGCGTGAACTGTTTTTGTGATGTTGCTTGTCTGAGATTACGTGACTGCTGCCCTGATTTCAAACACACCTGCCTCACAAGTATTCAGAAATATTCATATTGAAAATCTGATTAATCTGTGCTGAAATTAATCACTGGCTGCATGTCAACAACCTCATATAAGACAGCGCAAGTTCAGTAATCAGATTGTGTTGAGTTTTCTAGTCTGTAATACAAGAGTACTTCACTACTATTAAGAGTAATTAAGTAATGCACATATACTGTCCATTTTGATTTAAGAAATATTAATAAATGTGCACCTCTTTTCCTTTTTATAGTCAATAACAGCACCAACAGTACAAAACCAAACACTTTGCCACTAACAGGTATGTTGTGTATTTCTTTCAATTATTCTGTATAACATTTATACAGAATGCACTTTTGCTTTTAATAACATGAGATGCTGCACATACTCAGCTGCAGCGCTGATGAACGAAAAATGCCAAGCCTCGAGACGTGCTAAAAAGCAGTAAGATTTTACTGACATTCATTACCATTAACTAACTTCATCCACATAATTTGGTTCATTTGAGCGGAGTTAAAATGCTATATTTTAATAGGTAAATTCTCCAAATGCATCCACATAACGCAATTGTCATTAAACTGCTCCAAGACACGAAAGTTGAGGATAATCCACATTCGTAATCCGCAAAACTGGCAAAGGTCAAAACACAGGCAAACAGTCCAAATAAACAACAGAGTCCAGGGCAAAGGCAGAACAGAGAAATCCAGGGGAACAGGCAGAGAATACAAAAAACTAAGAGACACAAAACCAGGGAAAATTCTCAGAAACAAGACTTAGCAATGACTAACTGAACTGACCGGGCTTTTATAGGGTGAGCTAATGAGACACAGCTGAAAATGAGTTTGATCCTTTATAACAATGATGTAATGGGTGAATTTGTCATCTTAACTGCTCCTGTAGGAAAGTGTTCAGAGCCGACTCTGTGCTGCAGTGGTGTAAACTACAACTGTTTCAGAGGCTGTTTTTGTGACGAGGCCTGTAAACAGCTCAATGACTGCTGCCCCGACCTCAACAGCACATGCAGTAAGAACTCACATACACACATAAAGAGATGTTTACACTTTGTTTAAAGAGCTCATTTCAATCAGAAGCTCTTTTTATGTTGAGAGATTGACATGACTGTGTGTTTTAGTTTGTATTCTGCTGATTTGGTCGATGTTTTATGCATTGCATTCAGTGTCACTATAATCAGTATTGTATTAATTGCAAGATGAATCCTGAATCGTCTCAGATACACTAATGTTCATGACATCTGTCTCTGTCTAAATAGTTTTCAATACTACAACTACAGCCCCTCCAGTGATCTCCACTGCAAACCCTCCATTCATCTCCACTGCAAACCCTCCATTCATCTCCACTGCAAACCCTCCAGTGATCTCCACTGCAAACCCTCCATTCATCTCCACTGCAAACCCTCCAGTGATCTCCACTGCAAACCCTCCATTCATCTCCACTGCAAACCCTCCAGTGATCTCCACTGCAGCTCCAACCCTAGGTAATTCATCTGTGTGTTTGTGTGTGTATGAATGTGCAGGTCTAGTTTTACCATCATTATTGCAGCCAATGCAGTGAAAGCTGAAATCACAAATGTGTGTTTCGCAGATGTTCTCACATTACTCACTAATCTGGAGGTGGAGGTTTTGGCTGAGGAGTCGTCCACTGAAGAAGAGCGTCAGGCTGCACTGCGTCAGGTGAGAGGAGCGATTCTGACTGTTCACATACTTGCACTACACTCTAAATGTACTTAAGTGTGCTGGTGAATGGAAAGAATTTCAAACCTGAAAATTGAAATTGTTGTTTTTCTGAACCATAAAAGTACATGTATTTTACATTGTATATCACAGTTGTCAAGAGATGTATGTGTCAATGTAACATCCAAACAAGCTATATGAAATATATTTAAATATCAGAATTCTTATCTTGCATACTATAAATAATGTAGAGTATTGGGACGCAGCGTCCCTTCTTGTTCTGCACCTGCTGTTTTCTCATTTCCTGTGGCCTTGTTTCTCAGGTTGGCGCTTTGCTGGAGAGTTATTTAAGAGAGAATAATACTGACATCTACTCTTTTGAGGTCACTAGAATTCAGCCGGTATCACCATGTGATTGAGTCCGAAATCAGTCGAGAGGAACAGACATGAATGATAATAATTGCTGCTGGACTTTTACTTTTATCTTAATATGAGATTATTCATGGTGACGGTTCAACTTAAACATTGCTTTTTCCAACACAACTTATCCATTTATATGCTTTAATCTTAAACATACAAGCACTGTACATGTGTAAATCAAACTATGAAAAGAATGTAAAAATACCAGATTGATTATCTGATTTATTGTAGTTCCTTGTTCCTCCATTTGCATGGAGGGGAATCTGCTATTGCTGTTTTAACATGGTTTTCATCTAGTTTTTGAGATTCCTGTATGATTATCACACTGAAAATAAACATCTGATGAGGTGAAACTCGGATTATGTGAGTTTTCCTGGGAAATTCTGTTTCAAGCATTGACCACAAAAACAAACGTCTCTCTGACCCAGCAGATGTTTAGTGTTAAAAATAGGTAAATCGATTATGATCTAACGTCAATACAAATGCTCAGCTGATGTGAATGTTACCAAAGTGACATCACTTGTATATCTTCACTATAAAATCCAATCTAATGTGTTTTGATGAAAATCTGGATGCGGGTAAGTCAATAGAAAGAACAGGAAAGAAAGTCTTGTACATGTCACTGCCTGGAAATCTTTTGGCAAAGCCCTTCATCTGGTATTTCAACAGCATCGCGAAAGAATCCAGTAACACTACCTGATGAAGAAAAACCGGATTTGATTAATCTGTCATTGACATCAGAGTAAGTTGGCAGGAGTCTGGACAGACGGAGGAAGCAATCCGGAGCACACCGATAACATCACTGGCAGACGTCTGACACACTGATCCTGATGGCTCCCGCTGTGATTCTCATCGGCTGTCTGCTGGCCACAATGAGCTGCTCAACCACAGGTAACATTCACATCAGCTGAGCTGTTTGTGTGTCAGATTTTGATAAAGTTTTCATTACAGATTTACATCAACCTCTTATTTCACTAATTTCACTCTTTGGATCACTTTGAGAGATTTTGAGATTCACCATCAGGATTTTCAGAAACAGATGGAATAATTAAACTGCGTCTTTAAACAAAAAAAGAACAAACTGTAAACGCTTCCAATTCGCTGATTGTTGATATTAAAGATTTGTCTTTTTTATTCCACAGCTCAAAGTACCACTCCACCTACCACAGATAATACTACAACTACCACATCAGTTACCTCTTTACCTGCCACAACACCACCAGCTTCTACCACATCTACAACGCCACCTTCACCAGCATCGACTACAACGCCACTTTCAACACCTCCGACTACAACTACAACACCACCTTCACCAGCATCGACTACAACGGCACTTTCACCAGCATCGACTACAACTACAACACCACCTTCACCAGCATCGACTACAACAGCACTTTCACCAGCATCGACTACAACTACAACACCACCTTCACCAGCATCGACTACTACGCCACTTTCAACAACCGACTACAACTAACAACTACAACTACAACACCACCTTCACCAGCATCGACTACTACGCCACTTTCAACACCTCCGACTACAACTACAACACCACCTTCACCAGCATCGACTACTACGCCACTTTCAACACCTCCGACTACAACTACAACACCACCTTCACCAGCATCGACTACAACGGCACTTTCACCAGCATCGACTACAACTACAACACCACCTTCACCAGCATCGACTACAACGGCACTTTCACCAGCATCGACTACAACTACAACACCACCTTCACCAGCATCGACTACAACAGCACTTTCACCAGCATCGACTACAACTACAACACCACCTTCACCAGCATCGACTACTACGCCACTTTCAACACCTCCGACTACAACTACAACACCACCTTCACCAGCATCGACTACTACGCCACTTTCAACACCTCCGACTACAACTACAACACCACCTTCACCAGCATCGACTACTACGCCACTTTCAACACCTCCGACTACAACTACAACACCACCTTCACCAGCATCGACTACAACGCCACTTTCACCAGCATCGACTACAACTACAACACCACCTTCATCAGCATCGACTACAACGGCACTTTCACCAGCATCGACTACAACTACAACACCACCTTCACCAGCATCGACTACAACGCCACTTTCACCAGCATCGACTACAACTACAACACCACCTTCACCAGCATCGACTACTACGCCACTTTCAACACCTCCGACTACAACTACAACACAACCTTCACCAGCATCGACTACAACTACAACACCACCTTCACCAGCATCGACTACAACACCACCTTCACCAGCATCGACTACAACGCCACTTTCACCAGCATCGACTACAACAATAACAACTCAGGCTCCTGTGTGTGAGTATTTCTTGTGTGTGATTAATTCACTATGTATATGCATATATTATGACATTAACTGATGTGTTTGATGTTTCTGTTATAGATGGAAGTTGTGGGAATCCAGATCTGTGCTGCTCTGGGAGGAATGACGGCTGTCGCCGCTTGAACTGTCATTGTGATGTTGCTTGTCTGAGATTTCGTGACTGCTGCCCTGATTTCAAACACACCTGCCTCACAGGTATTCAGAAACATTCATACTGAAAATCTGATTCATCTGTGCTCGAATGAATCACTGGCTGCATGTCAACAACCTCATATAGTTTAGTAATCAGATTGTGTTGAGTGTGTAATACAAGAGTAAAGCTCTTCACTGTGATTAAAAGAGTAATTAAGTACTGTACATTTTGATTTAAGATATCTTATTAAATATGCACCTCTTTCCCTTTTATAGTCAATAACAGCACCAACAATACAAAACCAAACAACACTTTGCCATTAACAGGTATGTTTTATATTTCTTTAAATTATTCTGTATCATGTTAGAGGCAGTTCACACAAAATGTGCCTTTGCTTTTAAAAAAAATGTGAGACACAGCACAATTATATTGGATCTAAATTCTCTGAACATCCACATATGATATATTTGACCATATCCCGAATTAAGAAATCATTAAAATGCAGTCTAAGAGAATTCAGTACAGAATTCAGAATTCAGTCTCCATTGAGTTTGTATTGCGTGAGGCTGCCTTCTTGTCTTTTCTGACTCATTACAAAAAAACAGAACAATGCCTAAAAGCTGCTGTGTGACAAGGTGTACAGCTAACAAACTAAAAAACCCAGAAATAAGTTTTTATATGCTGTCGACCCCAAAAAACGAATGTTTAAGGACACAAAAGTGGATACAGGCAGTGAGACAGAGCGCAACGGGTCATATTACTATAAGAAATGCATTGGAGGGGGTCGTAATCTATGGAGGACCAGGGGTGTACTTAAAAATAAAAAGAAGAATCAATTAATGAATTTAATAATTAAAACATAAAAATGTATATATATATGATTCACTTTTTATATGGGCAAATTAATAGACATATTTAAAGTTGTTCATTTAATTCCTGTTTTTAAATGTAGTTTAATAAAACAAAACAATAAATTTTAAAAATCTTTTTTGAATGTATAAATAAATAGACAAATTTGAAATGGGATATTTAATTAATTTTTTAAAACGTAGATCAATAAAACAATAAAAAGTTCATTAGTAAATCATTTTCAATGCGCATTTAAATCGCTTTTTTAAAAAGAATTTGGCAAATGCTTTTCTTTCTCTATTTACCAGTTGCTTTTCTTTGTCGGTTTGCCAAATGCTTTTCTTTATCCCAGAGCCATAGAGAGACAGTAAATATATATATATATTTATTTTTATTTTATTTATTTATTTTTATTTATTTTTTTGCTGCTGCTTTTAAGCATTGCTTTTTTAATCTCACTTATAAACTTCCCTCTCCCCATCAATCCAAAAATCAGCTGAGCCGACACATAATAGACACAGTCAACAGAATCACAATGTATACATTCTCAAATATAAATTCTAAAATAAGGATTTTTTTTTCTTTATTCCCAGGTGAAAAAATACTATAGTAATTTATAGTAAATATCATAGTGTTTTTGAACCATACTATGGTAAAGTACTTGAATTAATTTGTTGTGGTAATTCTATAGTTGCTGTGATAATATAACAACTATAGTAATATAAACAAATTATGTTACCCAATACTATACTAAGTTTTCTACAACTTTAGGGTATATTATATAATATATAATAATTTCTTAATTCCGTTCTTTTTCTTAATTAAAAATATTATTATGGCATTGTCCATGATAATTCCAGGTTGCGATGGGCACGCAGGTTGTTTACACATTTAACTCGTGGCCATGAGAAAAATATATCGTTCCCTCACCTATGATCTGGAGGCCACGACTTTATATGGCGTGGCTACCACATAAGGATGTCGTTTCCTCGACAAAACGATCTCGTGGCCGTTCCCACGAATTAATATCTTGTGGCCACGACATATTATCACGTTTCCACGAGTTTATATGTTGCGGCCACGACAAAGCTAAATGAAGCGAACATGTCCCCTCCCGGTCACCGTACTAACTATCCAATGACAGTAAGTGTTACAAGTGAGAGAGGATTGGCTCTTCAAATTGAGGTGAAAGTTGATTGGTTGCTCCCACGTGTGTACTGTCCAATGGCATTTTACCACTCGATTGACAAATGGATAAAGAAAAGCATTTGGCAAACCGACAAAGAAAAGCAACTGGTAAATAGAGAAAGAAAAGCATTTGCCAAATTCTTTTTAAAAAAGCGATTTAAATGCGCATTGAAAATGATTTACTAATGAACTTTTTATTGTTTTATTGATCTACGTTTTAAAAAATTAATTAAATATCCCATTTCAAATTTGTCTATTTATTTATACATTCAAAAAAGATTTTTAAAATTTATTGTTTTATTGTTTTATTAAACTACATTTAAAAACAGGAATTAAATAAACAACTTTAAATATGTCTTAATTTGCCCATATAAAAAGTGAATCATATATATATATACATTTTTATGTTTGAATTATTAAATTAATTAATTGATTCTTCTTTTTATTTTTAAGTGCACCCCTGGTCCTCCATAGTAATCGGCGACAACATATGCTAAACAAACCAACAAAAACAAACCATTCATTATTTTTAACCATGTCAAACTACTACTTTATTTTATTTTGCAATTTATTATTTTTGTTTGCAAAACTTATTTTTTTTTCCACTCAATATTTTATTTTCCTTTGCAATTCTTTATTTTTGTTTGCAAAACATTTTTTTTACAGCTCAATTCTTTTTTTGTGTGTTTTACAAAACTTTGTTTTTGTGCAAAACTTTAAGGCATTAATTTGACTCCATAGAACCGCACAGGAAAGTGCAGAGCAAAGGAAAACCGGTATCGTGAGCTCACGCTTGACTGAAACGCAGAATAAAATGAGCGTTGCAAATGATTTAGTAGGTTTGAGCATGACAAATATGTGGCAAAGATAAAATAGGATTACAGCTGTCATTGATTTTTGTAATTGATTATATTTTTATTTTTGCACTACTTTATTTTATTTTGCAATTCTTTATTTTTGTTTGCAAAACATTTTTTTATTGCTCAATTCTTTTTTGTCTTTTGCAAAACTTTATTTTTGTGCAAAACTTTAAGGCATTAATTTGACTCCATACAGTTCACATATCGCGTCTAAAACGTGTGAAAAAAAATGTTCCTTTCCTTGCGTTCTTGTGGCGTCTGTCGTTGCTGTGCACAATGACGAGGATGTATCAACAAAGGATTAATTGATTTCTAAGACTTGCATTAGTTTTACTACTAGATATATTGAGATGAGAAATAAAAACCCACCCTGTACAGCTATGATCAGCTGTTTTGCAGAGCTTTCGATGTTATTACAGAAAGGCCGAAGCTGATCGTTTGGTTCTTGTCACATGACCTGTGGTGTGCTTATGGCATTCTGAAAAGCTGAAGATGTTTCCATCTTGCCGCGGCATAGGCGTGCCTGGAAAAAACGAGCGCGCCGCACCGCATGCGCATCGCGACCATGTCGCTTCCATTTTGAGCGCGCGCTTATTTATATGAATTTGCACTTGGGACTTTAACATCTGAACTGGATGCCAAAAACCTCTCTATGGCAACCAATACATATAATACGAGTTTGATCCTTTATAACAATGATGTAATGGGTGAATTTGTCATCTTAACTGCTCCTGTAGGAAAGTGTTCAGAGCCGACTCTGTGCTGCAGTGGCGTCAACTTTGACTGTTTCAGAGGCTGTTTTTGTGACGAGGCCTGTAAACAGCTCAATGACTGCTGCCCCGACCTCAACAGCACATGCAGTAAGAACTCACATACACACATATAGAGATGTTTACACTTTGTTTAATGGTCTAATTTCAGTCAGAAGCTCTCTTTGAGCTGAAGTATGTTTAGATTGAGAGGATTTTGTGTTTTACTATGTAGGCCTATTCTGTTCCTGATTTGCACTGCATTGAGTGTCACTGTAATCAGTATTGTATTTATTGCTAAATGAATCCTCAGTCCTCTCATACAACAACATTCATGACATCTGTCACTCTCTATAGTTTTCAATACCACAACTGCAGCCCCTCCATTCAACTTCACTACAGTCCCTCCAGTAAACTTCACTACAGTCCCTTCAGTAAACTTCACTACAGTCCCTCCAGTAAACTTCACTACAGTCCCTTCAGTAAACTTCACTACAGTCCCTCCAGTAAACTTCACTACAGTCCCTTCAGTAAACTTCACTACAGTCCCTCCATTCACGTCCACAGCAGCTCCACCAAAAGGTAATTCATCTGTGTTTGTGTGTGTATGAATGTGTAGGTGTAGTTTTATCATCACTGTTGAAACTGAGATTCAGTGAAACCTGAAATCACTTATAAGTGATTTGGTATTTTGCAGATGTTCCTACAGTACTCACTGCTCTGGAGGCGAGGGTTTTGACCAAGTCGGCTTCCTCTGAAGAAGAGCGTCAGGCTGTAATGCGTCAGGTGAGAGAAGTGATTCTGACTGTTTGATGGCATCCAGTTTACATACTTGAAATGGTATTAAAGGATTAGTCCACTTTTAAATAATCTTTTCCTGATAATTTAATTGTCATCCAAGATGTTCATGTCTTTCTTTCATCAGTCGAAAAGAAATTAAGGTTTTTGAGGAAAACATTCCAGGATTTTTCTCCATATACTGGATTTCAATGGCTACCAACAGGTTGAAGGTCCAAATTGCAGTTTCAGTACAGCTTCAAAGGGATTTAAACGATACCAGACGAGGAATAAGAGTCTTATCTAGCAAAAAGACACTAAATACAAGTGTAAACAGGGGGGAAAATGTTTTGAGCTTGTCCACTTTCGAGCACTTCCAGAGGTAGTCGAAAATGCATTCAACCGGATTGCTTTTGTAGTGTAGACACTCATGTGGTTGAATGTGTTCGAACAGCCTCTCCGTCTACTGACCTAATGTGTAAAGATTACGGGAAGCACGCTAGCCAGACAGAATTTAAGCTTTGTTGGCTGAAGACCCAAGTTTGGTTTGTAGACGAAAAATGTACCAAGCACAATGTTCTCCCACCACTCCTGATTTCTAACACACACTCTCAGCGTTCGGCTGGTCTTGTGGTTGTCAGAGCAGATACGAAAGCTGATGCTCTCTGTGTGTTTTTCCGTTGTCTCCTTTCACGTTCATATGTAAATTGTTCGCTTATTTCGTTCATTAGATCAAAAAATCAGAAAAGGCCCAGACATTTACCTAATCAGGACAGAAGTGGTCGAAAATGGACATAAGAGACAAATTAAAATACCAAGTGTAAAGGGATTGTGTCTCTCTAGTCTACTAGTGGTCCAATTGACCAAAACGCATCTTAATTCCAAGTGTTAACAGGGCCTAAAGTACTTCAAAGTACTTAGTTTTAGGTATGCAAAAGAAAGTATGCCCGTATTTGGATAAACTATAAATCAAATCTCAAACATCAAGCTTCATCCTCACAGTTGCTCTACAATCAAGTTAATAGTGAACAGGTGTGATGTCACGTCACTTTTAGGTCCCGAAGTGATTCTATTGGTTGAAAGAACTTTTGGGGAGGTGTCTGTTTTGTACCCGATTAGAAATCCTCCATTATTTCTTGATGTTGTTCTGAATCATAAAAAAGTAGATATTTTCTGCACACACAATTGTGACGCAGCTTTATTATGCTCTTCTTCTTCACCTGCTGTTTTCTCATTTCCTGTCATCTTGTTTCTCAGGTTGGCGCTTTGCTGGGGAATTTATTAGGAGTGAATAATACTGACATCATCTCTTTGAAGGTCACAAGAATTAAGCGGGTATCATCACCATATGATTGAGTCAGAAATCAGTCGAGAGGAACAGACATGAAAAATCCTCATCGCTGCTGGACTCTTACATTACATTTACATTTATGCATTTGGCAGACGCTTTTATCCAAAGCAACTTATATTGGCATTGCTATTGCCACACTCTAACCACTGAGCTACAGGAAAGGTTTTAACTTTTACTATCTTTACTATCTGTGATGGTTCAACTAAAACATTGCATTTGCTAACAAAACTCATCCATTTAAATGTTTTAACCTTAAACATACAAACACTTTATATGAGTGAAGCAAACTATAAACTGATGTTTTCTTACACATTCTTTCTAATTATCTGCGCTCTTGTAATTCCTTGTGGCTAAGCTAATCTGCTGCCTCTTCTTTTTTAACTTGGTCTTCCCCATTTTTAAGATTCCTGTCTGTTGATGACTAACTCATATAAACCAAAACATGACCAAACTATTGATTAAAACTGTCATTCTGTTGTATTTCCTGTTCATCCAGTAGTCAATGTGTTTCCTGGTGCTGCTTCATGACCTTGTTTAAGAGATGTTGCATGAATATTTTTCTCTACCCTCTGCAGCTCCATACATTTAGAACAGTTTTGTTGAGCAACGCTGTGTTTTCCAGGGAAATGTGCAGACCACTGACCATGACAGTGGCTACAGAGTTTAACCTTCATTGTCCTCAGAAACCAACCCATAAAACTATGAAAAGAAGAACTTGGCAACCATTTCGAGAATGACTCCCATTTCCACAAAATTTTCATTATGAACAAACTTTGTTTGTTTTAAACAAACCTACAAATTGAAAGAATGTTAATCCTCCAAAAAACATATTTTCCCACCGCAGGGACAAAATCTTTATTAATATTATACTTTTTATTCAGGCAAGGAAGCCATTCTTGTACCAGCCCGTCACGGACAATATGTATGCCATTGGAGTAGTAAAACAAGAAATAGATTTTTAAATTCTGTTTTCCTAATAGGAAAATGTCCATCAATTTTTGGAAACCATCAATAGAAAGTCTGTAATTTAATATATATTTTTTTATTTTTAGATTTTTAATCTTGAAACATTAATTTGACCTTCCAGTGGCCTCATTGTTTGTACTGAAAAAATGAATTTACTTAAAAAATACAAATAAAGTTATATTTATCTGACAAGAACATCATTCAACATTCATTTATGGAATATTTCATTTTCTTTCCATAAACCTTTAACAAAATGACCCTGTGACGGGGTGGTAAATGTGACGGGGTGGTATGGACAGGGGCGAAGTTTGTGGGGGGATGGGGGGGATGTAACCCCCCCCAATATTCAAAGCCATCAGTTACAACCCCCCCAATACAATACAACCATACCAACATTCAATCCCCCCAAAGTTGAAACCAAATCTACACCCTTGGGTATGAACAAAGTGTTTCTCTATATGATCTGCTGGTTTTAAACTTTAAAAACTGGGGGAGGGGAGACCTACAAATTGACTAAAGAGTGAGTGAGTGAGTTAATGAAACGAACAGTGTTGCCAAGTCTGCATTTTTCCTGCGAAATTGGGCTAGGCTACTTTTACACTGTTGCGGAGGGTTGTTTTTCATGTCCACGGGTTGAAGCGAGCCCAAATAACATGATATTTAGCCCTTGGAATGCACATTTTACAGAAAGTAAAAAAAGTTTTAAAAGTTATAAAAGTTTTCCCTATCTATTTTGCATGACAGGGTGGTTGGTTTAAGCTTGATGGGCCCTGCCTAACAAGAAAAAGCAACAAATAAACAATGTAAAAATGTACATAGTTGCCTGCTTTTGTTCTTAGTGGCTATAAGGCTCAAATGATGTAACTTAGGCTCTGTGATGTCATTTAAAGGAACAGAGCATTATTTATAGATAAAACAAGTTAGTGTGACGGGGTGGTAAGTCAAACTGAGGGATGCGCACCAAAAAAAAATAAGGTTTATTGTGAATAAATATAAAACAGGGACACACATATAATCCTGAAAATAGTATATGTTTGAAAAAATATATAACTTATTTGGTGATATTTTAGATGCAAATGTCATGTTGGTTAACACGGACATGTGAAATTGGCTATGTAATAATGAAAAATGATTAAAAATAGTATGCTAATCTTCAAAAAAAAAAAAAAAAAAAACATTTGATCATACATCATGTTAAAAAGAACACTTGAATTAATAACCTTAAGCTTTGGAAACAGACTTTGGGACATTTTTTGTGCCTTATGCATCTGATCAAATGTTGCGGACCCAAATGGCACCCGTTTCATCGAATGACACTCATATTAGAGCAGACTGCTTCATCAGGACCAGACTCCAGTGTGGCAGAGGAGACCAAGGGGCTATAGATAGAATTCAGAAACCCTTGTTATTACCAGTGGCCATTAAGTGAACTGCAGCCAGCAACTTACTGCTCATGCTCTTGCTCTCACTCATGCACACGTAACGTACAAGACACCAAACGTGATTCAATGCCCCAAGTACTTCAAATGAAATTCATTCTACAGGTTTTCTTTCATCATCTCATGTTTGAGGTCCAGGGAAGGGCATCCGACCTCTGCAGAAGCGTCCAAATGCACCAAGACAGAAGCACATGCCCAATGCCAGGTAAGTGCATTTGCTTACGAAAGTGCATAAAGCACCTGCACAAGCTACATTTCCTCAGTTGTCATTCATTTCTCTTGGCCTCCCTAATATTGACTCTCAGCTTGTGGTTTTACGGACTTCGGGATTGTCTTTAAAAAGACACATCTTTTTGGATCAGCCAAAATCTTTATTAATATTATACTTTTTATTCAGGCAAGGAAGCCATTCTTGTCCCAGCCCGTCACGGACAATATGTATGCCATTGGAGTAGTAAAACAAGAAATAGATTTTTAAATTCTGTTTTCCTAATAGGAAAATGTCCCTTTATTGGAAACCATCAATAGAAAGTCTGTAATTTAATATATATTTTTTTATTTTTAGATTTTTAATCTTGAAACATTAATTTGACCTTCCAGTGGCCTCATTGTTTGTACTGAAAAAAATGAATTTACTTAAAAAATACAAATAAAGTTACATTTATCTGACGAGAACATCATTCAACATTCATTTATGGAATATTTCATTTTCTTTCCATAAACCTTTAACAAAATGACCCTGTGACGGGGTGGTAAATGTGACGGGGTGGTATGGACAGGGGCGAAGTTTGTGGGGGGATGGGGGGGATGTAACCCCCCCCCAACATCAGCCTCCGCCAGATGTGTTTGTCCTATTAACCAGTTTAGCGGACCTAATTACTGCAAGCCGCCCATGCTCGCAATCTTTATTAGGCTGACCGCCTCTTTCTTCCCTAGCTTCCCCAGTTCTACAACTGCCCACCTTTATTTTGTGTTTTTGTTGTTAATGGCTCTCTCAAATCCTACACCAGCTACTCAGATTGCTAATTTAGGCTTGTCCAACTCTGATGGGGAAAAAGGCAATGCAGGTTCACCTCAACATCAAAAGTGCCTCTGACCAAGAGCAGGCAGTTTAAAATGGGAAACTCCTGTGATCCCCTCCTGGCCCTAGAAAGCAGATTTTCCTTGTCCTACCGGTGTGTGAAAAACACATGAAGCATTGCTGAAGTGAAGGATGTGGCCTCTCTCAACATGGGAGACCCACGTCAGCAAGGTTGACAGTCGACTATGCCATTGAGCGCTCTATGACCAGGCACCTTAACCCTCCCACCCCGCCCCGCTTGTGTGAAAAAGTGCACAAGCAAGCACTTTATCCTAAACCTTACACACAGTTTTCCCAAATTTAATAAAGGCTTCTGCCCCAATGTTCCCCAAAACACATACACAAAAAAACGAATCATATGAATTCATTGATAAGAGAGAACATCTCTCAGCAGCCCCGAATGTCACCCCTAAGTCAACCCCATTGTATCGTTAATGAACAATCTGACCGAATTAGCCTTAAGCAATTCTCCGGTGTGTAGGGGGACTCATGTAACAGCCTAGAAGTCTGTGTCGGCCCCAGAACTGGGGTTTATCTCTTCTCACACAGAGGAGAGCTCTGCTTACATTCTAAAAGACAAGCTTTCCTCCATTCTCGAGAAAGGGGTGCTCCGAGTGGTATCCTAGCATCTATGCAATTGGGGGTTTTACTCCCGTTATTTCCTAATTCCAAAGAAGGATGGTTCTCTTCATCCCATTCTGGAGTGTTGAACAAACTTTTGAGGAAATACAATTTCAGGGCTCTCGCTTGTTCATTACGTCAGAACGATTGGTTGACATCGGTGGATCTGAAAGATGCTTTTTTCCACATAAGCATTTATCCTTTACACAGAAGTTTCTTTGTTTCTGCATATGTTATAAATTCAAAGTCCTTCCTTTTGGGCCTTCACTGAGTCCCAGAGTGGTCTGTCTGTATGTGGAGTCGGGCTTAGCCCCGCTGAGGATAACAGGGCTCAAGATCTTAACATAGACGATTTGTTGATTCAAGAGAGAAATTGATGCAAGACAATGTGTGTGCATATCACAGCGCTCGACTTCAGAGTGAATGTGAGCTAAAGCAATTTATCTCCTGCTCAGAATGTTATATTTCTGGGTTTGGATCTGAATTTAATTCTCTCCTTATTGAACTGCCTCTCACAGTTCAGAGAAGGAGTGAGGATACAATATCTCACATGTCTCAGGCTACAGGATCATATGGCTTCAGCTGTCCAGGACTTGCCTCTAGGCCTTTGGAAAATAAGGGTGTTTATGAAATTGGTTTTATCTCTTCATTTCAGCCCTTTATGCAATCTGTGCCATTCTGTCACAGTGATGCCGCACCGCTGGAGGAATACTGAGTTTTATGCTCATGTAAGCCCCCTTGGGACGATCATGTTGCAGAAAGTGGTAACGACAGATGCATACTTTCACAAGTTCGCCTGCCCATTCAGTCTGAATGGTTAATGGTAAAACAAACTTGGCTTGCTGACCTCGAAGGAGGCTTCTGGTTGTACCTAGGATATCTAAGTCTACTAAAGGAGGGAGAGTGTTTTCACATTTGGCTCCGAAACTCTGATAATGATCGGGGCTCAGACTCGCTGGATCAACATGCACATTCCCAAATTTCTATATATCCTAATTATTGTTAATATGTAATTGATTATTTCCAGGAGCTATTCTACATTCAATTTAACTGTTAACAGTGACTGTAAATTAATTGCTTAAATTATTAGATTATTAGCTAACTGTATTCTCTAAATTGTAATGCTTTCTCTGTAAAGCTGCTTTGAAACGATATGTATCATGAAAAGCGCTATACAAATAAATGTGAATTGAATTTAATTGAATATTTTGTTTTTCTACTATTAAGGTCTATTTAATGGCTCTTGTTGCATGTTATGTTGGGTTTGACTGCGCTATGGTTGGGCAACACCCAGTCACTAGAAGAGCAGTTCCAGAGTCGAACCTCTCAATGGTGCTGGAGGCTTTGGCTCAACAACGTTTTGAACCCCTGGGAAATATTTCCCGTAAGATTTCGTCTTTCAAGACCGCTCTGTTCCTGGTCTTGGTGTTAGTGATTTGCTTTCTGCTTTTCACCCACCTCCTTCCTCCTCCATGGAAGAACAGAGGTTGAATGCTCTGTGTCTTGCGGATTTACTTGGACAGGATCAGCTCTTTCAGGAGGAGGACCAGGTACCCCATTTTTAAGCCTCTCTCATTGGCTTGTGGAAGCTATATCTTTATGAAACTAAGGGAGTGCAGCCTCCAGGGGGCCTCAGAGCACACTCCACTAGGAGTATGGCTGCTTCTTGGGCTCTGTTTAAGGGAGCTTCCTTACAAGACAAATGTGCCACTGCAAGCTGGGACTCTCCCCATATGTAAGTCAGATACTACCGGCTTGATGTCACCAGGTACTTTATGCACTTTGGTAAGGGGCGGTCCCTTACCTGGCATTGGTTACACGTTCCTGTCTATCAAGCCATACCTGGTGCAATTGGATTCTTCTGCAGAAGTCAAGTATGGATGCCCTTCCCATAGGTGGAACACTCAATGTTTCAGAGAACTGGGGTTACAAACAGTTGGGGAAGGTCTCGTTTTTTTAATTTTCATTACTAGCTGTTCACACATAGGCAATAAAAATAGCGCTAAGTACATGAAAAGTCATACAGATAGCCCCTTTAAAAGATTAGTCTAAAATTTTCCTGATAATTTACTCACCCCCATGTCATCCATGATGTCTTTCTTCAGTCGAAAAGAAATGAAGGTTTTTGATGAAAACATTCCAGGATTATTCTCATTATAGTGGACTTCAATGGCCTCCAAACGGTTTCAGTGCAGCTTCAAAGGTCTTTAAATGATACCAGACGAGGAATAAGAGTCTTATCTAGCGAAATGATTGGTCATTTAAAAAAAAAAAATACAACTGTATATGCTTTATAAACACAAATGATCGCCTTTGCATGTGCTTCTGCTTTCCGTATTCTTCAAAAAGCTTACGCTGTATGTCCTACACCTTCCCTGTACAACTTATGGAATGAACGTGGCGCCAGTTTTTCCGTAAGTAGAATAGGGAAGGCATAGGACATACAGCGTAAGCTTTTTGAAGAATACGGAAAGCTGACAACTGATGAATGAAAGACATCTCAGATGACATGGGGGTGAGTAAATTATCAGGAAAATTTTATTTGAAAGTGAACTAATCCTTTAAGGAAAGAAACACAAGGATGTGAGTTTTTTTCTGCACTCACCTATTATTCGACAATTCCATAATTAATCTTTCAAATTCATACAATTATAGTGTGAATTCACAAAATCATCTCGCATTTATAAAGAATATTTGTTATACAGAAGACAAAGATCTGTTTCCATTTCACGTTTTATAAAAAGTCTGTTGAAAGTAATGTACAAGCATTTACTGTAAAACAACAATAATTTAGCACTAGCTGCTCAATATGTATAAAAGTTTATAAAATATGTTAAATAGTTAAATATTAACTTAATATGCATCCCAACATCTAAAGTCGGTAATAATATTAGATCTGGGTTAATAAAGATATTTTGCAGTCAAACATCCAGTTAACAAGGACCTAAAGTCGTATTAAATACAGTCAAATGAACTTTACATAAATCTGTTTGGATCAACACAGAAACACTGACCATGAAACAAACGTCTCTCTGACCCAGCAGAAGTGTAGTGTTAAAAACCTGTACAATTATTAAGATCGAACATCATTATAAGAGCTGAAGCGTCATGTAACATCAAAAGTGCCATCTTTGCTATATAAAAGCAAAACAAAAGTAAAATATGAAGTACTTTTAAAGGATCTTGTGCACCAGTTTGCACTTTAGCACCCTGAAGTCTCATCCTTTTGCAGAACTTTCGATTTGGAAGCTGAAATTGAAGGCCACATTGTGTGGTGTAAATCAAAAACATGGTCTTTGGATTCAGATTTCTTGTCTTGTGTGCAACATGATCGACTCGCAGCATCAGTTTCACATTCCCACACCATGTCACTGATGGTTTCCTCCTCAAATGCCACTTAAAACAACTGGAGAGCAGGTCAAATATAGTCCATCAGGTGTGAAGTTCGGTGAATGTGGAGATGTTTTCCCCATCACCTATTTTCCGTACCCAACAGTCTCTGTATTTTGTGTCTTCGTTTGTCTCAGTTTGCTCTCATCCTGCTGGAGATCCAGTTTGAGTATTTTGTGACACGTGTGTAAACGCCAGGTATGTCTTTCTTCCCGCAACCGTCACCCCAGCTGATTAAACCCATCAAAATCATTCTGCCATTCTTCTGACAAACCAGAGGACCACCGGAATCCCCCTAAAGAAAGACCAGGAGAAACTGTTCAATCAAGATGCACAAATCATTTCACAAACTGTTTAACTAGCATGTGCTGAATGTGGCGTGTCACCTTGCAGGCGTCGTCCAGGCCACGCGTGTCTCCGGCGCACAGCATGTTTGAGGTGACCAGACGGCCGGACAGCTTCTCCGGTACACACTGATCCTGCGGCCACAACCGCACCATACCACGCTTGATTCTCTCCGAGTAAAACGGAGAAACTGAGAGAGACAGCGACAGAAGGAAAGAGTTCAATTATTATACAATACCTCAAGTGTTATTTGGACTATCAAGGAGCACTACCAAAAAAATTGGTCTTGTTTTTCTGTAACGCTGATCTTACACTCTTCCTCTTTCCCATATCCAGAGATCTCACACTCCGTCCAATCCGGTAAAGCCAGGTTAGGTTCTGGTAAACATGCAGGAAGAACTTCTGGAGAGTAGATGGCACAGATACCGGACTCGCTCTTCAACTTGAACAGAGCTGAAGACACAAAGTCAGAATTACTTACAAATGAAATTAACTACCTGTATTTAAAACCTATTAAATAAAGTCACATGATATGATAGTATGGACTAGTGTTTCTGATATTCTACTGTTGCAAACCATGTCATAAGCATTAAAAAATACTCTTTTTAAAACTTTTTTAAAAATTAGCCAATAAATTAAAAAAAGTCTAAACTATATTAAATATGCATATAAATATTTATATTTTAAATAAATGCTGTTCTTTTAAACTCTTTATTCTTCAAAGAATCCTGAAAAATAAAGTGCATCACGGTTTCCACAAAAATATGAGCTGTTTTCAACATTGATAATATTCATAAATGTTTCTTGAGCAGCAGATCATCATATTAGAATGATTTCTGAAGGATCATGTGACACTGAAGACTGGAATAATGATGCTGAAAATTCAGCTTTGATCACTGGATATAAATTACACTTTAAAATATATAAAATTGTCATTTTACATTTGTAATAATATATCACAATTTTTTATGTATTTGGTGAACCAACACCTAAACAAAATAAATAAAAATATATAAAATAAGTAAAATATATAAAAAAATATATGATAAATTGATAGAAACCCTAAAAAGATGATTGAGATTGTAAGTCAATGTCACAATAAACAGTGTTTTTAGTTGAACTGGTTCTGTTGAAATTTCCACTCGTCACAGTGACACCAGCTGATTGTGAGGTGATGATGATCTTAATAATCATTAAGATCTGTTTCATGCGTGTAACCGTGTAGAATGTTTGTGTAAGTCTCACCGATATCATTGTCATACGTCTCGTCGTCGTACTGCTCGTGGATCCAGTATTTCTCCACGTCAAAGATCTGCTCGCTGCTGGAGTTCTGAAGCCTGAAGGTTCGACCTAAAACCACCTGAAGATGCTTCTCCTCAAATCTAAACACAGATAAAAGAAGTCATATTATAACATTATAACTACAAAATGCAAAAAAAAAAAAAAAAAAAGTTGTTCACAATCAAGATCTTTGTCTTGTTTTCAGTAAAATTGAAACGTCTTTAAAACAAAATACAGGGTATCTGCAGGATTTTTAAAATCAAATTTAAGGCTTTTTAAAGGGTTAGTTCACCCAAAAATGAAAATTGTGTCATTTATTACTCACCCTCATGTTGTTCCACACCCGTAAGACCTTCATTAATCTTCAGAACACAAATTGAGATATTTTTGATGAAATTCGATGGCTCCGTGAAGCCTGAGCAATGACATTTCCTCTCTCAAGATCCATTAATGTACTAAAAATACATTTAAATCAGTTCATGTGAATACAGTGGTTCAATATTAATACTATAAAGCCACGAGAATATTTTTGGTGCGCCAAAAAAACCCCGAAATAACGACTTATATAGTGATGACCGATTTCAAAACACTGCTTCAGGAAGAGCTTGAGAGCATTATGAATCAGTGTATCGAATCATGTTTTGGATCGTGTGTCAAACCGGCAAACTGCTAAAATCACATGACTCAGGCGCTGCGAACCGCTGATTCGACACACTGATTCATAACGCTCCGAAGCTTCATGAAGCAGTGTTTTGAAATCGGTCATCACTATATAAGTCGTTATTTAGTTTTTTTTGGAGCACCAAAAATATTCTCGTGACTTTATAATATTAATATTGAACCACTGTACTCACATGAACTGATTTAAATGTGTTTTTAGTACATTATTGGATGATGAGAGAGGAAATGACATTGCTCCCTATGAAGGCCTCACGGAGCCATCGGATTTCATCAAAAATATCTTAATTTGCGTTCCGAAGATTAACGAAGGTCTTACGGGTGTGGAACGACATGAGGGTGAGTAATTAATGACCAATTTTTTTTGTATTTTTGGGTGAACTAACCCTTTAAGACATTTAAGAAAGGTAGGTCAATGTTTATGGTAAAGGTGCCAAGAATGATTTGATTGAAGGTCCTGATGAAGGCAATGAGATTAGTGAATTAAAATCACTTGACAGCAGTGAAACTGACCCAAACACACACACACAATACAGGCCGAGCGGACACACACCTCTCCTGGAAGCAGTGAGCAGCGGAGAGGATCCAGCAGGAGTCGATGAGGACACCGCCGCAACGGAAGCTGTAGGCTTTGGAACGCGGCCAATACGCGTTGATGGCGACCTGCCACGGCTGCTCACGGATATCGCTGACCTGACCTCCACGAATCCTGAACATGGGCAGAGAGTTCGAAGGAGCTTCGATGCGCTGACCGCAGGAACCTGAGCGAGAGAGATGGAGGAAAGTGTGGGAAAACTCTGTCAGTTCCCTTTTTAGTGCTTAATCCCATTCGGTACACACAGTTCAGTCATTTACTGGAGTCCATTTCCAGAAAAATTCAGGTAGTGGGTCTGCACGATAATGGTTAAACTAATAATCATGATTATTTAGCTTAAAAATTATAATCTTGATTATCACAATAGCTTTTCATTAGATTTATTGCACCTTCATGTAAGAACACAATCAGAATACTCAAGATCAACTCGCAAGCAAGATTTATTCTACGTTATCTCTCTACACAGCAAAATCCCAGAGTTAAATCAACTCTGCTCAGAGTAAATATGGTCCCTCTCTAAATAGTGTTAAAATAACACTGAATCAGAGTTAAATTTAATGAGATAATCAACCAATTATTTAAGTAATGTTTCTGCATTATTGATGAACACCTGCTGTTAACAAGCAGAATCACTGAAGAAATAAGAAAAACTCCAGTCATAGCCTTATTAATTGCTTAAACATCTCATTAACTTTAATTATGCTTCAGTGTTATTTGAACACTATTTAGAGAGGGACCATATGTACTCTGAGCAGAGTTGATTTAACTCTGGGGATTTTGCTGTGTACACTGCTGAAATCCCTAAAATTAATTACAATAATTCCAAATGATTTGTATGTTTTATCTATTAAAACAACAAAAAGACTATAATGTATCACAGATGTTTGTGCATTTATTCAGCAACAATATAGTCGCGATTCATGTTTAGATTTATTACAAATATCACAGATGATTATGCTTAAATAATCCAGAGAAGCAGATCAATCGATCAGCCCTATCAGGCAGTGACAACCACATTTACAACAATTCTACACAGTTAACTAGTTGTCAATGCCGTATTTAAACGCACATCAGAGATGTGTCTCTCTTCTGTATGTGCAAGAAAGACAGAAGTACGAGCCTCGACTCACTCGTGTTGCCATATCTTGCTAGAAACAAAACAGCAGACAAGAACAAGCCCATAATAATTAAATAAATTCAAATGCTTTATATTGAAAGAACAAAATATCATGACATTCACCTGCCCACTTAAATAACTCCATAAACTTGTTTGTTTATTAGCCAAGCCCAAACAGCGCACCCCAAAACGCTTAAAATAAGTGGACATGGCAACGCTCTGTGCAGCTGCCTTACAAACACAAAACTTGGGAGCGCAACGTGTTCTGTACACACAAAACAATAAATTCATCTAAAATTATTCTTTTCATGTGAGATGGTAAAATACCACCCAGAACACCCTAGAGTCACTTTTACCTCTCGTTTTCTTTATAAAATGTACTAGTCTAGTTATCTTTCACAGTCTCACCTTGATTGTTGGTGGTTGCAGGGGCTCGTGGTCCAAGTGTGGTGATTGAAGGAGTTTTCCTCGCTGTGGAGAAAAGACAAACATGGTTCAAAAAACAAGGGAGGGACAGTCTCTCAAACTCTGTTTTATTAGTGGACAAACAATGTCAGGTAGTCAAAAATATTACAAACTTGAAAGTATTTAATTGCATATATATAGGACTCTCCGAAAGGAACCCAATCAAATTGAATTATTATTAGTAGTAACACTTTTATTTCTATTGGTTATTACACTTTCAGAACAATTTTTTTCCAGCTGATGAATGATAAAAACAATGACAGCCAATCAGAATCCATCCTGCTTTAAGAGCTCGAGCATTTAAAGCGTCAGATAACAAAACTACAGAGTGCTTAGAATAAAAACAATATTGTCTGCTGGTGTGGATACTAATATAGTTATCATTAGTTATCTATATAGTTATCATTCTTGGTGTGAACGGCCTTAAAGGGATAGTTCACCCAAAAATGATCCTGCATTGCATCAGAGGTCACGCTTCCGCCATAAGTCGACTTGCGTACAGATGTTTATTGGAAGCAGGTTTTTATAGTTTATAAAGTTGTAAATATTAGATATAGAGCTGTATGGATTATTTTTATGATGGATGCATGTGCCTTTTGGGCTTCAAAATCTCACCCCCCATTCACTACCATTATAAAGCTTGGAGGAGCAAGGATATATATTTTTTTTATACAACTCTGATTGTGTGCGTTTAAAAGAAGATACTCATAAATGCATTTAGGATGGCTTGAGGGTGAGTAAATCATGGGATAATTTTCATTTTTGGGTGAACTATCCCTTAAGACTAAACATTCCACCGCATCTGTTAGTCATGTGCTGTAGATCAGTGACTAATGTATTTGTGAGGTGTATTGATCAGTTGTCATGGCAGCACTGCAGACTTACGGCACTTGGGGACGTCACAGAGCTCCCAGGTCAACTGAGAACCTTTATAGACGTGACACCAGGGGCTGAGGTCACCGTCCGGGTTCCTGTGTGTGATAAAATTCACGTAATTACCATGCAATCCACCAATCCATTAGTCAAAACAATTGACAATATACATTTTTTTTTGTTGTGAAATAAGCATTTGATGTCAGTGCTTTTGGGACAGGATGCATGAACGGATGAATGCATGAATGCATTATCACATTGTTAAGTTTGGTGTTTTTAAGCCAAACAAAGAGGCTGAATTTTGCGTAATAATATTTAGATTTTAAGTAGGTTTTATTTACACAAATGTGCATTTCTTACTTGCACTGTATATTGATTCAAAAGTTTAAGTTTAAAGTTTAATAAACACTGTTACTGATAATCCTCATTTTGGCTGCGTGAGATTCTCCAGCTTTGTTGTTGTTGAGCTGTTAAAGCTCCGCCCTCTTCTGGAAAGGGGGCGGGAGCAGCAGCTCATTTGCATTTAAAGGGACACACACAAAAACGGCGTGTTTTTGCTCAAACTCAAATGGGGCAAATTTGACAAGCTATAATAAATGATCTGTGGGGGATTTTGAGCTTCACACACACATTCTAGAGATTTATATTATTCAACTTCTAATTCATCGTACCTGCAGAAGTTGTGGCTGCCGATGCCCGTCTCTCTGGCGTCGGGTCTCCATGCGTTGTATATCTTACGAGACACTGCGGCTGAATCCCACGGCAGACACTTCAAACCGCTGCGTGTGACGGCTTTCGTCCCTCTGTAGGTCTGTCCTGATCCCTGTGCACACTCTAGATAGGGGTCTGACATGATAACACAGCACACAACATTAGTAGACTATATGGATACGGATGTTTGTGTCTACAGTATGTGTGTGCTGAATGATTGTACCTATTATGCAGGTTGGTACAGAACAAAACTCCCATGAGACCTGAGCCTTTTTATAAACATAACACCAGGGTTTAGTGTCTCCGTCTGGATTCCTGAGGAATAAAACACAACCCAAACACTACAATTACTCACCAAAAACACAATGCAGCTACTGTTACTGCACAAAAGCAACACGCTGGTGCATGGTGACATCAATTTGCAAATTGCACGGAAGAGCAATATGAAAAAATACATTAACGTTCAACAAATAATTCCATGCATGAATTAATTCATGCTAGAAGAGGAAGAGCATGTGTACCTGCAGTAGTTGTGGTTGCCCAGTCCCAGGGTGTTGGCCTCTGGTCTCCTGGCAGTGAATTTCTTTCCTCGGAGTGAGCTGGAATTCCAGTTAATACACTCCAGTCCTGACATGCTCATGCCCCAGCTGCCACGGTAACCTGACCCCTGACCCCTCAAACATCTCTCACCTGTGTCTAAGAGAAGCAAGCAAGAAAAGCAGACAGTATTCAGCTACAGTGGTCTGGTCAAGCTGCTTTGAAACTGTAGTTTTTCAAGTTACAAGACACTAATAAATCATGATAATTTAGTTAAACTGCAGTAGGTAAGTTTACATGCACTCATTTTCTTCAACCAGAAAAAGCTAAATACACACATTTTTACTAGAAACTAACAATACTAAAAACAGTAAGTTATACTAGTTATACTAATTGTACTAGCAACTAACAATACTAAAGTTGTACTAGTTAGTTATACTAATTTTACTCACAACAATACTAAAAAAGTAAGTTGTACTAGTTATACTAATTGTACTAGCAACATTACTAAATATAGTATGTTATGCTAGTTATACAAATTTTACAAGCAACTAACAATACTAGAAACAATAAGTTATACTAGTTATACTAATTGTATTAGCAACCAACAATACTAAAAAGTTGTACTAGTTATACTAATTTTACTTGCAACAATACTAAAAATAGTAAGTTATACTAATTTTACTAACAATACTAAAATTAGTAAGTTATAGTAGTTAGTTATACTATTTTTAATACTAGCAATTTATAATTCTAAAAATATTAAGTACCAGTTCTAACTGTACTAGCAAATAACAAAAGTAAACATAGTGTGTTTTGCTAGTTATACAAATATTACAAGCAACTAACAATATTAGAAACAATACAACAAACAATACAAGTTATACTATTTATACTAATTGCACTAGCAACTAACAATACTAAAAAGTTGTACCAGTTATACTAATTGTACTAGCAACTAACAATAGTAAACATAGTGTGTTATGCTAGTTATACAAATTTTACAAGCAACTAACAACATTAGAAACAAGTTATGCTAGTTATTTTAATTGCACTAGCAACTAACAATACTACAAAGTTGTACTAGTTAGTTATACTAATTTTACCAGCAGCTAACAATATTAAAATTAGTCAGTTATACTAGTTGTACTACTACTTGTACTAATTCTAAAAATAGCAAGTTGTACTAGTTATACTAATTGTACTAGCAACTAACCATACTAAAAACTTGTACTAGTTAGTTATACTAACTAATTTTACTAGTAACTAACAATACTAAAATATTAAGTTATACTACTTTTACTAGCAACTAACAATATTAAAATGATTAAGTTATACTAGTTGTACTACTTTTACTAGCAACTAATAATTATAAAAAATGGTAAGTTGTATTAGTTATACTAATTTACTAGTAACTAACAATACTAAAAATAGTAAGTTATACTACTTTTACTAGCAACTAATAATTATAATAATAGTAAGTTGTATTAGTTATACTAATTTACTAGCAACTAACATTATTAAATATAGTAGATTATACTAACTATACAAGTTTTACAAGCAACTAACAATACTAGAAACAATACGTTATACTAGTTATACTAGCTATACTAGCAACTATCAATAATAAAAAGTTATAACGGTTATATTAACTATACTAGTAACTAACAATACTAAAAATAGTAAGTTATACTACTTTTACTAGCAACTAATGATACTAGTAAAAACAGTAAGTTTACTAATATAACTGAAAGCATCTAAATGCAGTGACAAACAGTATAATTAATAGTAAATATGTATTTTGCTACAAGATCAAAACTTACTGATTTCACACTGTGTTCCTGTGAAGCCTGGCGGACACTGGCAGATGAAGTCACTGGAGTAAAGGGCTTCTTTACACGTTCCTCCATTATAACACTTAGACATGAAACATGCTGAGGAACAGGAAGAAAAACAGAACAATAAATATCTATGCACATTCATATCCTGAGGACTATTTCTGACTTTAATAAATTATATCTGCTGCTCTGTGTGACATTTCTATGGTAAAATGCTATTTTAAGTGTGCTACGTACATTTTTGGTCTTTCCAAAGTATTTGTAATTGGGTGTAAAGTCTTTTTATATAATATTTACATCATTTTATATTTAGAAAGAGGACAACTTTTACAACATCCATAAATTGTGGTCAAGTTGTAATACTTATAATCCCATGCATAATTCGAAATGACAGGTGTTTTTAATTCCAGTGAATTTTCCATGATTTCAGAACACAGGATGAGAATATAGTGTTGAGCGAGTGACTCATGGGGAGGAAACGCTCGGCACTGAAATTTAAATGATTTGAAATAATGAAAATAGGTGGTGCTTCAGAAATTCTGTGGTTTTCATGCAGTGGAGACACACACACAACAGGGGAAACATAAACATATACATTTTATACTTTTTATACACTTATTAAAAAGTTTAGTCTATTAGAGTGTGTGGTCACTCACTGGTCACTGGGATCTCATGACAGCGGACTCTTGCTCGTCCGGTGCAGCGGCAGAATTCAACTTTTGGACCCTTCCATCGCAACCACGTCGCCCCCATGTCTCTGACCGCAGCCGAATCAGTGTCCACACAAGATTCTGACACACACACACAAAATGACACGGAAATGGACATAATGATTGTGGTTAGGGATAAATGCAAATTAAATGACTCAAGCATTCTCCTCCACAGCTGAAACACAGACTGGGTTAGGACAGAGAGGACAGAAGCAAACAGAGGACAAAAGTGAGGCTGTGTTGCTTCACTGTGTTTGTCCTGAATGCTGAAGTTCTGCTTGAGAATGTGTGACATTCATGCTTTCCCTGCTTATATTGCGCCCCCTAGTGGACAACATGGACAACAACACACTGAGGACACATATAGTAGAATGCTATTTTGAATACTATACTATTTGACTATTTGTAGTATACAGCCTATTAAAAAACAAAATAATAATAAAGTATTAAAATAAACTATTATAAATATATATATGTATAGTATTATATAATACATATAATGTATATATATATATATATATATATATATATATATATATATATTTTTTTTTTTTTTTTTATAGATATATTTTTACACACATGCACACAATTAACTGTCTTTTGCTAAATTAAATTGTTTAAATTAAATTGTTTTTCATCCAATTTTGTGTAAAAATTACTTTTCACAGTTTGGTCAAATAATTAAAATATGTATAACTTTTTATATATAGCCATATTGTCTCTGGCACAAAAACAATAAGTGATTTTAAATGAATTAGCGTAGAGCGAACTGATTCACTAGAATCACGTTACAGCTGCTCGTAGGTAAAGGTAGCTTGCAGTTGGAAAAGCCACAATAACACATTGCACAATAGCATTGAAAGGCATATTTAGGTTAGTAGCATTACAGTCAAAAGAAAACATGACATGACACTGAATTATTAAGCCAGCTTGTCCTGCAGAGTTTAGCTCCAACCCCAAAGAAACACACCTGAACCAGCTAATCAAGCTCTTGCATACTAGAAACTTAAAGTCAGGTGTGTTGAGACAAGTTGGAGCTGAACTCCGCAGGACAGTCGCCCTGAGTTTGGACACCCTGGGGGCGGGGCTTAAACTTAAAGGCACAGAACAAATTCTGATTGGATAAACTTTTTGCTTGCACACAGTCAGCTGCATCCGAAATTGCACACTTTCCTATTGTATAGTAGATGAAAAAGATCCACTGGAGAGGATTTGTGAATGGCGGTGAAGCAAAGCAACTGACATTGTTTGGTCACATGGCGAATGTGATACGTCCGGATTTTTTTTGAGAGGTCGCAAAGTAACTACTTATTCAAAATAGGTACCTTTCGGACGCAGCCGACGTGTTGTCGTCTGCCAGGGGACAGAATCTAGAAAATACATAAATAAATATGATGAAAAGGAAAGAGATTTATTATTGTTTATTGACGTCTTACACCAGCAGAAGTGTTGGTCATAAGCTAACCATGTGAGTTCGCCTCCGTTGTATTACATGCGTACAGGAAATTAGCATGCTGCATACTGCAGACACAATATGAGTAGTATATGGTGAAGTTATTTTGAATAAAGCCAGAGAGTAAAACTCACCTCTGTAAGTGCGTGTGCCTCTCTTCTGCCTGTGATGCATCACCTGTCAGAGACGCAGAATGTTCAATACAGATATCATCCATTAAGACCTTTATCACACACACACACTCACACACACACTTACAGTGGGATCTGCAGCGCTGCACAGAACAGGCAGAAGCAGCAGCAGGTTCAGTAATAATTTCATGTTCTCCTGTATATATCTCTCTGTAAACACCTGCAAAACAAACAGAAATGATTGTTACACATTTGCATGATGTTATTACTCATAATTTGTTCTTGCATGGAAAATTAATTTGTGCTTCGTTTAAATATTCTCTGATAATTATTTTAAAACATATTTGTAGTCGATGTACAGTAAGAGTACAGAGCTCAGCTATAACATTAATGTGGAAAGTCTGATGAAAAAACAAAAAGTTCATAGAACTAAAACCATAAAATACTTAAACATAAATAAACATTAACTGAAATAAAATATAAAAAATAATAAAATACCCCTCAGGTAATTTATTAGAGCTTGTCAAATTTGCCTCTGTTTGGGTGTGAGCAAAAACACGCCATTTTTGTGTGTGTCCCTTTAAATGCAATTGAGCTCCGCTTTCCAGAAGAGGGCGGAGCTTTAACAGCTCAAAAACAACAAAGCTGGAGAATCTCACGCGAAAGTTTTCAGCCTTACATTGTTCAAACCGGAGTCGACACTGATGGAGAGACTCAAGAAGAAGTTACAAACTAGTGGATAAATTTAAATAAGTGAAATCATAATCAACCACCCCTTTAAAGTGTTGGGGCCGTTCACACAGAACGCGTTTTTCTATTCAATGCGCTACTTTCCCATTGTTTTTCTATGTTAACACGCGCTTGACATTTACACGCAGCGCCGCTCATCAATGTCAGTTCCAAAACAGTGGACCAATCAGAGCAGCTGTGTCTGAAACCGCTCCCTATCCACTTTATAGTCCACTATATTGGGTGTCGGCCATTTTGTAGTGGTGTCCGAATTCTGAGTGAACGACTTCATTCCCTACATTCGTTCACTACTTTATACCCACAATTCTCTCTGATTTCGAGTGTACATTCGATGTACACTTGCTGAAGCACTATTTACCAAAATCCTATTTTTTTTAACCTTTT
Source organism: Chanodichthys erythropterus (assembly GCF_024489055.1). Classification (NCBI taxonomy): domain Eukaryota; kingdom Metazoa; phylum Chordata; class Actinopteri; order Cypriniformes; family Xenocyprididae; genus Chanodichthys; species Chanodichthys erythropterus. The sequence continues at coordinate 4,071,213 of NC_090229.1, forward strand.
TTTACATTTTTTTTTTATTAATCACTACTTGAATAAAACCTACTAAAATGTAGGGGGACATTATTATATAGATGAATTAAAAAAAAAAAAGAAATTTAATGTGTTTTACTAACAGCAATGTGTTTTAATAATTTGTGGCACTGTTAACTCATTAAACTTTAAAAGATGATAATTTAGTGGATGATTTAAAAAAATTCGTTAATCATAGGTAGCGTATTCAAATCATAACGGTCGCCTGAGGGCGCTCAAAGACCACGTCATCTGTGAGCGCGATCGTTTCTAACAACTTTATTAAAAAGGATAAATACATGAAATTATATACACTTGTTAATGTGTTTATTTTTGTTTGCAGTATTTTATAGTATTAAATGATTATGAACACATTAAGCATGACAAAAAAATATACATCGATTAAACTACAAAGCTGGCACAGAGGCATGTATGATTACAAAATAAAGTCATTATGATTGTTATTGTTATTAACATTGTTTTATAATGTAAATGACATGTAGGATAAAATAGTTTTATCGTGTGTCGAGCCGTTTCTGAGACAGATATCTCCGACACACAAGCTGTGTCTGAAACCGCTCCCTATCCACTATATAGTCCACTATATCGGGTGTCGGCCATTTTGTAGTGGCGTCCGAATTCTGAGTGAACGACTTCATTCCCTACATTCGTTCACTACTTTATACCCACAATTCTCTCTGATTTCGAGTGTACATTCCATGTACACTTGCTGAAGCACTATTTCCCAAAATCAAATTTTTAACCTTTTTTTTTTTTTTAATCACTACTTGAATAAACTATAGGAATATAAGGAACTCGGAGGCGGGGCAAGCGTTGCGAGCTTCTGTTTACAGTAGCAAGTTGGCATGACAACTGTTTTATATGACGGCAACATGATGGAGGAGGCGCTCATTATTATCTTATTTTCCTTTTTTCCATGTCAAAACTTGTATCTGTCAATACTGCTGTTTGCCTATTTCTATTATTTCCGTTATTGTCGTTATTGCCTCACGTCTCAAAAGCGCGTCTCGAGACCCTCGCGTTCTACGTTGCGTTTAAAAAAAAAAAAAAAAAAAAAAACACTCCTGAGCAGCGCGTCTCGCGTTTTTAGACGCAAAGACGCGTTCTGTGTGAACGGCCCCTTAGAAATTAAAAAAAAAAAAATATTAGTAAAAACTATAGTATCTCAATGATACTAAAATAACAAAAAAAATGACAAAAATGTGTCATGGCATCAGCAGAAATGCAATGAGTTTCCACTTATAAACAAATTTCTGTGGTGATGCGTGGGCATTTCAGTCTAAAAAAAGAAAGGGTTTAATGGCTTTATGATCCGTTTTTTTCTTTTGTCTGACACTGTGAGTGTCCCGTGTGGAACTACAATAGAGACTTCAACACTGACCACAAAACAGAGAAAAGAGTTTGTGCTTCTTGAACAGGAATGAGTCAAATCACCACATCACACACACACTGGGTTTCCATGATTTATAGGGACTTTCCATAGACATAATTGTCTTTGTACTGAATAAACTGTATATTTTGTCCCCTTACACTAATCCTACCCACCACAGAAAACTTTCTGCATTTTTACATTTTCAAAAAACATCACTTAGTATGATTTATAAGCTGCTTTCCTCGTGAGGACCAAAAAATGCTCCCACAAGGACAAGGATTTCAAGCAACTCTGTGTGTGTGTGTGTGTGTGTGTGTGTGTGTGTGTGTGTGTGTGTGATGAAGCCGGACAGGAAGTTTATGGGTCTCTTCCTATTGGCTGCAGTGTCTTGTAAACACAGTTGATTATATGTGTGGGTGTAACTTGAGAAAACAAGGAAGCATTTCTGAGGAACGCAATGATTATGAAAAAAACCTGAAATACCTGATAGTAAAACACATTCACAGTGAAGTCCGTGGACAGCTTGAGTAATAAAGTCTCTGATAAAATAATATTCATGCATTTCAAGGGTCAGTGTGTAGAATACAAACGAACCCGTTCAACCAGCGTTCCTCAGGGTGACGTGCTGTGCTGACTGATTATAGTAGGAATATCCCTAAAGAATGAATAACAGGAACACACCTGTAGATCTCACAGCTGTTTCTCCTAAAAGACAATGAGAATGCAGATCAAATGGAGTCTCTTGTTCCTCAGATGTTTCTCCAGAGGAAAATCCCCCTGTAATCTCACACGTGTTTCCTCCAGAGCTTCAGAAGAGATCTCAACTGTCTCAAACCATCATCAGATTTCCCAAGACACTGATCACTGATCAGATCACTGCATGTCAATAGCTGACTCACTTGCATCTGCGACAGAGTTGGCATTAAATGCAAACACAAAAACACATGCATATAAAGTCAGCACTCCTGCAGTATAATGCAGCGGTTAGTTAACATGGTTTGCATGTTCATTACGGGCGTGAGACATACAGGCACCATGTTGTGCAGGAAACATATGGACCCAGCTGACATGAGAGTGAAAACACACACACACACACACACATGCAACACAGAAGCCCCTTCACAACACACAGACTCAGAAACAACACAATCGGATCTGTCTGACCTGATGTGAGCCGACCGTCTGCAGAATGACACCCTTTTCCTTTCTTAACTGCCTTTCCTTCCGTTCTCCTCTCTTGGTCTCTTTATTATTTGACCTCATTCAGCTCTTATAGTGAGTCAGTATGAAGTCTGTCTTTCTGAGTCACATGCATACAAAACCACAGCCAGCAACAACCACAATATTTTAGTCTAGTTTCCAGTCAAAATATGCTTCAAACACGACTCTTTGATCTGAGAGGTAACACTGCACAACATATAGAGGATGCATCTTAAAGGGGTCCTTGATTATGATTTCACTTTTTTAACTTTAGTTAGTGTGTAATGTTGCTGTTTGAGCATAAACAACATCTGCAAAGTTACAACGCTCAAAGTTCAATGCAAAGGAGATATTTTCTTTTACAGAAATCGCATTTTAAACGGCTGATAGGGACTACGACAATCTTCTTCCTGGGTTAGTGATATCACAAACCCTAAAATTTACATAAACCCCGCCCCCGAGAACACACAACAAAGGGGGCGGGGCCATGTTGGGCTGCTTTAGAGAAGAGGAAGAGTTGTTGTAGTAGTGTTGTTTATTTTACGCCGGACTGCTTCACAAACTAGGGCTGGTTTTGCACAAAAGATGAACATGACGGCACATGCTAGTGGATGAGTTGAATCAACTCCACAGCAACTACATCAATTTATCCACTAACCATTCAGAAACGTCTAAAAGTTGTAACTTCTTCCTGAGTCTCTCCATCAGTGTCGACTCCGGTTTGAACAATGTAAGGCTGAACACTTTCCTCATTTTGGCTGCGTGAGATTCTCCAGCTTTGTTGTTGTTGAGCTGCTAAAGCTCCGCCCTCTCCTGGAAAGCAGCAGCTCATTTGCATTTAAAGGGACACACACAAAAACTGCGTGTATAGGGACAAATTTGACAAGCTATAATAAATGATCTTTGAGCTGAAACTTCACACACACATTCTGGAGACACCAGAGACTTAATAGGGGCATTTAAGGCCCCCTTTAAAATAAGCAGCGTTTGTCTTTTCACAGCATAAAACCCACTACATTTAGACAACATTTGTATTGAAATGGGTGTCACAAATCTTAAAATCAAACAAAACAAATCACATGCAATATTCTTTGCAAACAAGTCTTAATATATTAAGAAATGTTTCTTCTCTGGAATCTGGAAAACAACGAGTTGTTGCATTGAAACTAAGCAACATTTAATAGCCGTCTACATTTGTATGTGTGTGTGTGTGTGTGTGTGATAGAGTGTGAAATCCAATCCCGGGCCCCAAAGGCAGAACAGAGCGTTATTGTCCAGCAGACACAACTCATGTGGGAGGAAGAATGGACGAATAGATTACTGCAAACGTGATGAGTGAGTCTAAAAGCTTGTAAAGGAGTGAAGCTGAGTCACCGCATGCAGAGAGAAAGAAAGGAGAGACACGGTGTTCTCATTACGAGCGTGTATATATCTGCCCTGCATCTGTCCGCCTGTAAGCTCTCGATAAATACCACGGCTGAACCAACGTAGGATAAGAGAAGCTGCCTGCAATTTGAAAGCAAAAAACAACTCTTACTGGCAACATGTTAACGTCAGCACAAGCAGACCTGGTGAGTTATGAGCAGATCTTACTTAAACCAACAAGGTCCTGCCAACCCCCTTAACACAGCAGTGTAAAGCACAAAACTAATGCATCAGAACATGGTCTTAATGTGCTGACTATGATCCGACTGCAAACAAATGCAGAGATATGCACCATAACCCTGGTCTTAATAAAAGCCAGAGGGGTTTTGGCCTGTAGTTTGTCCAATCTAGGTTAGTTTTGGAGCTGTCGTCAAGTGTGTCTGATGCCCGGTATCTCTCATACGGATGACGTTAAACAAGCAGTGCTGGACGTTCATCGGCACGAGCAATGTTGTTTGGTAATTCTGCAGATAAGAGCAGCTTTACACACAGCAGAACTTTATTAGGGCAATATTGAATTCCTGAGCGTCGACGTCACATGAGCCTGAAGGACTTTATACAGACGACATGAATTATAGTCTGATTACTGTAAACGCTGGATCAATGCCTAAGACGACTGCAGTGCAATAACAGCACAGTTTCATGCAGATCTGAACACTGTGTGATACAGAGAGAAACACAAACCAATGCTTTTATACATATATTATGAAAATGTAAAAATTGCGGTTAAACTGAAATTAACTGGTTTTACTGGATCAACCACATTGCAAGTATTTACAGTGTATAAAAATTAACTGACATATCCTTACAATCACATTATTTTATTCTAGATATACATATAGCTAATATAAATAGACAAGATTTTACTTGCATTATAGTTGTTTTTTATACAACGTCACATGTTATACAAAAATACTTAATAAGACTGAATCAAACTGACTGCATTATGACTGAAGTATCCTATAAAATAATAAAGTAGTTTTAAGGAAACAACTGCACATGTTCATGTTTACTGTGTGTGTGTGTGTGTGTGTATAATATATATATATATATATATATATATATATATATATATATATATATATATATATATATATATATATATATATATATATACACAAGTAATAAGTTATTTGGCAGTGTCTCAAATCCCAAACCACAGAAAGAAAGTCAAAAATCACATTGTTTTCATTATACTATTATAATATATAAGCTCAATTTTGCTTATATTATGGCTATTTGCACTGTACAAAATGATAAAACATAATATAATTTTTTTTAATAAATGCATATTATTATATATGACTCAACCTGACTAAATTAGGTTACATTTTAAGTATTAAATAATGAAACAATATAATAGTCATATCATATATAGATAAAAACTTAAGGAAACAGTTACTTATGTTAATGTTTTCAGTGTATTATTTTCAAACACGATGCAATTTTGTAGTCTATATAACTGAAATAAACGCATAACCATAGTGTCTCAAATCACAGCATTTGTGGGCATCATCGGTGCGTTCCTGCAAGTTTTCCTGCATCAGATGTGATTATATGATGCTGTCTAGGAAGAATGTTTTGAAACACAGCCCTGGTTTTGAACTCGAAACCTGTTCAAGCAATAAATAAAGCCGCTGTTTCCAGGTCTTACCTCCCGAAACAAGTGCGCGTTACTCCTCTTCAATGCGCGTAAATGCGTCTTAATCCAAAGTGTCTCTCTGGGTCTCCTCCGGGTCTCTGTGTCTGAGCTCGTGAATCTCAGGATATTTATTCTGGAGGTGATGATGCTGAATGGGGGCGGGGAGAAGGAGAGTGCGTTAGTTCAGTAAGTAATGACATACAGTATCAGTGACGTATCGGGGATGTAATACTTACCCAACAAGTATGTTGGCACTTAAAAACGTATGCATGGAACTGCATAAGCCAACATCAAAGAAACTGTCAGATACTGTTAAAATATCAGACAAAAAGAAGTTCGTTCGGTTTTAGGCGATAAAACAATATAGTATTAAAGACAAAAACGTTTTGTGACACTTACTAATGTTAAAGTGCAGAACTACACATGAGGAGAAATTACTTCATACATGATACTAATACTATAGCTAAAGAAATGTGAACTTAATGGAAAGATGTTTCTGATGTTGCAGAAAACAAGAAAATATTCTTGATTCCTATTTGCCCAGCTGTGTAGTTTAGCTGTAGCGGACATCTGTGAGTCCTTTAGAAGTCTTGGCGTTTTACTCAGCAGAAAATTAAGACAACAAATTAAAAGACTAAATCACCTTGGGCGCCTGTGCTGTAAACCACTAACCCTGGTGTATATTTAGTAGCTCATTCCACAATTATGTGGGTGTATATATTAGCCAAAGTGTGTGTTTTTGAGGGAAAAATCTTTGTGACGTCTCAACTTCCATCATGGAACCAGGCGGGATCTAAAAACAATTGGCCTGGGTTTTGGTCTGGCTTGGTGTGGAGGTGAAAGAACTGAGAACGTAAAACTTTTAGTTGCTAGTTCAAAAGAGGCGCACGTTAAGTAGCAACGATGGCTTGGTTACTATTATTGACAAAGTGGCGACTGTGTGATGTTGCTTTAAATTTCAATAAACAAGAAGTTAATAATGAGTAACATACATTTTAGACACATTATTGCTCACTACTTACTTGTTTTTGTTCCCTCAACGATCCAAACAAAACCACAGCAGAACCGTTCCATGTTTCTTGACGCCTTTGTTGAACGAATTGGTTCAGTGAATAATTCAATGACTCATTTCTTTTGTTCCTGTATAATCGATTGTGTGGATGATTCAATGACTAGTTCATGAAGGAATCAACTCTTGAATGAATCAGTTGAATGAATGATTCAATTCCCATTTATAATAGTCACTTAATTGTTGCCATCTACTGGTGTAAAGATATAAAAACCCCACTGAAACCCCAGCCTGACAGCTGTTAAGTACTATGTTTGAGATTGAAGTGTAATGAACTTCAATTTACGTCACGCAATGTTATCAGATGTTTTATCCAAAGAGCATCAGAAGCAATTTGTCAGATTGAGCCAACAATGATTAGTAAACAAGCAAGAGAAGTGAAATGCAGAAAGGAAGAGAAAGATAACTCTTTTATATATTATAGGCCTATGTGTAGTGCTTTTCGTGACTGTCTTTGTGTTGGTATTGTGTGACTCAAGCATGTTTATTATCTGTATAATGTTAAACACAGATTATCTTCTTGTATCATCAAGTATTATGCACGGTAACAGGAAACTTCAGTGTAAACACATAACAAGAGCAGCTGGGGTGCTTCAGGACATCACATCTACGCCATCTTCGTCACTCGCACTAGATCATCAGCTAGTGACCAGAATGGACTAATGTCACCAAAATGACCCGTAGAATTTCTTATATGAGGCAACGTGCGATTCATAAGAGCATCTGATTAAGATTTATTAGCTGTTTACCCTCCTTCTGTTATTTACTCAACGATGACGTTTCCACAGGCTACATCTGAGAGTTTCCGTATCGCTCAGGCCGAAAATGGCCAAAAGATTCATTAGATTCACTTTCAGAGAGCAGATTATTCATAATGACGCAGGACATCAGGATTATTATGTTACTGTGGCTATTTAGGAACACAGCAGTTCTTGTAAAATAAACATCTCTGAGGAACAAACCCATAAAAGCAACCATTTATTTGGACATTTAAAGAGAAAACGTGTCATAATGAGGAGGTGAGGGTGTCTCCTGACAGTACAGAGACACAGTCAAATGATTATTTATCTGATATCATTACACAAATAAAAGTTACTTTTACAAATATTGCTTTTTATGCATTAGATTAAACAAGAATACTTGATCTTTTTATAAAGTTGCATTACTCCCAATAGATTTAAATCAGTTCAGCAGAAATTCTTACAAATTTAAACGTCAATCCTTTGACAGAAAAAGAAAAAAACAAAAAACAAATGAAGGAAACTCCAATTTTCAAGGCTGAGAGGTTATATCTGTAAATCTGTCCTCTTGGAGGGTGGCACCACAGGAAATCATCATTAACAGCTCACTTTTTTGAGGAAATGATCACAAGAGTACGTAGCAGTGATTCAAACAGTGGGTACAAGAGACGGAGGAAATGTATAAACCTTTCACTGATTCTTGAGATGGGGGACAAAACGTGTCATTTACACACAAAAGCTTTCTATATGTTAAAAATAAATAAATTAATCAAAATAAAAGTACTTAAGTTATAACGGAAATCTGGATAATCAGGACATTAATTGCCTTTATTTTTTTAAATATTTTTGTTAGTATTATTTAAATACAGGGAAAACACATGTAATGTAGCCTGTCCTCTGCATGAGGTCACAATGTAAAATTGCCAAACAAAGTATTTAAAAATGCAACAAATTCAAAGATATACATTTAAATTGAAAGGCAGAGATCTGTAATATATCTAAGTCACAAATTATATTTTCCATAAAAAATGCCTATCAAAGTTGTGTCCTCACTTTGCGTCAACTCCGTCAGGATTTTTTTATAATTCTGAATAAATCAGGTGGTGTCATGGTCATCTTTAACTCTGAGAACCCCTTTCCTTTTTCCTGCTCATTTTATATTTTATACAAACAATGTTGAAGTCTCTGCGGTCACAGCTTTAACATGTCAACTCCGTCATCCCGCTGTAATAGTTTCTTTAAATAGTTGTGGGATAAATCTTGGCATTTTTATTTAGGCAACTACAACTGAGAAAGAAAACAAAATTACTCCACTGTACAACACGTGGTTAAGGTGGAAAAAAAAGTCAACTCCATCAGGTCTGATGGTTACAAGTGCTCTCAAAAAGTCTATATAATGTGATTTAATATGTTTTTTGCATATGGGGAATTCTTCTAATGTTGTTTCATGATTCTATTTATATATACTGCATATTTGGCCCCAGCTGGACCTTTGTCAACACTGTCAGTATTTGTCAACTCTGTCAGTATTTGTCAACTACATCAGTTGTTTTTTTCAACTACGTCAGTTGTTTTGTCAACTCCATCAGTATTTGCCAACACCATCAGTATTTGTCAACTACATCAGTTGTTTTTTTCAACTACGTCAGTTGTTTTGTCAACTCCATCAGTATTTGTCAACACCGTCAGTATTTGTCAACTACATCAGTTGTTTTTGTCAAACATAAGTTGTTTTTGTCAACACCGTCAGTATTTGTCAACTACGTCAGTTGTTTTTGTCAACTCCATCAGTATTTGTCAACTCTGTCATTATATGTCAACACCGTCAGTATTTGTCAACTCTATCAGTATTTGTCAACTCTATCAGTATTTGTCAACTCCGTCAGTATTTGTCAACTACATCAGTTGTTTTTGTCAACTACGTCATTTGTTTTTATCAACTCCATCAGTATTTGTCAACTCCGTCAGTATTTTTCAACTCTATCAGTATTTGTCAACTCCGTCAGTATTTGTCAGCTCTGTCAGTATTTGTCAACTCCGTCAGTATTTGTCAACTACATCAGTTGTTTTTGTCAACTACGTCATTTGTTTTTATCAACTCCGTCAGTATTTGTCAACTCCGTCAGTATTTGTCAACTCTATCAGTATTTGTCAACTCTATCAGTATTTGTCAATTCCGTCAGTATTTGTCAACTCTATCAGTATTTGTCAACTCCGTCAGTATTTGTCAACTCTGTCAGTATTTGTCAGCTCTGTCAGTATTTGTCAGCTCTGTCAGTATTTGTCAGCTCTATCAGTATTTGTCAACTCCGTCAGTATTTGTAAATTCCGTCAGTATTTGTCAGCTCTGTCAGTATTTGTCAACTCTGTCAGTATTTGTCAACTCTATCAGTATTTGTCAACTCCGTCAGTATTTGTCAATTCCGTCAGTATTTGTCAGCTCTGTCAGTATTTGTCAACTCCATCAGTATTTGTCAACTCCGTCAGTATTTGTCAGCTCTGTCAGTATTTGTCAACTCTGTCAGTATTTGTCAACTCCGTCAGTATTTGTCAACTCTGTCAGTATTTGTCAATTCCGTCAGTATTTGTCAGCTCTATCAGTATTTGTCAACTCCGTCAGTATTTGTAAATTCCGTCAGTATTTGTCAGCTCTGTCAGTATTTGTCAACTCTGTCAGTATTTGTCAACTCTATCAGTATTTGTCAACTCCGTCAGTATTTGTCAATTCCGTCAGTATTTGTCAGCTCTGTCAGTATTTGTCAACTCCATCAGTATTTGTCAACTCCGTCAGTATTTGTCAGCTCTGTCAGTATTTGTCAACTTCATCAGTATTTGTCAACTCTGTCAGTATTTGTCAACTCTGTCAAACTCTGTCAGTTGTTTTTGTCAACACCATCAGTATTTGTCAACACTGTCAGTATTTGTCAACTACATCAGCTGTTTTTGTCAACTACGTCAGTAGTTTTAGTCAACTCCATCAGTAGTTTTAGTCAACTCCATCAGTATTTGTCAACACCATCAGTATTTACCAACACCATCAGTATTTGTCAACTACATCAGTTGTTTTTGTCAACTACGTCATTTGTTTTTATTAACTCCGTCAGTATTTGTCAACTCCGTCAGTATTTGTCAGCTCTGTCAGTATTTGTCAACTCTATCAGTATTTGTGAACTCTGTCAGTATTTGTCAGCTCTGTCAGTATTTGTCAACTACATCAGTTGTTTTTGTCAACTACGTCATTTGTTTTTATCAACTACGTCAGTATTTGTCAACTCCGTCAGTATTTGTCAACTCCGTCAGTATTTGTCAGCTCTGTCAGTATTTGTCAACTCTATCAGTATTTGTCAACTCTGTCAGTATTTGTCAGCTCTGTCAGTATTTGTCAACTCTATCAGTATTTGTCAACTCCGTCAGTATTTGTCAACTCCGTCAGTATTTGTCAACTCCGTCAGTATTTGTCAGCTCTGTCAGTATTTGTCAACTCTATCAGTATTTGTCAACTCTATCAGTATTTGTCAACTCCGTCAGTATTTGTCAGCTCTGTCAGTATTTGTCAACTTCATCAGTATTTGTCACCTCTGTCAGTATTTGTCAACTCTGTCAACTCCGTCAGTATTTGTCAACTCCGTCAGTATTTGTCAGCCCTGTCAGTATTTGTCAACTCCATCAGTATTTGTCAACTCCATCAGTATTTGTCAACTCCATCAGTATTTGTCAGCTCTGTCAGTATTTGTCAACTCCGTCAGTATTTGTCAACTCCGTCAGTATTTGTCAGCTCTGTCAGTATTGGTCAACTTCATCAGTATTTGTCAACTCTGTCAGTATTTGTCAACTCTGTCAAACTCTGTTTCTTCTTTTTTTTCAACACCATCAGTATTTGTCAACACTGTCAGTATTTGTCAACTACATCAGCTGTTTTTGTCAACTACGTCAGTAGTTTTAGTCAACTCCATCAGTAGTTTTAGTCAACTCCATCAGTATTTGTCAACACCATCAGTATTTGCCAACCCCATCAGTATTTGTCAACTACATCAGTTGTTTTTGTCAACTACGTCAGTTGTTTTGTCAACTCCATCAGTATTTGTCAACTACATCAGTTGTTTTTGTCAACTACATCAGTTGTTTTTGTCAACACCATCAGTATTTGTCAACTACGTCAGTTGTTTTTGTCAACTCCATCAGTATTTGTCAACTCTGTCATTATTTGTCAACACTGTCAGTATTTGTCAACTCTATCAGTATTTGTCAACTCTATCAGTATTTGTCAACTCCGTCAGTATTTGTCAACTACATCAGTTGTTTTTGTCAACTACGTCATTTGTTTTTATCAACTCCATCAGTATTTGTCAACTCTATCAGTATTTGTCAACTCTGTCAGTATTTGTCAGCTCTGTCAGTATTTGTCAACTCTATCAGTATTTGTCAACTACATCAGTTGTTTTTGTCAACTACGTCATTTGTTTTTATCAACTCCATCAGTATTTGTCAACTCCGTCAGTATGTCAGCTCCGTCAGTATTTGTCAACTCCGTCAGTATTTGTCAGCTCTGTCAGTATTTGTCAACTCCGTCAGTATTTGTCATCTACATCAGTTGTTTTTGTCAACTACGTCATTTGTTTTTATCAACTCCGTCAGTATTTGTCAACTCTGTCAGTATTTGTCAGCTCTGTCAGTATTTGTCAACTCCATCAGTATTTGTCAACTCCGTCAGTATTTATCAACTCCGTCAGTATTTGTCAGCTCTGTCAGTATTTGTCAACTCTGTCAACTCCGTCAGTATTTGTCAACTCCGTCAGTATTTGTCAACTCCGTCAGTATTTGTCAGCTCTGTCAGTATTTGTCAACTCCATCAGTATTTGTCAACTCCGTCAGTATTTGTCAACTCCATCAGTATCTGTCAGCTCTGTCAGTATTTGTCAACTCCGTCAGTATTTGTCAACTCTGTCAGTATTTGTCAACTCCGTCAGTATTTGTCAACTCCGTCAGTATTTGTCAGCTCTGTCAGTATTTGTCAACTCTGTCAGTATTTGTCAGCTCTGTCAGTATTTGTCAACTCTGTCAGTATTTGTCAACTCTGTCAACTCCGTCAGTATTTGTCAACTCCGTCAGTATTTGTCAACTCCATCAGTATTTGTCAACTCCATCAGTATTTGTCAGCTCTGTCAGTATTTGTCAACTCCGTCAGTATTTGTCAACTCCGTCAGTATTTGTCAACTCCGTCAGTATTTGTCAGCTCTGTCAGTATTGGTCAACTTCATCAGTATTTGTCAACTCTGTCAGTATTTGTCAACTCTGTCAAACTCTGTTTCTTTTTTTTTTCAACACCATCAGTATTTGTCAACACTGTCAGTATTTGTCAACTACATCAGCTGTTTTTGTCAACTACGTCAGTAGTTTTAGTCAACTCCATCAGTAGTTTTAGTCAACTCCATCAGTATTTGTCAACACCATCAGTATTTGCCAACACCATCAGTATTTGTCAACTACATCAGTTGTTTTTGTCAACTACGTCAGTTGTTTTTTCAACTCCATCAGTATTTGTCAACTACATCAGTTGTTTTTGTCAACTACATCAGTTGTTTTTGTCAACACCATCAGTATTTGTCAACTACGTCAGTTGTTTTTGTCAACTCCATCAGTATTTGTCAACTCTGTCATTATTTGTCAACACTGTCAGTATTTGTCAACTTTATCAGTATTTGTCAACTCTATCAGTATTTGTCAACTCCGTCAGTATTTGTCAACTACATCAGTTGTTTTTGTCAACTACGTCATTTGTTTTTATCAACTCCATCAGTATTTGTCAACTCTATCAGTATTTGTCAACTCTGTCAGTATTTGTCAGCTCTGTCAGTATTTGTCAACTCTATCAGTATTTGTCAACTACATCAGTTGTTTTTGTCAACTACGTCATTTGTTTTTATCAACTCCATCAGTATTTGTCAACTCCGTCAGTATGTCAGCTCCGTCAGTATTTGTCAACTCCGTCAGTATTTGTCAGCTCTGTCAGTATTTGTCAACTCCGTCAGTATTTGTCATCTACATCAGTTGTTTTTGTCAACTACGTCATTTGTTTTTATCAACTCCGTCAGTATTTGTCAACTCTGTCAGTATTTGTCAGCTCTGTCAGTATTTGTCAACTCCATCAGTATTTGTCAACTCCGTCAGTATTTATCAACTCTGTCAGTATTTGTCAGCTCTGTCAGTATTTGTCAACTCTGTCAACTCCGTCAGTATTTGTCAGCTCTGTCAGTATTTGTCAACTCCATCAGTATTTGTCAACTCCGTCAGTATTTGTCAACTCCATCAGTATCTGTCAGCTCTGTCAGTATTTGTCAACTCCGTCAGTATTTGTCAACTCTGTCAGTATTTGTCAACTCCGTCAGTATTTGTCAACTCCATCAGTATTTGTCAACTCCGTCAGTATTTGTCAGCTCTGTCAGTATTTGTCAACTCTGTCAGTATTTGTCAGCTCTGTCAGTATTTGTCAACTCTGTCAACTCCGTCAGTATTTGTCAACTCCGTCAGTATTTGTCAACTCCGTCAGTATTTGTCAGCTCTGTCAGTATTTGTCAACTCCGTCAGTATTTGTCAACTCCGTCAGTATTTGTCAGCTCTGTCAGTATTTGTCAACTCCGTCAACTCCATCAGTATTTGTCAACTCTGTCAGTATTTGTCAGCTCTGTCAGTATTTGTCAACTCCGTCAACTCCATCAGTATTTGTCAACTCTGTCAGTATTTGTCAGCTCTGTCAGTATTTGTCAACTCCATCAGTATTTGTCAACTCCGTCAGTATTTGTCAACTCTGTCAACTCCATCAGTATTTGTCAACTCCGTCAGTATTTGTCAACTCTATCAGTATTTGTCAACTCCGTCAGTATTTGTCAACTCCGTCAGTATTTGTCAACTCCGTCAGTATTTGTCAGCTCTGTCAGTATTTGTCAACTCCATCAGTATTTGTCAACTCCGTCAGTATTTGTCAACTCCGTCAGTATTTGTCAACTCCGTCAGTATTTGTCAACTCCGTCAGTATTTGTCAACTCTGTCAGTATTTGTCAGCTCTGTCAGTATTTGTCAACTCCATCAGTATTTGTCAACTCCGTCAGTATTTGTCAACTCTGTCAACTCCGTCAGTATTTGTCAACTCCGTCAGTATTTGTCAACTCTATCAGTATTTGTCAACTCCGTCAGTATTTGTCAACTCCGTCAGTATTTGTCAACTCCGTCAGTATTTGTCAGCTCTGTCAGTATTTGTCAACTCCATCAGTATTTGTCAACTCCGTCAGTATTTGTCAACTCCGTCAGTATTTGTCAACTCCGTCAGTATTTGTCAGCTCTTTCAGTATTTGTCAACTCTGTGAACTCCGTCAGTATTTGTCAACTCCGTCAGTATTTGTCAACTTCATCAGTATTTGTCAACTCTGTCAGTATTTGTCAACTCCGTCAGTATTTGTCAACTTCATCAGTATTTGTCAACTCTGTCAGTATTTGTCAACTCTGTCAACACCGTCAGTATTTGTGAAAACCATCAGTATTTGTCAACTCCTTTCACTATTTGTCAACTCCGACAGTATCTGTCAACTCTGTCAGTATTTAACACCGTCAGGTGAAGCTTTTTGTTCATTTTAATGTAAATGTTCATTTTTCAATTAATTGTGTTAAAATGTTAAGGGCCAGATTTACTAAATGGGGCAAATTAGTGTGCGAGCGCAATTCTACAAATATGGCAATGGGAGTGGCAAGTTTTGCGTGTGATCTGCTGATGTGCAAATTAAAGAACACAGACACAGTCACAATCATTTCCATAATGACCAACCCAATCTACCAAGAGCAGTGCAAATTTTGTTTCTGAAAGGGAAACTCCTACAAATGCATATGCAATAAGGTCAGCCGCAAAAACAAGTCAGCCCACACCTTTTCAGTGCTATTTTTGCACTGCGTGTCTTTAGTAAATCCTGACAGTAGTTTTTTAATGCCAAAAGAGGGTTTGTGCTGGAGCAAGCTGTTAGTAAATCTGGCCCTAAAACATCAACCGAACTACATGATATCATGAGTGACTTACCTAAGAACATTGGTTATATATGTTTAATATTAAAAAGAAGGTTAGAGAATTAAGGAATTTAGATTATAACCCCTAACCCAAGAAAAAAATGTAGAGAATTATTTTTTTTTCACTTAGCTCTGAACACCATTATTACATAATTGAACACTGTTGTTGGATGGATCAAATTAAAATATCATGCTTTTAAATGTGTCTGGAGTTGATACAAATGAAGTGGCTAAAAACCTGTTGCCTTACATGGTTCATCAACTGAGATCTTTGTCTACAAATATATAATGTATTATTAAATAATAAAAACTAACTTCTAAAACTTGTTTTTGTCCCTTATCTCAAGAATCATTTCTTCATATAATGCACATCATTTCTGTAATTTATGCATTCAGCATAAATTAAAATATATTTTAAAAGGTTGGTGACATTTTTCATTGTTTGAATGCACTTTAACTCATGCATTAAACACCAGATGAGTATAGATAGATAGATAGATAGATAGATAGATAGATAGATAATGTTTAATGTACAAAACTGTAGGCTAAGTATGATGATTTGATATGCGTAGTAGGCTATGTAGTATAGTAGCCTATTGTAAGTACGGATGTTATTTTGCGAGTCTGCTCTTTTACAATATTTAAGGTAAAGGAAAGTTTCAGGAAGTAGAGAAACTCAATGCTCTTCTGCTTTCAAAACATAATCATAAACATTTACTTACTTACGAAAGAAAACCTTAGATGTGTAAAGATCGCAGGAATCCTCTGTTTTGAGAGTGTTTTGGAGTAGATCAGATCAAATCTGACAGCAGCAGGTAAAATCACTTCACAATAACGGCAGTAAAGGTGAACACGAGCTGCTTTATCGCACTGTATACTGCGAATTAAACTTATTTATATGTAAACATATGAACTTTAGTTAGTTTTATGTGATGCAACAGCTTTATGAAAGTTTGGTAAACTGATCTGATCTTGTGTACAAAACTGTGTTTCATAACATCAAGTTCACACAATATAATCAACAGAGCTTAAAACAGAAAATAAAGCGATATGAAATCTTACACACGTGTTTAGCTGACTAAATGAGGACATGGACATCTGCTCACCAAAAGTGCATTTTTAGATATAAAGACAAAGTAAAAACAGTAATATTGTGAAATATCATTGCAATTTAAAATAGTTTTTTGTATGTGAATATATAGTAAAGTGTGATTTACTGCTGTGATCAGAGCTGAATTTTTCAGCATCATTACTCCAGTCTTCAGTGTCACATGATCCTTCAGAAATCACTCAAACATTTCTTATTATTATCAATGTGGAAAACAGTTGTGCTGCTTCATATTCAGGGTTATATTTTGTCTTTATGTGTCTTTTAAATGTCTAAATACTAACTAAAACCCTCAAATATATACTAATAATAAACTAAATAATAATAATTATCTAGATAATTACAATAATTATCATAAAACATTTAGTTTGTGTCATTTTTACAAATGAGGACCTCTTCAGGTGTCATATTTAGCTCTTGTATTTTCACACATATACTCATGAATCTATAGTACACATGGATATCTGTGTTTTTAACCGTTCTGATATCGTTCCCTCTCTCTGCAGGTTTTGAGGGGCCGTCATGAGCCGTCCGCCCTCCATGCAGCCGCAGATGTGTGGCCCCTGGGAACTGAAAGAGCGACTGGGAACCGGAGGCTTCGGGAATGTCACTCTCTGGCAAAATAAGGTAAAATATGATTCCTTAAAAAGTCAAGCGAAGCACACTCATAAACCCAATCCATCCGCAACATGACTAGAACATTTGCCTGGATCAACATGCTGGAATAATACTTCTTTCAAGCAGTCGGATTAGTTTTAGTGTTTTAAAAACATTCTTATCAACTTTTCATGTTCCTCAGAGTTTTAGGACTGATTTATAATGGTGGGAATGTTTTTAAAATGGGAGTTAAAAGTTGCTTTAAACCACAGTGTTGTATTATAAGTGAATCAAGCTGATTGGACACACAGACGTAGATGAGGGTGAATCGGTTCTTATGACATTCAGCATGCGTCAGTGTGCATTTACTGTCCGCTATGCATCAGGATCACGACGAGCGTCAGATGTGTTCAACTGATTTATTGTTTCCTGTTCAAATATATTGTGAAATGCATATTTGTATAGTATATATGCGTAGCTGCAGATGCTCAGTTTCTCATGGTGGAGAAAGGCATGCTATAATTATATTAATTTATGAAAAGTGATTCATGATCCAAGTGGATACAGGCTTGGGTTCAGATCTAAACCACAAAATAAACAAACTTTAGAGTTTAAACCACATTTTATGGGAATTGCTTTGGAAGGATTTAACATTCTGCTCTATTTCTATGTTAGTAATCAAATAAGCAAATTTTTACAGTTTACCAACAGCTGATAATTAGGGCCGATATATTCTGTCAATCAAAAGAGAGCAGGAAAATGCACTGCATTTGAGTTTTGTGTAAAGAAAATGCTAAGAAACCAGTTTGATGTTCAATATTAATAGTAATTATATAAATTAACAACATTCAGAGAGTTAAGAAATATGAATTTAATCTTCAGAATTTAGTTAATGTGTGTTAATATTAATTTGAGTAATGTGTTTATAACTGATAACAGTTACTCTGAAACAAGTTGATGAAATGGTGAGAATAACATTTTTATTTGCATTTCTTTCAAAATATAATAATTAAAAATATAGTAATTAATTATAATGAAATGATCATTAATTTAAAAAAAGCTGTATAAAAGGCAGAACCCCCAAACTATTGGTATCGCTATCGGTATCGGCAGATATCACTCTGAATGATTGGCTATTGGTATCGGTGGAGAAATTTTTATATCTCTATTCTCTGATTTATATGTATATATGTATATATATATATATATATGGGGAAGGGTTGTAGTCAGGCTTATTATTGTTAACTAATACTAAAACCATATTATTTAAATTAAATAATAAATTATAAAACTTATTTAACTTCATTTAGTTTAAGTTGAAGTACTAAAATAACTAAAACAAAGTAAATTAATGCTAACAACTAAAACTTAAAGTCCCCCTGAAATCAAAATTTAGATTTTTTCAGCTTGTAGTATGAATATGTTAGTCTTAATGTTATGAATAAGCTGGTGTGTTCCAAAACAATGACAAAATTCGCATTTAGGAGATATAAGCATTCAAAACTTACAGTCTCTCATGGATCACGGATTTTCATGACATCACATCACACTTCAGCTTCTCATCAAATCTTCGGTCCAATCAAAAAAAGATTTTTTTAAATACATTTTTTTAACTGCCTATTTTGAGGCATCATTAACTATGCACCGATTCAGGCTTCGGCCCCTTTAAAATCTCGTGCTCTCCGCCCCCCCTCTGAGCTCTCGACTATAATACAGGGCATTTACAAAGTTCACACAGCTAATATAACCCTCAAATGGATCTTTACAAGATGTTCGTCATGCATACTGCATGCATGGATCGGATCATGTAAGTATAGTATTTATTTGGATGTTTACATTTGATTCTGAATGAATTTGATAGTGCAAAAACTGTTGGAGAGATTTATAAATGAAGTGTTTAAAAATGAAAATAGCGACGACTCTTGTCACCGTGAATACAGTAAGAAACGAAGGTTACTTTAACCACATTTAACAGTACATTAGCAACATGCTAACGAAACATTTAGAAAGACAATTTACTAATATCACCAAAAATATTATGATATCATGGATCATGTCAGTTATTATTGCTCCATCTGCCATTTTTCGCTGTTGTTCTTGCTTGCTTACCTAGTCTGATGATTCAGCTGTGCACAGATCCAGACGTTAATACTGGCTGCCCTTGTGTAATGCTTGAACATGGGCTGGCATATGCAAATATTGGGGCGTACATATTAATGATCCCGACTGTTATGTAACAGTCAGTGTTATGTTGAGATTCGCCTGTTCTTCGGAGGTCTTTTAAACAAATGAGATTTATATAAGAAGGAGGAAACAACGGTGTTTGAGACTCACTGTATGTCATTTCCATGTACTGAACTCTTGTTATTCAAGTATACCAAGGTAAATTAAATTTTTGATTCTAGGGCACCTTTAAGACACTTCAGTGGGCCTTTAATAAAAATATATATAATAAGTTAAAACATTTAAAAATTACGAAAGCACACAACTAAATTACAAAAATCTAAAATGAAAACAAAAAATATAAAAGTAAAATTCTAATTATTAAAAAAAACTAAAATATTACATCAACAATGGTAAAATAAAAGTGGTTGTTGAATGGCTCAGCAATTAACTAGAAAAATTAAAAAAGGCACTTCATGACACACAGTGCTTTAGGACACTGATATTATAATAAGAATTCAATGCAAGGATCAAGAGAGGATGTTGATCCAATAATATGTTACTCAAATTAGGGTCACAGTCTTTTTTTTTTTTTTTTTTGGGTGGTCTGCTGGTAAACGGCGCACCGGGGTCGTCCCACCCCATCCTGACACAGCACATCAGGATAAAGGTGTTTGACTGTCTTAAAATAGAGGCACTTCAGATTCCCATGATTTAACCTTCACAGCACTGGGACTCTAACAATAAGATGAAAGGAGGAAATGCATCTACCTGCTTTGTCCTACTTCCTGTCACGGATGACATCATGATCACTCATTGCCTGCACTGAAACACACACACACACACACACACATTCTTAAAGTGATTAACTGAGCGTGACGATCATATATTCTGCAAGGAATGCTGAAGAAGATTAAACGTTAATGACTCCTTGTCCAGGGCTGTTTTAATAAGTGTTCATGTTGCTTTAATAAGTCATCAGATGCACCACTTTACTTGCTGGACCATATAACAGTGTTATTACGTTTTATTGTCTCTATATCCTGTCCAGCACTGGTTGTGTTCAGGGGTGACATCATGTCATGTCACCAATAATTAGGGTGTTGGTGAAGCGGATGTTGATGAGCGCTCACTGAAACCAGAGTGGAAATACTGTTTTTGTGTGTCTGTGGCTGCTGTTCATGTGCAAACGTCTGAGATCACATTGAATAATCATATTAAATAAGTGCAAAATAGAAATATCTTCAAAATAGATTTGTGCCATTACAGTTAAAGACTCATGATGATTATGTCATTGAGTTTACTACATGCATCATGTTTGCTTACTCACCTGACTGCATTGGTTTCTCTCTTTCCGCCGCTTTCCGGTTGATGTCACCGGTCGTCATAATTCCTGTCAGGAAGTACCATAGGAAACGGGCAAAATGGAATTCAAGTGCCGCCTTTTTGATTTCCTCCCTGAATTTCACTATAGTATGACAATTCTTTACCCGCCACAGAGACACTCATGCATCTCTCATTCACTATTGATCATTCATTCATTATGATTGTAGACTCACATTAGGCTCTGAAGGTCATGGACGCATTTCACCCTCATGACAGTTTGTGTGTCAACTCAACCAGAGGTCCCCGGCTCAAATTTTGATTTTGTTAATATTTATTCTGGTGAAAGAAATACATAAATGAAGAAGAAAGGAAAAATTTTAAATGTCACAGATATTCACTATTTTGTAGAGGGAGTCAAAATGACCATTTTTACTTTTTGGAGCCAAATTAGAGGGGTGTAAAAATGACTTTATAAAGATGACAGCATCATTATTTTATTCTTACACAGAGATTGGTAGATCTATTAGTAAAATATGTTGACTTTATCAATCTTTGTTTCATTATACGCCAAAGGTGACAAAAAAGCACTTCTTGTTATTTATTGCCTCAAGTTTGCATGCCTGTAACTCAAGGAGTATTAAAGATCTCTTAATATCATTTTAGATTCGGCTTCTTAACAAACTTTTCTTGTGGTATCTTCATTTTTAAGGCTCAACATGGTTCATTTCCAGAAACATGGGGATCTCAATGTGGCTCCATGAGTAAATTGTTGAATTGTCAATGGTCAAAAACCAAATGTAGGTAACTTTTTAAACGGCTGATAGTTATTGTGTTTAAAGAAGTCAACGTTGTTACGAAAATAAATTTTACACATTTTCAGTGGTCAAAAACCAAATGTGAGTCATTTTGCATACAGCTGATACATTTTCCTTTTAAAGAGGAATATCTGAAGAACAAATAATGTTGAAACTAGAAATGTATCTCGTTATTTTTTTTTTCAACACAATTGACTAAAACATACCTGTCTGAGTGCCATAAATACTCCATTTCCAAAGTTTGCACGCCTGTAACTCTAAAAGTATTCAAGATATCTTAATATCCTTCTAGATTCTCATTATTAATAAACTTTTCTTTTGTAATCTTCATTTTTAAGGCCCTGTGTGATTCAGTCCCATAGATATGGGGATCTCAAAGCAGCTCCATGTTTAAATTGTTGAATTGTCAATGGTCAAAAACCAAATGTAGGTAACTTTTTAAACGGCTGATAGTTATTGTGTTTAAAGAAGTCAACGTTGTTACGATACTGCGTATTTGAACTCTCGTAGCTTCAAAAGGTGTTAAAATGAACAAAATCCCATCTTCCAAATATCCCTAAAACTGATTCAAATATAGATTTTTATAAATACACTTTTGAGAGCGAGTTAATGTGCCTCAGTCATCTTCAGTGGATTTTTGGTACTCAGAGAGTTATGTTTTATGCAATTCTTTTGATAGAGGGAAACAAGATACATTTCTAGTTTAAACATTATTTATTCTTCAGACATTTCTCTTTAAGTGCAGTAAGTATGAGCTATGTTTAAAGTGAACCACATTTGGTTTTCGATCACTGAAAATAGGTAAAATTCAACAATTTAAACATGGAGCTGTTTTGAGATCCCCATATCTATGGGACTGAACTATATAGGGCATTTAAAATGAAGATTACAAAAGTATAGTTTATTAATAATGAGAATCTAGAAGGATGTTAATATATCTTGAATGCTTTTAGAGTTACAGGCATGCAAACTCTGGAAAAGGAATATTTATGGCACTTAGACAGGTATGTTTTAGGCAATTGAATTGATTCAATCGAGATACATTTATTTGTTTTTCAGATATTCTTCTTTAAAATAAAAAAAGTATCAGCTGTATGCAGAGTGACCCACATTGGATTTTTGACACCTGAAAATGTGTACAATTTACTCATGGAGCCGCATTAAGATCTCCATATCTCCGGGATTGAACCATCGATGGCCTTTAAATTGGAGATGTCAAAAGGAAAGTTTGTTAATAACCAGAATCTAAAAGGATATTAAGATATCTTTAATACTTTTTGAGTTACAGGCATGCAAACTTGAGGCAAAGAAGTGCTTTTTCCCATTTCTTAATTGTCACTGTTGGCTTATAATGAAACACAGATTGATAAAGTCAACATATTTTACTAATAAACCTACCAATCTCTGTGATAAAATAAAATAACGATGCTACCATCTTTATAAAGTTATTTTTACACCCCTGTAAATTGGCTCCAAATCTCAAGTGAAAATGGTCATTTTGACCCTCCTCTGCAAAAAAAGTGAATTACTGAGTAAATATATATCTGTGACATTTAATATTTTGGCTTTCATCACTATTTATACAGTCTTTCTACAGAAAAAATTAACAAAATAACAAAATAAAAAATTTGAGCTTCCGGAATTTGGTTGATTTGACACGGAATGACCCTATAAATAAAATGTTATTATTAAAGCAAGAGTCATGTACTGTAATGAAAATAGATCTAATGGTTAAAATGAAGAATGTATTGTGAGACATTGCGGTTATGAAATGTAAGCGGATCATTTCCACTTCCCCATTGTTTGTGCCTGCTGTATATTAAAGTACCGTGGTATTACCATCTGATACCATCAATGTACTATGGTACTGTCACAGTAATTTTGTCTCTGATGTTTTCTAACATGTGTCACTGTGTACAGGAGAGCAGCGTTCAGATCGCCATCAAACAGTGTCGGCAGGAGCTCAGCGTCAAGAACAAGGGCAGATGGAGTTTAGAGATTCAGATCATGAAGAGGTGAATATATCAAGAGTCAATTTCCTGTTTCTCCCTGTAGGTCAGCACGGTTCAAACACAGGTCTGTTCCTCATTTCAGGGGGCATTTACGGTCTGATCAGCGTCAGAGAGAAAGGAACATGTTCACGAAAAACAAACTATAACCGTTTTTGGTGCACAAACATTGTCATTGGAACTCAGGGTGATTAAAAAACGAAAATAATATATGTAATGACTCCACAGTAATTCTGCAAATGACTACACCCATTTTTTTTGGCTGATTCTTTGGCTTTCACATCATAGCAGATGCTTCTTTAAAGTGAAAACACTCTTATTTTCATGGTATTTTTCCATTTTTTTGCCCTCTGAATCTCATCTATGTTTACCATCTTTTAATGTGCAGTCCATTAAGCGACCACGCAAAGCCTTCTGTTGTTATTCGGCTATTTATAAGTGTTTTTATGAACAAAAGTTCTGAGCAAAACAAAGAGGGATGGATTTATGACACCACAGTAGTAAAAATGTGACCCAGTACAGCAGCCGCAGCATCGGTTTGTGCCGTCACAACACCTTCAGGCTCATCTTAAATTAGGAGCAAGTGCATCACTGGAGGTTTTCTTCCTGTTATTAGTATAGGGATGATTTTGTTGTGGCTGTATTCATGTCCAGTTGTTTATTGGAAAGCTGCTTATTGTATTAAGTTTTTTTGGGCGTGAACTAGAGCTGCATGACTCTGGATAAATTGAGAATCACAATTTTTTTTTATTATTTCAAACATGATTCTCCCATGATTCTGAACCGACAACCCTAACAAAATGGTTTACTAGAGGTTCTGAAAAATTTTTAATTATTACAGTATTATTAAATATTCTTGTAGTCTATTTAAAATGTTTAATCAATCTGAATGTATCATTTAAAAAAACAGGTTGAGTGAATGATTCAATGACTCACTCATCAATACTTGTTTCATTACTGGATGAATCAGTGTTTTTGAACCAATTTTTTTGGAGTGAATGATTCAATGACTACATTTTTTAACAGTCACTTGTCTGAAATTGATACAATCATTATTTGAAGCGCCAAGTTACTTTCAAAAGGTGATTTTCTCTGTTCTGATCACTTCCGTGGACATCAATGTTTAGTTTGTCGAAGGTTTAATAGACACAGGTGAACTGTTGTCATTTAAGAATGGATCGTGTGAGTGTTTGAATCGAGATGAAAGTTTATTAAATGCATGATGTTTCCAAAGTCAGTGAGAAATCACAATGAACAATCATGTTCTCAATACTGACCAAAATAATCATGAGAATGATTTTTGCCATAAGACTTGCCATTTGTTTTTATACCAATCTTTGGACTCTTTCATTGGAACAAAGCACCATGGTACAGTAATAGTAAATTTGTGGTAATTTGCCCCCCAGTGGTGAACCACTGAAATTTCGAAACGTTTCTAAACAGTTAGGATGTAACGAAGCCTCGTTTACTGAAATCATGTGACTTTGGCAGTTTGGTACACGCTCTGAATCACTGATTCAAAACAAAAGATTCGTAAAGATTCTAAGCTTCTTGAAGCAGTGTTTTGCATTGTTGAATAAAGTTGTTATTTTGCTTTTTTGGGGCACAAAAAGTATTCTCGTCGCTTCATAACATTAAGGTTGAACCACTGCAGTCACATAAACAGTTTTAGTCTTTAGTAGCTTTCTGGGCATCTGAAGGTGTAAATTAACTTGCTGGCAATGCAGGCCTCACTGAACCATCGGATTTCATCAAAAATATCTTGATTTGAGTTCTGAAGATGAACAAAGGGTGTAGAAGAACCACATAAGGGTGAGTAATTAATGACAAATGAACTAACCCTTGAAAAGAATATCAAAGTATTACCATGCAACATGTCCAATAAGCCATTGTAGTACTATTGTTTTTATAGATTTTGAAGAAATCTTCATCCAGAGGTCTTGGTGTCATCCGCACTAAATTCAACCTAGTTAAATTGTGCATGCAAGATAAATTTGAATGGTTAAAACTACATGTTGTTCGTTGAATGTCACAGTGTGAGTGTTTCCGTGATGCTGCGGTGTGGTTGCATGGATTGCTAGTTAACTAGCGAGAGGGGTTAGGGGACATGTTGGCTTTCTCAGATTTATAGCAGACTGTCCACAGACTTGGTCTGAGCCACAAACCTGGACTCAAACACCCTCTTGTAGAGCTCAGTGTGTATGAAGCCAAACCACAACGATCACACAGATGTTTTTGGGGAACACACCCAGGCCAACTGGGTTTTTCTAGTTCACACATTCGGTGATGATCAACCCTCAACAATGATGATATCAGTGTTCAATCTCAGTCATTCAGTTGAAGCTGCTCAACCTTGTTTTGTGGAGGGAAAGGAATCCCGTCATCTTTTCCAAGGAATTAGATTGTACTGGCAGCAGCTCTGAAATGGATTGACGTCAAAAGGGCATGAAGTCTGATTGAACTCGACCCTCATGATAAATAACTAGTGATTTTCAGAGCGTGTTAGACTCTGACGCGTCAACCGTAACCCAACGTGAGTGGTCACATAATGATAACATACCGTTTGTGATGAATCTTTGCTGTCTGCTTCATTACTTTCCAACAAGGAATGTTTTGGTTGGTGCTGTTTAAGGTCATCTTGAACACTGGTTATTTTTCAAACAAGAAGCATAAGATATTAGAAGTTTTAGAACTTTTTGTATCTTTACAAAATACACTCATATTCAAGATACAATTAGTAAAAAAAAAAAATAGGGATGCACAATAGATCCGCCACCATATTGGTACTGGCTGATATGTTCATTTTTAATGTTATCGTTATCGGCCCGATAAGAAAATTTGGCTGAAATATTATATATAAGTCGATAAATACCATTTATGATTTTGAATTGCTTGAAATATGATTGAAATGACTTCAAAAAGGAAAATACAGTTAAGCTCAACATGTACGGCGCAAGTCTGTCATATAAGCTACATAATATTATAATGAGAACATTATAATTGTGTGTTTGGGATATGGCTTTGTTTTTATAGTCAGACTCTCAAAAATTATATAAAAGTTCTCATTTAGATTTATTGACCAATATATCGGTTATCAGCTTTCGAATATAAAGAATTATCGGTTATCGGTATCGGCCGATATATATGTTCATTTTTAATTTTATCATTATCGGTCCAATATGAAAATTTGACATACATATTAAAGTTGACAAATAATGGATTATGTCCTTCAGCTGAGACAAATGTGCACTGTCCGAAATTATGGTTTTGAATTGCTTGAAATATGATTGAAATCACTTCAAAAAGGAAAATACAGTTAAGTGCAACATGTGTCTGTCATAAAGGCTACATAATATTATAATTGTGTGTTTGGGACATGGCTTTTAATAGTGACACCTTTGTTTTTGTAATCAGACTCTCAAAAACTGTATAAAAATTCTGATTTTGATTTATCGGCAAACATATATCGGTTATCGGCTTTCAAATATAAAGAATAATCGGTTATCGGTATCGGCCAAATTGTTCTTATCGGTGCATCCCTAGTGAAAACAAGTCTTACTATCCGATGCAGTGCTGTTTCTCAAGTAAACTTATCTTGTTATAAGGAATTTTAGATATTTTAACTGGAAAACAAGATAAAAATAATATTATTTTTTGCTCTGTACCCTTTTGAAAAAGCAGTTAGCTACACTACAGGTTACAAACAACAACTTTTTTTTGTATACTGAAGCTGTGTAAAACTGATAATACTGCAGTATTTGGAAAATGTAGTTTCTATGTGGTTTTTGTTTTTCAGTTGAAAAAGGCGATAGAGAATGTCTTCCGAAGCACAAGGGGTTGTGGGTAATATTAACTCTAATTTGTGATGCTCTAATTGAACTAAACTTAGTGAAATTGACTCATCTGGTGAATTTTGGGTTAGGAGAGCCGTTTTGCTGTTGAAAATGATCTCAAGCACAGTAAGAGGTTTGTTTCTCCAAGGTATCAGCATCTTTAAAGGAAAGGAAAAAGTGTGACATTTTCAAAGTTTAGATGCTTTAATGAAATGAAACTCGTAATGAATGAAATACGTAATGAAATGCCTCTTATACAACTCACCCGTTGTTACTCAAGGCCTAATTTTTGTTATTAAAGCAATTATGTCAGGATAGTTGTCTGTGAAGGTTAAAACGAGCTGTTTATGTTCTCAGATGATAGTTTTAGGTGTTGCCGTCACAGTTATCCTGTTATGGTGCCTGGAATCCGTCTGTTTTTATTCCTTTTTGTCCTGAGCGTGTTTTATAGGAGGTTCATGTAGGGCAGGGCGGACCAGCCGTCTGAATATTACAAACACATTTTTAATAACAACATTATATAACCCAGATTATGAGAGGGTTATATGTACGTTGAGTTCTCTGTTGTTTGCACGTAACGATGAAGCGTCTCTGTTCTCGCAGGTTGAATCACATGAATGTGGTGGCAGCGAGAGATGTTCCAGAGGAACTCCAGAAACTGGCCACAAATGACCTGCCATTGCTGGCCATGGAGTACTGCCAGGGAGGAGACCTACGCAAGGTGTGGTTTTTGGTCATGCAGTGTTGTAAAACCATGGTATATGAATATTTCCGTAATTCAGTTGCATGTTCATGTTGCATTATCAAAATAATCTCTGTGCTTTCTGTATGTTCAGTATCTGAACCTGCTTGAGAACTGCTGTGGCATGAGAGAAGCTGCTGTACTGACACTGATTCAAGATATATGTAAGTCCACATACACCAGCGAATGGCGTTCGAACGTTATTCCCATGAGTCTTGACACTAGGGCTCTATGATTTCCACAATGCAGAAAACACAAATGAAATTGCGGAATCCAGTCATAAAAATAGAATTTTCAGTTTAACGTGGAATGTTACGGATTTTGGCAGATTTTGGATGAATAAATCAAAAGTAAGAGCTGTACACTTAAAGAAATTGCGATATGGACTACTAGTGTTGAAAAGACTATTAAAGCTCAAAAATATAGTTTTTCTTCAATATATTAATTTTAATAGTAAACCTTTGTTGTGCAGCACTTTGTTTGGCAAAAACTAAAACTTGCATTTCCATTTGATTAAATTTTAAAAGATTTATTAGTTTAATGTTTTATGCCTTCATTTGATTTCCACCATTTTTCTAGTAAATTTGTAAAGAGACAAAACAGAATTTCTGAAAAAAATAAAAATAAAAAATTGTAAAATTTTTAATTTATTATTATATTGTTATAGTTTTATGAATACAATCAATACATCATGCTTTTGGGTATTGAAAAAAAAAGTAATTAGTCCATTAAAACTGAATCCAGAAAAAAAATTAAATGGAATTTCAGAAAAAATAAAACCAACTGAGTTGTAAAAATTTAATTTTTGTTAAACTTGTAATAAGTTGTTGTTATTTTGTTTAAATTTCATGATTTCATTTAACTCGACATGCTTTCTGATTAATGAAATTTAATTTAACCATTAAAGAGGACCTATAAAGCCCTTTTCACAAGATGTATTATAAGTGTCTCCAGAATATGTGTGTGTGAAGTTTCAGCTCAAAATCCCCCACAGATCATTTATTATAGCTTGTCAAATTTGGGTGTGAGCAAAAACATGCCATTTTTGTGTGTGTCCCTTTAAATGCAAATGAGCTGCTGCTTCCCGCCCCCTTTCCAGAAGAGGGCAGAGCTTTAATGCTGCGTTCACACCGAACACGTCTGGGGCGTCAAATTCGCGCCAGATGCATCTAGTTGGACGCTTGAACATTTTGAAGTCAGACGCTTCAGACGCACGTAAAATTCGCTCAATTCGCGCGTCTAAACAAAATGTGTTCAGACGCGAATTCGCATCATAGGAGGGGCTTTCATCTCTTTCTGCACAGATCCTCTGAATAAACACATAATCTCATCAGTTGGAAACCTGTAGTGGCAATTAAACACGGTTATGCCGGCCGACTTTTGCTAGCTACAGTTGTGGCCAGAATTATTAGACCCCTTCATAAATATGATCAAAGATGACTCTAAAAATAAATCTGCATTGTTTATCCTTTTGATCTTTAATTCATAAAATTAGCAAAAATCTAACCTTTTATTGAAGGAAAATAATTGAAAGTGGGGGGAAATAACATTAAGAAATAAATGTTTTTCTCCAAAACACATTGCCCACAATTATTAACACCCCTAGAATTTTTTATGAGTAAAATATCTCTGAAGTATATTCCCATTCTTATTTAAATTTTTTTAGCTCACCGGGGTGATCATGAACATGAAATTGGCCAGCCATGACTTCCTGTTCCACAGGAGTATAAACATGAGGAAACATAAAGGCCAAATTCCCTTAATCATTCATCATAATGAGAAAAAACAAAGAATATAGTTCTGATGTGTAGCAAATGATTGTCGAGCTTCACAAAATAGAAAGTGGCTGTAAGAAAATACCTAAAACATTGAAAATCCCCATTTCCACTATCAGGGCAATAATTGAGAAGTTCCAATCAACTAAAGATGTTACAAATCTGACTGAAAGAGGACATGTGTCTAAATCATCCTAATGCGCAATGAGGAGGAGAGTTTGAGTGGACAAAGACTCTCTAAGGATCACAGCTGGAGAATTGCAGAGATTAGTTGAGTCTTGAATCTCAGAAAGCCTAAAAAATTTTTATCAAAAGCACCTACATCCCCACAAGTTGTTCTGGAGGATTTCAAGAAAAATCTTCTGCTCTCATCCAGAAACAATCTCCAGCATATTCAGTTGTCAGACAAGACTGGAACTTCAAACGGGACAAGCTTCTATGGTCAGATGAAACTAAAAAAAGAGCTTTTTGGCAGCAAACCCACCAGATGGTTTTGGTGCACACATGGATAAAAAGTGCCCCATGCCCACGGTCAAATATACTGCTGGATCTTTAATGTTGTGGGCCTATTTTTGTGCTGGAGGTCCTGGACATCTTGTTCAGATATATCACATCATGGATTCTACCAAATATCAACAGATAAAAAATCAAAACCTGACCAACTGTGCTAGAAATCTTATAATGGGCTGTGGTTGGATCATCCGTCGGGACAATGATCCAATACAAACATCAAAACCAGCACAAAAATGGGTCACTGAGCACAAAATGAAGCTTCTGCCATGGTCTTCCCAGTTCCCTGACCTGAACCCTAAAGAAATGAGTGGAGTGAACTGAAGAGAAGAAGCACCAACATGGAGCTGGGAATCTGAAGGATCTGGAGAGATTCTGTATGGAGGAATTGTCTCTGATCTCTTTCAGGTGTTCTCCAAACTCATCAGGCATTCTAGGTGAAGACTCAGAGCTGTTATCTTGGCAAAAGGAGGTTGCAAAAAGAATTGAATAAAAGGGTGTTAATAATTGTGGGCAACGTGTTTTGGAGAAAAACATTTATTTCTTAATGTTATTTCCCCCCCACTTTCAATTCTTTTCCTTCAATGAAAGGTTTGATTTTTGCTAATTTTATAAATTAAAGATCAAAAGGATAAACAATGCAGATTTATTTTTAGAGTCATCTTTGATCTTATTTATGAAGGTGTCTAATAATTCTGGCCACAACTGTAGAAGGTAGGCTAGTATCAACGGCTAAAATCATGCAAAAAGTTTTACAACTAACCAGATTGTCCGATTTCTTCACTTATTCTCTTCCAGGCAAGGTCCTTTTTATTCCTGTCTCGATAAAAAAATATAATGACACATCATAGAGCTCAGGGTGGCCACACACAGCGACATCTCTTCTCCACCACTGATCACATCATAACCACGTTACTACCAAAGCAGAGTCCCTGATTGGTTAACGCGCCACGAATTTACGCCAAAGTTCCGATTTTTCAACTCGGGCGTTTGGGCGTCAGACGCTCAATTCGCGTGTCAGACGCGTGAACGCTCAATTCGCGCGTTTACATTGACTTAACATGTAAATCAGACGCCTCAAACGCCCCAAACGCGTTCGGTGTGAACGCAGCATAACAGCTCAACAACAACAAAGCTGGAGAATCTCACGCAGCCAAAATGAGGAAAGTGTTCAGCCTTACATTGTTCAAACCGGAGTCGACACTGATGGAGAGACTCAGGAAGAAGTTACAACTTTTAGACGTTTCTGAATGGTTAGTGGATAAATTGATGTAGTTGCTGTGGAGTTGATTCAACTCATCCACTAGCATGTGCCGTCATGTTCATCTTTTGTGTTGAATTGACCCTCGTTTGTGAAGCAGTCCGGCGTAAAATGACGGCATTTACAAAAACATCTCTTCCTCTCCTCTAAAGCAGCCCAACATGGCCACGCCCCCTTTATTGTGTGTTCTCAGGGGCGGGGTTTATGTAAATTTGGGGTTTGTGATGTCACTAACCCGGGAAGAAGCTTGTTTTAGTCCCTACCAGCCGTTAAAAAGCGGATTCTGTAAAAGAAAATATCTCCCTTTGCATTGAACTTTGAGCGTCGTAACTTTGCAGATGTTGTTTATGATCAAACAGCAACATTACACACTAACTAAAGTTAAAAAAGTGAAATCATAATCAACCAGCCCTTTAAAAAGGAATCCAGAAAAAATAAAACAGAAAAAAAGGAATTTGGGAAAAAATAGGGCCCTACAACACAAATAACATCCAGCTGTTTAACTCAGTTTTTCCTGCACAGTCTTGAGTCCCTGGAGACGGCAAACCAGACTAGTTGACCTTAATCACGTGAGCACGTGAACATATGTGAGCTGTAAATGGAGGTCAGCCGAAATCTTGTGGTGACTGCGTTTGTGTCGGAATAGGTCTTGCAAATGTCAGAACATAAACCGAGTCAAATATTTAACCCAGATTTGCAGCTGAAAGTGGTGGAGAGTATGAATCAGACCAATCTGATGTCCACACACACACACACACACACACACACACACACACACACACACACACACACACACACACACACACACACACACACACACACACACACACACACACACTACCAGAGAGAAGACCTCTGATACATTATGCAGTGTAAGACTTTTTTTAGAAAGAAAGCAGAGAAATAAAAACATCACAAAATGAGTGGGAGCTCTACAAAAACTTGTGGACTTGTGGGATAGTTTATCCCAAAAATGACAATTCTGTCATCATTTACTCACCCTTATGTCGTTCCAAACCAGTATGACTTGATTTCGTATGTAGAACACAAAAAGAAATTGAACTATGATTCATTCAGCTTTGTTTCAGACATTTTTCCTAGAATCCCTTAGTAGAAATATTGACCCAAATGAGTCAATGCAGTATGAGTAAAGAGTTATAAATGAATGTGGAGCAGCTCAGATCATTGGACGAGAAATGTTTGAGTTCATATTGAGACTTCTGATTGCAGACTTTGGTTTCTTTGCGAATTTGACCTATAACCTTTAGTCACTATAGAGATATTTTGGCTTGGGTTGTTACAGTATGCCTGCCGTTTATTATCCACTATGAGTAGGTTCTCTTTGTTTACACTCGATCCAGAACTAACAAACCCAAACAGGATCTAATGAAAGGTCACAAATGCAGTTGTATACAACAACATGTCATGTGCCATATACAACTCCGCGTTACCGTCACTCTGTGGTCCACCAGAGATTTTCCTGTTAAATCACAAACATGAACCTGGATTTAGTCACCAGGCTCATCCTGTACAGTTTCCTCTCTTAACTGAAAACACTGCGGTTTCATAAGTGACCGTATTGAAATATGCGAGATGAACTTGATCTGTCAGTTGATGTGGAAGTCATTTTTCCAGTAATATTGGTTAGACCCTGATCCTATGTGAGCATGTTACTGAGGATTTATTAGGAAGCCTTGAGAAAGAGAATGTGAGAACTTTACTTGGAATTTCACTCTGGCAGTGACAGCAGAGTGTTGAGTTTGATGTCTTAAAGTGACAGTCCAGCCAAAAATGTAAATACCGTCATCATTTACAGTACTCGCCCATTATGTCATTTCAAATCTGTATGAGTCTTATTTCTTCTGCAGAAACCAAAAGAAAAAAAATTAAGGGAAAAAAAGATACATTTTTCAAAATATCTTCTTTTATTAAGAAATAACGTCATACAGTTTGAGTAAATGATGACAGAATGTATATTTTTGGGTGAACTATCCCTTTAAAGGTGAGCTGTGTAAAGTTGTTGATTTTAACCTGTTAGCCAGCACCCCCGCTTTTGGAAAATCCCAAATAATGACATACCCAAACTGAAACAGATACAGTTCATGAACCCTTTGCATAAGTAAGGTCTCATTTGAAAGCAGACACTTTGCAGTTTATGGTAAACTCATAATTAATTATTGTCACAATGAAGAAAATTGTTAAAAATAGCTTCGAAATTTTGAAAAGTTATTAGAAATTTATTTTTATGAAATATATTTATGAAAATGAAAGTGAAGTTGGCCTTGTGGCAATCTAGAAATGCACTGCAGCTAAAGCCACATGTCTGACCATGTTATATTTCAAATCTGAAGATGATAGGTTTAAAACTCTGAGTTTTATTACTTGTTTTTCAAGACCATGTCATGAGACTTTATTTAGAAAGGACTCTAAAATGTTAACTGATGTTTATTTTACATCTATTCAAGTGTATTTTCTATGCTTTGTCGTGCTAACAGCCCCATTCAGTTTCAGTCTCCCCTGAACACATTCACACCTCTCCAGCCAGCTTATGGCTCTAATTATTCTTTTCTTTTGTCTCTATTATAATTACTGATGTTCTATTCAAGATGATTTAATCCCTCATTTCATTCACCAAACTTCTCACTTTCAAACTGTATCTAATGCCCTTCCTGGGAAAAAAAAGAGAAAAAAAAAGTGAGCTTTACGATTAAAAATTATTTATTTGCATCAGCTCAGAACAGGTGCATCTCTGGGCTTGTTAGCATGTTAGCTTAGCACACCAACAAAACACAACAATTTATAAGATTAAAGCCACTTTTTTTTTTTCAAACTTACTAGTCGATTGTTTTAAATAACCTTCTTTGATGTGATGTGGCTTTGGATCAAAAATCAGACAGAAAATATATCATTTTAGGCTATTCTACACAATGAGAAAAGCTATCTCGATTAGCATTGCATTATAAATATAATCTACTATTATGAATACCTGACATGGCGTGAAGAACACAGATAAACCACATATTGTCACAATCGTGTATTTATTACTTTCAAAAGTGACGTTCTGTATGTTTATATCAATGTTATTTGTGGACTAAAGGTGCACAGAGCGCCCTCCGGCTGCAGGTATGAGTTGAAAACACTGTAGTCAGTGTATACAGAGCTCATATGACGACAACAGTGTGTTTTGGGTAAAAATGGAATAAATATGACTCCTCTGTATAGAAAATTGACATAAACGTATGAGAATCCATCAATATTTCTCCAAATGTGCATGCTTTTAAGCTAAAAGCCCCGAGGGATGTTATTTTGTGGAGTTTTTTCATGATGATCGTACAGAGTTTTTTTCTCAATGGCTGAAGCTGACGCTCATATTTCAATGAAAAGGTAACGACTCCGTTTCTCATATTCATAACTCCCGACGCATATTAACAAATAACGGTTACTATACGATGTTGAGAGTAAAAATAAAGATTAAAAATTGAAGCTCGAGTCTTAGATTTTTTTAATGATGTATAGTTTGTCAAGGTAAAGGGGTGGTTGATTATGATTTTACTAACTTTAGTTTGTGTATAATGTTGGTGTTTGAGCATAAAAACATCTGCAAAGTTACAACGCTCAAAGTTCAAAGCAAAGAGAGATATTTTCTTTAACAGAAATAGCTTTTTAAGAACATGTTGGGCTGCTTTAGAGAAGAGGAAGAGTTGTTTTTGTAAATGCCGTCATTTTTACGCCGGACTGCTTCACAAACGAGGCTCAATTCAACACAAAAGATGAACATGACGGCACATGCTAGTGGATGAGTTGAATCAACTCCACAGCAACTACATCAATTTATCCACTAACCATTCAGAAACGTCTAAAAGTCGTAACTTCTTCCTGAGTCTCTCCATCAGTGTCGACTCCGGTTTGAACAATGTAAGGCTGAACACTTTCCTCATTTTGGCTGCGTGAGATTCTCCAGCTTTGTTGTTGCTGAGCTGTTAAAGCTCCGCCCTCTTCTGGAAAGAGGGTGGGAGCAGCAGCTCATTTGCATTTAAAGGGACACACACAAAAAGGGCGTGTTTTTGCTGACACCCAATAGAGGCAAATTTGACAAGCTATAATAAATGATCTGTGGGGGATTTTGAGCTGAAACTTCACACACATTCTGGAGACAACAGAGACTATTTACTACAAATTGTAAAAGGGGCATTATAGGTCTCCTTTAAAATACTTTTATATATCTAGAATCACTATTAACCATTAGTAGTTTAATTTCCTAAAATGTCTTAAAGCAGTAACACTGGCTGAACCAATGGTATATATTGAGGACAAAACTATGTCATTTGTTTGTTTTTTTTCACAAAAATTACTCTCTTCTTCACCTTTTGGCAAGATAATTAAAGTTAAACTACTGACATTTTTATGTCTAGCTGTCTGAATAATAACACACCTGGTTTTAATGGCTCTGAGGTTTGTTACCGCCACAGTAACACGCTGTACGTTCAGGACCTGCATGATTACAGTGGGCTGGCAAAGCAAGTTATATCTAAAGTTATACTGACTATTTTCTTATTAAAATGTAAATATAGCCAATTAAAAAACAAAAACATCTGTCTCTCTCCAGCCTCGGCGCTGACATACCTCCACGGGATGAGAATTATTCACAGAGACCTCAAACCAGAAAACATTGTCCTTCAACAGGGTGAAAAAAGGGTGAGCGAAAGTGTTTGATTGATGGGTATAAAATGATCCGATTCATTAAATAATAATGTATAATAAAAAAAGTGTCTTTAATATATTTATTTTGCAGTAACTCTGTTTTTAAAAGCAATAAGATGGCATTTTCACAACCTCTCATATTTTATATCATTTTATTGCTAAATTAAACATTTATTACATCTTGTAGTTGGTCCATAAGATCATAGATCTGGGTTACGCTAAAGAGCTGGACCAGAGCAGCCTGTGCACGTCGTTTGTTGGGACGCTGCAGTATTTGGTGGGTACATCAACAAATTTGTGCAAAATGCCAGAAAATCTTGATGGTTTATTATCTCATCTTGACTGATATAAAGTCTGTCTGTGTCTCTCTCAGGCCCCTGAGCTGTTAGAACAGCAGAAGTACACTGTGGCGGTGGATTATTGGAGTTTCGGGACGCTGGTTTTTGAGTGTATCACAGGATTCAGGCCTTTTCTACCAAACTGGCAACCCGTGCAATGGTAATTATGCCCTCAATGGTCAGCTGAATTATACACCGCAAGGCCTGATGGTTATCTTTTAAGTGCTTCTCAACCTTTTTGAGTCTTTTGTGATTTGCTGTAAAGATGTGTATTTATAAAAATATTAAACAACTTCTACCTGATAAAATATTTTTTTAGAGCTTGTCACAGCTAGAAAAAAGTATATTCTTTATAAAAGTTGTTTTAAAGTGCACCTATTATGCTATTTTAAAAATTTCTAACTTTGTTTTGGAGTCTCCTATAACAAGTTTACAAACATCCAAGGTCAAAAACACTAATTTTCTCATAATATTCATTGCACATCACCTCATTTCTCAAAGAGTCTGAAAATGGTTCTCTCTAAATCCCTTGTTTCCGTAAGACTAAGATAAGATACATTTACATATACAAACATAAGATAAGATACATTTACAAACAGCGATATTACACATTACATAAGAGGTAATATTCGAGAAAGCATAATAGGGGCACTTTAAGATTTTATTAATTTCCATGACTTTTCCAGGTCTAGATATTACACTTTTAAAATGAGGCTTTCTCGTATATTCATGTTTTGTTTTGTTATCCCAAAATTGTGGGAATTCGAGAGACTCAGAACAAAAGAACAAGTCATGACCTGACAGTTGAGCCAGAGGTCCTGTGCTTCATGCAGAAAAGACCTTCATAATCTTGCATGACACACTATTGTTCTTATATCTTATGTTTGAGTAAAGATAATATTCCTGCTTCAATCGTTTGTTATTCCAGAGATCGCTGTACTGTGATTGGCTGTGCTCCAGTATTCTCACCACATGGATTGTTTTTAAAATATAACATCTGAGAATGAAAGAAAAATCAAAACTGACGCCGGCGCTGAAGGGTGTGTTGCAAAATAAACCCAAGTTCGCTGGAACTCACATCTCTCTCTCCTCAGGCATAGCAAGCTGTTGAAGAAACAGGTGGATGACATTGTGGTTTATGAGGATCTGACGGGAGAAGTTCGATTCTCCAAACACCTGCCGAACCCTCACAACCTCAACAAGTGAGTCCTGTGATGGGTGGATCTGTTATACATTAATTCTGATACATTTAATTCTGTATGTGTTCTGTAATGTGAAACAGAATATTTTGGAGGGAAAGTAATGTAGGGCGGGACTTTTATCCATCATTATTTGACTGGATCACGAAAGTGGTCTGTGATATTATTAGTTAATTTTATTTCAACTCTACTACTTGGTTACAACAACAGAAGATAATAATATTTTACAATTTAATAAAGATTGTTTTGTTTTTTTCTTCAGAACCCATAAATTTATTGGTAACACTTTACAACAAGGTTAACTAATGCTACTTTATTGTAAAGTGTTACCCATTTATCAAACAAAATGAAATCACAATTATTTATATAGTGCTTTATTATACAATAGAAATTGCTTCAAAGCAGCTTCACAGTAATATACAGAAAGTATAAGCAAAGTTAGTCAATTTCAGGAATTAGTCATTTTTATAATTTCATTAGTTTTTAATATTAGTATTTTAATAATATTAGCAGATATTGGGCTCTATTTTAACGATGGTCTGAAGCTCACGGCGCAAGTGCACTTTGGGTATGTCCGAATCCACTTTTGCTGTTTAATGACAGAAAAAAATGGTCAGGGCACCAGGCGCAAGGTCCAAAAGGGTCATACATAGTCTCTTAATGAGTCATGGCTGTGTTTTGGGCGTAACGTACAATAACCAATCAGAGTGTCATCTCCCATTCCCTTTAAAAGAGAGGTGCGCTTGCACCATGGCGGATTGCTATTTACATGGCGGAATATAGACACCCCTTAACCTGACGATTGCCACGATTGGTCAAATAATTAGCCAATTTCATTCATCATTACTGCAAATAGGTCATTTTGATACATGCAATGACTATCCATTATAACATGTCATTTTTATCTTCATTTGCACACAATAATGTGTGTAACAAGCAGAGTGTCGCACATTGTGCACACACCTATAGGCGCATATTACTAACGCGCTCTTTAAATCACAAAAAATACTGCGCCATTGACTTTAGAGCAGGTTTTTGTTGGTCAATGGTGCAGTCGTTTTTAGTTGCCTCAAAATAGCAACACGCCAACAATGCACCTGAACAGATCGTTTTCAGACCAGCATGCCCATGGGCGAACGGATGGGCACGAGTGCATTTGCTATTTAAACAACGTGCCTCTGGACGTGAAAATGATAACTGCGTCAGGCTGAAACTAGCAAAAAACATCTGGAGTTGCATTGAGCCGGGTGTATGATAGTGCCCATAGAGTTAAGTTAAATAATTCAGCGACAGTTATTCATTCAATAGTTTAAAGTACAGCTAAATCGATACATTTTACCACATTCAGAGGGAATATGTAGCTAGAGTGGTTAATCTAACTGTAAATATGTGTTTCAGACTGTTAGCTGGTAAGCTGGAGAGCTGGCTTCAAATGATGCTGAGATGGTCACCAAAAGAGCGAGGCAAAGATTTAAGACAGCAGAGCAAAGACAGTCTGGAGGGGGTCAAAGATCCGGAGGAGGACAGTAAAGAAACCAGTCCAGAGGGTGGCAAAGACTCTCCGAAAAGTTCCTGTTTCTGCTTTGATGAACTACGCCGTATTCTGAATCTAAAGGTAGGCCGAAGCTCTGGATGATGGAATGATCACAGCAGGGGCATCACTGGGGTTTCTGGGCACCCTGATTTAAGGGATAGTTCACCCGAAAATGAAAAATACCCCATGATTTACTCACCCTCAAGCCATTCGAGGTGTATATTACTTTCTTCATTCAGATGAACACAATCAGATATATATTTTAAAATATCCTGGCTCGTCCAAGCTATATAATGTGGGTCTGTCTGCCAGAAGCTAGTTATTATAGTAAATAAAGTTTTAAATATGATAAAATATGGATACACCCTTGGTTTCACAGTATCATATATCTCATGTGATCGTCTCTCTCTTCTCAGCTGGTACACGTACTCAACATGACCTCTGCTGAAATATTCACCTACTCCGTGCAGCCGCAGGAAGACGTGGCGTCCCTGCAGGAGCGAATCGCACAGGACGCTCGCATTCCTCCGGCCAATCAGGAGCTGCTGCTGGAGGCGGGGCTAGCCCTTGAGCCGCATAACAGCGTCATGCAGTGTGCGATCGATTATAGCGTATGTTTGAAAGCCTAATGTTTGAAATTCAATCCAGTTGTGTTCACCCAGTTTAGCCTGATTTTGTTGTGTTTTTTAGTTGATGGACGCTCGGCGCACAGATGAGCCGCTTGTTTTCCTGTTTGACCGTTCGTGCTGCAGCTACGAGCCTCAGTTTACGCCACGTGTCCTTCCTGAGAACGTCCGATTCGTCCGTGAGTTACTGTCCATTTCTCAGTAGACTTCATCACTATATTGACACAAACTACATGTTGTTCTTTTAAAAATAAGATTTTTTTTCATATAACAAAAACCTTGAAAATGTTTAAAATAAACAAATGTTTCTAACATTAAAGTGCAGAAGAACTATAATAAAGAATATCGGTTCAGATATCGGTTTAAATCCAGATTCAGATTATGTAAATAAATACGGTTAAGTGCAATATTTGCAGTGCAAGTCTGTCATATAGGCTACAAAAAATTATGAGAACACTACTGTAAAAGAATGTTGTGAATTTAGGTCTATCGGCCGATATATCGGTTATCGGTTTTCAAATATAAAGAATTATCGGTTATCGGCATCGGACAAAATTTTCATATCGGCGCATCCCTACTTAAAATGTAAAATTTTTTAAGTATTAATAATCTGAACGGCTGTTTGAAAACATGTAAATACTGTTTGACTTCCTTTTTTTTCTCCATGACAGGTTAGTTACAAACAGAAAGTTAACCGGGTAACCGATACAACTGCATTATTTCTGCCTTTCCAGAAGCGCCACCTACTGTCAGAGAGTGAATTTGCATTTACATTCAGCTGAACGCTTGTTTCCCCATGCTTCTCGTCCGTGTTATGGTTGTTCACATCAAAGTGCGCAAGCATTTTTTAAGCAGCACACCCGAAGGTTGATGGAAAAGAAGTTCGAAATAAGTTATCTAGAATAATTTACAGTATTTTAAAGTGGCCACTATACTGTGCATCACCGGTAATGTCTACATCTCACTAATCGGTCTTTTGTGATGTAGAGAACGAGCCCAAGCGCTCGCTGCCCTACAGCTCCCAGAGACGCACGTGGGGTCAAGCGTGGCACACCATCCGCGCGCTGAAGGAAGACTGGCAGAGGCTGCAGCAAGGCCAGAAAGTCGCCATGTAAGACAGGAAGCGATCTGAAAGAGCTAACGCTGATGAGAGAGGCTGTAAATGACTCGTTCACTCTCTCTGTTCCAGCATGAGTCTTCTCAGACATAACGGCACATTGTCCAAGCAGAAGAACGAGATGGTGTCGATGCACCAGAGGTTAAAAGCCACGCTGGAGTTTTTCAGCACTAGTCTGCACATCGACATCGACAAATACCAGGAGCAGAGAGCTACGGGGATCGGTATGGCACACCTTCAGAATGAAATATTAGTGTAGCCAAACTGACACGTTGTTTTTAGCATTACTTTCTGAATGATCATGTTTTCCAGCTTCTGAAAAGTTATTGAGTGTCTGGAGAGAGATGGAGCAAACTGCCCTCGACTGTGGACAGGTACATGCCTATTTGATGTTATATTTGTAGGGGTGTGATGAGATCTTACGTTATTAAAACGTGACAATATTACTCGTCGAGGTTAGAATCTGTCTCTATCTAACCGCATTATTAGATAGTGTTTCTAAGGCTGCACGATACATTAAAACAGTTTAAAAATCATAATATAGCATAGTGCTATCATTTATAAACCTACACTAACACTGGAGAATACATTAGTGTGTTTCTAAATATGCAAACTGTTGTTCATCGTGATTTCAAAATAAAGGGTCTTTTTTTTGTCCAAAGGCCTTAATAATAATAAAAAAACAAAGTTATGATATATTTTCTACATATAAATGTATCATAATACAGCCATTTCATTTGTGATTAAAATATCTTAAAATGTAATAAATGTATATATTTTTTATTCTGGCATGATTTTATAACATCATATATCAACATAGTACAAAATGATATTAAAATTATGTGTAGAAGTCGTTGTTTTGTTGTGAGAAAGAATGTGGAAAAATTAATTTCGTTGATGTCATTTGGAGTAACCAATATAAAGGGGCCATTTTGGATCAAGTCATGCGGTCAATATCATGTGACAGGATGTGACATCATTCAGACGCCTTCAAACGACCACATGGTCATGAAGCAAAGTAACCTAACTATTTGATAAATTCATGTTTTCACTGGTTCATACGCATGTCCTGAAACATCAGGTCATTCGGTGCAACCGCTATAAAACATGGAAAATGATGAAATATTTTAAAAACTTGTATTAAATATAAAATGTTTGATTGTCCTTTTGTTAGATATCAGCCTGTTAGCATTGTTTGAAAAAATCGTCATTTGGTAAAACCGAAATTTTGGTCAAACCGAATGACTTTTTTGGTGACAAATGTTGTCCATCTTGTAAAAAATGACAAAAGCAGTGTTAATTGATTATAAAAGCCACATAATCTCATTTTTAACACTTAATAAAACTTCAAAATTAATTAAATCTCCATTATGTTTTTTTTTTACACTTTGAAAATCTTATTTGTCAATGACCCAACAACAGAAATGATCAGGCTGTTGGCGCCCTCTGCAGGTAACTGTTCTAAAATGTGCATAAGTTGATTGTTTATAATATCATGTATATTACATTATGTATTATAACAGTGCTATTCAATAAAACCATAAAATAACTTGCTTTTACTACTTTATTTGAGCCAATTATTATTGCCTTGTTGTTGTTATATATGCATTTTAAAGGTTATTGTTCTCTTAGGTCTATTTTTATTATTATTTCAGTCTAATAAAAGACTTTTTCCAGTCATATTTTGTCATTGAAGATTTCTTAAATATAGTGTTTCTTAAAATCGTTCTCGTGAACCCAATATCGTGCGTCGTCTCATGAGCTGAGTGTATCATCACACACCCCTACATGTTTACTGTCAGAGCGAATGTTTGTGTGGTTGCACCCGTGTGTTTTAGTGTTGTCATTTTTGTGTTTGCATCAGACAGAAGACGTGAATAAACTGGAGGAGGAGATGATGACGCTTCAAACTGATATCGTTGAACTCCAGAGACAGCCGTGGAGGAGTGGAGAGGCTTTAGAGACGCTGTAAACCAACATACACACACACACACACACTCATACCAGTCTCATGCAGTCATACTGATGACAATATGATTGGTTTGAGGCAGCCAGTATTATCAGTTTAAATGATTAATCATAAACAAAATAAATATTACTATTAATAATATCTGTATTAATATTAGTTTTAACAAATATTAGTATAATTATGACATTTAGGGGCATATACTTGAGATTACTATACAGATGTGTTTGTGGATCTAGTTTACTCTGACATATGCAATAATAATTTTTTCAGATGGAAGTGTTTATTCAGCCTTTAGACAAAAATCCCACCTAAAAATGTTTGCATATGTGTTTTTTGTTTTGTATCATATTTGATACATCAGGCTTTTATGGCTCATATAGTAAGATATAGTGGGAATACGGAGCTCACACTTGAGAAGAAAAAAAAAAACATAGTCCGGTACATCATAAACATGACTTGTTTCCCATCAGACTGACGTAAACCTGTGTGTCTGACTCCCTAAAATACCATGAGTGTGTGCATGCGCTCCCACTCACCTGTGTTGTGTTTTGCAGTGAGGTGAAGGCAATGGAGCTCTTCCGTAAACTGAGAGAGAAACCCAGAGGTAAGCTTCACCTTTACTCTGCTCTGTCCGGATGAGCCGCTCCGTCATGTGATCTGAAAGTCTTTTTACTGTCTCCAGAGCAGCGCAGTAATGGCGACTGTCAGGAAGTGATCAAACTGGTGGTTCAAGCCATACAGTTCTACGAGAGGAAGTTACGGGACTTTTACACACACCTGAGGTCTGTTTCTGTGAGACATTCAATTACAAGCTTATTTGCAGACACAACAATGAATAACACATTTGATTTGATTAAGTTATGCTTCCTACCTTTTGATTAAAGGGTTAGTTCACCAAAAAAATAAATAAATAATGTCATTAATGATTCACCCTCATGCCGTTCCACACCCGTAAGACCTTCGTTCATCTTCAGAACACAACTTAATATATTTTTGTTGAAATCCGATGGCTCATTGAGGCCTGCATAGCCAGCAATGACATTTCCTCTCTCAAGATCCATTAATGTACTAAAAACATATTTAAATCAGTTCATTTGAGTACAGTGGTTCAATATTAATATTAT
This sequence comes from Chanodichthys erythropterus, assembly GCF_024489055.1. Lineage (NCBI taxonomy): Eukaryota > Metazoa > Chordata > Actinopteri > Cypriniformes > Xenocyprididae > Chanodichthys > Chanodichthys erythropterus. Next base: position 4,115,487 of record NC_090229.1, read on the forward strand.
AAAGCGACAAGAATATTTTTGGTGCACCAAAAACAAACAAAAACACGACTTATTTAGTAATGGCCAATTTCAAAACACTGCTTCAGGAAGCTTCAGAGCGTTATGAATCAGTGTATCAAATCAGTGGAGTGCCAAAGTCATGTGATTTCAGCAGTTTGGCGGATTGACACACGATCCGAATCATGATTGACACACTGATTCATAATGCTCTGAAGCTTCCTGAAGCAGTGTTTTGAAATCGACCATCACTAAATATGTCATTTTTTGGCACACCGAAAATATTCTCGTGGCTTTATAATATTAATATCGATCCACTGTACTCACATGAACTGATTTAAATATGTTTTTAGTACATTAATGGATCTTGAGAGAGGAAATGTCATTACTGGCTATGCAGGCCTCACTGAGCCATCGGATTTCAACAAAAATATCTTAATTTGTGTTCTGAAGATGAACGAAGGTCTTACGGGTGTGGAACGACATGAGGGTGAGTAATTAATGACATTATTTTCATTTTTGGGTGAACTAACCCTTTAACTTAATGCTTTATGATTTCGTCTAGGTAGTAGGGTTGTCAAAAGCACCTCTATTTTGGTACAAAGTCGACACTGGAATTGTAAATATACAAACTCAGTTTGGTACCATATAGATGGCTGCTTTCAAACTCCTCGCTCTATGACAACTGACGAGCAGCAGCGGTTTCCATTTACATCGTGTTTTTTTTTAAGCGGTGTACATTTTATCCAATCACAAACACGTCTGTCGAGCGCGAGAACGCAGTGGTCAATTAAAACAACTTGAAAACAAATACAAAAACAAATAATTTCGATACAAAGTCGATAATATTGTAAAAATAATGCCTCAATTCGGTACCTGCTGGTAGAAGTCTGAGTTTAAACCGTCCCGCGCATATTTGTTTGCTCTCTGTGAAAAGCGTTGACGGTTTCCATTTACATCGTGTTTTTTGTTGTTTTGTTTTGTTTTAAATGGAGAACATTTTATTCAGAACGAAGTTGCCAATCAAACTGTCAAAAGCACTTATTTCGATACAAAGTCGATACTGAAATGGTAAAAAAAAACTACCTCAATTCGGTACCCGTTGATAGATGGCTGATTTTAAATCCTCCCGCGCATATTTGTGCGCGCTCTTGTAAAGCGTCAACGGTTTTTTTTTTTATTTTTTTATTTGTTTATTTGACAGGGACAATGCAATCAAACATAGTTACAGAACAAAGTTTGCAGCCGATGTGATTCACATAGAGGTTATAGCAAGTGCTAATTTTCAACTCCCGTCCCTGGATAGGCCTTTCTACTATAAAAACACAATATTCAGTTCTAAGAAAAAATACACAATGCCATTTTACATGTTCAGAACTCACTCATTCTAAAAACTCATTCTAAAAAGTACACAGTGCAATTTTACATATTCAAAACTCACTTATTCACGTTCAGACATCAAACGTTTCCATTTACGTCGTGCCAATCAGAGGCGTTGTTAGTCAGAATCCACTTAAGACGTCCGCGAATCATTTCATAACGACCAACGAAGTATAAACACAGTGTTAATAAGAAGATATTCATTGTGCAGTGTAAATATGAGATTGAATCTGAAATTGGGATGTTGTAGTGATGATAAACCATTATCATCCCACATGAAAATCTTCTTAAAGTGCCCATATTATGCTGTTTTAAAGTCTCCTACAACAGATTTACACTCATCCAAGGTCAAAAACACTTAATTTTCTCATAACACATTAACTTTTCTCACAGTGTCTGAAACGGTTTGTTCGAAGATTTGGTCTCTCTAAACCCCGCCTTTCTGAGAGCCTCCTCTGCTCTGATTGGTCAGATAGCCCAGTCTGTTGTGATAGATCTGAAACCAAATGTGCATTAGCATATCTGAAGTTGGGATGTTGTAGTAATAAGCCATAACATCCTACATGAAAATATACTATTGTAATTTATAGTAAATACTGTAATGTTTTTGAACCATACTACTTGAATTAATTTGTTGTAGTAATTCTATAGTTGCTGTGGTAATAAAACACTAGAAATTATAGAACTAGAATTATACTACAATACACTAGAGTTTACTGTAGTAAAAGCTAAAGTATACTACAGTATTTATTACAGTTTATCAGTTCACTATAGTTAATACTACATTATGCTGTAGCATTCATTAACAAAGTGTTATAAATACTATAATATATACAGTATACTACAATTTACTATAGTATGGTTCAAAAACACTAGTATTTACTATAAATTACTATAGTATTTATTTCATGTGGGATCGGACAGGACATAGTTAACAAAAAAATAAATAAATAAAGAATCAAAGCATCTTAAAGGGATATTTCACCCCAAAACGAAAATTCAGGCATCATTTATGGCATGAATTTCTTTCTTTTGTGTTCAGCAGAAGAAAGAAATTCATTAGTTTTAGGGTGAACTATCCCTTTAAGATGCTTTGAAGCAATCTGTATTGAATAAAACACTGTTAAGTAAATGTGACTTGACTAGCTCCAGTTGTTTTTGATAGGAAGCTGAGGTTTTAAATTCTATTCATTGTGTATCTGTATCTAATTAGTATATAATTTGGACCAGTTCCTCTTTTGTGCCTTTTACTTGATCATTTCAACATGATTTTTTGTGTTTTGTCATATTGTCTTTGCTCTATCCTGTATACTGTCACTGTCAAAGAATGACTTGTTCGTATAACACATAAAAATAAAGTTAAAATAGTATATGTGTGTGTGCAGTAAGACGATGGTGTGCCGACAGAAAGTGCTGGAGCTGCTGCCGCGTGTGGAGGGGATGGTGAGCGCGATGGCCCGGAGCGAGAATCGACTGCTCCACCTGCAGGAGAAGAGACAGAAGGAGCTGTGGAACCTGCTCAAAGTCGCCTGTGTATGCATACTACTCATACTAGAGTATATTATGCAAACCATCTCTGCATACATGGAAAACCCAGATGGCCAAAATATACACAGATCACACTGGATGCTTGATTTGAGTTTGTGTGTTTTAGAGTAAGGTTCGTAGTCCCGTGAGTGGCAGTCCAGATGGAGGACGGACTCCACCGGCCCCCGGACACCCGCTGATGTCTCACAGGCCGTCACATGCCAGCAGCTCGTCCGACGTACCGCAGACGTGAGTTCAGCGCCAGTGTGTCAGACACATTTGCATTCATTTGCATGTTTCCATCATGAGCGTTTGTCTCTTGTGTGTGTTCAGAGACGAGTCTCAGCTTGTGATTGAGGAGAGCAAGATGTTTGAGAACCGCCTGCAGAGTTTAGTGCAAGACACCATTCAGGAAACAGAGACCAGCATGCAGGTAATCAGTGGGCATGAAAGTCTACTTAAAGTGCCTGTATTAATCTATTTTAAAGTCTCCTACAACTTGGGTTGCAAAATTCCCAGAATTTCCAAAGCTGGAAACTGTCCATTGGAATTAAAGGGAATATACAGGAATTAATGGGAATAAATTGCAAAATTGCAGGTTAGCCTATAACAGGGTACTTAAATGTAGTTGAAAAAAACATTTCGCAGCATAATTTTGATTAAAAGTACCATATTTGTTGCAATTTTAGTTGAATTTTTACCCTACACATTCCTCAATCACAGTCACACATCACATGACTTACTGCAGGGCTATTGAGGACACACCCCCTGCATGCACTGTGCATTGCCCCAGTCCATAACATGCACATTTGATCAAAAATACAGTAATATTGTGAAACATAACTACAATTTAAAATAATATTTTTTCTATTTTGATATACATAAAAATGTAATTTATTTCTGTGATCAAAGCTGAATTTTCAGCATCATTTCTTCAGTGTCACATGATCCTTCAGAAATCATTCTGATATGATGATTTGATGCACAATTATCAATGTTGGAAACAGTTGTGCTGCTTAATATTATTTTATAAACTGTGATACTTTTTCAGGATTCTTTGATGAATAAAAAATTAAAGAACAGCATTTATTTAAAATAGAAATCTTTTGTAACATTATACACTACTGTTCAAAATTTTTGGGTCAGTAATTTTTTTTTCTTTTATCGTTTTGAAAGAAATTAATACTTTTATTCAGCAAGGATGTGTGAAATTGATAATTAATAAGTGATATTATAGTGATATTGTTAGAATAGATTTCTATTTTGAATAAATTCTGTTCTTTTTAACTTTTTATTCATCAGTGAATCCTGAAAATAGTATTACAGGTTCCCAAAAAATATTCAGCGGCACAACTGTTTCCAACATTGATAATAACTGAGTATCAAATCAGCATATTAGAATGATTTCTGCAGGATCATGTGACACTGAAATAAATAACACTTAACAATTGCTGCAATAAAAATATATTTATTTTACATGTTTACTAAATTAGAATCAATTGAATGCAAAAAATAAATAACTGTTATTTCATGTTATGACCAAACCAAATGTTTATATTTGTTTTTATATGATACATTTTATAGAAATATTATAAATTTACCAAAATTTCCAATTAATTCCCATAATTAATTCCCATAAATTCTCATAAATTCCCATAAACAGTTTGTTCGAAGATTCTGTCTCTCTAAACCCCGCCTTTCTGAGAGTCTCCTCTGCTCTGATTGGTCAGATAGCCCAGTCTGTTGTGATTGGTCTGAAACCAAATGTCTATTAGCATATCTCTGGATCAGTGTTGCCAAGTCCACGGTTTTCCCGCAAAATTGGACTCCTTTAACACTGTTGCCGGGGGTTGTTTTTCATGTCCGCGGATTGAAGAGACCCAAAATAACATCATCGTTTTACAGTATCAATCTCATCAAAGTGGAAAACAGAAAACAGTGTTTTCCCGACATGAACAACACAAACCAAACTCTACCAGTCTCAGATACAACTACAGTGTTTGAGGGCGGGGCATAGAGATGCTGTTCAGCCAATGAACACAATACGCTGGCATTATGCAAATGAGTTACAAACCTACTCGTTTCAGGCCGTTTCTTTTGTTTGGGAGACAAAAAAACTCCATTTATCTGCACTTTAATCTTTGAAACTGCAGATTTTTGCAAACTACATGCATAATAGGGGAACTTTAAGAAATATAACTACTTGATTCGTGTTGCTAATTAATTTCAAAATCAGCAAAAAGTAACAGTAATTGTTGACATTATCAATTATTGGTGTCACCTCTGAGTACTCGAGCAAATCCCTAGTAATCATAATTATATTACTTTTTTTATTGACTAATTGCATAATAATTAATTTGAACAACACAATAAATTCATAAAACATATTACAGTTTTTAAGATTTAAGTCAGAGGTCATCCTGATGTAAAGGTGTATTTATGATTAATTATTTATAAAAATAATCATTCTTTTAACAAGTTTTGTTTTAAGATCAATCTTAAGAAAGAAGATAACATTCTTAGAAGTAGTTTTGGAAAATGCAACATTTTTGTAACTGTTTACTATTAGGAAAATGGCACTCCAGAAGAATTTTATTCTTAAGAAAGTTTTGTGAATCGGCCCCAGAATGAGATTACGCTGATCACTGACGTTTCTCTTGTTCTCTTTCAGATACTGAGAGAGTGGAAGTGGCTGAATGGAGGGCAGGATCTGGCTTGATGTCATGGTTACCTGCCAGTCAAACGGCTCATTACCTCAAAAAGCAAACAGAAATGATGCTCTACCGCCACCAACTGGAGTAAACGTGATACTGCAGGCAGTGTGTGCTGGCCAATTCACTCCTGTGAAATCACACTGGATGCCTTTCTTACTTTTAATAGGGTTATAAACCCTTAAAAACAGTTTTTAAAAAAAATAATAATTTCTTAATCAAAGTTTCTTGTATCAAAATACTTGACTATTTTCCAGCCTTTCTGCTGTCTTCTATGCAAACGCCTCTTCACACGTGCCCATTGAATTGTGTACTGTGAATATTATTGGCTTTATGACATATTGCTTGTGCTGTTCCTCATTTGTAAGTCGCTTTGGATAAAAGTTTGCACTAAAGAGTAAATGCAAACATAAATCTGTCCTAGTTCGTCATTACCTCACTGTGACTAGATGGACTGATCACTCTAGTAGCTGTAAATGATGTTTAAATGTGGTCGTTTGTTTTTGTGGTCATGAAAAAAGATAATCTTGTCCAGATGAGTGTGTGAACTCAAGCCCTGAGTACGCGCTCAGCCTTGGAAAGTATACTTAATTTGACTCGTACGCGTACACATGCATTCGACGTACGCAGTTTTGAGCGATCTCGCCACGAGTTACAACCCATGTACACGTCTTTGAATTCTTTCATGCTAGAGTTGTTCAAATGAAGGTACTTTCTAACCTCTTTGCACAATCTCTCGTCTATCCATTACTGTCTGTTCTGTTAATGCAGTTTTTCTTTGACTGCCTTGAGAATCGATGCCCCCTAGCCGCCTTGTGAATAGACTAATTAATGCAAGCAAACAAACATACGAACAAATAAATAAGTGCGCATGTGCGTATACGCACGGTTACAAAAATCCGATGGGTATTCTTCAGATGACGAAATTTGCATCACGCGCACTGTACGCTCGCTGACCCTCGCGTGTGCGTAAAAAGTGAACTATGCTTTGGGCTTTATGAAATATGCAAAGTACATCTTCAGTTGAGGAAATTATTTTTATATGCTGACAAAAACAATTGCAATATTTTTTTTATTTTAAAGTTAGTTTTTTTTTTCTTCATTTTTGTCTGTATAGTTTTTAATAATTTCAATTTTAGTTTCTTATTTTAGTACATCAAGTTAAACTAACTAAAAATGAGAAATGTAGCTGAAATAAAACGTTTATATTTTTTTATTTTATTTTTTTCAGTCTATTTTATGATTTTGGTTTTAGTTTACTTTACTTATGGAGACCCGGACATGCCATGCAGGAAAAAAATAGGCTAAATCATGCACACAATTTACTAATTCATGCGCACAAATAAGTAAATCAAGGGATCAAAATAGTAAATTGTGCGCACTAATTAGTAAATTGAGGGATCAAAATAGTAAATCGTGCGCACTAATTAGTAAATTGAGGGATCAAAATAGTAAATCGTGCGCACTAATTAGTAAATCGAGGGATCAAAATAGTAAATGGTGCGCACGAATTAGTAAAAATCGAGGGATCAAAATAGTAAATGGTGCGCACGAATTAGTAAATCAGGGCAACGAAATGGTAAATGGTGCGCACAAATTAGTAAAAATCTAGGGATCAAAATAGTAAATGGTGCGCACGAATTAGTAAAAATCGAGGGATCAAAATAGTAAATGGTGCGCACGAATTAGTAAATCGAGGGATCGAAATGGTAAATGGTGCGCACGAATTAGTAAAAATCGAGGGATCAAAATAGTAAATGGTGCGCACGAATTAGTAAATCGAGGGATCGAAATAGTAAATCATGCACACGAATTAGTAAATCGAGGGATCGAAATAGTAAATGGTGCGCACGAATTACTAAAAATCTAGGGATCAAAATAGTAAATGGTGCGCACGAATTAGTAAAAATCGAGGGATCGAAATAGTAAATGGTGCACACGAATTAGTAAATCGAGGGATCGAAATAGTAAATGTTGCGCACGAATTAGTAAAAATCGAGGGATCAAAATAGTAAATGGTGCGCACGAATTAGTAAAAATCGAGGGATCAAAATAGTAAATGTTGCGCACGAATTAGTAAAAATCGAGGGATCAAAATAGTAAATGTTGCGCACGAATTAGTAAAAATCGAGGGATCAAAATAGTAAATGGTGCGCACGAATTAGTAAATCAGGGCAACGAAATGGTAAATGGTGCGCACAAATTAGTAAAAATCTAGGGATCAAAATAGTAAATGGTGCGCACGAATTAGTAAATCAGGGCAACGAAATGGTAAATGGTGCGCACAAATTAGTAAAAATCTAGGGATCAAAATAGTAAATGGTGCGCACGAATTAGTAAAAATCGAGGGATCAAAATGGTAAATGGTGCGCACGAATTAGTAAATCGAGGGATCGAAATGGTAAATGGTGCGCACGAATTAGTAAAAATCGAGGGATCAAAATAGTAAATGGTGCGCACGAATTAGTAAAAATCGAGGGATCAAAATAGTAAATGGTGCGCACGAATTAGTAAAAATCGAGGGATCAAAATAGTAAATGGTGCGCACGAATTAGTAAATCGAGGGATCGAAATAGTAAATGGTGCGCACGAATTAGTAAATCGAGGGATCGAAATAGTAAATGGTGCGCACGAATTAGTAAATCGAGGGATCGAAATAGTAAATCATGCACACGAATTAGTAAATTGAGGGATCGAAATAGTAAATGGTGCGCACGAATTAGTAAATCGGGGCAACGAAATGGTAAATGGTGCGCACAAATTAGTAAAAATTGAGGGATCAAAATAGTAAATGGTGCGCACGAATTAGTAAATCGGGGCAACGAAATGGTAAATGGTGCGCACAAATTAGTAAAAATTGAGGGATCAAAATAGTAAATGGTGCGCACGAATTAGTAAATCGAGGGATCAAAATAGTAAATCGTGTGCAAGAATTAGTAAATCGAGGGAACGAAATAGTAAATCGTGCGCACAATAACATTTTTTTTCTTGCATGTCACATGCGGGGCTCAGTATTTACTAACCCTGGTGTACAGTTTTTTTTTACACATAAAATGGTGTATACAAGCATTTTGTGTTCGTTTTTCTAGTGTAATTTACTTTTAAATATTTTTTAATACTACTAAAAAGAAATAAAAAGCAAATGAGAATAAAGTTCATTCAACATTTCTCTTTATTGAGTTCCACAACACCAGTTTCTTCTAGTCCTCTGCTTTAACATAAATCATTTTTTTGTTTTTTAATGGGAATAAAAACAAATACAGAGAAGGTCAATGGACCGTCCTCTAATAATTTCAGCCCGCAAACATAGACAACCCACTTGTGTGATAATATATTATGTGTTTGGCAATGAACGTTTTGAAGAAAGTGGACAAACGTGAGTGAGAGGGGTGTGACATTCAGAGAGTACCATTAAACCCATGAACTATGAGCACAACATACACATCAGCTCACCAAAAACAATCATCAGGATATTTATCTAGTTCAATTTAAAAGCAAAAGAAACGGTGTCACATTAATAATTGCTGATATGTTGTCACATAGTGAGTTGGAGGATTGGTGTGGACAGAAATCATGTGACTGATGATCTTGTTTCTTATTGGTTGAAGTTCTACAGGATTTAAGGCCAGATTAGTTAACCAGGAATTACAGGGGAAAAGTGTGTGTTTGCAGGCGCAGAAGTCGTGCTGTCAGCTCCCTGGTGTTTCTTCCCTTTCTACAGTTGCCTCTCAGCTTTCATCCGTCCGTTGTTACACCTCCAGCTCGAAGCCCATGCCCACCTTGTGTCCTCCGGCGTTGAAGTTCTTGGCGTCGATCAGAGCAGATAGAGTGAGCTTCACACCTGCAGAAGATACAAGACAATTATTATGCTTCATTGGCACTTGTTAAAGATTTAAAGAGGACCAATTATGCTTTTTACAAGTAGTGTGTAATCTTTAGCGTCCATTGTAGTCTTGAGATTTCTTCCGGGAACAATATTCCTCATTTAAATTATTCATATGCAGAATAAAGGGGCGGGGCCTGCTTGAGTTAGTAGTGTGTTGAAACTGGCAGTTATTGTAAGGGGCGGGACATTTCTCAAACACACTGGAAGCGCTTGACCAATCACACACTGCTCTAGCCGACCAATCAGAGCACATTGTGCTTTTCAGAAGGAGGGGCTTCATAGAGACAGGAACTAAACAGAGCGTTACTGACAGACTGGGAAGAGAGGAGCTGCAACAATGGAGAATATGAGGAAAATAATCAACATTCAAGCAGGAAAACCTGTTCTAGTAGAGCACAAAAACAACATGAAAAATCATAAAGGTGTTTTTTTTACCTGGCCGGAGGCTCTGTGTGTATCCTACTCCAACCAGACTAGCGTTATTCACTTTAGCCTGAAGAGAGAGACACACATTGGCATCAGGCGTAAGAAATATTTGTCAGTTTTAGAAGGACAGAGTTCTGTAGACTCACAGAGATGGAGGACTCTTTGTCTAGCTGGTATTTAGCAGCGATGCCAAAGCGTGTGTTGTTACTGCCTGCGGTCCAGGCCAGATTCACCGCCGTCTCCAACTGATCATTCACCTTCTGATAGATGGAGCCGCCGAACTCCGTACCATCATTACTGCCAACATAACGCACACAGAAGAACACAATTACTTTCAGAGGACTGCTACAATGATGTTTTTCCTTTGCATTTCTCCTGTATAGATGACGATCCCCGTTCACACAGATCCGCGGAAATGACTAAATTCGCTGTATTCTGCTGTCAGGCCAGTAGATGGCGATGTCACTTTGTAAAGAAACACTACGCGCAAATAGGCTAAACGCATAATATGCCTGGCGTCACCGTTTTCACAAATGTATGATTTTGTAGATTACATGGAGATGATACGAGCAATCTGTTCACGCTAGTAGCGATGCGAAAATGAGAAGTGATAAAATCAATCAAAAACAACAGCCAATCAGAAGAGAAATGGGCAAGTACTTAGTAAAATTCTAAATATTACACAATTTAAACATTATTTAAAGTGGAGTGACTGAATCAATCTTTGTCATAGAATAAGCTTGTTTGTTCGCATTGAGGTGACAGTTTGAACGTTCTTGTGCCCATTAATTTATTTTCAAGATCTGAGGTGAATTAGCCAGTGTTGTTTTCATTACAGGTAAAAAGCTGGGAGCACAGAATGATATTCAAACTCACGTTAGACACTTTTAACATTAAATAAAGCACATAAACAGTACCTGATATTATCATTGCCATAATTTGTGTAGCTGTTCCAGCAGTGACATTGCGGAGAAATAGAAACCGTTTCTAAAATAGAATATTCGCGTGTCGCAGTCGTGGCTAGTTAGGACGCGGAGTTAGTCTGGATGCTCTGGCTGCTCAAATCAGATTTCAAATGGTCTTTTGAGTCACTCTGAACGTGCCAGATCTGATTTGCCTGCAGTCTTAACATAGCCTATGATATTCTGAAAGGGATAAAGGTGTTGTTTTAACAAGATGCTAACATGCTTATGTTGCTATTTTGATACTAACACATTTAACATGTTGCTAGCATGGTGCTAACACATGCTGAGTTCGGAACCGCATACTACTCTTACTATTTTTGCCATAGAAAGATATGATAAAGAAAGTATGAGTAATAGCATGCGGTTCCAAATTCGGAACAAATTAACATGTTGTTAGCATAATGTTAACACGATTAGCATATTGTTAGCATTATGCTAACACAAATGGAATGTTGCTAACATGTTTTGAGCAAGATGCTAATGTTTGACATTTGTTGCGTCCCAAATGACGCACTATACACTATGCACTTATACACTACATACTTATACACTATGTACTCATCCATGTAGTGCGTGAATTGTATAGGGTTATTTTGTCATTTAACGACAGTTGAGTGCATGAAGTGTCCAACATTCCACACTTCGTTTTTTCCGTTAATTTAGTGCATCATTTGGGTATTTAAAGTGTACTTTTTCTTTTTGGAATTTTCAGTGTGAACACACTACTCACACTATTTAAACGTCATAGATTAGTGCATAAGTACACGAACTGGGACTATTATGCTAACATGGTTAACATGGCATTAGAATGATGTTAGCATGTTCTTAGCACGTTTTAGCGTGTAGCAAGGCAATGTTAACACAATTTAATATGTTGTTAACATGATGCTAGCACAGTTTGACTTGTTTTATCATGTTTTAATAATTAGGAATTTAACATGTTTAAGCACTTCCTTAATCCCTATCTGATCACTGTCTGGACGTTCATCCTGACCTCTCCTCTTTGTGTCATTTGGGTTTGGAAGGATATGAAGGTGAGTTAATGATGATATATCAGTGGTGTTTTGAGTGTGAAGTGTTGGTTTAGTGTTTCCTCACACATTGGTGTGTAGCTGGAAGTCTCCCGCCTTGTAGCCCAAAGCAAAGTTGTTCTGGGCGAGTTTGGACTTGGCCGTGTCAAAGGCCATCTGATAACCGGCCAGCCATCCTTCATAACCCAGAACCGCTGCGGCGTGAACTGTGGGACCAGCCAGGTCGAAATCTATATCACACCCCACGTTCATGAAATCACGCTTATATCCCGTCTTCAGCTTAGCGCTCTTCTTCCTGAAGATAGAGAGAGGATGACAGTTTTGAATGCTGGGATCAGTTTACTGAGTAATACATTTTTCACTCTACTGGAAAGAATGAATTTTAACACGGGAAGTGTTGAATTAAAAAATATAAATAAAATAATTTTTGAATTGCATCCAATCAAAGTGGTTTGCGAGAGTTCACGTACCCAGTGTTGGGCACAAACGATGTGTCCAATCCCAGCTTCAGACCTTGGGCCAGCTACACAGAAACAAGACCAAACAGTGCATTACACACCCATTTAAAATGTTTATGCATATGTTAGAAGCTGCGATCTGGACTCACCTGATCTTCCAGAGTCACTTCGGTTGTCAGAGTATTATCCGTGTTCCACTTCTGGTTCAAACTCAAGCCCAGATCCTTCACTTTGTACTTGACCTCCAGGTTTCCAGCCGCCTTTCCGGTGTCTGTGTTACTGGAGCCGCCGGTGGAAAACTCCTGAGAAATGAAAGAAAAACACAGGACGTGAAGGGATGCGGGGAAAGAGGAAGAACAAAAGGGAGAGATGCTGAATTGTGAGAGAGAGGAAGAGGAGGAATTCACAAATTAACAGGAAATGAAGAAAGAGTTGGATGAGGAGGGTTGGGCTGCACCAGTATCACTGGTTAGTACCGATTTAGCTCAGTATTTAATTTGACTGCACCATTTGTTTTTAATGCAAGACTTTGACGTCTTACTTTATGGATGCACATTTGTAAACAGGAAGTAGTGTTAAAAAGGTGTGCATTTCACAGTTAACTATGGATAGACAGATCTAGCACTGCCAACAAGACATGAAACCTTCTCAACATTAGTGAACCAATTCACATCCTCTTGTAAAACATCTCAGTCTTACCATCTGACATCGGCATCCAATAAAGAAAGCAAGAAAGACAGAAAGAAGCAGGTTAGGAAAGACACACACAGATGCAGTCATTTAGATTCATGTGGAATTAAGAAATACAGGAGCCACACACACATCTGCGGGTCTCACTGAATCAACACACTGAACGCCTGAAAGATGTTTTCTTTACAGGAAGAGGATGTTCACAAGTAAACATGAACTAAGTTTAAAGGATTAGTTCACTTCAGAATTAAAATTTCCTGATAATTTACTCACCCCCATGTCAGCCAAGATGTTCATGTCTTTCTTTCTTCAGTCGAAAAGAAATTTGAGGAAAACATTCCAGGATTTTTCTCCATATAGTGGACTTCACTGGGGTTCAACGGGTTGAAGGTTCAAATGTCAGTTTCAGTGCAGCTTCAAAGAGCTCTACATGATCCCAGACGAGGAATAAGAGTCTAATCTAGAGAAACCATCACTCATTTTCTAAAAAAAATAAAATTATATACTTTTTAACCACAAATGCTCGTCTTGCACTGTTCTTTGATGCGCTACGCATTACGTAATCATGTTGCAAAGGTCATTTTCTCCTCCAACTTCAAAATCGTCCGTCATCATTGTTTTACCTTTTTTTTTGAAAAGGCCGTTTGACTTAGTCTTTGCACGTTTGCTTTGTAAACACTGGATTGGTATTTCCGTCTACGCCGCACATGACCTTTCCAACATGATTACGTAATGACTGGCGCATCTCAGAGCAGTGCAAGATGAGCATTTGTGGTTTAAAAAATATGTAAATTTTCTTTTTGTGTAGAAAATGGCCGATGGTTTCTCTAGATAAGACTCTTAGGGCCCTATTTTAACGATCTAAACACAAAGTGTGAAGCGCACGGCGCAGGTGCACTCAGGGCGTGTCCAAATCCACTTTTGCTATTTTAACGACAGAAAAACGGTTCAGCGCATTTTTGAAATGGGTTGTCCATATTCTCTTAATGAGTAATGGGCGTAACGTTCAATAAACCAATCAGAGTGTCATCTCCCATTCCCTTTAAGAGCGAGATGCGCTCGCGCCATGGCGGATTGCTATTTACATGGCGGAATTTGTTGGCGGAAAAGCTGAACGCTTTTCAAGCGAAGAAACCGATCTGCTCGTGCGCGAAGTTAAGCGTTTAGTTACAAGTTAAACGAAGTTCCATTTTTATATTTATGTAGCCTACACAATAATATTATTTTACACTGTAATCCTTTTGTTTTTAATATTTGGCATTTTTGTGTGATGCGCAGAGGTGGGTAGTAATGAAGTACATTACTTCATTACATGTACTTGAGTAGTTTTTTGGAAAATTTGTACTTTTTAGAGTAGATTAAAATGTGGGTACTTTTACTTTAACTTGAGTACATTTGTAATGAAAAATCTGTACTTTTACTTCGCTACAATGGGCAACGTTCCTCTCGTTACTTTATTTTAATTCAATACTGTAAATGTTAAGAAATGCTTAGTTTATTCCATGCACGCTGTCTCTTTTTTCATGAACGATGCCCCATTCACAAATGAATCACTCTTTTGAGTCGATTATGTTCAAAGACTTGATCAAACAAGTTGGTAAAGCTGTCTAAATTGATTCGCGAAACAGTTTGAATGATTTGTTCAGTTCCTGCACGCGCTGAATCGTTTGAAGCGGTTTCTCACTCGGAGCGGATGAAGTGGCAGTGGACCTACAGTCAATTAAAAGCAAATCTGCAAATGCATCCAGTTGTTTGCCAGCGATGAAGACCTTTATTAGTTGAGCTGCGTATGCTGTCTGTGAACAATTCCACAGGTAGGCCTATCGATTTCATTTGATTTTACTTCATGATATAGCCAATAGCATTTTACAACCAAACAGATTATTACATCACTATAACAAAAGTATGTAGTATTTCTTTACCGTTTTTATGGGCATATATCTTAATTTATACATTAATTTATACATATACTATTGCGCAATGGCGGCGCCAGCGACCTGTTCGTCTTGAAAATGAACGCTTTGCGTTGACACAGTTAAGCAGTTTACACGCGCCCGCTGAAATATACATTTGATTACATTTTGGAGAACAGACCGAAGAAGATCCGTCAATGATCTTCTTGATCATCGTTTGTGATCATTATTTGTGTCAAGTTCAGATATGAGCGCGAGCACATGTAAAGAGTTTTCTCTCTTCTTTAAAATGTAACGTTAGCTGTATACGTAATTAATATAGTAACGATACATTCGGGTTACAGATGCTAGAAATAATGCTTGACTCTTCTATGTTTGATATCTAATTATGATAATAAATTAAATATCTATTTAAATAATAAACATTAAATAATAACATGCTATTGTGTGTGTGTATATATAATAAAAGTAACTAGTAACGAGCTACTTGAGTAAGATTTTTATTGGATACTTTTTTACTCTTACTCAAGTAACTATTAGGATTATTACTTTCACTTTTACTTTGAGTAAATATTTCTATAAGTACTTGTACTTTTACTTGAGTACAGTTTTTGGATACTCTACCCACCTCTGGTGATGCACATCCCTGTGTGTAATAAGCCGCACTGTGGACGCGCCCAGAGGCGCAGTTTCTACCAACGCGTTCTAACAAAAAAATATTGCGCCATTGACTTTAGACTTTAGACCAGGTTTGAGTTGGTCTATGGCGCAGTCTTTTTTCAAGCTCCTTAAAATAGCAATGCGCCTGAACACACCTCTTTTTTAGACCAGCACGCCCATGGGCGCACTAACTGGCGCAAATGCATTTACTAATTTAAGGACGTGGCGCTGAACGGGAAAACGCGAACGCCGCCGGATGCAAACTAGCAAACACACTTGCACTGCGCCTTGCGCCGGGTGTATTATAGGGCCCTTATTCCTCGTCTGGGATCTCTTTGAAGCTGCACTGAAACTGACATTTGGACCTTCAACCCGTTGAACCCCAGTGAAGTCCACTATATGGAGAAAAATCCTGGAATGTTTTCCTCTTAATTTCTTTTGCACTGAAGAAAGAAAGACATGAACATCTTGGATGACATGGAGGTGAATAAATTATCAGGAAATTTTAATTCTGAAGTGAACTAATCCTTTAAGAAAGCAGCAAGAGTGGTGAGGAAAATAACTCATACATAAAAGCACACAGTGAAGATATCAGATGGCAAAGCCATGATACTTTGACATACACCATGATCCTGACTGATCATCATTCATGTACCATGAGTATGTGTGTGTATTTAGTTTGTAAGTGAAAAAACAGAGAGAAAAACATCAACTCACAACTCCACTCTGAGACTTGGTCTTCAGGTCCAGCTTAACCACTCCAAAGGCTGAAACACACGCAGAGAGAAAATAAGCCAAACGTTTTGTCTCTTTTAATTAAAAAGTGCTTCTGTGAAACATCCACATCATACACTACCATCCAAAGGTTTAGATTTGGTAAGATTTATTAATGTTTTTGAAAAAAGTCTCTTCTGCTCACCAAAGCTACATTTATTTGATCAAAAATACTGTAAAATTATGAAATATTATTATAAATTAAATAGCCGTGAATATATTTTAAAATGTAATTTATTGCAGTGATCAAAGCTGGATTTTCAGCATCATTACTCCAGTCTTCAGTGTCAAGATCATATATAATCCTGGCTGATCTACAATATCATAACTGGTGTTTAATAATGTTTTTGAGCAACATATACAGTCAATATATAGACATCAGTATGTGAACTAATTCTACACACTGCATGATAAAACATTCCCATGTGTGTGGATTGCAATGCTTTTAGAGAGTGTTATGACTCCCATGAGTCTCAGTGAAGGATGGTCATTTCCTTCTAGAGCTCTTTCCTGTCGTTTAACCCTTGACATGAACCCACCTCCATCTGTCAGAAGGTCAGTATTGATTCTGTAGTGATAATATCATGCTACAACGAGCAGCTGCAAAAATCTATCTGCATTAATACTCAATAGGTTGTGTTCCAAACTATTCTTTGTGTTTGTCACACACTCACCATATCCTTTGCTGAAGATATCTTTGGAAGATTTGCCAAGGTCAGCGTATGCAGGAGGGACAGCCATGTTTGCTAGACAGAAAGAGACAAGAAGACACTTTAATACGAGTCTTTTGAGTGGCTTGGAGCTCGTCAGCCGTGTGACATTGTGCACGTAAGTTGTGCAACATGTTTACAACAGTCTACAAATACCAGCAGCACACGCCTCCTAACAGTTGAGTCTCCTACTCGCGGCTGGAGCAGTCACAGCGCTGGAAGCAGCATGCTAGCACAGGTGTTGTGCAACGTTTGCCATTTTCAGCGCTGCTGTGAGAAGCTTCAGCTGCTGATGTCACATGTTAACACACATTTACACTAAAGGATGCATGAGCAGCGTACGACTACCATCAGCTACAGCAGAGTGTGTTTCTATGCTCACACACACACAAGGAAAGTTCTGGGTTTACTACGAGTTCCACAGTATATCGTCTATTACCACAGAAAATCATTTAAAAACATGTTTACAGTGATGCACGTACAACTGAAGTGGGTTTAAAGCAAAAATGCACAGCTTGTATTTTTTGATAAAGCACATGTACTAATTCTTTTGCACAAAATTCCTGTGAGCGTGCAGCTCTGGTGTCCTTGTGAAGCGTGCAAAATTACCATGAGTACCAGCTTTTGGAGGTCATGAGAGGAGTTGGAAAGAAATATCTGACATAGACAAGGTTAGTAAAGTGATTTCTCTCACACTATAATCATGTTAACATGTACAGTCTTGTGGCTATACAGTATTTTGCCCCATAGACTTGCATTGTAAGTGCATGACTGTAAACGTGATTTTGTTTTTTTACATCATGATTGATGAGTCATATCTATCTATCTATCTATCTATCTATCTATCTATCTATCTATCTATCTATCTATCTATCTATCTATCTATCTATCTATCTATCTATCTATCTATCTATCTATCTATCTATCTATCTGTCTGTCTGTCTGTCTGTCTGTCTGTCTGTCGACATTGACAGCCCCGTCTACCTACCTGTCTGTCTGTCTACCAACCTGTCTATCTGTCTATGTCATTCTACCAACCTATCTATCTATCTATCTATCTATCTATCTATCTATCTATCTATCTATCTATCTATCTATCTATCTATCTATCTATCTATCTATCTATCTATCTATGTCATTCTACCTGTCTGTCTGTCTGTCTATCTATCTATCTACCTGTCTGTCTATCTATCTATCTATCTATCTATCTATCTATCTATCTATCTATCTATCTATCTATCTATCTATCTATCTATCTATCTATCTATCTATCTATCTATCTATCTATCTATCTACCTGTCTGTCTGTCTATCTATCTATCTATCTATCTATCTATCTATCTATCTATCTATCTATCTATCTATCTATCTATCTACCTGTCTGTCTGTCTATCTATCTATCTATCTATCTATCTATCTATCTATCTATCTATCTATCTATCTATCTATCTATCTATCTATCTGTCTGTCTGTCTGTCTATCTATCTATCTATCTATCTATCTACCTGTCTGTCTATCTATCTATCTATCTACCTGTCTGTCTATCTATCTATCTATCTATCTATCTATCTATCTATCTATCTATCTATCTATCTATCTATCTATCTATCTATCTATCTATCTATCTACCTGTCTGTCTGTCTGTCTGTCTGTCTACCTGCATGTCTGTCTATCTACCTGTCAATCTACCTGCCTATCTATCCATCTATTTACCTACCTGTCTGTCTATCCATTTGTCATTCTACATACCTGTCTATCTATCTGTCTATCTACCAACGTGTCTGTCTATCTGTCATTCTACCTGTCTATCTACCTGCCTGTCTGTTTGTATATCTAACAGTCTGTCTGTCTACCTGCCTGTTCGTCTATCTATCTATCTATCTATCTATCTATCTATCTATCTATCTATCTATCTATCTATCTATCTATCTATCTATCTATCTATCTATCTATCTATCTATCTATCTATCTATCTATCTATCCGTCTGTCTGTATGTCTATCTAACTACCTGTATGACTGTATGTCTATCTATCTGTCAATCTACCTGCCTGTCTATCTGTCAATCTATGTCTGTCTGTCTATCTACCTGCCTGTCTGTTTGTCTATCTATCTATCTATCTATATATCTATCTGTCTATCTATCTGTCTATCTATTTGTCTATCTATCTATCTATCTGTCTGTCTGTCTGTCTGTCTGTCTGTCTGTCTGTCTGTCTGTCTGTCTACCTATCAATCTGTCTATCTATCTGTCTATCTATCTGTCATTCTACCTACCTGTATGTATGTCTACCTGCATGTCTGTCTATTGGTCTATCTACCTGCCTGTCTATCTGTCAATCTATGTCTGTCTGTCTGTCTATCTACCTGCCTGTCTGTTTGTATATCTATCTATCTATCTATCTATCTATCTATCTATCTATCTATCTATCTATCTATCTATCTATCTATCTATCTATCTATCTATCTATCTATTTGTCTATCTATCTATTTGTCTATCTATCTGAGGGCATTGGCGGCCCCGTCCTCTCTATCGTCACTCACCGCATGTCTTTGGCTTGCAGTGATGGCAGGTCTCACTGCTTCCTTTCATTTGTGTCTCTTTCTGCTGATGTCCTTTCTCAGACATGATCTGGGGTCAGAGATCACAATCAAGCACACACCATAAACCACGGCACACTGACTCCCTACATAACAGAACGAGGGTCTGTGAGGTCAGACGGAGGGGGACACCATGGCAACCTCTGCCCTTGGGAAAGGGGCAGATCGCAGGTGACGGGAATCATGGGATACTGAGGCAGCATCTTTACAAAGCATGTCCCCCTCCCCCAGATCCCCAGACACACACTCTAAAAATAGACTCAACCGACACCGCTGCTCCATGTGACGTGAGGCGTTACGAAATGGGAAATATTTTCCTCAACACCGGACACTTTAACACCAGGATGCATCGTCAGTTCTTTCTTAAGAAACATCAAATTGTACTTTTATCAGATCTGTTTAAAATAATGCATGCATGAGATGACGACTCAAATCAGTGTTCGAAAAAAACAAAACATTTTATTCTAGATCTCATGGGGGTCGCCATGTTGAGATCACATGACCAGCCGAATACTAACTGTTGCATGCATGCTGATTGGACCACTGCTGTATCAAAAAACAAACACGAAATTAGAGCAGCTTTAAAATCCACCTGCTGTACCTGCTATTCATCATTTGCTAACACAAACACAGTCTCAGACTGCTGCCAGACAGTCATCAGTCAAGAACAAATCCACTGAACATCCTCAGCCAGAGGCCATTAGAGTGAGTGCAGCTCATGGGAAAAACACACAATCACAATAACAATCTGGAGCAAAAGGGCGAGAGGCAGTAAAGCCACGGTCTCAGCATGCAAAATGTCTTCGGACACTGCAATGGTCGTAATATGACTTCACACTCTGCAGCGTCTTTTTTATAAACATTAATTCAACCTACAAATAGTAATACGTTCAAAATGTAAAAATATACAATTTATTAGTTTTTACTGCAAAAATATTCTATTTTCGTACACGTATGAATGGAAGTCAATGGAACTAAAGTGTAGTGTGATCTAAATGATGACAATATTTTCATTTTTCGTGAACTATCCCTTTAAGTGTGCCGTGTTAAGAGCTTATCTTTATAATGCAATCATATTCTGGCTATAATGTGTATTTAAGTTTTATTAGGTGTTGGTTTTTATAATCAATTAACACTGCTTTTTTCATTTTTCACAAGATGGACAACATTTGTCACCAAAAAAGTCATTCAGTTTAACAAAAATTTCGGTTTTACCGAATGACACTTTTGGTTATACCGAATGACGATATTTTCAAACAATGCTAACAGGCTGATATCTAACAAAAGGACAATCAAACATTTTATATTTAGTACAAGTTTTTAAAATATTACAACATTTTTCATGTTTTACAGCAGTTGCACCAAATGACCTGATGTTTCGGGACATTTGTATGAGCAAGTGAAAACATTAGTTACTTTGCTTCATGACCATGTGGTCCTTTGCAAGCGTCTGAATGATGTCACATCCTGTCACATGATATTGACCACATGGCTTGATCCAAAATATATTGGTTACTCCAAATGACATCAATGAAATTCATTTTTCCGAACATTCTTTCTCATAACAAAGCAACGACTTCTACACCAAATTTGTTTGCACTGATATTTGATGTTATAAAATCATGCCAGAATAATAAAAACATACATTTATTACATTTTAAGATATTTTAATCACTAATGAAATGGCTGTATTGGACGGTTAAACCGAATTACCTTTTGACACTTCAAAATCTTTAAAATACATTTATATATAATGTAGTCAATAAAAGAGATCTAGTTGTACTATCTTACACACTTTGGATTTCATATCTTTTTATTATTATTAAGGCCTTTGGACAAAAAAAAAAAAAAAGACCCGTCATGCGATATCTGTAAAAATATAGTCTGTACACTAGACACCTTCCCTATAATTCTGTAACAAACCACTCAAACACACATGCGTACACACTATTATGAAAGCTACACATGAAGAAGATAAAGCTGCTATGGTTTAATTTGAGCAGCTTTAAACCACATTCAGTTCTGTTCACATTCAGTTTTGTTTTTTTACTCGCACCAAATTAGAAACTAATTAATGCTTCAGTGAGCTACTGTGATTTCTATATGTCACAATAATGCCCTAAACATAGTTTTTAGCCCAACATAATAACATTTTCATTTCTGATATGATTTAATTAGAATCGTTAAGATGTTAACAACCCCTAAATAACTAAAT
Source organism: Chanodichthys erythropterus (assembly GCF_024489055.1). Lineage (NCBI taxonomy): Eukaryota > Metazoa > Chordata > Actinopteri > Cypriniformes > Xenocyprididae > Chanodichthys > Chanodichthys erythropterus. The sequence continues at coordinate 4,137,428 of NC_090229.1, forward strand.
ATCTTACTTATAATGTAGAGGAAAACAATGACAGAGCAGAGAACAATAGCAGACGTCACAATGAGATAAACATCACACACATTTACACACAAGGACATTTCTGAGGCTGTTTAAGTGGATTTGATCATGTTTTTGATTCTCAGTATCGTCCCAAATCACATCAAACACACAAAGAAAGAAAGAAAGTCGCTCTCAAGGCTGCATAACCATCGCGCATGACTGACTGACGCGACGCACGCACGCACGCACAACGCCCAGATAACGAATAACGGGACAGCTTGACATCTTAAAGATCAATTATTAGTATTAATTAGAGTGTTTGCTGATTCAGGTTTATTGGTTTATTTCTGACTGTTACATCAAAGGTCGCGCGCGCGCGTAACACACAGTCCGTTATTCAGATAATGAATCCACAGGGATTAGGCGCGTAATAGTCCAGAATGAGAATTAAAACGCATGTTTTAGGAATAAAATGTAAATGCGATTTTATAATCATGAGTATTATGGAGTTATGACGTCTCTGAGGCCCTGAATCAACTGTCTTATGCGCGTGTATGTGTACAAAAATAACAACAGCGCTCATTATTTCTCGACAGAATGCAAAGAGTCTTTGAACGCTTGTTTTTCTAATTCAGTGCAGCATGCTTTGAGAGGAAATTAATAAAAGCCTACCGTGTTTTGCCGTGTCGATGTGTCTGACGGTGTTTCTGCACTCACTGTACAGCGCGAGAGGACACACTGAAGGAGAACGCGGCGGAGGCGCGTGAACTGCGCGTGCGCAGTATGCAGCGCTCTCCTCTTTCTCATAGATTATGTAAATGTATATGAAATTTAACTTTATTTCGCAACTTTATTCCTTATTCCTCTATTAAAAAATATATAGTATTGTTTCCTCAGATTTTAGCACACCGACCTTTCTCTCTGAATGAATTAGTGTATTTTAGACAGGCGGACGGATCGATAGACAGACTGTAATAATGTCCTTTAGAATCGGGTCCACATTTAATTTATCGGATGTTGATAATATAGGGACCATAAGCATACATCTAAAACGTGTATATATATATAACGTGTATATATTATATATACACGTTTATATTATATTAAATACACGTTTATAGTATATATAGATTATGTTTAATACAACTGATAAAACATAACTCGCGTATTTAATATTTTGCACAATGCTGTAAAGGCTTCGGTTACAAAACCGCTGCTGTCTCTTTAAGACGTTGCCATGGTGAAGCTTTGAGCTTGTTGTTAATGCGTCATCAGTCTGCGTGTAACCGAAAAATAGAGCTAATACCGCGCTGTTTCTGCACAATTATCAAATAACTGACGGTTTTTATTAAAGGTAAGTTTCTTTAGGAACTCGATTTCTTGATATATAATACTGTTAATGTTCATACACAGATTAATATGGCGCTTGATCATTCTGAAGCGAGTATGATGTGTATCAGCAGGTGTTAGAGTTCCTGCAGGACAACAATCTGTGATCAAATAAGAGAAATGCAGTTTGCACATTATCATATTAATTAATCCTGCTTGAATACATGTTTATTTTGGTGTGGTAATCTCCTGATGACCTGCTGATCATTAGATAAGAGCATTATAAAGAGCATTCACGTCTGAATATTAAATAAATATATAAACATTTTTTTAAAATAATAATAAGATTAAGTAAAGTTCAAGTATATTTTAAGTATACTTTGATATCAATATACTTACTACATAAAGTACTAGTAGTATACTTGTAAGTGTACTATTTCAATACTACTTGGTACTAAACTGGCCCACTTTTTAGTAAAGTAGTAACATTTGCACTGAAACTATACTACAAGTGAACTTATACTGATTGTTTACTAGTTAAATACTTGTAGCACATTTTTTTAGTATATAAAAGTACATTTTGAAGTATACTCTCAACTAGTAGTTTTATACTTGTATGTTTTCTTTAAGTGAACTTAATATCATATTTATAGTTTACTAGTTATATACTATTTTTCACTCTGAAAAAAAGATAAAAATTAAATTAAATAAAAGATGACAAATGATAAACTTTCAAAAAAATAAGTATACTTCAAGTTTGTTTTTATTACGTATACTTAAGTAATGTTCAAGTATATTTTTAAGTATTCTTTGTGTACAATAGTAAGTATACTAATGTCAATGTACTAGTAGTATGCTTTTAAGTGTACTATTTCAATACTACTTGGTACTAAACTGGCCCACTTTTTAGTAAAGTAGTAACATTTGCACTGAAACTATACTACAAGTGAACTTATACTGATTGTTTACTAGTTAAATACTTGTAGCACATTTTTTTAGTATATAAAAGTACATTTTGAAGTATACTCTCAACTAGTAGTTTTATACTTGTATGTTTTCTTTAAGTGAACTTAATATCATATTTATAGTTTACTAGTTATATACTATTTTTCACTCTGAAAAAAAGATAAAAATTAAATTAAATAAAAGATGACAAATGATAAACTTTCAAAAAAATAAGTATACTTCAAGTTTGTTTTTATTACGTATACTTAAGTAATGTTCAAGTATATTTTTAAGTATTCTTTGTGTACAATAGTAAGTATACTAATGTCAATGTACTAGTAGTATGCTTTTAAGTGTACTATTTCAATACTACTTGTGACTAAACTGGCCCACTTTTTAGTGTACTACAGTAGTAAAGTAGTAAACTTGGAGTATACAATAGTATTCTACATTTTTCATTTGCACTGAAACTACTACAAGTAAACTTAGGTATGATAGTTTACTAGTTAAATATTTGTAGCACAACGTTTTAGTACACTTTAAAGTATACTCTACTTTTTACTAGTTTACTAGTTATATATTATTTTTTCACTCTATGGAAAATTTAAATAAAAAATAACAAGATTTAAAATTAATAAAAGAAATTATAAACTGAAAAAAAAATAAACTTCAAGTTTTTTTAGTAAGTATACTTAAGTAATGTTCAAGTATATTTTAAGTATGCTTTATATAGTAAGTATACTAATATCAATGTACTAGTAGTATGCTTGTAAGTGTACAGTTTCAATACTATTTGGTACTAAACTGGACCTCTTTTTAGTGTACTAGTAAAGTAGTAAACATTAGTAAACTTGGAGTAGTTTAGAGCTAATTTTTTCATTTGCACTGAAACTATACTACAAGTGAACTTATAGGTAAGATAGTTTAGTAGTTAAATACTTGTAGCCCTTTTTTTTTTAAATATAAAAGTTTGAAGTATACTCTCAGTAAACTACTAGTTTGGTAGTTTTATACTGCAAGTATACTTAAAATTTGAACTTAACACCGTACTTAATAATAATTATATATTATCTTTCGCTCTATGCTAAAATTAAATAATTGATAACAAAAATTAAATTAAAGATAACAAATTATAACATTTAAAAAAATCAGTGTAATTCAATTTCGTTTTTATTAAGTATACTTAAGCAACGTTCAAGTATATTTTTAAGTATACTTTATGTAGTAAGTATACTAATATTAATGTACTAGTAGTATGCTTGTAAGTGTATTTCAATACTACTTGGTACTAAACTGGCCCACTTTTTAGTGTACTACAGTAGTAAACAATAGTAAACTTTGGGCATACACTAGTATCCAACTACATTTTTCATTTGCACTGCAACTATACTACAAGTGAACTTATAGGTATGATAGTTTACTAGTTAAATACTTGCAGCACTTTTTTAATATATAAAAGTACACTTTGAAGCATACTCTCAGTTAACTACTAGTTTAGTAATTTTATACTGCAAGTATACTTGTAATCTGAACTTAACATCATACTTATAGTTTACTATTTATGTATTATTTTTACACTTTAAGTATACTTCTATGTTCCTATTTAGTATTAAATTTACACTTGAAATATACCTTTAACTGTACCCAAGTATTTTTATATGTACACTACCAGTGAACTACACAAAATTCACATACTCAGAATTTTCTTTATAAATCAATATTTTCAAACAAATCTGTTGTACTGGATGCCAAAACAAACAAGCAAACAAAAGTAAACACAACTGAAAGCCAAGTATACTTAGCATACTTAATTATAGCCTACTTTTAAGTAATATCTCTATCAAAAGATTGAGTACAAGTATTGGCCAAATATACTTTGACGTTTCTGTGAGTATAAGTCTTATTTTTAGTTTAAAAGAAGTATACTAATAGCACACTTGAATAAACTTCTTCTTTATAAGGGGAGACGAGTTTATATTCCAGTTTTATTTGTTGGTATACGAATAATAAGTCTTGTCATGAATTCCTCTGTAGCCGCAGCAGCATGTGTGAAGGACCGTCAGCGATCTCTGGTCCCATTCCTCCAGACCCCACGCTGTTTCCTGAATATTACAAACGCCCGTCCTCTGGTAAGACTGAGCCTGTGACGTTCACTCTGCTCTGCCTGTGCGATGGCTCATTTGATCTCTCTGTTGTGTTGATGAAGCTCGTGGTCGGCTGGAGGGAAACGTTCAGAATGGCCCGTCTCCTCTTCTGAAGGGCCCACTGGCTCCGGACCAAGGGTACTACAGCGCCCGCTCCAGCCCTCGACCCCGCATCGGTGCCAACGCTGTTCACATCCTAGAGAGAGGACAGAGGGGGGTTGTGGGAGGCCTGCTGAGACTGGAGGGAGTGGCGCTGAACCCCAGTCCAGCCAAACCTAGTAAGATCAGAATATATATGTTGTTGATCTCGGGAAAGTAAATTAATTTTTACTGCTAGAAAAAACAGTGAAAAATTATTACAATTTAAAATAACAGTTTTCTAAGTGAATTATTGCAGTGAATTTTCAGCATCATTACTCCAGTCTTCAGTGTCACATGATCCTTCAGAAATCATTCTAATATGATGATTTGCTGCTCAAGAAACATTTATGATTATTATCAATGTTCAAAACAGTTCATATTTTTGTGGAAACCGTGATACATTTTTATTTTTTGGGACTATATGATGAATAGAATGTTGAAAAGAACAGCATTTATTTGAAATATAATCTTTTGTTACATTGTCTTTATTTTCACTTTTGATCAATTTAATGCATCCTTGATTAATATAAGTATTTTTTTTAATAGACTTTTGAACTGTGTTGCTCATTATTTTAGTCTGCCTTCTCCTCTTCTTAGTTATTTCCATCTCCTCCATGTTGTTCTTTGTCAGAGCCGGCCATACGAGACTTCGGGAAAGAAAATGTGCGCAAGCTCCGTGAAGTCCAAAGGCGGTTTCGGGAGCTGGAGGCGCAGAGGGAACATGCCAAACCTGTGCCGGTTAAAGCACTCTGGATCTCTCCAAAATATCAGGACGTCCCCTCCAGGGTAATGGCCCAGTTACAGGTGAGTGAGTTGAAAGTCACATTTTCACCTTCTTCCCTTGTTATTTCCAAAGTGCAGTAGTAGCGAGTTATTTTTCATTAGAGCCGGCCATACAAGGCCATGCAGAGAAACAAAGAAATCAGTCTAAACATGGAGTGCCTCATTTATTTTTTTTGCCATATTCTTTCTTATACAGTATTATAGATATCTACTGTAGAGTATTCTTATTGTTAACTAAAACTAAAACTATTACAAATGTTTTTTGTTCTTTGAAGTGAAGCTGAAATAAAACTTATGCTAAAAAGAATTCGTTCACTTTAGAATGAAAATTTCCTGACCATTTCCTCACCCCCATGTCATCCAAGATGTTCATGTCTTTCTTTCTTCAGTCGAAAAGAAATGAAGGTTTTTGATGAAATCATTCCAGGATTTTTCTCCATATAGTGGACTTCACTGGGTTTCAACGGGTTGAAGGTTCAAATGTCAGTTTCAGTGCAGCTTCAAAGAGCTCTACATGATCCCAGACGAGGAATAAGAGTCTGATCTAGAGAAACCATCAGCCATTTTCTAAGAAAAAGGAAAAATTATACACTTTTTAACCACAAATGCTCGTCTTGCACTGCTCTGGGATGCGCCACATTACATTATCACGTTGGAAAGGTCACATGTGATGTAAATGGAGGTACAGATCCAGTGTTTACAAAGCGAACGTTCAAAGACTAAGTCAAACGCCCTTTAAAAAAAAAAAGGTAAAACAAACGATGTCAGGCAATTTTGAGAAAATGCGATGCAAGTTTTTCGCCCTACTGCGGTACTTCCGCCTATGTCACGCATGACCTTTCCAACATGATTACGTAATGCGTGGAGCATCACAGAGCAGTGCAAGACGAGCATTTGTAGTTAAAAAGTATATACATTTTCAGTTTGTTTAGAAAATGGCTGATGGTTTCTCTAGATTAGACTCTTATTCCTCGTCTGGGATCATGTAGAGCTCTTTGAAGCTGCACTGAAACTGACATTTCAACCCGTTGAACCCCAGTGAAGTCCACTATATGGAGAAAAATCCTGGAATGTTTTCATCAAAAACTTTCATTTCTTTCCAACTGAAGAAAGAAAGACATGAACATGACATGGGGGAGAGTAAATGATCAAGAAATTTTAATTCCGAACTGAACGAATCCTTTAAGAAACTGAAGAAATGTTGCCCTGTTAAGTACTGAAATTACTAAAACAAAAACTGAAATAAAAAATGAATTAAAGTAAGAGAATTACTTAAATGTAAAATGAAAAATAAAAAAATAATAATAAAAGCTAATTCAGAATATTAAGATAGCATAATAGTATATAAATGATATTTAAAACTGTATATTTGTATTAAATGTCTTCACTATAATTTCATAAAATACTCCATTGCTAAAACTGTCAATAAACCGACTGATTGTGACAATTTTGCCACATTTTAACCTCATAAAGTGTTTCTGGCTCTATTCACACTTGACTATTAACATAATTTTTGTCTGATCTGTTTGATGCTACAATGCAAAATACACATGCAATTAGGGTCCAAAACGCTTTGAGATTTTCAAACACATTTGAAGGCGGTCAAAACTAGTAATACAAGCACTAATCCACCCTGGACGACAGTGAAGAGATGCCTATATACTGTACCTGTCAGTCAACAGTTGCAGTAAAACAGTGTATTAAAGCTGCGTCTCTGTGTCTGTGCAGGAGACGAGCCCCTCGAAGAAAGCTGAATGTCAGAACTTCCTGAAGGCTCATTCGCAGTGTGGAGCTGGAGGTCGACCGCCGCTCCGTCGCTCAGAGAGCGGACCGTCACCGTCACCGTCAGCCACCGCTGCTGCTGGAGACTCCAACACTGAAGTACATACTCAGATCAACCTCAAACATAAAACACACTGTGTTAGTCTCTACTGTATGACGTGAGAGCTTGTAATGTGTTTGGAGCAGTTGTGGCATGATGGTTAGAGAGTCTGACTTGTAACCTGAAGGTCACGGTTCGAGTCTCAATACCAGCAGGAGTATGAGCCACATACTTGGCCTTCACGTCACTTCACTCCTCTCTCATTGTGGCGTGTTTATGTGTGTGTAGATGCACGTGAGAGGACACACGGTGGACTTTGTGAGTCATAACGCTCGTGCTGCGAGGAAGACGAACCTGAGGAGATCTCAGTCCTTACAGAACCTCAGAGATAAAACCCCTCCCAGCGCCGTCAAGGGCAAAGTGCCAGAATAGTGAGTCGCTGATTTACACTACCATACCGCACTTAATGCATAGTTTTGAGTTAAACATTGACCTGATTCTCTGTTAGTCTGGAGCAGAGGAAGGTGCAGTGGAAAAAAGAGGAGGAGGAGAGGAGGAGAAACACTCCTGATCCCTCCGTTCCTGCCGGACACACGCAGATGTCTGAAAGAAAGAGGCAGGAGACCCTGCAGTCCCTCAAAGAAAGTACGTCTTCATCAGCAGCGTCTGTTTCACCTGTAGTGTGGCATTATTTCTGATGTGTGTGTGTGTGTGTGTGTGTAGCTCACAGGTCTCTGGTCAGCGAGCTGCTGTCTCTCCCGGTGAAAGCCGACACTCTGAGCCTTCGCTCTCGACGCGCCGGACTCGATCAGCGGCTCTCGGAGGTGGAGGAGGCCATCAAGATCTTCTCACGTGACAAAGTCTATGTGAAAGTCGACTCGTAAACACACTCGCATCATCAGGCTGTTTCTGCTATATTTGTGTGTTTATTAGTGAGCAGCAGATCTTCTGTTTCCTGAGAATGCTTGACACAAAGATTTGTGAAGACATATTACGCATATTAGTGGCAGAAGTCATTGATTTCTTTTTTGCTATCATATTGTTCTGCATTCATGCTTTAGTAAATAATACTTATGAGATTAAAAAGTCATAATTTTGAGATAAAAAGTTGAAATTATGAGAGTACAGTAGAAATTATGAAATGTTAAAAAATCTAAATTTAGAGATTAAAAAGTAAATTGACTTTTGGCATTTTAATATATCATAATATAATATTATTAATATATCACAATGATTTTTTAATCTCATAATTATGACTTTATGGAATAATTTTGACTGAATTAGTTAATATATCACAATTTTGACTTTTTAGTTCATAATTATGAGTTATAATTTTGACTTTTTATCACATAATTCTGACTTTTTATTTCATAATTATGAGTAAATATGATTTATAATATCATAATTTTGACTATGAGTTAATATATCATAATTGTGACCTTTTTATCACATAATTATGACTATGGAACAATTATGAGTTAATATATTATAATTTTGACTTTTTAACTTATAATTTTGACTTATTTCATAATTATGAGTTAATATATCATAATTGTGACTTTTTATCTTATAATTTTGACTTTATCTTATAATTTTGACTTTTTATTTCATAATTGTGTCACTGTATCATCATTTTGACTTTTTAACTTATAATTTTGACTTATTATTTCATAATTATGAGATATCATAATTGTGACTTTTTATCTTATTTTTTTGACTTTTTATTTCATAATTATGAGTTAATATATCATAATTTTGACTTTTTAACTTATAATTTTGACTTTTATTTCATAATTATGAGTTAATATATCATAATTTTGACTTTTTATCTTATTTTGACTTTTTATTTCATAATTGAGTTAATATATCATAATTTTGACTTTTTATCTTATAATTTTGACTTATTTCATAATTATGAGTTAATATATCATAATTGTAACTTTTTATCTTATAATTTTGACTTTTATTTCAGAATTATGAGTTAATATATAATAATTGTGACTTTTTAACTTATAATTTTGACTTTTATTTCAGAATTATGAGTTAATATATCATAATTGTGACTTTTTATCTTATAATTTTTACTTTTTATCTCATAATTACAATTAAGTATGTCATAATTTTGACCTCTTATGTAATAATTGATATTTTATGTCATAATTCTCATTTACTAAAGCATGATTAATTGAACAATTGGTTTCCGTAGTATTCTGTGGATTTGTTTGATAGTTCAGAATTGTTTGTAAATGAGTGAATTTTACTTTTAGACTGTAATAAAAGTATTTCCGCTGCCATGTACAGTAACAGTTGTTGAATGTCTACTATGACAAGGTGCTGATCTTCAAATAAATCATAACGCTGTTAGTGTGGTATTAGCAAATCTTTCTTTTCAATAGTTTTGATGTGTCATTGAAATTAATTTTAGTATTGCGTTATGACAGTGGTGCTTGTTTTGACTGTAATATCACATTACACTCAATGCATAATGACAATCTTTGTACATCTGATAAATAAATACACCCATAAAGTGTCCCAAATATGTTTGCATCAAACTTATGAATGTCATTGCATTATTACACTACATAAATTATTACCTATGTATGATTATTGCAGTGATTTTTTGTGGGTGTATGAAAGAAATCTATTTTTTGATCATTCAAAACCCTCGTTTAATCACATATTTTGCTTGCAAAGTGTATTTATGCCATATTTCTTAATGATAATTTAAGACATTTATCAGATTTGTGTAACTTGAGCTTCCAAAAGCACATTTTGTAGCTAGTGTGGGCGTGCCTGTTTGTTTAATATTAAATACAGACCTCTGATTGGGCGACGTATGCGTAACGGGAGGAGCGTCTCTAAGCCCCGCCCTCCACCTTGCGTGGCTACAGCGCTAATGCTAAGGCTTTGTCCTGCAGTGTTGAACACTGACTCAGCTGTGTCTTAGACGATATAAAGTGAAAATAAACACATTATTCATACATATTATAAATAACTTTCAACTATGAGCAAACGAAAAGCGCCACAAGAAACTCTGAACGAAGGAATCACAGATTTCCTCATAGGTGAGTTTTGTTGTGACAGCTCGGATTAGCATGTGGCTAAGCTAACTGGACCTTTAAATGCTGAATGAATGGAAATAGATCGATTTTGTTGATATAAAGTCCGTTTAAAACAAGAAACTTCACTTTAGAGTGATTTTAGACCTTGTTTTATACCTGAAGTGGAAATAAAACATCAATGATCACCATTTTTTACAATTTAATATATGCTATCAAGGGTATGGCACCGTGTTTATATTTATTTTTAATTTATAATATATAATAATACATGTAAAAAATTAACAATAATTAAATATTATTATTGTTAGTGTTTTATTTGTTTATATTCATCAAATCTTGTTTGCTCGCTCAAACATCATCTGATTCTCCTGATTGTTTTGTTTATTTATTTGATAAATATCTAATGTGAAATATCATTTTATAGTCAAAATTTTGACTTAAATCTCATCATTATGACTTTCTGTCATAATTATGATTTTTAATCTAATAATTTTGACAGTTCATTTCATAATTATGAGGTAATATATCATAATTTTGACTTTAATCTCATCATTATAAATATCTAATGTGAAATATCATTTTATAGTGAGATTTTGCAGTTTATACACTGAGGTTTATGTAACTTCTTAGTCTTAATGGTCTTTTTTGTTTCAGAGTTGGCCAATTATGAGAAAAATGTCAACAGAGCCATCCATAAATACAATGCATACAGGTAAGATAGCTTTATTTAATGTGTCTAATACTGTATAAAGATATAATGTCATAACTAGACATATGTAACCTATATTTTTGTGTCCAGAAAAGCAGCGTCTGTGATCGCCAAATACCCACAGAAGATCAAAAGTGGGACAGAAGCAAAGAAACTGGTACAGACTCTGGTTTTAATAGCATTATTGTCCTGAAAAGTGAGTAACGCTTATTTGTTGACATTTGATTTTATGAAAAATTGCTTTTTTTCCTCTCAGGATGGAGTTGGTGCAAAGATAGCAGAGAAAATTGATGAATTTTTAGCGACAGGAAAACTGCGTAAGCTGGAGAAGGTATTTGAGAAGTGCATGTTTTCATAGATGGGCCTGTTTATGAAATCAAACACTGTCACATAGAGAATATATATATATATATATATATATAATATTATATATGATTGTGACATGCTCGTGTTCTGTTTGTCCTGTAGATTCGTAATGACGACACAAGCTCCTCCATCAACTTCTTAACCAGAGTGACTGGAATCGGGTACGACACTCTTGATTTCCTGTGATAACATGAGTGTTGTGTAAAGCTCAATTCACACTCATTCTCTCTGTGTTTCAGTCCTGCCGCGGCCAGGAAGTTTTATGACGAGGGCGTCAGGAACTTGGAAGGTTTGTATGCAGTCGGTCATTTGCAGAGCCGTTCATTTAACGTCACACGTGTGTTTTAATTCACATCTGACGTTTCAGATCTGAAGAAGATCGAACACAAACTGAACCATCATCAGCAGATCGGCTTAAAGTAAGACTCATTTGAATCTTATAGAAAATATGATGATCATCTGAGGGACCCCATCCTAAAATGTCATATTTATGAGTTAATATAATATATTTTTGACTTTTTTCATCTCATAATTATGACTTTATGTAATAATTATGATTTTAAATTTAATAATTTTGACTGTTCGTTTAATACTTGAGTTAATATATCATAATTTTGACTTGGTGTAATAATTATTAATTTTAATCTAATAATTTTTGGCTGTTTATTTCTTTATGATTTAATAGTCATAATTATGAGTTAATAAAATATAATAATTTTTTCTTTAATTTCATAATTTTTTACTTTTTATTGAACAATTATGTGTTAATATATCCTAATTTTGACTTTATTTCATAATTATGATTTTATGTAATTATTATGAATTTTAATCTATCAATTTTTGGCTGTTTATTTCTTCATTATGATTCAATAATCATAATTTTGAGTTAATATCATAATTTTGACTTTTTATCTCATAATTATGACTATGTAGTAATTATGATTTTTAATCTCATAATTTTTGGCTGTTTATCTCTTCATTATGATTTAATAATCATAATTATGAGTTAATAATATTTAATAATCTTTATTTTAATTTAATAATTGTTACTTTTTATTTCATAATTATGAGTTAATATATTCTAATTTTGACTTTTTATTTCATAATTATGACTTTATGCAGCAATTATGATTTTTTAATCTCATAATTTTGACATTTTATTTCATAATTATGAGCTAATATATCATCATTTTGAATTGATCTCATAATTATGACTTTGAAAAATGAATATTATAAATGTATATTTGAAAAATATTTTGTTTCTATTGTTATTAATATACCTTTTTTCTATTTACTATAGTTCTGTATTATGTATTATTTAAATCATTGTTTATTTTAACCAATTTTATATTTCTTTTAAAATTTGTCAAATGATTTATTTTAGTCCTTTTTATTTTAATAAATTTGCATGTATTGCAATCAATCAATTTCAGTTAGATCTTTTTTATTATGATTTATTTATTTTTATATTTTTCTCGAAACTCCCCGGTTTAAACCTCTGATCTGATTTATGAATTAAATGTATTTCTCATGAAAGTATTCTGTTTTTTAATGATGTTTTTTTTTATGTTCCTCTCTTCATCTCTTAAAGGTACTTTGAAGAGTTTGAGAAGAGAATCCCTCGAGCAGAAATGCAGAAAATGGAGGTTGGACTTTTTTTTCTCGATGTTTATCATCGATTTACATTTGTGACGTCTCACTGTATTAATGTTGTTTCAGGCTCTGATTCTCAAAGAACTGGATCTGGTGGACCCCGAGTACATCGGCACCATCTGCGGCAGCTACAGAAGAGGTGACTGATCCTTCTGATCCTGATATCTGACGTCAGTGTTCATGTAAATGTGTCGTAACTGCATCTGTTGATGTTCAGGAGCCGAGTCGAGCGGTGATATTGATATCCTGCTGACCCATCCGGACTTCACCTCTCAGTCTGAGAAACAGGTAACGGACCGTTTTCAGATGTAACGTCTGAAGGGTTTTCCTCTCGTGACGCCTGCTGTGATTCTGTCCTGCAGCCGAAGCTTCTTCACGCTGTTGTGGATCATCTGGAGTCCATCGGCTTCATCACCGACACGCTGTCTAAAGGAGACACTAAGTTCATGGTGAGTCTCTGTCTCAGTGTGTCTCTCTAATAATAATAAATGAATTAATGAGACATGTGATTTCCTCAGGGTGTGTGTCAGCTGCAGACAGAAGAGGAGGATGAGGAGGAGTATCTTCACCGCCGTATTGACATCAGGTTCTCATTATTTAGGATGTTCCTGACACAGATGAGTTTTTCAGACATATTCCTCATGTCTTTCTCTCTCTCCGGTTCTTCAGGCTCATTCCTAAGGATCAGTATTTCTGCGGCGTGCTGTATTTCACCGGCAGTGACATCTTCAACAAGAACATGAGGACTCACGCGCTGGAGAAGGGCTTCACTCTCAACGAGTACACCATCCGTCCACTGGGCGTCACCGGTGAGACACAGTTACACATCACAGCATAGAAGAGTGTGAAGACTAGGGTTGCAAAATTCCAGGAATTTTCAAAGATGGAAACTTTCCATGGGAATAAACAGGGAATTTGCAAAATTGCAGGTTAGCCTATAACAGGGTACTTAAATGTGGTTGAAAAAAAAAACATCTTGCAGCATAAATTTTGGTTAAAACAACATTTAATGAATTTTTACCCTTCACATTCTATTGAGGCCACACCCCCTGCATTCCCCCAGTCCATAACATGCACATTTGATAAAAAAAAAACAGGAATATTGTGAAACATAACTACAGTTTAAAATAAGGGGTTTCTATTTTTATATACATAAAAATATTATTTATTCATGTGATCAAAGGTGAATTTTCAGCATCATTACTCCAGTCTTCAGTGTCACATGATCCTTCAGAAATCATTCTAATATGATGATTTGATACTCAGTTATCAATGTTGAAACAGTTGTGCTGCTTATTATTTTTTTATAACCTGTGATACTTTTTTCAGGATTCTTTGATGAATAATAATTTTAAAGAACAGCATTTATTTAAAATAGAAATCTTTTGTAACATTTTACTCTACCGTTCAAAAGTTTGGGGTTAGTAATTGTTTTTCTTTCTTGTTTTGAACAAAATTAATACTTTTATTCAGCACGGATGTGTGAAATTGATAAAAAGTGACATTAAAGTGATATTGTTAGAAAATATTTCTATTTTGAATAAATTCTGTTCTTTTTAACTTTTTATTAATCAGTGAATCCTGAAAATAGTATCACAGGTTCCCCAAAAAATATTCAGCGGCACAACTGTTTCCATCATTGATAATAACTGAGTATCAAATCAGCATATTAGAATGATTTCTGCAGGATCATGTGACACTGAAATAAATAACACATAACAATTACTGCAATAAAACTATATTTATTTTACATATTTACTAAATTAAAATTAATTGAATGTGAAAAATAACTTATGTCATGTTATGACCAAACAAATTGTTTATATTTATTTTTTATATGGTACATTTTAAATATTATAAATATTATACATTTCCCAAAATATCCAATGAATTCCCATACATTCTCATAAATTCCTGTTAAGTTTCCAAGTTGGAATATTTCCAAAATTCCCCAGGTTAAGTTCCCGTGGAAAGTTTCTGGAAACTTTCTGCCCCTTTGCAACCCTAGTGCAGACTTTAAGTCCATCCACATGTCTAGTTCACTTGCTGCTGGTTTACTTTAACTGGCGACTCATTCTTTCCTATGATCTGTAGTTGTAGCACCTGATGTCACATGACTGCTCTGTTTCACAGGTGTGGCTGGAGAGCCTCTGCTGGTGGACAGTGAAAAGGACATCTTTGACTACATCCAGTGGAAATACAGGGAACCAAAGGACCGCAGCGAGTGAAACGGAGAGAGAGAAAACTACAACCTCGAACTGTGCGTGTGTGTGTGTGTGTGTGTGTGAGATGGTCAAATATGTAATAGTAGTGTATTTTAATACTAGAAGAGACATTTAGGAGAGGTGTGTGTGTGTTTAAAGTTCAAAGGTCAACAATCAGCTGCTTCAGTAGTTGATGGTGCTTTTAATGAATGTTGTTTTAAATCCAGGTCTGACTCTCAGAGATGTTTGAGTGAACTGAGACTGACTATAGATGGTCGAGGTATTGCAGTAAACACGTCTTTATTTCAACATACTTCACTGATATGAAAGAGAGACAACTGAAAATATATGAATGATGATTGTGTGGTTGTGTTATTTAAAGTCTGTACGGTCCATTGTGATGTTATTGGGATATTTTTATTTGGATATTAGTCTTCTATATTATAACAGAAAAGATTGTGAGAAAATTTGGGTTTGGCATTAAAATTCCCACACATCAGTTCAGATCTGGTTTGATTTTTTTCTCCAAATCAATACATCTGAATAATAATCAGTTGTTCTTCTATGATGATATACAGACTTTTTGCTGAGAATACAGTGAACAGAATCATCTGTCTAATCACATGACCACAAACAAAACCATATAATGGAACTGGAAGGAAATCTCAATCTCAGATAGATTATTTGTAAGTGTCGCACATTTATTCAGAAGAACAGTCACCTACCATATATGGCGAAGTTGTAAGTGTGTGTGTGTGTCTCTTCAACTTCTGGTTGTAACTAAGTGCAAGTGTCGGTGTGCCCAATAAGTAGGTGTGTCTTATAAACCAGAAGAGACAAAACGCATTTGTCATGTGTTCAGTGTGACAAAGCAGTTTCATTCTTTCATCTGACTTCATTTTATCACAACCTTGAATTGAAGTACATGAAGAAATTCATGAATATTACACCATTTTGTCATTATTAAAAATACTGAGTTACTGAAACAATCTTTGTCATGGAATACACTTGTCTGTTCAAAAACAGTAAAAACGTTTCATTTATTTTGAAGACATGAGGTGAAGTGTTTATTGTTGCTTTCAGTACGGCTATAAAATGACACGCAGATTAGACGCGAACATTAAATAAGCAGCTTTCTTCAGCACTAAATTAATATTTTTGGTAACGCTTTAGATTACAGCCCGGAAAGTACTGCGTAATTACAATGAATTTACAGCATAACTTTCAATAATTATAGTGTATACATATACATATTGTTCCCCTACTACACATACTTACTGTACTGTATTTTCTTATAATACAGAATAGCAACGGGATTCCTTCTTAGAAACGAGAGCAGGAGGAAGCCAAGCGAGAAACAACAACAACCAAAAAATGGACAAAACTTGTTACTTTCTGTCAGGACTTTAGAGTTTGAAATGAAAAGTTGATTTAAAAAAAAGAATAATAAGTGTTGTAGACCTGTTTTTAATAAAGTTGTTTTTCAAATAAAGGTTTCAGAGTCAGTGATATCACATTTTATTAATTACTTACCCTGTAACTATATGAAATAAGAGGGTAACAAGCACCACTTTAATTTACGGCCCGTGATGTCTTAAGTACCCCTTAGTTATAAAATATTTAAAGTATAAAATAATTTGTTATTTTCCTGGTTGTTCCCCCTTTATTCCCAATACTTCACATATTGTTCCCCTATACTTACACATACTTACTGTATAGTTACACTATAAATATTGAAAGTTACGCTGTAAATTTGTTGTAATTACGCAGTACTTTCCGGGCTGTAATCTAAAGTGTTACATATTTTTCATTATAATCATATTTGTGAGTGCATCCAAAATACCTCTTGATGGTTTACAAACTGTTAAGCTACCAAATAATGGTGTAAAATTGTTTGCGTTTTTGTTTAATTAAATTTAGCAAATCTTTTCAGTGTTATAGGATGGTAACGGATAAAAATGTAAAACTGACAGTATTTTACAATAGTTTAAAAGTGTAAATTAACAGCAAATCACAGAAATATGGAATAACTGCTGTGAGGTCACAGTATCTGTATTTTCACAATTATTATCTGTAAAAATGACACAATAACCTACTGTGAAAGCAATGCAACTAGCCAGTAGTCTTCCATAAAAACAGTCAAATATTCTACAGTTCAGTCCTTCTGTCGTCTGATTGATAGATTAGACTTCTTTAGCAAGTAAATGTCTTTTAGTGTAATTGTACAAACATGTTTCAGTGTTTTTCTGCTGTCAAATTTGTTAATCTCCAAATCCTGTCCCATTTCATATTTTCACACTTATTAAAACAGAATCTGTGTTCACAGCTGCAGATGAACCATGTCGATTGTGGTCTATAACTCAGACATGAGTGAAGAGCAGCAGCACGAGACTCTTCTGGCTGTATATATCTACACAGAGGATAATGACATTGCTTCTTACATTGTGAAGGTCAGTTCTAGAGTTTTACTGAGAGACTGAAATGTTTTAGTAAATGCAGTTGATTCAGTATTGTGTATATTTTATGTTATTATATATATATATATATATATATATATATATATATATATATATATATATATTTTTTTTTTTTTTTTTTTTGTCAGGAGCTTGATGGTGGAGATTGAGTGTTTTTGTTGATGTGAGTTTGTGGAACATTAATATTGTGTCTTTCTTTACAGGAGTTTGACCGAAGGCATGGGCGCACCTGGCACTGCATTATGGGGAACTCTGGTTACTGGGTGCAACATCAAGGGAACAGTTATATCTGCTTCTCTGTTGACGGCAAAAGAATTACACTCTTCAGAACTGGCTGAAATTCAGCAATTAATCATCATTAATAAAACATCCTCCTTCAGCTCGTGCTTCAGTGTATTTCTGCTTTGAAATCTTTACTGATTTTTATATAGTAAACATATATTTTTATATATTGTTAGTTATAATTCAAGATTCAACACTTAGTTTATTTCATTATCCAAGTTCAAAGTTTATTATAAGCCCAAAGGGCAAATTTTGGCACAGTAAAAGGTATAAATATATTTAAGTAGTACAAAACACAATAATCAACACACAAACAGCAAACACAACATTCTGACATCTCTCAGTGTAAAATCCTTACTGCAGTGGGAATAAAAGAATGACTGTGCCGATTGATGTCCAGTAGGG
Organism: Chanodichthys erythropterus; assembly: GCF_024489055.1. NCBI lineage: Eukaryota > Metazoa > Chordata > Actinopteri > Cypriniformes > Xenocyprididae > Chanodichthys > Chanodichthys erythropterus. The sequence goes on from NC_090229.1 coordinate 4,155,750, forward strand.
ATACTATGATTCATACCAGAATAAATCATGTTAAATTCATGAACAGTGGATGAGATGAAGAGTAGCTCTAGCTTTCTGTGAAACAACCATTGATGATCCGGTCTGCTTAATGACAATAATCTTACATTGGTTGACAATGTTTAACATTTACCATACTGTTTATATTTTCTTATTTCATAGAGTTCCACCTGTCACAACCAGAAGTTGAAGACACACACACACACATGTACACACCCACATTTCCTATTTCTGGTAATACACTCTAAAAAATGCTGGGTTAAAAACAAACCCAGCAATGGACTATATTCACGGTTACTTCCTGGTTGTGGTTAAGCCAGCTCGAGCATTTCCAGTGAACTGTTAGCTGTTCATTCTGTAGTCGCTGTACATCGACAGAAAACCATCTATGGTTGACTTTTTAATGTTGTATTTATATTTTAATGTAGTCATCACATTTACCTAATTTGCCAATAAACCAGTTTTATTGATTGCAATAAAGACGAAGCTATTGGGACCGTTTAAAAATGCCTTGTCTGTAATTAGACACACACACACATTTTTTCCCAGCACTTCAAATGTTATTTTTAATGTGATGACCACAAACATTATTTGTTCATCCTTCTGAGATTGTCCCCATTGTAAAACCGAACGTTTAAAAATATAGGAAATTTAACATTTGATAGAAAACACGAATTTAAAAATAAAAAAGACAGTAATTAGCATTTTAACCACCAGATGGCGGCAAAGTAGCATTTATTTGCGCACATATCAGCCATTTCCTCTAAACGTTTTTCACTTCGTTTTTGACTAAATATTAAACATAAAAAAATAACTAGGTTTAAAATACATTTTGTCAATGTGAAGTATGAAATACTCACAAAATCTTATGAAAAACAATAACTTTTATTGTGAATGACACAGAAAGCGAGCACCTTTGTAATCACAGCAGCTGTCAGTCAGTGCAGCGCAAGATCAATGATTTCAGCACACTTGTGAAAACACACATTTATTCAATTAATCTAACTAAAGTGCACAATAAATATTTAATTTTTGAAGCTTTTTTTCTCACATAAAAGTTTGAAAACTAATGGTCGAACTGAATTTAGGCGAGGAGGAACATTGAGGTACGTCTTTATTTATTTATTTTTTATGCTGTCTTGCGTTTGAATAACTAAATTAATGCTATTCCTGAATATTTAAGTGACTATATTCTGATTATAAACTAAGTATTACACTACTGATGCTCAACACACCAGCAAATGACTCTCACCGGAAGTTTTCGAGCTGGCTTATATTAATGCGGAAGTTCTAAAGAACGCTCCGTGCATATAGTCCATTGGGTTGTTTTAACCCAGCGGTTGGGTTAAATGTTTGCCCAACCTGCTGGGTAGTTTTATTTAACTCAACTATTGTTTAAAAATTACTGTATTGCTTAATTAGAATTAACCCAAAGTATGTTTGAAATGAACATTTATTAATGTTCAATGAATAATTATTAAACAATAAACATTTATTAAATTGCTTATTAATAAATTTATATTAATAAACTATTAAATTTATATTAATAAAATATTAAAGCTTATTAATAAACATTCACCTTTTGTCTATTATTGTTGTCTCTAATTGGATCTGGTTTTTAATTTCCCAACTATTTTGGGTTCATTTTAAGTTAGCCATATAGCAATTTTTAAACAATAGTTGGTTTAAATAAAACTACCCAGCAGGTTGGGCAAACATGTAACCCAACCACTGGGTTTGTCCATTTTCAACCCAACTTGGGTTGTTTTTAACCCAGCATTTTTTAGAGTGTATGTAAAGTAGTGCAGACACGATGGATTCTGAGTAAAGAAAACAGCACAGTGCTGACATCCTCTTCGCACAGCACATGGGAATAACTGGTGGTGTTAAGGGTCTAGGTAATACTTTTTATTATAAATAATATATTACAATACTTTTATATTTATATTATGATATTATTTTTATTTCTAAATTATATTACTTTCATAATAATTGATTTCATTTTGATCTATTTTTGAGATGCCACCTAAGACAACAAAAGAAAGGTCACAGGCCTATAGGGACAAAATAAAGCTGACCCTATAAAATATGAAGAGAGACTTAAAAGAGACAGGGAGAGATAGCTGAGGAAAAAAGAAAAAGGAGTAGTAAAAGCCATTGCAGATCTGTCAAAGCGGGAAAGACAATGGAGAATCAATCAAAGAAATAAACGAGAGGAAATTAAAAAACCCTCACAATGCAGGCCTATATGTCCACCGCCACACTCTCCTAATGTTGCCTTGCAGAACAGGATGTTGACCTGCAGTGAGTTCTGTAAGAGACATCCGTTTTGGATTGTATTTGTATTTATTATTTATAAAGCACATTTCAATACAACAAAAGCTGTCCAAAGTGCTGTACATTAAAATAAGGAAAATACAAGGCACAATTTATATAAAGCATACAAAACATAAAACACATACACATCTAAGGATCAATCACCTGAAGATTTGAAAGCCATATTAAGTAGATGAGATTTCAGCAGAAATTTAAAACTAGAAATTGACTGAGCAGATCTAATAGAAAGGGGCAGTGAATTCCATAACTTCGGAGCAGCTACTGAGAAAGATCTCCGCGTAATTTTAGTTTAGATCTGGGGACCGCTAAAAGAAGCTGGTCAGAAGATCTCAGGGGCCTCACAGAAGAATAACGGTTCATTACGGTCTCCAGATACTTTGGTGCCAGCCCATTCAGGGATTTAAAAACAAACAATAAAAGTTAATATTCAATTCGAAAATTGACTTGCAACCATTTCTCATATGAAAACGTATCCTGACTACATTGGTCCAAAGTGCAAAACGTAGAGGGGTTACAATAATGGCCCTTAAATTGTATGACTGTTACATAATTTTTTTTTGCCTATTGTTTTGCGTCCAAGTCACGTGACTTTAGAGAGCCCGGCCGTGAGAACAAAAAACATGGCGGATGTTTCTCTACTTTTTAGTGAAAAAACAATATTTTGAGTTAGTTTCTGCATAAAAATAAAGCTCTTAGTCAAGTCAAGTCACCTTCATTTATATAGCACTTTTTACAATGCAGATTGTGTCAAAGCAGCTTTACAGTGATAATTGGTATATAATTTTTCCTTTTAAAGAATAGTGTCAATGCAGGCAGATCAAAAGCGCTGTTGAATAAATGTCAAGGATACTGTTGAATATCAAATGTCAAGTCAAATTAAATTAGGGCTGCACGATTAATCGTATTTTATCACGATAACGATATCTGCTTCTCTCGATTGATTTTAAATAATCGTCACGATATTGGCCCGCTCTATGAAAATGAACATAATTTGGAAATACTGGAAGTAATATTAGGAATCTCGCTGGTTTATCTTTTTAAGTTCCTAAAGGTTTTACCAGTTTTCATAATGTTGATCAGCTAGAAATGATTTTTCTTTGCTTTACGAATTTGCTGGGCAGTTTGAATCTGGTTTGTCTTATTGCAAACGAATTGTGTTGCTTTTAAAATCTAATGTGAATACATATTACAAAGCGCTCACCAAAACCATGTTTTGTATTGATTTACCATCTAACGAAGTTATCATAGTTGGTTAAATTTAAGTCTTTGTGCCACCTACAGGCCTTTTGGGTGTAGGTTGGTAAAGAATTTGCAAAATAGCCATAGTTACATTACTCTTTTGATAGAATAAACAATAATAATCGTGATTATAATTTTGAGGAAACTGTGGCACTGGCTGTCGTGTCGATGATGTCTTCACAATGGATGATCTAGTCGACTCGATCTCTGCTGATTCAGGGCTGCGTTGTGGTCGTATCAAGGCACCGGTCCTCGGTCTCATCTGGAAATGGCCGTGAATCCGGTTGACTACGGTAAACCTCGGGATAAACAGAAAGACTAATATTAGCGTAGATGCCATTCTTTTTCTGATGTAACGAGTACATCTGGTGTTATAGGAAGTGTTCCCGGTTCCCTGTTTCTAATTTATGCAGCCTAATAATCCTTTAACGGATTTGAAAATATAAATTGATAATGTGTTATGTGTATGCCAGGTTAAAGAGATGCGTTTTTAGTCTAGATTTAAACTGACAGAGTGTGTCTGCTTCCCGAACAATGCTAGGAAGATTGTTCCAGAGTTTAGGTGCTAAATAGGAAAAGGATCTGCCGCCTTCAGTTGATTTTGATATTCTGGGTATTATCAACTGGCCTAAATTCTGAGATCGCAATAAACGTGAAGGACTATAATGCATTAAGAGCTCACTTAGGTACTGGGGAGCTTAACCATTTTTGTAAGTAAACCAGTGCTTTGTAAGTAATTAACAAGATTTTAAAATCTATACAATGTTTAACAGGAAGCCAATGCAGTGATGACAGAACTGGGCTAATATGGTCATACTTCCTAGTTCTAGTAAGAACTCTAGCTGCTGCATTTTGTACGAGCTGTAGTTTATTTATCAAGCGGGATGAACAACCACCCAGTAGAGCGTTACAGTAATCTAACCTTGAGGTCCTGAACGCATGAACTAACTGTTCTGCATTCTTCATTGAGAGCATATGTCGTAGTTTAGATATATTTTTAAGATGGAAGAATGTGGTTTTGCAGATGCTAGTAACATGGCCTTCAAATGAAAGATTGGTATCGAAGAGCACACCCAGGTTCCTAACTGAGGACGAAGACTTAACAGAGCAGCCATCAAGTGTTAGAATGTATTCTAGGTTATTACGTGAAGAAGTTTTTGGTCCAAAAATTAGAATCTCTGTTTTTTCGGAATTTAGTAGTAGGAAATTACTGGTCATCCAGTTTTTTATATCAACTATGCATTCTGTTAATTTTGTGAATTGGTAAGTTTCGTCAGGGCGTGAAGAAATATAGAGCTGAGTATCAATGAAAACTAACGCCATGCTTCCTAATGATATCTCCCAAGGGCAGCATGTACAGAGTGAAAAGCAACGTACGTCAATCAAGAAGATAACCCAACGTCTGCAATAAACAGCACGAGTATAAAAGACTGATGAGTTGATTGCCTCTTCGGATACTGATACGTCAGCACCCCCGACGCCTAGAAGCCCAGAGCTGAGGACAAGAAACCCCAAGCTGAAGATGGGAAGCCCAGAGCTGACTACACCTTTGACTCAAGAGTGATTACTGTATTTTATACTTTAATGTAGGGCTGCACGATTAATCGCATGCTATTCTCACGCGCATTTCGTCAGTAAAGCCGGTTCCCTGATTACCGCTAAATCGCCATCACCTGTTTTTAAACGGAGCGCCTTTTAATAGACAGCCGTAGTTCACAGACAAGCCACGCAATATCGCGTTCATTATCGCAGGCGATTCATCTGCGATATGAACGCGATATTGCGTGGCTTTTCAGTGATCTACGGCTCTGTCTATTAAATGACGCTTCATTTGAAAGCAGGTGATGGCGATTTAGCGGTAATCAGGGAACCGGCTTTACTGACGAAATGCGCGTGAGAATAGCATGCGATTAATCGTGCAGCCCTAGTTTAATGATGAAGTTTTATTTGCCTTTACATTTTTGTTTATTATAAAAGTAACCAATTAAAAGAAATTTAATTGATTACAAAAGCTGCCTATACCTTAGCTTGATTTATAGTGTTTTAAGACTTTGAAAAAGAACGTACCACAGAGGAGTCTTCTGACCAAATTGTAAGTTATTTAAAATGCTTATAATTTAGGCCAGACTATACTTACTTTACCTAACCTGAGAATAATAAATAATAAAGTTAAAAGGTGTTAAGATCAAAATACACACCGCGAAACAGTAACTTCTATGTTTATCCGCCATATTGACAGGATCGCGCAGCCTTTCCGTTATTGAGTTTAGTGCAGTAATTTGTTTTCTGTCATGATTGTGAAAAATGTCACCATTGTATGTCATTAATGCTGCATCGATAATTGTGACAGTAACTCAGATCATCGTTCTGAGAGAAAACAAGACAGTGAAAAACGTTTTTTCGCCTTTTCTACGTGTAAAAACACCAAGGGAAGCAGGTCGAGGAGATGACGAGAAGACGACAGGTGGCAAATCTCTTAATAATGGCACTGATTAAACCCACTGTTTATCACTCAATAAAAAGAATCACATTGCTAAGTGTTTTTGAACGTTTTGATTTTGTTTGGTTTAATAATTAACGTTACCTTTGCAAGTCTGACTCTGCTCGCGAATTAGCAGAACTTGAACGGGGACTCAAATGCTTAACAAGAAAAACACTTCATGTGACTTAATGCGCCGAAACAAACAAACAATTCTGTACATATTTATTAAAGCATACTGTGTGGAGATACGCAAATGAGCCCAAAATATGAATGAAAAACGGATGAGACAAAAATATAAACTTTCAGTATCACTTAAAATGCAAGCATTTTATACATTTTCTTCATGATGGTTTTATAAAGGTAAGAAATTGCTTAGTGTGGTTGTCATTTGTTAAAATAAATATAAAAATACAGTGTGTTCGTGCTGCGCGGCCTATGGCGACAAAGCGCGCGAATATTCCCGCCGAAATGGGCGGGGTTAAGGGCTATATAAGCAGGCGTTTCGCCATAGGATTTCAGTGTCATTCGACTGAAGCGACGACCCTGAGCCGCAACCTCGTGGCACGGCAAGTATCGCAGTACTCGTTCCGTATCTCAGGGAACCGAGGTTACGTTAGTAACCGAGTACGTTCCCTTTCGATACTTCACTCGTACTGCGTATGGGGAACGAATTCAACCACGCCGTGCCACGGCTGGGAACGATATAGCTTGAAGCTTGGACACCTGAGAGGGGGCCAAAAAGACAAGCGAGAGGGCAAGCCCTTACCGAACCCTTGCGTTACACTTAGAGGAAATTTATTTCCATGATAGCGTGAGGCGGAGCTCATCTGAGGCCGCTATCACACTGAAAGGACTCGAGCCTGTAAGGTCGGGACATCGAGATGGTAAAACCTGACAAAGGTGGACGGCGAAGACCAGCCGGCCGCCACACAGATGTCTTGGATGGAAACTCCGTTGGACCAAGCCCATGAGGAGGCCATCCCTCTAGTGGAGTGGGCTCTGACTCCTATGGGGCATTTGGCTCCCAGTGAGGAGTAGCACAGCGTAATAGCGTCCACTATCCAACGAGAAATGTGCTGTTTTGAGACCGGAGATCCTTTGGTGCGGCCTCCAAAACAGACAAAGAGCTGATCTGACTGTCTGAAAGACTGCGATCGCTCTATGTAGGTCCTCAATGCCCTGACAGGGCAGAGTAACTCCAGCCCTTGCTCTTCCGTCGAAGGGGGCAGAGCAGAGAGCGAGATGACCTGAGCTCTAAACAGCGTTGAGAGCACCTTAGGGACGTAGCCATGCCTGGGTTTCAGAACGACCTTAGAGTCTCCAGGCCCGAATTCGAGGCATGCAGGGCTCACAGAGAGGGCCTGCAAATCGCCAACACGCTTAACCGAGGCCAGTGCTAACAGCAAGGCGGTTTTTAGCGTCAATGGCCTGAGGTCGACTGAGCCCATTGGTTCAAATGGGGCTCCTTTTAAGGCCCTGAGGACCAAAGACAGGTCCCAGGAGGGAACGGTGAGGGGGCGAGGAGGATTCAATCGCCTAGCGCCCCTCAGGAAACGGATGACAAGTCCGTTTCGTCCCACTGATTGGCCAGCAATAGGAGCATGGAACGCTGCAATGGCTGCTACGTAAACCTTGAGCGTGGAAGGGGTGCGCCCCATTTCCAAGCGTTCTTGGAGGAAAGACAGTATAGAAGATACGTCACTCTCCATTGGGTCTATGTTGCGTGACGAACACCAGTCAGCAAAGACCGACCATTTCTGGTCGTAGAGGCGTCTCGTGGACGGCGCTCTAGCCTGAGAAATGGTATTTAGGACGTCCCTGGGGAGGTTAGTAGGCTCCCATCGAGGGACCAGAGGTGCAGAGCCCAGAGCTCCGGCTGTGGGTGCCAGATTGCCCTGTTCGCCTGAGAGAGGAGGTCCCGTCTCAGGGGGATCGGCCACGGGGCTCTCAGAGAGGGCTTGAACAGCTCCGAGGACCAAATCTGGTTCCTCCAGAGCAGGGCCACTAGAAGGACTCTGTGTTGGTCTTCTCTGATGCGCCTGATGACCTGAGGGATCAGGGCGATCGGAGGAAAAGCGTAAAGGAGCGTGCTGGGCCATGAATGGGCCAGAGCGTCGACCTCCTTCGAGAAAAATGTTGGGCAATGAGAGTTGTCTTCTGAGGCGAAGAGGTCTATCTTTGCCTTCCCGAAGAGCTCCCAAATCCTGAGGACAACTTGGGGATGGAGTGTCCACTCGTCGGAGGGGACGTTGCTCCGTGACAGCATATCTGCACCCAGATTGTTCCTGCCAGGAACATGAGTCGCTCTGAGCGACTGAAGCCTCGGAAGAGCCCATTCCAGTAGACGTTTCGCCAGAGCGCATAAGCGGCTGGACGAGAGACCGCCCTGGTGGTTTAAATATGACACCACTGTCATACTGTCCGATTGGACTAGAACGTGACGCCCTGTCAAATGAGCCTGAAAGAACTGAAGGGCCTTCATCACTGCTAGCATCTCTAGACAGTTGATGTGCAGAAGGCTTTCCTCTTGGCTCCAAGAGCCGAAGGCCGGTCTGCCGTCGGACACAGCGCCCCAACCCGAGTTGGAGGCGTCTGTTGCTAGCACCGTCCTTCGTGAGACCGCCTGTAAGGGCACTCCGCGCTTGAACCATACAGGGTTCGTCCAAGGTTTCAGGGCTAGAAGACAGGCCTGATTGACCTTGAGGCGAAGGCGGCCGTGCCGCCAAGCGCTGGGAGGAACCCGGAACTTCAACCAGTACTGAAGAGGCCGCATCCGAAGAAGGCCGAGCTGTAGTACCGGAGAGGCGGAAGCCATTAGCTCTAGCAGCCTCTGAAAAAACTTCAGAGGGAGGCAGGCTCTGTTCTTGACTGAGGCTGTGAGCTGCTGAATCGTCAGAGCGCGCTCTGGCGAGACTACTGCCGTATATGGACTGAGTCGAAAACTGCTCCCAGAAACGATATTCGTTGAGTGGGGCACAGCAAGCTCTTGGTTGCGTTGACCCTGAGACCCAGGCATTGTAAATGGCTGAGGAGCACGGATCTGTGGTGTTCCAGCTCGACTCGCGAACGGGCTAGAATGAGCCAGTCGTCGAGATAATTCAGGACTCGGATTCCCGCCTGTCTGAGAGGGGAAAGTGCCGCGTCCATGCACTTGGTGAAAGTGCGAGGAGCCAGAGACAGCCCGAAGGGCTGTTGGTATGCCACCAACATGTTGGTATGTTGGTATATATTGGTATGCCACTCCCTCGTATGCGAATCTCAAGAATCGTCTGTGACGAGGGGCTATCTGGATGTGAAAATACGCATCCTTCAGGTCCAGCGAGCAGAACCAGTCCTCAGGGCAGATGTGCGCGAGGATCTGTTTCAGTGTCAGCATTTTGAACTTCCGTCTCATGAGGGAATGATTCAAAAGTCTGAGATCCAGGATGGGTCTGAGACCACCATCTTTCTTGGGGACCAGAAAATAGCGGCTGTAGAAGCCTGACTCGCTTTCCGCGGGGGGAACTATTTCCACAGCTCCTTTTCTTAGCAACGTCATGACTTCGGCTCGGAGGACATGGGCGTCGTCCGGATTGACCAAAGTTTGAAGCACCCCGCCGAAGCGAGGGGGCCGGCGTGCAAACTGGAGCGAGTAACCCTGAGTTACGATCCCCATGACCCAATCTGACACATCGGGGATGGCCTGCCAAGCCTCGGCCCGAGTGGCAAGGGGTTGAATGATATCGTGTGACAGACCGCTGCTGAGGGGGTTGTACACCGAGAGTAGCGGAAGAGGAAATTTGCTCCCTTTTAGATGATATAAAAATTTGTTCGCCGTGAAAACGGCGTTTGGAGTGGGCGCAACAGTTGTGGGCCCAGTTGTCACTTGAAACATGTTTCCCACGCCCGGATTTAAACGAGGCGGAGGGGAAAATGTTCGTGGGAGCTTTTGGGGTGGTCCGGTCGCGACGGGACGATTCCCCATCCTCTTCCTTCCTGGCAGATCAGGATGACTTCGGAGGCACCGGGTCCAGCACAATCTTGGGCCGGGGTCCCTGGCGTCTCGGGAAGGGATGGCGCTTGGCAGAGCGCGAGCGCTGGCGTTGCTCCTTAGGTGGCGCTGACTGCGGTGCTGCAGGTGGAGCGGGCTTGTGCTGCTGAGCCGACGCAGTCCTGGGGCGGCTGGAAGCAGAGCTGGAGCGCTTGGGCAGGAAATGTCTCATGGCCTGAGACGATTTCTGTGCCGCTGTGAAGCGTTCAGTGAAGCCATCCACTGCAGGGCCGAAGAGACCAGAGGGAGAGACCGGGGCGTCTAAGAAGGCCGTCTTGTCATTGTCCTTGATCTCCGTCAAGTTAAGCCACAGGTGGCGCTCCAACACTACCAGGCTGGCCATGGAACGGCCGATGGCCTGAGCCATAGCCTTCGTGGCTCGCAGGGCAAGGTCAGTAGCGCTGCGAAGGTCCTTGAAAGCCGGCGCGTCAATCCCAGACTCGTCCAGAGAGCGGAGGAGTTTGGCCTGGAAGACTTGGAATATGGCCATGGAGTGTAGCGCAGAAGCGGCCTGTCCTGCCGAAGTGTAAGCTCGACCAGCTAAGGTGGAAGTAGTCCGGCAGGGCTTGGAAGGGAGTGACCTCTTAGCTTTCCATCCCACAGCCGCGGGAGGGCAGAGGTGAGCAGCCACTGCTTCGTCAAGGGGTGGCAGGTGCTCGTATCCCTTTTCCTCGGCGCCGTCGACGGCAGTGAGGGCGGAGCGGTGCGTGGTATGAAGGCGGGCGGAGTACGGAGCGCGCCACGACTTCGTCAGCTCCTCGTGGACCTCGGGAAAAAAGGGCGCTGCTCGCTGGCGAGGGGCTTGGCGGCGGCCAGGCAGGAACCACTCGTCAAGGCGACTGCGCGACGGCTCCTCAGGTGGGGCCCAGTCGAGGTCCAGCTCTTCTACGGCTCTGGATAGGATGCGGAAAAGCTCGGCATCCATGCCCTGGCCATGTTCAATGGGCTCCAAGGGAGGCGGGGGGGCGGGATCGTCCGATTCGCCAGCCCACACTTCTGCTTCGGAAGCCGCAAGAGACATGGAGTCGTCCTGCTCGTCGTCTGTTCCACCGAATGAGACGAGGTCACTCGCTTCCGCAGAGGGACGCTGCTCAGGCCGAGAGAACAGGACGGGAGAGGGTTCCCTCGGAGGAGAGGGCGAGGCACGCGGGAGCTGGGCCGGCGTGAGCTCGCCTATCTCCTGGCGCTGGGTCGCTCTGCCCCGCTGTCTTTTCCTAGCCGGCTCGCGGGAGGAAGGAGACGGGAGGGCGCGAGCGGCGAGATCACCCTCTGTGAAGAAGGCGACCCGCGAGCGCAGGGAACTGAGACTCATGCACTCGCAGTGCGGGCATGAGTCCCCAGCGAGCGCGCCGTCCGCATGGGGCTTGCCCAGGCAAGCGACGCACTCGCTGTGACCATCACCGTCGTGCAGGGGGGCCCTGCACGTGCCACACGAGTGGCGGGGCATCTGAGAAGACGCCGTTGCCGTGAAAACGGCACTTGGGTGGCTCTTTTAGAGCGGCGAGGGCCGCGGAAGCTCTAGAAGCGGTGAAAACCGCTGAAATACGCTCTTTTAGAGCGGCGTTAAGCCGCGGTGAAGCTCTCAAGACGGCGCGCCGGATGGCGGCAGGGGACACACAGGAAGCGACCGGGAGCGGGAAGCGGGAGGCGGCGACTCGGCGACGGCGCTGACGCTGCAGTCGGAGAGGGCGCCGGCGCTGTCCTCAGTCCGGCGAGTCCAGGCGAGTCCGCTGCGGGAGCCTCTTCAGACGGCGGCGAGAGCAGTCAGGAAGGCGGCGAGCTTCTCGGCTTCAGGCGGAGATCAGCGAGGAGATGATGAGGTCGTCGCTGAAGGAGAAAACACTGAAATCCTATGGCGAAACGCCTGCTTATATAGCCCTTAACCCCGCCCATTTCGGCGGGAATATTCGCGCGCTTTGTCGCCATAGGCCGCGCAGCTATGCCGCGCCGTCATTGGTTCAACAACTTGTCTATGAGTGAACCAATGACGGTGCAGTTACACTGCGTTATTGAAAAAGGCTTCAGCAGCGGGGAAAAAGGGAGACCTTTCCCCATACGCAGTACGAGTGAAGTATCGAAAGGGAACAACATTGTAAACGAAATTCTACAAAACTTCAGTGAACAAATAAATGAATAAATAAAATGATCGTGCGATGCGATAAAATACCTTATATTCCCTGCAAACGATACTATTAAAATGTTAATGTTCCACTTAATGGCAGAAACAAAACAAAAGGTAAGCAAGAATCCGTATTAATTTCAGTACGAGTAATAGATGGCGATCCTGGTGCGATTGCTCTGTTAGTGCGGTTCATTTGAACATATGTGAACACTGCCATCCGAACCCTGGTGCGCACCAAACAAGCAGATTGAGACCGCTGAAAAGATGGGTCTCAGGGTGCATTCACACTTGTAGTTCGGTTCGTTTGGTTCATTTGGTCTGGACCAAAGAAGAAAAACAAACATTTAGTTCTGGTCCGATTAGCGTTCAGTTTGGCAATTTTATCACCGAACCTAAAGATAGCGAACCTTAAGGCACAGGGATACATTCATAACATGATTGGTCGGATTTTATGACGTATTGCCTATTTAACTTACCGAACATCCAAAACAGTGCTGTGTGCTGAGGTAAATTCGCTCGTTGTGTGTGCGTAGCCTGCGTGTGATGGTATTTTGGCCAGCTGGAAACTCGTGAAGAGCTTATAAAATGTGTAAAGTAGTCAAAACACCGGCGGGAATCCATCCGTCACACACAAATGATCTGCTGCGTGGAGACGCGGACTGATGCCTGTGATGGGCAAACTCACGTCTATGACGAGAAAAACCGATATGCGTGAGGATTCTGTCCATTTTAGGGTCTCGTCTTCCTGTTTTTGGTTCGGTTACATGTCTTTGGTCCGTGTTGCGTTCATATATCATTCGAACCGCACCAGAGTTCGTTTGGAAGCGGACCGAGACCCATCTTTTCAGCGGTCTCGGTCCGCTTGTTTGGTGCGCACCAGGGTTCGGATGGCAGCGTTCACATATGTTCAAATGAATCGCACTAACCGAGCAATCGCACCAGGGTTCGTTTTAATCGAACCAAACGTGACAGACGTGTGAATGCACCCTCAGTCCTCTTCCGAACGAACTCTGGTGCGGTTCGAATGATATACAGTATGAATGCAACATGGACCAAAGACATGTAAACGAACCAAAAACAGGAAGATGAGAACCTAAAAAGGACAGATTCATCACGCATGTCGGTTTTTCCTGTCATAGTTGCGAGTTTGCCCATCACAGGCATCAGACGTGCGGGAGGGTCTAGCAAGCCTCTGTTTTGTTTGACAACACTTCAAACATCAACAGGAAGTTACTCCGCCCAGGATCGCTTAGAGAACCTTTAAAATAGGCAATACGACATAAAATCCAACCAATCACGTTATGAATGTATCCCTATGCCTTAAGGTTCGGTGATAAAATTGCCATTCTGAACGCTAATCGGACCAGGACTAAATGTTTTTGTTTTTTTTCTTCTTTGTTCCGGACCAAATTAACCAAATAAACTGAACTACAAGTGTGAACGGACCCTCAAGCTGTTTATCCATTTTTGGTTTTTATTGACTTTCCATTTGGCGGATTAGAACAAAGTGTGATCAAAATAAAAATATGAAAAAACGACTCGAGATTTGTTTCTCATAAGGAGGGTCGAATATGTAGGTAACAAGAAAACAAATTATCTGAAGGTACACGGACCTATTAATGTACCTGAATTAAGCACTAGTAAAATAATTAAAATACATTATAGTATTTAATGTGAGACCACTATCAATATTACTTTTTATACAAAATATAGCTGTCGCACAGTATTGGTGTCATTTCCACCAGAACGCTGTAATGTCCCCTTAAAAAGTTTGTGTGGAAGATTGTTTATTTGGTTTCTGTGGAAATGTTCAGTTACACCAGAGCACATGTTGGACATGGAGGAAATTTAAATGTTCATCAACAACAAATGAAGAAAAATCAAGGTAAATATTGCTTGATCAGTTAATATATTTTTCCTACGTCATTTCCGAACATGCTGTCCCTTCAAAGGTGTTTTTGAAAAGCTAAAAATGTTAAGTAAAATTTGAGTATTTTGCATACATGAAATGCTAAATATTACTTCAAAGCTAATAAGTGAAGCTATCTTCCATTTTTCCACAAAAAACTACAGAAATGTCATTTCCACCACACTGCCCTCTGTGGTGGAAATGACATTTATGGTCTTACACATCTTGAAACTAGACAAATTATTTAAACTTATGAGACTGTTACGTTACGTTTGAACAAGTTTTTTTTTATTAAACTTCACAAGGCTAGTGCCTCTAGTTGAAAAAACGCCCAAAATTGAATTTATACCTGTATGATGTTGTGCTGTAGCCACATTGGGAGGCTGATGGATTGATGATTGAGCTGCTGGCGCCATCCTCTGGTCAGACGCGGGAATGTGTGTGTGCTGGTCATTGAGGTCATAATAGTGTATTTAATAGTAAAAGAGACATTTAGGGAGAGATGTGAGTGTGTTTAAAGTTTTAAAGTTGTGGAACCTTCTATATAATAGTAGCTGATGGTGCTTTATATTAATAATAATAGTCATGCATAATATTTTGATTTAAATTGAAGTTTGTGAAGTGAGAGAGAGAAATGACGTCACATGCATGTCAATACTGAGATGATTCATTCTGTTACAAGATTGTCATTCTCTCAGAAGTATAGCAGCAAACTTTTGTTTCTTAGAAATGTTTGTACAAAAGTAAACTGAAGAGAAAAAAGTTGTGAATGGTGATTTTGTTATATTTGAGATAAATGTATTGGGATAATATGGTTATGAAACCATAAAATAGATCAGGAAATATGTACTGAAACACTGTCATTCAAAAACCATGAGATTTTTGTGAAAATGTTGACTTTTGTTTTAGTTTTGGGACAATTTGTGTTTTCTCTGTCCATTGAAATAATGAGTTTAAAGATTATACTGTGTTGTATTATTTAAAGGAAATGCAATTACCCTGCCTCCTTATTTTAGATGCCTGTTGCTACACATTTGACCAATGTATTAAATATTAGGCATTGCTTACAATATTATTGTTATTTATTTTTGTTTGTTTGTTTGTTTCTAAGAAATGCCTTATGAGCAGAAATGTAGTTATTGTTAGTTGTGTGTGTGTGTGTGTGTGTGTGTGTTTCATACTTCAAACACTTTGTTGTGATTCATGTGTCTGTAATGTGTGAAGCCGGTTTAAAGCACAGATGTCCTGAGACAGTGTTTGTCAGAACTGATCTGTGTCATGGGTGTGTTTGATCCCGTCATTCATGTTTTATTTTGAGAGTTACAAAAATCTAGTCCTACTTGTTCTTCAATTCACACAAATAGTTCTGGTTTTAGTTTCAGTTCAAAACCTTCATATTTACACAGTCTTCACACAGAAAATAAGTGAAAATCATAATGAGGTGCTAATTTCACATAATCTAATGAATGTAAACCTGCAATAAACAGTTTCATGTTTGTCTGTAGGCTTTGTAATGCTTCATGTGTCTGCTGAGGTGAAAGTATTACCTCATTTTTTATCATTTATCTATTTATTGCACAAATAAATGATAAAAATTGAGGTAATACTTTATTTATGCAGTAATTATTTCTGCAATTCAGTTTTGTAATGTTGGGAATGTTGTAAGATCTGTTCAGGTTGTGAAGCAGGAACAGGTGGAGTCAGTTTCACTTTTACATTAGTTTTGGTCAAACACGTCTGATACATTACAGACACTGAGAGAATCATCATATAATCACCACATAAATAAGGTAAGACACCATGTAAGTTTTTTTTCCCATATATATATATATATATCAGCATAATCAAAACTTTGGTGATAAACCCGTCACACACAATATACTTCCTTCTGTCATCTAAACATAAGAATAATTTTGATATTGTTAGTAATATTTCAAGATGAACACTTGAGACTTTTGTTTACTTGATTATCCATACATGATTTTTTAGAAAAATTATAGGCTTAAATACGATCATCAGGCTTTTGAGTAGTTTATTTATTCATCTGTCAATCATCATTGTATTGCATTATAATATGAGCCATGACAGTCTGATAAATCAAATATGATACTTAACAAAAATGCATATACCTTTTTTTTTAAAGATTTATTTTAGATATTTTGTCTAAAGATTCAGTTTTCTGACCATTATTTCAGGTCAGGCTTTATAGTGTTAACTTTTATGGCTTGTGGTATTAAAGTTTGGTTTCGTCTGATAATAGTGTCATGGTGGACCAACAATTTCTGATCATAAATGGCAGAAGGACTTCATGATGAAGAGATGTCGAACCACTAAAAATTCTATCCTGTTTATTTCACACTTGCTCATTAAAATAACATTTGTGTTTACAGCTGCAGATCAACCATGTTGAAGACATCGATGGAGGTCCGTAGATCACAGATGAGTGATGAGATGCAGCGTGAGGTTCTTCAGGTCGCTCTTCTGGCTGTGAATATGTACACAGAGGATAAAGACATTGCTCAATACATTAAGATGGTCAGTTCTGTTTTAATGAAACTGAATGTCTGAGTGAAATGCAGTTGATTCAGTATTGAGAAAATGTGCTCTGGTTTTTTTGTCTTGTGGTCAGGACTTTGATGAAGGAGATTGAGTGTTTTTGTTGATGTGAGTTTGTGGAACATTAATACTGTCTTTCCTTACAGGAGTTTGACAGAAGGCATGGGCTCTCCTGGCACTGCATTATAGGGGACTTTAGTGCCAGCGTGTCACCTAACACGAACACTTATATCAGCTTCTCTGTTGCTGGCAAAAGAATTGTGTTCTTCAAAACTGGCTGAGGTTCAGCAACGGTTCAAACACAATTTATTTTATCCACATAATTAATAAAACATCCTCCCCTCAGCTCATGGTTCATGTCTTTGCTGTGAAACCGTTACTAATTTGTATTAAGTAAATGAAAAAATAACTTTGATAATTTAGAGATGAACACTTTCTAGAATTAAGCAACTTAGTTTATTTGACTATCCAAGATCAAGTTTACAGTTTATTATAAGCCCAAAGGATGATTTTTGGTGCAGTATAAAATTTGTAAACATGTAACACACAACAGAGCCCCGCACATGACACGCAGGGGAAAAAGTAAAGCATGCACACGATTTAGCTATTTATCTACTATTTTTTTCCTGCATGTCATGTGCAGGGCTCCGTAGAAAAACAATATACAAAAAAACAACATTGTGACATCTTACAGGTTTAAAAGTCAAATCACACCAGAATGAATCATGTTTAAATCATGGAGGATGAGATGAATCTGGGCTAAAAGTGCCTCTAGTTGACGAAACGCCCAAAATTGAATTTACACCTGTATGATGTTGTGCTGTAGCCACATTGGGAGGCTGATGGATTGATGATTGAGCTGCTGGCGCCACCCTCTGGTCAGACGAGGGAATGTGTGTGTGCTGGTCATTGAGGTCATAATAGTGTATTTAATAGTAAAAGAGACATTTAGGGAGAGATGTGAGTGTGTTTAAAGTTGTGAAACCTGCTATATAATAGTAGTTGATGGTGCTTTTAATAATAATAGTCACCTATAATATTTTTATTTAAATTGAAGTTTGTGAAGTGAGAGAGAGAAATGACGTCACATGCATGTCAATACTGAGATGATTCATTCTGTTACAAGATTGTCATTCTCTCAAAAGTATAGCAGCAAACTTTTGTTTCTTAAAAATGTTTGTACAAAAGTAAACTGAAGAGAAAAAGTTGTGAATGGTGATTTTGTGTTAAATTTTAGATAATGTATTGGGATAATATGGTGATGAAACCATAAAATAGATCAGGAAATATGAACTGAAACACTGTCATTCAAAAACCATGAGATTTTTGTGAAAATGTTGACTTTTGTTTTAGTTTTGGGTCAGTTTGTGTTTTCTCTGTCCATTGAAATAATGAGTTTAAAGATTATACTGTGTTGTATTATATCAAAGAATGAAAATTACCCTGCCTCCTTATTTTAGATGCCTGTTGCTCCACATTTGACCAATGTATTAAATATTAGGCATTGCTTACAATATTATTTATTTATTTATTTGTTTGTTTCTAAGAAATGCCTATACTATATAAGCAGAAATGTACTCAAGGACACAAAGAACTGGTTCTGCTCTTATAAGAACATCTGCCATCTTGATTGAGTTTACTGTATACATTACAAGCCTCATGAATTTGATTGTTACTAGTAAGAAAGCCATTTTACATATCTGAAATTACATTGATATCAGAAATACATTTTTAGATATTTTATAGTAGCAATTCAATTGTTGATATCAAGAACTGACGTTTCAAGTGCCAAATTATTTTTTGATCTAAAAAATTCACATTTTTACTAATAACAATGTAATTATTGATCTAAAAAAATTAATTTTTACTAGTAAGAATTGTATTTCTGATATGTGAAATTCGATGGTTTAGTTACAGTCGTTACACAGAAAATAAGTGTAAATCATATGAGGTGATCCAATGGTGTGCTAATTTCGCATAATTTAATGAATGTAAACCTGCAATATATAGTTAGTTTCATGTTTGTCTGTAGGCTTTGATGGCTGTAATGATGTTGCTGCTGTGGTGACAGTATTACCTCAATTTGTATCATTTATTTATACATTAAAGAGTTTTTTTTTTTTTTTAACGTTCTTAAGAAGTGTCATTATTTTTGAAGTTCAGTTTTGTAATATTGTAAATGTTGTCACGTGAGATCTGGTCAGGTTGTAATGTAGCAGGAACAGGTTGAGTCAGTTTCAATTTCACATTAGTTTCGGTCAAAAACGTCTGAAGCGTCACAGACACTGAGAGAATCATCATATAATCACCACAGGTACAAGGTAAGACACAATGTAAGAATTTTCCTTATATATACTGTATGTATCAAATCTTTGCTGCAGTCCTTCTGTCATCTGATTGATAGTTTAGACTCTATTATTAAGTTAAATCACCTTCAGCTCGTGATTCAGTGTTTCTGCTGTGAAATCTGCACTGATTTATCTAAAGCAGTGCTTCCCAAACTGTGGGCCGCGGCCCCCCGGTGGGCCGTAGTGGTATTGCAGGGGGGCCGTCGATAGGCTAAATCAAGATATTAAAATAATTTAAAAAATTAAAATATTCTAATTGTTCTGAAATGTGATTTCTTCCCTCCTTATTACACAAACATAAAACATATAAAAACATTATTTTTTTCACATTATAGCGAGGTGAGATACATTACTTATTTTCAAACTGACGTCAGTTGCTTAGCAGGAATTCACAGTTGGTCACAATTAACCTCCAATTCAATAATGCCACGGTGGAGCAGAGGATGACAATAACCCAATAACAGACCTAACTGCACTTCAAGTAAATGTAAAACTAGTAAGTAGCTACAGCGAGGAGTACATGTATCCTGTATGAACCTGAAAAGTTCATTTACAAAAACCGATAAACGCCATTTTAAAATAAATAAATAAATAAATAACTTGCTGCTGTGCGTGTGCATTATTTTCCACAGACTATAGCACGTTCTGAACTCAAAATCCGTTTTGTCAAAAAGCCGGTATTTTAGTCAAAGCTGACTAAAAGTGATCGAGGATTTATAATTTCGACTCCTGCAAGTCCTTGTACACCTTACACGACTTTTACATGCTGAACCCTTGTTTGTCCTTTTGCGTGTGTGTATGTGTGCGCGCGCGTGTATGCAGAAGTGCGTGGATGCGTGTGTACGTGTGCCGATGTTAGCGTGCACGTGTGTTTGAGTGCGTTTTAAATTACTTGGTTTTGTTTAACACTGAAAAATGAAATGTGGAGTTGCTTTTGCCAAAAAACAACTGTTGGAGTTATCTGCTTTTGCTAAAACTTTATTTTTTTTTTTACGTACTTTTTTTTTACCTTAAGTTACCTGTATTTTTTGGAGTTATTACTTAATCAAAACAACCCAACTGCAGTTTGATTGATAAAAAACGTGATTTGTGAGAATTCATAAAAACGGAGTTATCTGTTTTTGCAAATGAACTCTTCAAATATATTTGTAAAGAATGTTTACGTCATCTTTCACAGGAATATAAAAATATTACATTTTATGGTAGTTCTCATAATTCACAAGAAATTCTTACAAACTGGTTAATAAATGTTCATAATTTTGCGCAAAGAGACTTTATGAAATTATATATATATATATATACTACTGATCTATATATTTGTTTATAATGGGTGGGGCGGGGCGGGTGGGATTGGGGGGTCGTGGAGCTTTTGCTATGTTTTTGGGGGGGCCTTACCACTCTGAAGTTTGGGAAGCTCTGATCTAAAGGAAACATAAGAATAACTTTAATATTGTTAGTAATATTTCAAGATGAACATTTTCTGGACTGAACAGACTTTTGTTTGTTTTGGCACATAATTTACTGTGTATTTGACCATTTAAGTGCAAAGCAATCTTTAAGTGGTAGAAGTGATGGTTCTACCATATTTATGGCAGGGTGGCAGTTTTGCAGCCTTGGCTAAATGTAGTATACACGAGACTAGATAATGATCTGAGATCACTCTGCTGCAGAATTTCAACGGCGTCAATATCGATTCCATGTGACAATATTAGATCTAAAGTATGATTACGACAATGAGTGGGTCCTGACACGTGTTGTCTAACACCAATAGAGTTTAGAATGTCTGTAAATGCCAATCCAAATGAGTCTTTTTTATTATCTACATGGATATTAAAATCATCAACAATTAGGACTTTATCCGCAGCCAGTACTTACTCTTTGATAAAGTCTGTATGGTGTCCTGGTGGCCTGTATACAGTAGCCAGCACAAATGTCAACTTACATTACGTTACATAAAGCACTATCACTTCGAAGGAATTATATTTGTAAGATATTACTATAAATTACAGCAACACCTCCCCCTTTGCCTTTCCGATGCGGCTTGTGTCAATAATAGTAACCTTAAGGGCTAGACACATTTAAAGTAATGTAATTGTCTTGTTTTAGCCAGGTTTCTGTCAAACACAGCACATCTAGGTTATGATCTGTAATCATATCCTTTACAAAGAGTGATTTTATAGAAAGGGATCTAATATTCAGCAACCCAAGCTTTATCATTTGTTCATCAGTATTATTTCTGTTTTTTGTTTGTTGAACATCAATTTCATTTTTACCCTTAAATGGGTTTGGGAGTTTTTGTATTTACTCATTTGGGGTACAGACACAGTCTCTGTGATGATATATAGATGTAAGTCTCTATGTGTTGGGATTTATCTGACTTCTGTGATGTGACACAGCTAGCAGATGGTCGTTTAGCCAGTCTGTCTGCTTCCTGACCTGGGCCTTGTGACATGCATAATGAATTAATGCTGATGAGAATTCAGGAAATGTGCATCCACTACTAATTCTCTTAGTAACAATCTTGTGAAATTTGAGGAAAAATCACCCACATCCTCTCAATCAGGGAAGATTTTCCTAATGGAAGAAACCAAACCATTATGATACTCAGTAGAAGTGGTTCAAGTTAAATCCATCATGACTGAAACTATAAAGAATGCATAACTCTATTGTTTATCATTTTAGCTATTATAATCTTTTAAATAATCATATGTGAGATATATGCATCACATGGCTTTTGTGTTCACAATCAACATGTTAATGAAAGTGTTCATTACTGTCATTATTTATTCTGCTGTGAAAAACTCTATTGTTCACCATATTTGAACATGAATTAGGTTTTCACCAATTATCACCATTTATCACTACATCAAGTAATTAGAATCAGAGGTAAAATAGTGGAACATCATTAAAACAGTGCAGAATCAAACTAACACAAAGTTCACTGATGGATCGATGTGATGCTCCACAAACATCAGAGCCTGGAATGAAACTGCAAATATAGATGCAGCGATTTTGTTTTCAGTAGGAAAAGTTGCTCTAAGATTTTGTCTTTATTTTGCTCTCACTGCATAATATGATTTGATAAACTTGCAGAATGACAAAATCTGAGTATTATATCACTGTACACATTGTCCTGTCTAGAACACTTAAGGGCTCTTTTTTTAAGTGGTTTTCTAATTTGAAGTTTGGTTTCGTTTGCTGATGGGGTTGCGTGTGCATTAAGTGTAAATGATGTTTAATGCATCTTTGTTTGATGTTTCCGGAGTTATTCAGGCTATAAAAGAGCACTTAGCAGCTCATAAACACCATCATCTTCTGATGAGCTGCAGCGTCTTCAGTCCGCAGTCTGATTCCTGGTAAGATCATGTCATCTCATTGTGTTTCAGCCTTTAGTCAAACGTGAGCACATGTTGTTCAGCACTTGTTTTTGTGGAACAGTGTCGAAGAAATTAAAATGGGATTAATTCAGCTTTGGAAGTTTTCTTTCAGGTCCTTGTCAGAACCTCTTTCCATTTTAGGTTCTTGAGATTCATTTGATAATGACGATCAGCTCATAAACATCATCATCTGTCTTGTTGTTTGATGTTCATTATGATTCCAGGTAAGATCATGAGATCATCTCATCTGTGAGTTTATGAATGAATGAATGAGTGAGGCATTTATATATATATTTATATTTATATCATCAACTATCTTTGTGTTTCAGCCTCTGGAATCACTGTAGTCATTTTTACTTTAACTAGTTTCCTTTATTTAACATTGTGTGTGATTTCGGTACAGCAGCACCAAATAGAAAAACTAAAGAGTTTTTTTATTTCTTTAAGAAAACATGCTTGAAAAGCAGCAGAAGAATCAATATTTTACGAAGATCAAAGCATTTGTGCTTTCTAACGCTGATTATTCATGGTTTTCTTATTTTACTGAGGATATGAAAAAACATTGTGTGAAGTATAAAAATGAAATCAACCAGCTGCAAAGCATTTTTCAGTTTCGAACCAGTTCTGAAAGTTACACTGTTTTTTCACTCAAACTATCATTGTTAGTTAATTGTGTTAATTGTGACATTGTATCAGATTGTTTGTCTGTAATCTCAGCCATTTCCTACAGATCAACAACCATTAAAATGTGTGTATTTACCGTGTAGCCGAATGAAGAGCTCTTCAAACACGGCAGTGGAAACATGCGAAACATCTGTCAGTCTGTGTGCTGCTCGACAAACCTTGACCTGCAGACGAAACATACAAACTACCTGTCAGTATCGTAAGTAATAAAACATTGTACAGTTGAGCTGTACTGAATATTCAGAACAAAAGCATTCTTGTTTGTGTGATTGTTCAGATGGAGGATTTTCAAACTTTATTCTTAATGTATTTTAAGCATTTTAATATTACACACGTCTACTCGAAAGTAAATGTGAAGCAAACTGAGGAAACTGTATTTCAACAATCACAGAGAAATCACATAATGCTATATATTGTTTTTTTTTACAATAGGAAATGAATGAATTTTTTTTTTAAATAAATTAATGACTGGTTTGTTATTTAGTGCTGCCTGTCAAGATTTCACGAATCAATGGCACAACAAAACACCAGCATCAACGGATCAACTGGAGTAAATGATGACAATAAAAGGGAGGAAATGGAATTTTACAGGAAACGTGATATTGCAGAACCATTATTTATCTGGATCATTTCAGTTGTTGAGATTCCAATCATGATCTTAACTCTGTTCGCGTTGTGTGCTCTTATCAAATCTCATCGCTCTGCTTCAGTTTTTGTTATTCAATTGATTCTTTCAGATCTCATTCAGATAATTTGTAAGTTAATGATGAGAATTGAATGGTCATTTAAATTGGGTGATGCACATTATTATTCTTTGATGGTAGGTCTGCATTTTATGGCATGTGTCGCTTTTGAACGATATCTTCTGGTTTCTCATCCAATCTGGTACAAATCTCATCATTCACTAAATGTCTCCTGTGTTATTTCAGTGATCATCTGGTTTGTCCCTCTGATCTTTGCAGATGTAAACTACCATTTTCTGTTTAAATATCTGCCTGTATCGATCGCTTGTTTCATCCCCTACCCGATAATCATTCTGTGTTTTGTTGGTACCTATCGCGGTCTTTCACACGCAATATCTCTTACTTCTCTAAAGCGCAAATTAATTTTGGGAAGTTTGTTCCTGGTGCTGCTGACTTACACATTTCTCATTCTCCCCCATGTACTCCTGTGTTTGATTTGTGATATCTTTCCCAATTTGTGGAACAGTTTATTATTTGTTAAAGTTTTTTTTTTGTTTGAAATCCTCCTGTTTCTGAACCCACTCGCTGACTGTTTATTGTACTTGTTCATGAGGCCTGATGTTGGTGATTTAATGAAGTCTGTTCACTGCTGTTGTAGAACTGTCAGACATCAGAATTCGAGAGACAGCCGGGACGAACACTCACGAGACAGTAGTGCCACATTTGCCTGCTGTGTTTCAGTGCAAAAGCCTGCATCTCATTCACAGACCACCTGCAGTTAGAGCTGCACTGAGGAAATGAGACAATGTCAATGTTCATCGCAAACACATCTCCTTTCTATGAAATACAAAGCTTGATTCATAAAGAAAACACATATGGTAAACAGAATTCTATTTAAAAGATGTATTGGTGTACACAACGGGGCTAAAGTCGCCTTTGATTTTATTCTCCTCTAAACCAGATGGAAAACTTGCCGCAGCACTTTCCTAAATGTCCGCTTTTCAAAATGTCCGCTTTTCACTAGGATAAAGTCACCTTTGATTTTATTCTCCTTTAAGTACTACTTTCCTAAATGTCCGCTTTTCAAAATGTCCGCTTTTCACTAGGGTAAAGTCGCCTTTGATTTTATTCTCCTCTATGCACTTTCCTAAATGTCCGCTTTTCAAAATGTCCGCTTTTCACTAGTGTTGTGTGGGTGTTTACACTCACCACAAGGTACTCCACTTTCTTAATAAATATTTCTTTTATTTAACAAGGGTTCCTTTTCTTTAAAAAACCTTTTAGACACTTAATTACATCAAAAAGAAACAAAACAACCTACAAAACTGCAAATAACAAAGAAAATTCAAAATAAATCAAACTCAAAATATAACCACATTAAATCAACAAACTGGGACAAATTAAATCAAAACCGAAGCAATCTGTTACAAAAAAACAAAATTATACAAAAAAAATATCAATCACACATCACATAATTCCCAAAGAATAATAATAATAATAATACAAACAAATAATTTCCAATTAATTTCATACCTGTTACAAAAAACCCCCACTCTTACTCTATCCAATCTGGTTACTAGGATTCTCAGGGGTGCTTCCGATCTACAAATACATATAATACAAATAAAATAACTTTACATTTCTTCTCAAAACCCCACAACCAATCTCACACTTCATACCTTTTAAAACACCCAGGTTACACTCTCTGGTCGCTCTAGTTACTGGGGTTCTCGGGAGCACTCGCGGTCTACAAACACACATCCTTAACCAAACACCCCAGACTATTTTCTTGTCAAATCAAACCCCTTAAAATGACTATATAACTCACCCTATCCTCCGTCAGTGCCGCATTTGTTTGGCGTGTATACCACGGTGTCTGTGCATCGCTCAAAATCTTCCGTGCTTGTCTCCCTTAAGTATTCCCATAGTTCCTCCCCGACCCCGCCTAACCAGAGCTCAATACCACATCCACCCCCACTTATCAAATCATCGTCCCGATGATTACATATTTATCTGGGCTACCCAAATCCAAAAACTAAATTACGCCTCTTTCATCACTCTTTTTAATTCATTCATCACCTGCAGCAACTGTTCTAGGACCATTGCCATTTCCCCTACTTTTCTGGAAGCGGGCCTTAACCCATCATTTAATTCTGGGGGGATTGCTGCAGCTTCCATACCCTGCACAGATCGTGGCTCTCTAAAGGGATTCCTATGCTGTCCCGCTGTAGCCCTCTGCGAGCGTCGAACTGAAAAGTCTGTCCCAGTGGTTATTACTTGATCCTCCTCCCTGGAACAATCCTCTTCTGCACTCCTTTCCCTTTCCACCCCCGAAGACAGGCTTACTGGTACCACCACTCGGAGCTCCTCCAAATCTTCCTCAGACCCAGATGATGCTCTGCTTGAACTGGAGTCTGTACTTTGATGCTGAATTGACTCTACAGGGTCCTTCTGTAATGGTACACAACGTCGTAACTCCAAACGATGCACATTCCTTGGTGGACGTGATTGATCCACTGGAACTATCTTATAGACCGCCTTATCCGGGTCCAATCTCTCCAACACACAGTGCGGCAAATCCTCCCAGATGTCCTGGATTTTATTTCTTCCCCTCACTCTTCGATTTCGTAGATACACTAGATCACCCGGATTCAGACTGGCATCTTTTACAACCCCTTGTCGTGTTTGCCTCTGCTTCGCCAAACTCTGTAACCGCTTCTGTGTCCACTTATATGCCTGTTGCAATTTATGCTGATGTTCAGTAACCCACGTCTCTACCCGTCCTTTTCTTTCTGCCACCCCACCACTTAACCAATGGTCAACTGGGAGATCAGGACTCCTGCCAAACATCAAGAAGAAGGGAGAGAATCCAGTTGTGCTATTTTCAGTGGTATTATATGCAAACAGTACTTCATGTAAGTATTCATCCCATCTTAATTTCTTTTCAGGAGGAAGGGCCCTGAGGAGGTCGTGTAATGTTCTATTAAATCTCTCACACTGCCCATTACCTTGAGGGTGAAATGCTGTCGTTCGACTCTTCTGCATACCATAAATTTCACATAACTGCTTCACAACTTCGGCCTCAAAGCACCGCCCTTGATCAGAATGAATTCGAACTGGAACTCCGTATCGATGAATCCACTCCTTGACAAGCACCTTGGCCACTGTTATGGCCCTCTGATCAGCTGTAGGTATGGCTACTGTAAATTTAGAAAAGACATCAGTTATAACAAGCACATTTTCTTTTCCACTCTGAGAACGTTCCAGCATGGTAAAGTCCAGAGCCACAACCTCCAAGGGTTTAGATGCTTGAATACTATTCATCACTGTTCTTACTTTAGGCTGAACGTCCTTAGACACAATACAACGAAGGCAATTCTTGCAGAGCTCCTGAACATCCTGGTACATCCCGGGCCAATAAAAGCGTTGCCGTACTAATTTAAATGTTCTATCAATCCCCTGATGACCTTGACGGTCATGCAGCTGACTCAGAACTTCCTGCTTTAAGACTTGAGGTAGCAGAAGCTGTTTTACCCAACCCCCTCTAGCATCTGCGATGACCCTATAGAAGATGCCTTCATGTTCTTCCACTTTATCCCACTGTCTCAACAGCTCCAATGTATCTTTTAACTCCTCTTTTCTTTCTTTCTTACCTGGCCCTTCCCCCTTACTCCAATAGAACTTAAACCGGGAGATAACGGGGTCCTGTTCTTGCAAGCTCTGCAAATCTTGTGTCTGGAATTCAGGAAAAACTGAAACAACATCCACTGCAGCTACAGATTGAGGTAAAACACTCCCTTCCTCCTGTCCTCCTACCGCATTTTGTCGGGACAGGGCATCGGCATTTCCATTCCTCTTTCCTGGACGATACACAATTTCAAAGTCAAACATGGCCAACTGTGAGGCCCATCGTTGCTCTACCGCCCCCAATTTAGCGGTCTTCAAATGGCTCAGTGGGTTATTATCAGTAAACACGATGAACTTATTTCCAATTAAATAATCCCGGAATTTCTCTGTTACTGCCCACTTAAGGGCAAGGAACTCCAGCTTCATTGTACTGTAATTATCCATATTACGTTCCGATTCCCTTAGACCTCTACTAGCATAGGCCACCGGCCTCCGCTTACCTCCCACATCCTGGGAAAGCACTGCTCCGAGTCCGGTATGGCTGGCATCTATTTCAAGCAAGAAAGGCTTAGTGAAGTCAGCATACACTAGCACAGGAGAAGATGTTAATTTCCTTTTTAATGTTTGAAAAGCTTCTTCACATTGATCATCCCACCTCTGTCTGAATTGTTCATTAGTTAAGTATACTCGTTTCTTTTGCTTCTTACCCTTTAGCCTGTCCCCCACGGCGGCCAATTGATGTAGCGGGGCTGCAATCCTGGCGAATCCTTGAACAAAACGTCTGTAATAGCTTGCAAATCCCAAAAAAGATCTAAGCTCTTTCGCTGTCTGAGGTTTCGCCCATTCTGCCACTGCTTGAATCTTCTCAGGGTCTGTCGCCACCCCCTCACTAGAGATGACATGACCCAAGTAACGTACCTCTTGTTGGAAAAAACAGCATTTACTGAGCTTAACTTTAAGTCCATGATGCTGAAGTTGTTGCAAGACCTTCTCCAATCTCTCCAGATGTTGCTCCACTGTTGATGAAAATACAATCACATCATCCAAATATAAGAGCACTGACTGGAAACTTTCATCACTGAATATGCGTTCCATCAGACGCTGGAAAGTGCTTGGCCCATTGGATAATCCATACGGTAAACGGTTATACTCAAACAGGCCAAAAGGAGTACAAAAAGCAGTCTTTTGTTTATCTTCCTCTGCCACAGCCACTTGATTGTATCCACTTGCCAAATCCAAGGTGGAAAACCAACATGCTCCACTCAAAGCATCTAAAGATTCTTCAATTCTAGGCAAGGGATATGAATCTCTCCTTGTTTTAGCATTCAACTGCCTATAGTCCACGCACATCCGAATTGATCCATCCTTTTTCTTTACAATCACAATCGGTGATGAATATGGGCTGCAGCTCTCCCTAATGACATTTTGCTCTAACAATTGTTTAATATGTGCTTTAACCTCCTCATATTGAGTAGGGGGCAACCTCCTATACCTTTGACAGACGGGAGCATCATCTAACAATGGAATCCGATGTTCAATCAAATCAGTATACCCCAAATCCCCACTTCCTTCAACAAACACAGAGGCATATTTATTCAATAACTCCCTAGCCTTCACCTCCTGTTCCACATTCAACCGAGGAAAATTAAGGGTACTAAATCGTTGAGGGACTGTTACCCCTGACTGGGCCACATTACTTTGTTCAATAAAAACTGTACACTGTTGTTCTTGCTGTACCGGAATAAACTGAATATCAAAATCCCCCCCACTTACTACCACCTCAGCCCTATGTACAGACGCAAGTCGAATGTGTGGGTTTAAAAACACATCACTAGTACCCACATTCATAATTGGGACGAGCAATTGTCCTTTTTCTGGGGACACTATTGAACCTACCACTAACAGGTCTGCTGGTAAACTCCCCTCACTCTCTACTAGAGGTTCTAGCAGCAAGGATTCTTTAGGCATGAGTCTAGTATACCCACTTGTTGCACAAACCAATTGAAGAGTACCTGCTGCCACCTTAACTGGACTTGGGGCCAGCAGGTTCACAAAAGATTGTTTTTGTGTATCATGCAATTGACAAATTTCCAACGCCTGTTTCAAAGAGACTTCACATTGCTGCATTATAGAACTTTTTGAATACTGAGACCCAAACTGTTGCTTCAAAAGACCATGACAATTTCGAATTACATTCATACCAATCAAACCTGGCACCAGTTTCTTTCTTTCTCTTGTCTCTAGATCTAGTGTATCTTTCACAACTAACACCCCCTGTTTTGGAAGTATTTGGTCCAGGATTTTGATATCTAGCTCTAGATATCCCACATATGGGATATCTAGGCCATTGGCTGCTTTTAACACCAGCCAACCACACTCATTCAATGCATCTGTCTTCTTTCCTGCAAAATGCTGTTTAAAACAACTCTCAGTTATCATGGAGACCATAGAACCAGTGTCAATCAAACAGTTTATTTCCGCATCCCCCATCTTCACCACAGTGACTGGACATTGACCCACCAATTGTTTGAAAATTTCTGGGCTGGTTTCTCGAACAACAGAGCCAGGTAACCCCTTATTTACTATGTGGCTCTCCACAGCAAGGGGTGTTAGTTTAACTGGCCAGGCTTGGGGGCTTGGAACTGGGATACATTATCAACAGTATTTCTTTGCTGCCCCCATACTTGACCGGGGTTCACAATCTCATTACAATAACGTCCAATATGTCCCACTTTTTGACACTTAAAACAAATAGGCTGTCCTGAGGGATCAAAGGCATATGATCTTCGTGACACTCCCTGCGGCTGCCTATTAACGACTTGCAAACTGGCCATTTTTTCAGTTAAATCACTTAACTGCTTTTGCTGACTTTTCATCATACCAAACAACTCTACTAACATTGAATCTGAACTCTGCTTTGCAATCACTGTTTCACTATCAATAGTACTAAAGGTCTCAGACCCCCCTGATGTTTCAGAAGAACTCACTCCATCCCCAGCCCACTCAACCGCTTCTTTGCGGACATCAAGAAATGTTAGGCTTGGTTTCTGTCTAATCATTCTTTTTAGCTCTCTACAGAGTTCTTTACTTCTCACATTCTCTGCAAACTGATCCCTAAGCATGATATCTTCTTCAGACACGCCCCTGGGATTACAACTTTTCAATTCTTTTAACAGAGCCATTAATGCATGTGAGAACTCAATCAGAGTTTCAGTTTTCCCTTGTTGTCTTTCAAAAACTGTCTCTGCAATGCAGTAAATGATTGAGCACTCCCAAACACTTCAAGAAGAGCTTCAAAAACTCCCTCTGGGCTGGAACGTATTTCCTTGGGTCTATACTTAATTTCCTGTTTGGCCTCACCCTCTAAGTGTTCCCATATAAAATCTGCTGCCTGAGCTTGAGTGAAATTTCGGGCCTTAAACACACTTTTCAGGTCCTCAATCCAATCACTCAAAGGTACACTTGAAGATTTACCTGTATACACTTTACATCTCTTCTCTCTTGGTACATAAACTACCTCTACCTTTGTTGTACTTCGTTCTTGCCGCACAGTCCCAGTGTCCATCCCTACATCTCTTGAAAGTCTCTCATTTTCAATGGCCAGTCTGTCCTTTTCCTCCTTCTCCTTCGCCAGTCTCCTCTTTAGGTCTGCCAGCTGCTCCTGAAGCTCCTCCATTATGACTCTCTGTACTGCTGATAAACCACAGTCCTTAGCCCCTGTTCGATCGTCTCTGTCTTCGCCACGGTTTTGATTTAATTTGTCCCACCGAAACAAACAAACAAAAAAACCCCAAAACAACAGAAAAAGAAAAAAAAAAGAAAAAAGAAAAGAAGTACCCCTAAATTGGAGATCCCATCCTCGTCGCCAAAATTCTGTTGTGTGGGTGTTTACACTCACCACAAGGTACTCCACTTTCTTAATAAATATTTCTTTTATTTAACAAGGGTTCCTTTTCTTTAAAAAACCTTTTAGACACTTAATTACATCAAAAAGAAACAAAACAACCTACAAAACTGCAAATAACAAAGAAAATTCAAAATAAATCAAACTCAAAATATAACCACATTAAATCAACAAACTGGGACAAATTAAATCAAAACCGAAGCAATCTGTTACAAAAAAAACAAAATTATACAAAAAAAATATCAATCACACATCACATAATTCCCAAAGAATAATAATAATAATAATACAAACAAATAATTTCCAATTAATTTCATACCTGTTACAAAAAACCCCCACTCTTACTCTATCCAATCTGGTTACTAGGATTCTCAGAGGTGCTTCCGATCTACAAATACATATAATACAAATAAAATAACTTTACATTTCTTCTCAAAACCCCACAACCAATCTCACACTTCATACCTTTTAGAACACCCAGGTTACACTCTCTGGTCGCTCTAGTTACTGGGGTTCTCGGGAGCACTCGCGGTCTACAAACACACATCCTTAACCAAACACCCCACACTATTTTCTTGTCAAATCAAACCCCTTAAAATGACTATATAACTCACCCTATCCTCCGTCAGTGCCGCATTTGTTTGGCGTGTATACCACGGTGTCTGTGCATCGCTCAAAATCTTCCGTGCTTGTCTCCCTTAAGTATTCCCATAGTTCCTCCCTGACCCCGCCTAACCAGAGCTCAATACCACACTAGGGTAAAGTCGCCTTTGATTTTATTCTCCTCTATGCACTTTCCTAAATGTCCGCTTTTCAAAATGTCCGCTTTTCACTAGGGTAAAGTCGCCTTTGATTTTATTCTCCTCTAAGCACTTTCCTAAATGTCCGCTTTTCAAAATGTCCGCTTTTCACTAGGGTAAAGTCGCCTTTGATTTTATTCTCCTCTATGCACTTTCCTAAATGTCCGCTTTTCAAAATGTCCGCATTTCACTAGGGTAAAGTCGCCTTTGATTTTATTCTCCTCTATGCACTTTCCTAAATGTCCGCTTTTCAAAATGTCCGCTTTTCACTAGGGTAAAGTCGCCTTTGATTTTATTCTCCTCTATGCACTTTCCTAAATGTCCGCTTTTCAAAATGTCCGCTTTTCACTAGGGTAAAGTCGCCTTTGATTTTATTCTCCTCTATGCACTTTCCTAAATGTCCGCTTTCCTAAATGTCCGCTTTTCACTAGGGTAAAGTCGCCTTTGATTTTATTCTCCTCTATGCACTTTCCTAAATGTCCGCTTTTCAAAATGTCCGCTTTTCACTAGGGTAAAGTCGCCTTTGATTTTATTCTCCTCTAAGCACTTTCCTAAATGTCCGCTTTTCAAAATGTCCGCTTTTCACTAGGGTAAAGTCGCCTTTGATTTTATTCTCCTCTATGCACTTTCCTAAATGTCCGCTTTTCAAAATGTCCGCTTTTCACTAGGGTAAAGTCGCCTTTGATTTTATTCTCCTCTATGCACTTTCCTAAATGTCCGCTTTTCAAAATGTCCGCATTTCACTAGGGTAAAGTCGCCTTTGATTTTATTCTCCTCTATGCACTTTCCTAAATGTCCGCTTTTCAAAATGCACGTGCAAATTTGTCTGATCCTTGATGCGATCGCGGGCAGCAACGCAAAGTTGATTCAGTTTGATCTAACATTTGATGTTTTTTAAAATTGCTGATTTACGTAGCAAATGAGAATCGAATAAATTAATGTTTGTATTTTCAGACAAAGGTCTTCTTAATGATTTTCAGTTTTGTTCGAGGTAATTCAAGCAATAGTTTTTCAATAACGGAAGAATATGTAAAAGTATGGTATTTGGGGTAAAAAGCGCCGCTGCTGTTGGGGCAAAAGACGATGATAATAATAATAAAAATGATAATAATGATAATACATAGTTTACTGACTTTTCCATTTGTTGATATGACATGGTCAGAGATAATACCCATATTTAATGAAACAACCATCATATCATAATAAAATATCATTTATTGTTACTACTGTAAATCTATATGAAATATTATGGAATCTCCTTCAACGCTTTCAGGATTGTACTTTTATGTCTATTTATTAGGTCTATTTTAATGACAGTATATTTATTGAACAAAAAATAATTATTTTATTTATCAAAATAAACAGAAAATAGAACAAACTTAGCTAATTAGTGATTTTTTTCCAACATGTAGTAACCTAGACATTATTAATTATTATTAAAACATATTTTAGCTAAAGTATTTGTATGAATACTGTGTGCCTTTTACCCACGTGTGGGGTAAAAGGCCCCCCTCACCAACTCATACATTTATAGGATTTTTAAACAAAATTAACTACTTTATGATTTAAAGCAGAACTAAGTAACTTTTTTACCTTCATAAATAGTTTTCTAAGTCCTTACGATGGTTAATTGACTTAGTAGTGGTGTGTTTGAGGCGTCTCTGGCACGTCTACGCCAAAAAACAGCACTTCGACCCGACACAATCTCGCCTCATGTTCACATTCATGCGAGAGTGACAAAATGCTTTATGGTAATTCAAAAACAATGTATATATTATGACTTTATAAGACTATTTCGAAATTTACCCACCTCCATCGAGATTTCTTGTACTGTATTTCCAAAACTGCTGCGCTGGTGAGCGTTGTAGTCGTTGTAGTCCAGAGCTGCGCTTGGAGTATTTACGACAGTCCCAGCTAACCAAAATACGTGACTGTTACGTAACTGCAACGTAATTTGGTGACCAAACTTTCGTCGTGGCGACGTAACCGGAAAAGTGAAAGGTGCCTATACGTCGCCACAACGTAACTTTGTGACGTTGCCAGTTAGTAACTGCGACGTCGTGGCAACGTTGTGTATCAATAGTTGTGTGTTGGTCATCAGTTGGTAATTCTTATATTTATTTATTTTTCTATGGGCGGACATGCAGTAGTTTAACCTAATTTATGTCCTCATTTGCCCAAACTAATGTAAAGGCTATTCCAACAGCTGTGAACGATGAATGCAGACTCGAAATTAATTCAATTCATTTATTTTGAAAAACACACAGAACATGAACAAAACTCCAAATAAAAATAATGAAATACACTCAAACTATAAATAAAAACATATAGCCTACAGCGAAACATAAAATAAAAGCATTCAAGACGTTTTGCTCTCAGTATCATTAAAAACATATGCTATGCTAACGTAACATTTTGCATAACACATATTTCAGACGATCAAGGAAATCACAAAGGTAAAAATATTAACAAAAGTACTTAAAGTAGACTGTGGGTAATGTTACTTAACCAATCTGACGCAGTTGTTGAACTTTATTGCTATAAAACTGACGAGAAACACGGAGAAACGTCGACGCTGTCCTCTCCAGCAGCTTGAATGTTTTCCCGGTTGCCATGGCAACTCTAACGGCCACCTGCACTAACGTAAACATAACAATAAAAAAAGGTTTTGCGTCTTTCCAAAGTTAACTTTATACATTTTTATAAAAGCCATTTATTCGTTGTCACCTCGGAAAAATAAATTCTCCTCTCAGAAAAATTAACTTTACACTCTTATCAACATACTGTGGGTACGCGCGCACTACATTTGTGGAGGCGCGCGCTGTATGTCACGTCACTATATATAAAAAGCAGTCATCCATACTCTGATTTGGTGAAAACAAACATTTTTTTTCTTAAGGGGACATTTCAGTCTTGTGTCTGACATTTAATTACACGTTTTATATTGCAAATTCTGGTAATAATAACATATAAAGAATGATGGTAATGAAATTACGAGCACATGACGTTGCTGTTACGTTGCCAGTAAGTCATGGAATGACCATTATATTACGAATAGAGGACGTATCTGGAACGTCCTTGGTAATCTTGTAACGTTTGGAGAACGTACTGACGATGTTGTGATATGGTAATTTGATGGTAATATTATTACGGGTGTAACGGGGCTGTCTCTGCGTTGTGTTGTGTATGAGTCAGGATGGACACCGATTCGCGCTTGAAGCCAGGCTTTTATTCTGTTGGCAACATTAAACAGCAGTGATCAGATTCGCAAATCACCCTCGTGTGTTCTATATTGAGGTGAACAAACTTGATGTTACTATAAATGTGATGAAGCATGCACACAAATCATACAATATACATTTAAACACATATCTATATCAATATTAGTCCATGAAATGGTTATACAATTAATACAATATACTTTTATCACGGAGCACTCACTCACCGCAGCCATTCACTCTCTCGGCTGGCGCGAATCTAAATGACCCTACCGGAACCAGTTCATTCTATGGGTGGAGTGTACAGGTTGAGTGCAATTAAAGGGGCCATACATGAAAATGTGTAGCAAGTGGAAACACCTTTTTAACCCTGTTACACGGGCATACAACGTTGTAGTTACGTTACTAGTAAGTCATGGAATTACCAATATATTACGAATAGAGGACGTATCTGGAACGTTCTGGGTAATCTTATAACGTTAGGAGAACGTACTGACGACGTTGTGAGATGGTAATCTGAAGGTAATGAAATTACTGGCATGCGACGTCGTAGTTACGTTGTCAGTTAGTAAGTCATGACATTACCAAAAAGTACGAATACATTACGTAACTGTTACGTCGTGTGTTAGCTGGGGTGTGATTCACTGAAGGAACCTCTAGGGGGAGCTTCGCAAATCTTACTGAGTTCCGCTTTAATTTCACACAAAATCTGTTGCTTTATCAATGTTCAATACAAACATATATATTTTTCCTGCAATCATACACTTTGAGAGTAGTGAAAGGCAATTTTTTCTTAAGGTGTGCCTTTAGCCCCGTTGTACCCTACTGTTGATGCTTCTGTAGCAGCAGTAGCCTAATTTATATGATGGAGAGGAGGGTTATATCCAGAGCAGAGCAGCAATCGTTTGCCTTTATAAAGAGCCGTCTGCATTGCAGTCATGAGGAAATGCTTTACGAACAATGTTCCCCGAATCCCCGCAGTAAAACAGGTCGAACAGTCTGCTGGATCCTCCAGAAGGTTAGCGTGAACACTGCGTTCAGCAGTCAGTTCTGCTCACTACATCATTGCAGACACAGACATGCACATAAACACGGTTTATTCAAACTTATTTTCCCCCGGTAGACTGACAGATGAACAACATCAAGTAGTTTAATGTGTCATTCCTAATGCATGTCTATCAAAAATAAAAAATATATAATTTACTTGCAATTTAGACTTGCCCTCATGGTGATCAAAAGATGAATAACTTTCTTTCTATGTGGAACTGTGGAATATAAAAGCAATAAAAAATAAATAAATGCAATAAATTTATATAAATATTAACCAGGAGTTATTAGTAATGTTGTGTTAATAGAAGTGTTTCATATAGTTCACTGTTTCACATCGAGTCAGAGACTTTTCTCTCTTTTCTATCATTCATATAATTAAAGAGCTCCAGTTATTCTGTATCTGTTTTTGTCTGTGTTTATTAACTGATTTGAACTGCAAGTGAGGTAACCCACTGCTTGGTTAATTTTCACTAACTGACGTTTGATATTGTGCTGTAGCCACATTAGGAAGTTGATGGATTGATGATTCAGCTGGTGGCGCCATCCTCTGGTCAGACGCGGGAATTCATTCAGCGAGCATTATGGGTATTCTCTAGCCGCTAGTCAGAGATTGTATATTAGCAAAGAATATAACAAGAATCGACAGTCAACAGAACGTTCCATTGGAACACCGTCGCCCAGCTTTAACATCACTAGTGATCATCAAATCCTTTTTACAGTTTATTTTACATACTTTGTGTTTAAGTCTTCCACTTTTTTCACAAAACCTTTGCTCTAGAAACCCAGTCAGTTTGGGTTAAAAGTCTTTAAAAGGCTTATAAACACTGAATTATTACCAACATATGAAATTAAATTAAGGACATGCATCAGAAAAATTGGGAATTTTGGACAATAAATATATGAATATAACAGCTTGATTTTGCAGTGTTGTCTAATGTCTGTTAAAGCAAAAGTGTCCAAAAGTGTGAATTAAAGGATAACGGACACAGCAATGCATCATGTATTATAAGATCATTATGTTTGTAGCGTGATCCATTAAAACGTACAATATAGCCTATTTCAATTCAGACCTAGATATTATTACTATTACTCCACTAGGTCTGAAATATATTGTTCGCTGCAAACATAATGATCTTAAATTTATTAATTATTTATTTACTATTAATAAATGTGTAAAGTTGCATAAAATGGAAATACTCAATAAAGTAGGCTAACTACATTACCTCAGATGGATGAATGGTTGGATTCCACAACTGGTAAAATAAAACATATATAGACAATACAACATTTACTGTAGGATCCATACAATTTACTGGTGACTTAATTTAAAAAACTGGGTAACACTTTATAACTGCACACTATTAAGCATTAGTTAAGCATTAGTTAATAGTTAATTCATCACTTATAAAGCATTAATAGACATTAGTAAGTAGTTTATAAATACAGCTAGAATTACTTTATTCTTGATTTATAAGCATATCTATAATGTGTTTAATAATTGTTTTTCATACTTTATTAATAATCAATTTATCATTTCTAAATTAAGTATTACATTATTTACCAGTTATTTAGGAGTTGTCAGTAGTTCATTTAGGAAGTGTAAGTAAATGATTACAGTATTTCACAATTGCTAAAACACTAAACCCCATTCTCTGAACCCAATGCTCAGTGACCTAAACCCATTTGTCGAATCAGTAACTTTGTAGACAAAACCTTACAGTTTTTTACGATTGCTTACACACTAAAATTAAACTTTTCCCACAATTAGCAAAACCTTACACTCAAGGAGCAAAACACAACGCTAGATCTGCACAACTATAAGCACATTCTCAGCCTCACACTTTTTGCAAAACACTACACACATTGTTTTGCACAACACTAAACACACTTCTCTACATTAGACACAGAAATCTAACATAATGTCACTTCTTTGCCATTTCAAGACACTGCTTTCCAAAATACCAACCCTATAAACCAATTGATCAAACACAGCCGTCAGGTGTGAAGACACTCAGGTGCTTTACTGTAAACTCAACAATCAGGTGCTATAGTACTATAAAAAGGCAAAATGTGAGTTTATGAGTCTTCATCAAAATGAAAGGCAATGTTGCAGTAAGAGGGAGAGGGAGAAACATAATTTAGAATCATTTTGAATGTCCCGGGACAACGCGGTGGTAACATCCCAATGTATGTTGCAATCACGCAGAATGTGGTCCTCCACCAGCATGCCAACTTAGGCTCTTACAACACGGCCCACATATTCACATTTCAGACAGACTGCACAAAATCGTCACAGCAGAAGACCAAATGGATGCAGAGCAGATGAGATACACTGTCATATGGGACAATGTAAATTTCCACCTATCTGCCCTGGTCAAAAAACTGGTTTCATTAGCATTCACAATTTTCACTCCAATACATCCCACCATACGGTTCCTTCCTTAAACCCATTGAGGAGTTTTTTGTTTGTTTGTTGTTTTTTTTGGCACGGAAGGTTTACAATCTCCAGCCCTGTGTCAGGATATGCCTCATTCAAGCCATGGAGAAAGCCTGACCAAACTGATGCAGGATCTGTGCAAGGATGGATTCACCTTTCAAGAAGATTCTTCCCTCGCTGTCTTGCGTGAAAGGACATCGCCTGAGATGTGGATGAAGCGATATGGCCAGATCCAGCTTTTTACAATGTGGTGAGAAATAAATATTTTCATCAATGTGCAGTACTTATCTTGTGTTTATATATATATATATATTCAAGTACTTTACTCTAACAATATCTCTGAAAAAATCAAACCCAGACTATATCATTGGAAAAGTATAAAAGTTACAAGTGTTTAAGATTGAGCACAGCAGTGTGTAAATGAATCAAACAGAATCAGGATGTATGAACCATGTGTGTTCCTTACGGTGTCAAAGTTGGGTTTTGTTAAATTAATGTAAAGTTTTGAATGAAGTGTTTCATTTTGCAAATGATCTGAAGTGTTGTGCTACTTTGGTGTAGGGTTGTGTTAATTGTGTGTAGTGTTTTGACAAACCGGGCCCTGTTTTCAAAATTGTGCTTAAGCAATCGTAAAAAACTCAGTAAACAAGTTCAGGTAGTTAAGACACTGTTTGCAAATCTCATCCACTCTTTTTGCAAAACTCTAAACACATTCTTACTCACTAAAACACATTTTGCACTGTGTTGCAAAATGGTAAATGCATGTGGCAAAAGTTAAACACAACTACAACACAGTTGTCATCCTTTAAACACAATGACTCAAAATTATTCACACTTATTTCTAATGATGTGATCAAATCGACTGTATAAAATATAGGTCAGTTCAGAGTGCACAGGTAACACAGGTGCTGAATGATGATACCAACAATAGATGGAAACAATCTGAAAAGTAGAGGAGGAAGAGTATGTGTAAGAGGATGATGAGGAGAAAGAGCAAGGGGTGTGGAGACAAGGCTGTCAAGGCTGGATCCGGCACAGGTTTTTCCCTTTGCCTGGCAGGAGACGACATTGCCTGTGATGTGGAAAATGTCCTCAACAATATTCAATGATCAACAATATTATTGATCTGACAGTACTGACATTATGGGATGAGAACTGAACTAGCCTAGATGATGACATCACTGTTTTCTGCAGAACTGCTTTATAGAGGAAAATAATTACAGTAATTTACATAATAACTGATAGTCTTTACAATGTAAGTGAATCAACACTGATCTGACTTCAGCTGAACAATGACACTATTTTCTTTTAGAGCTGTACAGCCAAAATGAACCCTCTTTGCATTACTGATTATCATGTACCTGTTATCACTGTAAAGCTGCTTTGACTATACTATACTATACTATACTATACTATACTATACTATACTATACTAGACTAGACTAGTATCTGTGTAGTATAAATAGCAATTGAAATAAAGGTGACTTGACTTGATTTAGGCCGGACCCAACATGAAGACGTGATGCTGAAGCAGAATGAATCTCTCACTGACTCTGAACTTAGATTTTGTGTGTGTGTGTGTGTGTGTGTACTGTATCATGCTTTTCATTTAGAGTTTTCTTTGACCTTTTAGTCATTTGCATTTAGACTGCTGAATGTTTGCAGTATGTAAGTATATACAGACATTCAATAATATTGAATATAATACTGTACTTGCAGTACATACAGTATACTTTAAATTCACATTACTTGTGATTTCTATACATTTTATGTGATGGCAAAATGTGTTTACTGTATTACAATATACTTTTTTTTCTGTAACCTCATGTTCTGGATGTTGTGTTTTCCATTTTTTAATGTAGTGTCTAATGAATGATCTGTATGTGTTTATATTTTGCTTAATGTGTGTATGATCTGAAAGCTTTGTTTGATTTTGCCATAAGAGTCAGAAGTTTTGTGAAATTAGTTTGAAGATTGGATTTGTGTTTAATGTTTTGAGAAAATGAGTGATGGTTTCAAGAAATGTGTTTTAGCAATTGTGAAATACTGTAATAAACTATTTACAGTTTTTTTGGATTGCTTAAGCACAATTTTCAAAAGAGGGCCCGTGTTTTCAAAACACTACACACAATTAGCAAAACACTACAGATCCTTTGCATAATTAAACACTCTTGTAAAAACTATACACTTCTGTTTAAAAACCACACTTTGTTACCACACGTTTCACATTTCTATACTCTGTTTGCACGAGTTACACTCTGCTGTGATAAACCTAAAACACTTTTAGCACTTCTACTTCCCTATGATTAGAGTAGGCTACCATCAACAGTGTGTAGTACAAATATAATGTTAATTCACCAAACACTACACAAGACCAATGTTGCAGACTGAAGAAACTCATTTATTTGTCAACACGGCCAAAATGTTGACATGGAGATTCATAATACTGTAACAAAATGTCACTTTACGTATTGTACTGTAAGTTTACTGTAAAAAAAAACAAAAAAACAAAACAAAACAAGACATTGTCTCTTCACCTAGCTGGATCTGGCCAGAGAATTTCATCAACATCACAGGCAATGTTGTCATTAGCAAGAAAGAAACGTCTTGAATGACGAATCCATCCTTGCATTGCTGCTACCTCCATCTGGTCACAGGCCTCCTCCATGGCTTGGATGAGGGGTACCTCAGCCTGGAGACGGAGATCATATACCTTCCACCGCCATGCTGAGAAAAACTCTTCTATAGGGTTGAGGAATGGAGAGTATGGTGGAAGATATAGGACGGTGAAATGTGGATGTTGCTGAAACCAGTTCTGAACCAGAGCAGAGCGGTGGAAAGACACATTCAACAATGTATTGCATATGATCTGATTTGCTGCTGTTATGTTGTGTGTGAGTGCAACAAGCTTACTCACTAGCGTAGGACTTCAAAGTTCTTTTGTACTCAACACAAAACGTCAGTGAATAAAAGTCTTGAATCCAAAGTTCTTCGTTTGACTGTTTAATTATGAATCTCAAAACATAAAAAGAAATAAAAACTTAGGATCTTTACTTTTCTAACAAATTAACTGCAGTTCCGTGCAGGTCAAAAGACTGTGTTGCTCCAAAGTCCAGTGGCTTCTGACTGTTTCACAGGGTTCTATTTCTTTTATACTAAATCTAACAGCCAATCAAATTACATTATACTAAATCACTGGCTATGCTTACGTTCCAATTTCTACGTTTCATTTGCAACACAGGTTTTTCTCAGATTTTACAAAATAAACCAAAAAATATTATTAATTCCATAGAAATGGCTTCAACATATCCCGGTCCCTAATTGACTAGGCCTTAACATATCAATTATCAACTTAAATTTAAACTGAAGTCATTTACACTTACATTTAACACTTTTTCTATTTCTTTTAGCAAGAATCTTCTTCTCTTCACAGGAAAGTGTTTAAAGGTAAACATTAACTGGTAATTTCTATTCTATTCAAATCTTTCTCTTCCATCTTCAGTCTTCTCCCTGCAACAAACAAAGTTTAGTTATGGGTCTTTGAATGATGCTGGTCTTCGTCCGAACTTCAGCACTTCGGACAATGCCTTTGGAATCAGGCAATACCCTCATGATTCTGCCTAACATCCAGGAGTTTCTTGGCAGAAACGAATCTGCGACGAGGACAACATCTCCATCCTTGAAACTTCTCTTTAAGCTGAGCCATTTTTGCCGTTCTTGCAGAAGCGGTAGGTATTCGTGAGTCCACCTTCGCCAGAAAAGATCCGCCATATATTGTATTTGTCTCCAGCGCCGGCGGGCGTAGACATCATCCTTAGTGAACACACCAGGTGGAAAACTAGGCTGTGTTTTCAACGCGAGCAGATGATTTGGCGTCAGCGGCTCGAGGTCATTGGGATGATCTGTGTTCGTGGTTAAAGGTCTCCCATTGATGATGCTCTCAACTTCGCATAAAAGAGTGTGTAGTCCTTCATCTTCTAAGAGCTGTTGTTTCACAACAGAGCTCAGCACTTTTCTCACCGTACGGATTTGGCGCTCCCAGATACCGCCGTGGTGAGACGCAGCAGGCGGGTTAAAAATCCATTGCACACCCTTCCTCATCATGACTTCATTAATGCGAGACTGATCCAGCTCTGCCAATGCCTCGCGCAGCTCTCGTTCAGCACCGACAAAGTTGGTGCCATTGTCGGAACGAATAATTGACACTTGACCTCTTCTGGCCTGAAAACGCCGTATGGCATTAATGCATGAATCAGTGTCAAGAGAATGGGCTACTTCTATATGTACTGCCCTGACAGTTGTGAAGAGCACTCCATAACGCTTAACCTTTGCACGTCCTCTTCTGACCTCGAAAGGTCCGAAATAATCTACACCCGTGTTGGTGAAGGGTGGTTTGTCGGGGAGCAGACGGTCTTGTGGCAGATCTGCCATTTTCTGCTCTCCTGCCTTTGCATGCATTCTTCTGCAGAGGTTGCACTCTGAAATCACTTTTCTTGCTGCTGCATTGGCTCTTGGTATCCAATACCGTTGTCGCAATATGGCTAAGACGTGGTTTCTACCTCCATGTCCATACTCTTGATGGATGTGGTGGAGAATGAGGTGAGCTATTCTGTGCTTTTTATGCAGAATGGCAGGATGCTTAGCCTCCTCAGGCATCGCCGATCTGTTCAAACGTCCTCCTACTCTCAACACATCCTCTTGCAAGTATGGATCCAGTTTGAAGATAGAACTGTTCTTTTTCACAAGGGAGCCTGCCAGCTGCAAGGCTTCTATCTCCTCCATGTAAGTTTGTCTCTGACTGTATTTAACCAGTTCAATTTCAGCTCTGGATAGATCTTCCACGGTAAGTATTCTTTTTTCTAGGTTTTTCTTGCACATCACCATTTGCTGTTCAACTATAGATCTGCATTTCTCTAGATCATTTTCATTCTGCTGTATGTTCTGCTCAAACTCTTTTCTCTTCTCGCTCAGGTGCCGCAACATCCTTCTCAAGTGCAAAATCCAGGCTGCCGCCTTTTTCAGCTTATGCCAACTGGAGTAATACTCAACGAGCTGATTCAGTGGATCTGTGCACTCGTTTGAGTTTGTGCATGACACTGCAGCAGATGTCTTCACCTCAACATCATCTTCAGTCAGGTAAGGACACTGTTCAGGTTGTTTTGGCCATTCAACTTCTTTTCGCAGAAAACTAGGCCCCTGAAACCAGCTCTTACTTTCCATGAAGCTCTGGATCTTCAAACCTCTGGAAGCCTGATCTGCTGGGTTTTGTGTGGTGTTGACATACTTCCACTGAGAAGATGTAGTCGCTTCTCTAATGAAAGAGACACGGTTGGCTACAAATGTCTTGAAACGAAGGGCATCATTTTCAATGTACTTTAGTACCGTTGTACTATCCGTCCAGAAGACCAACTCCATCAGGGGAACTTCAAGTTCTTCTTTCAACATCCGATCGATCTTGACTGCAATCATTGCTGCCGTCAACTCCATTCTCGGGATCGTGATCTGTTTGAGCGGAGCGACTCTAGACTTTCCCATCAAAAATGATACGTGTTTCTCACCTCGGTCATTTGTCAGCAAGAGATACGACACAACGCCATATCCGTCTCGACTAGCGTCTGAGAAATTGTGAATTTGAGCAGCTTTTGTGGGCCCAAATGCAGGGGGTTTGAAACATCTGTTCAGACGGAGTTCTGAAAGCTTGTCTAAGTCTGTCAGCCACTTCATCCATGTCCGGCATTCCTTTTCGTGGATCTCTT
Source organism: Chanodichthys erythropterus (assembly GCF_024489055.1). Lineage (NCBI taxonomy): Eukaryota > Metazoa > Chordata > Actinopteri > Cypriniformes > Xenocyprididae > Chanodichthys > Chanodichthys erythropterus. Next base: position 4,200,327 of record NC_090229.1, read on the forward strand.
CGTCCCAACCTTTCTTCTCTTGGCAGAGATCTCTTAAAATGAGTTTGATGGGTAGTAGGAGTGGTGCCAAAAAACCCATTGGGTCATACACCGAACTGACTACAGATAAAATGCCCCGTCTTGTGCATGGCTTGTCCGGCAAATGTATTTTGAACCTGAAGCTGTCAGAACTTGTGCACCACTGCATGCCTAATGCCCGTTCCACTGGTAACTCATCATGCTCCAAATCAAGATCTTTCACTTCAGCCGCTCGTTCGTGGTCAGGAATGGGGCTCAGCAGGGCTCTGTTGTTGCTGACCCACTTGGTCAAATGGAAACCACCACTGGCACACAATGTCATCAGTTCCCTTGCAAGAACAACGGCTTTATCTTCTGTGGCTACTGACTTCAAACAGTCGTCCACGTAGAAGTTCTTGAGGACTGTCTGTGTGGCTTCTGGGGTACTCTTTGATGCTGCATCTTCCGCTGTTCTTCTTAATGCATATGACGCACAACTAGGAGATGATGTAGCACCGAACAAATGCACACACATTCTGTACTCTTCTGCTTCCACATTCAGATTACCACCTGGCCACCAGAGAAAGCGCAGCATATCTGCGTCTGTGTCTGGAATCCACACCTGGTAAAACATGGACTCTATATCTGCCATCATGGCTACAGGCTCCTGTCTAAATCTCAACAATACTCCGATGAGGTTGTTAGTTAAGTCAGGCCCTTGCAACAACTGGTCATTTAGCGACACACCTTGGTAAGTTGCCGCACAGTCAAAGACGACTCTGAGTTTCCTCTTTTTTGGATGGTAAACCCCATGGTGTGGAATGAACCATACTCTTCCATCACTGCGAATCAACTGTTCTTCTGGAATCTTTACTGCGTAGCCTTTTACCAGTATGTTGTCCATAAAAGCCTTGTACTCTTGAAAGAAGTCTGTATTCCTACTGATCTTCCTCTTCAAAGAGTTAAGCCTCTGTTCAGCAATACCACGGTTGCATGGCATCTTCACCTTGTCATCCTTCAGAGGCAACTTGATGCAGAAGTGTCCATCCACGAGCTGAGCTGATGTTGTCACCGTATGCATGAACTGTTTGTCATGTTGCGACTGTTCTCGTCTATCGTCACATCTTCTTTCTGGAAAATCTGCATTGTAGTGCTTCATAAGCATGTCTTCAACGCTTATCACAGAAATACGGTTGACAAGGAAACTTTGTCTTTTGCCATCATCTGATTCCTTCTCTTGGCATCTGCTGATTGGCCCATTGACGACCCAGCCAAGAGCTGTCTTCACAGCGTATGGTCCGTCGTTCTGGCTATTAATGATCTCCCATGGCTCCATGGCTTTGTACGCGTTGACACCGATGAGCAGACCAACTTCTGCTTCAAGTTTTGGGAGATGGACTCGACTCAGGTAAGACCACTTCTCTAAATCTTTCTTCTGTGGGATGTTGGCCTTTTTTGCAGGTATATCCGGCTGAGTATACACATTGGGAAGCTGAATGTAATGTAACGCGGTGGTTACGGAGCAAACAAGGATAGCTCACTATTAGACAGACTTCACAGAGGCGATGGGTGTCACATAACCGGCGCTTTATTCCCCATGGAATTTAGGTGACAGTCTGTCACAAATGTTGTGCCGTCCACAGCATTACTTGAGAAATAAATGAAAATACAAGAGCAACAGAAAAAGAATGAAAATAACCCGCATACATGCGGTGCTCTGATCACACATACAATGCAGATCATCAACAGTTTAACGGGAGCGCGCAGTTCTTAAAGGGGCCACACCATATTTCTACTCGTTACAGTAATCTTGCTCCTCTAAACCACACACCTCCAGATCGGTAAGTTCATAGCTATTCACTTTCTGTTCTTGCGCTATAGTACGAAGCAGGAACTCTGTCTTTCTGCCCCGCATATTCAACTTCTTCGCCAATTCTTCAGTGCAGAAAGTCGCTGAGCTTCCTTGATCCAGGAAAGCATAGGTCTTGATTATCTTTGTGTCTTTCTTGTGTTTTATCTGCACAGGTACGATGGGAAGAATACACTCACTGTTCCCGGCCCCAGTATGGTCACCTTTTCTAGCAAGAGCACTTGTGACCTCACTCGTGCTTTGTAACTTGTCGTCTGCACTGTTGTTCTTTGATGAAGCATCTTCTTTAACAACATGCAAGATAGCTGGGTGCTTGAATGAACAATCTGGACAAGAGGCCCTTTTTTTACAGTCCTTGAACATATGACCTGCCGTCAGACACCCAAAACAAAGGCCGTTCATTTTCAAGAACTGAATTCTTTCTTTTAGAGGCTGTTCTCGAATCTTGTTGCATGCATTCAGTGCATGGTTCTTCTGGCAGTAAAGACAGGGACTTTGAAAAACACTTGCTGACTTGGCTGCAAAAGGTTTCTTCTCAGGTTGGCTTTTACTGACATTATTTTCAGTAGCAGATACATTCACAGCAAAACTGCTTCTTTTAGACTCACTTTTTCTAATGCTTGGTTTCTTTTTTGAGCTGGTCTGATCACTTGAAGTGGAGTCCAGGATATCTCCAAACAGCGGGTCATTGGCAACCTTTGCTTGTCGGTACACATATTCCACTAAATCAGGAAATCTGGCTCTTTTTCTTGTTCTTTCTTGTATGTCATAAGCATAACTTCTCCATCTTTCTTTCAGTTTGAATGGAAGTTTGGATAAAATGGACTTCATGTTGGTAGGATTGTTCATTTCTTCCATGTAGTCCACATCATTCACTGTGTTACAACATCCAACTAAGAACAAAGCAAAAGCATTCAATCCTTTTCTGTCTTCTGGCCTTATCTGAGGCCATTCCATGGCCTTCTTGATATAAGCTGTAGCGATGGTCATTTCATCTCCATAGTGACGATCAAGCAGTTCTCTGGCTTCTTTATAAGCTCTGTCGGGTTTCATGTGCTCACAGCTCCGAATGAGATCAAGTGGCTCTCCGCTCGTGAACTGTTCGAGGTAGTACAGCCGGTCCTGATGACTGTCTGTTTTACTGTCGATAGCATGCTCGAATGCCCTTATGAATGATCTGTAAGTCAGAGGATCTCCTGTAAATGTGGGTATGTCTCTTTGAGGGAGTTGAGACAAACTCTGTTGTTTAATTAGCATCTCTGTGACTTCGTTTTGACGCTGTAACACTTCGTGCAGGCTATCTGTAGAAAAATCAGTGTGATCATGATGATTAAGATGTGGCGTGCTGCTGACAGCATCAAACCTTGACGATGACTTTCTTCTATCTGAAGCACCAACTTGAGTGACTGGCTTTGGATCGAATGTAAGGGATATCTTACCAGCTCCACGACACACATAATCATCTACATTGTGTTTTTCTTGTCTACACATCAGGGGTTCAAATCTGGGTCCTGAAGGTAGCTCTAATAAATCATATTTAGATTCATGAGCATCTTCAAAATCTTCGTAAACCTTCAGTTTGGCGTCTGAAGCAGCAAGCTCAGTTTCAAGCTCCAATTGCTCTTTTTTAATTCTCAAGCGAATTTCTTCCTGTTCTATTGCTTCTCTCTTTTTCATTGCTGCAGCTCTTGCCAACAGTGCTTCGCGTTCAGCTTTAATTCTCAGCATTGCAGAAGTCGTACTGGAAGTATGGCTTACCACGGAGTTAGCTTTGGATACACTATCATGTGGCCTAATATCATCTTCCTCATCTTTTAGGACATCTGCAATCCATTTGTTTGTGTCTTCTATAAACCGCTGAAATTCTGAATATCTGTTCTGATAAGCATCTTGATCCGCTTTCTTATCATCTTCATCTATTAACTCACACAACTCTTCATTAATCCGTTCATACTGTCTTAAGCATCTTTCGAAACGTAGCAATTCTTCATCTTTAATGAAATTAACATTGTGTTCATTTTCCTTCAATTTGGCTAAATCATTCTTCTGTTTGGTTAATTGTGCCAACTTTCCCTTGCGTTCTCCTTTCAGCCTGTGTAGTTTCTCCTCTACAGCCTTTTCTGTGGGCTTTGGCGCCCTCTTTTGGTCAAGACACGCAGCTGCGCTTTCATCTGCCATGTCATGTCACTTTAAAAATCTTCACGCAAAACTGTCACAATTCTTAATATTTTCCACAGCTTTTAATCTTCTTATAAACACTCGTTTAAAAGAGTCACTGATGTGCAGGATTTATGTCAAGCTCTATGACTTTAAGAATGAAATATCCAGTGAACACTTACTTTCACTTTTAGACGTTGGCTAATAGAGTCATGAAGAAAATATCAGAATAACTGTTCCAGGGAAAGTTTCATTCAGCCAACGACTCACTCTCAAGATAGGCTACCTCTGGCTTTCTTTCTGTATTCTTTTGCTGCGACGTACTTTTCGTCCGAATTTGTCCCTTGTCTGTTGTTAGCAGCCGCTAGCGTGTTTCCCTCAGATTCGCCCAGTCGATTAGATCGCCGTCATCACGAGTGTCTTTTTCTTTAGCGATCTTCTCACGCGGCTCGTCTTTCGGCTTTGTCGAGCGATCTTCTGAACTTACTCGATATTTTGACTATGTCGAGCAGTCTTTTGACTTTGGATGTGAGTGCAACAAGCTTACTCACTAGCGTAGGACTTCAAAGTTCTTTTGTACTCAACACAAAACGTCAGTGAATAAAAGTCTTGAATCCAAAGTTCTTCGTTTGACTGTTTAATTATGAATCTCAAAACATAAAAAGAAATAAAAACTTAGGAGTGGCTTCTGACTGTTTCACAGGGTTCTATTTCTTTTATACTAAATCTAACAGCCAATCAAATTACATTATACTAAATCACTGGCTATGCTTACGTTCCAATTTCTACGTTTCATTTGCAACACAGGTTTTTCTCAGATTTTACAAAATAAACCAAAAAATATTATTAATTCCATAGAAATGGCTTCAACATTGTGCAATTGGTCCAAGAATGTAAGTATGAGTGCTGTGTTGTAAGGGCCCAAATGGGCATGGCGGTGGAGGACCCCATTCTGTGTAATGGCTGCACAGAGTGTTATATTACCCCCACGTTGCCATGGGACATTGACTATTGCCCTCTGGCCAATGATGTTTCTTCCCTCCTTCGTGTTCTCGTCAGGTTGAACCCAGCCTCATCTATGTAAATGAACTCATGCTGGATCTCCTCTCCATCCATTCGTAAAACTCTCTGAAGAACAGTGTCAGGCAAAATTGTGTAGTTCAGTGTAGATCTAGTATACATATTACAGTACAGTAAGATTATGAGACAGTATGCAAGATCACACTGCTAGTGAATACATACTTCTGCATAATCATGCCGCAGTTGTTTCACCCGTTCGGAATTGTGGTCAACCAGTGTTGCGCGGATCTCATTTGTCAGATTTGGTCCTCTTTGAGCACCTTCTTGTCTTCCACTTCCTCTACCTCTACCTCCAGCATGGCCTCCTTCTCTTCCTCTTCCTCTGTTGATTCCTCTTCCTCTCCTTCCTCCTCCTCCTTGTCCTTCTCCTCGTTCTCCTCCTCATCTTACTCTTTCTCTGACTCTTTCCATTGTGCTTACAGTTTTTTACAGACGCTAGGACACATTTCTCAATACTTAGGTCATTTTTGCTAAACTCTTCACACAGTTCTCCTAACCAACTTTCAGTTTGGCAAAGCAGTTCATTTCACATTCAAAATGCACTAAATCTACCAAATCACTGTATTCAGGTCTCAAATCAACTCATTCTTTCAGAGCACTAGCAAAGGTTGACAGCCGACAGACACACTTTGTCACCCACAAAACAATGACCTGAAAAACACTAACAACATGTAGCATTATACAATGTTTTCTTGTGTAAAACAAGGACACATTTCTGTTTATAATTCACTGCAATATATGTTACTGGAATGAATCAGACATGATGCAGAATTCGTCAATATTTGATGTTGTTTATTTATTTTTATAATTTTTTTTATAATTCCAAAATACAAGAATTTGTATACACACCATCCACTGATACAGATACAATTCAATTGTTTTTATAGCATTTAATTTTCAGATTTAAAATATATTTCATTAAAATATTACTGTAGGAATGTAGCAAATTTCTGTCTTATTCAGTTTTGTATTATGTTATTGTTTTGAACATAAGTTTAACAGTTTTGAAAACAGTATGTAAGCATGTGCAGATTGGCCTGTACATACAAAGAGTTTTGGCAGTTGTTGTGTCTGAGTGAGAAAAGAGTTGATGAAATTTGAGAGATGTAGTCACTGAATGCATTTTGTGCCAAAGCAATGATAATTGATCCTCAGTTTAGCCCACATAGACTTCTGTTGTGCTCACTGTGTGAAGAGTTTTGCAAAAGTGACCTAAGTATTGAGAAATGTGTCCTAGCGTCTGTAAAAAACTGTAAAGCCGATGAACTCACCTGCTGCTTTTTATAGTGCTTATACACCTGATTGGTGTGTCTACAATTAAGCAAACAAGTGTTTGCACACCTGATGACTGTGTTGAACCAGTTGGTTGGACGGTGTGGTAATTTGACAGTCAGTGCTGTGGTATTGCAAGGAAGTGACTTCATGATAGATTTTTGTGTGTAGTGTATGTTAAGTGTGTTTAGTGTTTTGCAAATCACTGTGTGTAGAGTTTTGCAACAAGTGTGAGGTTGACAATGTGCTTATAGTTGTGCAAATATGGGCTGATGTTTTGCTTCTTGAGTGTAAGGTTTTGCTAATAGTGTACTACTTTTAATTTTAGTGTGTAAGCAATCGTAAAAAGTAGAAAGTGCAATAGGACACGAAAAAATAACTCAATTTGGTACTCGTGAGCTGTTTGAGAGTTGGCTTTATGTGTGCAACAGTTATAGTTCTGTGGTGCACAAGCTTTTGGTGTGAGCGCTAAACCTGCGGAAATGACTAAAATTATGTGCAATATGAGCACTATTGAACCAGAGTGAATGAGATGAGTGAGAGAGAGGAGAAGGTGAGTGTCACTTCACCATCAGAGAGAAGAGAGAGAGAGAACACACTTCTGATATCAGTGTATCGATACTGCAGAAAATGAGTACTGGAACAGTTTCAGATATTTCTGTATCAATACTTACTGAAATTACGATATTTTTGACAATAGTTTGACTGAACACTTTATAGGCATTTATTGTCTCTGTCATTTAAATTTCAACAATATCATTGATCTGACTTTACTGACGCTGCTGTTTGAGATCTGAACTGAGCTGCACAGTGACAATTAGATGAAATGAACTTATTTAACAATTGATGATGTTCATAACAGAACTGAATCAACACTGAACTGACTTCAGCAGAACAACAGTTTCTCTGAGTTTCTGTCCATTCAAAAGTCTAGTTCAGTTGCTGCTGATTTACTGTCTATCCAGTGACAGTTCTTCTTTAAAAGTGTTCATATAAACCCCGGCAGCTGCTCAACACAACTTTGTTTCTGGAGTCTGAAAGTTTTGACTGCAGGACACATCAGACTGTGAGAGTGACTGTACCTGATGTCACATGACCGCTCTGATGTCACATGACCGTTTCACACAGGTGTGGCTGGAGAGCCTCTGCTGGTGGACAGTCAGAAGGACATCTTTGACTAGATCCAGACTGCAAGACACGTGCCAATCTGCAGAGTATGGCAGACAAGCTGCTTTATCATAAAGTCACTAAAAGCAGCAACATTGAGGATTTGATTGTACCCTGTTGCTGTTCTCCAAACTATACCAAACAATGTATGTAGGAGAGCTGAGGAGAGACTGAAGAAAAAGAAAGATGGTAGTGATGAAAAAAAAAAAAATCCAGTCTATTTGACAGTTAAAGAGAAGGTATTCATATTATGCTTGAAGACTTTTCCATGGGACTAAACTGGGGAAGCGTGTCTCCAACATCAGACACCAGTGTGCTGCTCTTCGTGGTTTGAAAGAAAATCTGAGCGAAGGTGAGGATGTCCTGCATATTGACAAGTACAGGAGTGAAATCCAAGCAGTACATTTTGGAGATTCAGATAAACATGCCTCACTTTACTCTGGTGTGGCCTACACCAAAAACAGTGTCGTCTCAGTCTGCTCAATCAACTCCTCTTTTCATTTGGGCACATCGATCAAAATCTAATATAATAAACTCTTACCCAAACCAATATTAGATTTCAGAGTGTGACAGGTGTACAGTTCAGCATTTGGTCCTTAGAGCAGTTAATTTATCTATTTGACAAATGTATAATTAATGTACATTGTGGAAAAACTGGTAAAACTAGTTACAAAATGATCTTAGAGAATTCTTGAGTGGCATAAGTTATTCTATTTTTAAATAACAGCTGTATATTGAGATGTGGTGGAAAGTTTGTCCTCTCACACACCTTAAAACTAGACAAATTATTTAAACTTATGAGACTGTGTTACATGACGTTTTTTTTTATTTAACTTTACAAGGCTAAAAGTGCCTCTAGTTTAAGAAACGCCCAAAATTGAATTTACACCTGTATGATGTTGTGCTGTAGCCACATTGGGAGGCTGATGGATTGATGATTGAGCTGCTGGCGCCACCCTCTGGTCAGACGAGGGAATGTGTGTGTGCTGGTCATTGAGGTCATAATAGTGTATTTAATAGTAAAAGAGACATTTTGGTAGAGATGTGAGTGTGTTTAAAGTTGTGAAACCTGCTACACAACAAAAGTTGATGGTGCTTTTAATAATAATAGTCATGCATAATATTTTTATTTAAATTGAAGTTTGTGAAGTGAGAGAGAGAAATGACGTCACATGTCAATACTGAGATGATTCATTCTGTTACAAGATTGTCATTCTCTCAAAAGTATAGCAGCAAACTTTTGTTTCTTAGAAATGTTTGTACAAAAGTAAACTGAAGAGAAAAAAGTTGTGAATGGTGATTTTGTGTTAAATTTTAGATAATGTATTGGGATAATATGGTGATGAAACCATAAAATAGATCAGGAAATATGAACTGAAACACTGTCATTCAAAAACCATGAGATTTTTGTGAAAATGTTGACTTTTGTTTTTGTTTTGGGTCAGTTTGTGTTTTCTCTGTCCATTAATGTCCATTGAAATAATGAGTTTTAAAGATTATACTGTGTTGTATTATATCAAGGAAATGACATTTTTATTATTATTTTATTATTTATTTTTTATTAATTATTATTTTAGATTTTAGATGCCTGTTGCTACACATTTGGCCAATGTATTAAATATTTGGCATTACTTACAATATTATTGTTATTTATTTATTTTTGTTTGTTTTAAGAAATGCCTTATGAGCAGAAATGTACAGTTATTGTTAGTTATGTGTGTGTGTGTGTGTGAGAGAGAGAGAAGGAGGAGCAGAACAACTGTTAAATCATTACTTTCTATTTGGCGTTGATTCAACAGAATGAATCATAATAAACGAAACATAAAACATTTTGTTGTGATTCATGTGTCTGTAATGTGTGAAGCCGGTTTAAAGCACAGATGTCCTGAGACAGTGTTTGTCAGAACTGATCTGTGTCATGGGTGTGTTTGATCCCGTCATTCATCTGTTTTATTTTGAGAGTTACAAAAATCTAGTCCTACTTGTTCTTCAATTCACACAAATAGTTCTGGTTTTAGTTTCAGTTTAAAACGTTCATATTTACACAGTCTTCACACAGAAAATAAGTGAAAATCATAATGAGGTGCTAATTTCACATAATCTAATGAATGTAAACCTGCAATAAATATGTTTGTCTGTAGGCTTTGATGGCTGTAATGATGTTGCTGCTTTATGTGTCTGATGAGGAGACGGTATTACCTCAATTTTTATCAATTATTTCTGCAATAATTAGTAAAAAAAAAAAAAAAAACATGATCTTATGAAGTGTCCCACATACTTTGGTTTGATTTTCTGTATGTTTAGAAACAGTCATTATTTTTGCAGTTTAGTTTTGTAATGTTGGGAATGTTGTGAGATCTGGTCAGGTTGTGAAGCAGGAACAGGTGGAGTCAGATACACTTTCACATAAGTTTTGGTCAAACACTGAGACACTGAGAGAATCATCACATAATCACCACATAAAAAGGTAAGACACCATGTAAGAATTTTCCATATGTAGTATTTGCCGTATATACACACACACACATGTTAATATACAGTGTATTTATCAACATGATCTAAACTTTGCTGATAAACCTGTCACACACAATCTGCTGCAGTCCTTCTGTCATCTGATTGAAAGTTTAGACTCTAGTTAAAGCACCTTCAGCTCATGATTCAGTGTGTTTCTGCTGTTAAATCTGCACTGAAGTAAACATAAGAATAACTTCAATAATGTTAGTAAAATTTCAATATGAACACTTACTGAACTGAAGAGACTTTTGTTTACTTGATTATCCATACATGATTTTTTTAGAAAAATTATGAGGCTTAAATATGATCATCAGGCTTTTGGTGAAGGTTTACTTGTTCATCTGTCAATCATCGTAGTCTTGCATTATTATATGAGCCATGAAAGCCATCAAATATGATACTTAAAGTTCCCTTTCAGTCGGTCACGTTCAACATACGTCAGTAGTGACCGACGAATTGGGATATCGCTAGAGAGCCCTATCAGCTTCGAGTAGACTAAAACAGGCCAATGGAATTAGCGTGCGATAGTTGCATAATGCGCACCGCCTCCGTCAGATGTATATAAATAGGAAGCAGATGCAATCGCACTCTGTCTTTCGCTTCGGAGCCAACAGTTGGTGTCTCCAGCTTTTCAGACTTCACATAGTGAAACTAAACAGCCTTAAGATTTCAGCGTCTTTTTGTGTTGGTGTGAAGGCACAACAGCGAGGTTGTGAGCTTCCCGGGGAGCCTGAGCTTTCTAAGCTCTCAACTGCTGTTATCACAGCAACTAATTTCCCATATAAAACGCAGTTGTCTGTTGCGATTTGGGCCGGTTCCTCCGGTGTGTTTCAGGGAGTGGTGTTCCCGAACACATTGCATCACTCCCTGTGTGCTTCAGCACGAGAGAGCTGACTCTTCCCCTTCTAAAAGACCTTCACAGACGAACCCTGCATCTTTTTCAAGATGTCATTTCATCTGTGCGTTACTGGGTGCGATCGTTCCCTGGTCCCTGCTGATGGGCACAATCGCTGCATCACGTGTTTGGGCGTTCAGCGTGCTGAAGCAGCGTTTGTGGATAGTTCATGTACTAACTGCGGGAACATGACTATCGCAGAGCTGAGATCGAGACTCTCGTTCCTTAGTTCTCAGGGAGCGGGGGTCCCCTCCCCTATGCCCCGTTCGGCCATTTTTTCCGGCTCCGGTCGGAATGACGGTTCGGCGGTGCATAGGCAGGGTGATCTGAGGATCACAGTCAGGGCTTCCCCGCCGAGCGCCGCTCCGCAGGCCCCTGCCCCCTCACCAGCACTGCAACCCGTCGTGCTGCCATCGGTTTACGCTGGGCCCTCTACGGACTGTCCAGCCGTTTCCTTTGGTGCACCCGCTGCGGATCAGATGTCGATCTCGGTATCGGAAGGTGAGCAGGAGTCCTTGGGAGATGAAGACTTGGCTGCGCTGCCTCCCTCTGGGACCGTAGCGTTGCCCGAGACCGATCCCGAGTTGACGGCTGTGCTTTCCGAGAGAGTCGGGCTCGTGTGGAACCCTCCACCGTGTCCCGGGCCCTCTCGGCTTGACGATTGGTAACTCTGGGCGGCGATTGGTAGATCTTGGCGGGTGCCGTATAGCGTTCGTGCGAGGTCTGGACCCTTGTCCGCCTTCACCTCCCTGGATGGCGGAGAGGCTAGGGGATACGCGCAGATTCCCCCAGTCGAACGGTTTGTTGCAATGCAGCTGTGTCCAACAGCCACCGGCTGGCGCGGTGAACCACGCCTCCCGTCCCGGGCCTGTAAATTCTCATCAGGACTGACTGAGAAAGCTTACAGAGCCTGTGGACAAGCTGCCTCCGCCCTGCATGCCATGGCCCTTTTGCAGGTTTACCAGGCAAAAGTGTTAATGGAAATGCCAGAGGAGTGGCCTCTTCCTGGGTGCTGGCTCATGGCGCCTCGCTGACAGATATCTGTTGATCTGCGGGCTGGGCGAGACACCTAACACGTTCGCAAGATTCGATATCCTAGGTGTAGAGCTGGTATCTTCCCGTGTACTCGCTTCCACTAGCCAGTAGACGCGTTGAACCCGCTCTAAGTGTCGGCTTGCAATGCCACTCCCGCCCCCTGGGCCGGATACGTGCATCTTTGACTCCAGTCGCGTTCCCCGCTTGGCGAACCCTGTCGAGTTCCTCTGCCTCCCCCTTCTGCTCGGACATTGCGGACTGTCTGATGCCAGGCCAACATCTGTCTCTGACGTTGTCTGTTGGCTGGGTTCCATATGTTGCAATCCCTCTACATAAGCGGTCCCATATGTGTAATTGTCCACGGTCTAACTCCCTACGGTGAGTCCGTGTCTTTCCCTTAGCAGAGCCAGCTCTGCTGTCACCTGTCAGATGAATCTCTCCCTACCAGGTGGAGCCATCCCAGGGACTCCATCTGAGTACTGCCCCCCGGGCCAGTCCATATGTGTATTCTCCACATAAATTCCACCCCCACTGGGTAGGTTGTGGCCTCCGCAGCGTCCCCTACGGCTTCAGTTTAGTCTAGTTTACTTAGTGAAGTTCCTAAACGTAATTTAGAGATGAGCGAGCCCATCTAATCTTCCAATCAACAGCCAGAGAATATAAGCAGCTGCTTACCTCTCTTCAGTCTCAGCTGTTCCAGCATCCCTCCACCTCCCCAAACTCCACCTTCATCTCAGGTACCTTGCCCTATGTAATCATATCCTATATTTATTCACTGGGGGGGTGTATCAGAGCTCGAGTTGAAGCTACTTCATCAAGCCCCTCCTCAGTGGACAGCAAGCCAAATTAGCTAACCTAATACCCTAAAGATTATATGGGCAAACGAACTTGTTAAGTGGGTATTTCGGTAACAGCAGTAGACTCTCTCGGCGTAAAGCTCACCAGTTGGTGCGACGGGTGGCTAGAGCTTGCGCTGGGCACTGGAAGGGGTTTCGTAACTGTGGTGCTTTATTTGGGATCCCAATTCGTCGGTCACTACTGACGTACGTCGAACATGACCGACTGAAAGGGAATGTCTCGGTTACGTATGTAACCCTTGTTCCCTGAAGGAGGGAACGGAGACGTACGTCCCGTCGCCACAGTTTCTGTACCCTCGCTGTAGCGCGGACACCAGTTGTCTCCTCAGCGAAAAACAGAGTGCGATTGCATCTGCTTCCTATTTATATACACCTGATGGAGGCGGTGCGCATTATGCAAATATCGCATGCCAATTCCATTGGCCTGTTTTAGTTCACTCGAAGCTGATAGGGCTCTCTAGCGATATCCCAATTCGTCGGTTACTACTGATGTACGTCTCCGTTCCCTCCTTCAGTGAACGAGGGTTACATACATAACCGAGACGTTTAATTGCTAACATACTTTTGTCCAATCTGTTGACAAAGTTTCAAAACTCTAAACAAATTTAGCAGAACATCCATCTGTTGTGACCACACCATTAACACAATTCATGTAGTTTTCACACAAAATGCAGTCAATTAACACGTTTTTAAAATGCTTACATTTTCTTTTCATATAAGCTTACCTCATACCAAAATCATGGATCTTTCTCATCTTATTTGCAAATGCTTAAACACAGCAAGTCAGAAATGAAGACCCAATGTTCCAATCTTTAAATATAGGATAAAACCTCTACATTTTGCAACAACAGCAGTACTGGAAAAGTACTGGAAAAAATATAAAATAAATACTGAAACAAATGATAAGCATTTTTAATTAGCAGGTCACTAAAATATTGAGAAATTCCAAAACTCCTATCTAAGATGGAGGAATAGTCAGGTGTTGAATTTATTTTCATTACATGGACACACAGTAAAATAGGACTCTTTGAATCATATTTATTCAGTGTGCATGAAGAATAACACAGAGGAGCAGAGAGAAAATAATATCTGGGTAAAGGAGAGGAATAGATGAAGGAGGAGAGGAGAAGTTGGATCAGGACAAGGGAGAAGAAGAGGTAGAGGATAGGAGGAAGAATGTGTGCTGGATTGTGCATCTCTATGGTTTTACCCCTTACACATGTATAGAACTTATGAAAGCTTATTTCTGCCATGCATAGAAAATGAAAAAGTTAAGTGTGTCTTTTTCAGTTCTAATTTTTTACTCTCAATTACTGTAGTTTATATATCACAATTCTAAGAAAAAAAGTCAGAGTTATGAGATGTAACTCACAATTGCAAAATAAAAAAAAATCACAATTACCTTTTATGCTTTTTCATTCTGTGGTGGGAAAAAAGGGCATGTATGTTGGATTTGTTTTTGATCAATGGCAGCAATTTCATGTTTTCATTTCAGTAAAAGCTTCATGTAAATCTTCCACTACACCAATTCCACTACCACTATTCCATATATGCAGAATATGTGGTCTGTGTAGGGCACCAACTAACAAGGGGACACCATTCCACCCTCTATGAGGGCAACATCAACACCACACACACAACCTCAGAAAGAGATTTCAACCAAGGAGGCAACTGAAGTTCTGCATAGGGTCTCATTTGACCAGTGTCTGCCCTGAGCAATTCTGTTACTTTCTTCTTCTTTTTTCTATAGTACATTCTATAATGTAATGACTCACTTCTGTTGCCAAGAATGCACACATTCAACACTCAACAAAAAATGAAAAAAGGCTTACATGTGAGCATTCTACTTTTACTGCAGTAAAAGGAAACTGAATTTTAAAAATTATGGATTTCATATTTTCTGCAGGTAGAACTGAAACATGACAGTAATGCAGTTTTCATAATGTCATCAACTGTTAGTGTTTTGACAGTCATTGCGCTTTGATTGATTATATGTTCATGTTGGATAGAAAACTAGTGCTATATGTTTTGACAGAACAACTCGATTTTGAATCAGGTTTGCTGTGTTTTGATAGAGTTAGTATGTGTTGAAAAAGTTTTTTAGCGTTTTGAAATGTGGAGTTTGTGTTTATTTAACAAAATATAGTTTTGGGCAGAAAATGAACTATTCGGCTAATTATGTGATGTAGGTGTGTCGCTGTGTTAAGAGTTTAGGAAGAGAGCTTTTAGTATTGGTAAATGCTTCTTAGCAACTGAAAAAACTGTATTTTCATTACATGGATACACAGTAAAATTGGACTTTTTGAATCAGATTTGTTCAGTGTGGATGAAGAACAACACAGAGGAGCAAAGAGAAAATAATATCTGGGTAAGGGAGAAGAATAGATGAAGGAGGAGAGGAGTAGTTGGATCAGAGAAGGAAGAAGGGAAAAGAAGAGGTAGAGGAGAGGAGGAAGAATGTGTGCTGGATTGTGCATCTCTATGGTTTTCCCCCTTACACATGTAGAACTTATGAAAGCTTATTTCTGCCATGCATAGAAAATAAAAAAAAAAGGTAATTGTGACTTTTTATCTCACAATTCTGACTTTTTTCTCTCAATTCAAGTTTATATCTCACAGTTTTGAGGAAAAAGTCATAATTGTGAGATGTAAACTCACAATTGCAAAATAAAATATATAAAAAGTCACAATAACCTTTAATGCTTTTTTTATTCTGTGGAGGAAAAAAGCTTCCATAGAAACCAAGGGGACACTGAAGTCCTGCATAGGGGACTCATCTGACCAGTAGCTGCCCTGAGCAATTCTGTTACTTTCTTCTTCTTTTTTTCTACTGTACATTCTATAAAATAATGACTCACTTCTGTTGCCAAGAATGCACATATTCAACACTCAACCAAACATGTAGAATGGCTTACATGCATTATACTTTTATAATGCATGAAAATATGAAATCCATAGTTTTTAAAATTTTGAAAAAAATATGAATTTCATATTTTCTGTTCTGTTCACTACTGTTCATGATGAAGAGTTTTTGGACCATCACTAAAAATGTGTTAATTTTCAGATTCTGTTGTATATTTCACACTTGCTCATTAAAATAATATCTGTGCTTATGACTGCAGATCAACCATGTCGAAGACATCGATGGAGATCCATAAATCAGAGATGAGTGATGAGATGCAGCGGGACGCTCTTCAGGTCGCTCTTCTGGCTGTGAATATGTATGAAAAGGGAAATGACATTGCTACCTACATCAGGAAGGTTGGTTCTAGAGTTTTACTGAGAGACTGGATGTCTGAGTGAAATGCAGTTGAATCTTTTTGTCAGGAGCTTGATGGAGATTAAGTGTTTTTGTTGATGTGAGTTTGTGGAACATTAATACTGTCTTTCCTTACAGGAGTTTGAGAGAAAGCATGGAGGCACCTGGCAATGCATTGTGGGAAACTCTGGTTACAGCGTGAGACATAAACAGGACAGTTATATCAGCTTCTCTGTTGGTGACAAAAGAATTTTGCTCTTCAGAACTGCCTGAGGTTCAGCAACAGTTCAAACACAATTTATTTAATCCACATAATTAATAAAACATCCACCTTCAGCTTGTGGTTCACATGTCTTTCTGCTGTACCATGTAAGAATTTTCCATATGTAGTATTTGCCGTATATACAGACACACACGTTAATATACACTGTATATATCAACATGATCTAAACTTTGCTGAAAAACCTGTCACACACAATCTGCTGCAGTCCTTCTGTCGTCTGATTGATAGTTTAGACTCTCTTATCAAGTTAAATCACCTTCAGCTCGTGCTTCAGTGTGTTTCTGCTGTGAAATCTGTACTGATTTATCTAAAGAAACATAAGAATAACATTGATATTGTTAGTAATATTTCAAGATGAACACTTACTGAACTGAAGAGACTTTTGTTTACTTGATTATCCATACATGATTTTTTTAGAAAAATTATGAGGCTTAAATATGATCATCAGGCTTTTGTTGAAGGTTTATTTGTTCATCTGTCAATCATTGTTGTCTTGCATTATTATATGAGCCATGAAAGCCATCAAATATGATACTTACAGTTTTTTTCAATTGCAAATATACTTTTGTCCAATCTGTAGACAAATTTTCAAAACTCTGAACACATTTAGCAGAACATCTGTCTGTTGTATATATACCATTAACACAATTCATGTCATTTTCACACAGAACGCAGTCAATTAACATGTTTCTAAAATGCTGTACTGATTTGATAAAGTACATTTACGAATACCTTTGATATTAGTCATATTTCAAGATGAACACTTTACTAGAATTAAGCAATTATTTGATTATCCAAGGTCAAAATCAAAGTTCATTACAGTTTTTTAACTGTTTCCACACAAAATCTAAAAGCAAAACACAACGCACAATTCTCTATGTAACACAAAAATCTAACAGGAAGTGTCTTGATTTCCTTTTTCAAACACAACCATTGTTTCTGTCCAACATTGTTGATGTATTTCTTTTCTTTCATACTGTAATACTGTATTCACAACCACACATGCTTACAGTAAAAAATAAATAGTTTGGTTTCTATCTTACTTTCGTGTTTACTGTGAATTTTTCTGCCAATCACTTTCAATCTTGTACAGAAAAGTACACAGGAGTTCATGAAAGAAGAGCTTTAGGTTTTGAATAACTGTGTGTATATGATATATCCAAAAATAGAATATTATGACAAAGGTACCCAGGTAAAAAAGTAGTATACTTTAGTGTATTTGAAATATGAATGAAGTACATGAATTATAAAACAAGTATACTTCTACTTGTTGTACTTTATTTAAAGAGTATTTGATTTGTACTTTTTAAAAGTATACTTCGAAAAAGATGTAATTAAGTTCAACTTAATAGTCCAAACAGTAAGTATACTAATTTATCAGTAATCAAATTATTTTTTAAATGTACTTTTTGAAAGTGTACTTTGTTGTAAATGTATTTTAAATTGTATTGAAGTTT
Source organism: Chanodichthys erythropterus (assembly GCF_024489055.1). Lineage (NCBI taxonomy): Eukaryota > Metazoa > Chordata > Actinopteri > Cypriniformes > Xenocyprididae > Chanodichthys > Chanodichthys erythropterus. The sequence goes on from NC_090229.1 coordinate 4,218,170, forward strand.
ATTTTTTTAAGTGTATTACAGTTTTTTCCAATTGCTAACACACTAAAATGACATGCACAGCACAATTATTTAAACTGACACACAGAGAGCAAAACTTCTTCTCAAGTCTCCAAAAGTCTAAACACCTTTTCTGTTTTACACACATTTTGCATTTCAAAATAGCACTTTTTAAATTCACTAAATACAGTTCTCTGCATAAGACACAACAATCTGACATAAAGTCACATGTTTGCCATTTCAAAACACTGCCATTCAAAATGACACTACATGAGCTAATTGGCCAATTACATGTGCCACCTGGCCAAACACCTCAGTGGTTAATTGTTAACACTTCAATCAGGATGTAAGCACTATGAAAAGACCACAGGTGAGAACCTTTTTTTTTACAACAACAATGGAAGACATTGCAGAGAGAGGAAGAGGAAGAGGAAGAGGAAGAGGGAGGTTGAGAATAAGAGGGGGAGGAAGAGTGAGAGGTAACGGTAGAGCAGGTAGAGGAGTTCATGGCCAAAGAAGACAAACACTTTCAAATGAAATCAGAGCAACCTTAGTAGATCATGTCATCAACCATGGGTTGACAATGCGTGAGGCTGGACAGAGAGTGCAGCCAAACTTGAGCCGTTTTACTGTCGCCTCTGTCATCCGGACCTTTAGACTGGAGAACAGGTATGTAACCAAAATTTCATGTACTACACATGTAGTATACCCCATGTCATAGTGTATCAGTTGGGTGACACCTGTTTACTTAGTGTATGACATCAGCCATTCATGAACTGTACAAGTTTCCTGTACAATGTACTCTACTGTGGGGGAAAATATTTAGGCTGCATTGTCCAAGCCCTATATATATTTTTATTTTATTTTTTCTAAAGGACTGAGAGACGACACCATGGTGGAGGAAGGGGCCAAATGTTCACCGGGGTACAGGAAGCTGCCATTGTAAACTTGGTTTTGGAAAATAATGAAATCAGATTACGAGAAATTCAAAGCCACATCATCCAAGACAACACCTTATTCAACAACATTCAACGAGTTAGTCTGTCCACATTGGCTCGCATTCTCAAGCGAAACCAAATCAGAATGAAACAACTTTATAAGGTGCCGTTTGAGAGAAACTCTCAAAGAAACAAAGAGTTCAGACGAGCATATGTGGATGTAAGTACTATATTGACTGCAGTACACTACACACAACATTGTTTCCCAGTGTACTGGATAACACCATATTGAGTGATTTTTGTTCTTTGTTTTCAGGGAGTACTGGAAATGGATGCTCATGCAATCCCACATGAGTTCATCTTTATAGATGAGGCTGGGTTCAACCTAGCAAAGACCAGAAGAAGAGGGAGAAACCTCATTGGCCACAGAGCCATTATAGATGTTCCTGGCCAACGTGGTGGGAACATCACAATGTGTGCTGCCATCTCCAATATGCATGGTGTCCTCCACCGTCATGCCAAACTTGGACCATACAACACAGCCCATATTCTCACATTTCTGGACAGACTTCACAACATTCTCATACCACCAGAGCGTATGAATGATGCAGACCATCAAAGAAACCGGTACGTTGTAGTATGGGACAACGTGAGCTTTCATCGTGCAGCCCCAGTCCAAAACTGGTTTGCTGACCACCCAACATTTCTCGTGCAATACCTCCCACCATACTCACCATTTCTGAACCCCATAGAAGAATTCTTTTCGGCATGGCGGTGGAAGGTATACGACCGGCAGCCCTTTGTGCGCATGCCTCTTGTGCAGGCCATGGAAGAGGCATGTGATGAGATTGATGTGGGTGCAATTCAGGGATGGATAAGGCACTCAAGGCACTTCTTCCCTCGATGTCTGGCAAGGGAAGATATTGCCTGTGATGTTGACGAGGCGTTGTGGCCAGACCCGGCTGTGCGGCAAGATGCTGCCTAATTATTTTTCTTGCCTTTTTTTGTTTTTTGTTTTTTTTACTGTAATATTTTTTTTTCAGAAATTTTCTTTTTCAGTTTACTTTTTTTGTAAGAATATTTTTGTTCAGTCCCATGTAAATATATCTGCTGTGCTTATGTTGTACTGACTTGTTTACTGTAGTGAAGGAAAAAAAATAAAAATGTTGCAACAGCATGTGTGTGTATCTGCAAATATTTCTGTGCATGTGAACAATCTGATACATATTTTAGTATTATGGCAAAGCATACTAAAGATGGGTGTGCTTTTCATTATGCCCAACAGTGTGTAGGTGGTTAGGCAAAAATCTGGTAATATGAATGAAGTGTGTGCCATTTCATGCAAAAGTTTGATTTTGATAATGCTCTGTGTAGTTTCGGTTGCAGTGCTTGATTTTGCAGGATATATGAGGTATTTTGCAGTTTGGGTGTGTGGTTTTGTGAATTGTGTTAAGTGTTTTGATAAAACCAGACTAGTTTGAAAAATTGTGTGTTAGCAATTGGAAAAAACTGTAAATTTGACATACTTAGAGTGGCAATTCAGTGTACTTATGGGAAGTATATTTTTTTGGAAATTAATTGTTAGTATACTTTTTTTAAAGTGTACTATGTTCTCACTTGATTAGAAGTGTGACTTCTGTACACTTTATACAGTACACTCTAAAATAAGTGTATTTTTAGTGGCATATCAGAGTACTCTTATAAAATATGTTAAAAAAATGTATAGTGGTAATTTAGTGTACTTTTAGTAAGTACGCTTACTTTTAATACAAAATATAATTTATTAAAGTGTACACTGATTTCACTTCATCTGTAGTGTAATCAGTCTGTCTGTTGTTCGTTACCTGGCTCGACTCGGTGTTCATCTTCAGTTCTCTCTTCACAGCAGTTCAGTCAGTGTACTGTTTGAGTACATGAATTACTCGGGGATATTGGTTTGTTTGAACTCAGAGGGAGTGTCAGCCACATTAAAAAAGTTAACAGCTTAAGTCATTTGTGGATTAATGCGTATTGGAGACGCGAACCGTTTAAAACGATTCAGTTCGATTTGGTGAACTGGTTCAAAAAGATCCGGTTACATCGAATGATTCGTTCGCGAACCGGATATCACAAACTGCTTTGTTTTGAACTCTCTCTCACAACAGACACGGAAAAGAAGACAATGGTGAATAAAGTCGTAGTTTTTGCTATTTTTGGACCAAAATGTATTTTTGATGCTTCAAAAAATTCTAACTGACCCTCTGATGTCACATGGACTACTTTGATGATGTTTTTCTTACCTTTCTGGACACACAGAGAGCTCTCGGACTAAATCTAAAATAAACTTTGTTCCAAAGATAAACGGAGGTCTTACGGGTTTGGAACAACATGAGGGTAAGTTATTAATGACATAATTTTGCTATTTGGGTGAACTAACCCTTTAATTTGAAGAACATGCATGTTCACGTTATGTCTTGGAATACAGACCTGACTTCCCAGATTACAAATTTGAAAATCCACTTAACTCTGCCATTTTTGCCGTCATTGACTACTGTTAATACTTCTTGTTTGAATTTCACTGATTAAGCAATATGGTAAAAGTGATAGTGGGTTGGTACGGATTAGGGCTGGGATAAACGATCTTTTTTTTACGATTAATTTAGCGATTATTTTTCGGTGCATCGATTAATCTAACGACTCTTTTTTGTTTTTGTTTTTTTCAGTCCGATTCTATTTCGGTTTGATTCGATTATCGATAATGTCCCCATTAATTGACTATTACCAATTTGTAAAAAGTCCAAAATAAAAGACTATACAAGTGCAAAGTAATGCATTCTTAGTCAGAGGTAGCGTTCGATAAAACCTTGAAGCCTTAAACACATAGGCCTAGCTTACTAATAAAAAAGTGCATCTTGTAATTCTTCTTTCAGATGAAAATAACAAATTGATGTCATTCAATAAAAAAAAGGTCACCCAAAATACTTGTTTAGAACAATTGAAAGAATACAGTAACCAATGTAAACTTGTGGGCTTTAAGCTATTTAAGTGATTTTCCAACAAAAAATAAATAAAAATTAACAGCGACAGTGGGAGCCAGCAGCCTGTCATGGTGTCCTTCCTGAACCAACAGAATTTAACATTTGTTGAAAACACATAGCTTTAAGCTTACTGAAAAAAGTGCATCTTTTAATTCTTCATTCACATAAAAATAACAACAACGTATAGTAGTACACTCTGCCACTCACCTTTTTCTTAAAAAAAAAATACTAATGTAGGTAACTAGAATTTAATAAATGGAACATTATTGTAAAGTGTACCGATTTGTTATACACCGATTCAGACGTCTCATGAGTTCAGTGTTGGACAGATCAGTTGTTTTAACTATTCATTTAAGTGAATCAGTTCAAATGAGTCATTAGTTCGCGAATCGGACATGTCATTATTGGACGTGTAGCCTACGGCAAGCGCTGTGTGATTATCCCGGCAGTTTATTTTTTAGCACAACTCGCACTCCGCGGTAATTCAGCAAAAAAAATGCTCCACGTGAAACTTTGTTCATCCCAGCCCTGGTACGGATATAACTACAAGGCCTCTGGCAAATTGGCGCAGGTACCAATACTGTGACCACAAGTGACATGTTGCGTTTATAGGCAACCCTCACAGGGAAAGGAAAAAAGGCAAGCTGAAGGAGCAGCTTGAGCCAGAAAAAACCAACGCAATTTTAGGTACAGTAATGTCATAGTTATGAATCCAAATCCATTGTCATGATTGATTGACAAATCCATTATAATCAATGATTGTATTTCAATGTTATACATTGTCTATCCTGTTTTAATTCATCCCCATGTCTCTTTCCTTTTTTTACAGATGCAGTGAGGGAGCGATTCCCCAACACCGAGGTGGCAGAGATCCAGGCCCTTCTACGGAGGAAGTGCAACAATGAGAGCTACAAGGCCTCTAGTAACTCAAGTCAGAGCTACAGGTGCTGGTCATATAATTAGAATATCGTGAAAAAGTTCATTTTTTTATTGTAAATTATTTTTAAAAATGAAACTTTCATATATTCTAGATTCCCTACATGTAAAGTAAAACATTTCAAAAGTTTTTTTTTTTTTTTTTTAATTTTGATGATTAGAGCGTACAGCTCATGAAAGTCCAAAATCCAGTATCTCAAAATATTAGAATATTTCCTAAGATCAATCAAAAAATGGATTTTCAAAACAGAAAAGTTCAAGTTCTTTAAAGTATGTACATTTGTACACTCAATACTTGGTCGGCAGCACATATTTCAGCAAATGATTTGCTCCTAGCACAAATTACAGCATCAGTGAAGTGTGGCATGGAAGTGATCAGCCTGTGGCACTGCTGAGGCACTATTGAGCCTTCAGATCATCTATATATTGTTGGATCGACTGTTTCTCATCTTTCTCTTAAAAATGTCCCATAGATTCAGGTCAGGCATTTTGGCTGGCCAATAAAACACAGTAATATCATGGTCAGCAAACCACTTGGAAGTGGTTGTTGCACTGTTAGCAGGTGCTAATGTCCTGCTGGAAAAGGAAATCAGCATCTCCATAAAGCTTGTCAGCGGATGGAAGCATAAAGTGGAAGCAGACGTCACGGCCCCCCAAATCATTACTGACTTCAGAAACTTCCCACTAGACTTCAAGCAGATTGGATTTTCTGTGCCTCTCCAGTCTTCCTTCAGACTCTGGGACCATGATTTCAACATGAAATGCAAAATTTACTTTTATCTGAAAAGAGGAGTTTCGACCACTGTTCACTGTCCAGTTCTTTTTCTCCTTAGCCCAGGTAAGATGCTTCTGACGTTGTTTCTGTTTCACAAGTGGCTTGGTAGTCCTTTTCCTGAAGATGTCTGAGTGTGGTGACTCTTCATGCGCTGACTCCGGCTTCATTCGACTCATTGTGAAGCTCTCCCAAGTGTCTGAATCGGCTTTACTTGACAGTATTCTCAAGCTTGTGGTCATCCCTGTTGCTTGTGCACCTTTGCCTACCCAATTTCTTCCTTCTAGTCAATTTTGCATTTAATATGCTTTGATACATCACTCTGTAAACAGCCACCACATTCAGTAATGACTATCTGTGACTTACTCTCTTTGTGGAGGGTGTCAATGATGGTCTCCTGGACCATTGCCAAGTCAGCAGTCTTCCCCATTAGTGTGGTTACAAAGAACAAGAGATACCCAGAATTTATACTGTAGGGATGGTCATTTAATGAAACTCAAATGTAAATATTCTAATATTTTGAGATACTGGATTTTGACTTCGCTCTAATCAACAAATTAAAAAAAAAACTTTTGAAATGTTTACTTTACATGTAGGGAATCTAGTATAAATTAAAGTTTCATTTTTTTAAATAATTTACAATGAAAAAATGAACTTTTTCGCGATATTCTAATTATATGACCAGCACCTGTAGATATGCATGTGTAGTAAGTTGTTTGCCATTGTTCTGTTCCCGGAATTTCAGAGAAAGTCGACTGTTCAAAGTTCTTCCTTTTGCCAATATCTGCTTTTGTGTGTTACTTTTGTGTTAATAATAAAGATCCTTTTCTGAAATGCAATTTGTAATCTGTTGATTTAATGTACTTGAACTGAATTTTAATGTAATACACTTGTAGTGTAATACCAACATTCATGCTTAAGTATAACAAAATGGGGATAAAATTACAAATGAAATGTACTTTCAATTTGTTTCTACCTTACACTATAATAACATTGCACTGAAAGTACGTGTCTATGATGTTTAGGTTGTAATTGAACTTCACTTCAAAAACATTATTATTGTCATAGTGGGACACTTTAAAGCACTAAATATAGTTAGGAAGTGCATTTGTAGATCACTTGAAATGTTACAGAGGCATACTAAATTAACTGTTTATAGTAATTATAAGTATGATAGCAGTATGCACAAAATGTACTTAAACACAACTATAATTTGCACTGCAATGCCTTTTTAAGTGTATTTCCATTAGAATGGAAATACAATGCAATTGTACTCTAAGTGTGCTTAATTGCTCATGAATCTTGATTTTCATTAGTGTATTTTAGTGCACTTGAAGTTTAAAAAAAGTTGTTCCATTTTAGTATACAATTTACACTAGAAGTGTAGTTAAATATATGTTAAGTTGAAGTTAATACATAATTGAATACACTTAACTATACTTGGATTTGACGAAAATAGTACAAAATGTAGAAAATATACTTAGTACACTTTATTAAAGTATATTTTTAATAGAATTCTTTTTCACCTGGGGTGTTTGCAACGTAAGACAGATGTTTGCTTTTGAGATGTGTTTGTTTGTGATATATTGAATGCAGTGCTTCACTTTAAGAGCTGATCCAATATACTGTTACACAACATGTGTTTTATTTCTTTATTTACTTTCCAAAACTTTACCTGAATACTCATCAAGACAGGCATTTTGACATAATTAAGTGTGTATTTGACCATTTAAGTGCAATAGGACACGAAAAAAGAACTCAATTTGGTACTTGTGAGCTGTTTGATTGTCCATCGTCTCTGTCATTTAAATTTCAACAATATCATCGATGTGACTTTACTGACACTGCTGTTTGAGATCTGAACTGAGCTGGGGCGCGGTTCCCAAAGCGGGGGGGGGGCTCTGTGGTTTCAGGCTTTCGAGGAGTGCACATGAGTATGCAAAGCCTACAAAATCAAAATCAATTGACAAACTAAAAATAAGTCGACAGAGCCCTCTGCTTTGTTCAAATGGCTGATTCATTCAAGAATGAGGCAGGTGTTTTGGAATAGGCTATTAATGAATCTTTGACTCAACCGATTCGTTCAAAACGCTGAATCATTCATTAATAAAATATTTATTATTAAATATTTATATTATCCATTATCAATCGCCACTTACACTAAATGTAATAGAATCATGCTTGCGTTTTGGATTCCCTAACTATTTTTGTTATTGATGTTTTAATCAGGACAAGTAAAGCTCTCTTTCTCTTGCCCCTTCAAAAAATTAAGTGTTAATGTCGAGCCCTGATAAGCCTATGTGCCGGGGCTTAGCCCCGGACGGGCCCGGCTCAATTTAACCCTGCATATATCCTTTATAAGTAAAATTGTGGCTGTATTATTTGTGTCCCCTTCAAAAATTGCTCTTGAGAAATTTTATGTTTATTGTCCCCCCCTACTGTCCGATGAAATTTACGCCCCTGATAGTCATGCATAATATTTTGTTTGAAATTCAAGAGTGAAGAGAGAGAAAGAACTAACGTCACAGACATGCCAATACTGAGAAAATAAATATTACATTATAAGATTCTCTCAAAAATATAGCAAACATTTATTAGATATGCTAAGGAAGTAAACTGAAGAGAAACAAAGTTATGAATGCTTATGATTGTTATTTAATGTCTTTATGGTCTGGTGTGTTGTATATGCTATTGGGACAATATGGTGATGAGACCATAAAATAGATCAGGAAATATGAACCAAAACACTGTCATTCAAAAACCATGACATTTTTGTGAAAATGTCGACTCAGTTTTTAGGTCAATTTGTATTTTCTCTGTCCATTAAGGTCCATTGGAATAATGATTTTGAAAGAATTATACTTTTAAATCTTTACTTTTTATTTGGCGTTCAAAGACTCAACAAAGACTGAATCATAAACAAAACACAACTACAGACTTTGTCTGTGAAGTTTGAACTTTGAAGCTGGTTTAAAGCACAGATATCCTGAGACGGCAGTGTTTATCAGATCTTTGTCATGGGTGTTTTGATGTGAGTTAAAAATCTAATTGTATTTGTTCTACAGTTCACACAGTTAGTTTTGGTTTAAGTTTAATTTCAAAACCTTCATATGTGTCTTTATACAGAAAATAAGTGAAATAAATGAATTTAGTTTCATGTTTGTCTGTAGGCTTTGATGGCTGTAATGATGTTGCTGCTTCACATTTCTGCTGAGGTGACGGTATTACCTCAATTTGTAGTTTATTTAAGTAATAAACAGTAACAACAACAACAACAAAACATGAACTTAAATTAACAGCATGCTTTTGTTTGTTTTATAATGAATGTTTAGAAACTATTTGTAATAATAAATTTGTAAATCAGTTTTGAGTTATTAGTGATGCAGGAAATATATGATTCCGTATTAATGTTGCAGGACTTTCCAAATGGTCAGGCTGTGATGCAGGAACAGGTGGAGCCAGTTTCACTTTTGCATTCGTTTTGGTCAAACACATCTGGAGCGTCACAGACACTGAGAGAATCATCATATAATCGCCAAATATAAAGGTAAGAATTTTCCTTTTTAATATATACATGTAATATATAATTTCTTTCAAAAAATGTAGGCTACTGACCCCATAATTTTTAATACATAGGCCTACTGTATTCTCACAAATTGTGGGGTCAGTATTTTTTTTTTTAAAGAAATTAAAAGTTTATTTCAGGAAGGATGCATTAAATAAAAGACATTTATAATGTTTTGAAACAATTATATTTCTAATAAATGCTGTTCTTTTAAACTCTGCTCATCAAAGAATCCTGAAAATTTGTATCACGGTTTTTCCACAAACATATTAAAACTATAAACCCTAAAGTATCACATTTATTAAACTGTAATTTGCTGAAATGTGTTTATTTCCTAAGGCCTGGATATGAACAGAATCAGCATGATCAAAGCTTTGCAGAAAATCCTGTCGCACACAATCTGTGTTTCCTTTACATTGATTTATGATTTATTTGTGGTGGCCCATTCATTCACTAGACTGTTTATATATTTAAACTTCATATAATTACATAAAAAGTCTTTAATGTTGTGGTCTGCTCCATTGCTGTCATACAAACTAAAAGTGAAAGCGAATAAGATAAGCGATAACGATAAAGCTTTGTGTCCTTATCAAAAGACTGTCTGTTTGCGTAACGAGTAGTTCGGATAATTTTACTGACTCGTTCAGCAAAATGAACGAATCTTTTTTCCGAGTCATTTTGTTCATTTCAGCCGAAATGGGTGGGGTAAAGGGCTATATAAGCAGGCGTTTCGCCATAGGATTTCAGTCCTTTCTCCTTCAGCGACGACAACGCATCTCCTCGCTGATCTCCGCCTGAAGCCTGAGGAAGCTCGCCGCCTTCGAGAAGCTCACGCCGCCGTCTGAAGAGGCCCTGCAGCAGACCCAGCTGAACTCGCCGGTCGGAGACAGCGCTGGCGCCCTCGCTGACTGCCGCCCCGAGCGCCGTCCTCGAGACGCCCGCCTCCCGCTTCCGGACGCCTTCTCAGCGTGTCTCCTGCCACCATCCGGCGCGCCCCTTGAGAGCTTGTGCCGCGCCACTCTTGTGGCACGTGCAGAGCCCCTCTGCGCGATGATGACGGACACAGCGAGTGTGTCGCGTGCCTGGGCAAGTCCCACGCCGACGGCGCGCTCGCTGGAGCCTCATGCACACTCTGCGCTCGCGGGTCGCCTTCTTCACTGAAGGCGATCTCGCCGCTCGCTCCCTCCCGTCTCCTTCCTCCCGCGTGCCGTCCAGGAAGAGACAGCGGGGTAGAGCGACTCAGCGCCCGGAGTTGTGCGAGCTCACGTCGGCCCAGCCCCCGCGTGCCTCGCCTTCTCCCCCGAGAGAACATTCTCCCGTCATGTTCTCCCGACCAGAGCAGCGTCCCTCTGCAGATGCGAGCGACCTCTTCTCGTTTGGAGGATCTGACGAAGAGCGATTCTTGAGATTCGCGTTCGAGGGAGTGGCATACCAATATACAGCCCTGCCCTTCGGGCTGTCTCTGGCTCCTCGCACTTTCACCAAGTGCATGAACGCAGCGCTTTCCCCTCTGAGACAGATGGGAGTCCGGGTTCTGAATTACCTCGACGATTGGCTCATTTTGGCTCATTCGCGAGTCGAGCTGGAACACCACAGATCCGTGCTCCTCAGCCATCTACAATGCCTGGGTCTCAGGGTCAACCTAGCCAAGAGCTCACTGCTCCCCAGCCAACACATTTCGTTTCTGGGGGCAGTTTTCGACTCAGTCCGCATGACGGCGGTGGTCTCGCCAGAGCGCGCCCTGGCGATACAGCAGCTCGCGGCTTCCGTCAAGAACAAAGCCTATCTTCCTCTGAAGCTCTTCCAGAGGCTCTTAGGGCTGATGGCTTCCGCCTCTCCGGTTCTGCAGCTCGGCCTTCTTCGGATGCGGCCGCTACAGTTCTGGCTGAAATCCCGGGTCCCCCCACATGCCTGGCGGCACGGCCGCTTATGTCTCAAGGTCAATCGGGCCTGTCTTTTAGCCCTGAAACCTTGGATGAACCCGGCTTGGTTCAGTCTTGGGGTACCCCTACAGGCGGTGTCACGAAGGATGGTGCTCTCGACGGACGCATCCAACTCAGGTTGGGGGGCTCTGTGCGAGGGCAGACCGGCCTTCGGCTCGTGGTCCCACGAAGAAAGCCATCTCCATATCAACTGCCTCGAAATGTTGGCAGTGATGAAAGCCCTGCAAGCTCTCCAGGTTCACTTGACGGGACGCCACGTCTTAGTCCAATCGGACAGCATGACTGTGGTGTCATACATAAATCACCAGGGCGGTCTTTCGTCCAGCCGTCTATGCGCTCTGACGAAACGTCTTCTGGAGTGGGCAATACCAAGGCTTCGGTCGCTCAGGGCGACTCATATACCTGACAAAACCAACCTGGGTGCAGATATGCTATCACGGAGCAACGTCCCCTCAGACGAGTGGATGCTCCATCCCCAGATGGTTCTCAAGATTTGGGAGCTCTTCGGGAGAGCAGAGATGGACCTCTTCGCCTCAGAAGACAACTCTCATTACCCAACATATTTCTCAAAGGAAGTCGATGCGCTGGCCCACACCTGGCCCAGCACACTCCTTTACGCATTTCCCCCGATCGCACTGATCCCGCAGGTCATCAGGCGAGTCAAGGAAGACAGACACAGAGTCCTTCTAGTGGCCCCGCTCTGGAGGAGCCAGACTTGGTCCTCAGAGCTGTTCAGGCTCTCCACGAGAGCCCCATGGCCCATTCCCCTGAGGTGGGACCTCCTCTCTCAGGCGAACAGAACAATCTGGCACCCACAGCCAGAGCTCTGGGCTCTACATCTATGGTCCCTCGATGGGAGCCGACTGACCTTCCCAGGGACGTACTAGAGACCATATCTCAGGCGAGAGCCCCATCCACGAGACGCCTCTACGCCCAAAAATGGTCGGTCTTTGTTGATCGGTGTTCCACACGCAACATAGACCCCATGGAGTCTGTCTCCGATACTGTCCTTCCTACAAGAGCGTTTGGATCTGGGGCGCGCCCCCTCAACGCTCAAAGTATACGTAGCAGCCATCTCAGCGTTTAATGCTCCTATCTAGTGTAAATTTCGTCAGACGAGGTGAAATATGTTCGTCAACTACCTTTTTTTTCATGACTAAGACGAGACGATGACAAGACTGCACCACTTTCCAAAAACGCTGACTAAGACTAAATTAACATGCATTATTGTTGACGAAAAAAGACGAGACGAAAATGTTTTGTATAAAATAAAAACTAAGATAAAATCTCTCTTCATTTTCTGAATGAATCGTCTCTGCTTTTTCATCAGCTGTTACGCCTTTAAAATATTCAGAACGAGTTTGCGGCTTCGTGCTGTTGCTCAAGTTAAGCCTCGTTGAAGCCTTGTTTACACTGCAAGAGTGTGCGGCTCGTTATGCCTCCGGCAAGGTGTTTTTCCGTCCTCTGCGCGGTCAACTCAAAGAAATTTCAAGTTTTTCAACTTCGAATATCTTGTCGTCAGTTTCTAGTGATGTAAAATATGAGCGGGAGTTTACACAGGGTGATTATTTTGACTTTGCTTTGTATTTGAGCTGCGCGTCTTGGAGGCGAGGCGCCTATCTTTAATGAAGCGGTGCGTCGAGCCGCTTCTGGGATGCTTCTCAAACACACCGCGGCTGGTGTAAACACGAGCATTGGCTAGAGTGGCCGTGTATCAGCTCCGGTAGCCGCGTCGCAGCTGTAATGAGCCGCACACGCATGCAGTGTAAACAAGGCTTTACAGGTCTCATACGCCTGTGGCTGCAACACAAGACTGCTGAACACACAACACCCAAAGCGAACACGAGTGACGAGCGACGACGACATGCTAGCTTTTGAATTGTGTTGGTTAAAATAAAATACTCTTCAGAACAGGTTAATCATTTGTGAATGTGTCTCCTAAATCAGAAATTGAAAAACAGACACGCTTAACATTTGCATTCAACAAAAATCTTTCAACAAGTGTATTTTGTCAGGTAATTATGACATTTAAGCTTGAGATATGTGAAACACTTTTTTTACTGAAATGTTTATCAGTAATAATCTCAGTAATAATGTGTTATTTTTTAAAAAAGACTACAATTTTTTGACTAAAACTAGACTAAAATTAAAAGACTTTTAGTCGACTAAAACTTGACTAAGATACCTTGAGTTTTCTTTGGACTAAAACTAGACTAAAATGACGAGACATTTAGTCGACTAAAACTTGACTAACAAAAAAAGATATGTGAATGACTAAATATGACTAAAACTAACAAGGACATTTGGCACAAGAGTAAGACTATGACTAAATTAAAAATAGGTGACGAAATTAACACTACTCCTATCGCTGGCCAGTCAGTGGGTCGAAACAACCTTGTGGTTCGTTTCTTAAGGGGTTCTAGGCGATTAAATCCTCCTCGTCCCCTTACTGTTCCCACTTGGGACCTTTCTTTGGTCCTTAGGGCTAACCCCTTTGAGCCACTGAGTTCAGCTGACCTCAGGCCTTTAACCCTGAAAACCGCTCTGCTACTTGCACTAGCATCGGTCAAGCGTGTTGGCGACTTGCAGGCCCTCTCTGTGAGCCCTGCCTGCCTCGATTTTGGGCCTAACGACTCTAAGGTCGTACTGAAACCTAGGCATGGCTACGTACCCAAAGTGCTCTCTACTCCGTTTAGAGCTCAGGTCATTTTGCTATCTGCTCTTCCTCCCTCCACGGACGAACAGGAGCTGGAGTTACTCTGCCCTGTCAGGGCATTGAAGACCTATGTAGAGCGATCACAGCCTTTCAGGCAGTCGGATCAGCTCTTTGTCTGTTTTGGTGGCCGCACCAAAGGGCCTCCGGTCTCAAAACAACGTCTCTCGCGTTGGATAGTCGACGCGATTAATCTCTGTTACTCCTCCTTGGACATTGAATGCCCCTTAGGAGTTAGGGCCCATTCCACTAGAGGAATGGCTTCCTCCTGGGCCTGGTCTAATGGAGTTTCCATTAAAGACATCTGTGAGGCGGCCGGCTGGTCCTCGCCGTCCACTTTTGTCAGATTTTATCATCTGGACGTTCCGGCCTTACAAGCCAGGGTCCTCTCGGTGTAACCAGGCGGCCTCTTCGAGTTCCGCCTCTCGCCGATCAGGAGTTATCTCCTCTTTGTAGTGTAACAAGGGTTTACGACGGCTTTGCCTTCTTACTTGGTGGTGTCCAAAAACAAGTTATGTCGTTCCCTGCCGTGGCACGGCGCAGTTGAATTCGTTCCCCATACGCAGTACGAGTGAAGTATCGAAAGGGAACGTACTCGGTTACTAACGTAACCTCGGTTCCCTGAGATATGGAACGAGTACTGCGTTACTTGCCGTGCCACGAGGCTGCGGCTTCAGTGTTGTCGCTTCAGTCGATTGGCCTGAAATCCTATGGCGAAACGCCTGCTTATATAGCCCTTAACCCCGCCCATTTCGGCGGGAAAGTTTGCGCGCTCTCTCGCCATAGGTCGCGCAGCTATGCCGCGCCGTCATTGGTTCAACGACTTGTCTATGAGTGAACCAATCACGATTCAGTTACACTGCGTTATTGAAAAAGGCTTCAGTGACGGGGAAAAAGGGAGACTTTTCCCCATACACAGTACTCGTTCCGTATCTCAGGGAACCGAGGTTACGTTAGTAACCGAGTACGTTATATATACAGCGTTTCCCATACATTGACTAGACTGTGGCGGCCCGCCACATTCTAATTTGTCCCGCCACTGTCTCAAAATGAAACGGAAATTAGGTCACGATATTTAAATTACCGTCTGATAATTGCACTCTTTTATATGGCAAAAGTGGGAATCATAGAGCAAAATAAGTAGACTACCACAATTAAATTTTCGTGCACTATATTCAAAGTTATCTGAAGCCATTCCATAGCTTCATGTGAGGGACAGAAGAATATGTACATCAATAAGTTCACGGTCAGAAACTCGTCTTCCCTCTGCTGCAGCTGTCAATCATTCAGCACTCAAACAGCGCGTCGCGTTCGGTAACGACAGTCAGCACGGTAAAACTCTCGCTGGAGTTTATTGCTATTTCTGAACGATTTCATCATACTGGATACAGGATGTCTGTTAGATCGCACAACACAAGGACTATGAATTAGCGTCACACGCACAATAACTGAAGTTTAAAAGTAAGAAGAAACAGACTCGAACTCTGACTCGATATTGCTTCAAGCACATCATTCTGCGTCGTATCTATCATATCTTGTTGCTCCATTAAAAAGCTGCACAATACATTTAAATAAGCGTTTTAATCTTACATTAATATAAATACATAATTATTTACATATAAATCTAATATAAATCGTTTTTTCATTACATAAGAATACGAATAGTAATTTTAAAATTTTTATTAACATTTGGATTTATAAAATTACTGTGCAAAGATTTTTTTCCTCAAGTATTAGGCTAGAATACTTTTTTTCTGCTGAATTATATACTCACCTAGTTTACTTATTTATTTATTGGTCAGCTAATGATTATATATTTTTATTCATTTGTTATTTTTATCTATAATGAGGTGGTGTTATTGCATTCTGAATTGGTTAACAAATCAAAGAGTGACCACCATAGTTCCACAAATACAGATGCAGGCTCCCACTAATAAATTATTGCCCTACCATCACCAATAAATAAATTACTTTTAGAGCACAAAATTGTTTACAAGAGAACAAATTTCTTCATTGATCTAGTCACTTGATTTTGCTCTCAGAATGCACCAGACTTATGCATGTAAATTTAAAATATACAAAATTTTCCTCCGGGGGGGCATGCCCCCGGACCCCCCTACAGGAACTAATGTCCACCCACCACAGGAAACACTGTAATACACTCTAAAAAATGCTGGGTTGTTTCAACCCAAAATTGGGTCAAATATGGACAAACCCAACCGTTGGGTTAAATTTTTAAATGTATTTTTTTAACCCAACGGTTGGGTTTGTCCATATTTGACCCAATTTTGGGTTGAAACAACCCAGCATTTTTTAGAGTGTATATATATATATATATATATATAAAAAAGATTTCGATATTTTATCCACTCAATAGTCTACAATATAATAGCCATATAAACGTAGCATTATAGTGGGATATTCAGTGATATTGGTTGTGCAATATCGACTTTTGTGATTGGCCAATACCGGCAGACTGGAGCCAATGGAAATGCAAAGAGGCATTGAAAGAGAGTCAAGAAAAGATGATGAGAAGAATTATTATTAATATTTCAGTAAAAGTTCATTAAATCTATTCTGTTGTTAGTGTGGTCTTATGAACTTATGAACTGTGACAAAGGTGATACATGAGGAAGCAATTTGACAACAATGCAGTAAATATTTGAGGTGCATCAAAAAGCGTGCTCATTAAGATACCAGCAGACAAGTTAATCCAGCACAAATGAGTGCATAAAAGGTCACCAAAATGAAGTTTTTGAACCTCATTATTAAATACAAAAGGAGGAGAAAAACTGCAAAAAGGTCCACTTTTTGAAAAAAAGAACCCCCCCTTTCAACAGGCTGGCTACGGACCTGCAGCCTGTTAGTTCACCTCACATCCCGATTCGAGTCGTTCGTTCTTTTGTCACATCACATCCCCATAGTTTGAATCTATGCAGTCGGTAGTCAGTACCGGAAACAGAAATGATTGGCTCACCTCTCGAGTCTTCATTCTTTTGTCACGTGACCACTTCACGTACATTAGTATTAATGGCTGTATGTTGTACTATAGTTGTATAGCCTACTGTAACTAGCCCATATAAATATCAACATGTGTACGATGTGCAATAGACATTTTCAAAAAAAAAAAAAAACTTGTTCCTGTCAGTCAGTTTCTTTTTATTGTTATTTGTTAAACATTTCTTGAGGATCTGTGCTGTTTGCGGGTGTGACTTTCCAGTTAAAAAGACTTGTAACTTTAAGTAAGTGACTCAAAAAACAAAACAAAACAAAAAACAATAATGATACGTTGGATTTACTTAACTTTTTTATGTCAACAGGTTCCACTTAACTGGGTTATGTTGCATTTAATTAACATTAGCCTATTTATTAAACTTAAGTTTATTAATTCAATGCATTTAGTTGAATCAGGTTAACATTCTTAATTTGTCCAAAACTATTAAGTTCAATTATTTATTTAATTATTTATAGTTTAAGCATTAACCAACTCTATTGCCACATTCAATGGGTTTGAAAACCCCTGCCTTATCCTATATGTGACTGTCACGTGATGAACGAACGACTCAAACCCGAAGACTATCGAAACATGTATGCATCGAAAGGTATTTTACACTATATTTGCTTCTGCTTTTCGAGAGCGGAAGTGTGATAAAGGCACTGATCTAGGCTATATAAATTCTCTATTATAGATCAGATAAGGTATACGTACTCGTCATATACAGAATATGTTGTTTTAACAAGAAAAAGATGTCGTTTTAACGACATTATATCTTGTTATCACAACATAATTGAGTGGAAAAAATATTATGTATGTGGCAACCACCATATTTTCATTACTTTCACACTTGATCATTAACGAGAATCTGTGTTTACAGCTGCAGATCAACCATGCCGAAGACATCAATGGAGATCCTTAAAGCAAAGATGAGTGATGAAATGCAGCGGGACGCTCTTCAGGTCGCTCTTCTGGCTGTGAATATGTACACAAAGGAAAATGATATTGCTACCAACATGGTGAAGGTCAGTTCTAGAGTTGATTCAGTATTGTGAAAATGTGCTGTTTTTTGTCAGGAACTTGATGGTGGAGATTGAGTGTTTTTGTTGATGTGAGTTTGTGCAACATTAATACTGTGTCTTTACAGGAGTTTGAGAGAAAGCATGGAGGCTCCTGGCACTGCATTATAGGGAGCTCTGGTTACAACGTGAAACTGAAATGTTATATCAACGTCTCTGTTGGCGACAAAGACATTTTGCTCTTCAGAACTGACTGAGGTTCAGCAACAGTTCAAACACAATTTATTGTATCCATATAATTAATAAAACGTCCTCCTTCAGCTTGTGGTTCATGTGTCTTTCTGCTGTGAAATCTTTACTGATATTTATAAAGTAAACATAAAAATATATTTTATATTGTTAGTAATATTTCAAGATGAACACTTAGTTTATTTGTTTATCTAAGGTCAAGTTCAAGTTCAAAGTTTATTATTAGCCCAAAGGGCATTTTTTGGTGCAGCACAAAATGTGTAAATATGTAGTACAAAAATCACAATAACAACACACAACCAAACACAACATTCTGACATCTTACAGGTTTAAAACCCAAATCACACCAGAATGAATCATGTTAAAATCATGGAGGATGAGATGAAACAAACCGTTCAGAGCTGTTTGATGCAACATGTTCTCCATGTTGTTAATAAAAAAATGAGTTTTGCTAAATGGAAATAGGAAAAATGGTGGGTAAGGAACAGTGAATAAAGTTCACACATTGCATTTTGATTGGTAATGACGGTACGTCATTTCATGGCGACAGATGAAACACGACACTGTCGTTATTTTTTACGCCAGCTATAGGGCGCATGACTTTAAAACGTAAATATAGGTCATAATAATGTGCTTGAAAAAACACCTATAGGGTAGTTGTTTTTTTTTTTTTTCTGGTTTGATAACCCAGTCTGATTAATGACAATAATCTTACATTTATTGACAGTGTCATTCAATGAGTTTCAGTTTTTAACAGCAAAGTACAGATTCAACCTAGTGAAATGTTAGTGAATCCATAATTTTTTGAATGGAAAAATCATATTCAAATGTATCAAATATGAACATCAGGCTTTCGAGGAAGGTTTATTTGTTCATCTCTCAATCCTTATTGCATTGCATTATATGTTTTAAAACTACAGAGATTAATAATAAAACTATGCATTTAAATTTCATCTTACTAAGAGATTATTGACAGATATTTATATGTATTTTGTGTAAGTATCTGCTATACTGTTGTAAAGCAGTAGCAGGTTTATTAGGCTGCTGTCACTTTAAAAGCTTAAATATGTTCGGATCCAATATACTGTTACAAAACATGCTTTTTTTCTCAATTATTTACATTCCAAAACTGACGGTGTTTACCTGAATACGTGTCAAGACAGGCATTTTGACAGTTTTGTGTGTATTCGTTTTGAGTTGACAAAACCAAACCAATGTAAATCATGTTGATGCCATGGAGCAGCTCATGAATTTTCTCTGTCAACTTTGATCTTAAAGCTATGAACCAAACCCCTTCAACAACTCAGTGTTAGTGTGAAATACGTTTTTTCTAGTCGACTAGTTGTTGTTACTAATTGTTGATTGTTGTTACTAATTGTCCACTAGTTGTTGGTCAACTAATTGCCATTAGTTGACCAATCACATTTATATTAATTTAATTTCTTAAATACTGGAGACAATAAACCAAAATAATGAGCGTTTACGTAATATATAGCACTCAAGCGCATATATAGCATAAAGCTTGCCATAAAGAACGGGCAAAAGTAATGACTATGAATGTGACAAAAAACAGCAAGGAGACATTTTAATTGATTGTTAATAAACTAATGTTTTCTGACTCTCATCATCTCAGCATAGTGGACGCGCTTAGAGAGAAAATGCACATTTCATTCGGATTACATAATCATTTTCGTTTCAAGCTTCCTATATATATATTTCTCATGTCTGCGAGGCAAGCAGTCTGTACACTGAGTTTCGGTTCATTACGTGCTCCATTTCACGTGCAAGTGAACGCGCCGGCGCCTCCATGTCATGATTATATTGTATATCTTATGATGTGCCTTATCTTACTCATGCTGTTCACTTTTCATAATTAAATAGATTAAATTAAAAAATAACATTATAATAGGCCTATATAAACATAAATATATGAAACTAAATACGTTTTCTTTATTGGCTGCCAACTAGGGTGACCACCCGTCCTACTTTTGTCATGATCACAAATTGGAGTGCCCAAGTTTAGCCACCAGAGGGCACTCCAACATGGACTTTTGTCACTGTTTTGGACTTGGATTTCCCATAATTCACTCCTGGACTCATTAACCTCATTCATTGCACTCAGCTGTTTTGTGTTTGTTCATTAGTGTCTGTCTATTTAGTCTCAGTTGTTTCTGTCCTCAGTTGTGGTTTATTGTTTATGTTACGTGCACCTTTGTTACCTCTGGTTTGATGTTTGTGGACTGTTTATATGGATTTTGACCCTTGCCTGTTGTCTGGATTTCGACCCACGCTCCGTGAGGTCAGTCGTGGTGCGCAGTTCTTGCAGTAGCCCTGGCTCAGAACTCAGAACTAGAGCCTGATCGACCTGCAAGATGGCCATGGCATGCAGGGTGGAGTCTTAGGGTGTTTTCACACCATTTGTTTTGTTCCGAAACAGGGACTAAAATTGTTACAATATTGCATTTTCTTCTTGGTTCGGTTTGCTTTCACACAGGAACGTTTCAAAGCTTACCAAAATGCGTTTATGGAAGTCACATGCGAGAACATCTGTCCTCTTATCGGTCAGAGTTTTCTCAGCATCATCCATAATGATTGACAAGTTCGCGCCATGAGCTGCTTGTGTCTGTATTTGTAAATGTCGAGACACTAGCAAACGCTATATGAATATAGCTGTCATTTCCACTGTTAAATTATATACTACATTCATATTAATGCTGCAGCAAATACAAATGCACGCGCTCCCTCTGGATGTCCCAGTGTTGTAGGCTGTGTCAGTGTGTCGAGATCATATATGAATGTTATAATGAAGCAGAGCAGGAAAAAGGGCTTCGTCGGGACAGCATTCTCGCACGGAGAAGTGCAATTACACAACATTTAAGATGAAGAGGTGCTTGTTGGTTTTCATCTATGGTAAATAACGTGCTCACTCGCAGAATCAGACACTACTGCTTTATATATCACATTTCCCGTTATGAATTATGATAGGTCGTTGGTCCGTTAACTGGGTCGGATTGCTTTCACATCTCAAGCGAACTGCTCCAGAATTCGTTTGAAAGCGTACCGAGACCACCTCTTCACGGAGGTCTTGGTACACTTGTTTGGTCCGATTTGGTGCGCACCCGAGTGCGATTGCTGCTTTCACACCTGCCCAAACGAGCCACACCAAAGGGGAAAACGAACTCTGGTACGACTCAACCGACTAAATGGGGCAGGTGTGAAAGCACCCTTCGCCTTGGACGGGAGGCGCGGACGATTCTGCCAGGTGGCAGCAGAAACGGGAACAAGTGCACCACAGTCACACGTTCCACCTGAGGAATGTCCACGTAACCCTTGGCGGCCCGACCATCGAACAGGGGCGGTTTCTTCATCAGGGCAATAGGGCAACGCACCACCAAAGTGAGAAAGGAACAGATTTTTCAATCACATTCAACCAGAGTTACGCTAGCTGTCACTGCTGTTTGTTCGGCCTCTGGATATAGTCCAATCAGCATCGAGTCACGCTCTGTGGAGTACCGCCTCTTTTTAGGCATTTCAGTCTGGCGGAGATTTGCCCCGAGTGCTCCCATAGACTTCCATTCAAAAAACTTTTTTTTCGAACTGCAGGCACTGCAATGCAATCTCTATGGGTTCCGGGAGGGCTCGCACTAACGTGCTTTCGTCATCATACGTAACCTTAACTTGTGCAAGCGATTGGTGGAAACTAACATACTTCTTAATATTTTTTTTAAACTTAAGTCACATCCAATAATTTTCTCAGTGCATTATTTACATTTCACAGATATATTCTCCATCTGCAAATGTTAGAAAGTCGAGAAAATATTTCCATTTTGCAGTCAAGTGTGGACGAGCCGGGACGAGCCTTCAACAAGCACAAACTTCCGTGAACGAGCGCCGCCGCGCGCATGCATTCATGTTTGTTTTTATAGTCTTTAATATGAACATTGTTTCTAGGACAATATTGGGCAGGATGTGATATATATATATATATATATATATATATATATATATATATATATATATATATATATATATATATATATTTATATATTTATTAATTTTTTTTTTTTATTAAATACAGATTTTTTTATTTTAGATCCTAGTCCTATGCATGCTTTAAATACTGAATTTTCCATGTTTTAGATTAGTAATGATACATTATTATATCACTTGTTAAATGATTATTTAACAATTAGCCTATTCATTCCTGCATTTCTAAAAAAAAAAAAAAAAAATTGTGCCCCACCAAAATTTTTTTGCACCAGCCGCCACTGCCATCGAGGGTAGTGAGAGTGGAGGAGAAGGGTCTGGCAGTAAAAGGTGCCTTCCACGTCTTCTGTACCTGTTCGTGCACCTCCGGGAAGAATGGCACTGGGGCTGAGAACCACGCCCCGCACCCAGAAACCAATCATCCAGCTGCAAGCACTCGGGACACGGTGGAGGGTTCAACTCGAGCCCGATGCCCCCGGTTGCCTGGGCAAGCATGGCCATTAACTCTGAATCTGATTCAGCCTGAATGACCACCCTAGAGGGCGGACGTTTGGCTTTCATACTCTCCGATACAGAGATTGACATCAGATCCTCATCCGCTGCGCGAAAAATGATGCCAATTGAAGAGGGTCCCACGGCAGCAGACGGCAACTCAATGTCACATGTTGTGGGAGGTTTGTGGGGGCGGACCTGACAAAGATGCTCCCACTGTGACCCTCAGATTTCCCAGAGTACTAACCAGACGGCAACTTTTGAAGGGGAGACTCGTATCTCTGTGTTAAAGAAGGAGAGACACGATCGCAACGCCAACATGCACATGCCATTGCAGTGAGGGCAGTGGCGGAATGGGACAGTAAATCAGGCCGGGAATTTGACTCCACCCCAGGCCACCTCTGCTGCTGCAGTCACCACCACCAAATTCATGTGTCCACCAGCCTGCTAAACTTATAGGGTAACCCTGTTAGTTGATGTAACAGGTAGACTACCATTCATAATATGAATGGATAAATAAATAAACCCTCAAAAACTCACTAGGAATAGACCATCTATACCACACCAAAGACAAATATAAAATTGGCTTACACATTTTAAGAAGGGATAATAAAAGATACATATTCACATGTTAAAATATTTATATTTTATATATTTCCAATGCTCAACTCAAGTATATCAAAAGTATCAGAAACACAAACAAAAACAATACAAACACAAAACAAACGGTTCGGTTTGTTTCATAGTTTTAGAGTCACGGTTTCGGTACCGTTGTTGCTATATTTATGGAAAAACTATACTTTCAAATATATATATATATATATATATATATATATATATATATATATATATATATATATATATATATATATATTTCTCATATTATTTAGAATATTCTAACTACAAAAAAACAGCACAATTAAATATAATAGATTAAAGATACAAATAAAATAAACTGACTTCAGTTTTTTTTTAGGGAGGTCTGGCATTAGTTTTTAGGTACTGAAATTGAATAAAGTAATAATGTAAAACAGCATTGCATTTTGGACTATACATTAAAGATTATTCTTTATTAAAGTTACAAAAGCGTTTTAATCAAGAGCAGTGAGTGATTTCTTCGTTGTTGCTGTTCAATTAATATAAAGACTGTCACTTTAAGAGAATGCACTGATACAGTGTTCGTATTTAACAAGAGTGAATGGTTTGTCCACGGTTTTATTTTATTTTTTTTCATCACTGTTGTTGTAATGTCTGGGAACCCAGAATGTTCATCCATCAACAGAAACATATATTAACTGAACCCTGATTGTTTTACGTGTTATTTATATTAAACCATATTACAGATGCTTCGTCAGATTTAAGTAGAACAGTGGTCCGAGCACGTGCCGAACCGAGTGTGGAGAACCGAACGGATCGATTTTTTTCCCCACCCTTGGTAAATATTATGTAAATGTAATTCTGACCGACCTGTTCCCTTACCGGCGAACATGGCTGGGATTTTGCAGCAACTTGCTGCGTCTGTGGCCAGGGCTTTTCTCATTTTTATGCGTTCCCTCTCTGCTCCTCCTTTGCGTTTACGCTCCATTTTTTGCACTATTTTTCAAGATAAAGCCTGCCTCTGTATATAGCCAATTATGCAGCGCTTCGCTGATGTTGGGTCATGTGGTGTCATTTTCACTCCGCGATCGCCTGATTCGTAGATTCATAAGTGCGTCAATTAATTCGCAGTTGCATACACGTCAGTCTGATCGACAGCACAGCGGCAGCCGGCAGGCCAGAATAACCATCAGGCCACCGGGAAATGTCCCGGTGCTCCCGACGGCCAGTCCGCCCCTGAGTGAGGGCATATACTTTGTCTGTAGGCTTTGATGGCTGTAATAATGATGCTGCTGAGGTGACAGTATTACCTCAATTTGTATCATTTATTTATACAATAAATAGTTTTTTATAAAAAATAAATAAATAAATAAAAACATTCTTAAGAAGTGTCATTATTTTTGAAGTTCAGTTTTGGAATGTTGGAATGTTGTCAAGTGAGATCATGTTCAGGTTGTAATGTAGCAGGAACAGGTGGAGTCAGTTTCACTTTCACATTAGTTTTGGTCAAACACGTCTGAAGCATCACAGACACTGAGAGAATCATCATATAATCACCACAGGTACAAGGTAAGACACAATGCAAGAATTTTCCTTATACTGTATATATCAACATGATCTAAACTTTGCTGATAAACCTGTCACTACAGTCCTTCTGTCGTCTGATTGATAGTTTAGACTCTCTTATCAAGTTAAATCACCTTAAGCTCAGATTCAGTGTTTCTGCTGTGAAATCTGCACTGATTTATCTAAAGTAAACATAAGAATAACTTCAACCTTCAACTTCAACTTGTTTGTAATATTTCAAGATGAACATAAAGAGACTGAGGTTTACTTGATTATCCATACATGATTATTTTTTTAGAAAAATGATGAGGCTTAAATATGATCATCAGGCTTTTGGTGAAGGTTTATTTGTTCATCTGTCAATCATCATTGATTTGTATTATTATATGAGCCTTGAACGCAATCAAATATGATACTTAATAAAAACACATATGCCTTTTTTTTAAAGATTTATTTTAAATATTTTCAATAAATTGTTTTAGAAAAAAAAAAAAACAGTTTTCTGACTATTATTTCTGGTCAGGCGTTACAGGGTTAACTTTTGTTAATGTTACTCCACACTTGTGGTATTAAAGTTTAGTTTCATCTGATAATATTATCATTGACCAATAAATCTAGATCATAAATGGCAGTAGCTGGACTTCATGATGAAGAGTTGTTGGACCATCACAAAAAAAAAATGTGTTCATTTTCAGATTCTGTTGTTTATTTCACACTTGCTCATTAAAATAATATCTGTGCTTATGACTGCAGATCAACCATGTCGAAGACATCGATGGAGATCCATAAATCAGAGATGAGATGAGAGATGCAGGGTGAGGCTCTTCAGGTCGCTCTTCTGGCTGTGAATATGTACACAGATGACAGATGACATTGCTAACTACATCAAGAAGGTTTGTCCTTTACTGAGACACTGGAACGTCTTAGTGAAATGCAGTTGATTCAGTATTGAGAAAATGTGCTGTGTTTTTATTTATTTATTTATTTATGTTTGATGGTGGAGATTGAGTGTTTTTGTTGATGTGAGTTTGAGGAACATTAATACTGTGTGTTTCCTTACAGGAGTTTGACAGAAAGCATGGGAAATACTGGCACTGCATTATAGGGAACTTTAGTTCCCACGTGTCATATAACACGAACACTTATATCGACTTCTCTGTTGATGGAAAAAAATTTTGCTCTTCCAAACTGACTGAGGTTCAGCAACAGTTTAAACACAATTTATTTAATCCACATAATTAATAAAATTTCCTCCTTCAGCTTGTGGTTCATGTGTCTTTCTGCTGTACTGATTTTTATAATGTAAATTTACGAATACTTTTACTATTGTTAGTCATATTTCAAGATGAACACTTTACTAGAATTAACCCTTTAACTGTCACCCCCACTTTTTTTTTTAGCCAAGAAAATGCACTATCCAAACTTAAATGGTTGTAATTCAAGAACACTTTGGAGTATAGACATAAGGCTGGTCTTGTTTTAAAGATGAAATTATTATTACAGATTATTGTAGATGTGAAATAACTTATGTAAGTGAAAGTGAAAAAAAGTTATAGAAGTTTAAGTTTATGAAAATGTAAAAATATAATATTTTATATAAAATATATATTTTACAAAACAAGTTTTACTCTAAAGCTGCAAGGAAATCAAAGCCAAAAATTCTGAACAAGTTGTGTTCCAAATTTCAGGTTGATATCTCAAAAAATGAGCTTTCAGTAAGATTTTGTTTGGGCGCAGTACCACACTTTTTCACTAGATGACACCCAAGCTCCATTACTGACCATATAAAGGCGCCTCCATTTCCATATATGGTTTGAGTGATCTGAACCATATATTTCCATTATTTTCATACAATTTATGAAGTAGACATCCTATATAGAAGTAGTATGGGAAGTTTGGCAGAATTTGATATGAATTCAACCTCTAATAAAATAAAAATAACATGTTTGTGGGTTATAGATCGCCGCCACAATCATAAATGTATTTTTTTTTCTATTAAAAACATTTTCAGACCTTTTTTTCTCACAAAACTGAATGGATGTTATCTTTTGAACTCTTGGCATGAAAACAAACATGTTTCAACCAATCTTTAATGATTTTTCATGTTCATCGCTATTTCAAAATAAAGGTCTGAACATGCCTTATGAGTATGAAACTACTAACTTCTAACAGGAAGGGTCTTGATTTCCTTTTTCAAACACAACCATTGTTTCTGTCCGACTACACATGGTTGATGTATTTCTTTTTTTCCGTACTGTGTAATATACTGTTCAAGACCCACTGCTGTGTGTGTGTGTGTGTGTGTGTGTGTGTGTGTGTGTGTGTGTGTGTGTGTGTGTGTGTGTGTGTGTGTGTGTGTGTGTGTGTGTGTGTGTGTGTGCTCTAGGATGGGTGAAATGAGGAGCAAAAAGTCTGAGTATGGGACTCCATACTTTGCCACACGTCACTTTCAGGTTCGTTTAAACAGTTCTGACTATTATTTCATATATTAGAGGTTTAAATGTCATCATGTTAGCATTAGTTTTGTACACTTGATGTCTACAACATTGTTTGCAGTTATTCTGTAAATAACTCCAGTCTGTGTATGATCTATGATCCGCATTGCGAGCGTTTTTAAGTCATTGTGGCGTTCCGAGCAGAAACTGCTCTCATATGCGCAACAGTTATCAGTGGCGCACAAGCATAGACAGTAAAAGAAATGGACACAGCGACCCCATTAGAACTCAATTGAGTCAAGTGAAGCCCATTTTTAGCGAATTTTAGCACTTCCGCTTCTGACGCGCACTCACACTAAGCTTGATGACGTCCGCAACCTGTCTGACAGATGTAAATCTTCTAGTAGCTGTGCGTGCAAACTGCCATCGTTAATCTTGCAGAGACGGCGAGCTTGAGCGGGGAGTTCTTTGGCGTGAGTGAGCAGGAGTAAGTATTCTGATTAATTAGTTTGTATAGTATTTTAAAATATAACGCCAGTACGCAATATTAAGATAATCTACCCGATTGCCTGCGAGTTTCTCCTCCTGTCTGTACGGTAATTTCGCTACTGTGCGACAGAGAGTCGAGTGGTTATGACGCAATCGTTAGCTTATTTTTACAAAAACTGTTTCTACGGGGCCATAATGTAACATAGAAGGTAATGGAGCCCTTTATACATTGTTGTGTATCTTTGGAAATAAATAATGGACAAATTGAGTCTTTAAACGCCTCAGATGTAAAGTTATTCACTGTCAAAGTGACGCCAAAATGAATGGGAGTCAATGGGGATGCTAACGCAAGTGAAGTACAAGATGGCGGCACCCGGCCGACTTCAACTTCCGGTCGACTTCCTTAGGCACTGCGCACAAGCCGATGTCACATGACCGTTTCACACAGGTGTGGCTGGAGAGCCTCTGCTGGTGGACAGTGAGAAGGACATCTTTGACTACATCCAGTGGAAATACAGGGAACCGAAGGACCACAGTGTGTGTGTTGGTCTCTGAGGTCATAATAGTGTATTTTAATCGTAAAAGAGACATTTAGGGAGAGATGTGAGTGTTTAAACCTGCTACACAATAGTAGTTGATGGTGCTTTTTAATAATAATAGTCATGCATAATATTTTGTTTGAAATTCAAGAGAAAACTGGGTAACACTTTATTTTACAGTGCCGTAGTTACATGTTACTACATGTACTTACTATAGTAATAACAGTAAATTATGCATAATTACAAGTAACTAACCCTAAACCAAACCCTAACCCTAACTGTAACTCTATAGTACAGGGGTACTCAACAGGCGGCCCGTCAGCATTACATTTGTGGCCCGCATCATGCTACATATAAATGTATTTTTATTATAATTTGCGTTCAAAATTAGCGTGAATATTACTTCGTTTTTTTACACGTACACAAGGGTAGGCGTATAGTGCACGTGACGCTGTAATCATCAGCAGAGATCGCGTATAGTGTACGCGCGCAGCAGTTTTTCTAACCGCAAAGAACAATATAAACTGAAGGCACTTTGCACGCGCGCATTGAATAGTTTTTGCAATAATTTAGTTTGTCCACAAGGTGTCAGCACTGAAAGGGGCTGTTGTTTCAGTCTGAAAAGAAACGGAGAAGACAGAACAAGAGTAACAACAAACACCTACCGTGTTGAAGAGCGCTCGTTTGAGGGGATTAAAAGATACCAGCAATTCTAATTTTAAACAAGTACAAAGAGATTTTATTGTAACTATTTGAGCGAAAAAGACTAGACAAGCATTAATCTCTCTAGTGCGCATGTGTCGAGCACTTGTGTTCGTGAACGCCACCAAAGGCTCGAGACTGTGCGCGCAAGTAAAAAACAAAGTAACCTTATTTTTCCATGATGAAATGCAGTTGACATTCCTCAAACTTTGCAGTGTGTAAGTTGCCGAGCATCATGAAAAACACACCTTTTATTCTTAATGTCAATGTGTTATAAACAGAAAGCAAGCAGCGCTCCCATTACAGATCTGTCATCACATCATTGAGCTCACGGAGAATATCTGATTTATCATGTTTACAACGTTGGTTATAGTTAGATAATTCATAAAATTGTGATTGAACATTAAAAAAAATATATATATATATTTTTGGATTCTGACCAAATTAAAAGGTAGGTAATAATAGTACAAATAATAAAACATTTATTCTCCGAGTATAAATAGGTGCTATAAAAAGTGTTAAAAAGGTGCAATGGAGTATAAAAAGACTATAAAAAAGTGCAATGTTTTCGTCTTGTGGACAAACTCTCATCAGCCAGTGAACAACAGCCAGGCCCTAAAAACTGCACTTTTAGTAAATAAACAGTAAAATATTGTCTTAAGTAGGCCTAAATAAAAGTCTTACGATCCAAGTTATAATTTGTGGCCCTTCGCGTTTCATTTGGTTAAAATGCGGCCCTCTTGGCCTCTGAACTTGAGTACCCCTGCTATAGTAAGTACATGTAGATAATTAATAGTACTCAGTACTTATTTGAGTATTTACAATGTAACTACGGCACTGTAAAATAAAGTGTAACCGAAAACTGAAGTCACAGGCATGTCTTGTCAATACTGAGAAAATAAATATTGCATTACGAGATTCTCTCAAAAATATAGCAGCAAACATTTATTCGATATGTCTGTAAGGAAGTAAATTGAAGAGAAAAAGTTATAAATGTCATGATTTGTATTTATTATCTTTATGGCCTGTGTTTCCCACTTGAGTGCTTGCACTGCCTCTATTTCTTTCGGGTTCATGCTGTACCCATGTTCCGAAATGATGCGGCCCACATAGCAGACTTCCCGCTTGAAAAGGTCACATTTCCTCGGCCGTAGCTTGATACCACACCGCTCCTGTCGCTGTAGCACTCTCCTCAAGTCCTCCAGGTGCTGGTCGAAATCCTTGCTGAAGACTAACACGTCGTCAAGGTAGGGTACACATATATCATCCCTCAACTCTCCTAAGCATTCTTCCATGTACCTCTGAAAGGCAGCAGGTGCATTCATGAGGCCAAAAGGTATGCGTACCCACTCGTAGAGCCCCCAGGGTGTTATGAATGCTGTGTATGCCCTACTGTCTTCACTCATGAAGCCCTGATGATAGGCTTTACCCTGGTCCAGCACCGTGAACTAGGGGTGTAACGATACGCTCAGGTCACGATACGATACGTATCTCGATACGGAGTTCACGATACGATACGCATCACGATATTTTGAACAAAATGAAACTGAAATTCAAACAAGATTTATAAAAAAAAACATTAACAAATTTCAATAATTGTCCTTGTTGTACACACAAGATCACATTTCAATAAAATAAATAAATATAAAATTTTAATAAAAACCTTCTGTATTCAAATTAACAGTTGAATAGGGCTGTCTGTCACTAAAATTTTTTTTAAATTTAACATGAACTTAGAATTATGAATAGGGGCCGTTCACATATCGCGTCTAAAAACGCGTGGAAGGCGCGGCCGCACCGCTTCTCCTTCTTTCCAAAGCGCTTGCGCTCCCGTGGCGTCGGTCGTTGCTATGCAACCTTGAACTGGGCTCTCCAAGAGGATCAGGATGTTTCTGCAAAGGATAAATGATTTCTAGCCCTTGCATTAATTTTACTACGAGATATATTGATGGAGATAAGATATAAAAACCACCATGTACAGCTATGATCAGCTGTTCGGCTGAGCTTTTGATGTTTTGTTACGGAAAGGCCATAGCTGATCGGTTGATTCTTGTCACACGACCTGCGGTGCGCTTGCGGCATTCTGAGAAGTTGAGTATTGCATGCGCGTCGCGACCGCGTTGATCCCATTATGAGCGCGCCTGCCGCGCGGCTACATTTGAAAATAATAACTGACTTGCACGCGGAAAAGACGCAATATGTGAACGGCGCCACAGAACTTAAAGCAAAGCATCGCAAGCGTCTTTTGCTTTTCTGTGAGCACAGCTGTTGCTGTGCACTGCAGTGAAAGAAAGCCACGACTTTTCTCACGCGACCATGCAAGAGACTGACATGAGAAACGTTTAAACCTGCTTGCAAGATTCAATGTGTGCCCGAAACACTTACTGATCTAGAGAGGTGATTGAGACACACCATCTACGATAAATCGTTACACCCCTAATACTTATAGTAATTTAAAAATGTGGTAGCATTGGATCTGGACAGGAAGGATAACTCTGGGAGTCGATTCTGCCTTCTCAAATCGTGATACAGGTTCGTGGACCTGCGTATCGCGATTTCGATTTCATATCGCATATCGTTACAGCCCTACCGTGAACCAGGAGTTCCCTCCTAGATTTTCTAGGATCTCTTGAATTCACGATGCCGGTCAGGGTATGTCTTCTCATTGAGAAAGCGATAGTCCACACAAAGACTCAAGCTCCCGTCTTTCTTTCTCACACACACAACCGGCGAGGAATAGGTGGATGTTGACTTTTGGATCCACCCCTGACTCAGCAAGTTCTGTATGTGGGTCTTTACCTCTTGGTACAAGGGTCGCGGGATTGCATTATACGTCTTTTGGACAGGGATGTCGTCTTTCAAACGAATATCCATTCTTAGGTCCCGAACACATCCAGTATCCCAGTCATCCTTTGCAAAAACCCCACTATTCTCTCTCAATAGTTGTCTCACACGTTCCTGTTGTTCCCCAGGTAAGTGACTGAGGTCCACTGGAGGGTCCCATCCTTCACTTTCCTGACCACTGGGCTTTGTCTCTAGCGGTAAGTCACCATTGAGTAGTGATGATTGAAGTTGGGGTTCAGTCGAGGGTGGTAGTTTTACTTCCAGTTGATGGATAGCATCCACTGCATACAGCCATCCCAGGACTGTCCATGCAGTAAGGGTCAACTCTTCGTCTGTTGTATTTTCCACCATCACTGTGATGTTGTCATTATCTTTCAGAGGCATCTGAATGAGCTGTTTGATTACCTTTATCCCCACAGGCCAGGGTACATCCGGATTGGGCTCCAGCATCACGTGTGCTCCCAGGGGAACAGTCTTATTTAGTTTGCCACAACGTACATTCACTCTTGCGCACCTTGGAAGGAGGATGGATTTCCGTCCCATTCTGGCAATATGACAGCCGTTGCTGTCTTTACGTTTCTTCAGGAGTGATAAGACGGCTTTTGCTTTCCTAGGGCTTACTTCCAGAGATGAACTCAGCGTGTTCACAAGTAAACTCAAAGGAATCTGTTGGGCTGCATTAGCTTGGACCAATTCCTCAATCACATTAAAGCCGAATATTGGTTTCTCCAATTCACTGGATGTAATGAGAATTGGTGCCAGCAGGTGTCTGTCTCTTCCTTCAGTCTCAGTGTTACCAGACAGACAAAACTCCACTTCCATCCATCCTTCATATGGGATGCTCGTCCCATTCGCCGCTGTCAAGTTGAGTTCCCCCTCCTCGAGCAGCTCTCTCACTGGTCTCACCTCTGCATCAGGAAGATATCTCTTCTTCCACTCTGAACCCACAATTGAAACTTGTGACCCTGTGTCCCAGAGTATAGATGTATTAACACCTCCTAGAGAACATTGCACCATGCATCTACGTCCCACCAAACTCGTTGCTTGTTTCATGAGCTATCGGTTTCCTCTTCATCATAATTTCTCAAACTGTCAATTTTCTCCTTGGTATCTAACAATATAGATAGTCCTTCATCTTCAAGTGAAACAATATCATCTCCTTCTAAATGCTGCAGAATGCGCCTTCTCAGCACGCGAGGCGTGTGTGTTTCACCCTCCCCCACATTTAGCTTGAGTATCTCACACAAACTTCTCAGTTGCGAAGCGGATAACTCGAGTAATTTACTCTCAATTTCATCCAGCGTAGCTTCCCACACAGGCAACATTATAGCCACTCACTGTACAGAATCATGTAACTCACTCATGCACTTATTTTCCGCTGTTCACGGTCCTCTCTCTCCGTGACTCGCGGCTCGTTTTATCCCTCGCTGGCCGCTCCGTTGCCGCATTTACTGCTTTCTTCCTCCCGAAATCCGTCACGACTGGGCGGAAACACCAGTTTTATGTTGCCCCCTTGGACAATAACAATGACAAGCTTTACTTTTCTGTAGATTTATTCGCCCCGGTTGTTTCTTCTTTTTGTTTTCTGCAACAGATTTGGGGCTTTCGCACGAACAACAACATGCGTCAACTGCACTTATTCTCTAATCATTTTACTTCCATGTCCTTCTTCCCACAGCGCCCCCAACAGTATGCAAATTTTCCTTAGGTTTTCTTTATATTATCTTATTATATTACTGCAAATTATTTATAATAAACAAAAACATGAAACAAATTAAATAACTCTCTTGAGGTCATAACAAATACCTCATTAAAACATCTACAAATGTATAAAACTCATCAGAGATCAGTTATTTTTGCTGTGAAATCTTTACTGATTATTATAAAGTAAACACAAAAAATAACTTATTTGTAGTCATATTTCAAGATGAACACTTAGTTTATTTAGTTTTGATATAAAATTCAGCATATAATTTGTAAATATGTAGTACAAACACAATAATCAAACACAACATTCTGACATCTCTCAGTGTAAAATCCTTACTGCAGTGGGAATAAAAGAATGACTGTGGCGATTGATTTCCAGTAGGGATACTATAATTCATACCAGAATAAATCATGTTAAATTCATGAACAGTGGATGAGATGAAGAGCAGCTCTAGCTTTCTGTCAAACAACCATTGATGTGTGTGTGAAGTTTCAGCTCAAAATCCCCCACAGATCATTTATTACAGCTTGTCAAATTTGCCCCTATTTGGGTGTGAGCAAAAACACAATTTTTGTGTGTGTCCCTTTAAATGCAAATGAGCTGCTGCTCCCGCCCCCTTTCCAGAAGAGGGCGGAGCTTTAACAGCTCAACAACAACAAAGCTGGAGAATCTCACGCAGCCAAAATGACGAAAGTGTTCAGCCGGAGTCGACACTGATCAGGAAGAAGTTACAACTTTTAGACGTTTCTGAATGGTTAGTGGATAAATTGATGTAGTTGCTGTGGAGTTGATTCAACTCATCCACTAGCATGTGCCGTCATGTTCATCTTTTGTGTTGAATTGACCCTCGTTTGTGAAGCAGTCTGGAGTAAAATGACGGCATTTACAAAAACAACTCTTCCTCTTCTCTAAAGCAGCCCAACATGGCCCCGCCCCCTTTGTTGCGTGTTCTCGAGGGCGGGGTTTATGTTAATGTTAGGGTAAGTGATGTCACTAACCCAGGAAGAAGCTCGTTGTAGTCTCTACCAGCCGTTTGTTGTAGTCCTTAAACAGAAAATTCTTTAAAATAAATATTTTACTTTGCTTTTAACCTTTAAGGCTGCATTAGTCTTCCACTATATTTTTCCCCACAAAACCTTTGCTCTCTAGAAACCCAGTCAGTTTGGGTTGAAATTCTTTCTTTAAGTAATTTAAGTTTAAGTATTAACTTTATAAACACTGAATTAATATGAACATATGAAATTAAATTAAGGACATGCATCAGAAAAATTGGTAAAGTTGGACAATAAATATATAACAGAATATAACAGCTTGACAGTAAACTGTTTTTGCAGTGTTGTCTTATATTAATGTCCATTAAAGCAAGACTAAAACAAAAAACACAGCCGTTGTGTCCAAAAGTGGCAATTCGTGGATAACAGACACTGAAGTGCATCAGGCTCTATAAGATCATCTTGTTTGTAGCGTGATCCAGGGGATTAAAATGTACAATATATATTTCTAGTGGAGTAATAGTATGTGTGAAATTGAATAAAATGGAAATACTTAATAAAGTAGGCTAAAACTACCTCAAATGTATACTTAATGGTTGGATTCCACAACTGCAATAAATAGTAAAAAATTTAAAAAAAAATTATTTTTGCAGTTCAGTTTTGTAAAGTTGAATGCCAAGTGAGAAGTAAGGTGGAGTCAGTTACATCTTTACATTTGTTTCCGTCAAACACACCTAAAGCGTTACAGACACCGAGAGAATAATTGATCACCACATAAAAATGTAAGACACCATGAAGGAATTTTCCTCTTATATATAATCAAAGAATCCTGAAAATTTGTATCACAGTTTCCAAAAACACATGAAATCTGTAAACCCTCTAGTATCTCATTTGTTTACTGTATATATCAACATGATCAAATCTTTTCTGATAAACCTGTTACACTTCCTTCAGCTCGTGCTTCAGTGTCTTTCTGCTGTCAAATCTGCACTGATTTTTTATAAAGTAAACATAAGAATAACTTTAATATTGTTAGCAATATTTCAAGATGAACACTTACTGAACTGAAGAGACTGAGGTTTAATTAATTATCCATACATCATTTTTTAGAAAAAATATTAAGTTACGAGTCTTAAATATGATCATCAGGCTTTTCAGAAAAGGTTATTTATTTTGTCAGTTATCATTATATTGCATTATATGAACCATGAAATGATGCATCAAACTTAACAAAAACACCTTTTTTTAAATATTTATTTTAATATTTTGTCTAAAGTCTGACTGTTCTTGAAAAATTCAGTTTTCTGACTATTATTTCAGGTCAGGGTTTACAGGGTTAACTTTTGTTAATTCTACTCCACACACACTTATGGCTTGTGGTATTAAAGTTTGTTTTCATCTGATAATAGTGTCATAAATCATAAATGGCAGCAGCTGGACTTCCTGATGAAAAGTTGTTGAACCATCACTAAAAAAACTTTAATCTCCAGATTCTGTCCTGTTCAATTACTTTCACTCTTGATCATTAAAACAAACTGTGTTTACAGCTGCAGATCAACCATGTTGAAGACATCGATGGAGGTCAGTAAACCAGTCATGAGTGATGAGATGCAGCGTGACGCTCTGTGAATATGTACAAAAAGGGAAATGACATTGCTGACTACATCAGGACGGTTTGTTCTGTTTTACTGAGACTGAAATGTTTTAGTGAAATGCTGTTTCATATTATGAAAATTTGCAAGGTTTTTTTGTTTTGTTTTTTGGTCAGGTGTTTGATGGTGGAGATTGAGTGTTTTTATTGATGTGAGTTTATGGAACATTAATACTGTGTCTTTCCTTACAGGAGTTTGACAGAAGGCATGGAGCCAATAATGCATTATAGGGAACTTTGGTTAATGCATTCAGTTGCAATTTTATATCAACTTCTCTGTTGGTGACAACAAATTTGCTCGTCAGAGCTGAGGTTCAGCAACAGTTCAAACACAATTTCGTTTATCCACATCCTCCTTCAGCTCATGATTCATGTGTCTTTCTGCTGTGAAATCTGCGCTGATTTTTTTATAAAGTAAATGTCATTTATTTGATATTATTAGTAATCACTTATTTGATTATTCAAGTTAAAGTTCAAACTTCAAAGTAAAACCCAAAAAGAATGGTAAATAAAAAATTTTGTAATTGGATTTGTGCCCTGAAAAACAAATAGAACCAACCACAGTGGATTCAGAGAAATCACTGAGGCACTATTATTGTTTCTAAACAGCATGCATGGCCGTGAGAATATTAAATTCTTTACTAGAAATTGATATCTTGAAATAAAATTGGATTAACTAAATAAATTACCACCACATCACTCCTGTAACGTTGCCATCAAAGAAAGTGTCACATATTTATGAATCAAAATAATAAAAGATACTAAAAAAGTGCACTTTTGGCAGAAGCACTTGGAAGGTGATCATTTGTTTATACAAAGCATATTAAACAGTTGTATTTGATGGTTTCTCTAGATTAGACTCTTATTCCTCGTCTGGGATCATGTAGAGCTCTTTGAAGCTGCACTGAAACTGACATTTGGACCTTCAACCCGTTGAACCCCAGTGAAGTCCACTATATGGAGAAAAATCCTGGAATGATTTCCTCAAAAACCTTAATTTTGTTTCGACTGAAGAAAGAAAGACATGAACATCTTGGATGACATGGAGGAGAGTAAATTATCAGGAAGTTTTAATTGAAAGTGAACTAATCCTTTAACAAAAGTTAATTGGCTTAAAGGTTTCCTTCACAATCAATCTTCTATTTTGAGTGAAATTATGTCTTCTCAATTGGGAGGCATAAATTTCCTTTTAATTTGCAATTATTCTGTTAGTGAACTTCCTGTCAATCTTTCCAATTATCATCAGCAAATGCTTCTGGCTTGGAGACCACAACATTTTTTTTTATTTGTTACTTTAATATTCTACATAAAAGGAAATCAATGTTTCTTGAACACTGGGTCACTACACAGTGTGCAGAATTATTAGGCAAGTTGATTTTCTGATCATATTTTTTTTCTAAGCACATTTTACCAATTCCAATCCACATCAATCTTAATAACTACTATTAATATTGTTTTTAATCATTTATAAGTGATATATAATTGTTCATGAAGGCTGGAAATGAAAAATGCCCTATATTCAGGTGTGCAGAATTATTAGGCAGGTTTTCTTTTACAGATAAAATGAGCCAAAAAAGAGATTTCACTCAGACTGAAAAGTCAAAAATTATTAAATACTCATGAGAAGGACGCAATACTAATGTAATACTAGAAATTGCAAAGTTAAAGCATGACCATTGGACAGTGAAATGCTCATTGGGTCAGCGGGGTCATACAAAAACAGCTGGAGAAGAAAAGACACGTTAACTGCAAAATAATTAAGAATTAAGGTGAAGAATTAAGTGTGAAACCATCAGGAACCCTTTAGTCTCCAGCGCCACCATTTCCCAGTACTGAAACCTACCTGGAGTCTTCAGAAGTGTGAGGTGTCAGGATCTCAGAGACTTGGGTTAGGTGAAGAATCCTAAAAAAATGACCCGCTCTTAATAAGAATCACAAACTGAAGTGTTATAAAGTACATGAAGACTGGGTTTTTATAGGCCTTATAGACAGACAGCTTGAGAGTGACTCCTGAAGGACCAGCACCACATCCTCTTGTACCACTGTTTGAAGAATTTATCTTCCAGAATCTGGCAGTAAGGTGTGGGAGTTCATTTAGTCCATCTCTGCAAGATGGACATTTCAGGATAAGAGATGGACTAAAAGTGAACTCCCACACCTTACTGCCAGATTCTGGAAGATAAATTCTTCAAACAGTGGTACAAGAGGATGTGGTGCTGGTCCTTCAGGAGTCACTCTCAAGCTGTCTGTCTATAAGGCCTATAAAAACCCAGTCTTCATGTACTTTATAACACTTCAGCTTGTGATTCTTATTAAGAGCAGGTCATTTTTTTAGGATTCTTCACCTAACCTAAGTCTCTGAGATCCTGACACCTCACACTTCTGAAGACTCCAGGTAGGTTTCAGTACTGGGAAATGGTGGCGCTGGAGACTAAAGGGTTCCTGATGGTTTCACTCTTAATTCTTCACCTTAATTCTTAATTATTTTGCAGTTTACGTGTCTTTTCTTCTCCAGCTGTTTTTGTATGACCCCGCTGACCCAATGAGCATTTCACTGTCCAATGGTCATGCTTTAACTTTGCAATTTCTAGTATTACATTAGTATTTGCGTCCTTCTCATGAGTATTTAATAATTTTTGACTTTTCAGTCTGAGTTAAATCTCTTTTTTGGCTCATTTTATCTGTAAAAGAAAACCTGCCTAATAATTCTGCACACCTGAATATAGGGCATTCTTCATTTCCAGCCTTCATGAACAATTATATATCACTTATAAATTATTCAAAACAATATTAATAGTAGTTATTAAGATTGATGTGGATTGGAATTGGTAAAATGTGCTTGGAAAAAAAATATGATCAGAAAATCAACTTGCCTAATAATTCTGCACACAGTGTAATGGTAGAGGATGCAGCACATTTTTTTTATCGGGAGTAACTCACATTTATTAATATTAAGCAAAAGGCCAGATGCATTAGAAAAAGATAGAAGAGCAGTTAAAGCAATTGGATCTGAGAGGCATCTCTTAAAAACAATGCTGGATCATCTGCCTGTTGGCTTATAATCGAAAAATAATAATTTTAAACCAAAAAAGTTTGATAACCACTGACTAAAGTGGAAATACAGGGAACCAAAGGACTGCAGCAAGTGAAACAAATCTGAATCTATCTGAGACAAACTGTGTGTTTGTGTGTGTGTGTGTGTGTGTGTGTGTGTGTGTGTGTGTGTGTGTGTGTGTGTGTGTGTGTGCCGGTCATTTAGGTCATAGTGTATTTTAATATTGAAAGTGACATTTAGGGAGAGATATGAATGTTTTTAAAGTTAAAAACTGCGAAACCTGCTAATAGTGGTTAAAAAAGAGAGAAGTGACAGAGAGAACTGAAGTCACATGCAAGTCAATACTGAAAATAAATATTACATTATGAGATTTTCTCAAAAATATATCAGCAAGCATTTATTAGAAATGTTTGTAAGGAAGTAAAGTTATGAATGTTTATGACTTTTGTTATTTAGTTTTTATTTTCTCTGTCCATTAATGTCCATTGGAATAATGAGTTAAAAAGAATTATACTGTTAAATCATTACTTTCTTTGGCATTGAAAGATTCAACAAAGACTGAATCATGATAAACACAAAACATACTTTGTCACGATTCATTTGTCTGTAATGTTGAAATTTCAGATATCCTGTTGAGACAGTAGAGTGGTCCCACTTTATATTAAGTGGCCTTAACTACTATGTACTTACATAGTAATAACAAAAATAAGTACAATGTACTTATTGGGTTCATATTGAATTGCAAAACACATTTGCAGCTATTGAGGTGGATACAGGTAAGGTTTGGTGGTATGGGTAAGTTTAAGGGGGTAAGGGTTAAGGGATGGGTCAACAGTGTAATTATAAATGTAATTACAGAAATTAATTACAGATGTAATTACATGCATGTGTTTTTAAAATGTAAAAACATGTATGTACACAATAAGTGCATTGTATCAATTGATTAATTTAAATGTAAGTACATAGAAGTTAAGGCCACTTAATATAAAGTGGGTCTGTAGAGTTTGTCAGATCTTTGTGTGTTTGATCCTGTCATTCATCTGTTTTACTTTAAGTTAAAAAATCTAAAATCTAAATTAGTTTTGGATTTTAGTTTCAGTACAAAACCTTCACAAGTGTCTTTATACAGAAAATAAGTGGAAATCATAATGAGGTGCTTATTTCACAAATGTAGATGAATGTAAAACTACCATAAATAGTTAAAGTCCCCCTGTAGTCAATAATTTTATCACTTAAAACTCATTTCTGATCACCAAAATGACATTTAAATTTTTTTTTCCAGTGAAAAAATAGCTTTAAATGATTAGTTCACCAAAAAAATGAAAATGACTCACCCTCAAGCCATCTAAGTTGTAAGTTGTATATGACTATCTTCTTTCAGATTAACACAATCTTAGATATATCTAAAAATATCTTGAGTGTAGGCATGTGACGGTATCAAATTTTCATGTTGCGATTAATTGATGAAGCTTTTATCATGGTATACGGTATTATTGCGATATTAAAATAAGTTGCAAAACCATTTTTATCATATTTTAACAGGTTTAAGAACTCTTTTTGTAATAAAACAAAAACAACTCTGACTGAAATTTTCAAACAGATTAAAATGCAAAAGAATTAGGCTATAAAGAACAACAGATAACACTTTATTCTATTTAATGCATTAACTAAGATTGAGCAATAGCTACATTTGTTACAGAAAGTGTTATTTTTTGATTAGAAACACAACTGATCATTGTTAGTTTTATCTCAGGTCCATTAAATAAGTTATTTTGATTTTAGTAATGTTATTAAATAGTAACTAAGAAATTAACATTAATTAATAATAATTAATACTTTATAAGTATTTTTATTGTCAGTTTAGTGATAATGAATTAACACGTTAACTAATGAAGCTGTATGTTTTCAAAGTTTTACTGAACAATATCAAATAATCAGAACATTTCTAATCATTAGGGAATGTTGTAGTCCAGATTAAAATATAACAATGTTTAGGTTTGAAAATAAATATCCTTTTAAGTCTTTTTTAAGTATTCAGTATTTGGTGCTGTGATGAACAACACTGAGATTACAAAAAAATGAATGGCTGTTTGAAGCATTTTAAAAACTTCACTAGCGCAGTTACTTTGTTTGCACGGTTTCCGTGGTAACCGCTGCATTTCTGCTGTTCCATCAGCGCCCTCTGCTGTCAGAGAGTGAACGCGCACTTTCATTCAGCTCGTCTCCTTCACTGGTTCCGTCATGTGCTTCTCGTGCACGTTGGGATTGTTTACATCTGAGCGCGTGTCCTTTTGACGCAGAATACAGCGGTGTTGTACATTTTATACGACTGATGGGTAAAGTATTCTTAATTGCCTTATAAAAAATTAATAATTGGTAATAAATTACTATTTACAGTATTCTGAAGTGCCCACGATTACAATATCGTGCATATTCATTATCGCGATTTATCGCATTACCGAATATCGGCACAAGTCTACTTAAGTGTATTTAGATGTATTTAGATAGTACTTTTAGTACATTTGAACCCATAGTGTACCACAAGTGGTATCTAAATACATTTTTTAAATACAGAGATAGTATATTAAAAGCACATTTTACTTCATATTTCATGGTGTCTCAAAATAGCACAGTTGAGTACACTCAGATGATCTTAAGAAGTAGTAAAGAAGAATTTTTAGTATATTAAGAAAAATTAGTGCACGAAAATAGAGCACTTTAAGTACATTATAGAAGTGTACCTTTTTTCACCTGGGTATTCACCTGGGTATTGTATTTAATATTTAAACATATTAAAAACACCAAACAGACAAACATGATTTGTACCACAGGGGGACTTTAAGTTTTTTCTGTTTGAAGTTTGTCTGTAGGCTTTGATGGCAGTAACAATGTTGCTGCTGAGGTGACTGTTTCTCAATTTCTATCATTTATTTATGCAATAAATAGTAAAACTTGCTTTGGTTTGATTTTCTGTAAACAGTCATTATTTTTGCAAGTCAGTTTTGTAATGTTGGAAATTTTGTCCAGTAAGAGGTGAGAGGTTGAGTTGTGGTGTAGGCAGGAATAGGTGGAGTCAGATACACAGCTATATTAGTTTTGGTCAAACACGTCTGAAGCATCACAGACACTGAGAGAATCATCATATAATCGGCACATAAAAAAGGTAAGACAATGTAAGAATTTTCCTTTTGAATATGAATATATATATATATATGTATGGCATTATATATGAGGTTAGTATGTTTTTGAAAAGAAGTTAATAGTTTAAAAAATGAATAAAGGATTCACACGGGTTACATTTCGAGTAAGCTGCAATTGGTCTTTATAATAAAGAGTTGTTAGACCATCACAAAAAAATTTGTTCATTTTTCAGATCCTGTCATGTTTATTTCATACTTGCACGTTCAAATAAATCTGTGCTTACAGCTGCAGATCAACCATGTCGAGGATGATTGAGATCCGTAAATCAACCATGAGTGGCGCATTGCAGCGGGACGCTCTTCAGGTCGCTCTTCTGGCCGTGAATAACCATGAAGAGGAAAAAGAAATTACTCGCTACATCAAGACGGTTGGTTCTAGAGTTTTACTGAGAGGCTGGAATGTATTAGTGAAATGCAATTGATTTAATATTGTGAAAATGTGCTCTGTATTTGTCAGGAGCTTGAGAGTGTGAGTTTGTCGAACATTAATACTGTGTCTTTCCTTACAGGAGTTTGAGAGAAAGCATGGGAAATACTGGCACTGCTTAATGGGGAACTTTTTTAGCAACGTGACATATAAACAGAACAGTTATATCAGCTTCTCTGTTGGTGGTGAAAGAATTTTGCTCTTCAAAACTGACTGAGGTTCAGCAACAGTTCAAACACAATTTATTTGATCCACGTAATCAATAAAACATCTTCCAGCTTGTGGTTCATGTGTCTTTCTGCTGTGAAATCTGCACTGTTTTTTTGTAAAGTAAATGAGCAAATAACTTTGGTATTATTAGTATTTTAGGTTGAAAACTATAGAATTAAGCAAATAAGTGTATTTGATTATCAAGTTCAAAGTTTATTATAAGCCCAAAGGGTGATCAATCTGGTGCACTTTGAGAACTCAAAACTGAGAGCTTAAGCCCATGTACAGCGTGCACTGTTTCT
This sequence comes from Chanodichthys erythropterus, assembly GCF_024489055.1. Taxonomy (NCBI): domain Eukaryota; kingdom Metazoa; phylum Chordata; class Actinopteri; order Cypriniformes; family Xenocyprididae; genus Chanodichthys; species Chanodichthys erythropterus. The sequence goes on from NC_090229.1 coordinate 4,261,510, forward strand.
GAACCCACTCGCTGACTGTTTAATTGTTCATGAGGCCTGATGTTGGTGATTTACAGTTTTTTACAGACGCTAGGACACATTTCTCAATACTTTGGTCACTTATTTTAAAACTCTTCACACAGTTCTCCTAACCAACTTTCAGCTTGGCAAAGCAGTTCATTTCACATTCAAAATGCACTACAACTACCAAAACACTTCATTCATGTCTCAAATCAACTCATTCTTCCAGAGCACTAGCAAAGGTTGACAGCCGATAAACACACTCTGTCACCCACAAAACAATGACCTAAAAAACACTAACAACATGTAGCATTATACAATGTTTTCTTGTGTAAAACAAGGACACATCTCTGTTTATAATTCACTACAATATATGTTACTGGAATGAATCAGACATGATGCAGAATTCGTCAATATTTTATGTTGTTTATTTATTTTTATTTTTTTGCACTGAGTAATTCCAAAATACAAGAATTTGTATACACACCATCCACTGATACAGATACAATTCAATTGTTTTTATAGCATTTACAGTTTTTTACAATCGCTAGGACATATTTCTCAATACTTAGGCCACTTTTTCAAAACTCTTCACACAGTTCTCCTAACCAACTTTCATCTTGGCACAGCAGTTAATTTCACATTCAAAATGCACTAAATCTACCAAAACACTTCATTCATGTCTCAAATCAACTCATTCTTCCAGAACACTAGCAAAGGTTTTCACCAAGCAAACACGCTTTGTCACTTATAAAACATCGACCTAAAAACACTAACATCAGTTAGCAATATACAATGTTTTCGTTTTTAAAATTTCTTAACAAAACAAGAATGACACTCTCTACTGCTTATAATTCACTGCAGTTTATGTTACATGGTCCATGTTTACATTGCAGGACAAAATTATTCCTAAGTTTCCCCTTTTGAGTTGATGGTAATGAAATTGAAAAACGAATGCTTGTTTAGGTGTTCAGTTTCATCTAATTGTTTTGATAGTATTTGATTTTTTTTAGATTCAGAATATATTTCATAACTATATTACTGTAGGAATGTAGCAAATTGCTGTCTTAAGTATTCAGAAATGTGTCCTAGCGTCCGTAAAAAACTGTAATTTTAAGATTTAAAATATATTTCATTAAAATATTACTGTAGGAATGTAGCAAATTGCTGTCTTATTCAGTTTTGTATGATGTTATTGTTTTGAACATAAGTTTAACAGTTTTGAAAACAGTATGTAAGCATGTGCAGATTGGCCTGTACATACAAAGAGTTTTGGCAGTTGTTGTGTCTGAGTGAGAAAAGAATTCATGACATTTGAGAGATGTAGTCATTGAATGCATTTTGTGCCAAAGCAATGATAATTGATCCTCAGTTTAGCCCACATAGACTTCTGTTGTGCTCACTGTGTGACGAGTTTTGCAAAAGTGACCTAAGTATTGAGAAATGTGTCTTAGCGTCTGTAAAAAACTGTAATAGAGTCTGTTCACTGTTGTAGAACTGTCAGACAAGGCAAGGCAATTTTATTTGTATAGCACATTTCATACACAATGGTAATTCAAAGTGCTTTACATAAAGAAGAACCAAATACATAGGCTAATTACAGTTTTTTACAATCACTAGGACACATTTCTCAATACTTAGGTCACTTTTTCAAAACTCTTCACACAGTTCTCCTAACCAACTTTCATCTTGGCACAGCAGTTCATTTCACATTCAAAATGCACTAAATCTACCAAAACACTTCATTCATGTCTCAAATCAACTCATTCTTCCAGAACACTAGCAAAGGTTTTCACCAAGCAAACACACTTTGTCAGTCATAAAACATCGACCTTAAAAACACTAACATCAGTTAGCATTATACAATGTTTTCTTTTTTTAAATTTCTTTATAAAACAAGAATGACACTCTCTACTGCTTATAATTCACTGCAGTTTATGTTACATGGTCCATGTTTACATTACAGGACAAAATTATTCCTAAGTTTCCCCTTTTGAATATATATTCCTCTGATAGTATATATTGAATATATTCCTCTGATAGTATGGTAATGAAACTGAAAAACAAATGCTTGTGTAGGTGTTCAGTTTCATCTAATTCCTCTGATAGTATTGGATTTTTTATATTCAGAATATATTTCATAACTATATTACTGTAGAAATGCAGCATATTTCTGCCTTATTCAGTTTTGTATGATGTTATTGTTTTGAACATAAGTTTAACAGTTTTGAAAACAGTAGCATGTGCAAATTGGCCTGTACGTACAAAGAGTTTTGGCAGTTGTTGTGTCTGAGGTTGAAAAGAATTCATGACATTTGAGAGATGTAGTCATTGAATGCATTTTGTGCCAAAGCAATGATAATTGATCCTTAGTTTAGCCCACATAGACTTCTGTTGTGCTCACTGTGTGACGAGTTTTGCAAAAGTGACCTAAGTATTGAGAAATGTGTCCTAGCATCTGTAAAAAACTGTAAAGCTGCAAGCAGCGATGAAAGGGTCCTCGCACCCGGGCTCACCACCACCCGTTGGCCTCAGGAAAACAGCGAACAGTGGGCGACATGCATGTGAGCGAGTAAATACAGGAGAATTATGGCAAAATCATGTAAAAGTGCCACACTTCCTGCTGCCAACAGGTGGCGCTATAGCTAACTGAATATTGTCATACAGATGTCTTTAGGCCAGGACTTTTATCACTCATGTGAAGTTTGGGGCAGATCAGACAGAGTATGCCTGAGTTACAACAGTTTCCTCTTTCATGGCTAAACATCAGATTTTGTCAGGCCGCCACGGACACGCCCTTCAACGAAAACTCAAGATCTTTGATATTTATCATTGCTAAGGTCTTAAGATTAGACTGACAACATATGATGTTGATCTGGTTAAATCTCTATGAGGAGTTAATCACAGTGTAAAACATGTAATTTCCTGTTGCCCCCAGGTGGCGCTATGACTGTAACTGAATATTGTCATATAGATGTCTTCAGCTCAGGACTCTAATAAAACATGTGAAGTTTGGGGCAGATCAGACATTGTATGCCCGAGTTACAACAACTTCCTGTTTCATGGCGAAACATCGAACTTTGCCAGGCCGCCACGGACACGCCCTTCAGCGAAAACTCTAGATCTTCGCAATTTAATGTCTCAAAGGCTTTTAGATTAGACTGACCAAATATGATGTTGATCTGATTAAAGCTCTAGGAGGAGTTCGTTAAAGTACAACGTCTGGAAATGGCAAAAAACTCAAAATATCTGACTTCCTGTTGGTTTTCAGATTTCACTCCAAGAGACTTTTTTGCAGGTATTGGGCTGTTAGATGTGTGTACCAAATTTCATACCTGTACGTGAAACGTAGTGTCAGGGGCACTTCGTTGAATTTTTTTAGGTGGCGCTATCGAGCCATTTTGCCACACTTCATTCTGAAACCCATATCAGATGTAAATTTTCACCATTTCTGACGCGTGTGCAAAGTTTCATGAATTTTTGAGAACGTTTAGGCCCTCAAAAATGCGATTCATTTTGGAGAAGAAGAAGAATTGGCTGAGCAATTACAATAGGGTACAATAGCGAAAATGCGTATAAATAGTACGAGTGTGTAATCTCTTAGAATATATTTGCCAAAATGAGTTTTGGCGTGCTTATGGTATGCAGTTTTTCGCGTGCATATGATACGCACTTTATGGGCCCTATTTTAACGATCTGAAACGCAAGTGTCAAAGCGCGAAGCGCAAGTAACTTTGTGGGCGGGTCTCGGCGCTGTTGCTATTTTCCCGGCGGGATAAATGGCTCTTGCGCCCGGCGCAAATCTAAAATGGGTTGGTCTGAAGTAGCTTCATTATTCATAGGTGTGGTTTGGGCGTAACGTGAAATAAACCAATCAGAGTGTCATCTACCATTCCCTTTAAGAGCGAGATGCGCTCGCGCCATGGCGGATTGATATTTACATGACAGAATTTGTTGGCGGAAAAGCTGAAATTGCCTGTTAAGTGGCCAGTCAATCTTTCAGTCGTCTGCGTTGGATGCAGGCTTTCAAATAGCTCCGCGCGATGAGTCGGTTAATATATATGTGTGTGTGTATTGGCACAATTGTCCAATTAATTAGCCAATTTCGTTCATCATTATTTGTAATAGCAGGCTGAACTGAAAATAGGTAGCCTAATTCTAATACACGCAATTACTATTCATCATTACATTTTTATATTTATGTAGCCTACACAATCATATTCTTTTACACTGTAATCCTTTTGTTTTTAATGTTTGGCATGTTTGTGTGATGCGCATCCCTGCGTGTAATAAGCAAAGTCAACGCGCACTGTGGACGCGCCCAGAGGCGCAGTTTCTACCAACGCGCTCTAACAAAAAAATATTGCGCCATTGACTTTAGACTAGGTTTTTTCTGGTCAGTGGCGCAATTGTTTAATGGAACAGCAAAATAGCACCAGGGATTGTTTGCGCCGGAACACGCCTCCTTTTTTGCGCTGAACCGCCCAGGGAGCGCAAGTTCATTCACTAGTTTAGCGACATGCTTCTGTGGAGGGAAAAGCGCGCTTTGTGCGGGTGCAAAATAGGAATGACACATGCGTCGGTGTACAAAGTCAATTGCGCTGGGTGCAAGATAGGGCCCTATGGCGTATTATACGTTCGAACCCCCCACCCCCATCCTACCCAACGTATCATATGCACGCGAAAAACTGCGTACCATAAGCACACCACAACTTATTTCGGCATATATATTCTAAGAGATTACACACTCGTACTATTTATACACATTTTCATGTGATCGTGTTGCTTTTAACCAGACAGCAAGATATAAAATGCATTAAAAGTCAGAAAATAAAAGAGATACATAAAATATATAAAATGCATTAAAAATTAAATAAATAAAAAATAAGAAAAAGAGTTAAAAAAATAAAAAGCTTGTGTTTATAAAATAAAGTGCAAACAGTTCGGACATAGCACAGTGCTCAATCAGCAAATGCATAGGTAAAAAGATGTGTTTTGAGTCTGGATTTGAATGTGGCTACTATTGGAGCACACCTGATCTCTTCTGGAAGCTGGTTCCAGCTGCGGCTGGCGTAACAGCTAAAAGCAGACTCTCCTTGCTTTGAGTGAACCCTGGGTATTTCTAAATGACTTGATCCTGATGATCTGAGTGATCTGTTAGGTTTATATTCTATGAGCATATCTGCAATGTATTGAGGTCCTAGGCCATTGAGTGATTTATTAACAAGTAACAGTACTTTAAAATCAATTCTAAATGCAACTGGAAGCCAGTGCAAGGACCTGAGGACTGGTGTGATGTGTTCATGTTTTCGGGTTCTGTTCAGAATCCTAGCAGCAGCGTTCTGTACGAGCTGCAGCTGTCTTATGGTCTTTTTGGGAAGACCAGTGAGGAGCCCATTACAATAATCCACCCTGCTGGTGATGAAAGCATGAACAAGTTTCTCTAAGTCTTGACTGGAGACAAAGCATCTAATTCTTGCAATATTTTTCAGATGATAATATGCTGATTTAGTTATTGTCTTTACATGGCTACTGAAACTCAGGTCTGACTCCAAGATCACACCAAGATTCCTGACTTGATTTTTAGTTGTTTGACCCCTAGAGTGAAGAACTTCATCTTTGTTTCCAAACGCAATGACTTCAGTTTTGTCTTTGTTTAAATGAAGGACGTTGAGGCACATCCAATTTTTAATTTCACCAATGCATTGGCACAGGGAGTCACACAACAATATTACAATATTAGTGTTGCGTGTTAATAGAAATGGGTCATATAGTTGACATCGAGTCAGTACGGTGACCGGGAGGGGACATGTTCGGTTAATTTAATTTTGTCGTGGCCACAACATGTACGTAATAATATGTCGTGGCCACAAGATCATTTTGTCGAGGTAACACATCCTTATTTCGAGATCATATGGTGAGGGAACGATATATTTTTCTCGTGGCCACGACTTCATTATGTTGAGGAAATGACATCTATTTCTCATGGCCACGAGTTACATGTGTAAACAACCTGCGCTACCATGGCAACCTGGAAGTATCAGAAATGCATGAGACTAATAATATTTATTTTTAATTTAGAAAAAGAATGGAATTAAGAAATTATTATATTAACATAGTTCATATTATATTGTATTACGCGCTATGTTACTTAGACAGCATTCGAATGAAGTGTATCAATAAATGTTTAAAGTTGTTTTGTAATCCCAAGTCTTAAATCATTCACTTATATTTAATATTTTTATATTATTATTAGTTACATTTGTACATTTATTTGCATTATTTTCCCTTTTCCTATATTTCTTTATGTAATTAATATTCTGTACTTTATGTTACTGAAAGTTTGTATTCTGTAGGTTAAATACTGTAAATGCCCGAATTAAGTTTTGACTTTTTCTGTAGCCTATTTCTGTAGCTTAAATGAGCGTCTGTTTTCACTTGTAGCCCCTCGTGCCTGTGACAGCATTCGAATTGATTCAGAGTTTAAGTTTAAAAAATGTGTTACTACAGTAGGTGGCCATCCAAAACGGTGTTTCTACCGCCGCGCGTGCCGCCGCCGCGTCGCAAAGTGCATTTGCAGCTTTTGACCGCTGAGTGGCGCTTTAACCACATGTTACACAACAAATGCATCAAAGCACATTTATCTTTATGCAAAATGTCAATTTTCTCACATATTAGACCTATATTTATCACAAATACATTTATTATTTATATTTTAAACTCCTTTAATAAAACAGCATGGATTTTTGACACGCATATACTTTGTTATACGTTACCTGTCCTTTATTTTGACAGATAACAACTTAGGAAAAATATAGCCTATCTGTTTGGACACTGATTAGGGAATTGTTGCATGTTTCATGAATTATATCCTTTATTTTAGTAAAACGTGAGTCACCGAATAATTTCGCTCCCATTATTAAGGCACGATTTAGCTAAATCATTGAAACTAAAAAGAATGGATCAATAAAACATCATAAAAAAAACTGCAACTCCTGCAGCCGCATTTAAATGCAGAAGTGTATACTATTCCTTAAAATATCAAATATCAAATTCAGAAACAACATGTTCCAGCGGATAGATCGCCTCTTATTTTACACAGACCTACGAATTTATTATCGAACTGAGATATTTCTTTCTTTTTAGGTACAATTATTCGCTGAGTTTATAAGTTCATTTTTGAGACGTTTCAGTTTCTTGCAGAGAGTCAGCTAAAAGTTCACCCTGTTTTTAACTTATTTTATTTTACTAAAGCACAAGGTTTTGTTGTTATTGTGAGCGTAAACAAATAAAAGTAGACCATTTGTAGTCTTGCACTAATCGCCAAAAATGACAGAAGGCCTGTTTTAAGTTGTTTCTGTCATGAGGAGAAAATCCATCAGAACGCGCCGGCGCTTTCTTCGACCAGAGGGATAAAAATGTAACCAATTTAGTTTCATATTTATATTTAAATATTGGGCTATAGCCTAATATATATATATTTAAGATGTCACCAATGTTGATTATGAAAAGTGAATAGCATGACGGACGCGCAATGTCGGGAGACATGCAGCGGGTCAGACATGAGTTCGACCACTTCATTAAGTTTTGTTTTATAGTAAGTCTTCCTTTAAAGTGAATTTAGTTTTGTAGAAATTGTATCTTAATTTCATTCAATGTTTCCTCAACCAATTGCATATATTTAATAATTAGGAAGAACACCAAGAACGTCGGGTGTGGAATGGATTGAAGTGTGTAACAAATAACGAACTCCGCGGCCTTTGAATAAGGCTGAAGCAATAGACGTCTTTTTGTTTTTATTAAATTTCTTAAATACATGTCTTTATTACTTAATTAATTGATAAGATGTTTTGGTCTAACAATATATTTTAGCTGGTCTAAATTCTAAGTTAGACACAAATTTGCGCATAGGTTATTTAAGGTTCCAAGCACGTAAATTGCTGTTTCGGCCACAAATTTTCAGTAATTTCGATCGGTGCATCAAATGATATAGGCCTAAACTAAATTCATGTATTTACAGAAAAAGAATAAAGAAACAGCCCAACTATAGACTTATTGGCTAGGATATTTACGTTTGGGCAATATATAATAATAATAATAATAATAATAATATCTCAGCAAAGACCGAACATATTTATTTGTCTCGCCACATGACCGCTAACAATAAAACAATAGCGCAGCGCGTCAAAGCTTGCTGTTGTCTTGGCTACCTTACAAACGGCGATGGAAACAACAGTGAATTTTTCCCCCTTTTGTGGTAATTTAGCACTATTTTCTATGGTATTCTGCTTCCATTTTTGGGCTTCAGTTGGATGCTTTATTTTTATCTTTAGTCAACTGAGTTTAGTTCTAAAAAAAAGCAAAGGCTAAATAGTAAATAATCTACGACGGGGCCCATCATAGGGTGGGGGCTGCGGGGGTGTCCCGTATGCCCATGATCAGTGGCGTACCGCAAGTCTGTGAGACCCCCGCAAAGAAAGAGATGGGGCCCCTCCCACAAGCAGTGATGTCATGTGTTTAAATTTGTTGTGCACCCGAGTCCGTCTCCCCCACAGTTTACAAAAACTGATTTAACAGTGAATCATGTGGTGAATTATAATTGCACTGATTCATTTGATGTTATTATGGAATAATATTATATATATATGCTATATAATGTTTAGTGATTTTGATATCGCAGACTAAAATACCGGCAGGAATAAATATTTAGGTTAATTTCCTCATTAAAACCAAAGGTGTTCATCATCAGTGAATGTCAGAGCCGGCCCGTTATATAGGCAGTATAGGCAAATGCTAAGGGCGCAATCTCGCTAGGGGGCGCCAAAGAGGCCAGAGGATTAAAAAAAAAGTTACAAACATAACCAAACTGCTGATATCTTTAGCAAACTAAACTTCGAATTTGTATTAATAATTTGTATTATATAAAAATCCAAAATAAGGGCATTTGATTGACACCTGGCTGAAGGATGGCCGGAGCGAGGTGAAACCCAGGCCCCGTATGCGGATTTGTTTACTTTCTGTTTAATGGCTTGTGCTGGATGCGTGCGCGTGCTATCAGCGAGGGGCGGAGGGCGACATGTCAAAACGACCTCATAAATTATCTGGCGCGCAAGGAAGAAAAAACGTGAAAAAGCCAGAGGTAAGACTGTGTGAAGAAAACACTGAATTAATGAATTGTGCGCGTGCACTAGGCTAACACATTAAACAGATAACTTTACAGATGAATATCTAGCCTACATAAACAGACTGATATCCAATCCTTCAAAAACATGCATTACCATGGCTTGAAAAGCAGCCTTTTTTAAGGCCAACAACATTGTCGTTTTTTATGCTATGCCAATTGGTTTGAAATGTCTCTGTAATTAGTTAGAGGCACATTAAACGCAGTTAGCAAAGGCCTAATAATTTAGTTGTTCACTATATGAGACAATATTAGCATGATTTATCACCTTGGCATAGTAGTAGACTCATTTAGTTGTTCAGAATCATCATCCAAGATGGATATTTCTAGGTGGAAACCTACCAGTGATATCTTCGATAGAATGTTAAAATGAGCAGTGAGTCTAGAGGTGTAGACAGGTAATATTTATGTTGGATTATTTCAAATATCTCTTTGTACTTCTTATAATACTTTTATGTGTATTATCTATTCATTTATTTAATATTAAATTATTTGCATATTAATTATTACAATAATTATTTTCTGTTCTTTTGTTACATCAAATCTGTGGACACTGTTCTAATATTTACAATATATGCTTTACAGAGTTTTGCATGCATTTCTAATACATTTTGCTTGGTAAACTAGTAGCTGATTTCAGATACTTTTCGCTTCAGATGCATCGAGGAAATATTTGATTGATGCACAGCCTAGCCATGCTTACTCCTCCTCTTCTACCTCAGATGCAGCTATTTAAGTTTAATTTGTGATTTGTTTACTTGTGAATTTGAAACCCTTTTTTACAAAATTAATGAAAACGTCAATGGCAAAATAATTTAGGCTCATGTTTTCTCATAAAGCGTCTTTGGGTATCTAGAAAAGTGCTATACAAGTGTTATTAATTTTTTTATTATTTTGTCTAAATACTTGGTTATATAAATCGCAATATAAGGGGGTGCCAAAAAAAAAATCTTGTTTAAAGTTTTAAAGTTAAGAAACCTGCTACATAATAGTAGCTATGTCATGAAATTTTAGAAATGTTTGTTCATAAGGAATTAAACTGAAGCGAATGAGGTTTATGATTGTTACTGTCTTTGTGCAATATTGTCTTGGGCAACCTTTTTCTGTTATGTTATCTGAACATCATGGACACACCTAGACAAAAAACAGAAATTGAAGATACACACACACATTTCTAACTTATTATTATATTTCTTGAAATGCCATATATGTTAAGGATTGATTTTTAAATAATATGATTGGACGCTCAAGACATCCTGGAGATGTTGTTTGACCTATGATTGTAAACATGGGTGACTTTGACACCTTGAGCTTTTTTTTCAGGTACAAACAGTCAACAGCAAATCAACATAGCAAATAATAATTTAACAAATGTAAAACTGCAATAACTGGTTTGTTCCACATTTGTCTGTAATGATGTTTCTGCTTCATGTGTCTGCTGAGGTGACTGTATTGCATCAGTTTGTATTATTTATTTGTGCAATAAATACTAAAAAAACATGTTCTTAATAAATGTCCTGCATCTTTTTGCGTTTCTGTGTGTTTAGGAATGTTCATATTTCCATGTTTTGTGTTGTTAAACTGAGAAATGACATGACACACGATGATGATGTTGCAGGATATTTGTCAAGTGAAGTTATTGATGCTGAAGGTTGTGATGTAAAGAACAGGTGGAGTCAGTCACATCTATATTAGTTTTGGTCAAACACATCTGGAGCATCAGAGTCGGTCAGACACTGAGAGTGAATCATCACATAATCATTCTGTTCAGAGATCAGCACTAAGGTAAGACCATGAAGATTATTAACATAATAAGAGAGATCATACAAAATGCATGTTATTTTTATTTAGTTCTGTTCTGAGTAAGATATTTTACATAAAAGATGTTTACATATAATTCACAAGACAAAACAATAGCTGAATTTATTAAATGACCCCGTTCATAAGTAGGTGAACCATTGATTCTCAACACTGTGTGTGGTCACCTGATGATCCACGACTGTTTGTGTGTTTTGTGTGATGGTTGTTCATGAGTCTCTTGTTTGTTCTGAGCAGTTAAACTGAGCTCTGTTCTTCAGAAAAATCCTCCAGATCCTGCAGATTCATCAATATTCCAGCAGAGGGACTCAAACTCAACTATTAAAAAAGGTTTAAACATTCATTGATGCTCCAGAAGGAAACATGATGCATTAAGAGTTGGGGGGTGAATAGTTGAGTTTGAGTCCCTCAGTTGTCCTCAGTGTGAAAAGACAGATCTCAAAATCATTCAGTCACTGCTGGAAAGGGTTCAAATATGCAGAAGATGCTGGAAAACTGAAGAATCTGCAGGATCTGGAGGATTTTTCTGAAGAACAGAGCTCAGTTTAACTGCTCAGGACAAACAAGAGACTCATGAACAACCATCACAAAACACAAAAACATATATATATATATATAAGGAAATTGATTCAGAAAGCATGCATTAAATTGATCAAGTGACAGAAAAGACATTTATAATGTTATACATTTTTTCTATTTCAAGTACATGTTTTTCTTTTGAACATTCTATTCATCATATAGTCCTGAAAAATAAAAATGTATCATGGTTTCCACAAAAATATGAACGTTCAACGTTGATATAGTCATAAATGTTTCTTGAGCATCAAATCATCATATCAGAATGATTTCTGAAGGATCATGTGACACTGAAGACTGGAGTAATGATGCTGAAAATTCAGCTTTGATCACAGGAATAAATTACAGTTTAAAGTATATTAGTCTACAACAATTAACAGTTATTTTAAATTGTAATAATATTTCACAATATTACTGTTTTTACTAGATTTCTGATCAAATAAATGCAGGCTTGGTGAGCAGAAGAGACTCAAAGTTTTTTTAATAACTCTAAACACTGGTTTTCTTGTTGGTACTAAAATATGATTGCATCTGGTTATGAGCCAACAATTTAGTAAACAGATTCAGGACAGTCAATGCTAAATAATCCCTGGATCTGTGTTGAGTGTCTTCACTCCATATAATGTTTTTCATTACAGATCGGCAGCATGCGTTCCACAGCTGGTTGTCTGATTCTGATCATTCTACTTGGGTAAGAGATTGCAGAGCATTACACACACACACACACACACACATATATATACATATAATATGTATGTGCATGAATTGCAGATTAAAGTGCCCCATGGATTTTTGAAAATGACCTTTCATGTAGTTAATGAGAACATCCTGCAAAGTTTTAGATCTGAAAGTGCACTGTATATATAGTTATTGTTTCTCAGAAGTAAAAGTTAACTCTGAGTCAATTAAAATCCCAGCTGTTTCGTTCTGACGTCACAACAAAACATTAGCATATTGCGTGGCCACTTTTTGTGCACGCAGACGGCAGGGAAACTCCCCAAACACTGCCAATACGTGAAGAATCAGCGGTTAAAGTTCATCTTTACAACGATACCACAGCAGTATAGCCTGAACCGTCCCGTCATTTTTTCTTCAACCTAAATGCGTTCAACGAGGGATTTGCAAGCCGGTTGTTATTGAAGGATGGGTCAGTACCCAGTTTATTTGGACCAGCTTCTTCCTCCTTCGAATCACAAATCAGTGAAAATGACTCCATTACAAGTCACCAATTCCAAAACATCTTGAGTAAAAATCTTAGAGTATCTGATTTTAACAGTACTTTATCCTTGACATCTGAGAGACATGCCGCTGAATATAAGAAACAATTGATTTGTAAGATGAGAAATCATGTTTATTTTCTAAAATCTAAATAAAACGCCTCAATATTACAATAAATCAAGGTCGACACAACATCGTCTTAAACGTCTACAAATTGTCAAGTCTCAGTTAAAGGGTTAGTTCACCCAAAAATGAAAATCCTGTCATTTATTACTCACCCTCATGTCGTTCCACACCCGTTCATCTTCAGAACACAAATTAAGATATTTTTGGTGAGAGGTTTCACAGTCCAGAAAATGAGTAAAAACATGGTTAAAATAGTCAACATGACTACAGTAGTGACAGTGACAAATTTGACATGCTATAATAAATGATCTGTGATGTATTTTGAGCTGAAACTTCACAAACACATTCTGGGAAAATCAGAGACTTATTTTACATCTTGTGAAAATGGCATTATACCACCACTTTAATTTGTGTTCTGAAGATTAACGAAGGTCTTACGGGTGTGTAACGACATGAGGGTGAGTAATTAATGACAGAAATTTCATTTTTGGATGAACTAACCCTTTAAGCTCAAGTGCACAAAAAGGCCACAAGTAAACCAATATCCGCCAAAAAGGTCTCTTCAGTATAGTGCATAAATAAAATAATGTTAAGTAAAATTAGAGGATTAGTTCACTTTCAAATTAAAATTTCCTGATAATTTACTCACCCCCATGTCATCCAAGATGTTCATGTCTTTCTTTCTTCAGTCAAAAAAGTTAGATTTTGACTGAAATTAAGATTTTTGATGAAAATATTCCAGGATTTTTCTCCATATAGTGGACTTCAATGGTCAAAATTACAGTTTACATGATCCCAGACGAGAAATAAGGGTCTTATCTGAAGAAACCATTGCTTATTTTCTAAAAAATAAAAAGCATGTTGAGTCTCAGTATCACACAGACACATAGACTCTCCTCATGTGTTTTTGATTTGCATAATGATGCATTTAAAAGTAAATGACCCAACGTATCTTTAGAGAATTTCACAATGCTGTTGCAGATGAAATATAATGTGGATAACATTGAATAAATATATTTTCATCACGTTATCCAGGATCCAAATTATCACCCTGTCCGAGAAGAGAAATGTTCAAATGTCTAAAAAAATAGAAAAATCCTGTTGCACTACCACACTTCACACTTGATGGCGTTTCTTGAATCATAAAAGCCATTATATTACTATCTTTTGCTATTTTGTTTATAGTTTTTGAATGCAGAAAGAATGTAATGTCTTTAGTTTTGTTACTTTTAGTTATTTGTGTTATTTATTTTAGTTTATTGTTAAAAAAACAAGAAAACTTAATTTCCTGGGTTAAAATGAAAATCTAAAATATTTTATGGAATATTTCAGTTAATAAACAAGATTCAATATATAAAATATTTAATTTTGATTATGTTTTAAAATAAATTAGTATTATAGTTCATATTTTCTGATTTTCATACTATGTGCATTTCATTATTTTACCTTTAAGTGCCATATCAACCATTTGGTAGAGGCCGATCTTTTCAAAATTATGGTATGTGTTGAAAAAAAATACAGTGAGTGTGGTAACTAGTGACATAATGAGATAAAAAATGCAAATACATTTTTTTTCAAATGACACTTTCTTGGTGGGGCAGTTAAAAGGTTAATAGCCTACTCCACACTTCCAACTTGTGGTATTAAAGTTTGGTTTCATCTGATAATAGTGTCATGGACCAACAATTCCTGCTCATAAATGGCAGCAGCTGGACTTCTTGTTGGACCATCACTAAAACTGTTCATCTCCAGATTCTGTCCTGTTTAATTACTTTCACTCTTGTTTATTGAAACAGAATCTGTGCTAATGGCTGCAGATCAAGCTGGTTGTGGCCAAAGCTTGTGGCCCAAATTTCAGATGGACTTGATGGTGACATGGAGCAGGAGGCTTATCAGGTCACTCTTATGGCTCTGCATACCTACACAAAGGATACTGAAATTGCTAACTACATCGTGGAGGTTAGTTGTAGAGTTTTACTGAGAGACTGTCTTAGTGAAATGCAGTTGATTCAGTATTGTGAGTATTTTATCTTTTTGTCAGGAGTTTTATGGTTGAGTTTGTTGATGTGAGTTTGTGCAACATTAATACTGTGTCTTTCCTTACAGGAGTTTGACAGAAGGCATGGGAACACCTGGCACTGCATTATAGGGGGCTGTGCTTACAGCGTGACACCTAGTCTAAACAATTTCATCAAGTTCTCTTTCGGCAACAGAACAATTTTGCTCTTCAAAGTTGGCTGAGATTCAGCAAGAGTTTTATCCACATGATTAATAAAACATCCTCCTTCAGCTCATGGTTCATGTGTCTTTCTGCTGTGAAATGTTTACTGATTTTTATAAAGTAAATGTATGAGTAATTTTGATATTGTTAGTAATATTTCAAGTTTATTTGATTATCCAAGTTCAAGTTTAAAGAGTCATTTTTGGTGCTGATTGAAGAATCCGATCGATTTCAAGTAGGGAGATTATAATTCAGAAGAATCCAGAAGAAAAAAAAAAACATTTTAAAATCACAGAGGATGAGATGAATCTGCTACCAACCATTCAGAGGTGTTTGATAACCCGGTCTGATTAATGACAATAATCTTACTTTAGTTGACAATGTCATTCAATGAGTTTCAGTGTTTAGCAAAGCACAGATTCAACATAAGATTAGTGTAACCTTTTTATTATTATTATTATTTTTTTTTTTTTTTGAAGAGAAATCATATTCAATTGTATCAAAAATGATCATCAGGCTTTTGAGAAAGGTTTATTTGTTGCATTACATTTGGTTTTTTGTTTATTTATTATAAATCCAACAAAACAATATTTAAACAAACAAACAAACAAACAAACAAACAAACAGGGAAAGGGAGCAACAGAATAAGAAATATGAACTGAAACACTGTCATTCAAAAGCCATGACATTTTTGTTAACATTTTTACTTTTATGGTTTTAGGTCCATTTGTATTTCCTGTCCATTAATGTTCATTGGAATGATGATTTTTGAAAGAATTATACTGTTAAATCATTACTTTCTATTTCAAAGACTCAACAAAGACTGAATCATAAAACACAAAATGTACTTTGTCATGACTCGTCTGTCTGTAAAGATTGAACTTTGAAGCCGGTTTAAAGCACAGATATCCTGAGACAGCAGTGTTTATCAGATCTTCACATCTGATCTTTGTCATGGGTGTGTTTGATCCCGACAACAGTATTTTGATTTGAGAGTTAATCATCTACTACTTGTTCTAATTCCCACAAATAGTTCTGGTTTTACTTTCAAACTTTTTTTAGTTTTGGTAAAACCTTCATGTGTCTTTACACAGAAAATAAGTGAAAATCATAATGAGGTGCTAATTTCACGCAATTTAATGAGTTTAAAAAATGAATAAATAGTTAGTTTAATGTTTGTCTGTAGGATTTGATGGCTGTAATAATGTGACTGCTTCACGTGTCTGATGAGGTGACAGTATTACCTCAATTTGTATAATTTATTTGTGCAATAAATACTAAAAAAAAAAAGAAAAAAAAAAGGTCTTATGAAGTGTCCCACATGCAACTGGTCATTATTTTTGAAGTTCAGTTTTGTGATGTTGGAAATGTCACGTGAGATCTGGTCAGGTTGTGAAGCAGGAACAGGTGGAGTCAGATACACTTTTACATTAGTTTTGGTCAAAAACGTCTGACACTGAGAGAATCGTCATATAATCACCACAGGTACCAAAAGGTAAGACGCAATGTAAGAATTTTCCTTTTTAATATATACAAATTATATTTAAAAAAAAAAAAAAATGGGATCAGTACATTTTTTGAAAGAATTAAACAGATTAATTTAGCAAGAGTGCATTAAATTGAAGTGACAGTGAAGACATTAATAATGTTACAAAAGATTATATTTCTATTAAACACTGTTCTTTTGAACTCTCTCTTCATCATAGAATCCGGAAAATTTGTATCAGTTTCCAAAAACATATTAAACTTATAAACTCTACAGTATCACATTTGTTATATCAACATGATCAAAACTTTGCTGATAACCCTTTCGCACACAGTCCTTCTGTCGTCTGATTGATAGTTTAGACTTCATTATAATTATACAATTCTCCTTCAGCTCGAGCTTTCTGCTGTGAAATCTGCACTGATCTTTATCAAGTAAACGCAAGAATAACTTTTATATCTTTAGTAATATTTTAAGATAAACTTACTGGACTGAAACAACTCAGGTTTGCTTGATTATCCAATCATCATTTATCAAATATGATCATCATGCTTTTGAAGAAGTTTTATTTGTTCATTTCTCAATCATCATTGTATTGTATTATATGAGCTATGAAAGCCTGATACATCAAATATGATTCTTAACAAAACACCTTTTTTAAAGATTTATTTTAATATTTTGTCTAATGATTCAACTGATTTTATCAGGTTTCTGACTATTATTTCAGTTCAGGTTTTACATCAGTGTTTTCCTGTATTTTGGATGAGATAAATGTTGAGCAGAAGAGGCTTCTTTCAAAAACATGAAAAAATCTTAACGACCCCAAACTATTGTTAAACGTGACCTAGAATGCTTTTTCACAAGATGTAATATAAGTCTAAGGTGTCCCCTGAATGTGTCTGTGAAGTTTCAGCTCAAAATACCTCATAGATTTTTTATTATAAAATTTTTTAACTGCCTATTTTGGGGCATCATTAAATATGCGCCGATTCAGTGCGCGTCCCCTTTAAATGCTCGCGCTCCCCGCCCCCAAGCTTGCAACTCTATAATACAAAGTTCACAGACATAGTTAATATAAACCCTCAAAATTGATCTTTACAAGATGTTCGTCAAGCAGCATATCAGATCATGTATAGTATTTATTTAGATGTTTACATTTGATTCTGAATGAGTTTGATAGATTGTTGTGGCTTACAGGGCTAAAGCTAACATTACACACTGTTGGAGAGATTAATAAAGAATGAAGTTGTGTTTATGAATTACACAGTCTGCAAGTGTTTAAACAATGAAAATAGCGACGGCTCTTGTCTCCGTGAATACAATAATAAACGATGGTAACTTTAACCACATTTAACAGTACATTAGCAACATGCTAACGAAACATTTAGAAAGACAATTTACAAATATCACTAAAAATATCATGATCATGTCAGTTATTATTGCTCCATCTGCCATTTTTCACTGTTGTTCTTGCTTGCTTACCTAGTCTGATGATTCAGCTGTGCACAGATCCAGACGTTAATACTGGCTGCCCTTGTGTAATGCCTTGAACATGGGCTGGCATATGCAAATATTGGGGGCGTACATATTAATGATCCCGACTGTTGCATCACTGTCAGTGTTATGTTGAGATTCGCCTGTTCTTCAGTGGTCTTTTGCACAAATCAAATTTACAGGAAACAATGGAGTTTGAGACTCACTGTATGTCATTTCCATGTATTGAACTCTAATTATTTAACTATGCCGAGGTAAATTCAATTTTCAATTCTAGGGCACCTTTAATGCTACTCCACAGTTACGGCTTGTGGTATTAAAGTTTGGTTGCATCTGATAATAGTATCATGGACCAATAAATTCTGCTCATAAATGGCAGCAGCTGGTCTTCATGATGAAGAGTTGTTGGACCACCACAAAAGATGTTAATCTCTATATTCTGTCCTGTTTATTTCACACTTGTTCATTAAAACAGAATCTTTGCTTATGAATGCAGATGATCAACCATGCCAAAGACATCGATGGAGATCCATAAATCAGACATGTGTGATGAGATGCAGAGTGAGGCTCTTCAGGTCGCTCTTCTGGCTCTGAATATGTATGAAGATAGCATGGACATTGCTGTCTACATCAGGACGGTTGGTTCTAGTGTTTTACTGAAAGACTGGAAAGTCTTTTTTTTTATCAGGAGCTTGATGGTGAAGATTGATTGTTTTTGTTGATGTGAGTTTGTGGAACATTAATACTGTGTCTATCCTCACAGGAGTTTGAGAGAAAGCACGGAGGCACCTGGAGCTGCATTGTGGGAAACTGTGATGCCAGCGTGACGTATAAACTGAACAGTTATATCAACTTCTCTGCTGGTGGCAAAAAAATGTTGCTCTTCAGAACTGACTGAGGTTCAGCAACAGTTCAAACACAATTTATTTTATCCACATAATTAATAAAACGTCCACCTTCAGCGCATGCTTCATGTGTCTTTCTGCTGTGAGATCTTTATTTATATTTATAAAGTAAATGCGCAAATAACTTTGATATTGTTAGTAATATTTCAAGATGAACACTTATTAGAATTAACTGGCTTCTCGTTTCATCAGTCAATATGTTTCTGCATTTTATACAGCGAATTGCTGAATTACTTCTACGAAACCGCTTTGAACATTCTTGAGAGAGCGCCCTCTGGCTTCCAGTATGAATAAAACATATATTACGCAAGAGTGAGTGCTCCATAACGTTTAGAATTGACCCTTCACCGGGAGATTGATTGACTTTTATTTGATATATCAGGCTTTGCAGAGTTAGATGTCATCATGTTAGCATTAGTTTTGTACACTTTTTGCAGTTTCAGTGGCTGAATAACTCCAATCTGTATATGATCTATGATCCGTGAGGTAAAAGTTGTTAAACTCATCGTGGTGTTCTGTTCTTTAAATTCTCTGCTGTAATGCAATCTCATGAGTAATACTGCGCAGTGATTGGGTTACAAGAGTTTATTCTCATGAATATGTATTATGTAGAATCCCTGCAGCCCCAGCAGCCAATCACAGACTCCGGAGGCACACTTCTACATCAGATTCAGTGATGTTGCTTTGATTTTGCTTTTCAACCTGGAAGAATGAATTTGCTTAGAAAAACACAAAAATAACCAACTTGTTGATTAAATTTATGAGTGCTGTAGTGTTTTTCTTTTTGTCTTTTGTTCTTTAATTAACATTAATGACAGACAGCAGCAGATTTATTAGGCTGCTGTCACTTTAAGAGCTGATGCACCGATACTGTTACACAACATGTGTTTCCTTTCTCAACTATTTATGTTCCAAAACTGAAAGTGTTTACCTGAATACTCCTCAAGACAGGCATTTGACATAGTTTTATGTGTATTTGACCATTTAAGTGCAATAAACCACGAAATCATTCAAGAGCAATAAACCTCGCAAGCTGTTTCAGAGGCAGCTTTTCTTTTAGTGTGAGTGCAAAACCTGCGTAAATTAGTCAAATGATACCCAATACAAGCACTATTGAGCTGGAGTGAATGAGAGGAGGTGTGTGTCATTATGCAATCAGAGAGGAGAGAGTGAGAACACACAGTATCAGTGTATCAGTGTAACTAATTTAATAATTGATGATGTTTATAACAGAACTGAATCAACACTGAACTGACTTCAGCAGAACAACAGTTTCTCTGAGTTTCTGTCCATTCAAAAGTCTAGTTCAGTTGCTGCTGATTTACTGTCTATCCAGTGACAGTTCTTCTTTAAAAGTGTTCATATAAAACCCGGCAGCTGCTCGACACAACTTTGTTTCACAAATTTTTTTTAGCAAGTTTTGAAAAGTGTCTCAAACAATAAAAAAGGCACATATTTTCATATAAATCACACAAAAAAGGAAACCATTGAACAGCTAATAAGCTAATCTCACAGGAAACATGAAACTGTAATTGTTCAAAAATGTGTAACTGTTCAATAATTCAATGTTGTATTTAAAAATAAAAATATCTGATCATAAAGATGTTTATATTACTTCTCAAATAAAACATGTTTATATTATTTTTATGTATAAATCAACATTAACACTTTTTTTTTTTTTTTTTTGTATATTTACGCAATAACGCAGTTTTGCGTCGTGTAGTGATGGGAGAAACGAAGCTTTTCAAAGCTTCGAATCAATTGAACCGATTGCTTCGCAAAATGATTCACTGTTCTGAAGCGTTCTAAACGCCACACGCTGGTGACCCCTGCTGGTCAAAACAGTGTAAATGCAACAAAAACTCTTGCCAAACATGCATGAAAACAGCTTTTACAAACCCATTGCAAATGTTTTATTGAAACTATGGCTATCAGATGCAATTAACTAATCATCTAATTATCTAATTAAATATTAAGTGTCTGTATAATATGTATTCTTTTATCAATTTTCAGGGCTTGTTTTGTTTGTTCTATGGATGATCAGCTAAACAGAGACTACTAGTATTCCTTTTAATTAAATACCTCATTAAAACATCTACAAATGTATAAAACACCTCAGTGTCTTTTTACTGTGAAATCTTTACTGATTATTATAAAGTAAACAAAAATAACTTTTGTATTTGTAGTCATATTTCAAGATGAACACTTTATTTAGTTTCGATATAAAATTCAGCAAATAATTTGTAAATATGTAGTACAAACACAATAATCAAACACAACATTCTGACATCTCTCAGTGTAAATCCTTACTGCAGTGGGAATAAAAGAATGACTGTGGCGATTGATTTCCAGTAGGGATACAATAATTCATACCAGAAGAAATCATGTTAAATTCATGAACAGTGGATGAGATGAAGAGCATCTCTAGCTTTCTGTCAAACAACCATTGATGATCCGGTCTGCTTAATGACAATAATCTTACATTTGTTGACAATGTTTCAGTGTTTAACATTTACTATATTGTTAACCCATTTTAGCCCACCGTCAACTATGGTTGTCATTTTCCTTTTGTACGTTTTTTTCTAGATGTTTTCCATGTTTTATTTCTCAATGACATGCAAGAAAACGCCCTGGTCGCCATATACATCATCTGAAAGCTGAATATATATAAGCCTTCCATTGATCTATGGTTTGTTATGATGTGACATTTGGCCGAGACTCAACTATTTGAAAATCTGGAATCTGAAGGTGCAAAAAAAAGCTAAATATTGAGAAAATTGCCTCAAAGTTGACAAAAGAAGTCCTTAACAATGTATATCCATTCACAAAAGTAATTTTTTATATATTTATAGTAGAAAGTTTACAAAATATCTTAATTGAACATGATCTTTACTTAATATCCTAATGATTTTTGGCATTAAAGAAAAAAAAATCAATCATTTTGACCCATACAATGTATTGTTTGGTATTGCTACAAATATAACCGTGCAACTTATGATTGGTTTTGTGGTCCAGGGTCACATATAGATGTAATTTTTTTCTAATGAACAATATAATTTAACATTTTAATTCACAATGCTCTGTTGGAGCAACTTAATGGCTGCACTTTGTTCTGCACTATGTTCCACCACTTTAAAACAAACAGATTTGTTGTTTGATGTGTTTTCATATTCAAGAGATTATAAGCTAGATGCAGCTTTTTTTGTGTTCACTTTGATTGATCTGTTGGAAGCAGTTATTTTGAGTTAGATGCATAAATGTTATCCTCCTATTGAAATTTTACATTAAGGGGGGCATACAACACATTTGCCCACCGGCAACTATAGTTGCCGCACATTCAAAACCGTTTTTTAAGAAAAGGAAAACAAAAACCTGGGGAAAAATAAATGCAGAACATGTTCATATAGGACACTATTAACAGGACTACATGCATGAAATCATTTAGAAAAATTTGGGCACAAATGGGTTAATATTTTCTTATTTCTTGAGCTTCACTTTTTAACTGTCTTTGTGCAAAATTGTCTTGGGCAACTTTTTCTGTTATGTTATCTGAACATCATGGACACAAAGAAAAAAACATCTTTTTGTACCTGCATCAGCAAATTATTTGCAGAAATTTTAAGCAAACAAGTTTAATGTTATCATCACAGGAAATTATGTGTAAGATGTCTGAATCATTGTACATCATTTTGTGAGCAACTGATAAAGAAAAATGCCATGTTGCAATATTGAAAGTACACCTTAATGTTGAAAAGACTTTAAACTGACATCAAACATTGATCAAAAAAGGGGTAAAAAAATGCAAATCAATCTGATGTCAAAAACTTGACGTTCATTTGATGTCCACTGATGTTCTTTCAACCACTGAAATAACAACACAAAAGCAATGCAATGAAAGAGGTTTATTCAGCAAATCTGAAATCAATAATACAAATGTAAATAAAATAAATGTTCCTAATGTCGTTGTGAACAAAGATCAATAGCTGTCCGGCCCTTTTCACAAACCCCCATATCTGTCGAGAGCAGACTGATGTCAGCCTCAGACGATGCTGGATTTGACTGCTACAGCACCTGAATGAAGATGGAGCAAAAAGTTAACTATAATGCCCCTTTTCACAAGATGTAATATAAGTCTCTGGTGTCTCCAGAATGTGTGTGAAGTTTCAGCTCAAAATACCCCACAGATCATTTATTATAGCTTGTCAAATTTGGGTGTGAGCAAAAACACACCATTTTGTTGTGCGTCTTCCACTTTTTTCCCCACAAAACCTTTGCTCTCTAGAAACCCAGTCAGTTTGGGTTGAAATTCTTTGAAGAATTAACTTTATAAACACTGAATTAATATGAACATATGAAATTAAATTAAGGACATGCATCAGATAAATATATAACAGAATATAACAGCTTGACAGTAAACTGTTTTTGCAGTGTTGTCTTATATTAATGTCCGTTAAAGCAAGACTAAAACAAAAAACACAGCCGTTGTGTCCAAAAGTGGCAATTAATGGATAACAGACACAGCAGTGCATCAGGCTCTATAAGATCATCTTGTTTGTAGCGTGATCCAGGGGATTAAAATGTACAATATATATTTCTAGTGGAGTAATAATAGTAATAGTGTGTGTAAAGTTGCATGAAATGGAAATGATGTTTAACAGCATCTTAATCAAGTCTTGACTAACATTTGATGTCAAATTTCATGAGAGTTATGAAGAAGAAATATACCCGGCCTTAACCGATTGATTTGAAGTAGGGATACTATAATTTTTTTATTTTTTATTTTTAAAAAAAAGCTTTATTCAGTAACAAAAAAATAACATCAGAAGGAAAATCAGTAAAAACATATACATTACAAAACAAAAAATAACAATAGTACAAAAAAATTAAAAAATTAATAATAGGGATAAATAACTAGGATACTATAATTCATACCAGAAGAAACAACCATTGATGATCCGGTCTGCTTAATGACAATAATCTTACATTGGTTGACAATGTTTCAATGTTTAACATTTACTATACTGTTAATATTTTCTTATTTCTTGAGCTTCACTTTTTTGAAGTCTTTGTGCAATACTGTCTTGGGCAACTTTTTCTGTTATGTTATCTGATACACACACACACATTTACACACACATTTCTTACTTGTTATTTTATTTCTTGAAATGCCATATATGGTAAGGTTTGATTCTTAAGTAATATGATTGGACGCTCAAGACAAGATGTTGTTTGATCTATGACTGTAAACATGGGTGACTTTGACCCTCGAGTTGCAAGAAAAAAAAAATATTTAGCAAACATAGAAAATTATAATTTAACAAATGTAAAACTGCAATAAATGGCTTGTTCCACATTTGTCTGTAATGATGTTTCTGCTTCATGTGTCTGCTGAGGTGACTGTATTGCATCAGTTTGTATTATTTTATTTGTGCAATAAATACTAAAAAAACATGTTCTTAATAAATGTCCTGCATCTTTTTGCGTTTCTGTGTGTTTAGGAATGTTCATATTTCCATGTTTTGTGTTGTTAAACTGAGAAATGACATGACACACGATGATGATGTTGCAGGATATTTGTCAAGTGAAGTTATTGATGCTGAAGGTTGTGATGTAAAGAACAGGTGGAGTCAGTCACATCTATATTAGTTTTGGTCAAACACATCTGGAGCATCAGAGTCGGTCAGACACTGAGAGTGAATCATCACATAATCATTCTGTTCAGAGATCAGCACTAAGGTAAGACCATGAAGATTATTAACATAATAAGAGAGATCATACAAAATGCATGTTATTTTTTATTTAGTTCTGTTCTGAGTAAGATATTATGTATAAAAGATGGACCTGGATGATCTACGACTGTTTTTATTTTATTTTTATTTTTTTGTGTGATGGTTGTTCATGAGTCTCTTGTTTGTCCTGAGCAGTTAAACTGAGCTCTGTTCTTCAGAAAAATCCTCCAGATCCTGCAGATTCTTCAGTTTTCCAGCATTTTCTGAGGACAACTGAGGGACTTAAACTCAACTATTAAAAAGGTTCAAACATTCACTGATGCTCCAGAAGGAAACACGATGAGTTAAGAGCCGGGGGTGAACACTTTTGAATTGGAAGATTAAGATAAATTGAACTTAATTTGTCTTCAAGTATCTTCTGTTGCTTCCGAAGGGCAATACTAAATGAAAAAGAAAGAAAAAAAAGATATTTAAACAAAAACAAAATTTTGGAAATCTTCATCCTGTTCAAAAGTTTTCACCCCCGGCTCTTAACTCATCGTGTTTCCTTCTGGAGCATCAGTGAATGTTTGAACCTTTTTAATAGTTGAGTTTGAGTCCCTCTGCTGGAATATTGATGAATCTGCAGGATCTGGAGGATTTTTCTGAAGAACAGAGCTCAGTTTAACTGCTCAGAACAAACAAGAGACTCATGAACAACCATCACAAAACACAAAAACAGTCGTGGATCATCAGGTAACCACACACAGTATTGAGAATCAATGGTTCACAAACTTTTGAACAGCTATTCTTGTGAATTATATGTAAACATTTTTATGTAAAATATCTTACTCAGGACAGTAAATAAAAAATAACATGCATTTTGTATGATCTCTCTTATTTTGTTAAAATTATTTACATTTTCACAGATTATGCAAGTGGTTCACATACTTTTTCTTGCAACTGAATATTCTATATATATTTTTTTAAAAGAAAATTAATTCAGAAAGCATGCATTAAATTGATCAAGTGACAGCAAAAACACTAATATTGTTACAAATTATTTCTATTTCAAGTAAATGCTTTTCTTTTCAACATTCTATTCATCATATAGTCCCGAAAAATAAAGTGTATCATGGTTTTGATACGTTGATATAATAATAAATGTTTCTTGAGCATCAAATCATCATATTAGAATGATTTCTGAAGGATCATGTGACACTGAAGACTGGAGTAATGATGCTGAAAATTCAGCTTTGATCACTGGATATAAATTACAGTTTAAAGTATGTTAGGCTACAACAATAAACAGTTATTTTAAATTGTAATAATATTTCACAATATTACTGTTTTTTACTGGATTTCTGATCAAATAAATGCAGGCTTGGTGAGCAGAAGAGACTCAAAGTTTTGTTAATAACTCTTAACACTGGTTTTCTTGTTGGATGATTGCATCTGGTTATGAGCCAACAATTTAGTAAACAGATTCAGGACAGTCAATGCTAAATAATCCCTGGATCTGTGTTGAGTGTCTTTGCTCCATATAATGTTTTTCATTACAGATCGGCAGCATGCGTTCCACAGCTGGTTGTCTGATTCTGATCATTCTACTTGGGTAAGAAGCATTAAAGATTGCAGAGCATTACACACAGCTTTGTACATTTTTTTTATTTTTTATATTTTTATATTTCTCAGTCGCATCATATAAGGAGTGTTTTCGCTCAGTTTGATGTACTGATTCCTGGTTCTTCTATCAGCAGTGAGCTGAGGCATTAGCTCTAGTCGTTGTAGGATTGGTGCACCAGAGTGTTCTCGCTCGGCTTCAGTACTGTTGTGTCCGTGTGGAACAACTTAGCCTGACAGGGACGGTGTGCAGGGACACTTTACACCAGGATGATGGACATGACTGCTGTCCGTCCTGCTTAGGCTTGGAACATTTGAAGCAGGAACTCACTGAAGACGCCTGCAGAGTTTGCCCAGATTCAACCCTTTAGTTTAAACTGATAATCGTTTGTTTTACTTGCATTTTTGCAATTTCCCCTATTAAATCCAGACATTCATCGGGCTCTTTTGCCACTCAGTCCGACTGAGGGAGCGTCTTGAGTGACGTCAGTGCATACCCTCTATACTGAGCCACTGAATTCGCACTTCCCTGAGCTAGTTAAATGGCTCCATGCTTCTCACAGGATCATCAGGCAGGGCTGAATCTGATCACGATCCATCCGATCATGCTGCTTTTTTCCCGCCTTCTTACCAGTCAGTAGCGCCGTTTCATTCTGGCTTTGGGAGCACATGAAGGCCAATTTTTGTAATAGCACCATTCTACTCTAACAAAATTTAGTTTAACTCAAGCACTTTCAAAGACCTATGTTTGTTTTCACACATTTTCCAGACCTTGAATCCATGTGTCTGAAATTCAAGCACCAAACTTTTTTTAATACCATAGACTGTAAAAATGGACGTAGTGTCCGTGACGTCACCCATAGCCTTCTGAAGAGCATCTTTGAAGCCTAAAGTGGGCCGTCGCCATGCGTCACTCCCGGATAACTGAAAATGGGCAAAGAGGCGGGATGTGGGTGGAGCTGAGGTGCTGGTTGCTGAAACCACGCCCACCTAGCTCAACGTGACCAAGTTAGCTCAGGCTAAGGAGCTATCTATCTATCTTAGATACTATCTAAAATATTAATAAAGATAACAAATTATATCATTCTAAAGGTTTACTGTCAATCTAAGGTTTCTGTTTTACAATAGAGATGCTCTAGCATCAATAATATTGTAATTTGTGTCGGTGTGCAAATGACAACACACAAAATCAAAATGGGACTTCATACCTTTGTAATGAAATAGCGATAACGAGATGAATCCAATCCATCGCACACTGAAAAACATCCAACACAACAGCACTTTTTGTCCACAGAAGCATTATATCCATGAAATATTGATATATTGCAAGAGATGCCAAGTTCAGCGGCTGGAATTAGCTGAGGTGACAGACAGCAGCGGCACCTGTCACTCAAGTGGCCACACCCTTAATTATGCATAACTTTAAGGCTTAATATAATTTAAACAGATGACTTATAAAAAAATTCTCCCCCTCAGAGTTGTCATGAAGGGCAAAATTAGCTATATAGACCAAAACCACAATTTGTACCAACTTGTAAACATGTTTTTTTCTGCTGTAAAGTTGACCATTTTAACATGGGATTCTGCTCTCTTTTGGAGCCTGTCCCTTATGGCCAGTTGATGAATTGCAGTTTAAGTGACTTCCGTATTGGCTTCAAGAGAAACTGGGGGAGGGTGCCACTTGGTTAATACTACTCCACACTTCCAACTTAAAGTTTGGTTTCATCTGATAATAGTGTCAACGGGCAAACAATTCCTGCTCATGCATGGCAGCAGCTGGACTTCATGATGAAGAGTTGTTGGACCATCACTAAAAATATTAATCTCCACAATCTGTCCTGTTTATTAGATACAAGCTCATTATAACATTTTTTTTTTGTTTGCGGCTACAGAGCATCCATGTCGAAGGCAGCGATTGAGGTCAAATTTACAGACATGAGTGCTGATATGCAGAAGGACGCTCGACACCAGCTGCTTGTGGCTCAGCTTGTATACAAAGAAAACAACGACATTGCTAACTACATCTCGAAGGTTGATATTAGAGTTCCTTGAATTACTGAGTGAATGGATGTCTCCAATGGAAGCTGCAGTTTATTCAGTATTGTGAAAATGTGCTCTGGATTTTATCAGGAGCTTGATGAAGGAGATTGAGTGTTTTTGATGATGTGAGTTTGTGGAACATTAATACTGTCTTTCCTTACAGGAATTTGGGAGAAGGTATGGGGGCTTCTGGTACTGCTTTGTGGGGAACTTTGGTGGCTACTGGACAAGCAAAGGTGGTAACATCTGCCTCTTTGATGGCAGAAAATACACTCTGCTCTTTAAGCCCTAGTTGAGGAACCGTAAAAGTTCAAATACATCTTATGATAAAGTGCTGGAGGTTGTAATAAAATCAAGATCAAATATGTGAGTTTCTGCTGTGAAATCTGCTGATTTGCATGAAGTAAATGTAAGAATAACTTTAATATTGTTAGTAATATTTCAAGATGAATGCTTACTAAACCAAATCATCCAATCATCATTTTTTTTATAATAATCATGTTCAAATGTGAGTATCAAATATGATCATCATGCGTTTGGGGTGGTTTATTTGTTCATCTCTCAATCATCCTTGTAATGCATTATTTACTACAGAGCTTTGATCATATATCTAAGCATTTAAATATCTTACTAAGACATATTATTGGCAGATATTGACATTTCCATGCATTTTATGTAAGTATCTGCTATAGGCTACTGTTATAAAGATCTCACTGATTTAAATTACAAACATCAGAATTTAATCTTTTTGTCCATATAAAAATCAGCATCTGTAACAAATGTCATATTTTTGCTGTTTGTGCCTCTGAATAAAATTGAACTGTTTGAGTTATTCTTCGAGTATGAGCTCAATATTCTCAGTATATCATATATAGTCTTCATATAATAACTGAGCCATAAAATAATATGTATAGAAATAAAATATGATGCACACACATATACATATACAAACTTTTTTTATTTTATATTTCTATACTTTGTCTAAAGGTTCGATAAAGGTTATATATATCAGGCTTTAGATGGTTAAATGTCATCATGTTAGCATTAGTTTCTTGACATTTATAATGCATTTGTAAATGACATTAAAAAAGAAAAATGTGAAGTCTGCACACTGAAAATAATTTCTCCAATAAATTATTAAATAATGCAACATTTCGACCAACAGGTCTTCATCAGGCACGATGAGTTATAAACATTAATAACCTCTGAAAGTGAACCTTAATGTAAAGTGAACACACATGAATCATGACTTTACTGATGCTGCACTGTAAAACCCGATAAGTTCAGAATACTCAAAATTTTTGTAAACACTGATTACCTCAAAACATTTAAGTAAAGCAACTCAAATATTTTAAGTAATGAATAAATAAGAATTGAGTCAAACTGAATTTTTTTACATTTTATTTAATGTTTAAGTCTACTGTACTTAAAACTATTGTTTACCAAGCATAATGTTTCTTATTTTTTCAGTTAAGTGTTAGTTAGCAACAGCACACCAGCATGCACTACTGTAACCATCAAAGAGACTATCACTATTTACTTGCATGAACTGTTAATCAACATGCAGTATAAATAGCCTTGAAGTTTCACAGCCAATTCTCAACCTAACCACAAGCATTACTCTTTACTACGATGGTGACCCTACAAAACTTCAACATCACAGAAACACATTTAAACAGGGGCGGACTGGGGCAAAAAAGTGGCCCTGGACTTTCTGGCACAAAGCGGCCCATCACACCTGGTCTGCAACACATCTCACTATAAAACCCAATAACTCATTATGCACAGAACAATTTTTTACACCACTTTTTATAACATAAAAATAAATGCTATTTATACAGAAACATAAATGCTTTGTTATTATTAATATTAATAAAATGCTTATCATTAACATTAATGAATGACTGGCATACTTCTATGTTATTATTTGTTTTTCCTGGTGCACATGGCAAATAGTAAATCATTTTGAAAAAATTCAAAATCTCTTTTCCATACAGGGAAGTTTAATATCACTTAAGTTCAATACCTACCATTAAATCAGTCCATATATACCAATGCTCTGGTACAGTCTAAGATTTAGAATGTAGAGCAGAATGTGGAGTGTTTTATGGTGCCTTTCTATAGTGTTTGTCCATTCAGGAGCTTGACACTGTCATTTTATGGAATAGAGGTCCAATTGTGGAAAAGAGTGCAAAAATTCTTATGTTTATGAATATGATTTCTTAAGGATCATGTGACTGAGGACTGGAATAATGATGCTGAAAATTCAGCTTTGATCACAGGAATAAATTACAATTTACAATAAATTCACATAGAAAACAGCTATTTGACTGTATTTTCGATCAAATAAATTCTGCAATGTAGTTTGTAAAATAATGCATGTGAAATTAGCAAATTATATTTTTATTTTAGACACTTTCCTAAGATCGGACATACCCTTACAGAAAAAAACACATGAACTTCACATGTGCAAAAACACATGTGGTCACATGTGACCACATATACATGTGATTTTGCACATGTGAAATTTATGTGGATCACATGTGAAACGTGTTTTGCACATGGAAAATGTGTGGTTTTGAAACGTTTCTGTAAGGAACCCCCCATCGGCCCAAAAACGGAGTCCGACGGCGTTGGGCGAAGGTTAAGGTATGCCTTTTCAGCATCTCTGTGAAGTTCAGTTAATTTCACTCGTTTAATCGGACTACAATTTCAAATGATTCTTATTCTAAGGGTTGTGTCTCCAATTAGAAATTAATCATTTGTTATGTTTATATTTGGTATGATATTTGATTATTCTGGGTATCTCTTATTTTCAATTATTCTTTCATTACGGACCCATTATCGCTTAGAGAATTTCGCATCGGCCGACTGCGATGATTCTTAGTCAGAGGGTGCAGAGTTTACTAATGCATTTGAGTCGAACCGCCACATGCTTGTTCATACAAAAATAGTTTTCTTAGTCACGATACTGCAACTTACTAAGTCAATAACAGACAAACTCAAAAAGTCCCATGATGTGCCCACATGCTCCTTTCATGGAGCTCTCTAGTTTGACCTGCCCTGACGCAGATTTACGGAAATAACGGACTCCAATAATCTACCGGTAACATTTTATTTGTCGAGTAAAAATGGATCATGCCAATTACATTATAATTAGACAATTAGAAGCCAATTCAGAAATGATAAATGCATAACATTGATTACTCAAAGAAATGCATATACACACAGTGATACATGAATGTCTTCAGACATTCACCCATCTCTGTATGGGGGTTCTGGTTACAGAAGGTCCCAGATGACTGCTTTGCTCTTTACCTTTTATACCAGGACCAGAACAAAATGATTGTAAACGTTTATTACACCAACACCTGTTTTGGGGGAGAGGAGAAGAGACACCACCCAAAAAGAGGACAGAATTTTCCTTAGTTTTCCATTTTCTTCATAATACTAGTGACTGCTGTGAAATTGAGACCATTTTACCAACCGCACTGAGACTTTTAAAATGATACCAAACATGGAAAGGGAAAAACAATAGATACACAAGTTACATTATACATAGAATATAAATTTTCAGTGACTTGAGGCAGGGGGAAGGAGAGTTTGTGTGTGTGTGGGGGTTGCATACTGTAGATGTTTGGGGGCAAGGCGTTGTCCTATGCTATTCTTTTAAGATCTTCTCTCCAGATACGCTTTATTGCTTCATTGCAGGATGCTTGATCTCAGTTTTCGTTTAGCAGGAAAATCAAGCCTTACATTTCCTATGAGAAAAACATGTGAAACCCCATGTGATCACGTGACCCTATGTGATCATGTGATCACATGTGAAACCCCACGTGATCACGTGACCCTATGTGATCATGTGATCACATGTGAAACCCCATGTGAAACCCAATGTGATCAAATGACCCTATGTGATCCCGTGATCACATGTTAAACCCTACATGAAACCACCTGTGATCACATGTGAAACCCCATGTGATCACGTGACCCCATGTGATCACGTGACCCTATGTGATCACGTGATCAGATGTGAAACCCCAGATAAAACCACCTATGATCACATGTGAAACACCATGTTATCACGTGACCCCATGTCAAACCCCACGTGATCACATGTGAAACCCCATGTGAAACCCCATGTGATCACGTGACCCCATGTGAAACCCCACGTGATCACATGTGAAACCCTATGTGAAACCTCCTGTGATCACATGTGAAACCCCACGTGATCACGTGACCCCATGTGAAACCCCACATGATCACGTGACCCTATGTGATCACATGATCACATGTGAAACCCCCTGTGAAACCCCACGTGATCACGTGACCCTATGTGATCACGTGATCACATGTGAAACCCCAGATAAAACCACCTGTGATCACATGTGAAACACCATGTTATCACGTGACCCCATGTGAAACCCCACGTGATCACATGTGAAACCCTACGTGAAACCTCCTGTGATCACATGTGAAACCCCACGTGATCACGTGACCCCATGTGAAACCCCACATGATCACGTGACCCTATGTGATCACATGATCACATGTGAAACCCCCTGTGAAACCCCACGTGATCACGTGACCCTATGTGATCACGTGATCACATGTGAAACCCCACGTGAAACCTCCTGTGATCACATGACATCATGTGAAACCCCACGTGAAACTACCTGTGATCACATGATCTCATGTGAAACCCCATGTGAACCTCTCTGAACCAGAACATAACCTGCCCTGGAGCAGGTTAGCCGTGGAGCCTAAGTTACCATGGCGATGAACACGGCTAAAAGTCAAATTACTTTCATGGTACCTAAAACCCAGGATTGGCGCAAACTAATCTGAAACTTACCTGGCTAGCCAGCTAATCCAGCTTCATGGTACAGGCCCCTGCTGGTCAAAACAGTGTAAATGCAACAAAAAATTTAAACATGCCAAACATGCATGAAAACAGCTTTTACAAACCCATTGCAAATGTTTTATTGAAATTATGGCTATCAGATGCAATTAACTAATCATATAATTATCTAATCAAATATTAAATGTCTGTATAATATGAATTCTTTTATCAATTTTCAGGGCTTGTTTTGTTTGTTCTATGGATGATCAGCTAAACAGAGACTACTAGTATTCCTTTTAATTATACAAATACCTCATTAAAACATCTACAAATGTATAAAACTCATCAGAGATCATCAGGGATACTATAATTCATACCAGAAGAAATCATGTTAAATTCATGAACAGTGGATGAGATGAAGAGCAGCTCTAGCTTTCTGTCAAACAATCATTGATGATCCGGTCTGCTTAATGACAATAATCTTACATTGGTTGACAATGTTTCAGTGTTTAACATTTACCATACTGTTAATATTTTCTTATTTCTTGGGCTTCACTTTTTAACTGTCTTTGTGCAATACTGTCTTGGGCAACTTTTTTCTGTTATGGTATCTGAACATCATGGACACACCTAGACAAAAGAAGAAATAGTTCTTGGACATGAAGAAAATGTACCTGCATCCGCAAATTATTTGCAGAAATTTTAAGCAAACAAGATTAATTTTATCATCACAGGAAATGACACTGAAGATGCATGAATCATTGGCCATCATTTTGCGAGCAACTGATAAAGAAAAATGCCATGTCGCAATATTGAAACTATTTGCATTTTAAACCATGAACCCAGCAGACACCTTAATGTTGAAAAGACTTCAAACTGACATCAAACATTGATCAAAAAACAGGTCAAAAATGCAAATCAATCTGATGTCAAAAACTTGATGTCCATTTGATGTCCACACACTGATGTTCTTTCAACCACTAAAATAACAACACAAAAGCAATGCAATGAAAGAGGTTTTATTCAGTAAATCGTCTCAGTTACGTATGTAACCCTCGTTCCCTGAAGGAGGGAACGGAGACGTACGTCAGTAGTGACCGACGAATTGGGATATCGCTTAGAGAGCCCTATCAGCTTCGTGTAAACTAAAACAAGCCAATGGAATTGGCGTGCGATATTTGCATAATGCGCACCGCCTCCGACAGGTGTATATAAATAGGAAGCAGATGCAATCGCACTCTGTTTTTCGCTGAGGAGACAACTGGTGTCCGCGCTACAGCTAGGGTACAGTAACTGTGGCGACGGGACGTACGTCTCCGTTCCCTCCTTCAGGGAACGAGGGTTACATCCGTAACTGAGACGTTCCCTTTCAGTCGGTCACGTTCGGCGTACGTCAGTAGTGACCGACGAATTGGGATCCCAACTAAAGCGCCACAGTTACGAAACCCCTTCCAGTGCCCAGCGCAAGCTCAGCCGCCCATAGCACCGGCTGGCGGTGAAGGGGGCGAGCTTACACCGAGAGAGTCACTGCTGTCTAACCACTACCCACTAAGTAAACTAGACTACACTGGGGAAGCGAACCCGTAAGGGACGCTGCGGAGGCCACTACCTACCCAATGGGGGAGGAGTTTACGTGGAAAATACACATATGGACTGGCCCGGGGGGCAGTACGCATATGGAATCCCTGGGATGGCTCCACCTGGGTAGGGGGAGACTCATCTGACAGGTGACAGCAGAGCTGGCTCTGCTAAGGGAAAGACACGGACTCAGCCCGTAGGGAGTTTTAAACCGTGGATAATTACACATATGGGACCGCTCACGTAGAGGAGTCACGACATATGGGCCCCAGCCAACAGACAGCGTCAGCGACGGATGTAGGCCTGGCATCAGACACTCCGCAATGTCCGAGCCGAAGGGGGAGGAACTCGACAGGGTTCGCCAAGCGGGGAACACGACTGGAGTGACAAGTATGCACGTATCCGGCCAGGGGGCGGGAATGGCATTGCAAGCCGACACTTAGAGCGGGTACAACACGTCTACCGACTAGTGGATGCGAGTACACGTGAAGATACCGGCTCTACACGTAGGCTATAAAACCTAGTGAACGTGTTAGGTGTCGCCCAGCCCGCAGCTCTACAGATATCTGTCAGCGAGGCGCCATGAGCCAGCGCCCAGGAAGAGGCCACCCCTCTAGTGGAGTGGGCTCTCAACCCGAGCGGGCAAGGCACGCCCTGGGATTCGTACGCCAAGGCGATGGCATCCACTTTCCAGTGGGCCATCCTCTGCTTGGAGACAGCCTTTCCCTTCTGCTGGCCTCCGTAACAGACGAAGAGCTGATCTGAGGTCCTGAATCTTCGCGTTCTATCCACGTAAACGCGCAGAGCGCAGACGGGACAGAGCAAAGCTAGGGCTGGGTCTGCCTCCTCCGAGGGCAGCGCTCGCAGGTTCACTACCTGATCTCTGAAGGGAGTGGTAGGAACCTTGGGCACGTATCCGGACCGGGGTCTCAGGATGACGTGAGAATCACCGGGTCCGAATTCTAGGCACGCTTCGTCGACTGAAAATGCATGCAGATCCCCTACCCTCTTCAGGGAAGCCAATGCAACCAGAAGAACCGTCTTGAGAGACATTAGTTTCAGGTCGACTGATTGCAAAGGCTCAAAGGGATGACCCCGGAGAGCTGTGAGAACCAGGGTCAGATCTCAAGAGGGTACGGAGGAAGGGCGAGGAGGATTCAGTCTCCTGGCCCCCCTCAGGAACCTGACGATCAGATCGTGTTTCCCCAGGGACTTACCCTCAACTGCGTGGTGATGTGCGGCGATAGCGGAAACATACACCTTCAGGGTGGAGGGAGACAGCCTTCGCTCCAACCCTTCTTGCAGGAAGGAAAGCACGGATCCGACCGAACATGATCGGGGGTCCTCTCGGCGAGAGGCGCACCATTCGACGAACAGGTTCCACTTCAGCGCGTAGAGACTCCTAGTGGAAGGAGCTCTAGCGGAAGTAATGGTGAGTAGTCCTTACCCTGGGTCATGTGTCAAAAAGTGATTTATTGCTTCCGGTAACACACCCTTCCGGACCACCCATGTCGTCCCCCCTCCCCCACATGACCTTGAGTGTCCAGCTGTGTCAACACAATCTTTGACCCCGATGTCATTGACCTATGACCTCCGGATATTAAGATGAATGTAATGTTGTTTGTGTTTGTCCATCTGGATGTTGACCCGTGACCTCCGGGAGTGAATGATCGTTTGACCCGGTTGTTTGAACAGATATTTCGGGGCTGTCGCATTCCGTCACAGGGGCTTTTGTATGTGGACATCCTCTTCGTCTCAATGAGAAAAAATAATATTTTACCAATAGGGTCAATGCAATATCTCTCTCTCTCTCTCTCTCTCTCTTTCTCTCCTTCTCGTCACACACGTAATACAGATCTATTTAAAATAAATGAAAATATATTTATATAATATATTAAACTGAATAATGAACAACATTGGAACAATCCAATCCCTCTCCCACTCTCTCTCTGTCTTTCCAAGTGAGCAGCTCACACCCAGCCAGGCAGTGACAACAATGGGCCATGCTGCATTCTATGGGACACTTAGTCTGTTACCTTTTCCAGAGAAAATGTTCAAAATGTTTAAATATGTTCTTAAAAATCTTTAAAGTTTTAATAAATCTTCCTATAAGGGTGATGCTTAAAATAAATCTCTGTATGTTTAAAAATGAGCTGAGAATATTGAGTGATTTGATTTAAAATGATTCCAGATATAAAGTCTCTATGTGTTGGACATACCCTATTAGGGATGAACATTAGGATGAGATTTACACACATTACACTGAATAATAATAATCAAACATCTTACTAAATAATATAGTTTTAGCTAGATGAAAATATAAAAAATATCTTACACATCTTACTAAATAATAATATAGTTTTAGCTGGATGAAAATAATAATATCTTACATTTCCAGGGATCAGGAAATGTAATTCCTTTAAACATCATGAAGTTTTAATACTTTTAATCCGCCTCTCTCTCTCTCTCTCTCTCTCTCTCTCACTCGCTCTCACACACACACACACGGTGTAAAAACCTTTTCACAGAACAGGATAACACATCGTTCCAAGAGACCACCTCATATTCATCCCAATACAATTAGTGACTATTTAAGGATGCCCAAAATGTTTATGGCTTTTTAGAACAATAATCCCAATACCATGGTTGTCTGATTAAGGATGCCGAAAATGTTTATGGTTTGTTACCACAAACATCCCAATACAATAGACAACTGTTTAACACCGCTGAGATATTTACATAGCGCTGTTCTCATCTCACAAGAGACGCGTGAACCCAGGTGGTCTACCAAGAGTTTTGCACGGACCTCTGGCGCCATCTTTTGGACACTGATGAAAAGGCCAGTCTGAGCGAAACGTAATGTTAGGTATAATCTGATCTATTTTTTAACAATATATATATATATATATATATATATATATATATATATATATATCAATCTCCCAACGGATCTGCCATTATATAAAAACAGTAAATTATAATACTATAAGCAATCACAATTATAAGTTATTTGTAATTTTGAATTTTGAATTTGGAAATATCTATCTATCTATCTATCTTATATATATATATATATATATATATATATATATATATGCTTGTTTATAGTTATATGAAAAACTCTGTCAAATGTTTTCATTATTTGAGTAATTTCGTGACGCAACACGGGGTCGCTCACCCCTACAGCCCCAGCTGGGATTAAAAGCGGGTCATCCGAGTCCGACTTTTACAGTCTTTTCACATCTTTATTGAAACTCTGCCAGAGACCCTCTGCATAAATATGTGAAATTAGTCTGACATTGAATCAACCGTTTTAACAGGTCTATTTGCCCCGTAGGTTCAAACATCGAACTGAATGCTTTTGATTCAATTGACTTTTGTGAGTAAACATTATTATTTTTACTTTTACTTCTGTTCATGTAAATTACAAAATTACAAATGTCATCTGTCTTATTTTACAGTAACAACACCAACATTTAACATAGGCGGCGCAGACCCGGGTAAATACATGTTCTCACGTAATATGTAAATCATAAAAATTACAATTGTCATTTGTCTTATTTGCAGTATCAGACCAGGCATTTGTTGCAGAAACCTCAGACAATGGTAAATATATGCTCTCATGTGATATGGTTTTAGTAAAGTTTATGTCAAATCAGCATGTCAAATTTTCATATCTATTTTGAAAGTAATTGAAATATGTGATAATATGTTTTGTTTTAATTTAGAATTAATCCAGCTAGTCACACAACCAGGCTTTATAGATCTCACACAAGAGCAAGGAGGGGCCGAAAGGCAGGACCAGGGCGCCACCCCCAGTGAGATCGTATTAAGAAATGGTACCCTGCCTATAACGCCGTCATCAAGAAACAATGACGTTGTAATATCTAACGCAGACACAATAGACCTTACTGCAGATGAAGATCTTCAGGGTGATGACTACGAACCACCCGCAAAGAAAAGAATCATTGGTGTCGTCACCCCTATGAGGATACATATACCCACGGTAAATGACGGTAAAGAACATTATTCATTATTTTAGGTTCATTGACTGAAATAATCCTGAAAATATGAAGTATAGGTGAAAATCTTGACGTTATCTGCTATTTTTTACAGAAAGACAAACGTCGGCGAGTGTACTAAGATGGTCTGATTCACAGCTAAATGCTTGGGACCAGGCGTCATGGGCAAGCGAAGATGACGCACCAACGAGAGGCGGCCAAACCCCGTATCCATCACAAGAAGAACCAGTAGAACAAGACCAAGAACCTGCACACGAACACACACACATGAACAAGAACAAGACCAAGAAGATCAAGAAGAAGAAGGAGAAGACGGCAACGTGTCAGTGGCTTCGAGCAATAGTTCATCTCGAGGTCACCAGCGCAGTGAGCGCATTGAAGCAACGCTCAATCATACCCTTACCGAAGTGCTGGCAATACACACGCGTATGGATGGAATTGAAACCCGTTTGGATGATATTATCCGCCTTTTAAATGAGCAGATGACAATGAATGAGAGAGGGTTCGGGTGTGTACTATCTAACGGTAATGAAAATCTGAGAGAGAAAAGACTGATGGTGGATCTTCTATGTGCAACTCACAGAGATGTACAAGAGATCAGACATTTCACAATTGAATGTTTGTCTGTTTTATTACACTATGATTTGTATATTCTTTCACCTGTTATGAATTTTAAAATTTCCGTCTGAATGTTTTTATATTTTGTAGCAAACCGTTTTGATACCATTACTGTTTTTGAACAAAATAAATATTAAAATGGCCGATGAGAAATGTTTTTGTGGAGACTAAATGCATTCCTGTCAACCAGACCATTCTCTCACAGAGCTGTTACAGCGTGAGCTTGACTTGCATACTGATAACTCTGACCAAAGGTGTGATAGATTACGACAGATGTTAAATATGTATCCAGAATCTGTAGAAATGTCTTTAAATGATGTTTCGTTACAACGTTCTTATAATTTGGATGATTTAGAAATGTTTGTAGCACAATCACACACCGTTGACCTGTGTGATCGATTACAGAGTTTATTAAATGACAACTCCATACCCAACGTACAAGATGGTGCTGGTCTAAATAATGGCTCAAAATGTAATGATCCTACACTCTCCACAGATAGCGGCGGCAATATCCCTCCATCATCTATCGGTGATGCTACCCCTACCGGTACCGAAAATTCTGATCAGCCAACGTCTGACAACTCAGCTCGCCCAACAGGTAATCAGGCTGTTGAACTCCCGTCCAGTAGTATTACCGATAGACCTCAGACACAACGTCCCGACATTGACGCACTGATTAGACACGGTGGTTCCGTAAACGGATATCATGTTTTACCAAGACCACGCTTCAACAGTGTACAATTGCGTATGTGACGGATGTGGTCTTTCTCCTCCACTCTGCGATGTGATTTGCCCTAACACTACAATGGCTCAGTCTCTGGTCGAAGAATAAATGCACAAACACAAATGCTGGTTTGGTGTATTTTTCCTCTTTACTGCAGGCTGAAAAATGAAATAAATCACCCTTTAGTGGATGTATTGCTGCAGGCTGAAAAATGACCTAAATAAAATGTAAAATAACATTAACCTTGGCCTTACTATTGTTGACAAAAGGCCAATTAACTTATAAAATATATGTTAATAGTCAAATTAAATGATCAAAATATTACCCTAACTAAATCATAAACATAAAATGCTTAAAAACTCAACTTATTTTGCATTATAATCAAATATATTTAACTAAATTGAGACGGAGCATAAGCTTACCCACCCACAGCGTGCAGTACACATTGCAACTGCTGTGTTGCGTCATCTCCCGTCTTATTGAACATTTTTGCCTGCAGTTCTCAAACAACCCACATGAGGGCGCCAGTAAAACATGAAATTAACCGCTGCTGAATTTATAAGAATTCACAATAAAACTAAATAGAATTCTAACTCTGTTACACTCACCCCCACTGAATTCTGCTGAATTAAAGCAGCGGTTAGTACTCCAAAACAAAACACCCATCAGTACATCTGCATACACAGTACACACATAGAGATACCTACAGGTAAGCCAAATACAAAAGTTATCTCAAAAGATGAAGTAGAAAGAGAGGAGCGCCAATCTCTCAGACCAACTTCTGGCAGTAAGATGCCCATATACATCTCACAAAACTCTATACCAGGGTGTATAGTAAACAAATAAATTTTACACAGAACAAGGTATGTCATACAAAAAAAAAATTAAATTAAAAAAAAATTACAAAATAAAAACATTGTTTCTTGTGTATTCTTATGCATAAATCTGTCTTATTTGTTTACAACAAATTGAACAAAACATTCAAACAAACAAAAAAAAAAAAAAAGAAAAAAAAAAAAAAAGATTCAAACAGTTTGAATTCTGTGATTCTGCACTGACACAACATTTTGTCCAGACATAGTGCACAACAGTCTATTCACAGGCTTAATGTAACGTCCAAAACGAGACCTGCGCACCATAAAGGTCCCAGTGTCAGAAACTGGTACATCATCAGCATCAACTTTAGAAAGATCAGCTGAAGGATTTGGAATCACAGAATGTTCAAGACTCACAGATTCGACTCTAGAATTCAAACTCCCAGCAACACTTGAACTATCAGACAGTTCATTCTGTGGCTCCACAGACACATTGCTCAAAGACACAACTGATCCCGGCTGTGAACATTTATCAGGCAACCCCGAAACCCAGTCAGAGGTTCTAGCACAACTGTCAGTTGTCGCACACAAGACATTGGCATAAAGAGATAACCCATCATCAGGTC
This sequence comes from Chanodichthys erythropterus, assembly GCF_024489055.1. Classification (NCBI taxonomy): domain Eukaryota; kingdom Metazoa; phylum Chordata; class Actinopteri; order Cypriniformes; family Xenocyprididae; genus Chanodichthys; species Chanodichthys erythropterus. The sequence goes on from NC_090229.1 coordinate 4,303,132, forward strand.
TAAAAGACACTGAATCCTCATGAGTCTCTGCCAACCCACCATCACCGACACTTGGCCTACATTTCGAAACATCAACACCCATACTAGCCATAGACTCTGAACCATTGGTTTTGTCACATGAATCATTCACAGCTGAAGATGAAACTGTGTCAGATACTGTACACTCTGCATTGTCCAGTGGCAAAAAGTTCACAGGTAGCAAAAGGTTGCGATGCACAACCTTTTCCTTACCAGTGCTCGTATCCCTTATCTTGAAAATGTGTGTGTCAACATTTCTATCCACCACAACAAAGACAGTGGACATCCACCTATCAGCTAGCTTCCGCTTGCCTCTTCCAGCCTTGTTTGCTAGAAGAACACGATCACCAACATCAATGTCCTGACCTTTTACTCTCCTATTGTAGAGCACTGCATGCCTGGACTGTTCCTTTGAAGCATGCGCCTGAGCTATTGACAAGGCTTCCTCCAAATCTTTCAAAAGAGAAGCCACATACTTGTCATAGCAAGTCACAGTGTTATCCTCCAGAACAGAGCAAAAAATTATGTCTACCGGAAGGCGAGGAACTCGACCGAACATGAGATAAAACGGAGCATAGCCCGTCGTCTCATGAACGGTACAATTGTACAAGAAAGTCAATGATTGCAGTTGTCTTGGCCAATTACGCTTTGCATCTGGAGCCAATGCGCGGATCATGTTCCCCAGGGTCCTATTAAATCGCTCCACACTACCATTCCCCATAGGATGGTAGGGAGTTGTATGCGATTTTTGTACTCCAGACACCCGAAGAAGCTCAGTAATCAGCTGGCCCTCGAAGCTAGCCCCTTGATCACTGTGTACACGTTCAGGAAACCCAAACACACAAAAGTATTTGTCCCACAAGACACGTGCCACCTGTTTAGCAGACTGATCTTTGCATTGAAACGCTTGTGCCAACCTGGTAAAGTGATCAGTGATCACTAAGACATCGATTGACTTGTTATTGTGATCCTCAGCAGACCAAAAATCAATGCATACCAACTGCAGTGGTCTGCTGGTCACAATATTTTCTAGGGGTGCTCGACCCTCAGGCTCAGCAGTTTTACTGACAACACACCTCTGACAGTGTCGTACATATTCTCTAACATCTCTGTCAAGGCTCAGCCAAAAGAAACGACGTCTTGCTAGTCCCAAACTCCTAGACTGCCCCTGATGACCCGCGTAATCATGAATACCTCTCAAAACCTCTAACTGAAGTGACTCAGGGACAACGTACTGGAACCGCTTACCCTTAGACAAATGATCATGGGAAATCCGGTAGAGAATCCCGTTTCTCACAACAAATTTCTCCCAGTGTTTAATGTATCTAAGGACCCCAACAGATTCCTTTGCTCTTTCACGCCTACTTGGTCTGCGATGTCTTTCCACATAATAAATAACCCTTGACAGCACCTTATCAGAGAGCTGCTTTTCACGCAGGTCACGCTCGGAATATGCAGGCTGCATTTCTGATTCAGAAACCATCTGGGGAAGGTGTTTCACAACAGACAAAGCACGATGTCTTGCACCCTCTTCCCACATCCTTTGTGAGTCAAGCACGGCCATTACATCCTCCTTCTCTAAGGAAGACCATGCAATGCTCGCCAAATTACTGTGCAAGGGACCACTGCTAGAAACACACGGTTTTCCTTCAGACCCACAAGACCACCGAAAAGCATCCTGAACTGAGCCAGCAGAAACTTCCCGTACTTCAGACAGAAGTTTGTCATATTTTTTCACGTAGCAGTCTAGAGCCAATGTTAGTTCTCACGAATGGAACCCTACTCAAAGCATCAGCCACCACATTCTGCGAACCTGGTACATACTTGATGTCAAAATTGTACGCCGCAAGTTTGGCCACCCACCGCTGCTCACAACAATCGAGCTTAGGTTTAGACAGAATGTGGGTGAGCGGGTTGTTATCGGTCCATACCGTAAATACATGACCTTTCAGCCAATGGCTGAACTTTTCACAAACTGCCCATTTTAACGCTAAAAACTCCAAGCGATGTGCCGGATAGTTTCGCTGAGATGGAGAAAGCGATTTACTGGCAAACGCTATTGGTCTGGCTCTAGTGTCACCAGCCTGAACTTGAGACAGAACAGCTCCAATGCCATCTAAGGAAGCATCAGTCGACAGCACGAAGGGGCGGCTGAAGTCTGGATGAGCTAAGACAACTGCTTCTATCATGGCCGTCTTAAGGTTGTCGAATGCTAGCTGTGCCTCAGGAGTCCAGTCAGCTACAGTCAATTTTCTTAGTGCACAATTTCCTTTATTTGCACGACCTCTTTTGGTTCTCTTTTTCTGACCTTTCAATAGATCGAAAAGAGGTTTGGCCACTGTTGAGTAGTTGGGTACAAAATGCTGATAATAGTTAACCATCCCAAGGAAGGATCTTATACGCCTCTGAGACGGTGTAACTCCATCAGCCTCCATCAGATCCAAGCTGGTCATTCTGGATATACTCTCAACCTTACTTGGATCTGTGGATACCCCAGACTCATCAATCACATGTCCAAGAAATTGTACAGATTTCTTAAGGAAATTACATTTCTTGGGAGCAAGTTTTAGATTGTGCATTCTCAACCGACTGAATACCATCTCAAGACGGGTCAATGCTGTTGTTTCGTCTGGTCCAAATACAATCAAGTCATCCAAATAACATAACAAGCTTAGGAAGTTCTGGTCCCCAAAAATACTTGTCATCATGCGCATAAAACTCCCCGGACTATTACAAAGCCCCTGAGGAAGACGATTGTACTCATATAAGCCCATAGGTGTCGTAAAGGCTGAGTACTTTCGATCATCCTCGTGTAAAGGCATATTGTAAAAGCCGGAAGTCAAGTCCATCGTGCTGAATAGTGAATTCCCGCCTAACGCAGCCAAACAGTCGGCCTGGTGAGGTAACGGATGTGCATCTTTCAGTGTCCTTTTGTTTAACCACCGGAAATCCGTACACACGCGTAAATCACCATTCTTTTTCCAAACAAGGACTAAAGGAGACGCAAACTCGCTAGTCGATTTGCGAATAATCTCCTTCTCCTCCATTTCATTCAAAACACGACGCAACACCTGATACTGACTGGGTGGCACACGCCGGTACGGAAGTCGGAAAGGTTTTGTGTCTGAAAGATGGATTCTGTGGACAAATCCAGTAGCATTACCACAATCCAAATGATGACGTGAAAAGACATCATTGTACTGCAAGATTGTATCGGCCAATTTCAGTCTACAATGTTCAGACACGTCACAGGAATCCAAATCAAGCCCTTCTAGACCAACTGACCTGAGCTTCTCAGCAACAGACCTCAGATCAGTGGAGCTACTATCCTCTGGCGGAGTTTGTTGTGTCTGAGAAAGCAGGTTCCCATCATCCATGTCTTCGAGAGCAATACCTGGAAACAAATCTGCTATCTTGGCATTACGTCTCAGCATAACAGGTTTGTCCCAGGTATTAATTAACTTCAACGGAACCCACCTGTCCCCCCATAGGTGTGTGACGAGCCTGGCCACTAGAATGCCTTTAGGTGCCGACCGCGAACTTGTAGGCTCTGTCAATACAGCACTACCTGGAGACACTTCCGTATGTTTAGGCAACCTACCCCACACAAGGTGCTCACAACCAGGCTCCAGACAGATTGCTGAATTACATCTCACAGTGCCAATCTTGTCAGGCACCCCATCACCCCTCCAGCGATTCAAGCCCGCAAGCATAGACAGGAAAGCCTCAGACATTGGATCATTACAAACATGAGGAGTCGAAACTGCCTTCCAAAACAATTCACATTGCTTTGAACATCGTATGATGTGTTTGATGACATTCGTGCCAACAATGAATTCATCATGCTGCCCACTAACAACCAAGGTAGGTACCAACATTTTGCTCAAGTGTGTGAGTATTTTTTGGTTTTACTCGGCTGCCCCCGCAGCCAATTAGCATAACATCTGGGCTGCCTCTACATTGATCACTGATTATTCCAGCATCTAACAATTTCTGTTCTGCGCTCTCACTCATGGTACAAGCCATGGATCCACTGTCGAGCATTCCATCTAGGACCACTTTATCAGCCACTATGACTGGAGCGTAGAACAGACTGTCACTTCTGCAGATGACATTCGTGTTCTGGAACACAACATTCTCACTACAACAAGATTGTTTGGCCGACATGAACATGTTTTCAACATTCGCAACATTGACATCATTTTGGGAGTTGCCATCCAAACCTGTACAGCCTCCCACCATATACAGGTTGGTTAGTTTCCCGACTGAGGCTGTGAACAGGCAGAATGAGCATGCCCCGGAGAAAAACAACCAAAACACAACCTGTATTTGAGGCAGTGAGACCTAGTGGAATGTGTATTATTACCGCATACTTCACAGCCTCTTGCTCTGCCTCTGTACCTGAAGTTCACATTCCTCTCAGGCTGAACATTGTTACCCTGCTGTATTCTGTCCATAACCTGCTCCAACATACCCATCATACGGTTCAGGATTTTCTCATCCGATTGTCCCATATCCCGAGATGTAGGAACAGTTTGAGCCGGACAGTAAGCACTGCGCAAACGGTCCTGTACGCAATCGGGCACAGGAGGAGGATTCATATAGTTTGCAAAGCCAGCACCAGGTTCCTGAAAGTGAGACATCGGCAACCGCTTATCTTTTTGCGCAACATCTACATTTCTCACTCCAAGAGAGCTGGCAGAGGCAAGAGAAGAGCGCTGCTCTCTCTGATACTCATCCAGCCTCCCCTGAACTTCTTTCGCAGACCATTCACCGATCGGCTTGTGCTTAAACAGAGCAGACAGAACAGGATCAGGGCAATATTTTACAAACATGTGAGCCACTTCTTCACTGAATTTATCCATGGCCCGCCCTTGTCTACGCAGGCCTTCATCCGCTAGATCCGCTGCCTTATTGACTCTGATCCAGTAATCTACTGCAGTCTCACCGGGCTTCGGCAGAGTCGAATAAAAGTCAGCCAAAGGAAGGCACGATGGTGCAACACTGAAATACTTCAGGAGAATAGAGTAGATTATGTCAGGGTCATTCTTAACATCAAGAGATGCGTCACTTCTTAGACTAATTCTCACAATATCCCCTGCTTTGCCCATTAATCGTGACATTATCTCATCTGCTTGATTCTCAACCGCACATTTCTGTTTTGACAAAAGAGCTCTGGTCATCTCAATCCATTCGTGTACTGGAAATGTATCACTACTGTCACCTCTGAAAATCACAGGTTCCCTGTCAGTAGTAACATGTACTGTCATTTGAGAAACATCTCGTTTGGTGAAACTGTCAGGGTTTAGCTCCCTGTTGATTTGCAAATCATGACATGCATTCATCACTCCATTTTCCATCAATTTGGCAGCAACAGCATCACTAATTTGTTCGCCCAGTCTCCCAAACATATCGGTTAAGCAATCCGGCATTTGATTATCACTACTCACATTATGTAAAGGAGATGTGTTCCCAACATGGCGCTCCACAGGCGGGTCTCGAAAAAGCAGACCACGACCAACACCCTGTGCACTATCAAGCACTATGCGAGAACGACCTCCACTGACAACAGATGTAGGTTCACCAGCACAAAGGCTATCGGTCATGACGCCCCTTCCACGTGGAACAAAAGGGCTTACGGGACTGCTAACATCAAATCGCTGAACAAATTTTTCACCCATGAATGAAAATTAATGAGACAATGTTGCTTTAAAAGTTACTCAACAGTGCATAACTTGTTAATCAGTAACAGTCCCAAAACAGTAGTGACCTATCAGTAAAGATCTGTCCATTCAAAAAAAAAAACTGCACACAAAAATAGTCTGCAATCAAAAGGTCTTCATTCATAAAGTCTGCAACCAAAAAGTCTCTATTCAAAAAGTTCTGCATTCAAAAAGTCTCCTTTCAGAGAGAAGAAAAAAAAATGGCATTCAAAAATAAGTCTTTATGCAAAAATTGGCGTTCAAAAAAAAGAAAAAAAAAAAAAAAAAAGAAACAACAACACCAAAAAGAGTCTATTCAACAACAAAAATCAGCATTCAAAGAAAAGTCTTCAAAACATCATACCACATTAACCACAGGTATGAACAGCAACCTCTCAGCGATCCTCTTCAAGAAGATCAGGTGATCCAACAGGTCACGGCACCAATGTGACGGATGTGGTCTTTCTCCTCCACTCTGCGATGTGATTTGCCCTAACACTACAATGGCTCACGCCTGTTTCACACATAATCCGTCTGCAGTGCGTGTGCGGTCCGTATGCAGTGCGTATGTGTTGCTGAAGCAGGAAGCGGCCATTGTGCTTTCACACAGCACACGTTTGCAGTGCGTAATGTTATATTCATTACGCTTATATATTTACAGTTGCTGGAGTAGTTTAGTACACGTAAACATGACACAAAGATTTGAAAACTTACTGTCGACACAAACAGCCGACGAAACTGCTTCCCATGCCTTTTCCTTCGCATTCAAATCTTTGTACAATACATTCTGCGGGTCATACAGAATTTTATGTTTTTCCACCTCAACGATAAGACGAGTGTCATCCATGTCACCTTGTTTTTGAATAGGTCCGCCTGTCACGTCATTGCCTGCTGGGATGCGAGTTTCCCTCCAACGGGGAAAAACATATCTGATCGCATTATGCAAGTAAACACTGTTCATTTTTTTTTTTAAATAAAATAATTGTTTTGAAATGATACAACTGAACTGTGAAATTGAAATGTTTCCTTTTGGCATGAATATAACTTGTTGCTGGCATGGCGTTAAATCATAAAAAAAAAAAAAATTCTTTATGTAATGTACTAAATGTACAAAATAGTTTAAATGTGCATAATTTCTTTTTTTCTCTTTTTTTTTTTTACAATTTCAGGTCAATCCATGCTCATTTTGCCCACACACAATCTGCTGTGCTGCACTTGCAGCACAGCAAAAATAGACTCGGTACGTAAACGATTGCTGCACTGCTGCAGACGCACCGCTCCTGGAACGCAATGACGGACCGCAACCGCGTGCAGTGTGAACGCTCTAATCCGTTAACATGGGTGCGTAAAAAAATACGCAACGCATACGCACTGCAGACGGATTATGTGTGAAACAGGCGTCAGTCTCTGGTCGAAGAATAAATGCACAAACACAAATGCTGGTTTGGTGTATTTTTCCTCTTTACTGCAGGCTAAAAAATGAAATAAATCACCCTTTAGTGGATGTATTGCTGCAGGCTGAAAAATGACCCACAGCGTGCAGTACACATTGCAACTGCGTGTTGAGTCATAACAACATTAACAAAAATTTGCATCGCAACACACGATCACACTTTACATATTACAATAGTAATGATAAACAAAAACATACAAAAGACATACCTGAAAAATGAAATAAATCACCCTTTAGTGGATGTATTGCTGCAGGCTGAAAAATGACCTAAATAAAATGTAAAATAACATTAACCTTGGCCTTACTATTGTTGACAAAAGGCCAATTAACTTATAAAATATATGTTAATAGTCAAATTAAATGATCAAAATATTACCCTAACTAAATCATAAACATAAAATGCTTAAAAACTCAACTTATTTTGCATTATAATCAAATATATTTAACTAAATTGAGACGGAGCATAAGCTTACCCACCCACAGCGTGCAGTACACATTGCAACTGCTGTGTTGCGTCATCTCCCGTCTTATTGAACATTTTTGCCTGCAGTTCTCAAACAACCCACATGAGGGCGCCAGTAAAACATGAAATTAACCGCTGCTGAATTTATAAGAATTCACAATAAAACTAAATAGAATTCTAACTCTGTTACACGTAGAACGATGAATCTGAGAGAAATCAACTCTAATGATTTGGCCTCATATCATAATTTTTTACACAATACCTTCAGCGATATAGTGACGTTTGCGCGAGATATTGGTGGAGACGGGTGTGTTATCAATTTATCCATGTCCGCTCCTTCTTTGATAACTCCCATTACAGTTTTTTCCAATTGCTAAAACACTAAAATGACATGCACAGCACAATTATTTAAACTGACACACAGAGAGCAAAACTTCTTCTTAAGTCTCCAAAAGTCTAAACACCTTTTCTGTTTTACACACATTTTGCATTTCAAAATAGCACTTTTTAAATTCACTAAATACAGTTCTCTGCATAAGACACAACAATCTGACATAAAGTCACATGTTTGCCATTTCAAAACACTGCCATTCAAAATGACACTACATGAGCTAATTGGCCAATTACATGTGCCACCTGGCCAAACACCTCAGTGGTTAATTGTTAACACTTCAATCAGGATGTAAGCACTATGAAAAGACCACAGGTGAGAACCTTTTTTTTTTACAACAACAATGGAAGACATTGCAGAGAGAGGAAGAGGAAGAGGAAGAGGGAGGTTGAGAATAAGAGGGGGAGGAAGAGTGAGAGGTAGGCGTAGAGCAGGTAGAGGAGTTCATGGCCAAAGAAGACAAACACTTTCAAATGAAATCAGAGCAACCTTAGTAGATCATGTCATCAACCATGGGTTGACAATGCGTGAGGCTGGACAGAGAGTGCAGCCAAACTTGAGCCATTTTACTGTCGCCTCTGTCATCCGGACCTTTAGACTGGAGAACAGGTATGTAACCAAAATTTCATGTAGTACACATGTAGTATACCCCATGTCATAGTGTATCAGTTGGGTGACACCTGTTTACTTAGTGTATGACATCAGCCATTCATGAACTGTACAAGTTTCCTGTACAATGTACTCTACTGTGGGGGAAAATATTTAGGCTGCATTGTCCAAGCCCTATATATATTTTTATTTTATTTTTTCTAAAGGACTGAGAGACGGCACCATGGTGGAGGAAGGGGCCAAATGTTCACCGGGGTACAGGAAGCTGCCATTGTAAACTTGGTTTTGGAAAATAATGAAATCAGATTACGAGAAATTCAAAGCCACATCATCCAAGACAACACCTTATTCAACAACATTCAACGAGTTAGTCTGTCCACATTGGCTCGCATTCTCAAGCGAAACCAAATCAGAATGAAACAACTTTATAAGGTGCCGTTTGAGAGAAACTCTCAAAGAAACAAAGAGTTCAGACGAGCATATGTGGATGTAAGTACTATATTGACTGCAGTACACTACACACAACATTGTTTCCCAGTGTACTGGATAACACCATATTGAGTGATTTTTGTTCTTTGTTTTCAGGGAGTACTGGAAATGGATGCTCATGCAATCCCACATGAGTTCATCTTTATAGATGAGGCTGGGTTCAACCTAGCAAAGACCAGAAGAAGAGGGAGAAACCTCATTGGCCACAGAGCCATTATAGATGTTCCTGGCCAACGTGGTGGGAACATCACAATGTGCGCTGCCATCTCCAATATGCATGGTGTCCTCCACCGTCATGCCAAACTTGGACCATACAACACAGCCCATATTCTCACATTTCTGGACAGACTTCACAACATTCTCATACCACCAGAGCGTATGAATGATGCAGACCATCAAAGAAACCGGTACGTTGTAGTATGGGACAACGTGAGCTTTCATCGTGCAGCCCCAGTCCAAAACTGGTTTGCTGACCACCCAACATTTCTCGTGCAATACCTCCCACCATACTCACCATTTCTGAACCCCATAGAAGAATTCTTTTCGGCATGGCGGTGGAAGGTATACGACCGGCAGCCCTTTGTGCGCATGCCTCTTGTGCAGGCCATGGAAGAGGCATGTGATGAGATTGATGTGGGTGCAATTCAGGGATGGATAAGGCACTCAAGGCGCTTCTTCCCTCGATGTCTGGCAAGGGAAGATATTGCCTGTGATGTTGACGAGGCGTTGTGGCCAGACCCGGCTGTGCGGCAAGATGCTGCCTAATTATTTTTCTTGCCTTTTTTTTTTTTTTTTTTTTACTGTAATATATTTTTTTCAGAAATTTTCTTTTTCAGTTTACTTTTTTTGTAAGAATATTTTTGTTCAGTCCCATGTAAATATATCTGCTGTGCTTATGTTGTACTGACTTGTTTACTGTAGTGAAGGAAAAAAAATAAAAATGTTGCAACAGCATGTGTGTGTATCTGCAAATATTTCTGTGCATGTGAACAATCTGATACATATTTAGTATTATGGCAAAGCATACTAAAGATGGGGGTGCTTTTCATTATGCCCAACAGTGTGTAGGTGGTTAGGCAAAAATCTGGTAATATGAATGAAGTGTGTGCCATTTCATGCAAAAGTTTGATTTTGATAATGCTCTGTGTAGTTTCGGTTGCAGTGCTTCATTTTGCAGGATATATGAGGTATTTTGCAGTTTGGGTGTGTGGTTTTGTGAATTGTGTTAAGTGTTTTGATAAAACCAGACTAGTTTGAAAAATTGTGTGTTAGCAATTGGAAAAAACTGTAACCACTGAGGTGTTTGGCCAGGTGGCACATGTAATTGGCCAACTAGCTCATGTAGTGTCATTTTGAATGGCAGTGTTTTGAAATGGCAAACATGTGACTTTATGTCAGATTGTTGTGTCTTATGCAGAGAACTGTATTTAGTGAATTTAAAAAGTGCTATTTTGAAATGCAAAATGTGTGTAAAACAGAAAAGGTGTTTAGACTTTTGGAGACTTGAGAAGAAGTTTTGCTCTCTGTGTGTCAGTTTAAATAATTGTGCTGTGCATGTCATTTTAGTGTTTTAGCAATTGGAAAAAACTAAGTGTTCACCACAAGACTAGTAAATAGTGTCTATTTTGATTTCATGCTGACCTTAAGTAGTTTGATTGGACGCTCAAGACAAGATGTTGTTTGACCTAAGCCTATAAACATGACCGTTCTTCTGAATAAATGTGAGAATGCTTTCTATCACACTTGCTCTGTGTCTGCTTGATGACTGAAACTACAAATAATCTACAGAGATTGAGATTGATTCTAACACACACCAACAGCAAATAGAGAAGTAAAGTACAGATTCAATAGAAGAAGATTAGTGAAATGTCTACAGAGCTTTGATCCTAAACTAAGCATTTAAATATCATCTTACGAAGATATTATTGGCACATATTGATATTTATATGCAGTTCATGTATCTTATATACTGATATAAAGATCTCACTGATTTACATTACAAGCATCAGAAATTCATTTTATTTTTTGTACATATAAATATCAGCATCTGCACCAAATTTCATAATTTTTATGTTTGTGTCTCTGAATGAAATTAAGCTGTTTGTTTAACTCTTTGAGTATGAGCTCAATATTTTCAGTATATCATATATAGTGTTCATAAAATAAAATAATGTGTATAGAAATATGATACTCAAAAAAAAATATTATATATTACACATATACAAACTTTATATTTCTATACTTTCTCTAAAGGTTCAATAAAGGTTACATATATCAGGCTTTACAAGGTTAAATGTCATCATGTTAGCATTAATGTCATAGACTTTATGTCTACAATTTTTTTTTTTTTCAGTTTCATTTTTTTCTGCTGCGAATATTTTTTTTATATTTATATATTTATGAAAATAAATTATTTCAAACCTTGGTTATAAATAAACATGTAAATGATCACATTTCAATATTTATTGATTTTCTCTTTGTCTTTTGTTCTTTGATTATCATTAATGACAGAGAGCAGCAGGTTTATTAGGCTGCTGTCACTTTAAGATCTAATATACTGATACACAACATGCTTTTATTTCTGTTTACGTTCCAAAACTGACTGTGTTTACCTGAACACTTGTCAAGGCGGGCATTTTGACATAATTTTGTGTGTATTTGACCATTTAATAAACCACAAAAAAGGTTTCTCGTGAGCTGCTTGAGAAGCGGCTTTATGAGAGCGGCACTTATATAGAGTCAGTGGCGTGCAAAACCTGCGAACATTAGTAAAATGATGCCCAATACAAGCACTATTGAACTGGAGCGAATGAGAGGAGAAAGTGTGTGTCGATTCACTGTCAGAGAAAAGAGAGAGAGAACACACAGCTGATATCAGTGTATCGATACTGCAGAAAATGACTATTGGAACAGTTTTAGATATTTCTGTATTAATATGTATCAACATTATTTTTGTCAACTCTAGTTTGACTGAACACTTTATGGGCGTCCATCGTCTCTGTCATTTATATTTCAACAACATCATTGATCTGACTTTACTGACGCTGCTGTTTGAGATCTGAACTGAGCTGCACAGTGACAATTAGATGAAATGAGATTAATTTAATAATTGATGATGTTCATAACAGAACTGAATCAACTCTGAACTGACTTCAGCAAAACAACAGTTTCTCTGAGTTTCTGTCCATTCAAAAGTCTAGTTCAGTTGCTGCTGATTTACTGTCTATCCAGTGACAGTTCTTCTTTAAAAGTGTTCATATAAACCCCGGCAGCTGCTCGACACAGCTTTGTTTCTGGAGTCTGAGAGTTTTGACTGCAGTACAAATCAGACGGTGAGAGTGACTGTACCTGATGTCACATGACCGCTCTGATGTCACATGACTGCTCTGATTCACACAGGTGTGGCTGGAGAGCCTCTGCTGGTGGACAGTGAGAGACATTTAGGGAGAGATGTGAGTGTGTTTAAAGTTTAAAAGTTGAGAAACCTGCTATATAATAGTAGTTGATGGTGCTTTTTAATAATAATAGTCATGCATAATATTTTGTATTAAATCCAAGAGTGAAGAGAGAGAGAAATTACATCACAGACATGCAAATAATGAGACAAATGATTCTACATTATGAGATTTTAGAAATGTTTGTTTGTACAAAATTAAACTGAAGAGAGTGATGATTATGATTGTCTTTATGGCCTTTTGTGGTATAATTTAGATAACTGTATTGGGAAAATATGGTGATGAAACCATAAAATAGATCAGGAATTATGAACTGAAACAAAAGCCTTGACAATTTTTGTGAAGACTTTTTTTAGTTTTAGGTCAATTAGTATTTTCTGTAAGTATAGACTACTGTTAAATCATTACTTTCTTTGGCATTGAAAGATTCAACAAAGACTGAATCATAATAAACAAAACACTAAATGAACTTTATCACGACTCAAATAGTTTTGGTTTCAGTTTCAGTTCTGTGTCTTTACACAGAAAATAAGTGAAAATCAAATGAGGTGCTAATTTCACATAATTGACTGAATGTAAAACTGCAATAAATAGTTTCATGTTTGTCTGTCGGCTTTGATGACTAATGTTTCTGCAACCGTATTCAATTTGTATATTTTATTTATGCAACAAATAGTTTCCTGTATGTTTAGAAACAGTCATTATTTTTGCAGTTCAGTTTTGTAATGTTGGGAATGTTGGGAATGTTGTCACGTGACATCCGGTCAGATTGTGAGGCAGGAAATGGAGTCAGTTTCACTTTCACATTAGTTTTGGTCAAACACATCTGAAGTTTCAGACACTGAGAGAATCCTCATATAAAAAAGGTAAGAATTTTCCTTTATATATAAATATCGATCAAAAGTGAGAGTAAAGATGTTTAAAATGTTACAAAAGTCAAAGAATCCTGACCATTTGTATCAGTTTCCAAAAAACCCTTCAGTATCACGTGTTATACTGTATATATCAACATGATCAAAACTTTGCTGTAAAGCGTCACTCGCAAAATAGTAATCTGATTGACAGTTTAGTCTTTTAGTGTGATTGAACAAACATCCTTCAGCTCGAGCTTCAGTGTGTTTCTGCTGTGAAATCTGTGCTGATTTATATCAAGTAAATGTAAGAATAACTTTGATATTGTGAGTAAGAACCTTTGGTTTACTTGATTATCGATCATCAGTGCATTGCATAATATGAGCTATATGTTTTTAAATTTTGGATTTTCTAACTATTATTTCAGGTCAGGTTTTACAGCAGTGTTTTTCTGTATTATATGAGATAAATGGAGCCTTGTTGAGCAGAAGAGATTTCTTTCAAAAACATGATCAAATCTTACCGACCCCAAACTTTCATTAATTCTTCTCCACACTTATGGCTTGTATTAAAATTTGGTTGCAACAATTCCTGATCATAAGGCTGGACTTCATGATGAAGAGTTCACAAAAAAATCTCCGGGTTCTGTCCTGTTTACTTCACACTTGCTCATTAAAATCAAACACTGATGTGCTCATGACTGCAGATCAACCATGCCGAAGACATCAACTGAGATCCATAAATCAAAGATGAGTAATGAGATGGAGCGTGAGGTTCTTCAGGTCGCTTAAATTATTTTATCAATCTCTGATAATCTCAGGTTGCTATGGTCACGCGGGTTTGTTTATGCATTAAACCAAAGTCCCTTTAAGACAATTCATTTCACTCGGCGGCCATCTTTGAAACGCCTGTCGGGCATCCTGGGCATCATGCCCTATCTCTTTGAATGGGGAAACATCAAATTCTCCAAAACTGTTCGCCAACCTTACGATTACATTTCATATTTGAAATCAACAATGAAATCTGACAACAGCTGTCTCATAAATGTTTTATCCAAACACTCGAAACATGACAAAAAAACTGTATTTTTCAGGCTGGATCAAGCTAATGCGCATGCACAGACCTAAACGCGCGTCTCTTCTGCCATGTTTCAGAGGCACGCATCTGACTGTTTCTATAGAAACCGGTGCTTCTAAAGGCCGCTGCAGTGACGCAATGACTTTACCAGTCGGCGATTGGCTCTTATTTAGAAGGCGGGACTTTTCCGCCATATTGCGTGTTACACTTTCTCCCATTCAAAACAATACGAGTGACACGTCTTGTGTTATTCTATAGTCTTTGATTAAACTCGTGGCAAAACTAAACCAAAAAAGACTCTTCATTTTTTTTTATTTTACAGTGACAGTCATTTATTAATTTATGCCAGGAGTTATGTAAATGAAAAACGAAGTTGAGATCGATATGAAACTTAAGTCATAGACCTCTTTAATGATGTAAGTTATAGTTTTTGAAGTGAATTGCATTATTTTACAATAAAAATAGCAGTAACTCTGAAATAATGTGAACAAAGAACTCTTCTGTGCGCTGGCGTCCTTCCACAGGTTAAAAGATTTTAAACAAACACTGTTAATACACATCCAGTTAACCAAATGAAACAATACACATTTTAATGCTATAAAAGTGTAGCCTACACATCAAGAGAAATAAACGGCAGATGTTCATGGTTACAACTTCTTTAACTTGAGCAAACACTGCTAATACACATATACATTTGTTAAGGTCAATAAAACGAAAACATGCATGTTTTAATGCTATTGAATAAAAAGAAGCGATCCACTAGCAAGCCTCAGCTCATCATGACAGTACCTAGATCAGTGAGCTGCGTCTCGGGCCGATGACGTCACTTCCAGGGAGCCATCTTGTACACGCCCCCGTCCCATGACTCCACCCCCCATGTCAAAACAGTGCCACAAAGCGAGATGCGCAGAAAAATCAAGCGGCAACCTCCCAGTGCCCAAGGAAGTCGATCGGAAGTTGAAGTCGGCCACGTGCCGCCATCTTGTAGCAGAACTTAACTTGCGTTAGCATCCCGACTCCCATTCATTTTGGCCTCACTTTGACAGCGAATAACTTTACATCTGAGGTGTTTAAAGACTCCATTTGTCCATTATTTATTTCTAAACATACACGACAATGTAGACACGCAAAATAAAAGCAGCGTTGCAAATAAATTAATAGATATGAACATGGAAAATATGTATTACAAAACCATTGCTTTTCGCGCTGTTTCATTTATGTTTTGCAATTCTTTATTTTTGTTTGCAAAACTTCATTTTCTGTTGCAAAACTTATATGCGGCATTATTTTGACTCTATACTAGATGGGTGCAATTCACAGAAACAGCTCGACTCCAGCAGAGAATCATGGATTTTCAGTTATCACTTTGTGTCAAATTGTGGATTTTGAGGTAAAATCATACCGTATATATTGTATTGTTATATATTATGTTGACAACTCATCACTTAAATATTTACCATCTTATATTCTGCATAATTTGTTGTTTTAAAATAAACACTGACAAAAACTATACGATAAAACTATATATGTTTTAGGGTTGGACAATATGACGATATAACATTGATATAAGTGATTACGTGGATTTAAACCTACCTATTGTAGTTATATAAAATATTATCAGGCAGATTTGCTTTATGTATTTCCCCGCCGTCTAAATCAGGCACAAATAAATGTCAGGAAACACGACTCCTGGTTGCATGTCAATATCCATGGATTAGTTTATTTGACAAGTTGTAAGAAACACTTTCGAGCTCAACCTTTAGTGTAATCGTTTGTTTTACTCGCGTTTTCGCAGTTTCTCCTATTAAATCCAGTCATGCAGCAGCTTCTTTTGCCACTCAGTCCAGCTGAGGGCTATGGGGAGGCTGCAGACCTGGAGCCGGCAGATATACGCCCCAAGCAGTTTTATGCCCCTGTTGTAACTCATGCGTCCAGTACGGGGAGAAGGAAATACGGCGAATAACACTATATGGGAGTTAAATTTATTATTTATATTTATTTATAAACTGTTTTTATATACAGGAGACTTACTGATATGATGTTGTGAATTTATATTAAGCTACATTTAGATATTAACCATATTTAGGCCATTAGACATACAGTACTGTGTAATCATATGGATCCTAAATGAAATATCTGCTGTACAATTCGCAATCGGTCGTCATACAGCTACAAAACATGTCCTACATAGCATTTTATGAAGACAAACACAATTTAACCCTTTTCGAAAATTCCAAGGGTCATTTAAAAGAAAGAGACAATATTGTTGTTCACAAAAAAAATTGTTTATTAACACCATGACTTGGTTAACAACTTGACTAGTGCATCTGTTAAGCACAGGTAAGTTACAACCTCTCTGTATAGATATTATTTCTTCCCCTGAAGAGAGAAAGAGAAGGGTGTTTTTAGTTTAGAAAGAGAGATTTTAATTTTCTTAAGTAGCTATTAGAAAGTTAAAGAACTAAAGACAGTGTATGATAAAACACACATTAAGTGCAAATACATTTGTCCAGATCAGTAAGCTATTTTAAGAAAACTGTACAGAGACCAAAGATTTTAATCATGCATGACGTATGCATGTATTATTTGACAAAATACTTGAGTGTGCAGTTCAACTCTTTTTACTTAGAGACTTGCATACATACATACATACATGCCTATTATGTGTATTTTGTGTGTTCACATCATAGACTGTCAAAAAAAAATCACACATTTGTGATTATCCTCTCTAATGTTGCTCCAGAAACCATGTGGAATATGTTTAAATGCAAGGAGTAAACAGGGTCTTACCAGAAGAAGCCATGTCACGCAAGCTAAAGACAGACAACAAGATGAAAATAAAAATGTAATTAATTTTAAAAGTGAGTGAAACAGAGCGGGTAAAGAGAAGACTAGGGCAGCTTAACCTACACGTGGCATGAAAAAGTATGTGAACCCCTTGCAGAATCTGTGAAAATGAGAATTATTTTAATAAAATAAGAGGGATGATGAAAAATGCATGTTATTTTTTGTTAAGTACTGTCCTGATAAGATATTTTACATAAAAGATGTTTGTATTTAGTTCACAAGACAAAAAAATAGCTGAATTTATTAAAATAACCCCATTAGGTATGTGACCCATTTATTCTCAATACTGTGTGTGGTTACCTGATGATCCACGACTGTTTTTATGTTTTGTGATGGTTGTTCATGAGTCTCTTGTTTGTCCTGACCAGTTAAACCGAGCTCTGTTCTTCAGAAAAATCCTCCAGCTCCTGTAGATTCATCAGTTTTCAAGCATTTTTGCATATTTGAGCCCTTTCCAGCAGTGACTGTAGGATTTTGAGATCTGCAAGGGGTTCACATACTTTTTCATGTCACTGTAAGTTTGAGACAGAACATCTGACTCAATCAATCAAGTACTTTTGCCTCTCGAAATAAATTATTGACCCATCTTTTGAATTGATATAGCATCAATCGTTTATAAATAATGTTGCATTATTACAATACAATCAACAACAATAACTTTAGCAGATTATTTAACATACCTCAATTCTTGGGATCGCCCATACGTTGACGTCAGCGTTATTAATTTAGAGCAGTGGTTCTCAAACTTTTTAGCGTGGAGTACCCCTGAAGGGATTCCCATCCTTCTGCGTACCCCCTTCCACTTTGACTGCAGTCACACCTTTTCCACTAAGGGACAATATTTGCCCCCTAAATTGATTTTCCAGTGCATAATTTTACGTTTATGAATAACTTTATTGTCATGAATGTGGCTCCTCGGCTCATCCTCCAGACCGCCGGAGGGAGCCATCACCTGAATATTGACTCTTTACTATTCGGACTCCAAATCCCATAGGCCCTCATTCCTGGGACTGATTGCGCTTGCACCTGCACCACATTATTCACACACACACTATTTAAGACACTCACACACATCGCGAAGTCTTGATTTGCTATAGTGATCATATCTGAGCATCATTCTGTGGTCTGCTATTCTGTTATTGGACTGTTTATCACTGTTGAACCGCTGCCGCCTGCCCTGATTCCTGCCTGAACTTTGTTCCGTCTTTGATTGCCGCCTTTCCCGATATCTGCCTGTGACCTGACTTTGATTCTTGCTGCCAGCCCCGACCTCTTGCCTGTCTCTGACCACGGTACTGTCTTTGCCCTTGTTGTATTTGCTGTGTTTTAATAAAGACTGCAAATGGATCCACTCTCCACTGACCCTTCATTACATTTATAAAATAACGTTTTAAATAAAAAAAAAAATTAAAAAAAATGTAATAGAGAAATATGCAACGATGGTGAAACAAAGTGATACTTTTAAATATTAAACTAAAACCGCCAGTAGGTGGCAAGTTACTGTTTTTATGAGTAAGTCATCGAGTCATTCATTCAGTAATGAAGCAATTGGCTGTGAATGAATCACTGACTCTCACGATTCGTTCAAAGCCGCATTCATGTGTTGTAGTTCTGCTCTGGTTTTCGTTGCAAAATAGAGTAAATCCTGACAGTATACTGTTTAAAATGTACGTTTTGTTTTTTGACCTGTTGTATAATGCACGTTTGCAGTCATGTGGATATTTGGGTACAATTGCATTCTTCCTCGTTATCAACATTAAATACAAGAACTCACACAAGGAATGTTTTTGTATCGAAGAAAGTTTGAGTCTTAAATTGAGATAAATCCACTATCTGTCTATATTTGTTCTTCATGCAAGTACTAAATCCCCACGTTTACAAAGATGCATTGTCGAGAACGGCAGTAATTAGCGTGATTTAAGGCTGCAGACACGCAATCTATGATGCATGCTTCTTGTGTCGATGCAGTCATTTTAGACTGCAAAACATAAGGTAATTTTATTAAATGTAATGGATTTACGGCATTTTGCCAGTTAGAAATACATGCTCTGTTTTATTATTTTAAGGTATGGTAGAGTTAAATTAACTACTCCGCATTTTGTTCGAGTACCCCCTTTTGTCACCTCGCGTACCCCAGTTTGAGAAACACTGATTTAGAGGATTTAATAAAACAACAAAAAAAGATTAATTGAACTCAATCGTAGCGCATTATATTTATTAAAATCAACAAACCTCCGATAAAAACGTTATCCCGCATGCTATAATTAAAGCAGTGTCCTACCTATGACGAGAACTCTTAAACTGCTTACTTGCACGCGCCTTGAAGCGTTGTAAACTCATCTTTTAATGCCGTTTTACCTGCAGTTGAGTGTTGTTAAACCAAAGACTATAGAATAACACAAGACGTGTCACTCGTATCGTTTTGAATGGGAGAAAGTGTAACGCGCAATATGGCGGAATAAGTCCCGCCTTCTAAAGCCAAGAGCCAATAGAGACAGAGCGCAACGCGTCATAGTCTGAAGACCACGCCCACCGGGGGAGGGGGGGGGGGGACAAACCAACCGTCTCCATTGACTTGCGTGAGGCTGCCTCTGTCTTTTCTGACTTATTACAAAAACAAAACAATGTCTAAAAGCTGCTGTGACAAGGTGCACAGCTAACAAGCTAAAAAACCCAGAAATAAGTTGTCGATCCCAAAAAAATGAATGTTTAAGGACATAAAATGGATACAGGCAGTGAGACAGAGCGCAAATGGTCATACTTACTTTAAGAAATACACGGGGGTCGTCATCGGCGACAACATATGCTAAACAAACCAACAAAAACAAACCATTCATTATTTTTTACCATGTCAAAGAATTATTTCAACTTTCGCTGATTACGTTCCCCTCCAATGCAATTCTTATAGTAATATGACCCGTTGCTCTCTGTCTCACTGCCTGTATCCACTTTTATGTCCTTAAACATTCGTTTTTGGGGGTCGACAGCTTATAAAACTTATTTCTGTTTTTTTTTAGCTTGTTAGCTGTACACCTTGTCACAGCAGCTTTTAGACATTGTTTTGTTTTTGTAATAAGTCAGAAAAGACAGAGGCAGCCTCACGCAATACAAACTCAATGGAGATGGTTGGATTGTTTTTCCCCCCGGTGGGCGTGGCTTTCAGATTAACATAAATCCGCTCTGTCTCTATCGCCGACTGGGTAAAGTCATCGCGTCACTTCAGGAGAAAGAGGTCTCTGCGGAACAAAAGGGGCGGTTCCCAACTTTGGGGTGTTATCACACGGGAATAGGTGTTTTTCAACCTCCCAGATAACACACGACGTAACAGTTACGTAATGTATTCGTACTTTTTGGTAATTTAATGACTTACTAACTGACAACGTAACTACGACGTCGCATGCCAGTAATTTCATTACCTTCATATTACCATCTCACAACGTCGTCAGTACGATCTCCTAACGTTATAAGATTACCAAGGACGTTCCACGTACTCTATTCGTAATATAATGGTCATTCCATGACTTACTAGTAACGTAACTACAACGTTGTATGCCCGTAATATTATTACCATCAAATTACCATATCACAACGTCGTCAGTACGATCTCCTAACGTTATAAGAAAACCAAGGACGTTACAGATACGTACTCTATTGGTAATATAATGGTCATTCCATGACTTACTGGCAACGTAACAGCAACGTCATGTGCTGGTAATTTCATTACCACCATCATTTACACCTTCTTTATATGTTATTATTAACAGAATTTGCCATTTAAAATGTGTAATTTAAGACTGAAATGTCCCTTAAGTCAGAATATGGATGACTGCTTTTTATATAGTGACGTGACATACAGCGCGCGCCTCCACAAATGGAGTGCGCGCGCGCCCATATATGTTGACAAGTGAGTGAAGTTAATTTTTCTGAGAGAAGAATTTATTTTTCCGAGGTGACAACGAATAAATGGCTTTTATAAAAATGTATAAAGTTAACTTTGGAAAGACACAAAACCTTTTTTTATTGTTATGTTTACGTTAGTGCTGGTGGCCGTTAGAGTTGCCATGGCAACCGGGAAAACATTCAAGCTGCTGGAGAGGACAGCGTCAACGTTTCTCCGTGTTTCTCGTCAGTTTTATAGCAATAAAGTTCAACAACTGCGTCAGATTGGTTAAGTAACATTACCCACAGTCTACTAAGTACTTTTGTTAATATTTTTACCTCTGTGATTATATGGTATCTTTCCTTGATCGTCTGAAATATATGTTATGCTATGCTAGCGTAACATTTTGCTATGTTTTTAATAATACTGAGTGCAAAACGTCTTGAATGCTTTCATTTTATGTTTCGCTGTAGGCTATATGTTTTTATTTATAGTTTGAGTGTATTTTATTATTTTTATTTAGAGTTTTGATCATGTTCTGTGTGTTTTTCACAATAAATGAATTTAATTCATTTTGAGGTCTGCATTCATCATTCACAGCTGTTGGAATAGCCTTTAAATTAGTTTGGGCAAATGAGGACATAAATTAGGTTAAACTACTGCATGTCCGCCCATAGAAAAACAAATAAATATAAAAATTACCAACTGATTACCAGCACACAACTATTGATACACAACGTTGCCACGACGTCGCAGTTACTAACTGGCAACGTCACAAAGTTACGTTGTGGCAACGTATCCGGGAATTTCACTTTTCCGGTTGCCACAACGTAACTAGTTACGTCGCCACGACGAAAGTTTGGTCACCAAATTACGTTGCAGTTACGTAACAGTCACGTATTTTGGTTAGCTGGGCTACCTGATTTGCTCAAATCGAGTGGGATATTTCCGGAAAAACAATAAGAGATATGTATTGTATATGAATGCAAGTGTATTGTTTAAGTTGTTTAACAGTTGTTTAACGTTTCTTTTGTGTGAATATGCTTGCTAGCTCGTTGTAAAAAGCTCCAAGCAATCTTCCACTCACTTCTAGCGATAACTATTATTAGCTAACATTCGCTATTCTATTTGATGTATCTGTTAGTCACTTGATTTATTAATTATTAATTAGGTTGTGGCTACAGTGTCTGTGGTCAATAAAAATGATTATAAAGTTTAAAGTCTTCAGAGTCATCATTTCAGGTTAACACATTTTTTTTTTTTTTTAAGTTTAAACAAGGTCAGTAAGTCAGTAGGTTTATTAATGCATATAAAGCTTATACTTATACAATATACGCTGAGGCAGTCATGTGTTTCTGTGGTTGATAGCCTATAAAAAACAAACACTTAAAATTAAAGTTAATTATATCACAAGCACTGTCTAGCCTACGTATTCTCTCTGCTTGTCTGTTGATAGTGCAGTGGTTATGTCATTTTAATATTATATAATATATATCATATTATATAGCTTTTATGACGAAGGTTTACATTATGCACGTGAAATTTGGCATGCGAGAGATTAAATAAAATAGGCTGTTGATCGCGTGCCTGCTCTTCTGCGTTATTCATATTGAAGAGCATCAATTATTAAACAAGACTTGTAACACAAGAAGGATCTAGCCTTAACAAACTATTTGAGGTGAAAAAGGTGAGGTGAAAAAAATACCGTAGTAATTTATAGAAAGTACTATAGTGTTTTTGAACCATACTTGAATGAATTTGTTGTGGTAATTCTATAGGCTATTGCTGTGGTAAAATAACAACTATAGTAATATAAACAAATTACGTTACCCAATACTGTACTATGTTTTCTTTAAACTATATTATACTACAGTACACACAGTTAACTGTGGTACAAACTAAAGTACTACAGCCTATGCTGTAGCAATAATTAACAAAGTGTTGTAAATACTATAATATATAGTATATTTACTGGTTCAAAAACACTATTTACTATCAACAGGCACGTGCACAGGTAGGGCTCAACCTGTGCAGACATGCCCTTTTTGTCCTTTCACTCCGAAGTGCCCTTTTTTTTCGGAGGTGTTTTATTTTATTTATTTATTTTCTTCAATAAATTAATGCTATTGGTCACCGTTTACGTCTGTCTGTCTGATTTACAAATATATTTAGCCTAATAAAAGTATTAAAACGAGCTTGTGACAAAATCTTTTTGGATCCGCTCAAACTGTCAGTCAAACCTCTTAACTCCGCCCCCTGAGTGCGCGAACTGAAGTTCCACAGCAGCTGAACGTCTCGCAACGGTAAATAAATATCTTGTTTTTTGAATAAGTAGGCTACAACGTTGTATTTATGAAAGAAACACTAGTATGTGTATAAAGTTTCATATTTTATATATTTGAGGCCTGAGACCGGCGGCGGAGAGAGAGGGAGGGGGCTGCAATCTAAGTTAGTTAGTCATCATAGCCAACAGCCTACAAATAGCCTTAAATTGCCTGTGCATACAGTACACTAGTATTACATATTTTGTAAATTGAGATTTTGGCCAAACGTATTTTACAACACGAAAAACTGAGCGCTCATAACCTAATGATGACGTAGCCTAATGTGATGATGTCGTTTAAATGACAAATATTGCACATTTGCACACATTTGCTGGTCAAAAACCCGGCGTTACTGCATTTTTAGTTTGACACGAAGCGAACGATCCTCGTCAGCTAGGTAATATATATTTCTAAGAAATTTCTTCTTTGATTTATGATGGCTATCTGCCGATACACTTAATTCATTAATATTTAACGTTAATCACATTATATATGGTCACACAGTATGGTTAATGTTTACAACGTTAATATGTATTTGCTCGCTATATAATTTTTTTAATCTAGTATTGTATACTCCCCGCTCGTCTTCACATGTACAGTTGTGGCCAGAATTATTAGACCCCTTCATAAATATGATCAAAGATGACTCTAAAAATAAATCTGCATTGTTTATCCTTTTGATCTTTAATTTATAAAATTAGCAAAAATCTAACCTTTCATTGAAGAAAAAGAATTGAAAGTGGGGGGGAAATAACATTATGAAATAAATGTTTTTCTCCAAAACACGTTGGCCACAATTATTAGCACCCTTTTATTCAATTATTTTTGCAACCTCCTTTTGCCAAGATAACAGCTCTGAGTCTTCACCTAGAATGCCTGATGAGTTTGGAGAACACCTGACAAGAGATCAGAGATCATTTGTTCATGCAGAATCTCTCCAGATCCTTCAGATTCCCAGCTCCATGTTGGTGCTTCTTCTCTTCAGTTCACTTCACTCATTTTCTTTAGGGTTCAGGTCAGGGGACTGGGATGGTCATGGCAGAAGCTTCATTTTGTGCTCAGTGACACATTTTTGTGCTGGTTTTGATGTTTGTTTTGGATCATTGTCCCGACGGATGATCCAACCACAGCCCATTATAAGATTTCTAGCAGAAGTGGTCAGGTTTTGATTTTTTATCTGTTGGTATTTGATAGAATCCATGATACCATGTATCTGAACAAGTTGTCCAGGACCTCCAGCAGAAAAATAGGCCCACAACATTAAAGATCCAGCAGTATATTTAACCGTGGGCATGGGGTACTTTTTATCCATGTGTGCACCAAACCCATCTGGTGGGTTTGCTGCCAAAAAGCTCTTGTTTTAGTTTCATCTGACCATAGAAGCCGGTCCCGTTTGAAGTTCCAGTCTTGTCTGACAACTGAATATGCTGGAGATTGTTTCTGGATGAGAGCAGACGATTTTTCTTGAAACCCTCCCGAACAACTTGTGGTGATGTAGGTGCTTTTGATACATTTTTTTTTAGACTTTCTGAGATTCAAGACTCAACTAATCTCTGCAGTTCTCCAGCTGTGATCCTTGGAGAGTCTTTGGCCACTCAAACTTTCCCCCTCACCACACATTAGGATGATTTAGACACATGTCCTCTTTCAGTCAGATTTGTAACATCTTTAGTTGATTGGAACTTCTCAATTATTGCCCTGATAGTGGAAATGGGGATTTTCAATGCTTCAGCTATTTTCTTACAGCCACTTTCTATTTTGTGAAGCTCGACAATCATTTGCTACACATCAGAACTATATTCTTTGTTTTTTCTCATTATGATGAATGATTAAGGGAATTTGGCCTTTATGTTTCCTCATGTTTATACTCCTGTGGAACAGGAAGTCATGGCTGGCCAATTTCATGTTCATGATCACCCCGGTGAGCTAAAAAAATTAAATATGAATGGGAATATACTTCAGAGATATTTTACTCATAAAAAAATCTAGGGGTGTTAATAATTGTGGGCAATGTGTTTTGGAGAAAAACATTTATTTCTTAATGTTATTTTCCCCCACTTTCAATTCTTTTGCTTCAATGAAAGGTTAGATTTTTGCTAATTTTATGAATTAAAGATCAAAAGGATAAACAATGCAGATTTATTTTTAGAGTCATCTTTGATCATATTTATGAAGGGGTCTAACAATTCTGGCCACAACTGTATAAACATGGTTTACAGTAATGTACAAAGAAATAAAAACATTACAGAATCATCAGGTCACTGTGCTTCTTTATATTTTATCATGCAGAATGTGTGTATTAATGTGTGTTAAGAGTGACATCCCATTGGATCACAGTGAAGTCATAAACATCTTCAAGCACATGGCTCAAAGATGATTGCTGTATAATTAGTTTTAAAGAAGCCCTGAAACCCTGTATGTATGTATATTATTACGAATAATATAGATGTAACTATTCTAGTAAAATATAAAATAGTTTTGCTAAGTTATGTTCAGCTCTAAAATATACTATCAGCATATTGCGCTGTTTGTTGAATAGTAGCCTATTATTTGATGTGATAACACCTTTCAGAATCTGCAAAATATCAATAATTAAAAAAATAAATAAGTGAGATCAAAAATTGTTTTTTTTTTTTGTTTTTTTTGGGCACTGCAACAAAAATGTATTATTATGAGATGTTTACATATAGTCCACAATATATAATAAAACACGAAAAAGGAAAGAATCATGCAACCAGGTCTTCTAATGGTTTAAATTTCTTCTTTAAATGTCTTCTTCCACTTTTAAATTTTACCATTCTTAAAGATTAAGAGTAAATCCAAAATTCTTTCTGCAAAACAGAAAACAATGGTTTTGTTTTAAGGAACTTACAGTAAATTAATATAACATGAATATAACATTTTCCCAAAATGAAAATATTGTTCAGTAGACATTGAATGTGTTCATCTTCCATTATTATACCAAAAGTTATGTAATATTTAGAAAATAAAGTAATCAAATTAATTGTAATTTTAAGCCATTCATATCTTAGACCAAAAGTCTCTAAACAGTCCAATTAAACAGTTGTACTAAATAAATAGTCAAAAAACAAATGTTTCAATTTCAGAATTATAGAAAGTACTTTTGTGATTAGCTAATATTAAATTTCAAGCGGTTATTAATCGGAAAAATCTGAAAAATGGAGGAAACCGTTTAGTAGTTAAAAGGGGGTAGGGGGATCATAAACCTATGAATCATAAATCATATTATGCTGCCCCACCAAGTTTTCGAAATGCCCCCCAGTCACGCAATCCTAGCGGCCGTTAGAATCACCGGTTTCTATAGAAACAGTCAAACGCGCGCCTCCAAAGAGACGCTTATTTAGGTCTGCGCATGCGCATTAGCTTGATCCAGCCTGAAAAAAAAAATTTTTTTGTCATGATTCGAGCGTTTAGAAACTAAATTTATGAGTCGGTTGTTGTTAGATTTCATTGGTGATTTCAAATATCAAATTTAATCGTAAGGTTGACGAACAGTTTTGGAGAATCTGATGTTTTCCCATTCAAAGAGATAGGAGCTGCATGATGCCCAGGATGTATTCAATTTTTATCTTTTATTTATGCAACAAATAGTTTTCTGTATACATATGTTTAGAAACAGTCATTATTTTTGCAGTTCAGTTTTGTAATGTTGGGAATGTTGTCACGTGACATCTGGTCAGATTGTGCTGCAGGAACATGTGGAGTCAGTTTCACTTTCACTTTAGTTTTGGTCAAACACATCTGAAGTTTCAGAAACAGAGTATCATCATATAAAAAAGGTAAGAATTTTCCTTTATATATAAATCAATCAAAAGTGAGAGTAAAGATATTTAAAACGTTACAAAAGTCAAAGAATCCTGAAAATTTCTATCAGTTTCCAAAAAAACCCTTCAGTATCACGTGTTATACTGTATATATCAACATGATCAAAACTTTGCTGTAAAGCGTCACTCACAAAATAGTCATCTGATTGACAGTTTAGTCTTTTAGTGTGATTGAACAAACATCCTTCAGCTCGAGCTTCAGTGTGTTTCTGCTGTGAAATCTGTGCTGATTTATATCAAGTAAATGTAAGAATAACTTTGATATTGTTAGTAAGTTTTTTTTTTTTTTTTTTTTTTTAGAAAAATCATGATAGCCATATTTATATGATCATCAGGGTTTTGATCATCAGTGCATTATATGAGCTATAAAAACCTGGTGCAACAAATATATTTAAAAGCATGCCTTTAAAAAAAAATATTTTGTCTAAAGATACAATAAATTTTCAAATTTTCAGTTTTCTGACTATTATTTCAGGTCAGGTTTTACAGCAGTGTTTTCCTGTATTTTGGATGATATAAATACAGCCTTGTTGAGCAGAAGAGACTTTCTTCAAAAACATGATAAAGTCTTACAGACCTAAACTTTTGTTAATTTTACTCCACACTTGTGGTATTAAAGTTTGGTCTCATCTGATAATAGTGTCATGGACCAACAATTCCTGATCATAAATGGCAGTAGCTGGATTTCATGATGAAGAGTTGTTCACAAAAAGATCTCCAGGTTCTGTCCTGTTTATTTCACACTTGCTCATTAAAATAAACTCTGTGTTTACAGATCAACCATGCCGAAGATTGAGGTCCATGATTCAGAGATGAGTGCTGAGATGCAGCGTGAGGCTCTTCAGGTCGCTCTTCTGGCTGTGAATACGTACGAAGAGGGAAATGACATTGCTAACTACATCAAGAAGGTTGGTTCTACACTGTAAAAAAAAATCCCAGTAAAATATACGGTAAAAAAGCTGTGGTTGCCAGAACTTTACCGTAAAAAATACAGTAGCAACTTAAAAAAGAATCTGTTAAATTTACGGTAAAATAATGCATTTCATTAACTGATATGTTAATTTACCAACCTAATGAAGTACTAATATCTGTTTTGTACCTTTATAATACACTGACAGTCACCAAAAACAGTGGTGATAAGAGTCACATGATGAATCAAAGCTCATCGCAAGCAGTTTTTCCACAAGCTGAGGAAGACAATACTAATATATAGAAGGTGCACACAGTGTCATTCACACACACACTAAACACCATCATGGTAACATGCATGACATTTTAAAAATGCAATAAACATTAATTTAACAACATTAGATGTAACATAAAAACCTAATGTACTTAATTGATTAGAAAAAAACTAAGAAGAAACAGAGTTATTTCAACAAAAATATATCAAATGTGAAGTGTCACGCAGGGAATTGTGGGAATGTCAATTTACGTTTTTTTCACTGTAAATTTTACAATGAATTGATATTTTTCACTTCCAAAAACTGTGAATTTTACGGTAAAGTTACATTAAATGTACCGTTAGATCTATTACAGTTATTCACCGTATATAGTACTGAAACTTTCTGTAAACCAATTGATTGGTTAATTTTTTAAAGTAAATGTAGGAATAACTTTGACATTGTTAGTCAAATCTGAAGGTGAACGCTATTTGATTGTCCAATCAAAGTTTATTCTTTTTTGGCTTATAATACCTTTTTCCAGATTCATTTGTCTGCTGTGAATAAATTTTCACCTCAGTTTTGTTTTTTCAATATTTATGTACTTATTAAAACCTTTTTTAAGAATAAACATCTCCGCGATCACGTTTCCACACTTCTCCCGCCCTTCTTCCGGAGAATTCCCTCTCTGTTGCTATGGAGACCAGCGAAGCGTCTTGAACGCAATGCATGACGGTCTGAAATAAAATGCAGGGATACATTGCAGCGAGACTCTCGCAGAGCGGACCAATCACAGAGCCGGGCCTGGCAGCGACAGTCAATGGGAAATCAGAGTGGGAGGAGCCAACAGCAGTTACACACCTACATTACTTTGGTCAAGCACACAGCGGGAGCATCACAGGCGCTGCGAGCGACTCTATCTTCTCTCTGTGTCCAGAAATCTGCACATAAATAAGGTAAAACTTTTATATTTATCAATTTCTACTGCATATTAGCCTGTACAACTAAATATCTGGTGTTTTTTTTTTCGTTCAGAGTAAGCAATATTGTACCTAGTTGACTGCACACCTATATTTAATTCAGCTACGGACTTAAACATAAATTAAATAATAATAATAAAGATTTATCAGAATTTAAATAAAAAGATGCAAAAGTCTTTCACCTAACATAAAAAAGGTGTGAAGTCGTTCTCATTTCTAAAAATAACCATTAATTTATATTCTACTAATAAATATACGTATCATGTGATTTTATAAAACCATTAAAAAAATCAAATTACATTAACATTATTTCAAAATGAGCATAAGTTTGGTGAAATCTGTGTTGCTGAGTACAGGCTTTAGTTCAGGTGTCCATGGCAACAGTAACCTGGCAAAATATGCCACGTGATGTTATGCAATAAAGATGGAATAATGGCAGTGGAGCATCTCATGTGCTGATATTATATAACGCCCATCGTCCGCCCGGCTGGTGCGCCCTGACTCTGATGGCTGGTCATCTTTAACCAGTTTCACCAGCAGATGCTTGAGAATTGTGGGATTGGGGCAGGGCAGAAAGCATTATGGGCACTTAAGAGGGTGCGTCAGATGGTGTTGTTTGGGCGTTCTCAGATTTAATTAATTCATTCCTCATGAAATGGCTCTCTCTCTGTTTTTAGCTACAGAACAACCATGTCTGACAGAAAGGCCGTGATCAAAAATGCGGACATGTCCGAGGAGATGCAGCAGGACGCTGTGGAGTGCGCCACACAGGCGCTGGAGAAGTACAACATTGAGAAGGACATCGCTGCCTATATCAAGAAGGTAAACACCGGTTTGTTGGACTTGAGTGTTGTCGCGATACTGGAATTTACAAATTCGATACGATACCTTAATAAATATCGATTTTCGATAAGTGCCATATATACTGCCATACAGATATTTTTATTAATTCTTTTGATAATTTTGTTGAAATAGCTTTCATACAGCACAGGGAGTGGGGATGTACCGATGTGAACATTTTGGCAGATAACCGATAATTATTTATATTTGAAAGCCGATAACCGATATATATTGGCTGATAAATCTAAATCCAGATTTTTATATAATTTTTTAATTACAAAAACAAAAGTCTCAGCATTAAAAGCCATGTCCCAAACACACAATTATAATATTAGGTAGCCTATATTACAGGCATGCGCTGTACATGTTGCACTTAAATGTATTTTACATTCTGAAGTGATTTCCATTATATTTTAAGCAATTCAAAACCATAATTACAAACAGTGTGCATCCATCCATTATTTATTGGCTTTAATATACCGGCCAAATTTTCTTTCCTGGCCGATAACGATAACATTAAAAATGAACATATGATACCGATATTGTGGCCGATATATCGTGCATCCCTAACAAGGAGGCTTTATTTGAATCTTTGAACCAAATTTACACAAAAAAGGCAAGTAAACAGTCAGTAATAAAATAAGAACAAATAAACAAATTGCAAATGATAACACAAATAAATACAATAGAATAAAAAGAGAAATTATGAAATAAATACATTTTTAAGAGTCAGTAGTATTTAGGTTAGAAATACTAGTGTAATCGGATGTAAAATAACACTAGTTAGTCTAAATATTAAATACATATTAATGCTTAAAATTAAGTGGGAGTTTACACAACACTGTTTTCACCTAAAAACGTCAATATTTTTGTGTTTTGGCCATTCATTTACATGAAAATGGCATTTTGGGGAAAACAGGTTTCACAATGCAAGATTTTGAGAACAATATGGTATCAAATTTGTGAAAACTGTGACGTCATGCACATGTGTAGTGTTTCTTTACAAAGTGACATCGCCATCTACTGGCCTGACAGCAGAATACAGCGTTTTTAGTTGTTTTAGCCGATCCGTTTTAACGATTGTGTCATCTGTACATGAAAAATGCGAAGGGAAAACTTTTCCATTTTTAGTATTATTGTCATGTAAACATAACCCTAAGATTACAATAGTTATTCAGTCAAGAGCAGCAAGTGATTTTCTCTTTGTCTTTTGTTCTTTGATTAACATTAATGACAGACAGCAGAAGGTTTATTAGGCTGCTGTCACTTTAAGAGCTTATGCGCAGATCCAATATACTGTTTTTTTCTTCACTATTTACATTCCAAAATGGACTAATTACCTGAATTCACGACAAGACGGGCATTTCTGACATAATTTTGTGCATTTGACCATATTTGAAGCACAATAAACCACAAAAAATAATTAAATTTGGTACTGGCGAGCTGTTTGAGAGGCAGCTTTATTTGCATGACACTTATAGATCAGTGGTGCGCGCACCTTTGGCGTGAGTGCGAAACCTGCGTAAAGTAAAATTATGCACAATACAAGCCTTATTTAATCGGAGCGAATGAGATGAGTGAGAGGAGAAGGTGTCCCTTCGCTGTCTAAAAGAAGAGAGTGAGAACACAGCTGGTATTTGTGTATCGACACTGCAGAAAATGAGCACTGGGACAGTTTCAGTATTATTGCCTATCCAAATATAGATATTTTTGACACTAAGGCTTATATTTAGCAGTGAACAAGTGGTTGTGAACACTTTATTCAGGTTATTGGTGATGTCAACCCAAAATCAATGTTTTTGGTCTTATTGTGCATGCTTCCTTGGTTATAAATCCCAAATATTCTTCATGTCTTTGAGTAAATGGGTTGTGAACAGCATTTCATATTGACTTTAAATGTATTCTTTCCAAACAGGAGTTTGACAAAAAGTACAACCCCACCTGGCATTGCATCGTGGGAAGGAACTTCGGCAGTTATGTGACCCACGAGACCAAACATTTCATCTACTTCTACCTGGGTCAGGTGGCCATCCTGCTCTTCAAATCGGGCTGAGCGACGGCAACATGATTTAACAGACCATTAACGAACTGACTGTACTGACGAGGCTAACCATTCCTGTACTGGGACCTGCCTTCTCTCGGCTGCTTCTCCTTTCATTCTGATTATTGTTTAGAAAACGGCCATGTGAGAGGGAAATGCCATAAAGAAACAATTGTATTTATTTTTGTTTTCTATACGCGGTTTGAACGTTTTATGTCACCTCCGTTTTTTTAATTAAAGCAAAATGGTTTGGCTGTTCGCCTGGAGTTTCGTGTCTGAAGGTTTATGGGGCAAAATCTTAAGATGGAGTCAGATGGGACTGGTGTTGAATCATTGGTTCTCAGCCGTTTTGAGTCCATTACCCAACATGATTCAGTTTTCTTAAAACAGAAATAGGAACAATTGTTACTGAGGGGAAAAGAGAAATATAAATTCTTGAATTTTGTTTTTAACACTAAGTTAATATAGATTTTGAGTTATTATTCACTTGAATAATTTAAATAATGTGCTACTGCACATAACTCTTCTAAATACAGATCTCCACTTAAGTCTAAAAATCACATCTTTGTAATCTGCGGTGGATGGATTTGCTTATCAAGTCCAACACTTACATTAAACTTAAGCTTGAAAAGTTACATTTGTGCATCTTATGGGACATGAACAATTATACAAGCTAGGCATAACTTGTTAGGAAACATTGACTTGTACATTCATGTCAACATATACATTATATGCATAAGATTTTACCTAGTGTGCATGCATCATAAAACCTAAAAATAGCCACTAAAGATGAATGCTCAAAAGCAGACTGATGTAGAAACTCAAAAGTGCCACTGCTCATAACAATTTACTCATTTTAAGCTGACTGCAATGGAACATTTGCAAAGCTATTTTTAGAATAATAAATTACATGCAAACTTCAAAACATGGTGTTCCAGCAAAGCTGCTTTCACACAAACTGACTAATGCAGAATGATTTCTTATGAAAAACAAAATAATACAAGGAACAGAGATTGATCTGGGTTGAGGTTTTATTTAGCATTTTAGAAAACCAGTTTGTGTGGATAGACTCCATTAGTTAGGGAGAATGTGGAGTGCAGGTATTCCCTGAGGTGAGGAACCTGCTTGATCAGCGGAAGCAGCTGAGAATCCACTGCCTTCTGGTCTGTCTTGCGCTGCTCCGTCAACTGGTATTTCTGCAAAAACCACAAAACAAAAACATCAGAACAATTCTCAGACACCTCAGTCAAAAGCAGCCGGACAGAGCGTTTTACCTCCTTCTCTGTGTCAAAGATTTCCCCCTCCTGGTGCTTGGGCTTCCTCAACTTCTTCTTCTTGAAGTAAGAATCGGTCAGCGTTCTGGGGACCTTGACGCCAGAGATGTCCACCTTGGTGTTTGTGGCGATGCAGAACTTCTGGTGAGCTCTACGCAGAGGCACTCGGTTCACGGCCAGAGGACCTGAGAGAGACAAGAGCCGGCGATCAATTATTCACACCCTCAAACTCAACAGAGCTGCACAACATGGATACAGAACAACAGTCCTGGTCCGCTTAGCGTTCACATTTTAACACTAAAGGCATAGAGATGCATTCACAACCTGATTAGTCAGATTTTGACATTTTTTGTGATGGAACTTAACATCCAAAACAATACTGTGTGCTCGATGCATGCGTGTTGCCAACAGATGGTATTTTCACCAGCTGAGAACTTGTGAAGAGCTTAAAATGTGTTAAGTGACAATGACAAGAAAAAACAAGTATGCTTGAGCATTTTGGGGTTGCATGTTTTGTTTACACATCTTTGGTCTGTGTTGCATTCATATTTTAGTCGAACCGCACCAGAGTTCATTTGAAAGTGGAATGAGAAAGATGGGTCTCAGTCCGGTTTTAAACAAACTCTGGTGCGGGTTCGAATGCACACCAGGAGGCAATGTTCACACTCATTCAAGTGAACTGCACTAACAGAGGAATCACACAAGGGTTTGTTTTAATCAAACCAAACAAGAGAGAAATCCCTTTAGTGTTTGGGAAATAAACTTTGGATGTTCATACTAGGCCACATTCACACTTTTGGACCAATTCATTATATAGAACCGATAAGAAATGCATTGTTATACTAATCGTACTGTAAAGTTTTACTGTAGAATACTAGTAATTTTACCAATTACAATATTAAGTGTGATATACTAGTATTTCTTCCATACTATTATATTCAAACCATAAAGCATCAAGCTTTTATTTTGATATAAATAAATGTGCTGCTCAGGGTTGCCAGGTTCACACAACAAAACCAGCGCAATTGCTACTTAAAACTAGCCTAATCATGTTTTAGGAGGATCCCCAGGTAAAAATCCTGTTCCGGGGGGTAAAATCTTTATTTTTGGCAGGTTTCCCCTGCATTCGAGGCTAAATATCACGTTATTTGGGGTCACTTCGACCTGAAGACATGAAAAACAACCTGCAGTAAAAGTAGCCCAGTTCCATGCATGTAAATGACGCACTTCACTCTAAAACCTGAAAACTGCAGCCTGCATGATTTAATAATCACACCAAGCCATATTGGATTTTATTTCGCTATATGGTGCAGCACAACCCCACATCTACAGAAAATCAACTCAATCCACTCACCAGTGACGAGGAGGAGGCCGCTGTCCAGCTGCTTGAGGAAGACCACACGCTGCAGAAGAAGAAACATTCACAGTTAACAGGCTGCTGACGTCTGCTGCAGTCCACATCTGAACCTCTTTTGCAATTCAAATATCAAGTGCGACTTGTCACCCCAATTCAGCAGAGTAAAGCGAACAGGAGTGTTTGTGTGGGAGCAGAGCATCTGCGCAGGTCGCGGTGTTTTGCATGTAGGCGTTTCGCCCCTTGATTTGCTATACATGTATGCATGTGAACAACAATGGCTGTGTTTGGATGATAAATTCTGAGATTTGTGTGCTGATATTGAAGACAGATTTCCATGCTTGGAGAGGGAAACAAGGGACTAGTTAAATTCCACAATACTGATGTTTATAGATTGAGAACCTGTACCTTTCCACGGTGGCGTCCGGTCAGCAGGATCAGGACCGTTCCAGGGGTGATGGATTTGCGCAGTTTCCTCCGGTGCTGACTGAAGGGCTTGATGCCGTGACTCCGCAGCTTACGGCGCACATCTTCTGTGGGGTAGTAACGGGGCTGGACACAGAACACAGGAAAGAGACGTGAACATGTGTTGAATGCAATAGACCTTAGTCAGGTTAGACACCATAAATTGCCAAACAACAGTACAATCTATAGAACACACTGTATTCTCTCCTTCACAGCCTCATTTTCATTCCTGTCAAAAAAAGAAATATGGTGCCATTTCAGCTGCTATGACTGAATTGGCCAAAGCCTCCGAATCTGCATATTTTTGCATTAAGAAAAGGATCAGAAAGTAATATTTTTGTAAGTAAAATCATGTATCTGATTATTAACTTCAAGGAGATAATACACAAAATTTAAAAACACAAAGTGAGGAAATCAACACTTAATTCAAGAGAAATTTTAATTGAATATATCATATGAAATTTATTAGAGCATATAATCTGAAAATTACTAACATCAACTCTTTAAAATCATTGGAGGGAATTAAATTCCTTTGAACATTACCAAACTTTGAACTTAATTTATGAAACGTATATATTCAATTTCAACAATTCAACTTTCTTGCTGCAATAGTACATCAATGGATGTGCATTTAACAAAATTCAGTCCTAAAGGTTTGTGAGATTTGTTTTTTTTTTTAACACCATGCCAGCTTCTGTGGCCATTTTCATGGCAAGAAAAATGATAAAACTATATCAAGTGTTAATTTTTTGACAAAAACTCCAACTATTTGGTTTAAAAACATTGTCAAAAGCTTTAACTGAAAACAAGTGTCTCACAGGCTTAATAAAACATGTTTCAATGACAGAGTTTTGACAACATTTTGGTAGATCTTCTGGTATTAAAAACTTGTCTCATCCAGGAATGGTCTATTCTGCAACAGGTATAAACAATCTGGTGTGTGACATACAGAAAAATACTATATGGAAGCTTGTTTCCACCACAGAATGAAAGTTTAAAAAGTAATTGTGACTATTGCGCAATTCAGATTTTTCTCAGAATTGAGAAACTCACAATTTTTCCACCCTCAGAACTGTTTATATCTCACAATTCTGACTTTATAACTCTCAAATCTGAGGAAAAAAGTCAGAATTGTGAGATATAATCTCGCAATTCTGAGGAAATAAAGCTGAAAAAAGTAGCAATTACCTTTTTTATCTTTTTAATTGCGAGGAGGAAACAATCTTCCATAAAGACTAAACGTAAGACAATTATAACTCGTATATAATAAACGGCATTTATTTAACAAAATTGAGTTTCCACCTAAATCAGTATTGTATCTGGTCAGTATTGAAAAGTCGATTTCTGTCATGTTTTCTCCCTTTCTTTCCAAAACACAGAACGCAATATCCGCTCAACCAATCACAGCGTACCATTCCACGCGCTGTAAACAGTAATGGCGGTGCTCTGAATACAGCCGGCTTCCTAGTTTTCCTTATCTGCTTTGTACTTTATGGTCAACAAAAACAGAAAAATTAACAATTTTGACAGAATTGATGAACCTGTAGGGGTTTTTGCGGTGGGGAAAAAACGCAAGTCGCTGAAATGTAATCATGTACGTGAGGAGATTAAGAAGATGAGGCACTCGGTCAAGATGTTGCTTGTTCCACGACAGCATCAAACTTCGGTCACGGTCCCCAAAACTGAATCATGAACAGTTTTTAAAAGCCATTTTTAATACCAATGTACTCAGTAAATATGTTTATTTAACCACGCAGTGGCGCCAGACACTCTTTAATCGGTAATGACAAATAATTAATTTATATAACATTAACAAGAATTCATTTTGGGAGTGACGAGTGAATGTATTTTTAGTCAAATGCATGTATATAAGATTAGTATTGACAAAGTTCAGACGCTGTCATATGTGAATCAACTCTGTTGTGTATTTTCAATATGAAAAATAACATATTGATGGATTAATTAAAAAAATGTTTGAAAATCAATCTAAATTTGAATGTTTAATGTTTTTATAACCAAAAGATGCTATATGAAAGGTATTGGTAAAGAATACATTTATACTCAAATTAATCCAAATGGATTTATAGTGTTTTGGAACCAAACTCTTCATATACGCTACCCTCCAAAAGTTTGGAAATGTCCTAGAAAAGTGGGGTTTGATAATATTGGCATGAATCCTTTTTAATTTGTGATAATTTTGCACTGATAAGGGACAACACAAACTATGAAAACATTTTATTACATAAACAGTTTATACATAGAAAAAAAAAAAATATTTTAGATTAAAAATATCCACCATTAGCAGCTCACTGACCTAATCGAATTGGTTCATTGTATTCTAAACTTAATTGGCAATCAATTGTTGAAGCTATTAAGGTGTGCTGACCCAAAAATCTTTAACAAACCTGGGTCAAGTTTAAACCAGTAACCAGCATCACAGCTGGCAAAGGGGCATGTCTGACTTGGACATGTATATATTGCCATTATTATGTAATCAAAATTAAATTATTGCTGGTCTTCAATGATAATGTCAAGTTACTGTAATGTATTTGCACCAAAAAATGAGGATTTATGCTGATATCGTCCAAAACCACACGTGTTTCCAAACTTTTGGAGGGCAGTTTATATTAAAAAAAAACCTGATCATCATCAGCCCTCAGGATCAAAATGGATGAATACAAAAACATTAAAATTGTTGCGCTCACATTAAAAACAAAAAACAACCAATCCAGACCCCAACTCTTAGGGATTTGGTCATAAAGGTCTCACCATTTTGCGCAGTTTGACAACACGGCTGCCTCCATTTTTATCCCCACCAACAGTCTTGACCACAGTGCTGGGTGCCTTTTCCTTTATTTTCTTTTCAACCTGAAACATCAAGACAGAGCTTTAGAAAACAGCTGATGACGGGGCGAAACTGATCCTTGAGCAGAGATCAGCAAACTCTCACCTTCGTCACAGGAGCTTTAGTCTTCTTCTTGTACATGGCTCGCCGAGCGTACATGGCAGAGCGGGAATAGCGGCCGATGCCCCTGACCAGCACAGGGTTACGGCTGCAGTGTTTACGGGCAACCTTCTTCTTATCGCCCTCTGCCATCTGAGAAAATGAGAGATGTTAAAATATGCATGCATAAAAAAGAGATTTTAAAAATTAATAACATACATCAGACAATAGTTGTGCTCTGAAATGACTGTCAATTTAGTTATATAGTATTTTTCACATGACATCTCAACATAAGCACAGCCATTTACTAATTCTTCTCACAAATATAGTGAAGTTTATCTGAACTGCTGCATTTAGACTGTTAATCATGCAACTTGTTAAATCTATGGACACCCTCATTTTATATATATATATATATATATATATATATATATATATATATATATATTATATATACATATATATATATATATATTTTCAGCATGGTGTTCCTGCAGTAACTCAACGTGACCTGTTGTAGCAATGCTAACATGCTAAAGTACACACATAAACACATTTATAAACTAACAAGCGTCATTATGGAGTCGGTTTAACGCTTTGTTCATATGACAACCCGTAACATATGACTTTATGGTCTTTAATAATAATATAAACACATAAATCCCGTTTCTGTTCGCGTGCACCCGGTTTCAGGCCTTAGCGCGCGCCGATCATTCATAACAATCGTTAAAACATACATCACATCCACTAATATTCGCAGTTACTCGCGTTATATGTATGTTAAAACATTCATATATGGTCCAGAGTGAAATATCACGCGCTGATTAATAAGATTAATGCAGATTGTATTTGGACAAAACAGACACGAAAGCCACAATTACCTTCAGCTAGAAAAAAAGACCGACATCCGGGCATTTGACGTATTTATAGTCGTGACGTGTTACGCTCGGCGTGCTTCTTCTGGTCTTAAAGGCGCACGCGCTTCTGTGGAGACATGACGGGCGCGCGAGTGACGCTCATCGGGCGAGAATGTAAATACAGTAAAACATTTGTAATATTCTTGTGTCTTTTGTGAAATAGGAGCAGATTTGTATGTTGTAGAAGTGAATTAAAGCAATAAAGCAGCTTTAGAATCAGAAGGTCAAGTTAAGTGATATAGTGATTTATGATTTTAATTAAATAAATGTAGCCTTGGTGAGCAGACGAAACTTCTTTTAAAAACATTAAAAATCTTAGTGGTTCCAAACTTTTGGACTGTACTGTATATATATTTATATATATGGTTGATCATATATATACATATTTATCAGCGCATATATATATATATATATATATATATATATATATATATATATATATATATATATATATATATATATATATATTTAATTTATTTCATAATAAATACAGAAAATACAATAATATTGTGAAATATTATTACAATTTAAAATTATAGTTTTCTATTTTAACATACTTTAAAATATAATTTATTTCTGTGATCAAAGCTGAATTTTCAGCATCATTACTCCAGTCTTCAGTGTCACATGATCCTTCAGAAATCATTCTAATATGATGATTTGATGCTCAGTTATTATCAATGCTGGAAACAGTTGTGTTGATTAATATTTTTTGAAACCTGTGATACTTTTTCAGGATTCTTCGATGAATAAAAGGTTAAAAAGAACAGCATTTATTCAAAATATAAATCTTTTCTAACAATATAAATCTTTACTATCACTTTTTATCAATTTAACACATCTGTGCTGAGTAAAAGTATTAATTTCCTTCAAAAAAAAAAAAGAAGAAAAGAAAAAATTACTGACCCCAAACTTTTGAACGGTTGTGTATATTGTTACAAAATATTTCTATTTTAAATAAATGCCGATATTTTTTCACATTTTATTCATCAAAGAATCCTGAAAAAGTATCACAGGTTATAAAATAATATTAAGCAGCGCAACTGTTTCCAACACTGATAATAAATCGTCATATTAGAATGATTTCTGAAGGATCATGTGACACTGAAGACTGGAGTAATGATGCTGAAAATTCAGCTTTGATCACAGGATATAAATTATATTTTAAAGTATGTTAAAATAGAAAACCATAATTTTAAATTGTAATAATATTTCACAATATTTTATTTTTTTCTGTATTAATTATTAAATAAATGCAGCCTTAATGAGCATAAGAGACTTTTTTCAAAAACATTAAAAATAGTAATGTTTCCAAGCTTTTGACTGGTAAGTGTATATATAAGACAACGCTGAATTAATGAACTCAAACTGAATCAGAAAACTGATTTAGAATAAGAATATCCTTTAATCTCCTCAAAGTCAGTTATTTAAAGACTGGTTGTGCATCCAAAGGTCATCTGAATCCATGTGCCTTGGCTAATCCACCTTTGTGATTGTAGTATGTAAAACTCCACCTATGTATTAATAAATCTGCATGCCAAGAGGGAAAAAGTAAAGGCTGAGCATTACACATGTCGTATTATACAGCTCATTCTTTATTGATATGAACAGTCAGGGTTCGGGTGGGTGAATATGAAAAGATTTCACTCACAACATGTTTAGTAAACATTCTATACAAAACCATCTAGTGAAGTCCATAATCAAGAGTTTATTTGAAGTTGAGTGAATATATTACATTTCTGGAAAACAGCAGAAGTGCATGGAGATGGTTAATCCAGCAGGATGTTGAATTAGGCACAAAGACAAAACTCCAGCAAGGCACATTGCTTCCGGCATCACTGAACTGTAACCAAACATTCAGGAACCGCTGCATCACTGCTTCACGTGGACATGCCAATCATATGATCCTGGAGACATTTTACAAGAACAATAATAAACTTTTTATTCCACATTTGTGGACAGATTTTCCTTTACAGATTTTGGGACGGTGTGAATTAGGTTTTGAATTTGACTTGATTTGCTCGCAGTGAGTATCCTCAACATGTTTGTAATGTTCTCAGTTTGTGTTTTCCAGGACAATTGCGATTCCCTGACCGCCACCAATGCAGGCAGAGCCGATTGCATACTTTCCACCACGTCTCCTGTGATAGAGAATAGAACACATCACATGACTTCATGCAGTATAGATACAGCAATGCATGATCAGGATTACACATCCTAAAAATAATACACTCAAAACCCTTTTTACTGCCATGATGTGACTACTTCGGAGCTATTTCTAAACTTAAAGGGTTAGTTGATTCAAAAATTAAATTTCTGTCATTAATTACTCACCCTCATGTCGTTCCACACACGTAAGAACACAAATTAAGATATTTTTTATGAAATCCGAGAGGTTAATGACTCTTCCATCAATATAATCAACACTTTCAAGGTCCAGAAAGGTACTAAAGACATCGTTAAAACAGTCATGTGACTGCAGTGGTTCAACATTAATGTTATGAAGCGGCGAGAATACTTTTTGTGCACAAAAACAAAACAAAAATAACTTTATTCAACAATCTCTTCTTTTCTGTCATTCTCATATGTTGTTTACGTCCAGCACTTCCGGGTTCTGCGTCAGAACGCCGACTCATCATTGTCCGTCAGCATCACACGCATGCGTCGTGCTGATCACGTGATCAGCTTTGGCCAATACTGAGCCGGCATTCAGACATAAACACGGAAGCGCAGTTGCACCTTCATACGGATAATGACAGGGAAGGGAAGATATTGTTGAATAAAGTCGTTATTTTTGTTTTGTTTTTGCACACAAAAAGTATTCTCGTCGCTTCATAACATTAAGGTTGAACCACTGCAGTCACATGACTGTTTTAACGATGTCTTTAGTACCTTTCTGGACCTTAAATGTGGTCATATACCTCTCAGATTTCATCAAAAATATCTTAATTTGTGTTCTGAAGATGAACGAAGGTCTTACGGGTGTGGAACGACATGAGGGTGAGTAATTTAATTTTTGGGTGAACTAACCCTTTAAAACCTACGTATTTAATTTTGCTTATTAACTATAAACACTCTTATTGTATTATTATTCTTTTCTGATTTTTAATATAAGGTCTGATGCGTTTAATGTATGTTTTTGTTGTCTTTGATGTACTCTTTGATGTACTCTAGCATTAAATTGTGGTGTTAACCACTTGCAAGTAGCATTGCATAAACAATTGCTAAAATATCTTTTTGATAAGTAATTTCAGAGGCAAATTGCATTACATTTTACAAAGGTTATCATAATAATATGCCAAATTGCATTACATTTTAAAAAGATTTCTTCATAACAACATGCATCAGTGAATGATGCACATTTAGACCAATAAGTTCATGTTGACATTTAACAGTGTCCATGTAAATATGTGTCACACTAGCTATGTATCTATCCACCTATTTTTATGCAAATTTTGAGATATTGCATTAAAAAAAAGGATAGATGGAAATGCCAAGATGCACATAAATTCTAAAAAAATAATCATAAAATAAAAAGTATGCACTCAATTGAGGCGGATTATTTTTTATCCGATAAGAAAACGTGCACAAACTACAATAGAAACATATTTACTGAATAAATCCATAAACGTGCGACAGCAACAAAAAAAACCTCCTGTGCCTTCAACAGAGGCTGTGATTGGATAACTGGACTAACCAGCGGACCAATCGCATCACAGCCTCTCAAACGTTAATTTGATCAATCTGAAACGCCTGAGCCAAAGTCTGTGACCAAAATGATCTGGTTTAATCCCCCCCAGAAGCGTCTCTCACGATTGCGACCAGCATCCGAATGCAAGAAAACACGACAGCATTTATTGTGTTTCATCTGCCGCTCTGAGACAAACTCATTTATGATTGAGGAAATAAAGAGTCACGTTGGCTTGCAGCATCTCCCATTTTTATTACAGATTTCTTGCACCAAATTCCCATCAAGTGATAATTTTGCGATGGAAACATAGCTTTATTCGCAAACGTTTTATGCCATATTCCACATCAAATTCACCACTTTAAAATGAAACACCGCTATTGTGAGCGTCTTTACCTGAGCTCATGAACGAGATGCGCAGTGATTCTTGCCCCAGAGGCTCCGAGCGGGTGTCCAATAGCGATGGCTCCTCCGTTAACGTTGGTCTTCTCGGGGTCCAAGCCCAAAGCTTTAGCCACTGCCAGATACTGAGGAGCAAACGCTTCATTGACCTGACAGACAGATATATGAAACCCTGGATTAAATCTGCGTGATCATCGCCAACTAAATCCACTCTAGTTAACATTTAAGTGGCCGTTATATGGAGTTAAAAGAGATATCAACACATGCATAGTGTGATGAGCCTATTTAAAGTATGTTATTATATCATACCTCCACCAGGTCCATGTCTTTGAGTGAAAGACCAGCCTTCTTCAGGGCTTCAGTGATGGCAGGTACAGGCCCTGTTGCATTTACA
The DNA here is from genome assembly GCF_024489055.1 of Chanodichthys erythropterus. NCBI lineage: Eukaryota > Metazoa > Chordata > Actinopteri > Cypriniformes > Xenocyprididae > Chanodichthys > Chanodichthys erythropterus. The sequence goes on from NC_090229.1 coordinate 4,346,999, forward strand.
AATCATTATACAGTTATTTATTTTCTTCCCCACTGAGTATATAAGAATATGTTGGTGGATATTGCACTCACCAATTCCCATGATGCTGGGATCACAGCCTGAGACATGATAGGCCACAATTCTAGCCAATGGGGTGAGTTTGTGAGCCTTCAGAGCGTCCTCACTGGCTATGACAACAGCAGCAGCTCCATCAGACACGCCCTGTGGGTGGAGCCAACGACATCATAAAAGACATGCAAATACACACTGCAAAACACAGAATGACTACAGTGGCACTGTTTAGTTACATTATTTATATATATTATATATATATATATATATATATATATATATATATATATATATATATATATATATATATATATATATATATATACACATATATACACACATATATATATATATATATATATATATATATACAAGGTTGGTAAAAGGTTGTTTTTTTAAGTTTTTCTCATCAAGCCTGCATTTATTTGATCATAAATACAGTAAAAACATTAATATTGTGAAATATTATTACAATTTAATATAACGTTTTTGATGGAAGCTTGTTTCCACCATAAAATAAAAATATAAAAATTAATTGCGACTTTTTCTCTCACAATTCTGACTTTTTTTTTGCAATTACGAGATGTAAACTCACAATTGCGAGTTATGAAGTCAGAATTTCGTGATATAAAGTCAGAATTGCGATCGCAATTCTGCGAAAAAAAAGTTTAAATCTCACAATTCTGACTTTATTCCTCACAATTGTTAGATATAAAAAGTCTGAAGTAGGACTTGTGAGATATAGTCAGAACTGCGTGATAAAAACTTACAATTGCGAGAAAAAAAAGTCAGAATTGTGAGAAAAAAATTTGCAATTATTTGCTTTATTATTTTTTATTTAGTGGCAGAAACAAGCTTCCATAGTTTTTTATGTTACTATATGTTAAAATGTAATTTATTTCTGTGATCAAATCTGAATTTTCAGCATCATTACTCCAGTCTTCAGTGTCACATGATCCTTCAGAAATCATTCTAATATGATGATTTCATAGTTATTATCAATGTTGAAAACAGTTCTGCTGCTTCATATTTTTGTATACCTATACACAATCAAAGTTTGAGGTTAAGATTGAGAAAAAAAGAAAAATAAATAAAATAAATACTTATATTCAGCAAGGACCAATTTGACCATTAAATTGATCAAAAGTAATATTAAACATTTTTAATACTTCAAAAATAAAATAAATTCTGTAATTTTTAACTTTCTATTCATCAAAAAATCCTGAAAAAAATAAATAAATCACAGTTCCCACAAAAATATGAACTGTTTTCAACATTGATAATAATTAGAAATGTTTCTTGAGCATCAAATCACAAAATTAAAATGCCGTTTAGAAGCACACTGGTGTTTGTTCAGTTCCACCCACCGAAGCATTGGCCGCAGTGACGGTTCCTCCTTTCTTAAAGACGGTCGGCAGCTTCGCCATCTGCTCCAGTGTGGTCTGTGGACGGGGGTGTTCGTCAGTTGTCATGGCCACTTTCCCTTTCTTGGCTTTCACATCGATGGGTGCGATCTCAGCGTTGTAATAGCCAGCCTCATGAGCTGCAGCAGAGAGAGAGATGTGTGTGAGTGTGTGTGAACCGGCGCAGGGCCGCTGTGAGGTCGATACGCTCACCTGCTTTCCACCTCTGCTGCGTCCGATAGGCGTACTGGTCACAGTCGTCGCGTGTGATCTGGTATTTCTCTGCCAGGTTTTCTGCCGTGATGCCCATGGGGAGCTTGATGTTCAGATCGGTGAGTCCAGCCCACAGCGTGTCTTCCAGCTGATTCACACACACACACACACACACACACACACACACAGACACACACACACATACACACACACGTTATTAAGTCTCAGAAGAGCTCCCAAAGAAGTCCACTTTAAAATCTGACACTAAATATAAACACAAATTGTTTTTCACTTCCTACTATCTGACATTTTTTGATTGAGGCAGACTCACTTCTCAAATCTCTTTAACTAGTAATAAAAAATGTGATTACTGAAGAAATATGAGAGATTTTGAATGATTAATAAGGTTTAGTCTGCTTTCCTCTGCTTATTTTATTAATGTCGTCCATTTTATTTTATTTATTTTTTTTTAAATCATGTCTATTTACAATTTTATTTTTTATTTTATTCATTTATTTATTTTGCTTATGTATGGGTGTTTTTCCACTTCTTGCATGTGTGTTTTCTTATTATTTTTACAGTTTTCTGTAGATGCTCTTTAATGTTCGTTTAAAGGTGTTTGCACAGTAAAACTAAAATTAACGATATTAAGGTTTTCAACATCTTTTGACCAATGAATTTCCATGACTCATCGTCATTTGTCAATACTAGATAGTAATTTTTAAAAATCATTTTATTGCACTCACTAAAAGCCGATTTAAATTCATTATTGGAGCCTCAATATTAAAGTGGTCATGATATCAAATACGTCAATCAAATATATTTGCATATGACCGCCTCCACAGCAAGACTTCAACCAATAGTTATACATCATCTCACCATAGGCCTGCCCACTGGCATTCGGTCACATTTTAAACAGCTTGTTTGCATATTTGACTTCAGAAGGATCCCAGCATCGGAAAGAATTGGTCGGAAATTGGTCAGAGGATTATATGTTTGCTCGGAGCATTTTGTGCAATGCACAGCAAAATCCCCAGAGTTAAATCAACTCTGCTCTGAGTACATATAGTCTCTAAATAGTGTTAAAGTAACACTGAAGCAGAGCTAAAGTTAATGAGATAATTATACAATTAATTAAGTGATGATTGAACATTAGTGATGAACACCTGCTGTTAACAAGCAGAATCACTGAAGAAAAGAGAAAAACAAAAACTTTAACTCTGCTTCACCGTTACTTTAACACTATTTAGAGAGGGACCATATGTACTGTAAGCAGAGCTGATTTAACTCTGGGGATTTTGCTGTGTAGCAAGTGGGCTTTAATTCTGTTTCCTATGCAATTATGTTAGCCAATCATAACATTGCCTGTTTACTGACAAGCCTTAAAGGAGCCGTGCCTTAAAAAACAATCGTTTCAGACAGAGGGTCAGAATGAGGGTTGAAAATAATATTTTTTTCCCAAATATATATATATATATATATATATATATATATATATATATATATATATATATATATATATATAAAATCCATGACATGACCCTTAAATTCAGAATCAGTAAACTTCAAGTGATGATCCTTACCTTCAAATCAACTCCAAACTTGGTTCCGAAGCGGATGTTCCTGACGGCATAAGGAGCTTGGCTCATGCTCTCTGAGCCTCCACACAGGACAACCTCTGACTCTTTAAGGCAGATCTCCTACAGCACAACACACACTGATCAGCATCTCCTGTCAGGACATTATTGCACCGTTTCGGTTTCATATGGGCTCGTACCTGTGCTCCATTGATTATGGACTGGAATCCAGACCCGCAGAGGCGGTTGACAGTCAGCGCCGGCACTGGGATGGGAACACCAGCCCGCAGACCCACGTGACGCGCGATATAAGCGGCGTCAGCAGAGCTCTGAATGACAGAGAGAGAGAAAATGAACTTGAGAAGACCAGACCTTCTCCACTGTGTCATCAGTCTGATATGTGCAAACGTTATCATGGATCAGTGGTGTCATAATGCTGTGATCAAGCGTAAAATGCTGAGCTGTAATAAATTGGGATATATGATATATTGGTGAGCATATTGTCAAATTAGTCTGGATTAATAATAAATATGAATTGGCATGTTACAAAAGTATCAGTCATCCATCCCGTCATAATGTTTGATGCTTAATTTTACTTGTATGATTTGTCTATTTATGTATGTATGCACACACATATACATACATACATACACAGATTTTATCATATATATATATATATATATATATATTAGATGAATGACTGCTACTTTTGTTACAATTTTAATATTATATCAAATAAATATTATAAATAATAAAATAAAATTATAAATGTAAAATATATATGCAAATGAGGCATTATCTCATTAAATATGCATATATTTGCATATATTTTCAGAACAGAAATCTGAACACTGGATGAAGCCGGGTTCAAAATTCATGTTTTATTTTATTGACATAATAGAGTTAATGGTTTTTACAGATTTTGGATCTCTCTTTTTATGTCAACAGCCAGAAAAAATAAATACATTTTGACCACATTTTGCCTTCAGAATAAGAATAAAACTGTAAATTTTGTTGTATGTAAAGCTGCTGAAGAACACTTAAAGGCATAATATGTATGATTTTGGGATTAAAATATCCAAAAATCACTAGAACAATGTTATATATTTTGTTGACTAGTGTACTTTCATTATGTTTCCAACAATGTTTAAATCCAGAGAAAAGTCTGTCGCCTATCAATGACATCATACCTGCGTTACCCTCGTTACCTGCGTTATCAAAGACACTTTAATATATTTTAGATATATTTTATTAGACAGGTGACCAACTGTTTGGATACATTCATTGACAGAAAACTAATCATGTTTTATAACTTAGCATGTCAAAATTTTATTTAAAAGTGGACTAATCCTTTAAATCTCGTTTTCTTGATTTACCACGGCTAATATCGATCTATCTTACTGCAGTGTGCAACAAGTGTTTCATAGTAGCTGCCGAGCGAACGCATTAGCATTATAACAACTTTCAACAATCAAATGCATCTAATATGATAAAACAGAGCTCCATTACTCCACATACGCTTGAGCGGAAGAAGCGGAAGCTGCGTTTGCAGCATAATAAAAGCTCCACTGCTCTCGAGTTGTGTGTCACAATCGTCTCTCATTAGCAAAATGATTCCGCGAAAATCAAGGCGTCATCAAGCTACACCTTTGTTTTGAATAAGCGAATTGTGCCTTTAAAAAGGTGCAATATGTAATATTTTCTGTCCGCTAGAGGCCTGTTCAAAACAAAGGCGTAGTTTGATGACGCCAAGTTTGAGCGAGGAATCTTGGGACATGTGTTCTCCACCTCACAGCCGGTGGAAAACAATCGGGATAGGACTCGGGATGAAATCATGTTCATGGATTATTAACGTTACTGTAGTGTGAAGCAGAGCAGGAGTGAGTGTTGTGGAGCTGAACGAGGAGCTGGAGCGATTGATCAACACACTCCTCATGAGCAGCGGGACTTTTATTATGACACAGTCGCCGGCGCCGCTTCCGCTTTTCCGGTCATGAGTATGAGGAAACGCAGCTTTGTTTATCATATTAGATACATTTGAGAGTGTTGAAAATGATATTATAACGTTACTGTGTGCGTTCACTCGGCGGCTGCTGTGAGACACTGTTACACACTGCAGTAAGATAGATCCATTTTACAATATCAGATTAAATGCTGGATGATTGTGTTGATAAATGACATGCAATTAATTTTAAACGTATTGTATGATGGAGAAAATGCTGTATTACTGTTACTAAAAATAAAGCTGCATCTGATTATGCTATGTTAGCTACTTCACAAAATAGTGTTTTTCTCTGAAGCATGGTAAAGCATGAGACTCAAGAAAATTAGATTTAAACAATAAGACTAAACTTGTTGAGCTATATAACAATAATTAGTTTTCTGTCTATAAATGTAACCAAACAGTTGTTCCCTTGTCTATTAAAACATGTAAAACCTTGGTTAAAATTTAAATTTTCTCACGATTTACAAATCGTTGCAAACATTTGGGATATTGCAAGTACTCAAGTGAAGAAAATATATAACACTGGCCTAGTGGTTTTTGGATATTTTACAGCAAAAATCTTACATATTGCTCCTTTAAATGTGTATTTTGGATGTTTTCTTTCCACTAGTCTGAAAGAAGACAAGTTATTGAAGCAAAATAATCCAAAATTTCAAAATTGGCCAGTCTTAGAATACATATCATATCTCACCTGCATGACATTTCCTACGATGACACTGTTGACCAGCTCCGGAGCCACATTCCCAGCAGCCAGAGCAGCTTTTGCGGCATGTTCCGCCAGATCCGTAGCGCTGTGGTCCTTCAGAACTCCTCCATACGTGCCGAACGGTGTCCTCTTGGCCGAGACGATGAACACACCTAGAAGAGAGATGCAGTTTCCAGCAGTTCATATCAAGAAAATAAACACTTAACAATATACAAAAGATACTTTAAAATACCTCATGATAAAGAGTAAACAAGAGTTGTAATGTGTGTCACTCACCTCACCTTTAGCCTAATTCTGTCAGTTATGACTTTCATACACAGTTTGACTTTTCTATGACTTTTATACAGTTTGACTTTTTTATGACTTTTATACACAGAACAGGTCAATCTTTTTACTTGCTTATATTAAGCTATGATTTATAATGATGATTCAAAATTTAATCTTTGAATCTCTCAATAATTAGCTGAAGACAAAATTCCTTTAAATAAACAGAAACTTAGCTGCACTTCTATTAATATTTCAAAGAAAATAAAACGAGAAAATAAATTCCAATAGGAAACAGAAGGGAAAAGTGACATTGAAGTTCGTGTATAAGTGGAAAAGCGGATAAAACAAACAAATCATTCGAATAGTTTTAATATAACGCGTTAATTCAAAGTAAAACATATAAAGTTTGTTTACCTCTCAGGAGAGACATGTTAGTGATTGCAGTTGTGATGGTGCTTTTGATCGTTTGAGCGAAACACACCGCGCCGACCTTTCACCCAATAACCCTCAACATTCACTTCACAACATTCGACGAATCTATCAAATATTACATTACGCTAAAAAATGTATCATTTTACACATAAACTTACATTAAATTATCTATGTAATAAATATTATATTTAATATGCCAAATATCGTCCAAGGATTTTTTAAAAATGAAAATATAAGAATGTGGAAAGTGCGTATGTAAAACGGATGTGTTTTTACCATGACCTACAGATCCACATTGGACACCGGAAGGTGTAAAACGGTTTTAATTTCTCATATTTGATGTTTGTAAAGTCGATGTAAATTATGGCGGGGATTGTGTGTCGTACTGTAAGCCGGATTATATCGAGTCAAGCATCATGGTATGTATTTAACTGTAATGTATGTGCGCCTGATGATAATATTAGTATTTCTCTCATAGAGGTCATGATGATGATGATAAATCACTCTTTTACAGCAGCAGCTCTGTAGTTGCAGTCAGACAAAGTCACTGGTTCACATCAATGCTTTCCTTGAAAACATCTGTGCCATTAAGGTCAGTGCAGATACTAATATTAAACACTATTTCCTACTAAATCATCATATTTCTTCTCAAATATACTTGCTGAAGTTTCTTGCATACCATGTGACTGTCATATTTCATGTGTTTACTGTAGAAAATATAGCAGTTTGGCCTGGAAACTATGAATTTGCCATGTTATGGTGTTTAACTGTATGAAACATTGATCTTTCTGTCTGATCCAACAGAGCAGAGCCCAAGAAGAAGAAGAAGGTGGACCCGCGGCGAGAGATGATGATGAAAGAGCGTCTGAAGAAGAAGCTTAAACGGCTGGAGAAAGTTCCTCCAGAACTGATTCCCATTGAAGACTTCATTACATCAGCTAAGAGCTTCGACGAGACCAGGTAAAATACTGGGAATTTAAGGGAATTAATGGGAATTTACGGGAATTTATGAGAATTTATGGGACATTTTGGGAAATGTATATAAATGTATAATATTTATATAAAATGTATCGTATACAAACATAAATATAAACAATTTGTTTGGTCATAACATGAAATTTCTTTTTCGCATTCAATTAATTCTAATTTAGTAAATATGTAAAATAAATATTTTGCAGCAATTGTTATGTGTTATTTATTTCAGTGTCACATGATCCTTCAGAAATCATTCTAATATGCTGATCTGATTCTCTGTTATTATCATTGATGGAAACAATTGTGCTGCTTAATATTTTTTTGGGACCTGTAATACTATTTTCAGGATTCACTGATGAATAAAAAGTTAAAAAGAACAGCATTTATTCAAAATAGAAATCTATTCTAACAATATCACTTTAATATCACTTATCAATTATCAATTTCACACATCCTTGCTGAATAAAAGTATTAATTTCTTTAAAAAAAAAAAGAAGAAAAAAAAGGAAAAAATTACTGACCCCAAAATTTAACGGTAGTGTATAATGTTTCAAAAGATTTCTATTTTAAATAAATGCTGTCCTTTAAATTTTTATTCATCAAAGAATCCTGAAAAAAGTATCACAGGTTATAAAAAATATTAACCAGCACAAGAGTTTCCAACATTGATAATTGCGTATCAAATCATCATATCAGAATGATTTCTGAAGGATCATGTGACACTGAAGACTGGAGTAATGATGCTGATGTATATTAAAATAGAAAACCATTATTTTAAATTGTGGTTATATTTCACAATATTACAGTTTTTTTACTGTAGTGTGCTGTGTGAATGTCAGGGTAAAAATTTAACTAAAATTGCATTAAATATGGTTTTTTTAATCAAAATTATGCTGCAAGATGTTATTTCAACTACATTTAAGAACCCTGTTATAGGCTAACCTGCAATTTTGCCCATTAGTTTCTGAAAGTTTCTGGCTTTGAAAATTCCCGTAATTTTGCAACCCTAGTCAGAGTTCACCTTATGTTCACTATTATTTGATCAAAAATACAATGAAATACTTGTGAAATATTTAATGTCACCCCACTTTTTGCACATAGACGTGAAAATACACTATCCAGACTTAAATAGATGAATGCTTTGTAATACAGACTGAAGGTTGGTCTCTTTTTAAAGAAGACACTCTGTAGATTATTGAAGTGAAAGCACTTAAAAAATGAGAGTGTAAAAAAGTTTTAACAGTTTATTTTATACAAAAAAAATGCCATACAGTCAAAGCTAAAGCCATGACTAAGTTGTCCTCCAAATTTGAAGTTGGTATCACAAAAATTGAAGTTCCTATGAGATTTTGTTTAGGCAATAAAACACAGACAGTTAAGAAGTTAAAATAACTGATTTCTATTTTAATATATTTAAAAATATATATATTACATTTCTAATTTATGAAAATAAAATATGTAATAGGAAAAAAAGACAACAAAACAATGACAGTGAAAGGGTTAAAATAACTGATTTCTATTTTAAAATATATTTCTAATTTATGATAATAAAATATGTGATAGGAAAAAAGGGAATAAAACAATGTGTAAAAGAGGTTAAAATAACTGATTTCTATTTTAGTATATTTAAAAAAAATTATATATATATATATATATATATATATATATATATATATATATATATATATATATATATATATATATATATAATATAAAATTCTTATTTTATTATTGTAAATTATGTGACAGGATCAAAAGGCAATAAAATACTGACAGTGAAAGGGTTAAAATAACTGATTTCTATTTTAATATATTTAAAATTTATTTTATTTCTGTCCTGACAAAACCTGGAAAAAAGTATCATGATTTCCTTAAAATTATTAAGCAGCAAAAACTGTTTTCAACATTGATAATAACCATTATTAATAACTGAGCATCAAATCATCATATTAGAATGATTTCTGAAGGATCATGTGACACTGGAGTAATGATGCTGAAAATTCAGCTTTGATCACTGGATATAAATTACATTTTACTATATATTCACTCAGAAAAATTGCTATTTCAAATAGTAATAATCTTTCACAATATTACTGTTTTTACTGTATTTTTAATAAAATAAATGCAGTCTTGATGAGCAAAAGAGACTTCAAAAACATTTTTAAAAACTTTTGACCAGTAGTGTAGCCACCAAAATGTTAAATTTCTTATATTACTCACTTTTTAATTACTGATTTTTCAAGAAATAATGGGTATAAATAATAGACTAAAGGTTATATACATTCTGGAACTTGTGATTTGAATGAAGCTCAAACTAATCAGATTTCGTTCACACTCCAGGATCCGCGAGGCTCCCAAACTCTCTTTTGAGGAGAGCGAGCGCAGAGCCCATCTGCTGAAGGAGTGGTCCCGATTCAAGCGCACTCAGCATCAGACAGAGATGGACGTCATCCAGGAGGCTCTGGAGGCTCAGAGGCAAGCGCTGGACGAGCTGAAGCTGGAATCAGAAGAGCTTTATAAAGCAGCAGTCAGCCCAGATACAGACGTGTTCCCTTTCCAGCACGAGGGTCCCTGTTACACACCTCCAATTACAAACTATGAGGCTCCAGAGGGCAAATTCAATGACATTACGCGAGTGTACACGCAGTGAGGCTCTGTGTCACCTGAGAAGAGGATAAAAGTGTTGGTTTTTTGCAGAGAAACAGACTGTGAGAATGACTTTACTTCATCAGCTCCATTAAATCATGTTGCAAATGAACATTTGTCAACACACCTGGAACACAAGGACAGAAAAATAAAGTTTTTGCAAGACTTGATGTGTCTTTAAATCATTTGTTTCAATATTCATAGCTTTATTGGGATAATTAGCTTAATGCCAGTGATTTTGATGACTTTCAGGTGGTCAGTGTCACATAATTATCTATTTACATATTCATTTCAGGTCCACAGTGAAACAAACTCTTGTAAAAACATTTAATGTCTTCATTCATAAACACAATTATAGAATTAAATACTTGAACTGCAAAATTATGGCTTTTGGACTGAAAGAGTTCATGATAAAATTGGGATATATTGAGTTTAAATGGAAAATAATCAAAACATGTTGGACAATATCTAATATTTCCGTGCTACATTGACTCTTTCATTTTATTAATTCCATATTTAAGTGTTGCACTAACTCAACCGGGAAAATCAGATCTACAACAGAACAGACATGCGTCGGTCCAGGAGAGGTAGTGTGAGGAGATTCCCAGCCGGAAGTCCATACGACTCAAGTACTTGGTTCTTGCATCACAAACAGTCCCGTATGATCTGCATCGGTGCGCGGCGTGTGTGAATGTGTTTAAGAGTCCTGTGGTTTGTCCTGGTTGAGAGGGAGATGCCAGTCAGCCGGAGGGGTTTTCCGAAGCTCCCAGACCGGAGTGAACTTCCTCTGCTCGGCGACCCGTTTCCTCTCGCTCTCCTGGAGGGACTCCTAATGTTGCGTATGAGATGATGAACACAAAGTAAGAGAGAAGTGGCAGAATAAACAGCAATGTGACCCAAATGCATGATCCTTCAGAAATCATTCTAATATGATGATTTGCTGTTCAGTTATCAATTTTTTGCTTCTTAATATTTTTGTGGAAACCTTGAGACATTTTTATAGTATTCTTTGATGAACAGAAACAGTAGCATTTATTTGAAATAAAAATCTTTTGTAGCATTATTAATGTCTTTACTATCACTTTTGATCAATTTAAAGCAGCATAAAAGCATTAATTAAATCATACCCAAACTTTTGAATGATAGTGTATCACAATTTCCACAACAATATGAAACATTTTCAACATTGATAATAATCAGAAATGTTTCTTGAGCAGCAGATCATCATATTAGAATGATTTCTGAAGGATCATGTGACACTGAAGACTGGAGTAATGATGCTGAAAATTCAGCTTTGATCACAGGATATAAATTATAGTTTACAATATATTCATATAGAAAACAGTTATTTTAAATTGTAATAATATTTCACTATTTTTCCAGTATCAAATAAATACAGACTTGGTGAGCAGAAAAATCCTCTTTCAAGAACATTTAAACAATCGTAATAGCTCCATAAGTGCAAGTCAAACCCATCGCCTCACCTTGGCTTGTGTGCTGTGGTTTTTCTCCCACTCTTTGCAGGTGTAATAGTCTTGTTTCCACTGCTGGCAGTCTGGTGATTTGCCGTAGGTGTAGTATTCATGAAATCTGTTGAATAAACTCTTGCAGTGCTTGAATTCACTCCAGTAGACGTCACAGGAGCGTGGTGGCTGTGGCCAAGAATTAAAACACACTCATAAATATATATATACAGTCCAAAAGTTTGGAACCACTAAGATTTTTAATGTTTTTAAAATAAGTTTTGTCTGCTCACCAAGGCTACATTCATTTAATTAAAAATACAGTAATATTGTGAAATATTATTACAATTTAAAATAACTGTGTGCTACTTAAATATATTTGACAAAGTAATTTATTCCTGTGATCAAAGCTGAATTTTCAGCATCATTACTCCAGTCTTCAGTGTCACATGATCCATCAGAAATCATTCTAATATGATGATTTGCTGCTCAATAAACATTTAATGTGTACAATTGTACAAAATATTTGTGTACAATATTTTTTTTCAGGATTATTTGATGAATAGAAAGTTCAAAAGAACAGTGTTTATCTGAAATCTAATCTTCTGTAAGATTATAAATGTCTTTACTGCCACTTTTGATTGATTTAATGCATCCTTGCTGAATAAAAGTATTAATTTCTTTAATTTCTTTTCAAAAAAATCAAAATCAAAATTCTTACTGACCCCAAACTTTTGAACGGTAGTGTATAATGCTACAGAAGCTTTGGATTTCAGATAAATGCTGTTCTTTTGAACTTTCTATTCATCAAGGAATCCTGAAAAAAAAAGTACACAACTGTTTTCAACATTGAAAATAATCATAAATGTTTATTGAGCAGCAAATCATCATATTAGAATGATTTCTGAAGGATCATGTGACACTGAAGACTGGAGTAACGATGCTGAAAATTCAGCTTAGCATCACAGGAATAAATTACTTTGTCAAATATATTTAAATAGTACACAGTTATTTTAAATTGTAATAATATTTCACAATATTACTGTTTTTTACTGTATTTTTAATTAAATAAATGTAGCCTTGGTGAGCAGACGAAACTTCTTTTAAAAACATTACAAATATTAGTGGTTCCAAACTTTTGGACTGTACTGTATATATATATATATATATATATATATATATATATATAATATATATATATATATATATATATATATATATATATATATATATATATATATATATATGGGCCAAACAAAAGTCATATGGCAGAATAACAAAAGTACTGTAGTTGCACCATGCTAAAATTATGGCATTAAATATTAATTTGGTAATAATAATAAAGGTACTGAGTGATTACACTTACAAAATGAGCTATTTAGTGGTACTGCCACAGCAAAAGCATTTATTATTTATACAGAATAACATGGTAATTTACACCAAAAGCCATTGTATTTTTGTTGTTAGTGACAAACCTGCACCAATGACTTTACTAGGGTAGGGTTAAGTAGTGCACTTCATTATGCTATACACGTGTGATATTATAGAACATATACCATATTTATAAAGCAAACGCACTCAACATTAATCAACATTTCTATAGAAAATATAGACAAATATTGATGTTAGACTGACCCTCCACAGTGAGTGTGACCCTGCCATACTGCGCGCTCTTCTTCTCTGGTGACTTTTATCGGCGTTTTAGTTCTCCACTGCCATCTACTGACGATGTGAAATAAACTGATATTGGCTTTAAAATTAAATAAACATTTTATCCTGGTTATGCGTAAATATGTCTGTAATTATATGTTTGTACTTAAGGTGTAGTGTATGTTTAATTTTTGAATAGTTTATTTAATTTGTCATCCAGACTTTTATTTTGTAGTCGTCCGGCGGAAGCTGCGGTGACACCGGCGGTTTGTTTAGGCTAAATCGGTGAATTAGTGAATTATTGAGGGGTAAAACTCTCCTAAAATGCCTTCTGAAAATATGCGATGGGAAACTTTGGAGGCCTTGAAAAACTCTCCGAAGGGAAAGCTCAATTACAGCACAGACTGGGTGGAAAAAGGAGAGGTAAAACATGCTAACGAATTCATAATGTGTTATTTAGCTCATATTTTAGCATACTAACAAAAACCAACCATAATGCTTACTATTTTTGTATGCTAGTCTGTGAAATACCTTTTAAATATTATAATATAAATATATTAATCAGAATACCATGGTATTATTATATGATACTATCACTTTACCATGGTACGTCGTTGTAAAGGATCTAAATTTACTCTGTTGGAGCCGAAAATACATTATTTCATAATAATAATAATAAACTTAATTTATCCAGCTCTTTTCATATTATCATATTTCATATTATCATATTTCATACATCATATTTAAAAAAAAAAATGCTTTTACTTATTTCCACCATGGAATAACAAATAAAAAAGGTAATTGCGACACTTTATCTTACAATTCTGAAGAGATCACTTTCTAATTTCTAGAATTGTGAGATAAAATTAACTTCTTTTTATATCTTTAGCTTCCAACTAAAGAGAAAAGATTAATAATAAAAGCTTAAGTTGTTTAAAATATTCTCCAATCAATCATTAAAGTCTGTTTTGTCCTGTAATCTTATTTCTTTTCCCATCTTGTTGTTTTTCAGGATCTTCTGGCAGGTTGTATTGAAGTGTCCAGTCTGTCTCCTCTGTCAGGACAGATCCTAAAGAGACTGAGTCCTCGGCCGCTTCTCAGGACCTGCTCTCTGACCTCATGCGTTCGTGATACGAGTCCTGGGCTTTCTGAGGATGCTGCCGCCTGCGGTTCGCTTCCCATCAGCCCCAGACAGATTTCATCCCCCAGCTCTCCACCTCCGGTCTCCATCCACGCGGAGGAGGATGAGGAGAAGGTGACGTCCTCGCTTTCTTCTTCTAATGCATTTACATTCATTTATCAGGCTTACATAAGTGATTTCTCTTAAAGAGATGGTAATGTGCAAAAGTGTTAGAACCGGCGTCCAAATTTCAGTGAAAACTAAATGCAACTAAAACTAGTAGTTTTTTTAGGAATTGCAACATAAATTGTATTAATTAGTGACAGATTTGGTAATCGACCACACTTTTATCTGCCGGTGTGATTAGATTATGTCTATTGTTTAACCATTAGAAGTTTATCTAGGATTCCTAAAGGTTTTGTTTTTTTCTCCAGAACTCCATGTGCCAATATTTCTCAAATAAACTCACCAATATGAAAATATATGGAACAGAATCCATATATTTTTGTGACTGCTTCAAGCTCTGTCACTGCTTTACAAGGAAAAACAGCTAAATTAATTTGCTGTAGAGCTGTTTAATCCAGTTAATCCACTGCATCCAGAATAAAAGTTTCTGTTTATATAATATATATGTGTGTGTACTAGGGCTGCACAATGATTAATCGTGATTAATTGTATAATCGCAAAATAAAAGTCTGTGTTTACGTAATATATGTGTGTGTTCTGTGTATATTAATTATGTATATATAAATACACACACATACATATATATATTTAAGAAAAAAAATTATATTTATATATAAAATATTTATATTTAATATAATATATATGTATATTTATTTATACATGTATATATTTCTTAAATTTGTACATGTATGTGCAATGCATGTATTTATAAATACATAATTATTATACACAGAACACACACATATATTACGTAAACACAGACTTTTATTTTGCACATGATTAATCGCTGTGCAGCCCTAGTGTGTACTATGTATATTTATATGTATTTATTTTCTATTTATAAACACATACATGTATATATTTAAAATCAATTATACATATATAATTTAAATTAATATAAATGTATACATGTAAATGTTTCTTATATGTATATAAAGACAAAGTACACACACATACAGCATTATGTAAACACAAACCTTTATTTTGGATGCGAATAATTGTTAAAAAGTTTGTTGTCACAGGGAAAAAAATGCATTTTGTTGCAAATAGTAACTAAAATTAATAAACATGCAACAAACATGCGTGATATTTATTTCATTGGGGAAAAAAGCTGACATTATGCAATGAGTTTTTTGTCTTTGTTATACTCATTTACAGGTTCATAATTTAGTTTATGGGGTCTACTATAATGTTTACATCATTTAATGTTCAAATAATAGTTAATAAATGTTAGATCTTATTGTGAATGATTCATCCATGCATATGTTAACTTTTTTTTATTTTTTTTATCAAAATGTCATAACGGGATCTTCCAAGGAAAACAAACACACTTCTCTCTGCTGATGTATGCAGAATTTCTCCTATCATTTAGTCTGTTTAAACCCCGCCCACTCAAGCTCACTCTCATCTGCCTCTGTTTTAGAGTGCCACGCCCACATCTGAACATCCAATCAACAACTGATGCATAGAACCAAGACCCCGCCCTCTATTTTTTCTTTTTGATAATCCAATCCTCATGCATATCTTTTGTTCTGTTTCATACTTGACTTAGAGAGTATTTTGTACAGTTGCTGGTCATTTTTGAGATTGTAGGACTGATTGTTCCTTATTTTTCATGTTAGAAAGTGGAGCGAATAAAGGGGGCTCCTGTTGTGTGTCTCAGTCCGGACGCGAGCGTCAGCTCAACTCCAGCGATCTCCGTCCTGTCACCCAGAGCCACACAGATGGCCGGCTGCATCCGCATGTGTGAGCAGAAACACAAGGCCAAAGCAAAGGTACAATACACACTTGGGCTGCGTTAATGGTTTCTGAAGGATCATGTGACACTGAAGACTGGAGTAATGATGCTGAAAATTCAGCTTTGATCACAGAAATAAATTACACTATACTATATATTCACATAGAAAATGATAAAATGTATTCCCATAATCTTGCAGTAATTAAGGAGCCACTGATGGAGGTGTGTGTGTGTGTGTTTTCTCTCACAGACGGAGCTGAGCCTCAGACAGGAGCAGCAGGAGCGGCTGGTGGCCACAGTTACCAACCAGGAGTCTGAGCAACTCAAACGCTTCGAGGAGTTAATGGAGCTCAAACAGAGAAAGGAGTACCAGAGTATGAGGGACATGATGGAGAAAGAGTACGTGACCCCTGATCTGATGTTTGTTAGAGTGAATGCGTTTGAATCATGTACAGAATTAGTTGAAATAGATTGTAATTGTGTTTTGTGTTTTGAAGGACGCAGGAGAGTCTCGGCCGGCAGGAGAAGCTGCGAGAGGAACACAGACACCGAACGAAAGTGAGATTATTAGGATTTAATTAGGGCTTAAAATTCAAGATATGCATTAGTTTTTGTCTCATATTTATATCATGATATAGTAAAGCAATATCACACTAGTCCGGAATAGCATGAGTGCAAATGTGACACTGATTTTATACAACAGTTCAATAAATAAGAAGTTAATATTGTGTTATATTTTAACTGCTTTTGCTCAATTTTGCCAGCGAAAATGTTACCTTGAAAGCCAGAGCAGTTGTTGTGAGTCTCTAAACAACATTTATTGTCACTGCAAAATTTGTTTCTGAATTGATCCGTGTTTTGAGTGAATCAGTTGCGTTAATCAAGGATTCAATGACCTATTCATAAAGAGAGTCATTTACTTAATTCTGGACTGAATCAGCTGTTTGAACGAATAAAACGATTAAATGACTCACTCATTTGGACATTTACCGCCACCTACTGGCAATTTTAATTTCTTATTTAGAGTATAATTTAATTTCCATATTAATAAAAAACCTATTACAGGTATAGTTCACCCAAAAATCAAAATACACAAACTTTTAGTCCATTGAGGGCTAAAAGTTTATTTATGTGTAGTAAATTCTGTTGAATCAAATAAAAAATGTTTTCATAAAGCTACTTTTTATAATGTCTATGTGATGCTTTTGTCATTTAACGCAATTATGACTTTAAATGATCTTTTGGGGGTTATCGCCACATCATGAAATTAATTAGATAAAACATTTTATCGCTTGACAGCCCTAGATTTGATATTACAGAAATCTTCAAGATTCAGTTCAAGTTTAGCTCTATCATCAGCATCTGTGACATAAAGTCAATTACCACAGAAAATAATTCAGACTTCATTTTTCAAATAAACAAAAAGTATGATTAAAACAGTTTAAACCTGTCTAAAATCAGAAATGTGTAAAATTAGTAGTTTTGATATGAGTTATAGCAACATATGTTTTTCCATTACTTTAACAAGATTATTTAATTCCTTTTAACTTTATAAATATTCAACTTTCAACAAGATTTAAAAAGAAAATGAGTTGAAATAACTCATGCAACCAGTTTGATTATACGTAAACATTTAATACAGCAACTTAAGTTGAATTAGGTGGATATTTTTTACAGTGCACAACATGTTGATATTAAATATACTGAATTTATAAACAGCAGCTATAATGTATAGTGTATAATCTACATATCATAGCTTTCCCAGAAGCATCAATCCCTTATGTTTAACTGTACGTCGATTTGATTTAGACTGTAAAATTTTACATCCATTAGGTTTGGCTGCAGGTTTCACTGTAAAAAAATCTTGGTTTATATGGTAAATAAAGAGTAGTAAGTAAATAGCAACACCTGGAATATTACACCCATGTCGGTCTAAAAACCTTGTATTTTGTGTTACAGATCCTGAATCTGCGGCTGCGTGAGATGGAGCAGCAGCGCCTGCGGGAGGCGGAGCTTGAGCGCCAGCGGCAGGTGGAGGGCAGAGAGCGGCACAGAGCTATTAATGCAATACAGGAGGAAGTGCTACAGCTCAACCAGCTCTTACAGCCACGCCCATCCACACATACAGACCCCGCCCTTGACCACGCCCCCTACATCACCCGCGGCAACCAGCTCTGCTCGCAGGTGTCAGAGGTGGTGCCGGCCTCCGCAGACGTGAGTCGACATATACCTCTCTCTCTCTCTCTCTCTCTCTCTCTCTCTCTCTCTCTATATATATATATATATATATATATATATATATATATATATATATATATATATATATATATATATATACAGTTGCAAGAAAAAGTATGTGAACCACTTGCAGAATCTGTGAAAATGTGAATGATTTTAATAAAATAAGAGAGATCATACAAAATGCATGTTATTTTTTATTTATAAAAGATATAAAAGATGTTTGCATTTAGTTCACAAGACAAAAAAAATAGCTGAATTTATTAAAATAACTCCATTCATAAGTATGTGAACCATCGATTCTCAATACTGTGTGTGGTTACCTGATGATCCACGACTGTTTGTGTGTTTTGTGATGGTTGTTCATGAGTCTCTTGTTTGTCCTGAGCAGTTAAACTGAACTCTGTTCTTCAGAAAAATCCTCCAGATCCTGCAGATTCTTCAGTTTTCCAGCATCTTCTGCATATTTGAACCCTTTCCAGCAGTGACTGAATGATTTTGAGATCTGTCTTTTCACACTGAGGACAACTGAGGGACTCAAACTCAACTATTAAAAAAGGTTCAAACATTCACTGAAGCTTCAGAAGGAAACACGATGAGTTAAGAGTCGGGGTGTGAAAACTTTTGAATTGAAATATGAAGGTAAATTATACTTAATTTTTCTTCCGGGAAACATGCAAGTATCTTCTGTTGGTTCCGAAGGGCAGTACTAAATGAAAAACAAAGATAATTTAATAAAATAAGAAAAATTGTGACATCTTCATCCTGTTTAAAAGTTTTCACACCCCGACTCTTAATGCATCGTGTTTCCTTCTGGAGCATCAGTGAACGTTTGAACCTTTTTTAATAGTTTGAGTCTCTCAGTTGTCCTCAGTGTGAAAAGACAGATCTCAAAATCATTCAGTCACTGCTGGAAAGGGTTCAAATATGCAGAAGATGCTGGAAAACTGAAGAATCTGCAGGACCTGGAGGATTTTTCTGAAGAACAGAGCTCAGTTTAACTGCTCAGGACAAACAAGAGACTCATGAACAACCATCACAAAACACAAAACAGTCGTGGATCATCAGGTAACCACACACAGTGTTGAGAATCAGTGGTTCACAAACTTTTGAATGGGGTTATTTTAATAAATTCAGCTATTGTTTTGTCTTGTGAATTATATGTAAACATCTTTTATGTAAAATATCTTACTCAGAACAGAACTAAATAAAAATCTTATTTTATTAAAATCATTCACATTTTCACAGATTCTGCAAGTGGTTCACATACTTTTTCTTGCAACTGTATTTCAAGTCGCTTTGGATAAAAGTGTCTGCCAAGTGCATAAATGTAACATGTAAACTGTTCTCAGGGTCAGTTTCCCAGCGTGGAGGATTTGACTGTGGCGGAGCGAGCGCTACAGGAAATGAGGTCTTTGGTCAGAGGCCTGCAGAACGAGGTGGCACAGGCTGCTGAGAGGAAGAAGAGGGAACAGGAGGAAGAGGAGGAGGAGAAGAAGAGGCAGGCTGAGCTGAAAGCCCAGCAAGAGGAGCAAAAGAAAAATGTAGTGCTGTCCGCTAAAGAGAAAACCAAAAAAGAAGGTGAGGGAGCGAGTGAACATTTATGAAAGTTCATTCTCATGTCATTCCAAACCTGTATGAATTTCTTTCTTCTGTGGAGCGCATTAGATGTTTTGGTAAAACTTTGCAATAAGGTCTCAAAGTAAATTATTTAAAGGTGCAATATGTAATATTTTTGCAGTAAAATATCCAAAAACCACTAGGCCAGTGTTATATGTTTTGTTCACTTGAGTACTTACAATATCCCAAATGTTTCCAACTATTTGTAAATCGTTAGAAAATTGCAATTTTAACCAAGGCTGCGGGACGTGTGAGGAGTCGCCTGTCAGTTGCGTCATGCCCGCGTTACCCTCGGTTTCCGCTTTTATTTTGTAGAAACCATGGAAACACCAAAGACGCTTTAATATTTACATGTTTTAATAGACAAGGGAACAACTGTTTTGAAATATTTATAGACAGAAAACTAATTGTTATATAGCTCAACACGTTTAGTCTCACTGTTTAAATCTAATTTTCTTGATGTTTTGCGAGTAACATGCTTTACCATGTCTCAGAGAAAAACACTATTTTGTGAAGTAGCTAACATAGCATAATCAGATGCAGCTTTATTTTTAGTAACAGTAATACAGCATTTTCTCCATCATACAATACATTTTAAAATGAATTGCATGCCATATATCAACACAATCATCCAGCATTTAATATGATATTGTAAAATGGATCTATCTTACTGCAGTGTGTAACAGTGTCTCACAGCAGCCGCCGAGTGAACGCACAGAGTAACGTTATAACATCATTTTCAACACACTCAAATGTATCTGATATGATAAACAGAGCTGCGTTTCCTCATACTCATGACCGGAAAAGCAGAAGCGGCGCCGGCGACTGTGTCATAATAAAAGTCCTGCTGCTCGTGAGGCGTGTGTTGATCAATCGCTCCAGCTCCTCGTTCAGCTCCACAACACTCGCTCCTGCTCTGCTTCACACTACAGTAACGTTAATAATCACATCCATGAACATGATTTCTTCCCGAGTCCTATCCTGATTATTTTGCACCGGCTGTGAGGTGTAGACCACATGTCCCAAGATTCCGCGCTCAAACTTGCCGTCATCAAGCTACGCCTTTGTTTTGAATAGACCTCTAGCGGACAGAAATCTTACATAATGCACCTTTAAGTAACATGAACTAAAAGATGTTGTAAAGAATATCCTTTTGAATGCAGTGGCCGCAGGTTTGACGTCATGATGTTTGGATATGTAACACTGTAGAAGAAATTATGCTTTTGACGTCCATAAGCATGTGATTGGAGAGCCGCAGTGGATTATTATTTAGATTTGGTGACTTCAGAAGACTTGAAATATAGTGCACAAAGTGTAACGTTATCATGACATGAATTTGACTTGCTTTTCATCTCCTCTGCAGGTTTGCAGACAAGAGCAGATGAAAGCACTTTAAAATGGTACAACACACTGCAGGATTCGGCCAATCAGTGCGCTCAGGCTTTTGAAGACCTCGGCAAAGCCAAAGACACGCAGGTCAGACGCCCGTCAGCTCTGAGGAGATTTTACTGGATATTGTATGCTGTTGTACTGAATATTGAATAACTATCTTCCCCTTCTGTTTATATATTATGAACGTGTGCAGACGAAGAAATTAAAAATGGAGCTCCAAAAGGCTGCAGCCACACCTGTAAGCCAGATCGCAAACAGCTCAGGTGAGAAACACACTGATCACTTAATCAAACTGATTTAATAATCAACACTCTGACTTGTATACAAACATTTTAAGGCACTTTTATATTTTGAATGATGTTATGTTTCTGTTTGATGGCAGGTGCAATTCAAATAATGTTTAGTGAAGTTTTGTTCATACATCAACTGAAAACATTACATAATAAGATCGATATTGAGATTTAACTCTAAAAGTTTCCAGCCACCGTCAGCATTTTTGATCATTTTCACAATTTCATGTCCCCCATAATATTTTGTTGTATGAATGTCTGAACATGCAATTTATCGAAAGAAAGAACAGGTTTATTCTAGCTTCATGTATTATTTCTTTTAATCAGCACTTGAATGTAGGTAAATTTCATTAAAAAAAATGAAAATCGCTTTTTTGTTTCTGCTCCTGTTTGATCCAGAGCTTTGGTACCCTTTTAGAAGATGTATAATAGCGCCACCTACTGTATAACAGTGAAAACATGGAAATCAGAAAAATCTGTCAATGTCAGGGAAAGAATTAAAGTATTAGTGCTCTTCAGAATTAAAGGACACCAGAATAAAAATATTCATCAATCTGAAACTGATATTACAGAATTATTTTAGATGAATATATTTTCACTTTGTCACTGACTAGATATATTTAAAACAATGTATGCCACTTTTTACTGGTAACATAAGGCATTTGTCCTTATCAGGAACCACAAATATTCCCCCATTGCATTATTGTACATTATATTCAACATTATATATAGTAAACTAATGTAATACTGACACTAAAAACTTTGTAAACTTGAACTTTTTCTTCAGTCAAGAAAGAGATGCATTGTTTCAGGTTCATTGAAAGGATTAGTTCACTTCATAATTAAAATTTCCTGATAATTTACTCACCTCCATGTCATCCAAGATGTTCACGTCTGTCTTTCTTCAGTCAAAAAGAAATGAAGGTTTTTGAGGAAAACATTCCAGGATTTCTCTCCATATAGTGGACTTCACTGGGGTTCAACGGGTTGAAGGTCCAAATGTCAGTTTCAGTGCAGCTTCAAAGAGCTCTACATGATCCCAGACGAGGAATAAGAGTCTAATCTAGAGAAACCATCGCTCATTTTCTAAAAAAAAATATAATAATTTATATACATTTTAACCACAAATGCTCGTCCTGCACTGCTCTGCGATGCACCAGGCATTACGTAATCACTAATGTTAATCACTAATTAAACATCACTGTCTCACTCAATGATTTTTGGCCCCCCGAAACCATTTTTGCTGTTTCCTCTGACAATTTTACATGTTACTTTTCTTTAAACATGGTTTTCATGTAGGTTCCCCGCTGAAGGAGGCCTTTGAGAAGATCGATAAGCTGTTGTCAGGACGTCCAGTGACGTCCGCTGGAAAGACCGTGACGACGTCGCAGCATCCGCAGGGTCTGGAGTTTGTCCTTTATAGACTGGCAGAAAAGTTTGTGGTGAGGCAGATTTTCATGTGAACAAACAAGGAGATATTTGAAGGCAAATAAAGTTGATTGTAATAATGCATTCACAGAAACAAGGAGAAGAGGAGGTGGCGTCTAATCATGCGGCAGCGTTCCCCATCGCCGCTGTGGCGTCAGGCATATGGGAACTGCATCCTAAAATTGGAGACCTTATACTCGCCCACCTACACAAGAAGTGCCCGTATGCTGTGCCACACTACCCACAAATGGAAAGTGGCATGTCTGTGGAGGATTACCAGAAGTAAGAATAATGCTTGATCACTTGGATCTACTAAACGAGAGAAACTTGTGGCGTTTTACGATACAATTAAAGGGTTAGTTCACTCAAAAAAAGGAAATTCCTCACCCTCATGTCGTTCCACACCCGTAAGACCTTCATTCATCTTCAGAACACAAATTAAGATATTTTTGATAAAATCTGAGAGAAGAATAAGAAACAAAACAAAAATAATGACTTTATTCAACATTTTTTTGTAGCAGACTGACAGGGAAGAGAAAAAATGGTTGAATAAAGTCATTATTAAGACATTTGTAATTGTAAGGATTTTTATTATTTTTGTTCTCCCCTAAAACGAATCGTGCAGACCAAACCCTAAGTGCTAGAGACTTGAAACTTGGCGAAATGTTAGTCCTCAATTTGGGGAGAACCTCACAAGACATGACCCCAATTGGCCAATAGGGGGCACTACAGCAACCAAAAGTAACGTATCTCCTAGACCGTTTGTCCTAGAATCAAGTGTCTTCTATCATTGGAATCCTTGGCTCAAGACGGACAACACGTATTTACCCTTTGAGTCGCTATAACAGGGTCATTTAGAAAATGGGTGTGGCTAAATATACCCAAAAGCCTATAAAGCCTAAACGAAAACTCAGAACTTCACAAAAATTGGTGAGCACATGCAGCATATGACTCTGAAGAAGCACACCAATTTTTGTGTAGATCGCACCATAGGTGGCGCTATAACTGTTAAAAATCTTTAAAAAACATTTTTAATGGTTTTAGCTTAAAATGTATTTAACTGTGGGTGTGGTTGACTTATTTTCATGGGAGTCACATCTTTAGACTGCTGAAACCTTGCCAAGTAAAACGATACCAGACTTGCCAGGTTGGGATTTGGTGCTTAAAAAACTATTGTGAATATCTTTGAAACCGTTAATCCGATTGAGACGAAACCAGCTTAGGAAACATGGAACCTAAGTTGATTCACTTAAAGTATGTCAAAATTTTGATAGGAAGAGGCAAAAAATCCAATCAAAAACATTCTTGGGTCATTTTTTTGTTCCCTCATATATACAAATATCTGTAACTTCAACACGAAATTAGATATTTTCACCAAAATTAAGACGCAAATGTATGGGCACACTCTGAGGACACACAAAAAAGTGGTGGAGATCAGGCAATAGGAGGCGCTATAACTGTCAAAAAAACTTTTTTTTCCTTACTGGATTGCTTGAATTGGCTGTAATGATCTTTTCCATCTATGATCTAAGTGTTTACATGCTTGCTGAATAAAATATAATACCTTTTTATGAGCTTAAAGCCCTTAAAATGCTTGAACCCTGGTAAATGCTGCTTGCAGCTTTAATTTTTGTTGTTTTTGCGCACAAAAAGTATTCTCGTCGCTTTATAACATTAAGGTTGAACCACTGCAGTCACGTCGACTGTTTTAATGAAATGTCAAATGTGGTAATTTCGTTGCTTTCTATGGGAGATAAAAAAAAAAAAACTCTCAGATTTCATCAAAAATATCTCAATTTGTGTTATGAAGATGAACGAAGGTCTTACGGGTGTGGAACGACATGAGGGTGAGTAATTAATGACACAATTTTCATTTTTGGGTGAACTAACCCTTTAATGTGTTCTTGAATTCTGTCTGCACTGGTGTTAAGTTGTTTATCCATGCATCATGTACCCCCTTTTTTTAACCCACCTATATTACATAATCACCAATTGGACCAATAATTGGCCAAATGGTAATTCAAAGGTGTTTATCAGCCTTTTCTGGAAAGTTCTCTTTGGTGAGCTGTTTCAGACTCCCGGAACGGACTTCGTTTTGGCATAGCAACAGTTTGGCCCTGTTTCCACCAGGGTATTAAGATGCGTTTTGGTCGATCAGATCACATGTGGACGACTCTAAAAGTGTAAATGGGGCTTATCCACTTTTGAAAACTTCCAAAGGTAGTCAAAAATGCATTGCTTTCGTAGTGTAAACGCTCATGTGGTCGAATGTGTTCAAACAGCCATAAAAGACCGTCTACTGACCTAATGCGTAACATTATGGGAAGTGCGCTAGCCAGACGGGACTTAAACTTTGTCTGATCAGAAAAAGGCCATACATTTACCCTCCCCTTGAAGAAATCAGGACTGAAGTGGTTGAACGTAGACAAAAGAGGCACCAGGTGTAAACGGGTATGTCTCCCTCGTACACTTGTGATCCGATTGACCAAAAAGCATCTTAATACCAGGTGTAAATGGGGCCTTACAATCTTCTTTTATCCCTTTCTTGACCATGTGACTAAAAACCAAATGTGAGACATTCAAACTACCCAATCATCAGATTACAGCTTCCCCCAGCGTTCTAAAGGTGTGACAATTAGCAGCCTCTGATGTACACACATCTTCATCACCATCAGCACCTCTGTGCTTTTGGGAATCACAAATGGCCCTTTTGGTAAGAAAGAGGGGGTTGGAAGAGGAAAACAGATGTCTTTGTTGATTTTCAACCCTGTAATATAAAGTTTCCATCTATTTGGATTACACTATTTTAACATAAACAAACAAATAATCTTAATATGATGCAGATTTTTCAGTAATACTACATACATGAAACGATTAAGATTTCTGCACTCAGAAAAAAAATCATGCATTTGATTTTATTTAAATAATCATATTTTCAAAATACGTTTATTCAAATAGCGCAGAATCAGCATAAATCAGTTCATTGTGTAAAAATTGTTTAATTTATTCTATTAAAAAGTATTAACATGGTTAAAATATGGCTAGATGTTGAAGAAGCAATATTCAATAGTTAAACTAAGATTGAAACCATTTGGAATTATTAACCCTTATAGGGTCTTTAGGGTCTTTTTTGACTCCAAATGACATTTGCTCAAATAAAAAAAAAAAATGTTCTCTTTGTCCAAATGGCATGAAACTTTGTACGGTGGTCAACACTTTTTAGATCTATAAATAAATAAAGAAAATAGGAATGATATCTTGTTTTTATATTAGTGTAAAAAAGGTCTCCAGAGACCTAAGGCAACAAAATGTAATTTTGTAACAAAATAATTGTTGTTGTTTTTTTTTTTTAAAGAAATGTAATTTTACTATAAAGGACCCACATTTCTAACTTTCATTCATGGGGTTAACATGGATAATTTGACATGGTTTAGTGTAAGAATTTTGCCCATCTTTTGGAAAATGATGTTTTAAAATTAAAAAATGATCACTTTATCCAGTAGATGGCAGCAGAGCTCCACTATGTGCTGTTTGAATGACTGAAAGACATCTTTTCACAAGTATTTTCAGCTGGATTCATATCTAAATATTATGAAATCACTATTATGACAATAAAAATTACTTTGTGTTGAAATTTAGCATCTTTTTGTACTGAAAAAAATATTTTTTTCAATAATGTTGATTTTAAAGTGAATTTGTCCATTTTCTTATAATAACAATATTGAAAAACTGATTTTTTTTTTTTTAGTACAAAAAAAAATGCTAAACTTTGACAAAAAGTAACTCTTATTGTCATAATATTTAGATATGAATCCAGCTGAAAAAACTTGTGAAAAGATGTCTTTCAGTCAGTCAAATAGCAAATAGTGGAGCTCTGCTGCCATCTACTGGATAAAGTGATCATTTTTTACTTTTAAAACATCATTTTCCAAAAGATGGGCAAAAATCTAGATGGACACTAAACCATGTCAAACTATCCATGTTATCCCCATGAATTAAAGTTAGAAATGTGGGTCTTTTATAAAGTGAATTTTACATAAAAAGCTGTTTTTGTAGAAAAATAAATATTTTATTTATTTATATAAATTTAAAAGATATGTTAAATCCTTGAAAAACTGCACAAATGTGGAGTAAAAACATTAATAATCAGAGTAAAATTACATTTGTTTTAAACGATTATTTTGTTACAAAATCAAATTTTGTTGCCTGGGGTCTCTGGAGACACCAAAGACCCCAAACAAAGAACACACAAGGGTTAATGATAAATATAAACCTGGTTAATGTGCATTTAAAACACATTATTTACTAGCACTATTACAGAAATCTGACCTGTGAGACTGACAAATATGCATTACATTAAGTTTAACAGTGTGTTTATGTAAAAATGTATTTAAATCTTAAATCTAGGCCTAAATATTTTTGATGTGTAAAGCATTATGAATGTACCTTGCCCATCAGGATTCTGGGATACCGTGTGGAAGACTCCAAAGTGGAAGGGCAGGACAGCTTCCTGAAGAGAATGTCAGGAATGATTCGTCTCTATGCGGCAATAATCCAGATGAGATGGCCTTATACCGGCAAACAAGGGGTTCGTGATGGTCCTTGACATGCTTTAACCCTTTAAAGCCAATCAGTTTTAGTTTTTTGTTTTTAAATATACCTTTAGACAAAATATTTTTAAATATGTGTTTTTTGTTGAGTATCATTTTTGATACATCCGTTGTGAAATTACACTAAAAAAATCTAAACTATTAATCAGACAACAGAAGGCATGTCGTTGATTGTGTCTTAGAAATTTGCATATGCTATATAGGGTTAACATAGCGATTCATGAAACTGAATATCTAATATAAGCATACCTCTTCATCTTCTCTGGTCCGACAGCCTCATCCTCATGGGTTGAATCACGGCTGGCGCTGGCTGGCCCAAATTCTCAACATGGAGCCGATCGCTGACACCACAGCAACTATTCTCTTCGACTTCCTGGAGGTAAATTCATCTTCCTTTTGCAAACACTTTGTTTTAAGGTGGCGAAGTTACACGTTACTACATGTGTTTACTATAGTAATTACAGTAGATTATGCATAATTACAAGTAACTAACCCTAAATCAAACCCTAACCATAACTCTATAGTAAGTACATGTAGTTAATTAATATTACTTAGTACTAACATCACCTTAAAATAAAGTGATTGTTTTTGTGATTGTTCACACTCAATATTTTTGCTATCTGTGACTCTTCAGGTCTGTGGAAATGCCCTAATGAAACAATATCGCGGCCAGTTCTGGAAACTGATGTTGCTTATCAATGAAGAATTCTTCCCAAGGTATTTATACCTGTCTTGGTGAAGACATTTCCATATTATACTTTAACTGTGATGTTTTATTGCCTTCTAAATGCATAAAACACCCTTATTCTTTATATATCATTCATCCAGAAATGAACCTAAAGAAACAGGCCTCCAAATCTTCTTTTAGTGAACAGTAGCCAGCGGTGGTGTAGTCTACGTGATACGCAGTTATACGCCGTATACACACTAGGAATGTTCAAGGATTTCCGTATACCCACTTAAAAATCGAGAGGATACGTAACCATCCAATAAATCACAATACGAATTGTGGTTTGTTGTTTTTGACATGAAACAAAGTTTCATATTTCAAATTCTGCCCATTTTACACTGAAAAAAAACAAAACAAATACCGCTGTATCGCCTCATCAGTTCAAGAGAAGCGGCAGCATGAAGCGCACATGAACTGATTCTCTCCTCCGTTTTCATACTAGTTACAGCGCAAAATAAACATGAACGAACTTCTAAAAGGTATGTTAAAAGATACAGAACAACTTAATAAAATCCATATCATGTCTTGTGTATTAGCGTAATCAGGTGAAAACTGCGGAAAGACGCTTGTAAACAATGTCACGTAATGTCAGATTTAGGCTAACGTTACCTCAGAAGAGATTTCAATATTCAGTGAATAAACTCGTGACCAAAAAATTAACTCTAGAGAGGAGCATTTAGCTAAATATATGCCCCATATTACATATTAATTATATTTTTTAATGTCCTTTATTGATGTCCTATATAATGAATGTTTGAATAAATCCGTCAAGTTGACAGCCACCATTTAAATGTTTATATTTCAAAAAATAAATTTAAATTTTTTTTTTTTAAAGTAGGCCTATTATAACTTTAATATTACAAAAATGTCCTTTTGTAGTTTAAGTTTGTATACAAATCAGTTAATTTTACCTTCAATATGAATGTAGTACCAACTATATATTTTACAGCATTAGTTGAGAGATTTATTTTTTTTTTCTTGTGAAAATTTGCCATGAACTGTACCTGATATACAGTATATCCAAAATAACTGACACTAAATCGGCTGGAATATGGCTGGATTAAAATGAACCCAAAATATGTAACCCAGAATTTTGTAAAAATAGTTGCAACTTGAACTCTTAATTGTGCATTGAAACTTGCCAGCTGATAATGCTCCAGGGACCATATTCATAACATCTAAGGCTATCTTAACTGGCTGAGTTAGATGGTGATTGACATTAAACAGTAGAAAATCAGTCAAACGAAGCTCGGGCACACCGGATAACACGTCAGCAGCGTCACTGCGGAGTTGTGAACGCGGATTGACAACAGACCCGGAAGAGAAGACAATGCTAAATAAAGTCGTAGTTTTTGTTATTTTTGGACCTAAATGTATTTTCGATGCTTCAAGAAATTCTAACTAATCCACTGATGTCACATGGACTACTTTGATGATGTTTTTATTACCTTTCTGGACATGGACAGTATACCGTACGAGCGATGGGAATTTCACAGTATACTCACTACAAAAAACTGGACTACACCACTGGTAGCCAGCGGTTCTTAGAATGTGTAACACTCTCATGTGAAGTGTAAATGCTAGGGGTGTGACGAGATCGTGCCACGAGATCTCGTGAGATTAAAATGTGACATTGTCGAGGTGAAAAAAGTCAGCTCACAATTCTGACTTTATAACTTTTATAACCTGCAGTTCTGACTTTTTCCTCAGAAATGTGATACAAACTGGGAAAAAGTCAGAATTGCGAGATTTATTTTTTTATATATATAAAAGCATCGGATAAATGTATGCAGTAATGAATCATGTTTAATATCAGAATTGTAAACAGAAATGTGTCTCAGTGATTAAATCACCAAAAATAAATAGTAATACCAGGTGTAAACTGCTCTCTTACTGATTAAACTAAACCTTTTTACTCCCTCAGAATTGAAGCGGTCACCAGCACTGGTCAGATGGGCTCCGTCACCAGACTCAAACAGTTTCTAGAGGTGAGCGTCAGCTGATTCTTTAATAGAGTCATTCCACGAAACCCGTACGATTTCGACTTTAATACATTTTGGTAAAAAATCAAAAAATGTTTCGAGTTTTCTGAACACCACACAACATTAATGACATATTTAACTTCCATATTTTCCCATCTCGGGCATCAAATCCCTATTATTGTAGGTCAATATTTTAAGTTATGGACACTATGGGAGCTCTCTGAATATTATTATAAAATGTATTTGTGATTAAAATCAACATTTTCATATTAATCAGACGTCCCTCACACTAATTCAGTAATTGCAAATATAAAAGTTACATAAAATCTCACACACTTTTGCTACTAAAGCCTGAAATGGGCACTTTTTGTGTCACAAACCTCATCGTTTTTCAGAATTTGAACTAAAATCAGTATTCTTATGATTGCTCTGAACATTTCAGACAGAGTTCAACTAACTTTAAATTACTTTTTCATAAACTTAACAAGAAAATAATAATAAAAATGTAGGTGTGACGGGGTTGCGATTTTTTTTTTGCCCAAATTAGCCACTGCTCTAAATCTAGTGAATAAATAGAGACCACATGACATGCATGATATTAAGAAATCATGAATAATGTTGAAATAACAAGGATAGTTTTCACAAGTAATAGTTTTCTATCTTTAATTGATGTAACAGGGTTGAGTCGTTCAGCCTGACAAACACAATTTCACAACATAATTTAGTTGTAATTATTAAAGAAGGTGGTAACTTGCATGTGTCTGCTCACAGTAATGTTGTTCAGGAGACTTCTTTGATGTCACTTCCTATTGATGATAAGTATCAGTTCATTATGGTTTGTGTAACGGGGTTGAGGGGTTACTGAGGTACGGAGCTTAATGATGTGATTTTAATGAATAATCATGAATTTACAGCAAAAAAGCACAGATGGATATTTATGGGAATGGCAAAATTAATTTCTTATTTTATTATTCATATCCGAAGTACACTATCATAGAAGGCCTTTAGGGACGTGACAAAATAGGTGGTGTCAGCTGAAAAAACAAAATAATTTCTAATATGACAATAAAATGCATGTCATGTTTTTAAACATTATTAAAGGAGACATTTCAATTAATACAAAAAGCTTTTAAAAATATATTTTGGTGACCCAATAGATGAAATACACTGAAAAAAGGTCAGATGGACTCCGTTTCGTGGAATAACTGATGCACACTGAATACTCACTGCTTCTGTTCTTTCTCTTTCCTAGACGTCTTTAAGAACCAAGCAGATTTCCGCTCCTAAAAACGAGCTGGGCTCTGCCTTCTTCAGGTCCTGAGTCATGGAAATGTGTCAATATTCTAACCCAAAGTATACTAACTCTAAGACTGAAATGA
This sequence comes from Chanodichthys erythropterus, assembly GCF_024489055.1. Classification (NCBI taxonomy): domain Eukaryota; kingdom Metazoa; phylum Chordata; class Actinopteri; order Cypriniformes; family Xenocyprididae; genus Chanodichthys; species Chanodichthys erythropterus. The sequence continues at coordinate 4,379,100 of NC_090229.1, forward strand.
AGTATAAGCCGTGGACGAATGTGTTCATGTGAGAGTTGAGGATTCATTTAATAGAGCATCATGCCATCTTAAGTTCAAGTTTGTTTCTTTTATCTGAGCATGTAATATGATCTCATATTTCTGAATTTGTTTTAATCCATGTGGGTGTCTTCCATCCATTCAATGTCAATCTCATGAAAACAATCCCCCGACCTAAGTTTATTTTTTAGTGTTTTAGACAAATGATTGTTAACTGTAATGAACTTCCCTAAAAGCATAAGCCTTATTTTTGGACTGTGATGATGGAGTGTAATCTAGGATGAAATGTACTGTATATTGATGCGGATATTTATGGTTTTATATGGCGTAAGGATTAAACAAGTACACCAAGTGTATTATGATATTTTTCATGTGTGTTTTCAAATCTAATGGATCAGAAAGTGGCTTTCTTTTGTATTTACTGTAGTAGAGAAAGTGCTGCTGTACTCGTTTCTGTTCTGCATAAACTTTTGAGCTCTGTGACCTTAAAAAGCCCATATTGTTGTTTAAGAAGCATTTCTATAAAAGGTTTCAGCATACTTTCTGAAATGTGCTCCTAAGATCATGAACTTTATTCATTATTATAACAAATATTATTTACAGAATGGCAGGAAAATGAACCGAATGGAAATGTTAGTTGTTTTTAGTCACACAAAACAATTAATACCACAAAACATAACAGAATTCATCAGATTAATTTATAATAGAAGACCGGGAATAAAAAAGGTAATTTTTTTTATCGCACAATTCTTCTTTTTTTTTTCAAAATTGCGAGTTTGTATCTCACTATTTTTTTTATTTTGGTAAGATACAAAACTCGCACTTGCAAGTTTTAAAGTCAGAATTGCAAAATTTCTGAGGAAAAAAGTCAGATTTGTGAGGTAAAAGTCGCAATTATTTTTTATTCCCTGGCAGAAATACGCTTTCATAGCTCAATTACTTAACAATATGACAACAAAAAAGGAAGAAAAAAACCATTATACACACACACACACACATGTATATATATATATATATATAGAGAGAGAGAGAGAGAGAGAGAGAGATTGATTGATTTGAATGCGTTTTTGGTTGCTTTGTTTTGGTTGTACTTATATTGTTTAAGTTTTCGTTTTATGTGTGTGTGTGTGTATGTGTAAATATATTATTAAAAAGGAAGAAAAAAAATTACATTAAAATAAAATTTAAAACTACAGATTGATTGATTTCAATCAATCAATCTGTATATATATATATATATATATATATATATATATATATATAATGTATATGTATATTTGTGTGTGTGTGTGTGTGTGTATGGTTTTTTTTTTCTTCCTTTTTGTTGTCATATTGTTAAGTAATTGAGCTATGAAAGAGTATTTCTGCCAGGGAATAAAAAATAAAGGTAATTGCGACTTTTACCTCACAAATCTGACTTTTTTCCTCGGAAAATTCGCAATTCTGACTTTAAAACTTGCAAGTGCGAGTTTTGTATCTTACCAAAATAAAAAATAAAAAAATTGAGATATAAACTCGAAATTTTGAAAAAAAAAAAAAAGTCAGAATTGTGCGATTTATTTTTTTTTTTTTACCTTTATTTCCTGTCTTCCATAATATAAATATTATAAATTAATATAATGAATTCTGTGATGTTTTGTGGTATTAATTGTTTTGTGTGATTAAAAAAAAACGACTAACATTTCCATTTTCTTGCCATTCTGTAAATAATATTTGTTATAATAATGAATAAAGTTCATGATCTTGACTGGAGCATTCAAAACAAAGAAATAATTTAAATTGAACCATACTTACTTCATTTACGTTTAAAAATAAAATGTAATATTTTATCCGTTGTATTTTATCAAGACACATGATCAGGTCCCCAAATAATTTGCATATGCATGTAATTAATTAATTCATCCCGCCTTTAGGGGGCGCTGTCATCATTCACGCAGTGATTTTGCGTGTTTATTTCAGCGGTAGGCAGTTGGAAACTGATTCGCTTTTTAAAAAACTCTTTTATTTTACTCCACGTGTTTTAAATCTTGTTATTTCCGTTACACGTCATTGGCGGGAAAGTGTTCCGTTCTCTCAGGATGGTTCTGATCAAGTTTCCCGCCGTGCTGTGTGTTGTGGCGCTGTTGTGTGAGCGGGTTCGGTTCGGGCTGGGGTGTTCGGGGCTGCTGCTCTGCCGCTCCTGCGGGCACGAGGTGGCGGAAGACACGGACCTGAGGTTCGTGCCCAGCCGCCTGGCACTGTCGCACCGGAACGACACGGTGATCGGAGGGAAGCGCGTCGCCGTTCAGCTGTTCGAGAATCCTCAAGGCTTCCAGTTTGAAGTCGTGACTTTTAAGAGAGCAGATGTGCTGAAGCACTGGCCGGCGGACAGTCACTTCACCTGGTATCCGGGTCACGCGTGGACCGTCGCCACCTGCCCGCGGTGCAAAACACACCTAGGTGCGTGTTTGTTTATATATATATATATATATATATATATATATATATATATATATATATATATATATATATATATATATATATATATATATATATATATATATATATATATATATATAATATATATAATATATATATAATATATATATATAATATATATATATATATATATATATAATATATATATATAATATATAATATATATATAATATATATGAGTGTTTACACTGATCAGACATAACATTATGAGCTCTGACTGAGTAACACTGATTCTCTCTTCATCACGGCACCTGATATATTAGGCAGCAAGTGAACATTTTGTCCTCAAAGTTTGTGTTAGAAGCAGGAAAAATGGTCAAGCTTAAGGATTTGAGAGTTTGACAAGAACCAAATTGTGATGGCTAGATGACTGGGTCAGAGCATCTCCAAAACTGCAGCTCTTGTGGGGTGTTCCCGGTCTGCAGTGGTCAGTATCTATCAAAAGTGCTCCAACAGTGTTGAACTGGGTCCAACAGATGAGCTCAAATTGCTCAAGAAGTTAATGCTGGTTCTGATAGAAAGGTGTCAGAATACACAGTGCATCAGTTTGTTGTGTATGGAGCTGCAGACCAGTCAGGGTGCCCATGCTGACCCCTGTCCACCGCCGAAAGAGCCAACAGTGAGCATCAGAACTGGACCACGGAGCAATGGAAGAAGGTGGCCTGGTCTGATGAATCACGTTTTCTTTCATGTGGATGTTACTTTGACACGCACCACCTATCTAAGCATTGTTGAGACCATGTACACCCTTTCATGGAAACGGTATTCCCTGGTGTCTGTGGCCTCTTTCAGCAGGATAATGCTCCTGACACAAAGCAAAACGTGTTCAGGAATGGTTTGAGGAGCACAACAACGAGTTTGAGACTTCAAATTCTCCAGATCTCAATCCAATCGAGCATCTGTGGGATGTGCTGAACAAACAAGTCCTCGCATCTTACAGGATCTGCTGCTAACATCTTGGTGTCAGATCCCACAGCACACCTTTAGGGGTCTAGACTAGAGGAGTCCATGCCTCGACGGGTCAGGGCTGTTTTGGCAGAAAAAGGGGGAACCAACACATTATTAGGAAGGTGCTCATAATGTTATGCCTGATGGGTGTATCATTTTAGCTTTGGGGAGATTAATTGCTAATTGTAGTCCATTACTGAATCTAAATTACATGACACAACTTGCAGCAAGTAACATAATCCATTACATTACACTTTTAAGGTAAAATAATCATACTTCTTTTTGACCTAACTTTTTTGTCACATTGTTTATTCTTTATTAACAATATGAAATGCATTAAATGTTACATCAGGGTTTCCCAGACTGGGGTTTGCGAGTTTAATTAAAAGCTATCAAATAATTAAATAATTCAAAAATAAAAATTATTTTATGGTCTTAAAGGGTTAGTTCACCCAAAAATGAAAATTCTGTCATTAATGACTCACCCTCATGCCGTTCCACACCCGTAAGACCTTCTTTCATCTTCAGAACACTTAAGATATTTTTGATGAAATCCGATGGCTCTGTGAGGCCTTCATAGCCAGCAATGACATTTCCTCTCTCAAGATCCATTAATGTACTAAAAACATTTTTAAATCAGTTCATGTGAGTACAGTGGATCAATATTAATATTATAAAGCCACGAGAATATTTTTGGTGCACCAAAAAAAACAAAATAACTTTTCAATAATATAGTAATGGGCTGATTTCAAAACGCTGCCCGAGAGCTTTATGAATCGAATCAGTGATTCAGAGCGCTAAAGTCACATGATTTCAGCAGTTTAGCCGTTTGATAGGAGATCCGAGTCATTGATTTGATCCGTAAAGCTCCGAAGCAGTGTTCTGAAATCGTCCATCACTAGATATTGTTGAATAAAGTCTTTTTTTTTTTTTTTTTGGCGCACAAAAAGTATTCTCGTTACTTCATAACATTAAGGTTAGTCACATGACCTGTTTTAAATACATCTTTAGTAGCTTTCTGGACATTGAAAGTGTTAATTGTCTTGCTGGCAATGGAGGCCTCACTGAGCCATCGGATTTCATCAAAAATATCTTAATTTGTGTCTTACGGGTGTGGAACAACATGAGGGTGAGTAATGACAGGATTTTCATTTTTGGGTGAACTAACCCTTTAAAAGCTATTAAATCATTCAAAAATAAAATTGTTTTATGATCTTAATTGAGACTACATGCATTATATTCTACTTGGAAAAAAATGTCACTACTTAAATTAACTTTAAAACAAGAATTAAACTCTGCAATTGATATAACACGGTTTCTTCTCTTCGATCAAGGTTGGGCGTTTCAGCCCAGTGATTGGCCCAGGACGGTGAACCGAGAAGAGTTCGAAGGTTCGGACCAGACATTTGTGGCGCTCATAGTTGACAGACTTCTGCAGGAACACTTTGCATCCACACTACTGATGACACCCAAATCTTTTAGAAGTTGACGATTAGCCAGGCCACATTTTAATAAAGATATTTTTATGGGAATTATTTTATATGACTAGAATGCCTTGTTTTTGCCTTGACCGACATGAAATTAAAACAGAAAACAACCTTTATTGCATTTTCTTTGCAACTGGATGAATCCCAAAACAGTGTTTTATTGAACAAAACCAACTGAACAGTTTAAAGTGTGTCTTACGGTAATACAACCACTACACAAAGTTTGTTGAGGCAGTAGGGGAAAAGTTACAAGCATGATTTCATTTTTTTTTTTTTTGGGAATATTTTATTTTATCAAAAATGTAATCCATTTCAAATCTGGTGAATGTCTGTAAAACAAGACGAGATAAAAATCAAAGACTCAATGATGGGGTCCACATACCCTCTCTTTCCTCAGCCCTCCTGAACAGACATGGTTACAAGAGAGACTACTGATGTCCAACCATGAAGGGTTTTAACACCAAGAAATAAAGTAACAAAACTGTGGAGAACGCTAGAGCTAGCAGATCACTGCGCACCATGGCTTCTGTTCAATTAACCACACAAAACTTTAACAGGAAGAAAATTATACATATTTGTACATATATATATTTATAAAAAACAAACAGAAAACACTATTCGCAAGTCTACTCCAGACGGCGTGCAGCCAATAACTACAGTGTTTTGCTTTTTACCTCGAAATGCATTTGGAAATTGAGATGGTAGATGCCATGTCGGCAAGATTTTGCAGTCAGTTTATTGTGAGTCTGTTCGGGGGGGACTTCAACATGGCAAGTTCAGGATAGAGGAAAGATGGAGCTCAAAACCAAAAACAATCTGAAGAGGAAAAAGAAGCATCTCGCTCCCCAAAAATAACAAAAAAGCCAAAGAAGCAATTTGGAAACAGGACTGGGAAATGTGGATAATTTTCCTCCAATTCATCTTCAGTCATCCTCACCATCATCATCCTGAAATAAAAGACAATTTAATTAGTAGAGGCACTTTTTTATATATTTTATTTTATATATATAGCGAGAGATTGCAGTTTCTTAAAGATGGTTTTAAACATTTAAATCGAAAACTTTTAAACATTCATTAGAAAATGGCCAACAAACTGATGTCACAAATATATAACATGGGAACATATTTCTGTCACTCTTGCAAATGAGCAAAAATATATATTCTTTAAAAAGAAGAATATCTATATAAATTATTATATATATATATATATATATATATATATATATATATTAAAAAAAAAAAGTACCTCTCCATCATCATCCTCCTCTTCCTCTCCGTCATCTTCTCCCTCTTCATCAATATCATCCAGACCTTCCTCATCTTCCTCCTCATCCTCACCCTCTCCTTCCTCATCCTCCATGTCTGGGACCTGCATAGAGTTGAAGAGATGAGTTTAGATTTGAATTGCAAATGAATTACTCATAATTTCCATTTAGCTCCATAAAAAGGAAGAATCGTCCAGCCACATCATTTAAAGGATTAGTTCACTTTCAAATTGAAATGTCCTGATAATTTAATGGACTTTACTGGACTTCAAACGGTTGAAGGTCAAAATTAGTTTCATTGCAGCTTCAAAGCATTAAACATGATCCCAGACGAGGAGTAAGAGTCTTATCTAAAGAAACCATCGCTCATTTTCTAAAAAAAAGTTACAATTTTATACATTTTAACCATAAATGCTCATCTTGAACAAGCTATCTTTTTTATTAGTATTCTAGCAGTGTAGACACTGCTAAGTGTGTTACTGCCCTCCTTAGGTCAAAGTTTGAACTAAATTGTCATATACAATATTCTAGTGCAAGTATATAACAATTAGTTCAAGATGAGCATTTATGGTTAAAATGTATAAAAAAAAAAAAAACTTTAGAAAATGAGTGATGTTTTCTCTAGATAAAACCCTTATTTCTCATCTGGGATCATGTAGATCTCTTTGAAGCTTAACTCTAATTTTGACCTTCATCCGTTTGGGCTCCATTGAAGTCCACTATATGGAGAATAATCCTGGAATGTTTTCATCAAAAACCTTAATTTCTTTTCGACTGAAGAAAGAAAGTCAGGAACATCTTGGATGACATGGGGGTGAGTAAATTATCAGGGAACTTTAATTTGAAAGTGAACTAATCCTTTAACCAACTGAAATGGAAACTTTAGAAGACAAAATAATGCGCATGATTTCAATCTCAACTTTTTATTTGCATGTGGCTGCAAATCTCACCAAATAGTACTGTAGGGGATTTGGCCAGATGTCGTCTTTAATGACTTCGCCCAACTCGTCCGCCCCTGAATCGGCGTGATCGGTAAACCAGGTGAAGAAACTCTCAGGTTCTTCATGTTGCCTCTTCTTGCCCGCTTTACTCTGTGTCTGACTGGCCCGACTTGTGAGATCCTGCAAAAGAATTAAAAGGTTTCAGAATTAAAAGCACAAGAGTTAAGAACTCTTTAACAAACAAACATCATCCATACTTTTCCGGGTTTCCATTTGATCTCTGTCGACTTTGAGGTTGGGTCTCCACTTTCGTTCAGGTGAATTTCTTTGGAGAGGACTTTGTTCTCGAAATACATGTTTTCATCGAAATACTAAAACGCAACAGAAGAGATGGTGAGTTATGAAAACAAAAGCTCTTAAGCTACAAAAATCACTTTTTCAACCACTTACAAAATCTATTCTGTAGCCGGATTTGATGTCTTCAAACTCTGTGACCTCTACTCTGGTCAGATAGTGAAGCGCCTCCTCGTCCTCCTCCCCAAGAAGAGCTGAGACTACAAAACCAAACAATATTACTCATTGAACACAGTGTAAAGCAAGTACAAGAGTTTGCACAGGATCTTACCTTGTGGGTGGTTGACAAATGTTGTGACCCAAAAGTTGGGGATTTTAGCGATGAGTTCCGACCTCTTCTGGAAAAACGGCTGGCGGAGTTTGTTGTATTTCTGTTCAACTTTGAGAATTTCCTCACTCGCCTGCTCATTCAGTCTGGACGAGATCAGAAATTAAAATTATATCCATTCACAAGCATTACCGCGGTAATGAATTGAAGACTTCAGATGCAAAAGCCATTGAAATTCTTATAAAAATGCACATTTTTATCAAGCTTGTATGTTTACGTTTAGTTATTTGACTTTAAAGGCAATGAAAAGGACCTATTAAAGTGAAACTACTGAACCTAAACATATGAGCTTGATAAAAAGACTCATTTTAGAAGAAAATTGTAGATCTCAAGTCTTCAATTTATACCGCGATACTGAATCTATACCGCGGTATAATTAATGCGTTCAATCATACCTGTCAATTTCATTCTGTACTTCATCAATGTGCTCGATGGCTTCTTGTTGTTCTTTTTCTAAACAAATAGAAAGGAATAAAAAAAAAATACAATTAAACGCAAAGCAGCACATTACATACGTTCCTCGTGTTTAAACCGTAATAAACTACTGCAAGACTACCAAATTCGCACGCGTTTCAACGCTTACAAAACACATCAATGCATAATTTCCTAAAAACAACCGTATTATTAACAATACATTTTCTGTGACGCGAATACAATCCGATGCATTGAACTCAGAGGGAGCCGCGCAGATGCCGCGTGGTTTAAATGTGCACCGAATCGCTCGCGCTGCACCTGCTTCCGTCGCGAGTCCAATATCACCTGAGCGTCTAAAGTCGCTTCAGCCTTAATTTCCATTATCATTCACCCTTTAAAGTGCATAAACAACCATTAGTTTGTGGTACATCATGGCGGAGACGTGGCTCGGCTAAGCTAAAGCTAAAGCACAACAACAATAAAGCAGCGCGCGGACGCTTCCGCTTCGCATGTTTCACGCTCTTTAACCGCATGCGTTTCTTCGAAAAATACATTTGGGAGCATTGTAAAACAAACTCTCGCGCTTTTAATTTTTTTCCCCCTTTTTAAAACAATGTTTTTTTGTTTGTGCTCAAATGGGGCTTTGTGGCGCGCTTACGGCCAGAAATCAAACATGGCCTCCGCCGCCGGCTGCTGCCGTCCCTCCGAGAACATCCAACCAGACCCACGGCCAATCACAAGCACTGCACACCGCCACTGTCTACATCAACGAGTCATACGCGAGCTGCTGCTAATTAACTAGCGAAAATAGCGAATAAAAGCTCTCTGGCGAGAGAAGAGAAAGTGAAAATGGCCGCCGATCGTTCTCGCTTACCCGAGGTCTCGTCCCCGCCGTCGTGGTTGGAGTTCAGTTCCTTTTTACTGACTTTAGCCGCTGAAGCAGACATGATTTCACTGATCACGAAGAGAGGAGTTTTCAGTGAGAATCAAGCGAATTTTAAACTCGTTGAGGTAGAAGATCGTCCTCCTTGAAGTCTGTTTCTGTAGACTGTGATAGGACAAGAACAGAAATGAGTGAGCCCGCGCTGCTCCACACACAAACTTACAGCAACGCAGATTCTCACGCGCTCTCTTTCGGACAGAACGCGCCCCACACGAGCTCGAAAAATCAACTCCGCCCCTTCCAGAACAACCCGCCGAGCTCGACGTTGGTCTCCGGAGCTGGCCTCTGATTGGGCGGTGGCATGGGAGGCGGGGCGGTGCGTGGAACCGCCACAAAAAGGGCGGGATTTTAACGAAGCTCTCATAACAGGTCATTTGAATGTAGTTAAAATGGTGCTAGACAACACAGGAGTGTGTTTAAAGGTGCAATATGTAAGATTTTTGCAGTAAAATATCCAAAAACCACTAGGACGGTGTTATATATTTTGTTCACTTCAGTATCCCAAATGTTTGCAACTATTGAGAGAAAATTCTAATTTTAAAGGGTTAGTTCGCCCAAAAATGAAAATTCTGTCATTGATTGCTCCCGCTCATGTCGTTCCACACTAATCTTCGGAACACAAATTAAGATATTTTTGATGAAATCTGATGGCTCAGTGAGGCCTGCAATGACATTTCCTCTCTCAAGATCCATTAATGTACTAAAAACATTTAAATCATTTCATGTGAGTACAGTGGTTCAATCTTAATATTATAAAGCGATGAGAATATTTTTGGTGCGCCAAAAAAACCAAAATAACGACTTATATAGTGATGGCTGATTAACAAAACACTGCTTCAGGAAGCTTCAGAGCGTTATGAATCAGCGTGTCGGTGGTTTGACACGCGATCCGAATCATGATTTGATAAGCTGATTCATAAAGCTTATTTTGGGTTTTTTGGCACACCAAAAATATTCTCATCACTTTATCTCCATCATACAATATGTTTTAAATGAATTGCATGCGATTTATCAACACAAGCACAATCCAGCATTTAATATGATATTGTAAAAGGGATCTATCTTACTGCAGTGTGTAACAGTGTCTCACAGCAGCCGCCGAGCGAACGCTCAGAGTAACGTTATAATATCATTTTCAACACACTCAAATGTATCTATTATGATAAACAGAGCTGCGTTTCCTCATACTCATGACCGGAAAAGCAGAAGCGGCGCCGGCGACTGTGTCAGAATAAAAGTCCCGCTGCTCGTGAGGCGTGTGTTGATCAATCGCTCCAGCTCCTCGTTCAGCTCCACAACACTCACTCCTGCTCTGCTTCACACTACAGTAACGTTAATAATCACATCCATGAACATGATTTCTTCCCGAGTCCTATCCCGATTGTTTCCACCAGCTGTGAAATTAAGAAATGGGCTACAAGCCACAAAATGGGTTCTTAACCTTTGACCCCAAGGCCCCCCATTGTCTACAATATTCAAAGTTTTATAGCTAAAAGAATTTAAAAAATATTTTTACTCACAATTTCTACTTAATAATGAGGGGAATTAAAATAAATGTCTGGATTTCTAGCTCATTTTAATGTGTTTTAAAATGTACCCTTTAATACTTAATTTTAAATCATCGTTAAGTCTCACAAATCCAAGTTTGTAGTTCATTTCAAGACAGACATGGCTGAAAGTGTTTTAGTAATCACTCACTTCGTTCAGTGAAGTATTTGTTCTAGCTTAGAAAATCATTAATTTGTGAGTCAATAAACATTGTGTGCAAAAGTTTATTTATTCACATATAAAAGTAACGTCACAAACCAATTAAAACTCTTGAGAACGATACAAACAGTCCCTCATTACGTGATCAGAACCATGTCACAGATGCACATTATGCAACTAATGAGTAGAAAATAGTTTAGAAAACTGACTTTATCTTAAAAACAAGGAAAACTAGAAAGTTTTAAAAGCTTCCTAACAAGTTTTATCATGTTGTTAGCATGTCTTAGCATTATTTTGCATTTTGTTAACATGTTATAGTACACTGCTTAGTACATGAATTAGCACGTCACAAACATTTTGACGTGTTGCTAGCATGAGTTAGCATATCTTACTGAATTGCTAACATGTTTTAACATTTTGCTAACATGAATAAACATGTTGTTAAAATGTTTTAAAATTTTGCTAACATGTTTGAACACATTGCTAATGTTTTAACATGTCGCGAGGATGAGTGTGTCGTTTTAACACACTGTTAACATAAATTAGCATGTTGCTAGCATGTTTTAACACTGCTAGCATATTTTAACACATTAATGTTTTTATATGTTGCAAACATGGAGTATGTTGCTAGCATCCTTTTTATCACATTGCTAACATGATTTAGCATTGGTGTTATCATGTTTTAACACATTGCTAACATGAATTAGCATGCTGGTAACATGATTTAACATGTTGCTAACATGTTTTAACACATTGCTAATGTTTTAACATGTTATTAACATGTTGCAAGCATGACGTTTTAACACAGTTAACATGAATTAGCATGTTTTAACACATTGTTAACATGAATTAGCATGTTGTTTGCATGTTTTAACACGCTGCTAATGTTTTAACCTGTTGTTAAAATGGTGCAAGCATGAAAGAGAACGTTGTAACATGATTTATAACATTGTTTACATGATTTAACATTGCTAGCATGACTTAGCATGTTTGAGCACTTTGTTAGTGTTTTAGCATTTTGCTAACATGAATTAGCATATTGCTAGCACGATTTAACACATTGCAAACATGAATTAACATGTTAACATGTTTTAACACATTGCTAATGTTTTAACATGTTGCTAGCATGATTTAGCATGTCGTTAACAAGTTTTAACACGCTGCTAACATGAATTAGCATGTTGTTAGCATGTTTTAACACATTGTTAGCATGTTTTAACACGTTGCTAACATGTTTTAGCACATTTTGTTTTAGCATGTTGGTAATGTGAAAGAACAACCAGTAACTGAGGCACATAATGATCAAAAGGCTAGTTAATCGATCAAGTAGACACTGTACATGTTCCCTGCAGGTTTACAACATCAAGTATATCACCATACACACATCACATTAGTTTTAGTAAAACACAATCAATGTTGAGCTCAATTAAACACATTTCCCTCATAAACATCAGTCATACAGTCGTGTGAGTGCGTCTGATGTAGATCCTCTCCCACGCTACGGTCCTACAGACGCAGAAGAAGTCCCACAGGTTGCAGATCACTCCTCTGTCGAACGGGTTCTCCTCCGAATCACAGTGTTTGAGGTACAGGATCCGGTGGCGGGACATGAACTCCCAGGTGGTGGTGTTAGCGGAGGCCAGGTACAGGTGAATGCAGAGCAGGATGAACACCACCACTGAAAACACCCCCGTCACGCCGATCGCCCCGAGCAGGAATCCGTTCTGAGAGAACCACTGCTGCCAGGTGGGTGCAAACACCACGCCAGACCTGAGACACACGCTTGAGGTTAATCCACAGTTGCACTGATGCTTTATAACTCTTCATTCTGCACTGTGAATTATTAGTATTTCACAGCATCTTGGTGTTAACTGATAAAACATCTTAATCTGATCAATAGAGTACAGTGTGTAATGAGGGGAAAGTGTTAATCAGCTTAATGAATTGATCAATAAACTAGTGCACGCTTTGCTGTTTGCTGTACAGTATATAATGCATAATTCAATCTTTTAAATGCCACAAACTGCCAAATATGATCATCCTCATGCGAAGTGAAATTTAAATGTATACATGAAATATATTTTAATATTGCGAAAAATTAATATTTTAAATATGTGCAAAAATGTATTTGGAAAATATTTTGTTTTTCCAATTATATTGCATCATTATGTATTTTTTTTCTACTCACTATAGTACTGCACTGTTATATGTATTATATTTATTTATTTAGATTTAGATCAAAATTTATTTTAATACAATTTTTTATTTTAATGTATTTTAATAATTCATGTATTTAAATCTTAAATTTTATTTTAGTTTTATTATTTATTCCTTATTTTTACTATATTTTTTACATATTTTATTTATTTAAATCAATTTGGATTTAATTATTTCAATAATTTTAAGTTATTTTAATCACATTTATTATTGATTTATTCATCGATTTATTCACTTAAAATTTGATTCATTTACTTGAATCGTATTTTTATTTTAATCAAATGTATTTAGTGCATTTAATCTGAGTTTTATTGTTTATTTTTACTTGATTTTTTTTTTACATATTTCATTTATTATTAATTTAAATAAATTTGGATTTGTTGCATTATTTTTAAGTTATTTTAAATATACTTATATTTATTCACATAAAATGTGATTTATTTACTTGAATATTTTTTTATTTTAATCAAATGTATTTAGTTAATCTATTTTTATTATTTAACCGTTCTGTAAATTTTTCTAATAATGTATATGAATCATTTTTAAAATGTATTTTAATCACATTTATCTAGTTAAGTCAAATTTGATTTATTTACTTGAATCAATTTCATTTATTTTAATAAAATGTGTTTAGTTAGTTTAATCTTATTTTTACTTTTTACAATTTTACACTGTTTTCTAATAATGCATACATCTATAAAAATTGCATTATTTATTTACTTGCGTAAAATGTTATTTAGCTTTGTGAATCTTTTTTATTTCAAAATGTATTTTTATTATTATTATATTAAACGTTTTCCTGGATTTTTTTTTGCTAATAATGCATAATAAAACCTATTCTTTAAATATGTGAAACTGTGCATTATGCAATGCAAAACATTTCAAACTGACCTTATTACATTGTTTAATTCACAAAGTGGGTCAACTTTGGAAATAAATGTTTACAATATGCCGTGGTAACTTTGTGTTAAAACATCTTTACATGTACTATATTTAAAAATATACTAAATGAATAAATGCTCTGGCAGTTAAAGATACAGCGAATGCATGTTCTGCTCACCATGCAGTCTGTAGACCCCAAGATACAGCAGCAAACTGCACACACAGATACAGCAGGAACCATCGGTGATTCCTCTCACCAACACAGTTGTCGATCCAGGGGCAGTGATGGTCAAAACGCCTCACACAGCGCTTACATGTCCTACAGTGCCTGGCCCTCATTGGTTGCTGGTTTGTGTAAAAAGAGAAACAAGAAAGCCTGGTATGCAAACTCAGTGTTACAGTGATTATAGTGTGCATCAATGTTATGGCAGTACCAGTAAAAAGCAGTATCCGCAGCGCCGCTGCTTTAAGGAGCTTTGCTCTTGAGGAATCATCTCCTCCAGTTCTTCATCACCATCCACTGACGTTCCCTGAAAGAGTCCAAATATCTGCATAGTTATTATGTGAGCAAGATATGATCTTAAACAGACTTTATCTTCTTGATTACCTTTGTGTCGCTGTCAGTCAGAACAAACCCAGGATCCATCAGAGACACAGTGAAGTACAGCAGAACTGAGAGCAGAACTAAAGCGCTGAACATCACAGGATGCAGTAGATCTCCTCGCTCCTGACATTTCCGAAGATCTGCATGAGAACATGATTTTTAGATATTTAATAGGACATAGCCTAGATATAGACTTAAATACACACAAAGCAGTGGCTCAGGTTTGTATTTAAATAGTAAATGGCAATACTATTGTATTCTTTTACTATCTTTCACACACACAATGAAATCACACTTATTAAAAATGTAAATGTACCTGTGTTATGCAGAAAAAGCACTAATGTTGTGAGCCAGGTCAGAATGACATGCGCAGTTCGCACTAAACAGCCTGATTTAAACATGTTTTTAAACATCCTGCCTCACGTGAAAACACCCAAAACATGGCTAGATTAAATATACAAGTACTATTCTGTGTGTACTCTTATAATAAAAGACATCAACATAAAGTAAACCATTTCAGACACATCTAATCGCTGGACATCATGTATGTTTTTATTTCTCCGGTTTTGTGACACTTCCGCGTTTGAGCGGTTGATTAGATTCCAAAATAAAAGTCATTTTCCGACGTCCAGATTTCAAAATAAGATTCTCCGCCAATTCTATTTAATGTGTATTATTCTACAAATACGTGGTTTAAAAATTTAATTAATAAATAAATGAGTTTTTAGTTCATTAAAATCACTTAAAATGCCAATGTCGTGAAGAATTATAGAATTATACCAGATTTGAACTGCAGATGGCAGTGTTCAAACACTTATCAGGACAAAGAAGAGGCATGAAATGGACACTAATTTAGTAGTAGTTTCATGATAAAGCAGAGATATGATCTCTTTAACAGTTCAGAGAACAGGTAGGACTGAACCTGTAATCTTGTAGGTCAGATGTTAAACTATGATTTTGGCTATACACGTTATGTGAAGAGCAATGGCAGATTCTTTATCAACCATGATTGAGCTAATATGAGTGTTTAATTTTATTGCCTAGCTTAAATATGTAATAAAATTCATATAAAAAGCTATTAACTGTAATTGTTTTAACAGTGAAATATTGGTCAGAGTAAATTATCAGAACAGTAACTGTTTTAAATCGACAATTCTTAATTATTTTAGTATATAAACTTGCAACAATTTAAATTTAATTAAGTATTTTTTTTAAATAATTAATAAACATTATTGTAACACATTAGTAGCGAGTTATGTACAAAGCTGCTGTCTGTAACTTTTTTTTGAGTGTTCAAAATTTACAAAAATTATACAATGAGCGAGTAAACAATAAATCCATTTTCCAAACCGTGATTTTGTCTTACCCTGAATCACTACGGCACACGTTTAATAAGTGTTTATATTCGGACTATTTTAGACTGGTTCGGGTCGTACCGCTGCGGAGTAACACAGTACCCGCGTGACGCTTCATAGACATAAACCGACGAAAGTAGAGCGGCAAAAGTTACGGACTGCAGCTCTAACATTGCTAACACTACAATGTATTAACTAATATTATCTTGTTAAAGTATTTAATCATCTTTGTTAACATTAGTTATCTGTTCATGTTAACGCTGGTCCATTAAATAATAACGTTTGATTTTAATAATTCGTTTTTACAGCGCCTCATACTGGCCTGGCATGTATACTACATAATTTTGAGTCGTTTCAGTGGTTTTGTATGCAAATATTTCTTGAAAAAAATACTATAGTAAATTGTAGTATACTGTATATATTATAGTATTTACAACTTTGTTAATGAATGCTACTGCATACTGTAGTATTAACTATAGTGAACTGATAAATGTAATAATGTAGTATACTTTAAACTGTAGTATAATATACCCTTAATTGTAGAAAACTGTATTGCGTAATTTGTTTATATTACTATATTTGTTTTGTTATCACAGCAACTATAGAATTAACTCAAATTCAAGTACTTTAGTATTTTTTCACCTGAAGTAAACGTTATTGTGAAACGTTAAAGACATTACTGAACAACAAAAATACCACAGACATAATATGAATGTCACGTTTTTATTGAAAAAATAAATTACATTTAAGGACATTTTTTTTAAATGATCTAAAACAAACTAAAATAAGAGCCACTTTGACTGAAACAAATACTGTTACAATAAACCTCAAATCAAATCAATTCCCAAGAACATAAAGCAGTTTCCAGATAAGTTTCCACAAACCGTCTCAAACCTGTGCATTTATATGTTGAAATGAGTGAACTCAAAACCTTCAATACCCAACCAATACTGCAAGTAAGCGTATCATGTGCATTTATTACTTGAACATATGGTCCCATTAACAAACATTCACACCCTTCGACAACGTTGCAAGATACAGTCATTACAGCGTCACATTCACAATTGACTAAAGCAATTAAAGTGCATTTGCTTACAAATTAACCAGACATTCTCTTACATTAAGGCAAAAGTGAAGAACATAACTGTGCCGATTTAAAATAACAGCTTAAATTAGACAGAAGTAGAACTAAAATAACCAGAATTAAGATTAAATTACACAACAGTACAGTTTAACTGCTGAAAAACACTGGCTTTAACGGAGACACTGTGCAGCGAACACATTCATGCCACAACATAAATAAATACCTGGTTAAAGATGTATAAATCTATTACTTTAGTCAATATAAAAGCAGCATTAGTAAGAAAGTGGGCAGTGCAACTTCAGTCAGCATCAAATAATGCATTTCACAGACAAACTGTTCTGTGTTTGTAGTGTCGATTCAATTGCATTGCCCAACTGGATCATAAACAGCACTTGATTCATTCTCAGTGGCACTTACGTATGCATACATACACACATACATCACACTCACACACACACACAGTGGTCACATGAATACATTTGGTCCCCGATTTCAGCTTTCCAACGTCTTTTCTACAGATTTAGTACACTAAATAAATAACGAGATGTAATCAACAGCGTCATCCTCCACCCTCACATTCACAGAATGAGATCGTCCACACCTCAAGGTTCAAATCCCTGAGATTTAGTCCTTTTCCATCAAGCCTCATCTCGACTGCACTCCTAACGTCGTCTTGATGTGTTCGTACACCACATAGCTGATGCTGACCGCGGGGATGACCTTCAGGAAGTTTGGGGTCAGGCCCCGATAGAGACCCGTGGGGCCCTCGGTCTTCATGATCTGCTTGAAGAGTCCCGACATTGAGACCTGGGAAGCGCCCTCGACCGTAGCTGCAGAAATAAACACACGGCGTGAGAACAATATTCATTCAAACGCAGGCATAAAGATGCATGATAAAGCCTGGAGCTCACCTTGCGCCTGCATGCGTGTTCGTACCAGAGCCAGCGGGTAGCTGGCAAGCTGACCGCACGTGCTGGAAACCGTACCACACGCCAGAAGCACAAAGACGCCCGGATCCGCATTTTCCGTGCCGTAGCGCTGAAGCCAGCTGTTCTTTAACGTCTATAAAGAGCAAATTAAGGGAATTAAAATGAGCATTTTCTGTTCATGAGCGACAGCACCAGACTACTAGAACATGTTTTAATGCTTAAATGTTCATTATTTTCCCCATATTCTCCATTGTTGTACCATAACCACCAGTTTCAACACTCTACTAACTAACTCAACCAGGCCCCGCCCCTTTATTCTGTGCATTAATTATTTAAATGAGGAATATTGTGATCTGCTCACCTCATAGACTGCCAGGTCGATGCCAGCGTACGGGATGATGCCCAGCATGTTGGGTACGTAGCCTTTGTAAAACGCAGCCATTCCCTCCGTCTTCAGGATCTGTTTGGCGCAGTCTGAGATGCCCTTGTACTGGCCGGTCTTTCTTAACGCCAGACGAGTTTTGAGAACCTGAAGAGAAGAGCATTACAGATGTAAGTTTACCTTTTTTAATTGTATCCAGATGTAATTAGAGGCTGCATATGAAGCACAACCTTTAAATTTGAGTAGAGCGTAAAACATCTTAACGCTGCTGACTTTAAGCAAGATGTATGCATTTTCTTTTGACTCTACGCTGAAATATGACGGGTTTTACGACGACTCACCTCCATGGGGTAAATGGAGCTCTGAGCAATGACTCCTGCCAGGGAACCTGCTACAAAACGTTCCGTGATCCCTAGAGTTTCCCGATTGCTTCCCATCAGCCGTTTGATCTGTCAAGGAATAAATGTGATTAATTTAATGCAACAGCTTTTGAGTGGCATGATACAAACAAAGTAGGCATGTGATCAGCTAAGGACAAAAAAGCAAAGAAAGTACTATTCAATAGGACTATATAATAATTATTAATATTTTTTATAAATTAAATAAATAAATTACTATTGCTATAATACTGTAAAAAAACAAGCATATAATAAAAAAAAAATATATATATATAATGATTTTATTTTACAGGACAGTAAATTACAATAGTAATATTTATGGCAAATGAATTGCCTTATTTTAGTATTACTGATGTTTTTGTGTTTTATAATTATATATATATATATATATATATATATATATATATATATATATATATATATATATATATATATATAAATATATATATATAAATATATAAATATATATATATAAATATATATATATAAATATATAAGTATAAATATATAAATATATAAGTATAAATATATAAATATATATATATATAAATATAAATATATAAATATATATATATAAATTATATATATATATTTATTTTTTTTTTTAAATTACATTTTATTTTTATATTTTCGTTTTATTTTTATTTTGACCAAAATATTATTATTTCTGTGTTACTTTTAGTTAGTTTTAGTTAGTTTTCACTTCAAATTAAACCAAACAAAACAAATATTTGATATATAATTTTTTTTTTAATGTTTTTTATAAATAATGTTTTTTATTAATATTTTTATTTTGATATTATTGATTATTTTATTTAATATTTTAAATTACATTTTATATTTATATTTTATATTCTTTAATTTTTGTTAAAATCATATTAAATCTGTTTTTGTCATTTTTATTAGTTTTCTTATATTTTTTTATTTGAACATTTAAATATTTTATTTAAATTTTAAGTTAATTATTTTATTTTATCACTTCAGCTTATATTGTCATTTTTATTAGTTTTTTTAAGTTTTTTATTTGAATATATTAACATTTTATTTAAATTTTAAAGTTAATTATTATCACTTTATCGCATATTATATATATAAAAAAGAAAAAAAGATAAGTAAAGAAGTAAAATAAAAAAATTAAAAATATATATTTTATATAATAAATATATATATATATATATATTTTTTTTTTTTTCTTCTTCTTTACTTCATTTTAAGCTTAAGTAATGAAAATGTATTTTTAAGGTTATTACTTTAGTTTTAAGTTGGTTTTCAAACATGCAGAAATTTTTTCACGTTTCTCAGGTCGGATATTTACATCCCTGAGAGGAAGTGCATCAGCTCTCGTCCATTACCTGCTCATAAGCCATGAATTTGAGGGCCGACTCGGGTGCGATTTTGATGACGTTGATGCCGTTGCCCCTCCATAACGCACGCATCCCTCCTTCCTTGATCATCTGGGCGAGACCGCTCATAATACACATGTTGTTCCCATGAGTACCATGTACCTGAGACAGAAGGTGAAAGGTTAGAACAGTGTGTCAGTAATATCATCTGTTATTACACTTCATGGTTTCAGTGGTCAGATCACTCAGACATCCCTCACATGAGGGGGAGCAAAGTTGAATATTTCGAAAAATGTCAGTGAAAGGTTTTAGACCGAGCCACTGAACAATCAAAGTCCGATTGAGTAACAGCTGACGTAAACATGACACAGATCTTCACTATCGCACTGCCGTGACAAAGTCAAACCAAAGGTGATCTTGCAAAACACTATCTCGTATCTGACCAATCAGAGCACAACATAGAGCTTGACCGCTCTGATTCTGGTCGGTCGCTTGCATAATCCGTATAACTACTCGGTTACCCGGAACATACATTTATGATACTGATTAACTACGCTTATGATTCTTAGGTAACAAAACCAATTGTTCTGACTTAAACAGAACGGCCATATGATTATGAAACCAGTTTCTGGGTCAATCTTACAAAATAGGTTTGCCCTGATAAAAACTACATTAATGGCATTTCGGTGGTTCTTCAGTCTAGTGTGATCCATCTTGTCTAGATTTAAAAGTGTACATGCATTACACAACGTTAATCTAGTTCTCTTGAACTCTTAGATTTTGCTTTTTGCAGGTAATGTGAAGGTGTGTGCATCATCATCGTACCTGCATGAGGACTTTGAGTCGGTCGAGCGGCGCAGTGAAGGTTCGTGACACGGCTCCAGCTCCTCCACCAGCAACCAGATGTCTCCACCACATCCCTGTCATGTGCTCCTCAGACGTGAACTCATCTGGTACCATCAGGTTCTCTCCCACGTCAAAGATCTGCAAGGAAACGGATCACTGACACTGTTAAAAAGCAACTGACACTGAACACAGGACATAATTAAGCACTAGTATTATAACCACTAAATGACGACTAGTATTTTGCACTGAAGTGCAATGCCCTTGGTGTGTGCGTCAGAGTGTTTTGACCCGACCAGTGACGCAGTCAAACATTTTTGGGGGCACCAAGGTGTCATTTGATCCAAAAAAATCCATTATGGACTTTACAAACCCTCGCAAACTTGCGCACATTGCATCAGATTTCAGAGTCCGTCTCAAAGTGCACTGAACTTGCGAGGACAAAGGCTGCAGGACAGTTTAAACTGGCGTTAAATAAGAGTCTAAAGTAGGTCACTGATATTGGAGGATTAGTTCAAATTCAAATCAGAATTGATTTACTCACCTCCATGTCATCCAAGATGCTTAAGTCTTTCTTTCTTCAGTCAAAAAGGATTTTTCTCCAGGGGGACCAACAGGATGAAGGTCCAAATGTCAGTTTCAGTGCAGCTTCAAAGAGCTCTACATGATCCCAGACGAGGAATAAGAGTCTAATCTAGAGAAACAATCACTCATTTTCTAAAAAAATAAATAAAAATGTATGCACTTTTAACCATAAATGCTCATCTACGTCACGCGTGACCTTTCCAACATGATTACGTAATGCGTGGCGCATCAGAGAGCATTCGTGGTTAAAAAGTATATAAATTACATTTTTTTTTACAGATTGTTTTTCTTGATAAGACTCGTATTCCTCGTCTGGGATCATGTAGAGCTCTTTGAAGCTGCACTGAAACTGACATTTGGACCTTCAACCCGTTGAACCCCAGTGAAGTCCACTATATGGAGAAAAATCCTGGAATGTTTTCCTCAAAAACCTTCATTTCTTTCCAAATCAAGAAAGAAAGACATGAACATCTTGGATGACATGGGAGAAATTCAAATTATGAAGTGAACAAATCCTTTAACAATCAAACGACTAGACCAAATCTCAAACTTGTGCAACAGTCAACAGACTGGAGGGAACAGTTAGTCCCGGTTTAATTTGGGGACTCGGACATCTGATTTGCACATTGTAATGGCTGGATTTATGCACAAACTGTAGAAGTCAGCACACAGACTAGTTAAGATTTAGTAGCTGCAACATTACACCTATTAAACTGGAGCGCGTCCTAGATCACCGTGTTCCCGTCGATATTTTAGGCACAGTCACGTTAAGACTGTCACCAACTATATATCATATTAAGGACTACACCCTAAAACTAATTTATACACCTTTTAAGGAATCTAAATGATTTCCCTGCAGACATGTTAATCAGCTTCCCATGTTAATCGCATGAATAAAGCAGCTTTTTAGGTTGTTTTTGAAGCATTTGAGGATTTGGAGAAAACTTACAGTCGAGTGTTTCCAGTACAGGATGATTTCGGGAATGTTCTCTGCAGGCTGCAGTGTGGGATACTTTTTCCATTCATTCCAGTCAATAGTCATGGTGCCATTTTTGTCCATGCTACATGTGGAAAAAGATTTAAAGAAGATCGTTTAGGGCCTGGAAACAAGCTATGTGATTTACAATGAATTTAAAAGGTGATTAAAAACTTCCAACATAGCTCTGACTCAGATCATTAAGAGATAAAATGATAAACAAAGGGTTTGGTTCCTCTGTAATGTAATAAAAATACTATAATAATGCATATGAATTTATGAATTAGTCAAAGCTCTAATAGAAACACATCATGGCAATATTTCCCATTTGTTATCCAAACAATATTTCACCTATTAAGGACTCTCTCCGCTTGCTGCAGGGAAATATGGACTCCAAGATCTCTCAAGGAGCTCACAATGTCATTGGCGCTCACTTGACCTGGAACACAATGATTAATATCAGTTAATTTAAATCACCGTGTTGAGAGTTTGTAAATCAAGTATTGCATTGAGGTATAATACCTGCATTCTTTCTATCCAGGCTTTTGAAGACAAGCTTCAGGTCTTTCTCGTGGTCTTGGAGGTAGTGAACAAACTCTTCAAAGTCCAGCTGCCCATCAGGCTCTTTCACGTCAGTTTTCAATATTTTCTGTGGGGGAATAGATGACAATTTTCAATGCAACCAAATCTAGTGTGCAAATATCCAATGCATCCAGTGCAAGGTTAGTGTGTGAATACAAACAGCTGGCAAACTAGAACAGAGAGAATTTTAGTGTCGTATTACATGGAAAACTGAGCAGATCAAATGAGCTCTGACACAATACAAGATCTATGAAACCCAGGAAAAAGTGTCTAGGTTTAAATAACATGAACTACTGACCATTAGGGGACTTTAACTCATAATCAGATCAGATTCTCCTGTCATTGTATTTACTGTTTTCTCTAGAAAATCTGTTCTTGAGATTATAATCATGTTTGTAAACTCATCCAGCTGATTGCAGCAGCTCTCAGACAATCATAATCGATTCACTTATGGATCTGTCAATTCTGATTGTGTTGTTGAAACTGCACCAGTAGGAGCGCTATACATTCTGCCCTTCAATTCAATGACGACGACAGTGAGGTATAATAAATCTACAAGTCTACTATTACTTTTACAAGACTGTTGTGTTATAGTACCGTGGTATTGATGTGGCTATAATAACACAGAACACATTATTGATGCACTTTAATTAGTCGATAGTACTAGGCGCTTTGGGGAAACTCCAAATATGGTCAATTTGACGGAAGCGCGCGCACAGGAAAGAGGAACGAGCAGCGGAAACGTCATGCGTCAAAAATGTGTAGTTTCTTTAAAAAAAAAAAAAAAAAAAGGAAGTAAACTTTTGTATTATATTCACCGTCACATTAAATTGAGTAACATATATAGAACGATTAGAAAAATATTTTTAATCATTTTACCTTCTTCCATTTTCGGTATGTGGAGAATTCCTGCGACGGCAGAAGGACGCTGAGAGACTTGAGCGACTTCAGCTCGGACGGTAATCCATTCGATTCAAAATACTCCACCTCGACATGATCTGAATTATGGACAGGCACATAAAGGCACAGGCACAACATCTTGAAAATAATAAAAGTCTTCGACAATAAATAAATAAATAATACAGGAACACTTTCGCCTGTCGGCGGTGAAACGCTGAAATGCCGGTAAAGCGCCTGATCATGCCGAGAAAAGTCCTTAGACCCGCCCACTGAGTGAAGGGCGGCGGGCTCTGATTGGTCAGCGGATTTACGCATTTGAACATTTGAAAGCGTCAGAGTCTCAAAGACCAATCACGGGTGAGGGCCATTGGGGTCGTATGTAAATAAGGCCGCTCCTCTTTCACTACTCCATACCAGCATGAGCTGCCAGAAGAGCCATGTGACATGATGTGAAATTTCAATGGAATTGACTCAAGTCAATGGAATTTCCTCAAGTGAAACTCCACAGGGAAACCGACAAAGACCTGTAACATGTTGGACAGATAAAAGAGTTAATAATAAAAATAAACTTTATTGACCTCCTAAAGTTACTTGAAATAAAATGTTTATCATTTGGTTTACTGTAAAAAATAAATAAATAAAAATGAATAAAGCTATATTCTTAAAAAAAAACAAGAACTAATAAAAGTGACAAAATACTAATTTAACTCTATATATATAAACATGGCCTGAAAATAAGTCTGAAATAAAGCTTTATGTTTTATGTTTGTGGCTGTTTTCATTCAGCTAATTTCTTTATTAATTTACATAAATGTGAACATAAAGTCTATGTGGTTGCATATGTGACCCTGATCCACAAAATCAGTCATAAGGGTCAATTTTTTTAAATTGGTATTTATACATCACCTGAAAACTTAATAAAAAAACTTTCCATTGATGTATGGTTTGTTAGGATAGGACAATATTTGGCTAAGATCTGGAATCTGAGGGTGCAAAAAATCAAAATATTGAGAAAATCACCTTTATAGTTGTCCTTAGCAATGCATTTCCACTCACAAAAATACATTTTTGATTTATTTACGGTAGGACATTTACAGAATATCTTCATGGAACATGATCTTTACTTAATATCCTAATGATTTTGGGCAAAAAAAGAATAATCAATCATTTTGTAGCTATTGCTACAAATATACCCGTGTGACTTATGACTGGATTTGTGGTCCAGGGTCACATATTTGAACAGTTTCGTATTTGTATTGACCCGTTTCATATTAAATAACTACAAAAATTACTGCACTCACTTTCATGAGAGGTCTTCTTCCCTTCTACCTCACTGTATGTGCATTTGCATATGTTAATTAACCCTGTGCATATAGAAAACGTAAAAAAAAAATGCACTAAAAATAACTGAAGCCAAATGTAATTCGAGTTTTTTTTTTTTTTTTTTAAAAAGAACTAATTAGAGTTAGTACAGGATATTTTTCTGGTTAGTAGCACCAATTAACGTTAATAGGCCCAAATATAAACGGCGACTCTGTAGGCGACGCTGCACTTTGTGAGGCATAATCCTGCAGCAAAGCTGTCTGCTCCAGTTGCAGAATTACGTCAGAGTCTGGTCAAGGATAAGTGTCCGTGCCAAAACTTACTCCAGAGAGATTTATAAGGTATCTGTGCAGAGGGGGACACCAACCTGTTAACCATCTGTAACCTGCATAGAGGGGATGTTTGCACACTGCAGGGGAAAGGCCTGGTATATAAAAAGACTGGTTGTTAGACCTCTTCAAATGCCAAAATTATTAACTATAAATAATTATTTTGACAGTTATCATTTCATCCACTACACGTGTATCTTGTATAACAACATCCATTTCCCTTTAAAAATTCAATTCTTCATTTATTTGGCAATCCGACTAGTCACAAGGTTTATCTCACAATTTTGCCTTTTTTTCTCACAATTGTGAGATTACATCTCACAATCCTGCGATAAAAAATCAGCATTGCAGGATATAAAGTTGCCATTGCGAGAGAAAAATATCGCAATTTATAAAATAAAAAGTTGCAATTGCCTTCTTTTTTAATTCAGTGGCAGAAGCAAGCATCCATGAGTACAATGACCAGTGTTGGGGAAAGTTACTTTTAAAAGTAATGTGTTACAATATTGTGTTACTTCCTAAAAAAGTAACTAAATGTGTTACTAAGTTACCTTTTGTGGAACTTAGTTACTTTTGCATTACTTTTTCTCACCTGGGCTGGGCTTTCTTGTTTGTTTGGGTTTTTTTTTTATTTAAAAAAAAAAAAAAAAAGGTTCTGTTTTTGGAAAAATTAGGCCCTTTCACACCAAAAGTGAAATGAATAAGCCTCAGGCTGAAGGAAATGCAAATTCACGCCTGTACAGTAGAGGGCGCAGCTCAAACAAAACTTTCAGCTGTTCTGCCATTCTGGATCGCAGAAGAATAGGACGCAGGAGAAGAAAATTCAACAACAACAAAAAAAGAAACACAAATGTACAGAGCCCCGCACATGACATGCAAGAAAAAAAGTAAATCATGTGCATGATTTACTAATTCGTTTCCTCGATTTGTTAAATCATGCGCATGTTTTACTATTTCGTTTCCTCGATTTACTAAATTGTGTGCACGATTTACTATTTCGTTTGTTAAATTTACTAAATTGTGTGTGCTTTTTACTATTACGCACCCTTGATTTACTAAATTGTGTGCACGATTTACTATTTCGCTTGTTAAATTTACTAAATTGTGTGTGCTTTTTACTATTACGCACCCTTGATTTACTAAATTGTGTGCACGATTTACTATTTCGTTTGTTAAATTTACTAAATTGTGTGTGCTTTTTACTATTACGCACCCTTGATTTACTAAATTGTGTGCACGATTTACTATTTCGCTTGTTAAATTTACTAAATTGTGTGTGCTTTTTACTATTACGCACCCTTGATTTACTAAATTGTGTGCACGATTTACTATTTCGCTTGTTAAATTTACTAAATTGTGTGTGCTTTTTACTATTACGCACCCTTGATTTACTAAATTGTGTGCACGATTTACTATTTCGTTTGTTAAATTTACTAAATTGTGTGTGCTTTTTACTATTACGCACCCTTGATCTGCACACAATTTAATATTTCATTCCCTCGATTTGCGAAGTCATGTACACGTTTTACTATTACGTTCCCTCAATTTACTAAATTGTGCACACTTTTTACTATTTAATTTCCTTGATTTGCTAAATCGTGCACAATTTATAAATCGAGGGAACAAATAAGTAAATCATGCGCATGATTTAACCTACTATTTTTTTCCTGCATGTCATGTGTGGGGCTCCGTACAAATCTGATGTTTAACTAAAGTAATTGTGGCTTATTAGTATGGTTGAACTGGATCGATAACTTATCAACAAAGACATTGGTTAATAAAGTGAGATTAAATACATAAAGTATATTTGTTTTAACATATTTAATTGCATAATATTTACTAGATAGCATTTCAATGATTCATTTTGAGGAATGCTGACTCTGTTTTTGTGCAAGTGAGATGAGTAAATGCTCACATTTAATCTAGAACTGCAATAAGCATCATGTGTACACACAATGCCTCACTTATTCCCGATTTCTCTCAACATGGGGACAGGAGAGGTGTCAGTCAATAGATGAGAAAAACAAAGCAACTTGCAGTACTTATTTGAAAAAGTAACTCAGATATTTTGTTGTAAATTTAAAAGCAATGCATTACTTTATTTACTTGAAAAAGTAATCTGATTACATAACTCACGTTATGCATTACCCGAAACATTGCATATGAAGCAATTATTGAGTGTGCATTGTTTTGAACATGTTTTTTTTTACTATGGGTGTTGTATTTACGTTACTACCAAACCAAAATAGGTAATTTCTTAACATGCATCAGAAGAGCTCAGTATCTTTGTAACACAATCCAGCTTGAGGAAAGTAGTGCACTCATGTACTGTATGCAGCGTCGCATCAGGCTTGCCTTGTGATTGAATTTGACTCCTGTGCGCTCTAAAAACTAATTTTAGCCGAGTCACACAGCGGGGATCACTAAACACATGCAGGGGGATAGACGCAGGCTTTGGGAGTCAGTACAGAGCTCTTATTTCGTCAGACAGGGTTGAGAGAAAGACAACTGCTCCTGTGTGAAATGACATTAGCTTGTGATGTGTGATTCATTCAAGACCTTTAGTCACTGCAAACCCTAATAAGTTGGCAGAACTCAATTTTTTGTACGTTAAACACTTAATTTCAACATTTATTCTCCTTATGCATTCTGACGCAATACATGCTAGAGATTTGCCGCACTTATACAGTTTATGTTCAGCTTATTATAATCATTTACCGAGTTCACTTAACTTTTTTATATTAGGTACAATACACTTTCAGTAATATTTGAGTGGAAATAATTCATTTAATTCAGGTTTACAGTGTTTCTCTGGAACTGCACTGAAATAAATGTGGTGCAGGATTTACTTTGAAGCAGCTTTCACTCAATTGCTATTAATTCTCACAAATAATTACAAAGGCAAGTAGCACAATTAAACATAAAATTATGAAGTAGACAGACTGAAATGGTATTTTAATATGGATGCATTACTTCACTGTAAAAAATAACCATGATTTTAACAGTAAAAGACTGTAAAAATGCTGCGGTGAAAAACTGTCAATTGGTTTACAGAAAGTTTCCGTACTATATACGGTGAATAACTGTAATAGATCTAACAGTATATTTGATGTAATTTTACGGTAAAATACCGTTAAATTCACAGTTTTTGGAAGTGAAAAATAACAATTCATTGTAAAATTTACAGTGAAAAACGTAAATTGACATTCCCACAATTCCCTGCGTGACACTTCACATTTGATATATTTTCGTTGAAATAACTCTGTTTCTTCTTAGTTTTTTTCTAATCAATTAAGTACATTAGGGTTTTATGTTACATCTAATGTTGTTAAATTAATGTTTATTGCATTTTTAAAATGTCATGCATGTTACCATGATGGTGTTTAGTGTGTGAATGACACTGTGTGCACCTTCTATATGTTAGTGTTGTCCTTCTCAGCTTGTGGAAAAACTGCTAGTGATGAACTCTGATTCATCATGTGACTCTCATCACCACTGTGTTTGGTGACTGTCAGTGTATTATAAAGACACAAAACAGATATTAGTACTTCGTTAGGTTGGTAAATTAACATATCAGTTAATGAAATGCGTTATTTTACCGTAAAATATATATTTTTTTTTACGTTGCTACTGTATTTTTTACGGTAAAGTTCTGGCAACCACAGCTGCTGGTTTTTTACCGTAAATTTTTCTGGGATTTTTTTTACAGTGTTGAGTGAGAGTAAAAACTGTCCTTAATATTCATATTGCAAGTTTTAAAAGTAACAAAAGTGTTTAATGAATGGTTTTCACAAGCATAAATTACCTTATGGTGATTACATTTTACATAGAAGTGCATTACTCATTTGCAGTGTTAAATAAGCTTCAGTTGAGTGTCATTTGACTCGCTTTGATGAAGAAAAATATTTTTAATAAGTCATGATCACGAGTGAAATGTGTACTTTGTGCTTTTAAGGTCTATAAATAAAATTTATAAATGCATAAATACTCCAATAATAATAATGAAGTAAAATTATTCAGGTACACAAATTATCAAACAAAGTTGTTTTTCAGGTTTCAGCGTTCTGATCAATGGACCGGCCAATCGTGATAAGGCCCCCTCCTCAGAAAAACAAGTTCTAACCGTTTATCTGTTTATGTCACGTACAAATACACACTTTATATGAAGATAAACGGCTCATTCATAAAGAGCTCCATACATTCAAACTTATAGAGCTATTAAAGGTGTATATTAACCACAGTACAGAGCCAAGGTCAAGTTCCAAATCTGTGTGCATCACGCTGAGCGTCCTGTGTTTGTTTTGATCTGGAACTGGATTACGTCTGAAAGCGTCTGATCCCTTGAAGTGCATCCGATAAACTTTACCTGGAGGTCAGATTGACAGCTGAAAAACAGGATGTGCTATCTCTCGTTTTACGTGCAATTACCAGCCTCACTGTCACTGTTTGTCTCTCAATAACAGGACACTGGATCAACAACCATTCTGCTGAGATTTTCAAACGCTCTTATCAACAGAAACAGGAGAAAAGTGCTGGATAGAGGCTGTTACTGATATCACAGATCTGATTTACTGAACAGAACAGAACAAAAACAATACAACAACACATTTTCACAGTTTTATAGGTAATGCACTGCCGTTCAAAAGATTTTTTAATGTTCTTAAATAAGTCTCTTCTGCTCGCAAATGCTGCATTTATTTGATCAAAAATACAGAAAAATAGTGAAAAATAGTGAAATATTATTATAATTTAAAATAGCTGTTTTATATGTGAATATACAGTAAGCTGTTATTTATATCCAGTGATCAAAGCTGAATTTTCAGCATCATTACTCCAGTCTTCATTGTCACATCCTTCAGAAATCATTCTAATATGATGATTTGATGCTCAAGAAACATTTTTGATGTTCATGTTTGTGGAAATCATGATGGATTTAATTTTTCATGATACTTTGGTGAATAGAGTGGCATTTATTTGAAATAGAAACATTTTTAACATTATAAATGATTTTTTGATCAATTGAACGTGTCCTTGTTGTATAAAAACATATTTCTTTTAGAAGTTGAAGCAACATTCATGCACACTTGAAAGCAAAGCCCCTCAGCATTGTTATTTTGAAGGTAAAGTTCATGTCGACCTTGTCATGTTGATGTATTGCAATCAAAAACACAAATTCATATTCATAGATTGTACACCAGAAACAATGATAAGCATGAACATCACTGGATTCATTCATTGGCCGTGTGCCTTGGACTTTCTTGTTCTCTGAGTTTTGCATTCAGAGTTTTGCTTGAAGTGTCTGGAAGTGTTTAAGTGTGTCCGTATGACCGTAAGACCGAAACACAAAGTCCTGCCAGGTCCGTGAATACCAGTGAAAGCCTTTGAAAAAGATGAGGCAAGAGCCAGTGATGGAGAGCATCACGATCACACAGCGAAGGGCGGCCCTCGTCTCTCATGTGACTCTGTGTTCCAGTATTTGTATAACATGTTCTGTTGCGCTGGCCAATACTAGAGTTCAAGAACACTGTAGTTCCCAATTGCTTAAGAAGATGTTTATGAATGACATCTGCTGCTAAGATGACGGCACATGCTAGTGGATGAGTTGAATCAACTCCACAGCAACTACATCAATTTATCCACTAACCATTCAGAAACGTCCAGTTTCATTCTAAAAGTTGTAACTTCTTCCTGAGTCTCTCCATCAGTGTCGACTCCGGTTTGAACAATGTAAGGCTGAACACCGTTACTGATAATCCTCATTTTGGCTGCGTGAGATTCTCCAGCTTTGTTGTTGTTGAGCTGTTAAAGCTCCGCCCTCTTCTGGAAAGGGGGCTGGGAGCAGCAGCTCATTTGCATTTAAAGGGACATACACAAAAACGGTGTGTTTTTGCTCACACCCAAATAGGGGCAAATTTGATCTGTGTGGTATTTTGAGCTGAAACTTCAGACACATTCTGGAGACACTTTTATTATATCTTGTGAAAGGGGCATTATAGGACCCCTTTAAAAAGTTAAATAAGCTTCATTGGAGTGTAATTTGACTTAATGTCAAAAAAATATTTTTAATTTTAAGTCATGATCATGAGCGAAATATGTGCTTTTATGATCTATAATTTATAAATGCGCAAATACTCTCACCCTAAAAAAATAATGAACTTAAATTTGGGTCAAATATGGACAAACCCAACCGTTGGGTTAAAAATTTAATTAAAAAATGTAACCCAATGGTTGGGTTTGTCCATTTTTGACCCAAATTTAAGTTGAAACAACATAGCATTTTTTTGTCAAATAAAAGACAAAATACCAAAAAGTATAATAATGAAGTATAATTGTACGATAGGCCACCATATCGGCATCAGCTGATATGTTCATTTTTAATGTTATCGTTATCAGCCTTATACACTTAAAATGTTTGGTTAAAAACAACCCAAGTTGGGTTGAAAATGGACAAACCCAGCGGTTGGGTTAAATGTTTGCCCAATGTGCTGGGTAGTTTTATTAAACCCAACTACTGATTAAAAATGACTATATGTCTGGCTTAAAATGAATCCAAAATAGGTGAGAAATTAAAAATCAGACACATAATTACTAGAGGCAACAATAATAATCAAAAGCTGTACATTTATTAATAAGCAATTTAATAAATGTTTATTGTTTATTATTCATTATCTTATTAATAAATGCTAATTTCCAGCATATTTTGGGTTCATTTTAAGCAAGCAATACAGTAATTTTTATACAACAGCTGAGTTAAATAAAAACTACCCAGCAGGTTGGGCAAACATTTAACCTAACTACTGGGTTAAAACAACCCAAATGCTGGGTTTCTCCATTTTCAACCCAACTTGGGTTGTTTTTAACCCAGCATTGTTTAGAGTGTAAGAAAATTTGGCCAATATATTAAAACCGATAAATAATGGATTTTTTCCTTCAGTTGAGACACTTCAGATGCAAACTGTCTGCCATGATGGTTATGAATTGCTTGAAATATGATTAAAATCACTTCAAAAAGGAAAATACAGTAACGTACAACATGTACAGCACAAATATGTCATATAAGCTACATAATATTATAATGAGAACATTATAATTCTGTGCTGAGACTTTTGTTTTTGTAATCAGACTCTCAAAAATTATATGAAAAATCTTGAATATATCGGTTATCGGCTTAAATATAAAGAATTATCAGTATTGGACAAAATTTTCATATCAGTGCATCCCTAATAATTACACTGAAAAAAAAACTGATGTAGGGTTTAATGTAAAACTCTGAATTTGCTAAATTAAACAAAAAATCACAAGTAACATATTGAATTAATGATCAAATTTTAAAGTAGAAAGACTGAAATAGTATTTTCTTGTCACACATACTCCAATAATCCTGGGTTTTATTCACAGCTTTCGCTTTTTTATTTTTACTGATTTTTAAAGTGTATTTTTACGTTTAAAAAAAAAAACCATAAAAAAAAAGAACGAGATCAATGCATTTCCACTGCTGTCTTAAAGAGATGATGATAGATTTGCTCTATTCCAGGAGCTTCATTTGCATGCATGACCTCAATTTTGCTCCAAAAAGTCTGCGAACAAGGGCCAACTTCTTAGAAATCGTCAAATGAAAACAATAAAGCATTAAATTACTGCAGGTTTAACTTCCAGTCAGAAAGCGAGGGCAACTGCTTGAGGATATAGTACAATGTAAATAGTTTGGTGGTTGATTCATTTTGAATCCCAAACAGATGCTAGTTTTGATAGTAAACAATACAGAAATGAGTGGATCACTTCAGAAAGCATCCTTATGTACATCCAATCTTTAACAGCAGAACATCATGTTGGTGTGTTCACTACTGTGTGTTTGCTCTTATAAGGCCGCACTTCTTATTTCATTTCAATAGGTGACTTTATTCGAAGAATTCAGTTTTCTGAATCTGAATTCTCAGAACGGTCATGCTTGATCTGTTTCAGTCCACTGCTATTATTTCTGTAGCCAATGTCAAAGACATAGCCCGTTTTTATGTGATTCATTAACTTCAAAGCTCTGGTATGGACCTGTTCTGTAAAAATTGCTTTATAAGTTTGAACACTTTCTCAATAACTGCTTAGAAATGCCACAGGTCAAATCTTTATAGATGGACATATTCACACAAGTATGACAATACTGGGAACATCCTGTCATGTTCTTAAAACTATTTTTAGACTTTGTTTTGCCAACAGTCTGAGAGAAACTTGTTTCAGTGTGATATGAGGGCTGTTTATTATGTGACACTTTTGGTTTCCTGGCCTCCCATCCTATACAAATACAGTCCAGAAACTTCTGTTCATTGGTGCGATGAAAACAAGCCTCAAAATTCACTTATATGGATGTAATGGATGGATTGTTATTTTTGCACTTTATAAGTAGTAAGAAAGCAAACCAACATGTAAATATGAAACTGCTTGTTTGTTTATTCAGTATTAAAGAAAGTAGGATAAATTAGCATAATAATAAGCTAGCCATGTCCCTACACCCTGTTTTACAATGTTTATATTGATAAATATCACAACACACTACGGATTCTCACATTTTACGTTTTATTCTTCAATTTTATAACGAGAAATTACTCAAAAAGTACATATATTTGTTATTAAAGAGCTCCCTCATCTGGCTGACGATAAATCTAGCCGCGCAAACGTAAGGTGTGATTGATCACAGCTTCCACCAATGAAAAGAAAGATCGTCACCGTCGCTGGCGAATCTAAACCAATGGGAATCGCAAGAAGCGACGAATGGGGCGGGACTTCAGCCATTTGCGGCCGCCAACGTTGTTGTTGGAGGAGAAGTCGATTCAAGAAGCCATTACGCTGCGCAATTGTGTCAGGACAAAAAACTTACTATTTTTACGTATTCTACGCAATTTTATAAAACCCCTGCGTCCAATTAAAAACGTAATGGCATCTCAGGCCAAAAAGAGAAAAACTAATTTCTCCGAAAGGGAGGTGGAGATCATCGTGGAGGAGATGGAGAAACAAAAACACATTTTGGTCAATCACTTTAACGCGGGCGTCACGCACATCGCTAAGAACTGCGCGTGGATGGAGATTCTGAAGCGCGTGAACGCCGTCAGCACCTGTCTGCGCGAGCTCGCCGAGGTCAAGAAGAAATGGTCCGATCTCAAGACGGAGGTGCGGCGCAAAGTGGCCCAGGCGCGCGCAGCCATGGAGGGAACGGGCGACTGCACCACCGTGCCCGTGATCCTGACCTCCATGCAGCAGCGCATCTGCAATCTGCTGGGAGAAGCGACCATCATCAGCCTGCCTGCGGCGGAAGCAGGCGCGGAGATTGCGGTGCCCATCAGCTCCGCAGCCACAGTCACGTTAACGCAAAGTAAGACACTAGCGTTACCGCTGCGTAACTTTAAATGCGTAGAATCTAAAAGAGCCCGACTTAACACTTTACTTCCGTTATTTTCACCTGGTAAAAACACTTTACGCCATGAACTACAGGAAAAAATAGATTTTAACTATAGATTTCATAATACTTCCCACTTGAACAATCACAAAATTCTTTTTTTTTTTTTCTTCTGAAATGTTGTTTTAATATGCAAAAGAGATATTATCTTTGTGCGGTCTTCATTTGGGGTCTTTGGGGTCTCCAGAGACACCAGGCAACAAAATGTAATTTTGTAACAAAATACTTGTTTTTTTAAACAAATGTAATTTTACTCTGTTTATTAATGTTTTCACTCCACATTTGTGCAGTTTTTGGAGGATTTATCATATTTTTTTTTAATTTATATAAATAAATTAAAACAATTAAATAGTTTTTTTATACAAAAACCGCTTTTTATGTAAAATTCACTTTATAAAAGACCCATATTTCTATTTCTAATTTCATTCATGGGGATAACATGGATAATTTGACATGGTTTAGTTTAAGATTTTTGCCCATCTTTTGGAAAATGCAGTTTTAAAAGTGAAAAAAAAAACACATCACTTTATCCAGTAGATGGCAGCAGAGCTCCACTATGTGCTGTTTGACTGACTGAAAGACATCTTTTCACAAGTTTTTTTTTTCAGTTGGATTCATATCTAAATATTCTGAAATCACAATTATAACAATAAAGGCTACTTTTTGTCAAAGTTTATTATTTTTTGTAATGAAATATCAGTTTTTCTATACTGTTACATTATGATGAGACTCCACTTAGAAACTGGACAAAATTCATCCTCAAAATCAACATTTTTGGGGAAAAAAATGCTTAACTTTGTCAAAAAGTAATTTTTATTGTCATAATTGTGATTTTCATTTTATTTAGATATAAATCCAACTGAAAATACTTGTGAAAAGATGTCTTTCAGTCAGTCAAATAACACATAGCATATAGTGGAGCTCTGCAGCCACCTACTGGTAAAAGTGATTTATTATTTTTTTTTTTTTACTTTTAAAACAGCATTTTCCAAAAGATGGGCAAAAATCTTACACTAAACCATGTTATCCCCATGAATGAAAGTTAGAAATGTGGGTCTTTTATAAAGTGAATTTTACATAAAAAGCTGTTTTTTTATATATATAAAAAAAAATATTTATATAAATTTAAAAGATAAGACAAATCCTCCAAAAACTGCACAAATATGTAAACAGATACATTAATAAACAGAGTAAAATTACATTTGTTTTTTAAAAAACAATTAATTTGTTACAAAATTACATTTTGTTGCCTGGTGTCTGTGGAGACTTTTTTTTTTACACTAACATAAAAACAATATATCACTCCAATTTTTTATTTTATTTGTAGTTCTAGAAAGTGTTAACAACTGTAACAACAAAAGTTTCATGTCATTTGGACAAAGAGAACATTTTTTAAAATTTGAGCAAACATCGTTTGGTGTCTAAAAAGACCCCAAACACCCTATAAGGGTTAAATATGCACTCATTTGCAGTGTTGGGTGTAATTAAATACTGTCATTTAATTACTTTTCCCTTGAAAACGTAAAGTAAGGCATTAGGGGAGAGTGGGGTAAGATGAACCAGTGGGTAAGTTGACCCACCCCCCTGTATCTTGGCAACCGTACCATTTTATTGTCATGTGACCATATATTTTAAAACCACTCATCATTTCTTTCAGACTGTGAAAAGGAGAAGCACATGTGAGGAGTGGAAGTGCTTGTTACTTTAAAAACTGTTTTTGGCTTGTAAAAGTAAAATTTTAACATTTTAGATGTTTCTTCAAAGCAAATTTGTCCAGGTCTAAAAATATTTATGATGCATATTGGTGATTTAGCGACGTATAAAACAATGCAAGTCATTTAGCTAAATATTATTCTGAATTGGTAAGAAAGCTAGCTTTTCCTAAATTGGCAGCTGTGGGGCAAAGTGAGCCAAATGCTGTGGGGTAAATTGAGCCAACGTTTTAACTTACCCCACCATAAGGCAATGAATTTAAGTTAAATCTGTAATATAAACTGGTGTCATTTCAATGTAATATTACGCGACTGGTTAAGTTTATATTTATTTTCGAGTGTATAAGTACACCAAATCCTTCTCTGATATGAACCAGAGGATGTTTAATCATATATATCTTTCCACCTGTCGACCATGTTAGGCCATTAGAGACTACATGGCAGAAAAACTACCATGTCAAGAACCTTTTGACTAAAATTTTTTAGTTTCAGTGACATTTATTCATTCTTATTTAGCTTTAATTTAAATTTACTCAACAAACTCTCTGTTTAGTCTGTTTATGGGAAAGTTACAAGTTTGATGTTCAACATATTGTTTCAGAAATGCAAACATACTGAAATTTCAACTTCATTTGGTTGGTTTTTTGTTGTTTAATTTAGCTTTAAAAATAAATGTTAAATGCATTTACAAAAAATATTTGTAAAAAGAAATCTGATTATTAAATTAGTTTTTAAAATAAGTACATTATCTTTAAAATTTCCCATGGGTTTGATTCAGATTCAGTTAGATGGTCAGTTTACACCCACCTACTGACTCGGCTCAACTTACCCCTAAACTGGGGTAAATTGAGCCAGAGGAACACTTTTTTTTTTTTTTTTAAGAAGCTATATTTTTAGAACCCTTTGTCATAGATGCATTCTGATAATTTAAAATGATAGGAAACATCCTGAAATTACTTTAAATACTTCCATTGTACTTCTGCCTCATTTTCCCTTATCTTGAGGACCAAAGTGTGACCAAAAAGTGGCTAATATTTCTTTAATTTTATTAGTTACTTCTGATGTAATTGCATTAAATACTGTATAGACTATAGAACAATAATATACAAATTTAACATTAATGTTTTTCAAAATGTATGTTTTTAATGTAACCTCCATTTAAATGCTTAAATCCGTAATTAATGAATGATAATCTATGGAAATTTATCCAACACTGCTAATTTGCATAATTAATCTGAGCATTCCTATTTCATTTTGTTGACATATTTGAATTAAAGGTTTCTCTTTTTACCACTTCATAAATCAGAAAATTTGTCAACAGCCGGAAAAAAAGGAATACAATTTTATATAAATCAGGCAAAATATAGTAGTCAACATTTGAAGTGGATCAAAACTTTATCAAAGTTGTCCTAAAACCTTCTTCTTAGGACAACTTAGTTTTTAGGACAAATTTGAATAACTTTTTTGATCCACTTCAAATGTTGACTATATAAATGAAAAAAACTCTCTGTAAAAACCTTCAGAATATAGATTCTGATGAAAGATTTCTGAGGAAAAAATAACATATTTTGAGAAAACGACCATTTTATAATTTAAATTTTGAGTTTACACTTTTACAAATGCATTTCGATGCCGTATAAATGTGATTGTCTCTTCACAGGTATTCAACCAGCGGCTGCAGCAGCATGTGAGATCAAAACTCTTGAAGGTATGGTTTTACTTTTACACATAATTTTCTGTTTTTAAAATATTAAAGTCGAAATTAAATGGAAGTTGTGATAGACATAATTATATGTAAGTGAAACGGTTACTGGAACAAGAACAAATGTAAGGTGGCGCTTGAGTTTGTCCGTGGGGATTTGATTAGATGGTTCTGGTTTGCTATAGAGTGCAACAGTCAGGTTCCAAAAGTAAAAACTCCATGCATTTTATCCACATTTTTAATGATCACTTATAAACCTTTTACTACAACCTTACTGTGAACTACAAGATTGTTAATTGATGGTATTTGCTTCTGTTGAAGCCATCAGCCTGCATTATTTCAGCTTATTTTTTAAATAATCATGTTTAGCAGTGGAATTCCTGGTGAAAAACTACATTACCCATGATGCTGTACAGAAAATTACTCCAATCAGTGAGTCAAAAAAGCAACATGCTCCAAAATAGCTCTTTAGCTCCATCCTCTCCCATGAAGCACTGCGAATGACATAATCGAGTGATTCTTGCGGAAGCTCAAATGTGATTCGTAACACGAGAATGAACCTCATTGGTTCTTGCGGAAGCTCAAACGTGATGCGTAACGCGAGAATGAACCTCATTGGTTCTTGAGGAAGCTCAAACGTGATGCGTAACACAAGAATGAACCTCATTGGTTCTTGCGGAAGCTCAAATGTGATGCGTAACACGAGAATGAACCTCATTAGTTCTTGCGGAAGCTCAAACGTGATGCGTAACACGAGAATGAACCTCATTGGTTCTTGAGGAAGCTCAAACGTGATGCGTAACACGAGAATGAACCTCATTGGTTCTTGAGGAAGCTCAAACGTGATGCGTAACGCGAGAATGAACCTCATTGGTTCTTGCGGAAGCTCAAATGTGATGCGTAACACGAGAATGAACCTCATTGGTTCTTGCGGAAGCTCAAACGTGATGCGTAACGCGAGAATGAACCTCATTGGTTCTTGCGGAAGCTCAAATGTGATGCGTAACACGAGAATGAACCTCATTGGTTCTTGAGGAAGCTCAAACGTGATGCGTAACGCGAGAATGAACCTCACTGGTTCTTGAGGAAGCTCAAACGTGATGCGTAACACGAGAATGAACCTCATTGGTTCTTGAGGAAGCTCAAACGTGATGCGTAACGCGAGAATGAACCTCACTGGTTCTTGAGGAAGCTGAAACGTGATGCGTAACACGAGAATGAACCTCATTGGTTCTTGCGGAAGCTCAAACGTGATGCGTAACACGAGAATGAACCTCATTGGTTCTTGAGGAAGCTGAAACGTGATGCGTAACACGAGAATGAACCTCATTGGTTCTTGAGGAAGCTGAAACGTGATGCG
Source organism: Chanodichthys erythropterus (assembly GCF_024489055.1). Lineage (NCBI taxonomy): Eukaryota > Metazoa > Chordata > Actinopteri > Cypriniformes > Xenocyprididae > Chanodichthys > Chanodichthys erythropterus. The sequence goes on from NC_090229.1 coordinate 4,418,934, forward strand.
TAACGCGAGAATGAACCTCATTGGTTCTTGAGGAAGCTCAAACGTGATGCTTAACACAAGAATGAACCTCATTGGTTCTTGCGGAAGCTCAAAGGTGATGCGTAACGCGAGAATGAACCTCAATGGTTCTTGCGGAAGCTCAAATGTGATGCGTAACGCGAGAATGAACCTCATTGGTTCTTGAGGAAGCTCAAACGTGATGCGTAACACAAGAATGAACCTCATTGGTTCTTGAGGAAGCTCAAACGTGATGCGTAACACAAGAATGAACCTCATTGGTTCTTGCGGAAGCTCAAAGGTGATGCCTAACGCAAGAATGAACCTCATTGGTTCTTGAGGAAGCTCAAACGTGATGCGTAACACGAGAATGAACCTCATTGGTTCTTGCGGAAGCTCAAAGGTGATGCCTAACGCGAGAATGAACCTCATTGGTTCTTGAGGAAGCTCAAACGTGATGCGTAACGCGAGAATGAACCTCATTGGTTCTTGCGGAAGCTCAAATGTGATGCGTAACACGAGAATGAACCTCATTGGTTCTTGAGGAAGCTCAAAGGTGATGCGTAACACAAGAATGAACCTCATTGGTTCTTGGGGAAGCTCAAACGTGATGCGTAACACGAGAATGAACCTCATTGGTTCTTGAGGAAGCTCAAACGTGATGCGTAACACGAGAATGAACCTCATTGGTTCTTGAGGAAGCTCAAACGTGATGCGTAACGCGAGAATGAACCTCATTGGTTCTTGCGGAAGCTCAAATGTGATGCGTAACACGAGAATGAACCTCATTGGTTCTTGCGGAAGCTCAAACGTGATGCGTAACGCGAGAATGAACCTCATTGGTTCTTGCGGAAGCTCAAATGTGATGCGTAACACGAGAATGAACCTCATTGGTTCTTGAGGAAGCTCAAACGTGATGCGTAACGCGAGAATGAACCTCATTGGTTCTTGAGGAAGCTCAAACGTGATGCGTAACACGAGAATGAACCTCATTGGTTCTTGAGGAAGCTGAAACGTGATGCGTAACACGAGAATGAACCTCATTGGTTCTTGCGGAAGCTCAAACGTGATGCGTAACGCGAGAATGAACCTCATTGGTTCTTGAGGAAGCTCAAACGTGATGCTTAACACAAGAATGAACCTCATTGGTTCTTGCGGAAGCTCAAAGGTGATGCGTAACGCGAGAATGAACCTCATTGGTTCTTGCGGAAGCTCAAATGTGATGCGTAACGCGAGAATGAACCTCATTGGTTCTTGAGGAAGCTCAAACGTGATGCGTAACACGAGAATGAACCTCATTGGTTCTTGCGGAAGCTCAAAGGTGATGCCTAACGCGAGAATGAACCTCATTGGTTCTTGAGGAAGCTCAAACGTGATGCGTAACACAAGAATGAACCTCATTGGTTCTTGCGGAAGCTCAAAGGTGATGCGTAACACAAGAATGAACCTCATTGGTTCTTGGGGAAGCTCAAACGTGATGCGTAACACGAGAATGAACCTCATTGGTTCTTGCGGAAGCTCAAATGTGATGCGTAACACGAGAATGAACCTCATTGGTTCTTGCGGAAGCTCAAATGTGATGCGTAACACGAGAATGAACCTCATTGGTTCTTGCGGAAGCTCAAACGTGATGCGTAACACAAGAATGAACCTCATTGGTTCTTGAGGAAGCTCAAACGTGATGCGTAACGCGAGAATGAACCTCATTGGTTCTTGAGGAAGCTCAAACGTGATGCGTAACACGAGAATGAACCTCATTGGTTCTTGAGGAAGCTCAAACGTGATGCGTAACACGAGAATGAACCTCATTGGTTCTTGAGGAAGCTCAAACGTGATGCGTAACGCGAGAATGAACCTCATTGGTTCTTGAGGAAGCTCAAACGTGATGCGTAACGCGAGAATGAACCTCATTGGTTCTTGAGGAAGCTCAAACGTGATGCGTAACGCGAGAATGAACCTCATTGGTTCTTGAGGAAGCTCAAACGTGATGCGTAACACAAGAATGAACCTCATTGGTTCTTGAGGAAGCTCAAACGTGATGCGTAACACAAGAATGAACCTCATTGGTTCTTGCGGAAGCTCAAAGGTGATGCGTAACGCGAGAATGAACCTCATTGGTTCTTGAGGAAGCTCAAACGTGATGCGTAACACGAGAATGAACCTCATTGGTTCTTGCGGAAGCTCAAACGTGATGCGTAACACGAGAATGAACCTCATTGGTTCTTGAGGAAGCTCAAACGTGATGCGTAACGCGAGAATGAACCTCATTGGCTCTTGTTGAAGCTCAAACGTGATGCGTAACACGAGAATGAACCTCATTGGTTCTTGCGGAAGCTCAAACGTGATGCGTAACGCGAGAATGAACCTCATTGGTTCTTGAGGAAGCTCAAACGTGCTACGTAACGCGAGAATGAACCTCATTGGCTCTTGTTGAAGCTCAAACGTGATGCGTAACATGAGAATGAACCTCATTGGTTCTTGTGGAAGCTCAAACGTGCTGCTTTTTATGAACTTTTTGAAGCGTCAAAGTGGTAGCTGTCAATGAAATCTCTCAGATTTCATTAACAATATCTTCATTTGTGTTCCGAAGATGAATGAAAATTTGGGTGAACTATCCCTTTAAGATGTGTGATATTATGCCCCTGCAGCTGAGACGACGTACCACACACTGGAGGAGGGCATGGTGGAGTATTGCACCACCGAGACGCCCGTGACCGTCACTGCAGAGGCGCCGGTGGAGATGCTGGCAGCGCAGGCCGAATGTTCCGCCAAACCTCAGGAACTGAAGAGCCGCATCGCACTCAACTCAGCCAGACTGCTCCAGGAGCACCGCGTCACCAACCTGCACGTGCGCGAGATCGCCCAGCACCTGGAGAACCAGAACGACCTGCTCCAGATGATCCGGCGCTCGCAGGAGGCCCAGGCCTGCGCTCAAGAGAGACAAGCCCAGGCTCTGGAAGGCACGCAGGCCGCTCTGCTGGCTCTCATTCAGATGTTCAGACCGGCTCTGAAGGACCTGAGAAAGTTTCTGCAGAACGCTAACAGCCTGAACACGGCGACCGCCACAGAAACTGGAGAAGGAGTGGAAAACATGTCGGCGAAGCCTGAAGACAGACAGTAGAGCAGAACGTGTGACAGGTCTGGTCTAGAATAGACTGTAAATTATTGTACAGCACGGTGCCTCAAAGAGTTTGTGCTTGTATGTGTGAATGTTTCAGGGATAAAGTGAAATGAGGACTTTTACTAGCGTTTTAAAGAAGTGGCCAAAATCTAAATATCCAAAATGTACGTTTTACTTTAAAAAGAGCCTTTTTTTTTAAATTTAGTTTGAAGTGAAACATCTTTTCAGTTTAACTTCAACTGTGGGTTTTATTTTTACATTTGGTTCCTTAAAAAACAAATAGATGGCAATGAATTTGACATGATTTTCTACATTTTGTTTATTTAATTGATCCTAAAATGAACAAAAGCATTGCATGCAGTGAATGCAAACTCTAAAACACAAATCAGAGATGTACAGAAAGCACACTTTCTCCTATTTATGTACTGATGGCTCCTTTTACAGGTGAGGCCTTGGAAGACTTTGTGGAGGATTTTGTTTCTTTAGTTTTTGACAATAACATTTTTATTTATGTATGTTAAATAAAGAAACTCTCCACACATGTATGAGTCTATATTTGTGTTTTATTGATGCTAAAGCCTCCTTATTTCCCTGTGATCGAAAGTCCAGATCTCCGACAGGCTTTACTATCAATATATCCATGTACAGTCCAAGGCGTCACGTTATTGCTTGACAAAACACAAGTATTTTTTTAAGGTATTTGTATTTTACTCAAATATTAATGAAACTGAATAACTATTTTTACTTAGTTATGCTGTTGTATATTTTTAATCTCAGTCTCTTGGTCCATTTATTTTTTTAAAAGTTTTTTTTTTTTTTACTTTGCGGTAGGACTACATATCTACAATTATGTTTTTATTTTGATTATATGTTGTTAATTTTACTTTGAATCAATCCCTACTACACTCAATATAATATAATTTCCTTTTTTGGGGGGTTGTTTTGCTACGGTTTTTGAGTTGCAGCTTTCATCTAGTTTACTTTACTGCCACTAGAGGGAGACAAAGTGCGCTATATTTCATGAAGAAATTAGCTTTTTTCTTCAGTTCTTCTTGGTGGAAGGGGGAAAAATCTTTGTGTGTTTGTGTATATATACACACTGCCCTCCAAAAGTTTGGAAACGCCCTAGAAAAGTGGGGTTTTGGACAATATTGGCATGAATCCTTTTTAATTTGTGGTAATTTTGCACTGATAAGGGACAACACAAACTACGAAAACATATTTTATTACATAAACAGTTTATACATAGAAAAAAACTTCCAAAAATATCCACCGTTAGCAGCTCACTGACCTAAACTAAATGGTTCATTGTATTCTAAACTTAATTGGCAATCAATTGTTGAAGCTATTAAGGTGTGCTGACCCCAAAATCTGTTACAAACCTGGGCCAAGTTTAAACCAGTAACCAGCATCACAGCTGGCAAAGGGACGTGTCTGACTTTGATATGTATATATTGCCATTATTATGTAATCAAAATGAAAATTGTTATTGCTGGTCTTCAATGATAATGTCAAGTTACTGTAATGTATTTGCACCAAAAAATAAGGATTTATGCTAATATCGTCCAAAACCACACTTTGCCATGGGTGTTTCCAAACTTTTGGAGGGCACATATATATATATATATATATATATGGCATACAAAATAAAAGTTTGAGTTTGCATAATATATGTGAGTACTGTGTGTAATTAATATATATATATTATATATATATATAAATACACACAAATTACTGTATATATTTAAGAGAAATATGTTATGTACAATATATATATATAAATTATATAAAAATATACATAAATACATATACTTGTAAATATTTCTCAAATATATACATAAATGATTGTATTTATATATACATAGTAATTACACAGTACACCCGCATATATTATGCAAACTGAAACTTTTATTTTGTATGCTATTATTTATATATATATATATATATATATATATATATATATATATATATACATATATAAATTGGGAATGAAAATATGCTATCTATTGATATATATAAATCACTGCTGTAAAATCGATTAATTGCGATTAATCGCATCTAACAAAAGTTTCATATATATATATAGAGAGAGAGAGAGAGTGTCTGCATATATATATATATATATATACATTGTGAATGTAAATATGCTATCTATTGATATAATAATCAATATAAATCAGTGCTGTAAAATCGATTAATTGCGATTAATCACATCTAACATAAAAGTTTCTTATATATATATATATATATATATATATATATATATATATATATATATATATATATATATATATATATTAGTGTCTGCATTTATAGACTCGCATATACATAATTATAATAAAATGTATACTCACATATAATATAAACACAATATATATAATGGCGATATATATGGGCGATTATATTACGATTAAACTGATATGTGCCTATATTGAAAAGAAAAAAAAAAAAAAAAAAATATATATATATATATATATATATATATATATATATATATATATATATATATATATATATATATATATATATATATGTTTTTTTAAATAGCCTGAAAGAGACTGTGTGTTTGTTTGTGTGTGTGTGTGTGTGTGTGTGTGTGTGTGTGAGAGTGTGTGTGAGAGAGAGAGAGAGAGAGAGAGAGCGAGAGATGAAGGGCGGTGCTTCCTAATCCCTGTAGAAAAGCTAAACACGCAGTGATCCGGGGGACAGAATCACATCCAAACACCGGAGGCACGGAGGACGGACAGAAACACTAAAGACGTGAGTTCACGCGATCCGCGCTAACGTTTGTAACGTCTGAAAGGTTGACCGTTTCTTCGCGCGCCGCCGCGGCACGTGCACGAGAGAAAATCTGAGGCGTTAGTTTATTCGCGGGTGTGTGAACTAAACAAACCTGACAAGATCAACGTTTTTTTCTAAGTGATAATGAATCATGTTCTTTAAATACAAGTTTATTGATCTCTTAATATGTTAGTGTTCATCTGTTCTCATGTTTGTTGTGATTTGTGTTTTTTCCCCACAGATGATCAATGAAAACATGATCCCACAGAGAGAGTTTCCACTGCCAGATTAAACCGCTTTACAGCGTTCAGCTCCACCGTTGAATTTCTGTCGAGTCAAATAATTCAGAGCTCGAGTTCATGGCGTTTCTAGTCAAGAAGAAGAAGTTTAAGTTTCAGACTCATGTCACTCTGGAGGAGCTGACAGCAGTGCCGTTTGTCAATGGGGTTTTGTTCTGTAAGATCAGGCTGCTGGATGGAGGAGACTTCACTGCGGCATCATCCAGGTAAAACACTTAAGGATCTTCATTTGTTTATTTTTGTAGTTCTGGATCTACAAACAATAGCCTATTGATGGGATGGTGTCAGATGATAATACCATATTCATGGCCTATTTAAAAGATTACAAATGAACTACAACTACAGAAAGTCCTGTAAAGTACCAGTGAACTACCATAGGGGGTTTCTTTCTTTAATGTAAATACTATGGTGCATTAATTTCAGTACCATGGTATATATAAAGTACTGTGATATTGCCATCTAATAGATTATATTGCTACTTGTTGCTCTAAGTACTACAATCTTAAAACGAAAGGTTCTTCCTCATGCATTGTTTAGTATTATTTATATTTTATTCATATTTTGAATTAGGTTTTGTTCTTTATATTTTCTGTTTATTTTAATTGTAATTAAAGTTTTGTTGTGTTTTTTTAATTTCATTAGTTTTTAAAGAAAAATGTCTATAGTTTTTTTTATAAAATTTTGTTTCAGTTTTTGTTATTTTAGCACATCAAGTTAAAATAATTGAAAATGAGAATTTACTTTATTAACTAGCTTAAATAAAATTTAAAGTTTAAGTTTTTATTCATTTTGTTTATTTTATATCATGTAATGACATTTTTTATGGTATAAAAAAGACTTATTTTTATTGTCAAGAAGCATTTTTTTGACTGTAAGATTCTTGATTTGCTATATGATTCAATGAGATTAAAACATTCTTTGTTACAATTTAGAGTCTTCCTAACATTGGTTATAAAGTAACAATTCTAAAGTGTTGTGGGTGGTTGCCAGAGCGTTGCTAAGATGCTTTTTTGCTGATAGGTTATAAAGTAACAATTCTAAAGTGGTTCCCAGGGCGTTGCTAAGATGCTTTTTTGCTGATGGGTTCTAAAGAAACAATTCTAAAGTGTTGTGGATGGTTGCCAGGGCATTGATAAGATGCTTTTTTGTTGATGGGTTCAAAAGTAAACGTTCTAAAGCATTGTGGGTGGTTGCTAGGGTGTTGCTAAGATGTTTTTTTGCTGACGGATTCTAAAGTAACAATTCTAAAGCGTTTTGGGTGGTTGCCAGGACGTTGCTAAGATGCTTTTTTTCCTGATGGGTTCTAAAGTAACAATTCTGAAGTGTTGTGGGTGGTTGCTAGGGCGTTGCTAAGGTGCTTTTTTTGCATGTTGCTGTGTGGTTGATCGGGTATTTAGGAAAGTTGCAGTGCTTCTTTGATGCTTTCTGCATTATTTGAGGAATCATTTATGTCTGTCGAGGACTGATACTAATTAAAGGGCATTGTTCAGATCCCTAACCCTTGACATAAACATAATAGTGATGCTTACCTTTTTTACCAGCTCTACTGATCTGTTTCTCAGTTCAAGACCATCAGCTCGGTTTCTACTGTACTGATCTGCTTGTATGAGACGGTTGCATGAGGATGTCGATCATGGCATGTGATCAGAGGGAAGTGAAGACAGACGCACATGTACAAGATCACTTCCAGATGCAGTGTCTGTTGAATTCTTGTAGTGTGATACTACTGTCTATATTTTCCACTTCATCCTTTTTTAGTGTCATCACCAGCTCAGTAATGGTGATCTTGATCATGCATTTTATTGTTTTCCTTTGTTTACTCGTGACTCAAACACTGTAGACTCTCACATTACAGAAACACTGAGTTTAGGTGTCCTATAAATGGACTAGTAAAGAATGGTTGTAAAGTCAGTCTTAATCTATGCATAATAAAATCTTTATTTGAGTGTGATGATTCACAGGTGGTCAGAAAGCTAGGCTGTTGTTTTTCAGGCTGTCCGGTGTCTTTTCTCCTCTTTGCTCATCACACTCAGAATAACAGGAAAGGCTCACTATCAGTATCACTATCACTATCCTTTGCTATCCGTTTCACCCGTTTCACTTAAAGTGGGCCTCACAACAGCCGCTTGCGCTCGAAAAAGAGCATGCAGCATGTAGCACACACACACCAGGGGCAGAAATTAATGGGTGCTTGGGGCAAAAATGCCACCACAGTTAATAAAAATGCTTCCAGAAACCAAGAAACGGTGCAAAAAAAAGTCTGTATAAGTTCTTGTTTTTAATAGTAATAATCAATATCACAAGAGCAAAAGTGCTGTTTTTCCAGAATATCAGCACGTTTAAAAATGTGATATTGATTTTATACAACAATTCAATAAACAATAAGATAATAGGCAATTAGGTGACTTACATTTTAGACACAATATTGTCTGTTTTGCCAATAAAAATAGTTCCAAACAGTAGAGCCATTGCGCTTCTCATAGCAACACTGTTTCAGTTTCATTACTGCATGAATCAGTGTGTTTGAACGAATCGTTCTAATGAATGACTCAACTCACTCAGTCACTTCTGAATCAGCCATTTTGAATGAATCCTTTGAGTGAATGATTCAGGGACTAACTCATTAAAGGGGCGGTTGTTTATGATTTCACTTTTAACTTTTGCATAAACAACATCTGCAAAGTTACAGCACTCAAAGTTCAATGCAAAGGGAGATATATTTTTTTTTACAGAATTCTCTGTTTAAGGACTACAACAAACCCCAAAATTTACATAAACCCGATTGTCAATTCAACACTGGATTTGCACAAAAGATGAACATGACGGCACATGCTAGTGGATGAGTTGAATCAACTCCACAGCAACTACATCAATTTATCCACTAACCATTCAGAAACGTCCAGTTTCATTCTAAAAGTTGTAACTTCTTCCTGAGTCTCTCCATCAGTGTCGACTCCGGTTTGAACACCGTTACTGACAATCCTCATTTTGGCTGCGTGAGATTCTCCAGCTTTGTTGTTGTTGAGCTGTTAAAGCTCCGCCCTCTTCTGGAAAGGGGGCCAGGAGCAGCAGCTCATTTGCATTTAAAGGGACAAAAAACAGCTTGTTTTTGCTCACACCCAAATAGGGGCAAATTTGACAAGCTATAATAAATGATCTGTGGGGTATTTTGAGCTGAAACTTCACAGACACAATCCAGGGATACCAGAGACGTATATTACATCTTGTGAAAGGGGCATTATAGGTCACCTTTAAATGAAGCATAAACTTTGCCTTTAGTGTTTGTCCATCTGTGACATGAATGAAACACAACTGAGATCTCCATTAAGCCTATTGAGGTATGAATCAGCAACCTCCGAGCAATGCAATTGTTTTGCATGGGATATTCAGCAAGAAAAAGCACTGATTTTATTTCAAAAGTTACATTTTGATGAAAGGACAAACGTTTTGCACTGAGCAGTAAATCATTTGCATTAAGACCAGGAACATGCTTTAAAGTAGTTTTGATTTCATGTTGACTCGACTGAATTTGGCTGAATTGTGGTTGTGGTCTGGCACTGGCTCTCTCATAAACTGACCCAAGCACTCATTTATTTCTTGTCCTTTTAACATTCTCATTCATGTCTCTCACATTCTCCTGTCTCTCTCTCTCTCTCTCTCTCTCTCTCACACACACACACACCTCTCACAGCACATAAAACTGCTTTTGTTTTCAGTTGAATCCTGGGTTGGTTGGCAGGAGGAAGTCAAATGGCAGTGCGTGGAGACAGTAGACGGACAGAGACGTCAGTGAACATGAGTGAGAGGAAGTTTAGATGAGAATGTATTTTGTCTTGCTCACTTTCAGCCGGTTTAGTTTAGCATCCAGCTGTTTGCAGGACTTGAGTTTGTTGATATCCAAACAGAAACATCAGACAGGGAAAGTTGCTTGATGTTTTGCAGGAAGTTTGTTGCTAAATGGGGTGTTTGGATTCACACGGTTTCAGACAGACGACAGGAAAATTAGACAGGAAGCAGGAAGAATGAGGCCATCAGCTTTTTTCTGCATCAGGACAATAAATTAGATGCATTTCCCAATGATATATCTAAATTAATTTATATTGTAATTTAATATTTTATATTTTTCATCTATCTATCTATCTATCTATCTATCTATCTATCTATCTATCTATCTATCTATCTATCTATATATATATATATATATATATATATATATATTTATTGTGTACTTTTATTTTTATGTATTTATTTTTATGTATTTATTTTTAACTTTGACTCTAAGTACATGCTGACTAGAAGAAATAATATATATGTAAAATAATAGTAAATAGTACCAAAATAGCTACTAACAATACAGGTGCTGGTCATATAATTAGAATATCATCAAAAAGCTGATTTATTTCACTAATTCCATTCAAAAAGTGAAACTTGTATATTATATTCATTCATTACGCACAGACTGATATATTTCAAATGTTTATTTCTTTTAATTTTGATGATTATAAATGACAACTAAGGAAAATCCCAAATTCAGTATCTCAGAAAATTAGAATATTGTGAAAAGGTTCAATATTGAAGACACCTGGTGCCACACTCTTATCAGCTAATTAACTCAAAACACCAGCAAAGGCCTTTAAATGGTCTCTCAGTCTAGTTCTGTAGGCTACACAATCATGGGGAAGACTGCTGACTTGACAGTTGTCCAAAAGACGACCATTGACACCTTGCACAAGGAGGGCAAGAGACAAAAGATCATTGCAAAAGAGACTGGCTGTTCACAGAGCTCTGTGTCCAAGCTCATTAATAGAGAGGCGAAGGGAAGGAAAAGATGTGGTAGAAAAAAAGTGTACAAGCAATAGGGATAACCGCACCCTGTAGAGGATTGTGAAACAAAACCCATTCAAAAATGTGAGCGAGATTCACAAAGAGTGGATTGCAGCTGGAGTCAATGCTTCAAGAACCACTACGCACAGACGTATGCAAGACATGGGTTTCAGCTGTCGCATGACAACAACAGACAGCGTCAGAAGCGTCTTGCCTGGGCTAAAGACAAAAAGGACTGGACTGCTGCTGAGTGGTCCAAAGTTATGTTCTGTGCTGAAAGTAAATTTTGCATTTCCTTTGGAAATCAGGGTCCCAGAGTCTGGAGGAAGAGAGGAGAGGCACACAATCCACGTTGCTTGAGGTCCAGTGTAAAGTTTCCACAGTCAGTGATGGTTTGAGGTGCCATGTCATCTGCTGGTGTTGGTCCACTGTGTTTTCTGAGGTCCAAGGTCAACGCAGCCGTATACCAGGAATTTTTAGAGCACTTCATGCTTCCTGCTGCTGACCAACTTTATGGAGATGCAGATTTCATTTTCCAACAGGACTTGGCACCTGCACACAATGCCAAAGCTACCAGTACCTGGTTTAAGGACCATGGTATCCCTGTTCTTAATTGGCCATTAAACTCGCCTGACCTTAACCCCATAGAAAATCTATGGGGTATTGTGAAGAGGAAGATGCGATATGCCAGACCCAACAATGCAGAAGAGCTGAAGGCCACTATCAGAGCAACCTGGGCTCTCATAACACCTGAGCAGTGCCACAGACTGAACGACTCCATGCCACGCCGCATTGCTGCAGTAATTCAGGCAAAAGGAGCCCCAACTAAGTATTGAGTGCTGTACATGCTCATACTTTTCATGTTCATACTTTTCAGTTGGCCATGATTTCTAAAAATCCTTTCTTTGTATTGGTCTTAAGTAATATTCTAATTTTCTGAGATAGTGAATTTGGGATTTTCCTTAGTTGGCAGTTATAATCATCAAAATTAAAAGAAATAAACATTTGAAATGTATCAGTCTGTGTGTAATGAATGAATATAATATACAAGTTTCACTTTTTGAATGGAATTAGTGAAATAAATCAACTTTTTGATAATATTCATATTATATAACCAGCACTTGTAATCAAGACATGCTTTTCTATACTTTTTTTCACAAAGTGAGCACAATGAAGAATTGTAGTTAGTCATTTTCATTTATTTGCACCAATATAACAAGTCATAGCCATAAACAGCATTCTGTACCTGCATATATTGCTACTAAAACATTTTAATAAATGGAAAGCAATGCCTCGCAGGCACTTCTGTAAACATTTTTGGAGAAAATCATTGCATTCTGAATTAATTTATTGAAACTGACAGTTTGAATTGATTCATGAACTCTTAAGACATAAGATAAAAAAAATAGTGTCTGACCTACTTTTAAATGGCTGTAACTTTTGTCAAAATACCTACCAGACACATAAATGCAGATTGTTATACATAGAAATGTAGTATTTTCTATGAATAGTATGGCTCTCATAGGAATGTTGGGTGGGCCGAATCATCGCCTGTCTCAGCCGTTATCCAGCCTCATAATTAGGAGGGTTTGGCCTGCAGTTAAGTTAAAAGCCTCATACGCCTGCATGAGCGCTGGGACAGTATGGCTTTAGAAGGTTTACTAATTTCATACATTGACCAACAGATGATATTTATAGCAGATATGCAGTTATGTAACCATCTGCCAAAAGCCTCTTCATTTGTATTTACTGTAATTCATACTTTTCATGCTGTAACTGTCCTGCCACACGCCTCATGCTTGATTCATGATTCACAAGGAGAATTCACTCAAAATCATATCCGAGAATGTGGCTGAACATGTTGCTTGAATGCGTTTTTAATTTGTGCATTTCTTTTCAGAGTTTCAGAGTATGGATTTTTTTCTAAAATGCTGCATAACAATCTGGGCTGCGTTTCTCAAAAGCATTGTGAGCTAAATTGATCGTCGAGATCATTGGTGGAAATGATTCTACGATCCACTCAGGCTCATGATGCTTTTGGGAAACGCAGTCCTTTCGTTTTAAGGCAGGTCTGCTGTGCCGCCCTTTATGAAAGGTTAACCATAAAAAGCACAAATCACTGGGTGTATGATACCGGCCCTGAAGCCACATGTGCAATATTCCTCTAATTTGTGAAACCTGCATGTTTTACCCAGCATGCTCTGAGTTTGTAAGTCCTGACAGGCTGTAGTTCTGTTTAATCAGGCAGCCGCTGCTGTTACAAGTTCTCATGATTACAGCGCTTCAAAGATGAACGCTTCTGCCACATGCATCGATGAATAATGCAGATATTTCTATTTAAATTAGATTGTTTTAGCTCTAATGCAAAAAATAAACAAACAATAACTGTTGTCAGCAATTTAAATGCAAAAATCTTGTTCAATGCATTTTTGTCAAGGCAATTACAGACATCTCGTTCAGAAATGTTAACTTTTTTTCGTCGTTTAATTTTATTTATGATTTTAAATGACTCTTAAAGGAATGGTTCACCCCAAAATGTAAATTCTGTGCTTTTTTTCTATAGCGCTTTATACAATACAGATTGTTTCAAAGCAGCTTTGCAGTGATAAACAGGAAAAAAATGATTCAATGATGCAAAAAGTGCTCAATTCTGCTGTAAAACCGCTCTAAAAAGACATTAGTAATTGTTCATCTAAAATCAGTTCAGTGTTTCTTCAGATTGGTTCAATAACTGCATAAACCTGATAAATTATGAACTGAGTTCAATTCATCCATAAAGCATTTCTGGAAAAAACAGCGATGTCATCAGTCATCAGTTCTCATCCAATAGTGTAAGTGCATTCATTCAAGTCAGTAATATTGTTAAATATTAAGTTTCCCCAACTAAGCAAGCCAAAAGCGACAGTGGCAAAGAACCCAAACTCCATCCGTGACAGAAATAGAGAAAGAAAAACCTTGCGAGAAATCTCTCCTCTGGCCAGATGAACCAACATGATGCAATGAACAGATGATGCAGTGCATTACAAAAAAACCCTTCAATATTAAATTGTTCAGACTCTGTTCATCTAGATCAGTGGTTCCCAAACTTTTTAGCTTCGAGTACCCCCTGAAGGGATTACCATCCTTCTGCGTACCTCCTCTCTTCCACTTCGACTGCAGTCACACCTTTACCATTAAGGGACAATATTTGCCCCCTAAATTGATTTTCCAGTGCAAATTTTTACTTTTATGAATGACTTTATAAAATAAATAATGTTTAAAATAAAAAATGTTCAATAGAGAAATATGCAATGATGGTAAATCTAAGTAGGCTAAAACTTTTAAATATTAAACTAAAACCGCCACTAGGTGGCAGTGAGTCACTGTTTTTATGAGTGAGTCATTGAATCATTCATTCAGTAACGAAGCAAGTGGCTGTGAATGAATCATTGAATAATTCACTCGCACAATTCGTTCAAAGCTGCAGAATTGTTCGCGAAACATGTGTGTTGTAGTTCTGCTGTGGTTTTCGTTAGAACTATTATTTCATTGCAAAATGGAGTAAATACTGACAGTACTGTGTTTAAAATTTACGTTTTTTGACCTGTTGTATAATAATGTCACGTTTGCAGTCATGTGGATATTTGGGAACAATTGCATTCTTGCTCATCATTAAATACAAGAACTCACACAAAGTATGTTTTTGTATCGAAATTAATCCATTATCTGTGTCTATATTTGTTCTTCATGCGAGTAAGTGCTAAATCCCCACTTTTACAAAGGTGCATTGAGAACGACAGTAATTTAGCGCGATTTAAGGCAGCAGATTCGGCACGCAATCTATCATATGCATGCTGCTTGTGTGGATACAGTCATTTTTGACTGCAAATGATGAGGTAATCTGATTAAATGTACTGGATTTACAGCATTTTGGCAGTTAGAAATGCATGCTCGGTTTTAATTTAAGGTAGATTTAAATGAACTACTCAGCATTTTGTTCGCGTACCCCATTTTGGGAACCACTGATCTAGTTTAAACAACAATATTGTGAATCTAACATGCATTTTTATGTAGGTTCAAAGTAATAGTTCCAGGTCTATTAGTTAAGTAATAAATTTAAACTATTTGCAATAATATATTTTTAAAATATATTCTCTCTTATTTGTTTGTCAAAAATGCAACACATTTCTTGTCTCGTTGCATTCAGTTATGAATTACATTAATCATATCACAATAATAAAATAATAGCATGTTTTCAAAAACTCAAAACTGCAAAATTTCATAAAAATGTTGAGTAGTTTGCATCACTTGGACAAGACTTGATTTGTGGATCTGTGTAAGCAGCAGATCTGGAAACTGTTGACCGTTCGCAGCTGTATCTTCCTGGATCATACGTCTTACATGACATGTTTTCAATGTTTCCATCCACTTATTTTTATGCAATTTTTCAGTTATTGCATAAAAAAACCCTGGATGGAAACGACAAGATGCACATAATTTCTACAAATGTGCATAAATTTGTGCACTCAACTGAAACGGATGTTTTTATCTGATAAGAATAAACTACGATGGAAACTCATTCACTGGATAAATTCATCAATGCGCAGCTAATAACTAATAATAATGTTTTTTTGCCTTTAACAGAGGATGTGATTGGATAACTGGATTAACCAGCGGATCAAGCGCATCCTTTTATGCAATATTCCAAATATGCACATAAGTCTGGATGAAATTATGCACATAAGTCTTGCTATTATTGATGTAAAGTATGCATCATACATGCACATATGCAACATTTCTCTCTTCTTGCCTGTCCTCAATACAGTATCTACACAGAGAGGACATTGTCAGGACTTCAGTCTGTCTAGTCTTTTTATCTCTGCTGTTTACCAGCAACATCAGAGAAGTGGCCAACATCACAAAACAACAGGGATAAGACGCTTCAGATAGGATTCGGCCCCTTGGGAGCGAGAGAAATCCCTTGTTGCAATTAAATTTGAACATTGAACCTCACAAACATAATCTGCTTTGCGTTCTGCACATGTGCATGATGTTTGAAGGCCGTAAACAAGCACGACATGGACTTATCGTGATTGAAAGCAGATATTTTGCTTGCTCTTGTAATGAGAGTCTTTAAGCAGCTGGCCTGTTCAGAGGGTCAGTCGTTGCCCTTTACGACTCGTTCTTGTAGCTCTGAACTGTAAACGTCTTTGTGCAGCTCGCGTTATGTAATCGCACATTTGGATTTATCGTTCGTGTTTCCGAAGGCTCACTCCCCGATGTTCGATAGATATAAATACACAACAAGGGCTCTTTGGAAACAGCCTTGGAGTTTCTCTCCGTCCAGTTTTGCGGTTATGCAACTGGGTTTGTAAATCATGCGAAGTCAGCCGCCTGATCAGAGTTGTGCTGCGACCTTTTGACCTCTGCTTTTTAAAAGTCGCATGTGATCTTCATTGATTGACACAGATAGAGTTCAGAATGGTCAGTTAGTCACGTGTGAGGGTGATTGATTTAATTCAATATATTGATTTAATACCACATAGTTTTAACCTCAGTGACTGTGCATGGATAGTTTTATGCATATTTTATTTTTTTAATCTCCAGTTTCAATCTGATTGACTTTTCGCAGTTTCTTGGGGCCGATTTGTGCAGGTTCATATCAGTACGCTGGGAAACTTGCCATTGTACTTTTTTTTTTTTTTTTTTTAAGATGCTGTCTCCTTTTTAAGTGGGCAGTTTATGAGCAGAATAAACTGGATTAATATATTACATTTCTAACAATCTGTATTTATGCATCAAGTAGGTATTTTGATCAAATTTATAGCCATAAACTGGACTAAATGTGGACTAAATTTTATGCTGATAGTCAAAAGTCTCTACATAATGGACTACATAATTATGTATTATGACTTGAAAATGAAAAAAAAAAAATAATAATTTTTCCTGGACTTTTGGGTCAAATTCCACATTGCAGAAATGGTGGCAGTTAAATTGCATGAATTTTTTTTTTTTATATATATATTTTGTAATTCATATTTTTTTTATTATATAATAATTTTTATTTGCAAGAAGGAATGTAATTGTTTGTACAGACAAAACTTTTTACAATTTTAATCTCTCCAGAACCAACCACCCAGAACAAGTTACTTAATAATTAAAAATAAAGAAATAGAGAAATAACAGAATAATATAAAATATTAATTATTGTTAAAAATAAATAACAAATACATATAATAAATAAAATATGAATATTATTATGAATAAAGAAATGGATAAATAAAATAATAATATAAAATTATAATATTTATTTTAAATAAATAACTTGCATATAATAAAACATATTATGAATAAAGAAATAGATAAAAACAAATAAGAATATGAAATAATAATAATAATTATTTTAAATAAAGAAATATATAAATAAAAACAAGTGTATAAAATAATAATTATAAAACATTGTAATACATAAATTATGCAATATAATAAAAATATAGGAGTATTGCTATGACTAATACTAAAGAAATAGATCAATAAAAACAAGAATATAAAAAAATTAAATAAATGTTATACATATAAAAACATGGATCTTATGAATAATAATAATAAAGAAAAAGATAAAAAATCTAAAATAGTAATGATAATGTTTATGATAATGATAATGAAAGTGTAAATAAATGATGTACATATAATTAATATATATGCATATTATGAATACAAAAAACGAATAATTATTGAAAAAACAACAACAAATGAATAGATAAATCTGTAGTTACATTCAGTAATCAGCATGGTCACTCCTTACACATTTACAAGAATAAAGTAAATAAGTGAGGATTTGTATAGAAAAGGATGCATATTCTTTTTGAATGATAGTTTTTGTCTGAGCATCACTGCTGGTTGAATCTCATTTCTCCATCTGTAGTGCAGAGGAGACACTTAAGCTCCAGCATGTGTTAGTGTTTGAGCGCTTTGGATCCTGATGGGTTTGATGTGAACCTTATTAAATCAACTTCCTCTCCAGAATATGATTTGGCCCCTGTGCTGTTGCGGGGGCCTGGGGCCGGTCATCTGAACACAGCTGGTCCTCCTCATCCGATCCGGAGGCGAGCGGGTTCAAGTTGGCAGAGAGGGAGAAGGAACATATTTATTTATTGGACAGACCGGCTATCACTTCCTGATTTGTTCGGCTATCGCTGGTTGAAAAAAAAACAAAGATGGAATTTGATACATTTCATAATTAGAAATATATCTAATGCCATTTTCACAGCTTGGGATGATTTTGTGCTCAAATCAGCGCTAGACATGATGATATATTATAGTTACGTTATGCATATGTAAAGGCTCATGATTGTCCGGGAGTGGAGTGACCTTGTTGATTGATGCATAGAGATTTATCTATTTAATTATTATTTTTTTATAATTATTTATAATAATATTTCTATATTTTATTATAAGTATATAACTTTGTATTTTTTAATATTATTTTATGTAATTTTTTTGTGTATTTATTTTTAATCATTATAACTTTAAGTCTGTTCTGGTTTGGGAGAGATTGTAATTGTTAAAAGTATAGTCTTATTACAATTCTTCTCACACATAAAAATCATTATATAATAATAAACTTACGTAGCAGATATTCTTAATGTTATATATTTGTATAGCAATATATTTGTTTATTGCAATTTTGACTTTTCTCGCAATTGCGAGTTTATATCACACAATTCAGATTTTTATTGCAATTTTGACTTTTTTTCTTGCAATTCTGACTTTTTCCTAACAATTCTGACTTTTCTCGCAATTCTGACTTTTCTCGCAATTGTGAGTTTATATCTCGCAATTCTGACTTTTTTCTTGCAATAGCGAGTTTATATCTCGCAATTCTGACTTTTTTCTCGCAATAGCGAGTTTATATCTCACAATTCTGACTTTTTTCTCGCAATTCAGACTTCTCACAATTGCGAGACTTTTTTTCTTACAATTCTGACTTTTTTCCCTTGCAATTTGGACTTCTTCTCACAGTTGCGAATTTATATCTCGCAATTCTGACTTTTTTTCCGCGCAATTCAGACTTTTCTCTAACAGTTCTGACTTTTTTTCTCACAGTTGCGAGTTTGTCTCGCAATTCAGACTTTTCTCGCAATTCTGCCTGTTTTCTCACAATTCTGACTTCTTGCAATTGTGAGTTTATATCTCGCAATTCAGACTTTTTTCTCGCAATTCAGACTTTTCTCGCAATTCTGACTTTTCTCGCAATTCTGACTTTTCTCGCAATTCTGACTTTTCTCGTAATTCTGACTTCTTGCAATTGTGAGTTTATATCTCGCAATTCTGACTTTTTTCTCGCAATTCTGACTTTTCTCGCAATTCTGACTTTTCTCGCAATTCTGACTTTTTTCTCACAATTCTGACTTGCAATTGTGAGTTTATATCTCGCAATTCTGACTTTTTTCTCGCAACAGCGAGTTTATATCTCGCAATTCAGACTTTTCACAATTGCGAGACATTTTTTCTTACAATTCTGACTTTTTTCCGTGCAATTTGGACTTTTTTTCTCTCACAGTTGCGAATTTATATCTCGCAATTCAGACTTTTCTCGCAATTCTGACTTCTTGAAATTGTGAGTTTATATCTTGCAATTCTGACTTTTTTCCTCGCAATTCAGACTTTTCTAAAAATTGCAAGACTTTATCTGTTACAATTCTGACTTTTTTCCTTGCAATTTGGACTTTTTTTTTTTCTCACAGTTGCGAGTTTATATCTCGCAATTCTGACTTTTTTTCCGCGCAATTCAAACTTTTCTCTCAATTCAGACTTTTCGCGCAATTCGGACTTCTTGCAATTGTGAGTTTATATCTCGCAATTCTAACTTTATAACTCAATTGCGAGTTTATATTTTACAATTCTGATTTCTTTTCTCAAAATTGTATGATATAAATTTGCATTTTATATAGTCAGAATTGCACAACTGCGAGTTTATGGCCCAGTTTCAATGACAGGGCTTCAATTCTGACTTTATAACTCGAGTTTAAATCTCACAATTCTCTGAAAAAAAAAAAAAAAGGTGCTGAAAAAAAGATGTATACTTGCAATTACAAGAAAAAAGTCAGAATTGTGAGGTAAAAATTTACTGTTAACTTTTTTACTTTTTATTCAGTGGTGGAAATGAACTTCCATACAAACTAATTTCAATGATGTACAGCTGTTATATAAAAAGTTATATGCTTAGTTAATATCCTGAATTCAGTTAAGCAGACACAAAGAACATGATAGGCAGCAATTACAACTTGTGCTCATAATGATTACAATATAAAGATAACATTGATTTCAATCTTTGTTTTTTCCTTGCAGTTACTGCTGGATGTGTTGTTGTTGCTCATTTGATTGATATTTGATTTTGAATATATTTTTGATCAAACCCCTTGTGCTAAGTATTAAACAGCACTTTCCCTGCTGAAATGAGCCTAACCCTCTGTACGTTTCACCTTCCCTTATCCTGTCATCCAACACGCACGGGAAGCCAGCGGCTCTGTGTCCACTAGAAGATAGTATAGGAAAGTCTGCGATGACGTCAGGCCGACTGATTGGAGCGCGTCGCTTTGGGATGTTTGTCCAAGCGCTGTCAGGGTCTGACACAGGGCCGAGCTACAGGATGGGAGATAAGAATCCGGTTTCAGTGCAGCACATTTCTGCTCGACTGACTCATCTGCAAAAACAGGGGTACACAGGCAGTGAAGAGGTTCACACGACTACAGGCCTCACGAAACCTGAGTACATTCAGTCTGGAATCTGACATCAGCAGTCAGTCACATGGGCTGCGTTCAGAATACAAATTTAATCTGAAATATTTATTACATACTGTCAGAAAAGTTTAGGGTCAGTAATAGTTTTTTTTTTTTCTTTTTGCATGTAAATCAATAGTTTTATTCTTCAAGGATGCTTTAAATTGATCAAAGTATGTTAGCATACTCAAGCAGAGGTGTTTATATGAATATCAGTATTAAACCATTCATGGGTGTTGTGATGGTTTAAGTTTAAAGCACATGTTAAGCTGTGGTCTGGATGAGCTGGATTTCAGTGGTACTCGTGTTGCTAGTGAACTCGAGTAGGCCATTGTGAGCATTGTGTTGGTGCCGCTGAGAGGCCGTGTACTTTGGGTCAGGGGGAGGATCTGTCCTCTTTCAGGGTTTCTTCTCTTTAATGAAGCCTCTCTCTTTTGTTTTCTATTCTGATTTTCACCCCCCCAGAGTGTGCAGCACGCTACATCTTAAGAGAAACCATCCACACTCAGAGTTACTGTGTGTTGTGTAGATGAATATTCAGTGCATTAGCTGTGGTACCTGCCCTGACAGCAGTGATCCAACACTTTTGATTTATGATCCATGCATTAATAAAAAAAAATATGCAATTCATACTTGAATGCACCTTCATGAGCAAATTTTTATATACACTACAGTTTAAAAGATTTTTTTTTTTCTGCTCGACTCGATTTCGAAAGAAATTAATACTTTTATTCAGAACAGACACATTAAATTGATTAAAAATGACAGTAAAGACATTTATAATGTTCCAAAACATTGCTGTTAATAATATTGATTAATAATAATCAGAAATGTTTTTAGAGAAGCAAATCAACATATTAGAATGATTTCTGAAGGATCATGTGACACTGAAGACTGAGTAGTAATGATGCTGAAAATTCAGATTTGATCACAGGAATAAATTACATTTTATACTATAATATATTAGAAAACAGTTATTCTAAATTGTAATAATATTTGATCAAATAAATGCCGCCTTGGTGAGCAAAAGAAACTTCTTTAAAAAACATTTTAAAAAATTTACCGAAATCATATCTTTTTATGGGTAGTTTATTTTTGTATGGGTTTAATAATTATCCACCGTTCTGAGAAAAAGATAATTTTACGAATTTCTTAAACAGAGAAACCGCAAGAAAATGTCAGGACATTTATGATTTCATGCATTCATGATATTTACAAAAAAATATTTAAAATATTAAAAAAGTGATTAAGCTTGTGTGTATTCAATATTAAAAAAAAAAAAAAAGTGTATGAGATCAATAGAAATATAAAAAAAAATAATAACACTGCAAAAATGATGAAAATAAACTACTTAAGCTTTAGGTTTAAAAATATCTTTTCCTTTTTATCTTTATTTGCCACTGATCATTTACTGATAACATGTGCTTTGTGAATCTTACCCACCTGCCTGTGATTCTTCTCTGCCAGCAAACCTTTCCTTCCTGCCAGGCTGAATCTCCACATGAATTATTCCACATGAATCTCGCTCATGGATCTTTTGTACGCTCTAAATTGTCCCGAGTCTGCCAACAATTGGTCCATTCAGGAGCGCTTGATTGGGTTTGCTTTTGGCCGGCGTGGGAGAGAGTCGAGCCGAGAGCATGAAAGGAGAAAACGCAAGGACGCACAAAGCCTGTTGTGTTGTTGATTGTGGCACTATTTATTATAAGATTGTTGCTGTGAAAATGTTATATGCATGGATGATTGGAATTTAGTGCAGTAACTCATTAAAATACTAGATTATGAAGAAAATGTGGTGATTGTGCATGCAAAACTTGCTGCTCAAGGTGTTGTGTATGGTTGCTAGGGTGTTGCTTACTGGCTCAAGCTTCCCTTTCTCTTTCCTCCTCTGTTCCGTCAGTGTTACTGTGGACGCAAGGTGATTGTGGTTACTACGGTGATAGAACAAAGTACCACGGCCCCTGGAATGTTGTGAAAGAATGTGGCGGGTGGGGGGAGAATAAACCACTCCGGCGCTGATAACAGAAGAACCGGACAATACCAAACCCTCTGATGACCCTGAACGGGTCTTTCGGGCATTTCAATAGTGCTTCATAAACAATAAGCAGATGTTGTTGCAGACAATGAGGGTTCTTGGAATCAATGTGTGTGTGTATTTGTGTTTGTTTATATCGCCAACGATAAAAAATATTCGTAAATCATTTTACAGTTAGTGAGATTTTTCTTATGCCTCTTCTGCTCACCAAGGCTGCATTAATTTGATCAAAAATACAGTAAAAAAAAGATAAATATTATTACAATTTAAAATGACAGTTTTCTATCTGAACATATTTTAAAATGTAATTTATTTCTGTGATCAAAAGCTGAATTTTCAGCATCATTACTCCAGTCTTCATCCTTCAGAAATCATTCTAATATGCTGATTTGCTGCTCAAGAAACATTTCTGATTATTATCAATGTTGAAAACGGTTGTGCTGCTTCATATTTTTGTGGAAACTGTGATACATTTTATTTTTCAGGATGCTTTGATAAATAGAAATTTCAAAAGAACAGCATTTATTTGAAATAGAAATCTTTTGTAAAATTATAAATATCTTTACTGTCACTTTTGATCAATTGAATGCATCCTTGATGAATAAAAGTATTAATTTCTTAAAAAAAATCTTTTATCTTTAGATTTAAAAAACTTTTGAACAAGCAGTATATATGCAAAATAATACTACAAAAAATGCAGAAATATGTTTTGCACACACATACACACATATAAATATATATATTTTACACAACCTCTAATTTCCCTTTGAATTCTTGTTAATCTGACCTTATTAGACCCATTTGACAGATATTATTGAGATTTTAATCCATCTGTGGTATCAGACATGTTCATAAATGAGACTAGTTATTTTATTTTATTCTAAATGTTTTTAAATGTGTTATGGTTTGGGTTAATTTAGTTAATTTGCTTTATATAGAAATGTGTTTGTGGTGTGACCTGACAAACGTGTATGAGTGCAAGTAAACATGCAGTTTGTTTTAGTCCCAGAACATGAAACATGAACATTAGTCACACACTAATGCCACTCCTAAGTGCGGTATGAAGAGTGTGTGTGAGAGAGAGAGTGTGAAGAAGGATTAGAAACAGATGCTGGCGTTGGCGATAAGCCACATTACAGCTCTCTGAGCGTTTCGTAGATGACGATGTCTGCTCTGGTTCTGTCCTGAAACTCAGATGTGTGTTTATATTCACCAAATCCATGATGACATTCTGTTTTAATATCATTCAACAGGTTTATTTTGTCCATCCACTCAAACTTGGATTTTTCACAACATTGTTTCTAGGATGTTCTTAGTGGTTTTAATATGTTACTATGTGGTTGCCGGGCAATTGCTTTGTGTAATGTAACATTGGCCATTCTAATTCAAATCCATCTGATAGGCTGCCTCTGTGGTTTTCTTAGCAAAACTGAGTTGTATTATTAGACATATATTTGCATAGCAGATGGTCAGAAGCTCATGAATATTCAGTACTGTTTGTTCATGGTTCTCTTTACATTCTCAAAGACAATCATGAGTTTGTGTGCTTGTATTTGTGTGTATATTTGTAGTGTTGGGTTCAGGTCCACCTTATTCAAGTCTTTAACCAACCGAGTCCGAGTCGAGCCTGAGTCTTTAACTAATCAAATCCAAGTCGAGTCTTTAACCAATCGAGCCCAAGTCGAGTCTTTAACCAATCAAGTCAGAATTGAGTCTGAGTCCTTAACCAGTCGAGTCCAAATCAAGCCTGAGTCTTTAACTAATCGAGTCCAGGTCGAGTCTTTAACCAGTCGAGTCCAGGTCGAGTCTTTAACCAGTCGAGTCCAAGTCGAGTCTTTAACCAATCGAGTCCAAGTCGAGTCTTTAACCAATCGAGTCCAAGTCGAGTCTTTAACCAATCAAGTCCAAGTCGAGTATTTAACCAATCAAGTCCAAGTCGAGTATTTAACCAATCAAATCCAAGTCGAGTCTTTAACCAATCAAGTCCAAGTCGAGTATTTAACCAATCAAATCAGAATTGAGTCTGAGTCCTTAACCAGTCGAGTCCAAATCAAGCCTGAGTCTTTAACTAATCGAGTCCAGGTCGAGTCTTTAACCAGTCGAGTCCAGGTCGAGTCTTTAACCAGTCGAGTCCAAGTCGAGTCTTTAACCAATCGAGTCCAAGTCGAGTCTTTAACCAATCGAGTCCAAGTCGAGTCTTTAACCAATCAAGTCCAAGTCGAGTATTTAACCAATCAAGTCCAAGTCGAGTATTTAACCAATCAAGTCCAAGTCGAGTATTTAACCAATCAAGTCCAAGTCGAGTCTTTAACCAATCAAGTCCAAGTCGAGTATTTAACCAATCAAGTCAGAATCAAGTCTGAGTCTTTAACCAATCGAATGTGAGACGAGTCTGAATCTTTAATCAATTGAATCAGAATCAAGTCTTCAACCAATCAAATCTGAGTTGAGTCTTTAACCAAATGAGTGCAAATCAAGCCTGAGTCTTTAACTAATCAAATCCGAGTTGTCTATAACCAATCGAGTCCAGGCCGAGTCTTTAACCAATCAAGCCCGAATTGAGTCTTTAACCAATCAAGTCAGAATTGAGTCTGAGTCTTTAACGAGTCGAGTCCAAATCAAGCCTGAGTCTTTAACTAATCAAATCTGAGTCGAGTCTTTAACCAATCGAGTCAGTATCGAGTCCGAGTCTTTAACTAATCAAATCTGAGTCGAGTCTTTAACCAATTGAGTCAGAATCGAGTCTGAATCTTTAACCAATCAAGTCCGAGTCGATCTTGAGTCTTATAACCAATCATGTTTGAGTATGAGTCTTTAACCAATCGTGTCCGAGTCAAGTCTGAGTCTTTAACCATTCGAGTCAGAATCAAGTCTGAGTCTTTAACTAATCAAATCTGAGTTGAGTCTTTAACCAATCGAGTCCGAGCTGAGTCTTTAACCAATCGAATCAGAATCGAGTCTTTAACCAATCGAGTCTGAGTCGAGTCTTTAACCAATCAAGTCAGAATCAAGTCTGAGTCTTTAACCAGTTGAGCCCAAATCAAGCCTGAGTCTTTAACTAATCAAATCCGAGTTGAGTCTATAACCAATGGAGTCCTGAGTCAAGTCTGAGTCTTAAACCAGTCGAGTCCAGGTCGAGTCTTTAACCAATCGAGCCCGAGTTGAGTCTTTAACCAATCGAGTCCGAGTCGAGTCTTTAACTAATCAAGTCAGAATTGAGTCTGAGTCCTTAACCAGTCAAGTCCAAATCAAGCCTGAGTCTTTAACCAATCGAGTCCGAGTCGAGTCTTTAACTAATCAAGTCAGAATTGAGTCTGAGTCCTTAACCAGTCAAGTCCAAATCAAGCCTGAGTCTTTAACTAATCGAGTCCAGGTCGAGTCTTTAACCAGTAGAGTCCAAGTCAAGTCTTTAACCAATCAAGTCCAAGTCAAGTCTTTAACCAATCAAGTCCAAGTCAAGTCTTTAACCAATCAAGTCCAAGTCAAGTCTTTAACCAATCAAGTCCAAGTCGAGTCTTTAACCAATCAAGTCCAAATCAAGCCTGAGTCTTTAACTAATCAAATCCGAGTTGAGTCTTTAACCAGTCGAGTGAGAATCGAGTCTGAGTCTTTAACTAATCAAATCCGAGTTGACTCTATAACCAATCGAGTCTGAGTCAAGTCTGAATCTTTAACCAATCAAGTCAGAGTCGATCTTGAGTCTTATAACCAATCATGTTTGAGTATGAGTCTTTAACCAATCGTGTCCGAGTCAAGTCTGAATCTTTAACCAATCAAGTCAGAGTCGATCTTGAGTCTTATAACCAATCATGTTTGAGTATGAGTCTTTAACCAATTGTGTCCGAGTCAAGTCTGAGTCTTTAACCATTCAAGTCAGAATCGAGTCTGAGTCTTTAACTAATCAAATCCGAGTTGAGTCTTTAACCAATTGAGTCCAAGCTGAGTCTTTAACCAATCGAATCAGAATCGAGTCTTTAACCAATCGAGTCTGAGTCGAGTCTTTAACCAATCGAGTCAGAATCAAGTCTGAGTCTTTAACCAGTCGAGTCCAAATCAAGCCCTAGTCTTTAACTAATCAAATCCGAGTTGAGTCTATAACCAGTCGAGTCGATCTTGAGTCTTATAACCAATCATGTCCGAGTATGAGTCTTTAACCAATCGTGTCCGAGTCAAGCCTGAGTCTTTAACCAATCATGTCCAAATCAAGTCTAAATCTTTAACCAATCAATTCTGAGTCGAGTCTGAGTCTTTAACAAATCGAGTCCAAGTCGAGTCTTTAACCAGTCGAGTCCAAGTCGAGTCTGAGTCTTTAACCAATCAATTCTGAGTCGAGTCTGGGTGTTTAACCACTGTAGTTTAATCAATCTAGTCTGAGTCGAGCCTGAATCTTTATAAATCTTATATAAAAGTCTGCCATGCCGTCAAAAATAAAAGTCACAAAAACAAGCGCAATTTACATCACTTCAGAGTTCAGAGTCCGAATGCAACCAGGAAAACGGCCCTAGGGGAACATTAGTTCTCGAGGAACCACCCTGGTGGCTAGTTCCTATAACTAAGTTCCTGGAACGACATGGTGCGAAAGCCCCTATTATTATTACATGCATATGTTAACTTTTTATTATTTTTTAAAGGAGAAACTAAACCAATGTATAGTTGACATTTGAGGCTTAATGCTATAGAAAAGCAATAAAAAAAAAATGTTGTTTGTTGTGTGTTTTCAGCTTGTTTTTTGTATAATAACATAATCTGGCATGCAGTTGCATCAAACAATGGTATAAAGCTATTCAAAACAACATTCAATGTAACCGTGATCATCGTAATTAATAATCGCAGTTACAATTTCAAGGGAATAATCGACAATTATGATTTTTGTCATAATCCTGCAGCCCTATTACATATTCATATGTTCATATGTTATTGATGCCTTCATTATTTAATGTATATGTATTTAATGTATTGTGGGAAAAAAGTTCTTATTACAGGCACCATTTAAATGTTTAAATTTCAACAACGAATTGGAGTAGAAACAGTTATATACTTAATGCAGTTTTTGTATCAGCTTTTTATGTGCAATTTAAATGTCTATATGCAACTTGATTTTTAAATCAATTTGATTAATTTATTACGAAGTAATTTGTTTCATTTTTTGACTAAATGAAAACTTTGCTGTTTTGGTAAAAAAATCATTTAGATGCATGACTAGTAGGAACAGAAGCTGGTGGTGTGTCAGTCATTGACCACATGTGATATAATATCATGTGAATATCATTCACTATTATACTGAAGCAAATTCCCTTCGGTTTAGTTAAGGAACGTGAGGTTTAATCGATCCCAGTTCCTTGCCTTTGAAGGTCTGGATCATTTCCAGTCACAAACGGCCTCAAACACTTTACTACTCGACCAGCCATTACAAACAGACCCACAGCTTGAAACATTAGCAGAGAGTCGATATCACAACCAACATCAACATATCATCCCCGCTCAGTCGGGATTCCGACTCGAGCATGTGTCTGAAATAACAGTGCTGAATCTTTGTTCTCTCGCCCACAGAGAAGAAGTCCACGAGAACGCCGTTCGCTGGAGGAAGAGGTTCTCCTTTGTATGCAAAATGAGCGCCAACCCCAACACGGGTGTTCTGGACCCCTGTGTGTGTCGCGTCTCTGTGAGGAAGGTAGGTTGAATTCATCAAGGATCGGTCTCAATAAAGTGAGGTTAAATTTGAGGTCTTAACTCCCGCAGGACTTGTGGGTGGAAAGCATGCCGAGTTTGAGTAGACCTTGGAACTAAAATTAAAGCCGAAGGTTTTCGCACATGTTGTCAGCTTGAAGTGTTGCTCATGAAAAGTGTGTTTGGGTGAGGTTGTGTTAAAGTATGTTGGGATAAACATTGATGCCGTTCAGTGCGTCTGACTGTCCCGTCACTGAACTTCACACTCTTCCTGTTTTCATTACAGGAACTCAAAGGAGGAAAAGCATATTCAAAGGTGAGTGAAAGCATCCACATCTTTCCTTTCTGTACATTTATATATAGAACTATGATTGTGCAATTTAACAT
Organism: Chanodichthys erythropterus; assembly: GCF_024489055.1. NCBI lineage: Eukaryota > Metazoa > Chordata > Actinopteri > Cypriniformes > Xenocyprididae > Chanodichthys > Chanodichthys erythropterus. The sequence continues at coordinate 4,447,806 of NC_090229.1, forward strand.
TCAATGGTTCACAAAAACAATTTATACTTGAAGAATGAATAGTACTTTTGGGAAATCTCTTTAAAATGATGTTTACTCGCATGAGATGAAGAGACTAATGTAGACACAACTATTCAAAAGAGTTTTTTTGAAAGAAATTAATGCTTTTATTCAGCAAGGATGCATTCTTTTTAAATTTCTATAAAAAAAAAATCAAATAATCTGGAAAAAAATGCATCACGGTTTCTACAAAAATATTGAAAATATTAAGGAATGTTTCTTGGGCAGCAAATCATCTTATTAGAATCATTTCTGAAGGATCATGTGACACTAAAGACTGGAGTAATGATGCTGAAAATTCATCTTTGATCACAGAAATTAATTATATCTTAAAATATATTCACATAGAAAACAGTTCTTTTAAATTGTAAAAATATTTCACAATATTGCTGTTTTTACTGTATTTTTGATCAAATAAATGCAGCCTTTGAAGAGACTTCTTTAAGAAAAAGTGATTAATATTATATTCTTTTTTTCTTTTTATGCCCAATATATATTTTTAAATATTATATTTAAATTATTAAAATAAAATAATAATTATTTATTTAAATTATTATTTTAAAAAATAATATTTAAATTATATTTTACAATTACAAATGCAATTTAAAAATTCAGGTATCTATGGAAGCTTGTTTCTGTCATGCAATAAAAAAATAAAAAAGGTAATTGCGATGTGTTTTTTTTATATATATATATATATATATATATAATATATATAATTATAAAATCAAAATTCAGAATTTTTTTCTCAGAATTGCGAGATATAAAGTCATAAATGTGAGATATAAACTTGCAATTGCGTGTTCTAATGTCCAATTGTGAGGGAAAAAATAAGTGTATTTATATCTCACTATTCTGAGATAAAAAGTCACAATTAGCTTTTTTATTTTTTTATTTAGTGCCGGAAACAAACTTACATAGGTATCGGTACTTGGTATTGGCAAGTACCAAAAATGAAAGTATCGGTATTGGACTCGTTGTGGAAAAAGTGGTATTGGTGCATCCCTAGTGTTTATTAATGGTTTGATATGTTTTATTAGTGGTGTTTGAATCAAACATCATCATTATTACATGTTTATTTGCATAAAATATATACCATGTGTAATATATGGTAGATTATTATCTAAATGTAGTGAAATGTCTATGACTTTGTCGCATTAAAGGGTCTATAAAGTGCTGTGCCATTTGAAATCAAGCAGTCAAATAGCAAATTACATTTACGAAATACTGGAAATGCCTCTTTTCATTTTTCGTCGCTCAATGACCCTTGAGTTGAAATCCTCTCAGCTTTGTCCTTGAGATGTACAATCCTCATTAAAATCTCATAAAGAAATCTAGTTCATCAGTGCTCTCATGCTGTCAATGCATGTCATGTGAAAGGACCTTTACAAGGTGTATTTGGAGTCATACATCACATTAACACCGTCAACATCATATTAAACTTTACAGCGTTATCGTGCACAGGAGCCACTATCTCTCCATACCATATTGTAAACACATTTGTCTGGCTTGTCACAAGATTTACACGCTCATTATGATGCCATGGTCATTTGACCGCAGTCTTCAGGCATGTGACACTTATCTTACATAAGCAATGCTTATTACTGCTCACATAAAAGACCATTCAAAGTCAAGGCCTGACCTGGCGTTACTCATAAAAGTGCTCTAGATAGCACACAGAGGTGGAGAATGTTTCATTCTTCAGCAGTTAATCGACTTTTCCTTGTATTTTCCCTGCAGCAGGGCTAAGTTTGTATTTCCCTGATCTAAAAATACTCGTGAAGGGCTCTTTAAATACATGCATCTGGCAACAGTAGGTGTTCAGGGAAATGAACCCTGAGGGGATCCGGCGAGCAGCTCTGAGACCTGACAATAAGTCAACAGGATGTTTAACTAGCAGCTGTCTACTAAACATTCACCTAACGCTCAGACGTGCAACAGGAATGCTGCTTTGTTGGTGTCAGAGTATCAACTTAATGAATGTACTGTTAGTCGCTCTAGTTGAGAAAAGTCTGTTAATTGAACCAGGCATTTATAAGTTTAGACTTGGATGATACTTAAAGGTGACCTATAATGCCCTTTTCACAAGATATTCTGGAGACACCAGAGACTTTTATTATGTGTCTGTGAAGTTTCAGCTCAAAATCCCCCACAGATCATTTATTATAGCTTGTCAAATTTGCCTTTTATTTGGGTGTGAGCAAAAACATGCAGTTTTTGTGTGTGTCCCTTTAAATGCAAATGAGCTGCTGCTGCCGGCCCCCTTTCCAGAAGAGGGCGGAGTTTTAACAGCTCAACAAAGCTGGAGAATCTCACGCAGACAAAATGAGGATTGTCCGTAACGGTGTTCAGCCTTACATTGTTCAAACCGGAGTCGACACTGATGGAGAGACTCAGGAAGAAGTTACTGGACGTTTCATTCTTTGTTCTCGGGGGCGGGGTTTATGTGAATTTTAGGGTTTGTAATGTCAAAACCCAGGAATATTTCTGTAAAAGAAACTATCTCTCTTTGCATTGAACTTTGAGCGTCGTAACTTTGCAGATGTTGTTTATGCTCAAACACCAACATTACACACTAACTAAAGTTATCACTCCTTTAAGATTTTCAACTGTTGCACAATAAAACAGAAAATGAAAACAATCCTACAGATTTTTTTTTTAAAGAAATAAATACTTTCATTCAGCAAGGATGCATTAAATTGAACAAAATAACAAAATATATCACAGTAAAGATGTTTATAATGTCACGAAAGATTTCTATTTCAAATAAATGCTGTTCTTTTGAACTTTCTATTAATCAAAGAATCCTGAAAAATAAAATGTATCCACACAAATATGAAGCAGCACAACTGTTTTTAATATTGATAATAATCAGAAATTTTCTTGAGCAGCAAATCATCATATTAGAATGATTTCTGAAGGATCATGTGACACTGAAGACTGGAGTAGTAATGATGAAAATTCAGCTTTGATCACAGGAATAAATTACAGTTTACTGTATATTCACATAGAAAACAGTTATTTTAATTTGTATTAATATTTAACAATATTTCTATTTTTACTGTATTTTTTTATCAAATAAATCTTGGTGAGCAGAAGAGACTTCTTTCAAAAACAACAAAAAAAATCTTACTGAAGAAGTAGATTTTTTTTGTGTTTTCTGTCACATTATCTGTGAAAAATATGATTCATTTTGTCATCACTGGGATATTCCGGTATGGACAGATCAGGAATTTCCCTGTAGCCCAGTTCAATCTTATAATCATATTAGTTATGAAAAGGCAAATATTCAGCAAACTGCTTGGCTGGGAAAGAGCAGAGGACAAGCCTGACGTGCACCATATGCTCTATACCGCTGCCAAACTATAATCAGCACACATTTCACATTTGCTGTGGCATGATGGGAATCCTGTGCTTATAAACAAAAGCAAATGTCAACTGTGTCTGTATGCGTCTGATCTTCCCAGCTGGGCTTTGCTGATCTGAACATGGCGGAGTTTGCTGGTTCAGGCTCCACCGCGCGCTGCTGTCTGCTGGAGGGATACGACACCAAGAACACCCGCCAGGACAACTCCATCCTGAAGGTCAGAGGTCAAACTGGAGCTGACATTCTGCATCCTTTTTTTTTCTTTTTTTTTTTTCTTTATTAGAAACAGTATTTTCTATCAGGTATACAGAAAAGAGATCAAATTAAAAGTACCAACAAGGACAACAAACAAATAAATAAAACAGAAACGTAAAATTTTTATAAACGTGCCAACAGGTGTGCAAATATAAGGGACAGTAAACAAATTCAAGAAATTAATTCATTTTAAATAAATAAATATATATATATATATATATATATATATATATATATATATATATATATATATATATATATATATTATTTGTTTGTTTGTTTGTTTGAAATTAATTAATTTCTTGAATTTGTTTACTGTCCCTTATATTTGCACCCCTGTTGGCTTGTTTTTAAAAATATATTAAATTTCAGTTTGTTTATTTGTTCATTTATTTATTTTTATTTTTTGTTGGTATCTCTTGTATTTTTACCCCTATTTATTTTTTATTCATTTAAATAAAACTAATTACAGAATTAAATAGATTATTGCAATTATGCATTGTAATAACAAACTGAAATTTAATATATTTTTAAAATCAAGCCAGCCGGGGTCAAAATACAAGGGACGGTAGATTTCAATTCAAAGAAACGACTACAATAAATAAATAAATAAATGAATAAATGAATAAGGAAGAAATTAAACAAACTTAACACTTTTAAAAAGAGAATTCGATAACACACCAGGCTTGTAAACATGTATGTGACCACATGCACATTTCTACTCTTTCCTATATGATTTGTTAGTCGTGGTTATGCAATATTCTTGAAACTGGACTCCATCTTGACTCAAAAGTATTCAACTGAAGTCTAAGGTTGCAAGTTAAGCAAGCTTAAATAAGGTTGTAAGTTAAGCAAGCATAATAAAAGTTAAAATTGATCTGTGAAAATCAAACATGTTCTTTCCCGTCCATTTGAAGGTGACCATTGGAATGACTCTCTTATCTGGAGATCCGTGTTTTAAAACGTGAGTGTCACTTTTCATTGTCTGCTGCTGTAATGTGGGCTCTGGCGCCCCCTTTAGGATCATAAATGACAATACAACAAGTTTGTGACTGATTTAACGAGTGTCTGAAATGTGTTTTTGTATGATTAGTCCACCAAGCACAGCCAAATGTATATCTGTGGCCGGTCAGGACCCTTCCCTGCAGCTGGACTGCAAAGGAGAAGGAACAGCTGAAGTTTTGCCTCGACTGACTAAACAGAGACCATCGATACTCGGCTCTGGTAAAAGTCTCATCATTAAAGGTGTATTTCATTACAGACATGATATGAGAGTCATTTATTTGTCAGTAGTAATATGATTAATAAATAAGCAGTTTAATTAAGTTTGAGCATGATAAAGCTCTGAGATGTCCTTCCAGCAGGAGTTATTTCATTTTGAATCATTATTTTGTCTGTTTTGTTTTCATTTAGCTCTTTCTGAGGAGGTGGATCAGTATCAGAGTCCCGATGAATCGTTTCACACGGGTCATTCACGCAACTCAAGTTATGCCAGTCAGCAAAGCAAACTCTCAGGTGTGTGTGTGTGTGTGTGTGTGTGTCTGCACTGACCGTCTCTTCGCAATAAAGGAATCCTCAGTGAATTCTGTACGTATTCTTGCGTGTCAGGAAGATTCAGGAAGTGCGCCTACAGCTTCCTGTCTTTTTTGCATGCTTCAGGTCCCTGCGCTTCCAACACCCTGCTATTGTGTGGGAATGTTTGTTTAACATACTCCTACTGACACTGCAGGAGTGCAAAAACAGCTACAGCGTGTGTGTGTACTTTTGAAGCCAGTTATTGCTGCATGATAATTCACTCGACATATGCAGTGCCTGTCTTTGATATGACAGGGTTTGTCTTTGCATTTAAGTTTATTTTCACACATGATTTTGACTGATGATGACAATGCTCTTCCAAAGGAAAATTGTCAAAGAGATAATCTCTTTCCCTGTTTTTTTTTTTATTTATTTATTTATTTTTTTAATACTTTCTCGGTAATACTTTCCAATAACGTCTCATTTGTTAACATCAGTTAATTCATCAGCTAACATGAACTAATAATGAGCAATACATTTGTTACAGTATTTAATAATCTTTATGTTAGTTAAAAAACAACTGTTCATTGTTAGTTCATTAAATAATAATAACAGATACTCTTTTGGATTTTAATAACGTATTAGTAAATGTTTAATGTAACATGAATTAAAATTAATAAATGCTTTAGAATTATTTTTCTTGTTAACTAATGTTAACAAATGAAACCTTATTGTGAAGTGTTAACACTATCTCATTGTTTATTTGCTGTCATCTGATGTTTGATTGATATTCTTTCTCTGTATCTTGTAATTGTCATTTATCACTTTACTTCAAACAAAAGGTCAAATTTTTTACTCAGGAGAAGTTAAAAACTGGTTGAAATTAAGTCTGAAATTAAATTTAGAGATTCTACTAAAGCATCATGAAACAAACTTATGGAAGCTTGTTTCCATCAATCAATAAAAAAAGGTAATTATGACTTTTTTCCTTACAGTTGTGCGATATAAACTCCCAGTTTTGACTTTTTTTCTTGTAATTTTGACTTCTTTCTTGCAATTGCGATATAAACTTGCAATTCTGACTTTTTTTCTCACAACTATTTTTTTCTTGTAATTCTGACTTTTTTCTTGTAATTACGATATAAACTAAATTCTGACTTTTTCTTGTAATTCTGACTTTTTTCTTGTAATTCTGACTTTCTTGTTATTGCGATATAAACACAATTCTGACTTTTTCTTGTAATTGCGATATAGACTCAATTCTGACTTTTTCTTGTAATTGCGATATAAACTCAATTCTGACTTTTTCTTGTAATTTCGATAACACAATTCTGACTTTTTCTTGTAATTTCGATATAAACTCAATTCTGACTTTTTCTTGTAATTGCGATATAAACTCAATTCTGACTTTTTCTTGTAATTTCGATATAAACTCAATTCTGACTTTTTCTTGTAATTTCGATATAAACTCAATTCTGACTTTTTCTTGTAATTGCGATATAGACTCAATTCTGACTTTTTCTTGTAATTGCGATATAAACACAATTCTGACTTTTTCTTGTAATTGCGATATAAACTCAATTCTGACTTTTTCTTGTAATTGCGATATAAACTCAATTCTGACTTTTTCTTGTAATTGCGATATAAACTCAATTCTGACTTTTTCTTGTAATTTCGATATAAACTCAATTCTGACTTTTTCTTGTAATTGCGATATAAACTCAATTCTGACTTTTTCTTGTAATTTCGATATAAACTCAATTCTGACTTTTTTTCTTGCAACTGATATAAACTCAATTCTGACTTTTTTCTCGCAACTCTTTCTTTTTTCTTGTAATTCTGACTTTTTTTCTTGTAGTTGCAATATAAACTCAATTGTGACTTTTTTTCTTGCAACTGTGATATAAACTTGCAATTCTGACTTTTTTTCTTGTAATTCTGACTTTTTTATTGTAATTCTGACTTTTTTCTTGCAATTGTGATAAACTCTTAATTCTGACTTTTTCTCACAATTGCAAGATATAAACTCACAATTCTGATTTCTTAACTCACAATTGCAAGTTTATATCACGTAATTCTGAAAAAAAAAGTCAGAATTGCGAGATGTATACTCATAATTGTGAGGGAAAAAGTCAGAATTGTGAGATAAAAAGTCGCAATTACCCTTTTTTATTTTTTATTCAGTGACGGAAACAAGCTTCCATACAAACTTGCACTCAACTTCTACTTCGAATCCACAAAAAAAGCCATTGATAGAACTTTAGAGGTCAAATTCATGTTTTCAGGGTTTACTATGCACACTTTCTGCTTTCTTTCTACTTAGTAAGTTGATGCTGCAGCACTTTTCATGTGGAGGTTGACACGGTGCATGATGAAACCCTTGTTTATTGAGCGTGCATGTGTGTAGTCTACTGACTCTCTCTCTCTCTGTGTGTGTGTACAGGCTACAGCACTGAACACTCCTGCTCCTCCAGTCTGTCAGATTTGACTCATCGCAGAAACACATCTACAGGCAGCAGCGTGAGCACAGACGTCCCTTCTGAGAGCGACACCCGCCCCGACCGGCCTCTACGACCTCCGCGGCCCATCTTACCCTCCAACAGACCTCCACGGTACGTCCACGTCAGCCTGGCCTGAAAGGGCAGATACATAAACGTCCGGCATTATTATGTACACACTGATGTATGTAGTCATGAAATATTGTCCCTCCACTTGAATGTCCCACAGTAAATGTAACTGGTATTTCCTTCTGTTTATTCCAGGAGGAAACAAGATTCGGTCGAGGATCAGCCGACCTGGGTCAACGACACGCGCATAGACGCAGATGACATCGTTGAGAAGATCGTCCAGAGCCAGAACTTCTCTGACATCAGTAACATGGAAGGTGAGAGTTTCAGATCCCTCCATCTCAGCTGATCAGGGATGTGTTTTACATTTGTAGGAAAAATACTCATGGCTGCTTGCATTATCAATCATTTCCAATCAATCGTTCCCTTTTTCTGTGCATTTTTATTGCATTTATGTACGTTATTTATTTTTTTATGTAATAAGATGTTGACAAAATCCATTTACAAGTGCTGACAGCAGATAATTGCAGGTGTAAACAGCAGTGTGTCGTTGTTATGCACTCACTTCTCCTCTGCTCTGTGTGTCTGTGTTCAGATAGTAACCTGAGGCTGTTTGTGAGCAGAGACGGAACGACAGCTCTGAGCGGGATCCAGCTGGGAAACAGGTGATTCAACACAAACACACTGGATTGTGCTTGTTCTGCTGCTGCAAAAACACTAAACATACTGATCAAACTCTGTGTTGTGTTCTCAGGGTCTCTGCTGGGGTGTTTGAGCCAGTCGTCATTGAAAGCCATTAGATTTATTCCCAGTGTGTGTCTTGTTTTGTCACTGGAACAATCACACAAACTCTGATCTATTCAAATCACCTCCTGAATTTTCACTAGTCTAAAATGTTTAAGTGCCAAACCACTGCAGATGCCTGAATCAAACCACTGCACAACAGAAGAACATTCTGGACACATTACAAGTTTTTCCACCACCTGTCATGACACAAGTATGTTGTCTACTTACAGCCGCATATATGTGTGATTTGTCTGGTCTGTTTCTTTGTCTACCGAATGAGGTTTCTGTGGAAGCTTGTTTCTGCTATGAAAGAAGAAATAAAAAAGGTAAATGCTACTTTATATCTCACAATTCTTACTTTTTTCTCAGAATTGTGAGTTTATATCTCAAAAAAATCACTTTTCCCCCTATAATTGGACTTTATAACATGCAAGTTTATAACTCACAATTCTGAGAAAAAAAGTCAGAATTGTGATATAGACTTGCAGTTGGATGTTATAAAGTTAGAATTGTGAGATAAGTCACAATTGCCTTTTAATTATTTTATTTAGTGGTGGAAACAAGCTTCCATGAGTTTTACATCTGTAAGTGCACATGTATTTTTTCCGAACACTAAGTTTTGACATTGACGGGCTCTTCAGGGGCTGTAATGTGTGACGTGGGTTTTTCCTGGAGCATCAGCTGGTCTGAATGCTGTGAAAGGACCAGAGATGCTCTCTGACCCACTGGACGTCTCGTCTGTTGTGTTGTTTTTCTGTGTTGCTGTGCAACACTAAACTCCCTCCCTACATTCTAGTGTTATACACACCAGTTTAATGCACTTTACAGGACAATCTCACAAAAACACGTCCAGCTCATAAAGTGCCTCAAAATCAGAAGGACAAGAAAGTGTATTTTCCACAAAGAAAATGACACCTATTTTAGGACCATTAAGATTTTTTTTTTGATTGCATCATCAATGATAATTGAGCATTTTTGTAATTCCCATTATTCTTTATTACCTTCTCAATACTTTACTGTAGTCTTTTTTTTTCATTGTTTTTCATTGTATTGTAATATTTTTTTTTTAATAAGCTTAAATTATCATAAAGAATAAAGTCACAAATCTTAATGGAATTAATAATACACTCTAAAAATGCTGGGTTAAAAACAACCCAAGTTGGGTTTAAAATGGACAACCCCAGCGATTGGGTTGTTTTAGCTCAATGGTTGGCTTAAATGTTTGCCCAACATGCTGGGAGGTTTTATTTAATTTAACTATTAATTAAAAATGACTATATATCTGGCTTAAAATGAACCCAAAATAAGTTGGAAATTAAAAATCAGACATAATTACTAGAGGCAATAATAATAATCAAAAAGTGAACATTTATTAATAAGTAATTTAATAAATGTTTATTGTTTAATCATTATTTATTAAACATATTAATAAATGTTAATTTCCAGCATACTTTGGGATCATTTTAAGCAAGAAATACAGTCATTTATAAACAATAGTTGAGTTAAATAAAACTACCCAGCAGGTTGGGCAGACTGGGTTTGTCCATTTTCAACCCAACTTGGGTTGTTTTTAAGCCAGTATTTTTTTTAGAATGTAGTCTTTCTGATTTTGATTTTGGGATGAAATATGACTTGGACGTTTCTTGAGAGATTTCATGAGATTCACTCTTACGCCCAAACTTGTGGGGCCAAAATGCACACGACTAAATACAAAATACATAATATTTCTAAATACACTGCAAGAATTGACTTTCATACATAGTATTGTGGTCTTATTTCCAGCACAAACATCTACAGATTCTTAAATCAAGATACATTTACTGGAGAAGCAAAGTGACTTCAAATATGAAGTCTTGTTTAATGAAAAATGTCTTAAAATAAAATTATTTTATTCTTAAAACAAGAAAAAATATCTGCCAATGGAGTCAGAAAAATAATCTTAATTCAAAGGGAAAACAAGATTATTTTTCTGACTCCATTGGCAGATATTTGTTCTCATTTTAAGCATAAATTTTATTTTAAGACATTTTTTATTAAACAAGACTTAATATTTTAAGTCATTTTGCTTGTCCAGTAAATGTATCTTGATTTAAGAATCTTAAGATGTTTGTGCTGGAAAACAAGACCACAATACTATATAAGAAGGTCATACACAACATCATAATCATGATTCCAGCCACTGCTGGTTCATGCACAGTAAAGTTTGTCTTTACTGTCGTTGTCAAAGTGAGTTTCTCCGCCCTCAACTTCCCTTGAAATCTTTAAACTGACTCATTTTTCCAGTACAGAGGAACTCCACACCATCCCCAGATTTTCCAGAACCAGCTGGCTGGTTATTTTCCTTCACAAAAAATCCCTAGAGACATATTGTGCTGGAGTTTCACAGTAAGACAAAGTGTATTTTTGCGTTTCTCAAGTGCACTTGATAAGCTGTGACTCTTTCGGTGCTGCTCATATGAACTGAGTGCTTGTAGAAATCTTTATTCAAAGCACATAGGGTTTTTTAAACTTTTAAACCGTTAATGAGAAAATACTTACTTGGCAACAAACATTAATTTTAGCACTTCAGCATCTTGGCCTGCTAAATCGCGATCATGAGCACTCGACTCGACTCGAGCACAATGACGTTCATCCGTTCAGCACCGAACACTGAGATCTCTACATGTTCTTTAACCGTAGAGCGGGTTAGAGAGCACAAAATGCACAAGGCCTTCATATCTCTCGCAAATAAGCTAACATTTTAATGCTTTATTAATAAAATAGACCTATAACTTAATAAATGTCTATAATTTCAGTGAAATTCACTTGTATTTCTATATGTAGTGCACTATTTTTGTGAATCTCAAATGTGGTTTTAATCAATAAATTTTAAGAAACTCTTTTACCCATACTATTTTCTTGTCACGTGTCATTATGGATGTGATCGATTAATCTTCCATGTTTTTTGTTCACCAATTAGCATAGTCCTGCTTTTATCTCTCTAAGAGGTAAAACAAAAAATCACATTTTTAGTCCTTTTTTTGTGTAATGAGTTCATTTTGACTACCATTTAAAAGTTTTTTTTTTTTTTTTTTGGTTCATAAAGAAGTCTCTTCTGCTCATATGCGTTTATTTGATCAAAAAATACAGTAAAAATAGTGAAATATTTTTACAATTTAAAATGGCTGTTTTTTATGTGACTATATAGTAAAATATAATTTATTCCTGTGATCAAAACTGAATTTTCAGCATCATTACTCCAGTCTTCAGTGTCACATGATCCTTCAGAAATCATTCTAATATGCTGATCTGCTGCTCAAGAAACATTTATGATTATTATCAATGTTAAAAACTGCTTTATATTTTTGTTTTCAGGATTCTTTGCTGAATAGAACAGCTTTTATTTGAAAAACTCTTTTGTGACATTATAAATATCTGTATTGACACTTTTGTTCAATTTAATGCATCCTTACATTACAAAGTTAGCCTACTAATTTGTAAAAAATAAAATTGTAGGTCACACCTCAGCAAACAAATTCAATTTCCATGTATATGCTTTTGAAATGTATGAAATGGTGAGAGTTATGTAACACATGATATCCCATCGGAGTGTATTTTACAGTGCTGCGGCGTGTCATCGGTCCGGCTCTCACTTGCAGTCAGATACATCACAGTGTGTCTCTCAGTGAGCAGCGGCGCTTTCTCCTGACGGTCAGCTGACAGCAGATCATACACCAAACACTGTCTTCTGGAGCTATCTGAACACCATTACTAGTCCTGAACGGCCGAAGCGCACATGATCCTGCAGGTACAAGAGAGGACATTAAAGGGATAGTTCACCCAAAAATGCAAATTCTGCCATCATTTACTCACCCTCAAGTTGTTCCAAAGCTGTATGAATTTCTTTCTTCAGCTGAACACAGAAGAAGATATTTTGAAGAATGTTGGTAACCAAAAACTTGATGGTCCCCATTGACTTCCATTGTATTGAAGTCAATGTTTGGTTTTCAACATTTTTCAAAAATTCATACAGGTTTGGAACAACTTGAGAGTGAATAAATGATGACAGAATTTTCATTTTTGGGTGACATTTCATTATTACCAATATGCAATTCTGTGCATGATATAGGCCTAGTATAATGCCTTTACATGCTGAAAAAACAGTTACAAATATGGGATTAACCATTTATGGACACTTGTTTCCGTATGGAAGAGGATTAGGGCCAAGCAATAATAAAAAAAATAAAACCATCTAGAGATTAAAGTTGTTAAATTTCGAGAAAAAAGTCGAAATAAAATGTTGAGAATAAACTCATTAAATTACAAGAAAAAACTTGTTAAATTTCAAGAAAAAAGTCGAGATAAAATGTTGAGTATAAACTCGTTAAATTTCGAGAAAAAACTTGTTACATTTCGAGGAAAAGTGAAGATAAAATGTTGAGAATAAAGTTATTAAATTAAGAGAAAAAAGTCTTTAAATTACGAGAACAAATTCGGTAAATTTGAGAAAAAAGTCATTTTATCTCGACTTTTTTCTCATAATTTAACGACGTTTTTCTCGTAATTTAATGACTTTATTCTCAACATTTTATCTTGACTTTTTTCTCGAAATTTAACACGTTTTTTCTCATAATTTAACAAGTTTATTCTCAACATTTTATCTCGACTTTTTTCTTGAAATTTAATGATTTTTTTTTTCTCGTAATTTAACTAGTTTATTCTCAACATTTTATCGACTTTTTTTTTTAAATTTAATGATTTTTTTCTCGAAATTTAACAACTTTAATCTCGAGATGATTTTATTTTTTTATTATTGCTTGGCCCTAATCCTCTTCCGTATTTCCGACACAGAATAAGTAATAAATAAAAAAAAAAAAGGTAATTGTGACTTTTCAATTCTGACGTTTTTTCCCCCCTCACAATTCTGAAAAGAAAAGCTCAAAACTTGCATTTGCAAGAAAAAAAGGTAAGAATTGTGGGATAAGTAGCTTTTATAGAGCCACTGAATAAAAAATAAAAGTAATTCTGACTTTTGTCTCACAATTCTGACTTTTCTCTGAATTGTGAGATATAAACTTGTAGTAGGGATTTATAAAGTCAGAACTGATATAAACGTGAAATTCTGCCTTTTTTCTCCCAATTGTGAATTTATATCTCACAATTCTTCCCTCAAAATTGTAAGATATAAACTTGCATAATGAATTGCGAGTTATAAAGTCAGAATTGAGATAAATACAATAGTCTTTTTCCCCTTGCAATTGGCATTATAACACACAATTCTGACTTTATATCCAAGGAAAAAAAAGTCAGAATTGTGAGATAAAAAGTCGCAATTACCTTTTTTATTTATGTCAGAAACAAGCTTCCATACATAACCATTCATTATAATAAGTTTGAACTTGTTGATTCGGTTGTAATGCCCTCTACTGGACTTCAACATTACTACAAGCTCATCAGTGAATGACCTATGATGAAGTAAGCCGTCACACTGAGGCAGAGGATGATGAGGAGGATGGTGCCGGGACCCACGTCCACCGGCGCACAGGCGTTCGGACACACACATGGGCTCTCCACCCACATCTGCAGGGGCGCACCAACGCTGAAGCTCTGGCTGGATGTGATGGAGTGATTCGGGCTGCATCGGTAATGAACTACAGTCTGAGGCTCGCTATCAGAAAACACTGAGTGAGACACAATCAACAGCTGAATGTATGACACATATATATTGCTTTTAGAGAGCATGAAACTTTTTTCTCTCTGAATTATGAAGGAGGATGAGTGAAACTTAAAGATCTTGTGAAATCGTTTAAGGAGTGCAGTTGTGCAAACAGGCTATTTCTTATTGAAACGGGATATATTGAAGGTCTCATTAGTTAATTAAATAACCTTTTGTTTTTATAGCCATGAAACATGATTTTCATTATGTAGAGAGAGTAATTTATTGGACAAAAAATTGGGCACAACCATAAGTGAAAGATATTATTGCTCCAGCTAGATAAATGCTGAAATGTTTAAATGCATTTATAGAATATCTGCAAAAAAAACAAAACAAAAAAAACAAAACAATTGTTGACTTTTAGTAGCGAAATGCTCAAAATGGCAGACATAAATTAAAAGACACAATATTTCAATTTTAAACAAAACAAAATTTTAGAAAAAAATTAAGACTTTTTTTAAGATATATGCAATTTAATTAATAGTAAAATTACATCAAATTGAATTGAAATGAATAATTGAACGATCCTGAATCAATTATTCAATTAAATTGCGCAAGGATTATATAATTAAATTATATGAAATTTTACTATTAAATCACGTAAAAAAAAAACTTAATTTTTTGAGTGTAAGATAATAAATTAATAAATGACTTTTAAGTGGATTTACTTTCCTTTATTAATTTACCAAATCTGTTTCAAATGTCATTGGACAGTTGATAAGACACTGAATAAAGCCCCAGCTTGCGTACGCTAGTGTACACGCACAGTCGAAAGCACAGCCTTGCATAGTGTACTTCACTTGACTCGTACGCGTACACAGGTGTTCGACGCATGTGCAGTTTTGAGCAATCTCTCGCCACGAGTTACAACCCATGTAAACATCTTTGTATTCTTTCATGCTAGAGTTGTACAAATAAAGGTACTTTCTAACCTCTTCAGACAATCTCTTGTCTATGTAGGGCTCCATTGTCGCAGTAGCTTGCATGAGTTCCAGTCTGTTCTGTTCATGCAGTTTTTCTTCAACTACCTTTTGAATTGACGCCTCCAGGGCACGGTTGCCACCTTGTGGATAAACTATTTACTGCAAAAAAAATTAAATGCGCATGTGCGATGTGGTGTGTGTACAGTATGTGCGTGCTCTTCAGTATTGAAAGCCAGGAGATCCAAAAACATGAATTTTAACATGTTAACAACACATAAAATGTGTATTTCACACATATTTAACAGGTATTTCATGTATTAAATATGTGCTGTTTGCGTGTGAAAAATCTGCATTAAATACGCGCAAACAACATGTATTTAACATTAAATAGTGTGAAATACACATCTTTTACATGTTGTTGACGTGGTAAAATTCACATTTTTGAACCTTTTGGCCTTCCATACTTATAATGAAATTCGCGTCACGTGCACTGATTTTTCATGCACAAACAACAGGCTTGTTCAGCGTGATGCAGCGCTGCACAGACCGATCGGCGGCTAACTTGAAGAAGTGCATGCCCGTAAGAAATTTTGTCCGACTTGAGACAGCGCCGACACTATCGAGTATCACTATCAGTATCGAGCCCGATACTGACAATAAAGTACCCGTCACTCTCACTGTAATTCTTTCTTGCCCTCTTTGCAAAAAAAAAAATATTTTATAGCTTTGTAAGAGATGCTTTTTTGCTAAACCTGAAAAGTATTAAACAGTAGCATTTAGAAGTTATATTAACTAATAATATAATTTTCTACCATATACAATTGAATGCACCTAGCTAACAACAACTTCTTTGTTCTGGTTTAACCTCACTCCAGTCTAAACTAACTGATTTTATAGGTAGGCCTAATTTACTACACATTGTCATTTAAATAACCTGAAAATATAGTGGATTATTAAGGCTAATTTTATTAACCACTCTTGCTAGATGGGGTAAGCACACTTATGTTCTCATTTCAGAGTTGTTCGAGTAAATGATTCATTATAGACCGTGTGGACAGATCAGTTGTTGTCATGATTCATTCAAATGAATCTGTTCAAATGAGTCATTAGGTCACGAATCGGACATTAGCGGACGTTGACGCATTGTGTGCGAATCGCGACTGTTATTAGGACATCGCAAAACATTTGTCAACACAGAAAACACTTCACCACTGGATAGGATTTTCTTTTTGTTTGCTGAAAGTGTGGTTTATGTCAGCTGCACGTGCAGGGCGCCTGTCAGAGAAGATGACGTTCTTTGAGCACAATTCACACCCAGCGGTTATTCAGGAAAAACATTCTCCGAATGCGCCTCGTGATACATGGATTCGGTCTTACGAACTTTTAGCATTGTGTCAGTTGATTTAGATTATTATGTGTGAGGTAGAGAGAGTACAAAGACGGTGCTTACTTTGAAGAAGAAGAGAGCTCGAACGCACGAGGGAGGATCTCTGCTCGTTATGTCCGTTAGCACTGCAGTCGTCTCCTTCCATTTTACAGTCGAATGGTGGCTAGAACAGCTCCAGGTTCAAGGTCAATACGGAATGGATTAATCTGCATTTTTTTAACGCGTTATTTTTTCTCAGATTAATTAATCGAAATTAACGCGTTACTTTGACAGCCTATAGTAAAAACAGATGCTGTAGGCAGCACATACAGTATTGAATGAAAATGTCTCTGAAACATCAGTGTATTAGTCAAATATTGCATTTATTTCACTTCAGCTGTGAGAAAGTATGCAAACGCAACGTGAGCGTCACTACGAGCAGCAGAAAGTGTCCGACTTCACGTCCCAGTTTTCAGCTCCTGCACGCGGCTATACTCACCGATCGGTTGCATCCAGTTAAAGCTGATGTTGAACACACATGTATTTAACGCATGAAATACATGTTACATATGCATGAAATACACACCTTTTGCGTGTTGTTGACATGTTAAAATGCACGTGCTTTTGAACCTTTTGGCCTTCCATACTTCTGATGATGAAATTTGCGTCACGCGCACTGATGCACACTGACCCTCACGTACCAGTAAAAAGTGAAGTATACTTTGGGCTTAAGAGCCCCAGCTGCCTTAAATGTAAGTGAATAATGAATTAAAGACATCCTGGATGCAGTAACTTACTGTAATAAGACACAGAGAGCGTCTTCTTTGAGTCGTCATAGCTGAATTTATTGCCCTCATGTCTGCCGTAGTTCAAGTATTGATCGATGTACATGTTGTCCTGATGAATCCTAAAATCAGCTTCCATGAGTTTCACTTTACATAATAATAACATTATTCCACATCTCAAGATATTGCTAATGAGTTGACAATTAAATATTCTGAGCTTGTAAATGATCATGATATTTTTTTGTGTTTACCACTAAGCAAAAATCCATTTTAAATGTGATGAACTCACCTTCTAATGACACAAGCAGCCACATCGGTGCAGTCAGAGACGGTGAAGTGCTCGGGCTGTGAGAAGGCCAGACACGGGCTGAAGGACAGCAGCACGTCCGTGTTTTGTGGCGCTGATGGCAGGGGTTTGAGCCGCTGTATGAACCCGTCCTCGTCCGCCACTGAGCCCAGATCGATGAGCCCGGATCCGTCCCGCATCAGACATTTACACTGATTCACTTTAATACAGCCACTCTGTTTCAGCTCAGATGGAAGATCCGCTCTTATGAGGCCTAAAGAAAAATAAACCACAGTCAGAATAGAGAGAACCATAGCGAACATTCACCATTACTGAGTCTGACCACTAACTAGAGCCGCAGCACTGGTCAGTTAACACACTAGTGATGATAATGCACATCAATGTGTCAGATTCCAGCACCGCAACAACAGAAGAGCTCATATCTATCTATCTATCTATCTATCTATCTATCTATCTATCTATCTATCTATCTATCTATCTATCTATCTATCTATCTATCTATCTATCTATCTATCTATCTATCTATCTATTTCATGTGTTTACACTCATTTTAGGGGTACATCATATTATTACACAACATGAAACATGAATATTGTTTTTTTGGTAGAAAGCACATATTATGACTAGAACCACCATATGTCGCATCTGCTCTTGTTGTCTGCACTTCTATGTAGGTGTTGAGGTGCGTGGGGAAAAACACTATAATCCTCATCAGTGGCTGTGCATGTGCACTTTAAAGTGTTACAGGTTCACCCAAAAATGAAAATAATGTCATTTATTACTCACCCTCATGTCGTTCTACACCCGTAAGACCTTCGTTCATCTTCAGAACACAAATTAAGATATTTTTGATGAAATCTGAGAGGTATATGACTTGTCCATTGACAGCATTATAATCAACACTTTCAAGGTCCAGAAAAGTACTAAAGACATCGTTAAAACAGTCATGTGACTGCAGTGGTTCAACCTTAATGTTATGAAGCGACGAAAATACTTTTTGTGCACAAAAACAAACAAAAATAACGACTTGATTCAACAATATCTTCTCTTCCCTGTCATTATCTTACGCAGGTGACACAGTAAGCAACGGCACTTCCGTGTTTACGTCCGAATGCCGGCTCAGTATTGGCCAAAGCTGATCATGTGATCAGCATGACACATGCATGTGATTGTGACGCATGAGCCGACCAATAACGAGTTGGCATTCTGACGTAGAACCTGGAAGCGCTGGACGTAAACAACGCATGAGAATGACACAGAAGAGAAGAGATTGTTGAATAAAGTCCTTATTTTTGTTTTGTTTTTGCACACTAAAAGTATTATCATCTCTTCATAACATTAAGGTTGAACCACTGCAGTCACATGACTGTTTTAACAATGTCTTTAGTACCTTTCTGGACCTTGAAAGTGTTGATTATATTGATGGACAAGCCATAAACCTCTCGGATTTAATCAGAAATACCTTAATTTGTGTTCTTACGGGTGTGGAACGACATGAGGGTGAGTATAATGACTGAATTTTCATGTTTGGGTGAACTAACCCTTCAACAAAGTGGAAAGTGCTAATTGTGATTCATTATATTTAAATGAATTCTAAACCTTTCTGTCTTCTATGCAGCTCATTTTCACCCACTAACACACCTTGTCAAAGCGTACCTTTTCCATGCTGGTGTCTGATAATAATTCAGAGCCTCAAACAACCAGAACATGAAACTTTTATGTGCATCATGAATATTTAATATTTATTGAAATGTCCCATTGCTAATGTATATACAGTGCACACTATTGAGTAACAATGGAATTTGAAAAACATTATGTAATGCAAAACATTTCCTAAAGTACTACATTGTTGTCACATGACCTCTCTATGTTGCAATTCAGCAAATGCAAGTAAAAATAACAACTATTTCACATTTTATTCCACATTTGTGTTCATTTGTGACAATATGAGGCAGAATTCAGAATAAAATGCTACCATACTACTTCTTTCATATCTGTATATATGATTTTGTGGTTCACAGTAACCAGCAGAGTGTGCAAAAAGCATATTTTTTTCCATTAAAGTAATGCATAGGTCACCTACTGTAGATATTCAGGCATACACAAAATGCATAGTAGCCTATACTGTATACTGCAAAAATAAGACTATGATGATGGCCTAATAAACATGTCCAAGCCAGCTGTGTAGATGTTTCTTTCTTTGGTGTGGTTTTACTTTAAATCTGTAAAATAATTTACTTAGGCTAATTATTACCCACATCAATCACTTTATTCTTCAGAATTATATACAGGTTCATTTGTGCACTTTAAAGGATTAGTCTACTTTCAAATAAACATTTCATGATAATTTACTCACCTCCATGTCATCTAAGATGTTCATGTCTTTCTTTCTTCAGTCGAGAAGAAATTAAGGTTTTTGAGGAAAACATTCCAGGATTTTTCTCCTTATAGTGGACTTCAATGGACTCCAAATGGTTGAAGGTCAAAATGACAGTTTCAGTATAGCTTCAAAGAGCTTTAAACGATCCCAGACGAGGAATAAGAGTCTTATATAGTAAAACGATCGGTCATTTTCTAAAAAAATTTTTTAAGAATAATATATTTTTAACCATAAATGCACATCTTGAAATAGCTCTCTTCTTCTTCTCTATTAGAATTCCGGCAGTGTAGACACTGCTAAGTGTATTACTGCCCCCCTCAGGTCAAAGTTTGAACTAAACTGTCATATACAATATTCTGGTGCAAGTATATAACAATTATTACAAACTTTAACCTGTGGAGGGCAGTAATACACTTAACAGTGTCTACACTGCCAGAATTCAAATAGAGAAGAAGAAGAGAGCTAGTTCAAGATGAGCATTTATGGTTAAAAGTGTATTTTTTTTTATTTATTTATTTTTTTTTTTCGAAAATGACCAATCGTTTCGCTAGATAAGACTCTTATTCCTCGTCTGGTATCATTTAAAGCTCTTTGAAGCTGCACTGAAACTGTCATTTTGACCTTCAATCATTTGGGCTCCACTGAAGTCCACTACAAGGAGAAAAATCCTGGAATGTTTTCATCAAAAACCTTAATTTCTTTTCGACTGAAGAAAGAAAGACATGAAAATCTTGGATGACATGGGGGTGAGTATTATAATTTGAAAGTGAACTAATCCTTTAAACACACACGCTTGCCCATAGAAATATAATGGCAATTTGCATGAAAACAGTTTTACAAATAGGCAGGGAGAAGTCTGTAATTATTTTAAATAATATTTATCTTATCCACTTCTCAGTGTCTATCCATAACTAAATAAATTGTCCTGAAAGGCGCCAAAACGACCGCATCACATCACGTGATATCTGTTACTTTTCTCAGTGCTGCTAGAATGGACCAATCACAGCGTGAGTCTGGTCAGCGATATTGTCATTTTATAAATATTGATTTAATGGATTTTTATCAGCTATTAATCCTTATAGGTAACTATTCAAACGATTATACTCATCCACGCACAAATGTTTACAATAGTAAATAATAAAAACTGATTTTTTAATGTTACTCAGCGCCCCATAGCGGAAGCTTATAGAAACGGTTGGAGAGACACAAACACACACTCACACTCGGCCTCTGCGGAGCGCCTGATGCTGCGGGGATTCCGCCTCTTTCTCCTCTTACAACATGGATTTCAACGTGAGGAAACTCGCTTCAGATGCCGGAATATTCTTCTCTCGGGCTGTTCAGGTAAGAAGGGCCGTTTATGGATAAATATATGAATTTAAACGAGTGTCGGTGACAGTTGATGTGCAGCGCGTGACTCTGCGTTTACACCACAAACACGAAACCGTTTCTCAGATATCATATGATACACTTAAATCCAATCATCGGTGTTTAACAACAGCTAAATGGTCGTATTGAAACATTTTAAGGTATTTGTTATTATTTTGATGCGTTAATTTCCTCTCAGGAATATTACAGATTGTCGGTACTTTTGCTCCAGTTCACAGAGGAGAAACTGGGACAGGCTGAGAAGACCGAGCTGGACACTCACTTTGAGAATCTGCTGTCCAGAGCTGACTGCACCAAAAACTGGACCGAGAAGATCTACAGACAGACCGAAGTTTTACTGCAGCCAAACCCTGGTAAGCAGGTGTCCAAACCTCAAACACTCCTACTGTAAATCACGTGGTCTGGAATAAACATCTTATTAAGGCTTTAATCAAACATGCACTGCTGTGTGGGATGGTAATGACATTATTCAGTTTTTGGAGAAAATGCATGGAGCTAGCTGTCAATTAACATCTAAAAATGATGATAAATCAGTTTATGGAATAAAATTATCAATTATGGACTGGTGTAGTAGTAAATTAATAAAGAAATGCTCGGATTGTCATGTAAAGATCTTAAAATTGATGCATTTCTGAGGTTGAAACTTCCCTTCCAGTCATTTCCATCACAAAACATAGAAAATGTTTGCGTGATGATGATAATGACGGCAGTGTTAGGAAGGCAATTCTTTACGAGTTAAATATGAATAAGTATTTTATATGTAATATCTTAAATAAATACGTAATACCCAATTAATTGAAAGTATCTTAATAAAATCTGGGAAGGGAACAAGCCCAAAATACTTAAAAATCCATTACTGATTAAAAATTATATGACGAAAATTGTAGTTGGTAATCTGTTAGATTACACTTTTTAATTGTTATACAGTCGGATTACTTTTAACCAAACTTTTTTTTTAATCACATAAATTTGAATATAATTATTTTGTATCATATTCATATCTACAAAAAATAAAAAACTATATATTAAAAAGCAATATAAAATATAATCAACAACATGAACAACCTCTAGCTGGGGTTTGTGAGTTTATGAAAAGCTGATAATTAATAAAAAAATCAAAATAAAACACTTGAACACTAAAAAAATTAATATTTTATTTGTTTACCTGCATGTCATGTGAAAATTAACCAACATCAGAGAAACAATAAATTATAATTTACTGCCGTCGTGCAAATAATATGTAATTATTTAATCAATAAAAGTGCTGTAAAACGATTAATCGCGATTAATCGCATCCAAAATAAAAGTTTTATTACATAATATGTGTGTTCTTATGTATATATAAACACACACACATGCATTATATATACATGTAAGTATTTCTTTAAATATGTGTATTTATATATACATAATAAGTACACACGTATTATGTAATCAAACTTTTATTTGGATGCGATTTATCGCGATTAATCGTTTGAAAGCACTACTATAAAATAGTAACTATAGTCTGATTATGGGTATTTTAAAATGTAATATAATCGAATTAAAAGTACGGAATTTTTGTAATCTGATTACATAATCCAGATTACATGTAATCCGTTACTACCCTGCACTGATTATTGTCTGTTTGTGCGACAGGTTCTCGAATCGAAGAGTTCCTGTATGAAAAGCTTGACCGGAAGGTTCCACCGCGGGCCACTAATGGAGAGATATTAGGACAGTTCATGCTGGAGGCAGCGAAGGAGTTTGGACCAGGAACCCCGTATGGTAAATGATGTTCACCATTCATTTGTTTTTGAGGCTTCAAAATGTGCATTCATGCATCCATTTTTTATTAGCAAATGTTGCATCTTTGCAATACTCAGCGTTGGATTGTTCCAAAATGCTGGCAAGAGTAAATGCTTGATTTGTTTTGTCTGATAAACTGAGGAGAAATCCATTGATTTGGTTCTCAAATGTTGCTCTTAATTTAATTCATTCCCCTCCAGATCAGTAACATTATTTATTCTAAAGCTGCTTTTGTAGATGTAATATGAAAACACAATAGGTTAGTGAGCGATGCGCTCTTTAAGTGGAGGAATAATTAAACGGCACAGACTGTGATGTTGAAGTTTTTCACTGTGATTGAATTGATTTCACAGTCTCTGATGGTTTTTCCCTGCAGGCTGTGTGGAAACAGCCAAACCAATAAATCTCAATGCATTCTCCTTTCTGTTCCCCGTCGCAGTGATCAATAGCGTCAGAGGTCAGAGCAGTCTCTGATGTCATATCCTGTCCAGCATTCTTCCACAGAGATTTTTCCTTTATAACTTTCAGTAGATATGAAGAAGCACCAAAGGTGCAATCAAAATACCATAATAATAATTTCGTGCAAAATTCATCTGTCACTATGAGCAAAACCATGGTAAAAGAATTTAAAAGAAAAAATATATATCCAACTTTATATACAGGGTCATAAGTACGTCCAACTTTATTTGCATACATGCAATATACTTGCGTAAAGTAACATGCGCTGCATAATATATAGCAAATCTCAGCTGTTTGATTGTATCATTGTAAAATATAACTATATTATTGCACAGCTCTAATCTGATAAATGCGACTTTAAAGGTGCCATCGAACGTTTTTTTTACAAGATGTAATATAAGTTTAAGGTGTCCCCTGAATGTGTCTGTGAAGTTTCAGCTCAAAATACCCCATAGATTTTTTTTAATTAATTTTTTTAACTGCCTATTTTGGGGCATCATTAACTATGCACCGATTCAGGGGCTACTGGCCCTTTAAATCTCACGCTCCCTGCCCATCGAGCTCGCGACTCTATAATACAGGGCATTTACAAAGTTCACACAGCTAATATAACCCTCAAATGGATTTTCACAAGATGTTCGTCATGTATGCTGCATGCATGCTTCGGGTCATGTGAGTATAGTATTTATTTGGGTGTTTATATTTGATTCTGAACGAGTTTGATAGTGCTCCGTGGCTAAAGCTAACATTACACACTATTATATATAAAAGAATGAAGAAAAAATAATTTATTTATAAAGAATGAAGTTGTGTTTATGCATTATAAAGACTGCAAGTGTTTAATAATGAAAATAGCGACAGCTCTTGTCTCCGTGAATACAGTAAGAAGCGATGGTAACTTTAACCACATTTAACAGTACATTAGCAACATGCTAACGAACATTTAGAAAGACAATTTACAAATATCACTAAAAATATCATGATATCATGGATCATGTCAGCTATTATTGCTCCATCTGCCATTTTTCACTATTGTTCTTGCTTGCTTACCTAGTCTGATGATTCAGCTGTGCACAGATCCAGACGTTAACACTCTGAGGTCTGAAGGTATCGCCGGCGATACCACCGTGGTTTTTTTCTTATCAGTGTGAAAGAGACTAAAAATACTCCGTCAATGTTGCACATACAATTAAGAGTTATACACCATTTTAATCTGTGGAATATCTTCTTTCATTTGTGTACACTCAGAGTAAAAACAGAATGTTGTGCTTTTTGTAAAATAAAGAAAACTAACATGATGCGTGATCTCTCCTCTCCCTCTGAACGAACTCCAATCTGATAGTTCTCAGAAAATGAACTGTAACTTAGTGAATACTAATGACAAAAAAATTACACTTATGTCTAAAAAAACGTTAAGATGTCAGGTTTTAAATCATGTAAGTCAAATCGAAAACAAACCTTCTTTGTTTATGTAATCTGTATGAAAAGAGAGCCATGTCAGAAATCCGTGATTCAGCTCATTATCTGCTAATGCGGCCACGCCCACGGAGCCAGCGCTATTCAGACGCTAATTCAGTCAATACATGCATTCATCGTCTCAATCGTGTATTTATTGTCTTGAAAAGTGTTTATCTGGATGTAAAAGTCATGGTTAGCGATCTCTAGAAGACATGCAGTTACTTCCTGTTTACTTTTCTTCTACAGATGAATTTTAGATGAGTTTTTGTTTCTTTAGCGCCCTCCGGCTGCTGTTGGAAACTCCATTCATGGAATAGCCTCTTCTTCTTTTAGATGAATTTGTGGACTAAAAATACACAGAGCGCCCTCCGACTTCAAGGATGAATTGAAAACACCAGCGCTCATAGTAATGACAATGAATATTAAGTTAATATAACTCCTCTGTACAGAAAATTGACATAAGCATATGAGAATCCAATATTTCTCCAAATGTGCATGCTTTTAAACTAAAAGTCTATATCTATATCTTTTTGCATCACAGAAATACATTATATTTTAAAGTATAATATAAAATCATTACTTTATATTGTAATAATATTTTTCTGTATGTTTCATATATCATAATGAGCTTGAGACATCACAGAAGGTTTTTTTTCACAGCCTACCTGACTGAAATGCCTCATTAATATGCAAGTCATTTCAGCTCATTACTATCCAATTCTTTTGTCTTCTCAGGTGAGAATGGCCCATTTTCAGTGGTGATTCACGCCTCCTCGCATACTGTGTTTCTTGGCAAAAAGTGTCTTACAAAAACTAAATCAATATATTGTTTTATATGAAGGAGTAGGCAGCATAATTTTTACATAATTTTGAAGCAAAAACTCTAGTCTACAACCTCCAATACCCTAAAGTCTTATGAACACAGATTTATTATACTTTTTTTGGCCTTATTTCAGTGACTTAAGTTTTTTGTTTTTTCAACAACCACGCATAAATGTTATTCCTTCAAAAACACAAACATGTACATACATGTTCCTCACATATTATTGTAGCCTAGTTTGTGCTGAATACAGTGTAATGACACTTTTTCCATTAATATGTTTATGAACAACTGAAAAAAGCACAAATGTCAGGGCATGTCAAAAGTTCTCCAAGCCCCAAATCAGCCTCAGACTCCAGAGGGTTAATACTGGCTGCCCTTGTGTAATGCCTTGAACATGGGCTGGCATATGCAAATATTGGGGACGTACACCCTGACTGTTACGTAACAGTCGGTATTATGTTGAGATTCGCCTGTTCTTCAGAGGTTTTTTAAACAAATGAGATTTATATAAGAAGGAGAAAACAATGAAGTTTGAAACTCAATGTATGTCTTGTCCATGTACTGAACTCTTGTTATTCAGCTATGCCAAGATAAATTCAATTTTTTAATTCTAGGGCACCTTTAAGGCATGATGTTAAGATATTATAAACACTAACATAATGATTTTCCTTAAAGCTTCTTGAAAACAATTTGTATTGTCAAAAATGCCATACAAATAAATTTGACGACTAAGTTAAATATGGATTGGTTTAGATAATATAAGTAAATAGCAAATATTATTCCCATTTTTACAAGGTCTAAAATAAGTCTCTGTTGTCCTCAGAATGTGTCTGTGAAGTTTCAGCTCAAAATACCCCACAGATGATTTTTATAGCATGTTAAAATTCCCATTTTTGGGGCTGAACAAAAACACGCCGTTTTTGTGTTTCCCTTTAAATGCAAATGAGCTGTTGCTCCCTGCCTGCTTTCCAGAAGAGGGCGGAGCTTCAAGAGCTAATGCAACAACAAAACAGGACAATCTCATGCACTGAAAATGTCAGAAACTGTTAGAAAATATATGTTCAAACCCTCGAACACTGATGGCTACAGAAATGTAAAAGTGAATTTTGCATAATATAATAGGTCCCCTTTAAGGTTTTGTTTTGTTTACTTCCATATTCTAAATGCTGCTTCTTCTAATATCTAATAGATCCATTCAGTGGAGAGGGAACTGGGCCGTTCTTGTTAGTCTGTTCTCAAACTGAAGTGCACTTAGTGGTTTTAAATGGCTCATTAATGTCCCGTGACTAACCACATGCTTTTAGGATGGCCTGTAGTGCGAGTGGAAACGCACAGTTTATGTCTGTAAGTACAGGACTAATGCAAAGTATAGAAAATCCTGAAGTGTCTATTTGTAATATTAATGGATGAGTTTTTTTGCAACCTCTTGACTGCGTTTGCAGTAGGCCATTAATTAGGTTGCTTATGTCAAGATTTTAAAAGGTTTTTCTAATTCAATGCATTTTTAATTACAAATTATATTATCAGCATAACAGTTGAGAATGTTTCAGTATTTCACTTTAATGACGGCAGCACTGGCGCTACATGAACAAAACCTGATGATCATGTTCTCTAGCAGGATTTGAGATGATCCACAGAGCATCAAGAACATCTAACCGTCTGTACAAAGAGTCACATGATCAATGCATTGACTTTTTGATTTGATTAGTTTCATGGAAAGCTTTATTTTTAGGTTAAAACAAGATTAGATGATTCGATTCAATTTCGCAGTTAAAACCACAGACTGTGCTGTAGATGTAAAGAGGAGTTCAGTATTAATTATTGATTCAGTGGGCCGAGCAGCTGCTCTGACTAATGTGTGTTTGTGAACGTCACTCTCTCAACCAGCTGTGACATAATTCGTTTGCGTCCCAATTTTGCATCCACATCAAATCTCTCCATTGATTGCGATCAGCAGACCTCCGAAATTGCATAATAATTCCTCCTATGGATCTAAATCATTGTACATTTCTATATTAAAGGGGTCATGAACTGCATTATTTTATAATGTTTCCTGGAGTGCACTTATAATGTTAGTATGATTTTCACATCAAAAATGGTCATAATTTTTCCTACCCTGATTTTAGCCTCTGATTTGAACGCTTTGTTTGAAGTGGCGTGCCTGCTGTGAGACTTCAGTGTAAGCGCCCACTGCTGTGATTGGCTGACATCTTTGCATATGAAAATAGCTTAGTGTTACATGTGGAACACTGTCGAAAACCTTTAGCATGTTTTACTATTGCAGTTCTCAAGATTTAGTAATCGTGAAAAGTGTTGATTAGAGCATTATATTTAGATTGTGGCATGAAAGGTTGCACAGACTTTACAGACATGTTGTTGAGTGCATATCATCATTGTAACTCAATTTCTGCACACTAACGATTGCTTTCATCATAACTAACAGTGCAAACGCAATGTAACTAAGAGATTGATTGATCCTCACAGGAGTTTTGGCGAGAGTCCAGAACACTCACGCTGTTTGATTGACAGCTCCAGCGACTGTAAAGGAAGCGTTCTTTGATCGCTTTCTATGGATAATTTAATCACAGTTTGAAAAGCAGATTGCTTTCATCCTACTAAGACAAACAATGTGAAGTTGACCATTTAGTCACTGGTTTGAACTGCTGAACATAATCGATTTTGAGACAAAGAACATCTGACTGTACATGAATTATAACATATTCGAAATCACTGGTGATTTTGGTTAGACATGTAGACATAATCCGTGCATGTCAAACAATCAAAGCAATAGTGACCGTAGTTTTTTTGGACTTAAAAGGAAGTTTTCAGTTCTAAAACTTAGAGAATATTCTTGCAGTATGATGACCTCACTGTAAAAAAAATCTGTAGTTTTTACAAAATACTGTAAATTTTACAGTATAAAACTGTAATTTAAGAAAATTTGAATGTAAACCAATAAATTCAACAATGCACACTACTACTAAAATCTGTTTTGTACCTTTAACATTTACTGACAAGCACCATAATAATGCAGGTGGTAAAACACCATCAATGCAATAAACTTTCATTAAACAGAAGATGTAACATAAAACCCTAGTGAACATAACTGATAACAAAAACTATTAAGAAACATGATTATTTAAACAAAATATTTTAAAATGTGGAGCGTCACACAGGGAATTGTGGGAACATCAGTTTACAGATTTTGACTGTAAATTACTCATTGATTTTGTCTTTTTTTTTACTTATAAAAAGTGTAAAATTTACAGCATTTTACTGTGAAAATTGCATGAATGTCTGGTTTCCCTGTATATAATACAGGAACTTACTGTTAACCTATTTTCTTCTGTAGCATTTTTACAATATTTTCCAGTTAAAATCACATTAATTTTTTACAGTGCTGTTATATGTCAAAAGCTTAAGGAAAATTTGATTTCTCAATTCATGACCCCTTTAATAACAAATGGCAAACAGAGTTGGATCTATACACCATGAGGAAATGCAGTGAAATCAGTCCCAATGTTGGGAGAAATCCTATATATATTTTATATAATCTGCTATAGTTGTATTATACATACACTGCATGAAAATAGCCACAAAAGCTGGCATGACATTAAAAAACAAATAACTCTTCA
Source organism: Chanodichthys erythropterus (assembly GCF_024489055.1). Lineage (NCBI taxonomy): Eukaryota > Metazoa > Chordata > Actinopteri > Cypriniformes > Xenocyprididae > Chanodichthys > Chanodichthys erythropterus. The sequence continues at coordinate 4,477,343 of NC_090229.1, forward strand.
TCGATTGCAATACAGTAAATGTCAAGTCATCTTCATTTATATAGCGCTTTTCACAATACAGTTGTTTCAAAACAGCTTCACACTGATAATAGGAAAATTAATGGACAGAGATCGTTTTGGAGCTAATGTAGGTTTTTGATTGAATCACCATTGTAAAAATTAATTATTAACTTAGGGGTTGCTTAAATGACACCTTTCCTACTGAAAACTGAAGACCTTTAATGCGTTCTTGCCGTTCATTTACATATTTAGTCTATAGGTTTGCGCATTTGAATGTGTGTTTGCACAGACGCTTGGTCTTTTTTACAAAGTGACATTGCCAAATTATCTGTCTGGTCCGCATAATACAGAAAAATTAGTTGTGTCCGTGGATCTGTGCGAACTGGAATAATTTGTATAACGTTTTATCTATACATAGGGAAAGGAAAGGGAAGGAAGCCTTGGCAGGGGATAGTTTAGTTCACACATGACAATTATTTATTTATTTGTGCGGGAATTTTTTTTGGGTGGGAATGGAGTAAATAGGGCTGCACGATTAATCGCAGTTAACCCGAAATCGCACTTAAACCGGTTGGCTTAGTGCGATTATGAAATCACAAAGGCTGCGATTAATTTTTTTTTCTTAAATTTTATGCACAACTTGCCAATGTAGCACAGCTCTGTAATGAGTAGTAAGTGCTGCTCCATCTGAAAGCACTGCGAGTTTGAGTCGCTTAAACATGCATTTGAAAAAGCAACACGCGTCAAACATCTTTCCGAACATGAACCTCTTGTCCAACAAAAGACCTTTTAATAACGTTTTTACTCCAAACTCACTTCATAATGTCAGTCGAGTGCTTGAAAACATCCTTCTGTAAGATCATGTTGCTTCTTGCACAGAACAAGGCATAAAAGAATAATATTTCATAGTATTTTATACAGTGATAAAGGTTATGTTGATTAGCATTGCATTATAAATATGGGGCCCTATGAAATCCATTTTATTTTTTCCCAAATTCCGTTTTATTTTTTCCCAATTTTTTTTTTTTTTTTTTTTCCATTTTAATTTTTCTGGATTCTGTTTTTTCCATTTTATTTATTTTTTTGACTCCATTTTAATGGTTAAATTAAATGTTAGTAATCAAAAAACATGTATAATTAATTGAAATAATGAATCTTGTCCAATTTACCAACTATTTAATAAAAGTTTAACAACAAAAAAAAAATTTAGGGCCCTATGATAAATGTTTTATTCTTTCCCCTCAAATTTTATTTTTACCAAATTCTGTTTTCTGGATTCCATTGTAATGGTTTAATTCAATTTTAATAATCAAAAAGCATGTCTAATTAATTGAATTCTTAAAATCAACAATATTTATTAATTAAAAAATATATTTCTATGTTTTTTTTATTTTTTTTTCAGAAGTTCTGTTGTGTATTTAAATTTTTCTGGCAATCAAATGAACGCATACCATTTAATTTATCTCTTAATCATGAAATTAAACTTTTTTTGTCAAACAATGTGCTGCACAACAGAGCTTTACTGTTAAAATTAAAACATGGAAGAAACACTGAGATTGTTTAAAAATATATTTTAACAATTTATTGTTAAATTAATTTATCTAAATTCTACTGTACAACAGTAATATGTTTCTGTCAAGTTAAATCGAACTTTTATTTTGACTGTTTGCCTAGAGCTTTAAGTTTCTCTGTGTTTGTGACGGTAGTTTGCTCAAATGAAGCGGTTAAATGCTGATGAAGTGACTTTCAGAGCAGCTCTGGAGATGAATTTGTGCATTCATATAGTGAGGCCACAGAGGACGAAAACACCGCGAGCGTCGCATGTGCTTCAGCGTGCGTGCGCCTGCGCGATTGAGTGTGAGGCGGTGTGAGGTAAATTAAACTGCGCTTCTGCATCATTCATTTCAGAGGCACACAGGCATGCAGGATTCATGTTTAAATGTCTTTTTGCGGTTTAATATTCACAGACACTAGTCTATATCACAATTTAATTTAAGTGTGCTGACCTGCTTTTAATTCATTCATCAAAAATTTGACAAATTCCGTGACATTCCGCGTTATATTGTAAATTCCGTTTTTATGAATGGATTCCGTGATTCCGTCTGCGATTCCGTGATCGTGGAAATTATAGGGCCCTATAAATATGCTTTATTATCATGAAAATACCCAAGAAAGCTTGAAGAACTCAGATAAACCATATATTTTTGTGTTTATTAGTCATGTTTAATCAAAGCGTTTTAGTCTTCTGTTTATTGAGCTACAGCAATAATATACCCATAGGCATTTCCTGGAACTACATGCATTATATTTCTTTCCGGGGCATATTTGGAGTTTCTGCGGGAGAGCGCCCTCTGGCTTTCAGATGGAGCAGCATTTCACTTCGTACTTCACTGACAAGCTTGCTCATAAAAAAAAAAAAAAAATCGCAGCCAATTGCCAAATCAGGTGCATCTTATTTTCAATTAATCGTGCAGCCCTAGAAGTAATTCTTCTCAGTCCAGCTCAGAATCTGCCCACGCTGTGACTCATCTGTGCTTTGGTTGTGTAGGAAGCACCCTGATCAAAGTGGGCGACTGCCAGAGGAGGCTGGGTGGCGCTGAGAGAGAGTTTCTGCAGACGTCTTCCATCAGCTTCCTTACACCCCTGCGCAACTTTCTGGAAGGAGATTGGAGGACCATTTCTGTGAGTTTGACTAATGATTTTCAGTGCTTCCCACAGGTTTGAAATATACTTGCGGTGGTAGCCGGGCGAAAAATCCTCCTATTACCCACGGCACAAAAATGGTCTACTACATGTGACAAACAAATAATGTGTGGTTTTTATTAGTATTTTTATTCATTGAAATTAATTTTAATTACATAGCATATTACATTTAATGACATACTAATATTATGCATTATTATGCATTGTAAATTAAGCAAAATTACAGCATTTAAATGGTTCACCTTTTCCTATGTTCTCCTTGCTGTCATATAGTGTCTCTCTCAGTGAATGGGACACAGATTTTACTAATAAAATTTATAAAATGAATAATATATGTGTTAAATAATGTTCTTATTCTTTTCTTCCTGTGGGGGAGACTACAATAATTTACTATGAATTAAATGGAAATCAAATTAAATACAATTTATTGTGTAACCAAAATACCAATAATGCCCAAAAGAAAAAGAAAAAACTTGGTGTGTGACTTTTAATTATAAACAAGCCCGAAATACACTGGGACTCTTATTTTGAAATGTCTGTACTATTGCAGGCTGATCCTTCAGATTCTTACAATCGTCTAAAACATTTTATATAAAGGCCATGAAGTAGACTTTGTAATAATTCATCAACTTGAGTTCATTAGCAATCGCTTGGCATAAATCTGCGCTTTTCATTCATTGAGAATCACTTTGAAGCAGACTGAAGCGCTGTTGCGCGAGCTTGACTTTGCAAAATGCAGCTCCTGTGGGAATGTCAGTGGGAGTAAACAGTTCTGACGCACACGTAACGAGCAGGTATGAAACGACTAGTTTATCGATCGCGGATGGTTTAATTATCTTGAGCGGATGTAAAAGTATAAGAGGATAAAAATAATAAAAGCAAAAATGTGTCTCCAAATATACTTGGGCGGCCGTTATTATACTTGGGCGGCCCACCCAAGTAAAGTCTATGTGTGGGAAGCACTGGATTTGAAAGATGGTATCTCCGTTAGTTTGCATGATTCTGATGCTTTGACAAATGTTCTCCTCACAGAAAGAGCGGCGACTCCTGGAGAACCGGCGCTTGGATCTCGACGCCTGTAAAGCTCGCCTCAAGAAGGCCAAAGCAGCAGAGGCCAAAGCTGCGGTGAGACTCCTCTAATGCATTATTTACACTTTTCTCTACTCATTTTCTGTCTTTTCTCTAGGGATGGGAATCATGGGGGATTTAGCATTTATGATTCTGGTTCATTAAAATTGTATTATTGAACTGAATTGAATCTGCAATTAACTGAACTGAGCTGAATCATAATGGGCATCCTGAGGTAGAAACAATAAAGCAAATGGAAAATAATTAGCGTAGCTGCTGTTCATAACAATTCAAGCAAAAGATAATCATGTGCATTTCACATCAAGATTTCAACTGCAAGAGAGAGTCCTGAACATTATCAGGAAGGTTATTTCAGAGTAGTGTTGCTTTCGTCAACAAAAATTATGACTAAATCTCGTCGTCAACGAACCTTTATCACGTGACGAAAACGAGACGTGACGTAAATGCTGGTCATGTGACCATGACTATAATTAAATGTATAATGCAATATTGTTGATGAATAAAAACGAGACTAAATGTGGCTTACAAAATAAAAGGCCGATATATATATATATATATAGGGAAATATGTAGATTTCACATGCTCATAACTTCATGAAAAATGCACAGATCATAGAAAATGCCCATCATTCATTTAAAGCAGATTCTTACGAAATGAATTCAAAATCAACATAATATATTGCGTTGTTCACAATATATTACACAGGAAATTATTTAACATACTTGGCTAAAAATGTGTCTCATCTTTCCGGTATGCAGTGTGTATCCAATGATCCCGGACCCATCCATGTTCATTTTCCAACGTGGAATAACACATAATAGGTATCATCTTAAAGCTTAGAAACTCAGTTTTTTAATGCATCTAACCATTTTGAAAAACTCCTAATGAATGCTGAGAACTGCCTTTTAAACCAGTTTACCGTCCGTGGGCACCATCTAGCTGCGAAAAGATGAATAACACATTCAGCTCACATTTAGGAGAGCATCACCAAAAAAGAATTTTTCTCTGATCTTATTGCTTTCCTGAGTTATTCCATGTCAAAAAAAAAAAAATATTTAAAAAAATATATATATTTTTTGTCTTATCAGCAGTTTTTCAGTATGAAAATATCTAAATATAATTTATATTTTCTAAAAAATTAAAAAGTGTTCTATCAAATGATACCTATCTTTTGACTCTCCTTGCTACAGTTTTGGAGTTATGAGTCTTTACTTTTGTATGTCGCTCAGAAAAAAAAAAACTCTAAAAAAGTCTTCAGGTCTTAAAGGGATAAGAGACATCTATTATTGTTACCATATCAAGCTAACAATAATATAGTAAGATAACCTTGTTTAAAATGGGTTTGGCTAAAAGAAAATTTTGGTTTCGTCTATACTACTAGGTACTATACTATATTAACTGGGTTAAATAGAATTGCATTACTAAAAAGAGACTAAAATACAAATGCTCAGACTTTTAGTTGGCTAAAACTTGACTAGACTAAAAAGAGAATGAACGTGACTAAAACTAATAATGAACGTGACTAAAACTAATAACCTATAATAATATGATGGTAGGCATGTGACTGTATCAAATTTTCATGTTGCGATTAATTGATGAAGCTTTTATCATGGTATACGGTATTATCACGATATTAAAATAAGTTGCAAAACCATTTTTATCATATTTTAACAGGTTTAAGAACTCTTTTTGTAATAAAACAAAAACAACTCTGACTGAAATTTTCAAACAGATTAAAATGCAAAAGAATTAGGCTATAAAGAACAACAGATAACACTTTACTCTATTTAATGCATTAACTAAGATTGAGCAATAGCTACATTTGTTACAGAAAGTGTTATTTTTTGTTAATGTTAGTTTAGAAACACAATTGATCATTGTTAGTTTTATCTCAGGTCCATTAAATAAGTTATTTTGATTTTAGTAATGTTATTAAATAGTAACTAAGAAATTAACATTAATTAATAATAATTAATACTTTATAAGTATTTTTATTGTCAGTTTAGTGATAATGAATTACCACGTTAACTAATGAAGCTGTATGTTTTCAAAGTTTTACTGAACCATAACAAATAATCAGAACATTTCTAATCATTAGGGCATGTTGTAGTCCAGATTAAAATATAACAATGTTTAGGTTTGAAAATAAATATCCTTTTAAGTCTTTTTTAAGTATTCAGTATTTGGTGCTGTGATGAACAACACTGAGATTACAAAAAAATGAATGGCTGTTTGAAGCATTTTAAAAACTTCACTAGCGCAGTTACTTTGTTTGCACGGTTTCCGTGGTAACCGCTGCATTTCTGCTGTTCCATCAGCGCCCTCTGCTGTCAGAGAGTGAACGCGCACTTTCATTCAGCTCGTCTCCTTCACTCGTTCCGTCATGTGCTTCTCGTGCACGTTGGGATTGTTTACATCTGAGCGCGTGTCCTTTTGACGCAGAATACAGCGGTGTTGTGCATTTTATACGATTCATGGGTAAAGTATTCTTAATTACCTTATAAAAAAAATTAATAATTGGTAATACATTATTATTTACGGTATTCTGAAGTGCTGACAATTACAATATCGTGCATATTCATTATCACGATTTATCGCATTACCGAATATCGGCACAAGTCTATATGATGGATTATAGGGCGATTAGAAGATTGGTTAAATACACAGGAGCGAAACCATTTAGAGCCTTATAGGTCATTATTAGCAATACTTTATAATCGATACGGAACTTAATAGGTAACCAGTGTGGAGATGATAAAATTGTGATCATATATGATCATATCTTCTTGACCTGGTAGGACCTCTAGCAGCTGCACTTTGGACTAATTGTAGCTTATTTATTGAGGAAGCAGGACAACCATCTAATAATGCATTACAGTAATCTAGTCTAGACGTGATGAATGCATGAACTAACTTTTCTGCATCAGAAACAGATAACATATTCTGTAGCTTAGAGATGTTTCTGAGGTGGAAGAAGGCTGTTTTTGTAACATGAAACATGATTTTCGAAAGACAAGTTGCTGTCTAATATAACACCCAGGTCTTTAACTGTAGAGGATAAAGTCACAGTTTTGGTTCAAAGAGTAACACCTGTCTTATCTGAATTTAATAGAAGATCATACAGTCTTTTACATCTTTAACACACTCTGTTAATTTAGAGGTTAATCCTAAGGGATTAATTTTAGAGATTACATCTGGTCATGATGAAATGTATAATCAAGTATCATTCGCATAGCAGTGGAAACTAATTCCATGTTTTCTAATAATATTAATGACACTATTATCTTGCTACAGTTGCTTTAAAGTGAAATTTTCATTTGAAGTTTGCATCATTAATTTCTTTCCTGTTTATTACTGAATCTGCTTTAAAACAATTTCTATTGGATAAAGTGCTATATGCTTTATTCTAAAATAAAGGTGACTTGACTAAAAGGGTTAGTTCACCCAAAAATGAAAATAATGTCATTAATTACTCACCCTCATGTCGTTCCACACCCGTAAGACCTTCGTTAAGATAATTTTGATTAAGATATTTTTGATGAAATCTGATTGCTCAGTGAGGCCTGCATTGACAGCAAGATAATTAACACTTTCAGATGCCCAGAAAGATACTAAAGACATATTTTAAACAGTTCATTTGACTACAGTTGTTCAACTTTAATGTTATGAAGCGATGAGAATACTTTTTGTGCACCAAAAAAACTAAATAACTTTATTCAACAATATCTAGTGATGGGTGATTTCAAAACACTGCTTCATGAAGCTTTACGAATCTTTTGTTTCAAATCAGTGATTCGGAGTGCGTATCAAACTGACAAAGTCATGTGATTTCAGTAAACGAGGCTTTGTTACTTAATAAGTGTTTTGAAATTTCAACGGTTCACCACGGGGGGGGCGTGACTTTGGCAGTTTGATACACTCTCCGAACCACTGATTCGAAACAAATGATTCGTAAAGCTTCATGAAGCAGTGTTTTGAAATCACCCATCACTAGATATTGTGGAATAAAGTTTAGTTTTTTTGGCACAAAAAGTATTCTTGTCGCTTCATAACATTAAGGTTGAACCACTGTAATCACATGACCTGTCTTTAGTAGCTTTCTGTGCATCTGAAATGGAAAATTATCTTGCTGTCAATGCAGGCCTCACTGAGCCATAGGATTTTATCAAAAACATCTTAATTTGTGTTCTAAAGATGAACGAAGGTCTTATGTGTGTGGAACGACATAAGGGTTAGTAATTAATGACATTATTTTCATTTTGTGGTGAACTAACCCTTTAATTATTCTGGTTCCTTAACGGTTCCTTTACTAATTTTAAGGAAGAAGTAATGGACAATAATTGGAAAACAAGTTTTACTGGATTTACTGACCTTAGTTTTTGTCAAATGATGAAATCAACAGAACAGTCATGCCAAATCAGAAATAAATAGTATAATTCTTGAGGAAAAATTCTTAATAAGAACCAGTTCTCGATTCCCATCCCTCTCATTCCCCTTCCTTTATGCTTTGATGACGTAACGTGATATGGGTCTCTTCCTCGTGTTTGTTGTGAAATGTGAATATTGAGTGATTTCTCCCGTTTACGCTACGAGCACTAACTGTGTGTCTCTGCTTTAACCTTCACAGTGTGAGGGAGAAGTGAGTATCGCAGTGAATTTCCTCATTATGCATTTTTCTGCCTTTTTTACATTTTTTTGAATGGCAGTGACATAAAGACACTGCAGGAACTGCATAATATATAATATGATGGAATTACATGTATCTGAGTAAACATTAAAAATCCAAAATGCACTGAAGCAATTTTAATTTTTGCAATAATTACAGTGCTCATTTGTTCCATCATGTCATCATATATACCCACTCTAATTGTTTTGGGATTTATTAATGCAACAAAATGTATAGATAATGCACATTATTTCAGTTCACTTATTTCTTCATTTCACCATTCAGCAAGATCCGATGCTTTTATTCTCATATTTATTTTAAAGATCTTTGAATCTATCTGTTGTTCTGATGCATGGCATTTAGAAGCTTCTCACAATGACCAGCATCTCTCATCCCATAGTTCAATGGTGCCAGTCAGTCTCTTACCTAAAATATCTGCTGCATTATGTGTTTGTTGATTGTGTTTTGGCATGCGGTGTGTATCAAAGTGTGTTCCTGTCTGTTTCAGGCCGCTCCAGACTTTCAAGAGACCCGGCCGCGTAATTATGTGCTGTCTGCCAGTGCATCTGCGGTAAGAACATCTTGTGGTCTTCACTGTCTGAGACGTCCACCTCCACACACATATATATGCACATACTCTATAACATTTTTAGTATTAATATTCATGAGAGAATTCATTATTCTGACATGCTGTTCTGTAGAGTTTGATTATTTTACCATGACACAAATCTAAATTGTTCTTCCTTGTTTACAGTAACCACTATAACCAAACTAATCTCATATTCGAATGCACTCTTATTGATCAGTTTTATTACACATTTATAGTGTGGTCAGCATTCTGAATTATATTATCTGCATTTTTCTCTCTCATCTGATTAGCTCTGGAATGAGGAGCTTGATAAAGTAAGTGTGACATCAACACATATATATTGATGTTTATTAATATATATTCTGTCATGTTTTCTGGTTTGGTTGTCATTAATTGGTCAGGTCATCACAGATCACTTTGTACACGCTACTTATGTCTTAAGGGAATTAAGTTGGTTTGAAATTAGATTTGACTGAATCTCATGATGAAATGTCGGGTCATATTTCAGAATAATAAATTAAATATTGTGCATAAAATACAAGATACAATATTTATGATACAAGTTTTAATAGTGATAATTTTCATAACTATGCCAAAAAACAATTGGTTTCAGTAATGAGAATCATTTTTTGTGCTTTTTTTAAACTAAATTCAGAGGAAATTGAGAAAATAAAGTTTAATAATAAAATCATGTAATATATTTATTTTACTGATGCACTAATAGCCGATACTGATAACGATACGATGATAATTTCATTATAATTAATAATTAATCATTATATTTTTAATTATTATACTTTGAAAGAAATGCTAATTGAAAACTGTGTTGTCCATTTCATCAACTTGTTTCAGAGTAACTGGTATCGGTTATAAACATATAAATGCATTACTCAAATTAATAATAACACACATTAACCAAATTCTGAAGATTAAATTAATATTTTTTTAACTTTCTGAATGTTGATTCATATTATTACTATTAATATTGAACATCAAACTAGTTTCTTAGCATTTTCTTTACACAAAGCACAAATGCAATGCATTTTCCTGCCCTCTTTTGATTGACAGAATATAACAGCCTTGACTATCGGCTCTTTTTAAATCAGTTTTTTTTTTTTTGAAAATTTGCTTTTTTCTGCAGATTCCGATTATTGGCAGATATATATTGTGCATCTCTAAAATAAATTAATATAATATAATAATATATTATTATTAAATATGTTATTTCCTTCTTATTTTTTTTTTCATTTGACTGTGGATTGAAATATGAACTTGAGATTCATTTTTGTGTTTTCATTATATCAGAGTTTAAATGCAAATGTTGCTTATGTCTCTCTCGTGCAGGCGGAGCATGAATTGCGTGTCGCTCAGACAGAGTTTGACAGACAGGCTGAGGTCACCAGACTGCTCTTGGAGGGCATCAGCAGCACACACGTGAGTCGTGTTTACACACTGCATGCTGCATTAACATGCTGGACACACACATAGATTCCACATAGTTCTGGAATCAGATACTTAAGGTTGTGAAACGGATACTTGTTATAAAATTAAAAGTTTGATTCCACTTATTGATTACTGCATGTGCATTTTAATGTGATTTTAAACCATTCAATATAGTCATTCAAGAAACCTCTCCTATTGTGCATGAACACTGAATTTAGCTCTCTTTCGTGTCTTATTGCACTTGAACAGACAAATACACACAAAATTGTCAAAATATCATAAGCACAGTCAGTTTTGTCTTAAATGAATGTAAACGGTTGAGAAAGAAAATGAGTGTAACAGTATATTGGATCTGTGCAGCTCTTAAAGTAACAGTAGCCTAATAAACCTGCTGCCATCTGTGTCATTAATGTTAATCAAAGAAAAAGAGAAAATCACTCTCTGATCTTGACTGAATAACATTTGTAACTTTAATAAGTCTATATATTGTTTATAAAGTGAAGAATGCAGTGTTATTTTACATTTGATTTCAAGTTCTGTACTTGAATATTAGACCTACCTGAACAACTTGCATTTTTGTTCAGTTGTATTTATTTTGGTATATTGCTATTTAATGTTCTTCTTTTGTTACTGACTGTTTACTTGTCTTTAATCATTTTTAAATTTATATTAGTTGTTTTTGCTGTAGTATTTGTTGTTAAAACTATAGACAAAGTTTCTTATGTAAGTGTTTTTATTCAGCTGCAACAAAATGTTTTGCAAAAAGACAGAATAAATAAGCAAAAAATACTTTTTTTTTTTTTTTTTTTCTTCACCTTTTTGGAAACTAAACTGGGAATCAAAAAGAATCGGAATTGCTGAAATTCAAACGATACCCAACCCTACACACACCTGATCAGAAGTGTTTGTTTGAATAGTTTAACATCAAATAAACAAGACACTTTTAGTGGATAACCCTCACTGCCAGGATTGGCTTGAAGGCTTAAAAGTATGCACACTTTGAAACTCAAAGAATATCAAAACATTACTCAGTAATGGTTAAATAATAGTTCAAAGACTCTGACAACAAGCTTAAATATCTATTCTCCTACAGCCAAATTAAGTGCAGTCTGTGTTTGCACAGCATGTTGAGGGTTTTAAAGAGGTATAATTATGTCTTTTGTGTCTGTGCAGGTGAATCATCTGCGCTGCCTTTGTGAGTTTGTGGAAGCGCAGACAGTGTATTACAACCAGTGCCACAAATACATGCAGGAGCTGCAGAGAGAGCTGGGCAGGTGGGCATACGTCATATTTAACGCTGTTTAGCATGCACAAAATCCAGTTTGGGTCATTGAACAATTTTCCAAAATGAAACTCAACAGTTCTAAAAAAATATAACAGTAAATGGTAACCAGTGCTTCCTACACGACTTTACTTGGGCGGGCCGCCCACGTATTATAACAGCCGCCCAAGTATATTTGGAGACACATTTTTGCTTTTATTATTTTTATCCTCTTTTACTTTTATATCTGCGCAAGATAATGAAACCATCCGCGATCGATAAACTAGTCGTTTCGCACCTGCTCGTTACGTATGCGTCAGAACTGTTGACATTCCCACAGGAGCTGCATTTTGCAAAGCCACAAGGGGGCGCTGTTGCGCGTTCTAAAAGCTCGCGCAACAGCGCTTCAGACTCTATGTTCAGATTGCTTCAGTGTGATTCTCAATCGATGAAAAGCGCAGATTTATGCCAAGCGATTGCTAATGAACTCAAGTTGGTGAATTATTACAATGTGTACTTCATGGCCTTTATATAAAATGTTTTAGACGATTGTAAGAATCTGAAGGATCAGCCTGCAATAGTACAGACATTTCAAAATAAGAGTCCCAGTGTATTTTGGGCTTGTTTATAATTAAAAGTCACACGCCAAGTTTTTTCTTTTGGGCATTATTGGTATTTTGGTTACACAATAAATTGTATTTAATTTGATTTCCATTTAATTCATAGTAAATTATTGTAGTCTCCCCCACAGGAAGAAAAGACTAAGAACATTATTTGACACATATATTATTAATTTTATACATTTTACTAGTAAAATCTGTGTCCCATTCACTGAGAGAGACACTATATGACAGCAAGGAGAACATAGGAAAAGGTGAACCATTTAAATGCTGTAATTTTGCATAATTTACAATGCATAATAATGCATAATATTAGTATGTAATTAAATGTAATATGTTATTTAATTAAAATTAATTTCAATGAATCAAAATACTGATAAAAATCACACATTATTTGTTTGTCACATGTAGTAGACCATTTTTGTGCCTTGGGTAATAGGAGTATTTTTCGCCCGGCTACCACCGCAAGTATATTTCAAACCTGTGGGAAGCACTGGGTAACACTTTACAATAAGGTCTCATTTGTTAACACTTTTTAATGCATTAGCAATACATAACAACCAATTCAACGCTAGATTTGCACAAAAGATGAACATGACGGCACATGCTAGTGGATGAGTTGAATAAACTCCACAGCAACTACATAAATGTATCCACTAACCATTCAGAAACGTCCAGTTTCATTCTAAAAGTTGTAACTTCTTCCTGAGTCTCTCCATCAGTGTCGACTCCGGTTTGAACAATGTAAGGCTGAACACCGTTACTGACAATCCTCATTTTGGCTGCGTGAGATTCTCCAGCTTTGTTGTTGTTGAGCTGTTAAAGCTCCGCCCTTTTCTGGAAAGGGGGTGGGAGCAGCAGCTCATTTGCATTTAAAGGGACACACACCAAAAAACGGAATGTTTTTGCTCACACCCAAATAGGGGCATATTTGACAAGCTATATTAATCTGTATGGAATTTTGAGCTGAAAATTCACAGACACAATCTGGGGACACCAGAGACTTATATTACATCTTGTGAAAAGGGGCATTATAGGTCCCCTTTAATATGTGCTTTATAAGTACTTTTAAACAGCCAGTATCTTAGTAAAATGCTTGCTAATATGCAACTAGCTAATAGTGAGAAATGGGCCCTAAACTAAAGTGCTCTAAAGATTTCTATAAGAGGAAAACTTTACAGTGGAAATTACGACTTGGTGTACTTTCCTTATTTGATTTGTAGATAATGACATTTTTCTAAACAACTGATTTACTTTTCCCATCTGCTTGCAGTTCCAGTGGAGACATGTGAGTTTTGATTTTGTCATCTTGTTAGTGGCCACACAAGTCAGCAGAGCATCTCATCCATTAATCTTCTCTCTTTCAGAAGATGCCCCGACTCATTGGAGGTGAATTCCCACGCCGTCGGCAGCCCCACAGACCCGTCCGCCTTCCTGCCACTTAATTCTCCATCTCCAGACACAAACGCTCTTCAGATTGAAGAAGTGCAGCCGCCCGCCAGCGGCACACGCAAGGCCAAAGTCCTGTATGCCTACGACGCTGGAGATTCCAGTGAGCTCTCGCTGCTGGCTGATGAGGTGAGCAGATGTTTGTTGGAAGATAAAAAATATCACCACATAATATTGTAGCCTCAAGTCCCGCCCTAAATTATTTCACACTGAATAATTGTGAATGTTGTAATGATTTAAGGCATTATAGTTTATAAGTGCATTGAATGTATTAATATAGCACTTTTCACAATACACATCGTTTCAAAGCAATTTTACAGACGATATTTGCTATATAGTGTATATTGCTTCACATGAATGTACTGTATATACGTAGGTAAAGTAGGATCTGCTATATATCCAGTTTTTAATACATATAGTTTACTGTTGGTCTTATTGAATTTTCAAACATATTCACAATAATTTTGCTTGTGACAAAATTTAACATCATGAATATAGTGAAAAACAGACTATTGTTGAATATTAGAATTTTCACTATATCGCTCAGCCCTTCTGTTTAGTTAAAAAGCATTAAGACTCTAAACTGATTAAATATGTTTCTCCATCCTCTGATTGGACGATCAGCTCATCACAGTGTACACAGTGCCTGGAATGGACTCTGATTGGCTGATCGGAGAGAGAGGAAACCAGAAAGGGAAGGTGCCTGTTACATATCTGGAGCTGTTGAGCTAAAGAGGCGAGAAGCAAACACACACTCTTCCACGTACTGACACACAGTTTCCAGCTTTAACACCCAAACAGAATCATGGACTCTGATGAGAACAACCCATTTAGTAAAAAGGAAACTGTTGTGTTTACATGCATGTCAGGGGGCTTCGTTTCTGTTTGACTTCAATATTTAAGATTTACAATGTCTTTGAGAGTTTTGACATGATTTTGGAGAAGCTCATGAATATTGGCAGACATTGAGTGGGAATCAGGTCATCACAGTAATATTAAAATCCCTATTTATTTAGTATTTTTTAATATTGAACATCAAACCCTTATTGAATTATTAAATGATGTTAATACCCAATAATTCATAGAACATATAATTCTTTAAATTTCAGACTAACATTAAATATTCACCACTACAAATCCTAATAATTCATTCACAAATGCCTGATTATGAGCACATGCATGTATGTGCCTGTTTTCTGCACTAGTAACTGTTCTGTGGTCAGTCAGAATGTCTTTTCTGCCTTCAATATAAAGTTAATGATCTTTATTCAGGTTCTCCTGAAGCTGACCGCTGATCTAAGCTCAATATTAGATGTTCATCTACACCGTCTAAGTACTAACATATTTGCACTGTTTGGCGAGTTAGTTTCGTATAAAGCCAAAATTAAAGGAATAGTTCACCCAAAAATTAAAATGATCCCATGATTTACTCACCCTCAAGCCATCCTAGGTGTATATGAGTACCTTCTTTCAGACGAACGCAATAAGAGATGCTTTTAAAAATATTCTGGCTCTTCCAAGCTTTATAATGGTAGTGAATGGGGGTTGAGATTTTGAAGCCCCCCCAAAAAATCTCAAAAAATCTTAAAAATAATCCATACGGCTCCAGGGGGTTAATAAAAGGCCTTCTGAAGCGAAGCGATGGGTTTTTGTAAAAAAATAGCCATATTTAAAACTTTATAGAAGTCTAAAATGAGAAATTTTAAAGAGAAATGTCAGACGATTTCACCTTTATTAACCTCCTGGAGCCATATGGATTATTTTCATGATGGATGGATGCATTTTTGGGGCTTCAAAATCTCGCCCCCCATTCACTATCATAAAGCTTGGAAGAGCCTTTAAATTTTTATCTCCGATTGTGTTCATCTGAAAGAAGATAGTCATATACATCTAGGATGGCTTGAGGATGAGTAAATCATTTCATTTTTGAGTGAACTATCCCTTTAAACAGCCTTAACCGCATCTCATACAGACAGACATAATGTAACAAGCTCAGCGTTGATCACTACAAATAACGTCTACAGCAGCATCGCTGTTAAAAATATTCAATTCAGTGTCCAGAATATGAATGTTGAGCTCAAGCCTTAAATTCTTCTTCGGCAAAACTTGTTTTTCATGCATGAGGAAGACTGTGCACTAATATCTGCTCGGGACATTTACTGCTGTAAGTGCCACTTAAGTATCTTTTTTAATCTCTTTTAATTAGACAAAACGTAAACAAATTTAGTATCTCCATTTTAAGGCTCAATTTGACATGATTTATTGTAACTATTATTGTTTTGAAAATGTGCTGTTGCCACATTCCATTCCACATTCCAACTATTCTGACTGATGTAATTATAATAATATTTTTATTTATGTTGTTTCTGAAAGCCAAAGTTGCTCAGTGTGTTAATTGATACTTGATTGATTTATGCCATCATGAACTCGCTGCAGTGCACAACACTCTTATATGACGCCTATTAATGTATTTATTTTAAATTAATTTTAATTGATTGAGTTTGGCTTTATAGCTTACTTCCTGTTTATTTATTTTTTAGTGCCAAAGTGCAGCTAAACATTATTTAGATTTTGTGATGTTATTTAGATATTGTTCAATGTGCAGTATTTATTGTATTATTTTACATCTGATGTTTTTATTGTTTTATTTTATTGTAAATTGTTGTGGTTTATGTATAATGGTCAACCCATATAAGCCAAAAACCATGTAAGCTGCAGTGACGCCCTCTGTTGGTCACTTCTTGTTTTTCCAGCTTTCTTTTGCTATTCGTTGTATTTAATGCAGGCTCTCCAAAACATGCTGAGAGAATCTGGCTTAATAATGTAATAAAAGTCATTTTATTGATTATATATATCTCTTTCAAGGTCTTCAATGATAATTTATAAACATGATTAGCTTTTTTTATTGAATGATGCAGGATGCAGCTTCACACAATAGTGGTTTTTACAAATATTTAGAGACTGTACACATAATTCTGTTTGTTAGCAATTGTAGATGATGGTAGTCTTTACTTAACAAAGTCAACAAAGGCACAAGCTTTATTACCAGTGACAGGAAGGTCTTTCATTTCCGATTCTAGGAACAAATGCCATAATCAGAGGTGGTAGTCAATACTTTTAAGACCTTTGAATGTAAATACAAACTCTATCAATGATTTCCTTCCTTTCCTTCTTTGATTCAATGAAGTCAGGGGTGAATCTTTTTACAATGTAAGACTTTAGTGTTTAAATAGCTCACAACTTTTACCAGCTTTTAATATGAGTATCACTTCTATATACAGGAGTTTCAGTTTTCTGTATTTGCTGCATATTGTACACAAACAGTCAAAAGTCTGGACAGATGTTTTGATTGGTATGCAATTCCCATAATTCCATTTGTATTGTTTCAGAATTGTAATGACTTGATTTATTACTATTTTCCACATTTTAGAATAATAGTAAAGAATGAGAAGTGACACCTTCAAACAACATCTGCATGCCGTAAAACTAGTTTATTCGCAGCAATTACACTATCGTTCAAAAGCTTGGGGGCAGTAAGGTTAGTTTTTAAAGGAAAATACTTTTATTCAGCAAGAATACATCAAAAAAGTGACAAAGACGTTTATAATGTTACAAACATTTCTATTTCAAATAAATGCACTTTCTATTTATCAGAGAATCCTGAAAAATAATATGTATCATGTTTTCAACAAAAGTATGAAGCAGCACAACTGTTTTCATCATTATTAATAATCATAAATGAGCAGCAAATCAGCATATTAGAATGATTTCTTAAGGATCTTGTGACACTGAAGACTGGAGAAATTATGCTGAAAATTCAGATCCCAGAAATAAATTAAATTTTACAATATATTCAAATAGAAAACGGTTATATTAACCCTAAATTGTAATAATATTTCACTGTTTTTATTGTATTTTTGATCAAATAAACAGCTTTGGTGAGCAGAAGAGACATCTTTCAAAAACATTATACATTTTTGCCAACTCCAAACTTTTGAACGGTAGTGTACATAACTGTTTTATCTGTCAGTAGTTTCTATACACAGAGCACTATCACTACATATATAATCCAGCCCACAAAAACAAATATGCCAAACATCAAACTGAACATGACAAGCAGACGAGCCTTCTGGGATGTTTTCTCAGCTTCACGGATATCACCCCTGGTCAACGCTGCACGCGTCTGCAGAGAGGTCAGAGGTCAGGATTAATGAATATCATTTGTATTTGTATTCGTATTCATGCATTGTCTTTCAGGTGCTCACTTCATAAGAGTACATGACTGCGACGAGGCCGCTCATGAGACAGCAGAAGATGGTCACCAGCAGAGACTCGACCAGGTAGTCTTTCGGTAAGGCCGGCTGCTCCTCTCCCAGTGGCGGCCCGTTCATGTACTGAAATCAAGTATTAGACATTTAGATCCAAACCGTAAGAATAACCAATAACTAGACCTGAAGCTTCAGACTTACAATGTAATCATTAGTTATTTGGTTGATGCTTTTTATCCAAAGTGACTCATGGTTTACTTATAACCAAGAGTAATCTGAATTTAAAGTGACGTGACGTGTAGCGTCAATTTGTGCTCTGCATTTCACCCATCCAAGTGACGCACACACATTAATGTTTAAATAATGAACCTTAATGTAAAGGGTTACCAAGATTTTAAGAGACAACGGTAACACTTTACAATAAGATCCATTAGTTAATGTTAGTCAATGCATTAACGAACAATACATTTGTTACAGTAATTTATTAATCTCTAATAAAAATACATCTGCTCATTATAAAATATCATTAACAGATAAACGTTTGATTTTAATAATGTATTATTAAATGTTGAAATTACATTATGATTAATAAATGCTTTAAATGTATTTTTATTGTTAGTTCATGTTAACAAATGGAAACTTACTTTAAAATAATAGCTAGACAATGATAAAAGATGAACTCTTGTGGTTTTATTCATTTAGTAATTCATGTAGAGATTATACCATACTAAACACCCATACTAAATTTCTCAGCCAATATGATAACTGTTTATTCAGAATATCTGCAGAATAACGATTATTCAGAATGATATCTGCAGATAACGGTAACCGATCGTTCAGAATATCTGCCGACAATAATTATTCCGAATGATATCTGCCGATGACTGATTATTCAGAATGATATCTGCAGATACTGGTAACTGATTGTTCAGAATATCTGCCAAAAATGATCATTCAGAATTATATCTGCCAATAACCGATTATATGATATCTGCTAATAACCGATTATTCAGAATATCTTCCGATAACAATAACCGATTATTCAGAATATCTGCCGATAGCCGATTACTCAGAATGTTATCTGCAGATAACCGATTATTCAGAATGTTATCTGCAGATAACCGTTTATTCAGAATGATATCTGCAGATACTGGTAACCGATTGTTCAGAATGTTATCTGCAGATACTGGTAACCGATCGTTCAGAATATCTGCCGACAATAATTATTCTGAATGATATCTGCAGGTAACCGATTATTCAGAATGATATCTGCAGATACTGGTAACCGATTGTTCAGAATATCTGCCAAAAATGATCATTCAGAATTATATCTGCCAATAACCGATTATATGATATCTGCCAATAACCGATTATTCAGAATATCTGCCGATAGCCGATTACTCAGAATGATATCTGCAGATAACCGATTGTTCAGAATGTTATCTGCAGATAACCGATTATTCAGAATATCTGCAGATACTGGTAACCGATTATTCAGAATATCTGCCGATAGCCGATTACTCAGAATGATATCTGCAGATAACCGATTATTCAGAATGATATCTGCAGATACTGGTAACCGATTGTTCAGAATATCTGCCAATAATGAGCATTCAGAATTATATCTGCCAATAACCGATTATTCAGAATATCTTCCGATAACAATAACTGATTATTCAGAATATCTGCCGATAGCCGATTACTCAGAATGATATCTGCAGATAACCGATTATTCAGAATGTTATCTGAAGATAACCGATTATTCAGAATGATATCTGCAGATACTGGTAACCGATTGTTCAGAATATCTGCCAAAAATGATCATTCAGAATTATATCTGCCAATAACCGATTATATGATATCTGCCAATAACCGATTATTCAGAATATCTGCCGATAGCCGATTACTCAGAATGATATCTGCAGATAACCGATTATTCAGAATGATATCTGCCGATAGCCGATTACTCAGAATGATATCTGCAGATAACCGATTGTTCAGAATGTTATCTGCAGATAACGATTATTCAGAATGATATCTGCAGATACTGGTAACCGATTGTTCAGAATATCTGCCAAAAATGATCATTCAGAATTATATCTGCCAATAACCGATTATATGATATCTGCCAATAACCGATTATTCAGAATATCTGCCGATAGCCGATTACTCAGAATGATATCTGCAGATAACCGATTATTCAGAATGATATCTGCAGATACTGGTAACCGATTGTTCAGAATATCTGCCAATAATGAGCATTCAGAATTATATCTGCCAATAACCGATTATTCAGAATATCTTCCGATAACAATAACTGATTATTCAGAATATCTGCCGATAGCCGATTACTCAGAATGATATCTGCAGATAACCGATTATTCAGAATGTTATCTGAAGATAACAGATTATTCAGAATGTTATCTGCGGATAGTGGTAACCGGTCGTTCAGAATATCTGCCAATAATGATCATTCAGAATTATATCTGCCAATAACCGATTATTCAGAAAATCTGCTGATAGCTGATTACTCAGAATGATATCTGCAGATACTGGTAACCGATTGTTCAGAATATCTGCCAATAATGAGCATTCAGAATTATATCTGCCAATAACCGATTATTCAGAATATCTTCCGATAACAATAACTGATTATTCAGAATATCTGCCGATAGCCGATTACTCAGAATGATATCTGCAGATAACCGATTATTCAGAATGTTATCTGAAGATAACCGATTATTCAGAATGATATCTGCAGATACTGGTAACCGATTGTTCAGAATATCTGCCAAAAATGATCATTCAGAATTATATCTGCCAATAACCGATTATATGATATCTGCCAATAACCGATTATTCAGAATATCTGCCGATAGCCGATTACTCAGAATGATATCTGCAGATAACCGATTATTCAGAATGATATCTGCCGATAGCCGATTACTCAGAATGATATCTGCAGATAACCGATTGTTCAGAATGTTATCTGCAGATAACGATTATTCAGAATGATATCTGCAGATACTGGTAACCGATTGTTCAGAATATCTGCCAAAAATGATCATTCAGAATTATATCTGCCAATAACCGATTATATGATATCTGCCAATAACCGATTATTCAGAATATCTGCCGATAGCCGATTACTCAGAATGATATCTGCAGATAACCGATTATTCAGAATGATATCTGCAGATACTGGTAACCGATTGTTCAGAATATCTGCCAATAATGAGCATTCAGAATTATATCTGCCAATAACCGATTATTCAGAATATCTTCCGATAACAATAACTGATTATTCAGAATATCTGCCGATAGCCGATTACTCAGAATGATATCTGCAGATAACCGATTATTCAGAATGTTATCTGAAGATAACAGATTATTCAGAATGTTATCTGCGGATAGTGGTAACCGGTCGTTCAGAATATCTGCCAATAATGATCATTCAGAATTCTATCTGCCAATAACCGATTATTCAGAAAATCTGCTGATAGCTGATTACTCAGAATGATATCTGCCGATAACCGATTACTCTGAATGTTATCTGCAGATAACCGATTATTCAGAATGATCTCTGCAGATACCAGTAACCGATTGTTCAGAATATCTGCCGATAATAATTATCCAGAATGATCTCTGCAGACCGATTGTTCAGAATATCTGCCGATAATGATTATTCAGAATGAAATCTGTCGTTACCAATAACAGATTATTCAGAATATCTTCTGATAATGATGACCGATTATTCAGAATATCTGATGATAACCGATTATTTAGAATGATATCTGCCAATACGATAATCGATTATTCAGAATATCTGCCGATAACTGATTATTCAGCATGATATCTGCTTATATGATAATCGATTATTCCGAATATCTGCTGATACAATAATCGATTATTCCAAATATCTGCCAATACCGAGAATCGATTATTCAGAATATCTGCCGATACCAATAACGAATCTTAACTGAGCGATTCTTGTATGCTGTTCACGTTTAGCGCTTCCACGTTCTATGTCAGAATGCCGATTATTGGCCGGCTCCTGCGTCAGCATCACACACATGCGTCCTCCTGCTCACATGAACAGCGTCAGCCAATAATGAGTTTGCATTCTGATGTCGGAATAAAGTCGTTATTTTTTTGTATTTTTGCCACTTCATAACATTAAGGTTGAACCATTGTAGTCACATGGACTATTTTAACAATGTTATTACTACTTTTCTGGACCTTGAATGACAGTAATTTTGTTGCTTTCTATGGAGGATAAAAAAACTCAGATTTCATTAAAAATATCTTAATTTGTGTTCCGAAGATGAACAAGGACTTGTGGGTTTTTGAACGACATGAGGGTGAATGAAAATTTTCATTTTTGAGTGAACTAACACTTTAATGTGATACATATGTGTCAGTCATGCATAAATGAAACAGGTCAGATTTCTTTAATAGTACTAATAAACTGAATGCATTTTAAATGCACAGTAACCAAGTTTATATAATTTTCATCAATAAATCAGTTTTTTTCAATCTCATACATTTTAACTATTTGAATGTTGGTTTGTGGAAGCCATATTTAACCATTTTCATACTTTTTAACTGAATAAATGTAATAGTTTTATTTTTAACAGATTTATGCTGATTCTAAACAATTTGAATAAATGCATTTTAAGAAAATATGATTTAAATAAGTTAATAATAAACTATGCCATGATTATTTTTTTTATGTATGAATGCCAAATATGCATCACATTAAGTTTATTAGTTTGTTAAAACTATGTAATCCAAATGGATGGGAATTTTATGTGCAATTCAAATACCTAAATCTTAAATTTAGGCCTAAATATTTTTTGCATGTTTTGGGTCACATGACTAGAGTTAATCAGCTTTAAATTTATGAGTTCATGAGTTTAGAGGTAAAACCATGATCTTACTATAGTGTAGGACGGGTACGTGGACGGTGGGAGGAAGGAGGGCTGGTAGAAAGCCGGCGGATTGGCTCCAGGTTGACAGGTGATGACGGGGTGGTTGGGGTAATGCATCATCGGTGACGGGAACATGAGGCCGGCTGTTTTAGGATCTGGTGGGCTGTATGGAGGTGGATTCATTGAGATGCTGGTGGCTGGACCGTCACCTCCAGGAGGCCCCGGGACTCCCTCCATGGTCACCCTGTCCAGCGTGTACGCAGGGTGGAGGGTGTGTGTGCTGTCCGTGTCGAATGCTGGGTTCAGCGTCCGGTTGCTGTCTGTCTCGTACGCCATATGGGCCGTTTGGTTGCTGTCCGTGTCGTACGCGGGATGGGTCGTTTGGATGCTGTCGCCGTCGGTCACCGGGTGGCCCGTCTGGATGCTGTCCGTGTCGTTTGTTGGGCCGGTGGTAAGGATGCTGACCGAGTCGTATGCTGGAACGCTGGGTAAGATCGAGGGCTCTCTCCTTGCAGATGAATCAGGAGGCCTTTGATGAAACCGTCTTGAATCATCGGGGAAGTTCGGAGGAGTGGCTGATGAACGGAAGAGACAGATGGAAGGTTAAATGTGATGATGTTTTCAGATTTATTTTAAAATACACTACTGTCCAAAACTTTGGGGTCAGTGAGATTTGTTTTAAGTCTCTCACAGTCTAAAAAATGCTGGGTTAGAATCAACCCAAGTTGGGTTGAAAATGGACAAATCAGAAGTTGGGTTAAATGTTTGACCAACCTGATTTAACTCAACTATTGTTTAAAAATTACTGTATTTCTTGCTTAAAATGAACCAAAATAGGTTGGAAATTAAAAATCAGACATAATTACTAGAAGCAACGATAATAATCAAAAGGTGAACATTTATTAATAAGCAATTTAATAAATGTTTGTTTAATTATCATACATTCAACTTATTAATAAACATATTTTGGGTTCATTTTAAGACAGAAATACAGTCATTTTTAAACAATAGTTGAGATAAATAAAACTGCCCAGCACGTTGGCCAAACATTTAACCCAACCACTGGGTTTGTACATTTTCAACCCAACTTGGGTTGTTTTTAACCCAGCATTTTTTAAAGGCATACTCACCAAAGCTGCATTTATTTGTTAAAAATACAGTTAAAAACAGTGAAATATTAGTATAGCTGTTTTTTTATGTGAATATATTGTAAAATATAACAAACTCATGTAATCAAAGTTGATTTTTCAGCATCATTACTCCAGTCTTCAGTGTCACATGATCCTTCAGAAATCAATCTAATATGACGATTTGCTGCTCAAGAAACATTTCGGTAAGAATTTCAATTGTTAACATTAGTTAAAAATATTAGTTAACATGAACCAACAATGCACAATACTTCTACGGCATTTATTAATCTTTAATTTCAACATTTTTACTAACTAATGTTCACAAAGATTAATAAATGCTTAAAATATATTACTCATTGCTAGTTTATATTTGCTAATGCATAAACTAATGTTAACAAAAGAGATGTTATTGGAAAGTGTTTCCAACATTATTATCAATGCTGAAAACTTCTTATTTTCTTATTTTTGTGGAAACTGAGATAAATTTTATTTTTCAGGAATATTTGATGAATAGACAGTTCAAAAGAACAGCATTTATTTGAAAAATATATATTTTTTGTCTTTCTGGTCACTTTTGATTAATTTAATGCATCTTTGATGAATAAAAGTAATAATTGTTTCCAAAAAAACCCCCCCCCAAACTTTACTTTCAGCTGCCCAAACATTTCAAATTCTGACTCAAATGTTTGAGGAATCCACAAGAATGCTTTGATATATGCAGTTTTCTTTAGAAAATACACAAATCTAGTTATTCTTGTTCGTTTGTTTAGGTGCTGCTGCACTCATCACCTGTAATATTCCTCCTGAGAGAGAGAGAGAGTTATTTGAAACCTCAGTCTTGGCCTGAAGGAAACTCAGCTCGAGGAGAAAACTTCACCTCCAAACCAGCCCATGAATTATTCACTCCTGATATACAAACCCTTCAGGTGAGACGCTCTCTGGTGACCCATTTTTATTCTTCAAATGAAGAACTATTTCATTTACGTGATCTCTAAATGCTGGTCAAACCTCAGTGAGGCTCTAATTCTCGGTTAATGCACTGTGAACTAACATTAAGAATGAACAATTGTATTTTTATAAACTAACATTGATAAAGGTTAATAAATGCTGTAATAATATAGAGCTTATAGTAAATGTTAACAAATTATTGTAAAATATCATTTGTAGGTTACCTTTTTAATATTTTTGTTTCATAAAATGTACTTCATAATTGTTTGACATGCTCAAACAAAAGCAGATCTCTTATCAAAACTCTTGTTTTCCTTCTCATCCCGTCCGTGTTTTTTATAAACAGACGGATTTACACAACTACCAACGCTCTTGGACGCTTTCCAACCTCCTCAGAGTTCTGATGTGACGACGAACAGAAGTTTTCCTGAATTTGATCAGGACTGAAAGAGTAAATGATAAAGGCTGGTCATTTTACCTGTGTCCATCAGCGACGGTCACAGTTCATCAGGAAGCAGAATAATCCTGTGGGAAAAATCCAGCGGGAGTGTGTTGATGTTGAGGGTGAGACGTGCATGTGTGAAATGGCTGTGGCCTCTCTCTCTCTCTCTCTGAACAGGATCATGTTTGTTTAATAATTGACGACTGATGCCTTGTGCTCGCGTGTTTATGAGTGTCCTTGTGAGCATACCTGCACGTGTTCATCTGTTATTGTAAACAAATGTCATGCATAAAATAATGTAATATGTGTATACATATATATACACATAATAGATAAATATATATATAATTTTTACATACAGTACAGTCCAAAAGTTTGGAACCACTAAGATTTTTAATGTTTTTAAAAGAAGTTTCGTCTGCTCACCAAGGCTACATTTATTTAATTAAAAATACAGTAAAAAACAGTAATATTGTGAAATATTATTACAATTTAAAATAACTGTGTACTATTTAAATATATTTGACAAAGTAAAAATTTTCAGCATCATTACTCCAGCCTTCAGTGTCACATGATCCTTCAGAAATCATTCTAATATGCTGATCTGCTGCTCAATAAACATTTATGATTATTTTCAATGTTGAAAACAGTTGTGTACTTTTTTTTTCAGGATTCCTTGATGAATAGAAAGTTCAAAAGAACAGCATTTATCTGAAATCCAAAGCTTCTGTAGCATTATACACTACCGTTCAAAAGTTTGGGGTCAGTAAGAATTTTGATTTTGATTTTTTTGAAAAGAAATGAAAGAAATTAATACTTTTATTCAGCAAGGATGCATTAAATCAATCAAAAGTGGCAGTAAAGACATTTATAATGTTACAAAAGATTAGATTTCAGATAAACACTGTTCTTTTAAACTTTCTGTTCATCAAATAATCCTGAAAAAAAATATTGTACACAAATATTTTGTACAATTGTACACATTAAATGTTTCTTGAGCAGCAGATCAGCATATTAGAATGATTTCTGAAGGATCATGTGACCCTGAAGACTGGAGTAATGATGCTGAAAATTCAGCTTTGCATCACAGGAATAAATTACTTTGTGAAATATATTAAAATAGAAAACAGTTATTTTACATTGTAATAATATTTCACAATATTACTGTTTTTACTGTATTTTTAATTAAATAAATGTAGCCTTGGTGAGCAGACGAAACTTCTTTTAAAAACATTAAAAATCTTAGTGGTTCCAAACTTTTGGACTGTATTGTATCCACACATGCAGTTCCGGTCAAAAGTCACATTACTATTTTGAATGTTTTTGAAAGAGTTCTCATATAATAAAGGCTGCATTTATTTTTATCAAAAACACAGAAAACCGTAATATTGTGAAATATTGTTACAATTTAAAATACCTGTTTTCTATTTGAATAAATGTTAAAATGTAATTTATATCCTGTGATCAAAGCTGAATTTTCAGCATCATTACTCCAGTCTTCAGTGTCACATGATCCTTCAGAAATCATTCTAATATGCTGATTTATTATCAATGTTGGAAACAGTTGTACTGCTTAATATTTTTTTCTTAGAACCTGTGATACTTTTTTCAGGATTCATTGCTGAATAAAAAGTTAAAAAGAACAGCATTTATTCAAATTAGAAAACATCTGTATACCAGCCTCTTGCTTTCCAACCAAACGCCCACAAGCGCTGTAGTGCAGTGACTAACAGTTACCAACAGGGGGCGCTAATTAGCCCGAATGATTAATGCTTCCTTTAACGCACTGTTGCCTAGACTGGTTAAAAAGATGACTTTGGAATGCTGTGGTGGTGATTTGTTATTAAAGTGTCACTTCTAATTCCAGACTTAGTTCATCCCTGCAGGATGTCTATTATATGCACACAATTGTGGAATATATTGATATGCACACACATAAAGTCTGTAATACTGATGAATGCATGTTTGTTTTATAATATTGTGAGCTTGAGTTGTGATCATCTCCTACATTGTTGCAGATCTGTTGGGGATGTTGTTTACTGAATCACACCAGCGTGAAGAGACTCGTGCAACAGGTAAACATGGTTTAATAAGAGTTTGAGAGAATGATATACATTATAAAAATTAGTTTCCCACAGTGGAAAAAAAAGTCAGAACTGCTTTCAGAACAACATGAGGGTGAGAAATGACTGACTCTCCAGTTAATTGTTCCATTGCGGTTTTTTTTTCTTAAAGTAAATAATTGTTTTAAAGTCAATTGTGTTAAAATATGAATATGTTGGTAAAATTGTAACCTTTATACAATAGTTTCAAAGCAGCTTCACAGTAATAAACAGGAAAATAACAGTGATTATTTTGTAAAATTCATCAATTATGAAACAAATTCAGCTGTAAAGTAGATCTACAGAAGATAAGTGTCATTATTCAGCTCAGTTCAATATTTTCATTTCAGTTGTTTTCAATAACAGGAAATGTTGCAGAGTTAGGGGTGCGTTGACACTTGTAGTTCAGTTCGTTTGGTTAATTTAGTCCGGACCAAAAAAGGAAAAAAAAAACATTTATTCCTGGTCCGAATAGCGTTCCGATTGGCAATTTTATCACCAAACCAAAAGATACCGAACTTTAATGCATAGGGATACATTCACAACCTGATTGGTCGGATTTTATTGCTTTTTTTGAGCCGAAACTTACCGATCGCACTAACCGGATGCTCCAGGCAGTTGGACATAGTGGTGTATTAGAGGTAAAAAATTATATAAATACTGTTCGGTTTCTTGCACAAACTGATCGTTTCGTGTCTTAGGACATCAATGTGTCGTCACGGGCCGCAGGGTTTAATTTGGATTTGTCTGTGCATGTTTTTTTTTTTGTTTTTTTTTACTCTCATAGATTGTGTTCCCATTGACACGCACTATACGACTGACAGACGGCAACGGTTGGAGTTAAAAATCATCATTTGTGTTCTTATGAAGAAACAAAGTCACCTATGTCTTGGATGCCCTGGGGGTAAGCAGATAAACATCACATTTTCATTTTTGGGTGAACTATCCCTTTAACCTGTTAACTGTCACCCCCACTTTTTTTTTTTTTTTTTTTTTTTTTTTTAAGAGAAGAAAATGCACTATCCAAACTTAAATGGTTGTAATTCAAGAACACTTTGGAGTATAGACATAAGGCTGGTCTTGTTTTAAAGAATTTGGCAGATTATTGTAGAAGTGAAATAACTTATGTAAATGAAACAGACAAAATGTTATAGAAGTTTAAGTTTATGAAAATGTAAAATGTAAAAATATAATATTTTATATAAAATATATATTTTACAAAACAAGTTTTACTCTAAAGCTGCAAGGAAATCAAAGCCAAAATTCTGAACAAGTTGTGTTTGAAATTTCAGGTTGATATCTCAAAAAATGAGCTTTCAGTAAGATTTTGTTTGGGCGCAGTACCACACTTTTTCACTAGATGACACCCAAGCTCCATTACTGACCATATAAAGGCGCCTCCATTTCCATATATGGTTTGAGTGATCTGAACCATTTCCATTATTTTCATACAATTTATGAAGTACAATCCTATATAGAAGTAGTATGGGAAGTTTGGCAGAATTTGATATGAATTCAGCCTCTAATAAACATAAAAATAACATGAATGTGGGTTATAGATCGCCGCCACAATCATAAATGTATTTTTTTTTTTCTATTAAAAACATTTTCAGACCTTTTTTTTCTCAAAAAAATTGAATGGATGTTATCTTTTGAACTCTTGGCATGAAAACAAACATGTTTCAACCAATCTTTGATGATTTTTCGTGTTCATATTTCAAAATAAAGGTCTGAACATGCCTTATGAGTATGAAAATATGCTTGTTGCAAATTGATAAATTACTGCTCTTCTGTAATTTATTTTGAAAATCACCAAATATGAAAATTCTAAGCTTTCAAATGATAGTTTGTCAAGATTAGTTTAGGTTTAGTATAGAATATTACTGTTTTAAATATGTAATGGCTGTGGGCCCACCGGTGGGCCAGTGACATTTAACAGTAAAATACCCTAATTGAACTGAAGCTTAATCCTGGCTTAGCCAAAGCCCTGTCTGTGAAACCGGCCCTTAATCTACTATAGATTTAGTCGACTAAAATCTTATGATATACATTGGAAACAATTTCCAATGACTAAAATATGACTAAAACTAAATAGCATTTTAGTCCAAAGACTATGGCTAAAACTAAATCAAAATTTGCTGTCAAAATTAACACTGGTCCATATAGATCCTTTTCTTGGGTGGATCAGAACACTGAGCTGATTTACTCTGATCTCAGGTTTTTGTGTGTCTCCCTCAATCAGGTGCTCATATTTCTGCTCTGACTCGGAGCCGAGCGTCCGTATGAAACACCGTCAGACTCTGACTCAGAGATTATTAAACCTGGAGCTGAATAAACTCCAGCATATGATCTCAAAACACTCATCATGACACATCATGAGTCAGTTCATCTCCTCATTTCAGCTTGAAATTGCTAAAGAAAAGTCACACACAATCCCCAAACCACCATGCTGTCCACCTGCTGTTCTTTGTGAACGGATGATTCGGCTCCTTTTGGTGCTTTTTGAGGTAATCCGATTATACCGGTTAAACCTCTTTTTTTTTCGTTGATTTCTTCAACCAAGAAGATTCATTAATTGCCCCTGTTATTAAAGCAGAACAATACAGTAGCAACATTTTAGATTTTATGAACTGAACTGTATATTAACTGATTCATATTTACACCTACCAAAGTACTAAAATCTGTTTTGCACCTTTATGATATACTGACAAGCACCATAATAACACATGTGGTAAAGAGAAAGTCACATGATGAATCAAAGTTCATCACAAGTAGCTTATTTCACAAGCTGAGATAAATATTAATAATATATAGAAGGTACACCGTATCATAAACACAAAACACATGGTAATACACACACTGTAAAAAATCTTCTTAGCTATTTGTGTTGGAAAACAAGTCAAAATATTCTTAAATCAAGACACATTTACTGGAGAAGTAAAATGACTGAAGATATTAAAGTCTTGTTTAATGAAAAATGAAGTTTGTGCTTAAAAATATCTGCCAATGTGGTCAGAAAAATAACAACTGTTAACTGCACTGGCTGTTTTATCTCATATTTTGATGCATCAGTGATTGGATATAAACGTTGAGTTCAGAGTGATTCTGTTTTGGTTCACAAATGCTTATGCTGTGTAATAAAAGTGGAGGGAAAAACTTCAGGGATGTTGAATGAGGTGAAACATCCACGCCGTGGAATTCCTTCAGACTGACATTCATGTGGGATGAGATTGTTGTTACATCTGGGGGTTTAAGAAACAAGATAAATCTGCTGAGCAGAAGAGATAAGAGCCCGTTTTAACTCTGCGGAAAGATGTTTTCATTGTTCTGGCCTTTACATAATGAACTGAACCTTAGTGTAAAGTGTTACAGGGGAAATCTTTTGAAAACGGCCTGAAATAGTTCCTTATAAATAGAAATATAGTGACATATTTATTTATATAGATTAAGCCATTTTTAGCCAAATAATATCATTAGATTATATTCCAAAGCCTCTATAGTCTTCTTTTTGAGTATCTGCTATACAATTAAAACAATTCTCAATCAGAAAATCCTAGTAAATTTCACAAATAATTACAAAGAAATGGCAAGTAAAAAATTAAAGATTTTAAAGGCAACTTTTCTTTCAGTGTATTTTAAGTGCAGATCTTTCCAGAGGGACCTGCGATGATCTCTGAGACACTATATGGTTTTGTAAATGTCTCAAACCTTCATAAAATCATGTTTAACCTTTTAATACGGAAGAGGATTAGGACCAAGCAATAATAAAAAAATAAAGCCATCTCGAGATTAAAGTTGTTAAATTTTGAGAAAAAAGTCCAGATAAAATGTTGAGAATAAAGTCATTAAATTACAAGAAAAAAGTTGTTAAATTACGAGAACAAATTTGTTAAATTATGAGAAAATGTCGTTAAATTATGAGAAAAATGTTAAATTTCGAGAAAAAAGTCGAGATAAAATGTTGAGAATAAAGTCAATAAATTACAAGAAAAAAGTCGTTAAATTACAAGAACAAATTCGTTAAATTATGAGAAAAATGTCCTAAAAATTTCGAGAAAAAAGTCGAGCTAAAATGTTGAGAATAAACTTGTTAAATTCTGAGAAAAAACTCATTAAATTATAATTTTTTTCAACATTTTATCTCGACTTTTTTTCTCGAAATTTAACAAGTTTTTTTCTCGTAATTTGATGACTTTATTCTCAATATTTTATCTCGATTTTTTTTTCTCGTAATTTAACTTTTTTTTCTTGTAATTTAATGACTTTATTCTCAACATTTTATCTCGATTTTTTTTCTCGTAATTTAAAACTTTTTTTTCTTGTAATTTAATGACTTTATTCTCAACATTTTATCTTGATTTTTTTCTCGAAATTTAACGTTTTTTTCTCATAATTTAACGACTTTTTTCTCGTAATTTAATTAGTTTATTCTCAACGTTTTATTTTGACATTTTTCTCGAAATTTAACGGGTTTTTTCTCGAAATTTAACAACTTTAATCTCGAGATGGTTTTAATTTTTTATTATTGCTTGGCCCTAATCCTCTTCCATATTTTAAAGCTACTGTATCATATTTGATACACAAATTTCTAAGGCCAAGTGATCAAATCAACTTCATGATTTCTGTCATCTGATTGATAATTTAGACTTTTTTTTTTTTTATCAAGTAAAAGTTTTTAGTGTAATTATACCTCAGCTCGTGTCTTTCTGCTGTCAAATCTTTACCAGTTTTTATAAATTGAATGTTAGAATAACTTTGATATTGTTAGTAACATTTCAAGATGAACACTTACTGGACTGAAGAGACTTTATTCTGGTCTGGATAATCAAGTAAGTTTTAATGTTAAAAATATGTTAGTATCAAATATGATCATCAGTCTTTTGAGGAAGGTTTATTTGTTCATCTCTCAATCATCATTGTGTTGCATTTTATTATAGGTTTCAAAACTACGGAGATTTTTTTATAAAACTAAGCATTTAAATATCATCTTACTATGACATTATTGGCACATATTAATATTTATATGCATTTTATGTAAGTATCTGCTATACTGTTATAAAGATTTCACTGATTTACATTACAAGCATCAGAATTTCATCTTGCGTTTTAGCCGTATAAATATCAGCATCTGCACCAAATTTCATATTTTTGCTCAGTTTCGGCCTCTGAATAAAATTGAGCTGTTTTTTCCTTCTATATCATGCTATATGAGCAATAAAAGCCTACTGTGGTAAATATGATACCACACAAAAACACAAGTGAAAACTTTGAATTTTTTTTTTTTTTAAAATAGTCCGAAAAATTGATTTTCTTCTTCTTCAGTGGAATAGTTTTAGACAGAATCTGACCATTCAGGCTTTACAATGTTAATTGGCAGGATAATATGCAGAAATAGAAATAGGCTGCTGATAAAGTGATTGTTGCTGATGTTATGCAGCTCAAAAGATGTCTTATTTTGTTAAATATGAAGTTCTCTGAGGCTGATAAAATCCTGATGGCTCAATCTCAGTCTTTCTGTGGTCACTCCTAGCGGTGATCCGGTCGTGTGTGTGTGTGTGTGTTTTCACTCATCATCAGGGCTTCATTATCTGCTGACTGCTGCTTTATCCTTTAATTAAAGTTCATGCTGTAATAATAATGATATTAGTCAGATGTAGAGCTGAGTGAGATGGGGATTATTACAACACTCTTCCCACTGTCAGTTACACAGGATTGCTTTCTTAAAGGACAGCTTCCTTATTATGCATATACATATTCTATTCAATGATTTAATAATTACATTTTTCCCATATGTAATGTTAAATTACAATCCAATCACCAAAAGGATTTTTACAGCTTCAATAAAAGTGCACTGACAGTTTTCATGAACTCTTCAGGCTTCGTTCAGACTGCAGGCAAAAGTGGCCTGAATCCGATTTGGATCTGGTTTTGTTCATAACAGTGTGAACAGCACAAACCACATGGAATGTGATCCATATGCGGTGCAAAATCAGGTACAGGTCGGATGTTTTTCATTGTGACCTCATACTGGAATTCATAATTCATATGTGGTTTTTATGCTGCATTAGGCCGATGTAAAACTCCATTATACAACATTTCAACACGGTTCATTTCAGGTTGAACACCTTACACAAGAATGTGTTGTAAAGCTCTTAATCTCCCTCATTTGAATAAAATGTCTGGAACTTTTTCAGAAGGATCCTGAAGAGAGGAAAACCCCGCTGGAGTTTAATGAGGGTCCCGTGAGGAATGCAGATTGGAGTCGGGCATGTGGTGTTGGTCTTTACACCATCGGCTGAATAGTTTAATTAACCAGCGTCTGCTCTTGGGTGTCAGCGTGGGTGTTTATGGGATCAGATGAGCGGGATCAGACCTGTATTAATGTCAACGCTAATAGATCTGAGTAAACGGGCAGGTGACATGACAGCAGCTGTGTTCAGAATATATATTTTTTATCATATCTTTTATTTGTTTTACTCTAAATTTTAAAAAATGTATGTGAAAATAAAGTTGTAAGGGGCAGTCAAGTTATCATCTAGAAGATAAAGATAAATGCATTATTTTAAATGTTCAAATGTGTCTTTAGTTAGTGTGTAATGTTGCTGTACATCAACAACATCTGCAAAGTTACGACAATGCAAAGGGAGATATTTTCTTTTACAGAAATCGCTTTTTAAAGACTACAACAAATGGCTGTTAGAGACTACAACGAGCTTCTTCCCAGGTTGGTGACATCAAAAACCCCAAAATTTACATAAACCCCGCCCCCGAGAACACGCAAAAAAGGGGGTGGGGCCATGTTGGGCTGCTTTAGAGAAGAGGAAGAGTTGTTTTTGTAAATGCCGTCATTTTACACCGGACTGCTTCACAAACGAGGCTCAATTCAACACAAAAGATGAACATGACGGCACATGCTAGTGGATGAGTTGAATCAACTCCACAGCAACGACATCAATTTATCCACTAACCATTCAGAAACGTCTAAAAGTTGTAACTTCTTCCTGAGTCTCTCCATCAGTGTCGACTCCGGTTTGAACAATGTAAGGCTGAACACTTTCCTCATTTTGGCTGCGTGAGATTCTCCGGCTTTGTTGTTGTTGAGCTGCTAAAGCTCCGCCCTCTTCTGGAAAGGGGGTGGGAGCAGCAGCTCATTTGCATTTAAAGGGACACACACAAAAATGGTGTGTTTTTGTTCACTCCCAAATAGGGGACATTCTAAAACGCTTAACGTGAAAAAGGCTTAACGTGGCTTAATGTAGGACAGTGTAAGACAGTGATTTTAACAGACCAAACTTACTAAATATCATTATAATAAAGTATACTATGTGCAAAAAATCAGATGAGCCCAAAATATGATCTTAACGCGTTTTATAACACGTTAAGCTAAGTTTGGTCTGTTAAAATCACTGTCTTAGTACATTAAGCCACGTTAAGCTCTTTCTTATAACGGTTTTCTATGGGAGAAAAAAGCTTAACGTGTTATAAAACGCGTTAAGATCATATTTTGGGCTCATCTGATTTTTTGCACATAGTATACTTTATTATAATGATATTTAGTAAGTTTGGTCTGTTAAAATCACTGTCTTAGTACATTAAGCCACGTTAAGCCTTTTTCACGTTAAGCGTTTTAGAATGTCCCCCAAAGGGAGGCAAATTTGACAAGCTATAATAAATGATCTGTGGGGGATTTTGTGCTGAAACTTCACACACACATTCTGGAGACACCAGAGACTTATTTTACATCTTGTGAAAAGGGCATTATAGGACCCCTTTTAATAAAACTAAAGACATAGAAAACATTTTTCTTACTTGAAATAAAATAAAATAAAAAAAATATATATAATTTTTCACAAAATTTCTAATTTCTCACTAAAATTACTGAACAAATTAAATAAACTAAAATGAAAACTGAAAATATTAAAAATAAAATCTAATTCAAAATATTAGCATTTTAATGATACTAACATTGCTCTTAATATTTGCGATTTTGGTTCAACTTAATCTAAAACTACTTTAAACAACTTTTTCTATTATTGTTTTATTATTATTCATCGCTATTATTCATGCATTTCATACTGAGATGAAATTGTGAACAATTGCAACATTCTCTCTCTACTCTGTCAACTACCTCAGTTTTGTCAGGTTTAACAGCTGAATTAGCTTAAACTAACACTCATTTGTGCTGAAGGTCATGTAAAAGTGGTCAGAGGTAATGACCATCTGCTCCTGAAGAGAGAGAGAGAGAGGGAGGAGTTCAATCAAAGTGTGAGAGAAAGAGACAGAGATGGAGATTTAACAGATCAGCAGACAGGAGTTTGTTAGGAGCAGGATAAAGGATTCCGCCGGGAAAGATCCACACCGTGTTTTCCATCATACCGCAGGAGAGTAACACCAGCAGCGAAGTGAACCAGAGAGACAGATAACAGACAGAACTGAAATCACGGTCATGATGTGCGAATATTTACACAAGTGCCCGCAGGTTTAGAGCATCACTTCAGGACATGGAGTTTGGGCGGATTTATTTACGATATAAAAGAGCAGCTCTGCTGTCACTGATGTTCAAACTGGGTAAGACACGTCTTTTATGTTTATGATTTCATATCTAAAGCTCATTTGAGTAATGGAAAAACTGTGTTTAGGGTTCAGTGACATTTAAGTTTAGGGGCTTTTTTTAAAAGAAATTAATACTTTTATTCAGCAAGAATCTATTAAATTGATAAAAAATGACAGGCTAAAGACATTTATAATGTTTCAGAAGATTTATATCTCAAATAAATGCTCTTCTTTTGAACTTTCTATTAAAAAAAAACAAAATTTCTAACATTGATGTTTTCAACATTGATAATAATCATAAATGTTTCTTCAGCAGCAAATCATCATATTAGAATGATTTCTGAAGGATCATGTGACACTGAAGACTGGAGTAATGATGCTGAAAATTAAGCTTTTGATCACAAAAATTTATTAGATTTTACAATATATTTACATAGAGAACAGTTCTTTTAAATTGTAAAAATATTTCACTATTTTTACTGTATGTTTGATCAAATAAATGCAGCCTTGTTGAGCAGAAGAGACTTTTAACAACAAAAACATTAAAAAACAACAGTTGTGTAGAATCGAGCTTATAGAAAACAGGTAGTTCATGTATAACATATTCTTAAATTTTGTATGATTATAGAGGAATGCAAAATATAGCATGCCACACTACAGGACACTGTTGTCACAGCTTGACTTACAGCAAATATACAGCATTATATTACTAATAGACTTTATGTATGTTTTGTCTTGGTTCTCTATAGCCTGTAATTAAACGCTTCAATGCATCAAGTGGCTCTGTGCAGAGTTCTGCATGATGAAGTCCAGCATCTGCAGATGGCAGGTTGTTTTGTCCTGTAGGCAGAAGCGTTTACTGTGAGAGAGAGTTGGAGTGGTGGTGTCGTAAGAGAAGAGGTGCAGTAATTGTGAATTAGCGCATGTAGAGGACAAGAGCAGCCATCTGGCCGTCAGATCGTTCAGAATGAGTGATAATCAGAGAAGCCCCTCACTGAGACACACACGATCAGCATTCACACAAACACTCATTCAGCTGCTGCTGAGCTGCTGTCACACGGGCCGAGGGAAAAACAGCATGAAAACATGTAAATTCTAGTAATGCATCATTTAATTGGTGTCTGTGTTACTGTTTGTGGATGAATTACAAAGAAAACTTTCTGTACATCACCACCACACTGCTAGGATGATAGGAAAAGAAGTACACTTTAGACGAATGAAATTTATGGTAAACTAAATTATACTTTAGATTTATATAATGTCATTCCTATTGAAACTTGAAAGTCATGTATTTTAATTTGACATTATTACAAAGTGCGCTTCTTAAAAGAGTGCTTAAGTGTGTGAAGAAAGTCTACTCTCTTTAAGTGCACTTACGTGGCCTTCTGTTGTATTAATATTATGTTATCTATTATATATATACTTTTAAGATTTGAAGTATAGTACAGATTTAATACAGTTAAGTGCCCTTTTTTCACAGGTGTTGCCAGAGTTTTGCTTTTTAGTTACTTTTAGTTAGTGTTGCTAGGTGGTTCTGCATTGTTAGGCTGTTTAGGATGCTGTGGTTGGTTGCAAGGGCGTTGCTACAGTAGACTGTTTTTGGGATGTTGTGGGTGATTGCTAGGGTGTTGCCTGGTAGTTTATATAGTGTTGTGGTTGCTAGGCTGTTTCTAGGGTGTTGTGGGTGGTTGCTAGGGCATTGCTAGGCTGTTTCAAGGGTGTAGTGGGTGGTTGCTAGGGCATTGCTAGGCTGTTTCTGGATGCTGAGGATGATTGCTAGGGTGTTTATAGGCTGTTTCAAGGGTGTTGTAGTTGGTTGCTAAGGCATTCCTAGGCTGTTTCTAGGATGTTGTGGGTGTTTGCTAGGGCGTTGCTTGGTGGTTTATAGGATGTTGTTAGTGGTTGCTAGAGTGTTGCTAGGCTGTTTTAGTGCGTTGTGGGTGGTTGCTAGGGCATTTCAAGGCTTTTTCTAGGATGTTGTGGATGATTGCCAGGGCGTTGCATGGCTGTTTCTAGGGTGTTGTGGATGGTTGCTAGGGCATTGCTAGGTAGTTTCTAGGGTGTTATGGGTGCTTGCTAGGGCATTGCTAGGGTGTTTCTAGGCTGTTGTGGGTGGATATGACTCCGGTTCCTCCTTTAATGTCCATATGTGGGATCTTTCCGCCTGTTTTCTGGTACAGAAGGTGAAAATTGTACATCTTATTACTTAGTAAAATAACACACATGACTGGAGGAATCATTCATGTCTGGATGATTCACACTCCGTTAGCTTGAGCAACAGTAAACATGATGTTTGCCCCTAATGAGCTGTTTGTCACAGTTCCTCATTATTAGCTTATGAATGAAACAGTAGCGTGTCGTCATGCCGTTCAGATGAGTGTGTCTCATTGTTCTGCTGGGAGTTTCAGTGTAAGTGATTTTTGGAGCTCCACCCTAATGAAGCTGTGACCCATTTCTGCACTTGCGGGAAGCCTGAATCCTGGGTACTTTTGGGCAGATTGAAAGCGCAGGGCAAGACGTGCGGCATAGTTGACCATCGCCATGGAAACCCCGCCGGAGAGCGCTGCCACTTCACTCTTTGTGTTTAAGTGGAATAGCAGCTCACATTTGTTTTGACTGAATGTGCTGCATTGAATCTTTAAGCTCTGATGAAGCCGTGACCATGACTGGATGGACTTAGTCTGTGTTTGAAAACAACATGTAAAATTCTTTATCCATGGAGTTATTGTTGTTTTCCAAGTATGTAGTTACATTAAACCCATCTCCAGAAATTTGTTTGTTTTTTCCAGGATAGAGGGATGTTTCCTGGATTGGCATCGGAAATCGCTTATTTCAGATATTATAGATGAAATGAGACTCAAAACACATCCTTTAGACTCCAACTGGAGGAGTTATATATATATATATATATTATTAGGGGTGCAACGGTTCAGATTACTCACGGTTCAGTTTGTATCACAGTTTTAGGCTCACGGTTTCGGTACGGTTCAGTATGTGCTATGTTCTGGTAAAAAATGACTACTGTCAAATAAAAAAAAAAAAGGAACAAATAATCAAACAGCACAAATAAATACAGTAAACCAAAGATACAAATAAATAAAGCTTTTCAGGTTTTTCATGTATCCAGTTTTCAGGTACAGAAATTGAATATAGTAGCTAATAAAATGTAAAACAACATTGCATATAATTAGTAAGTTAATATTCAGTACTTGTCTTAAAGGGACTTTGTTATATCAGAGATGGCAGAGAGAATTATTCATTCCATTGTCTGTTTAACATCCCACCGCTGTATGGCCAGATGATATGAAAACTGTGTTTTTCGGCTGGATAAAGCAAACCAGCGTCTCGCTAGTAAAGTTTTAATGGATGAGGATTGCAATCAAAGGAAAGACGAATGCACGAGTTTGTTATATTGATGTGCAAACATATCATGTATGAGCACTCTCAACACACTGATCACGCATTGTATTTATGCACAGACACATTTCAGTACATTCACATTGTTTTCACACAAAAATTCAGGATAAGTTTTGATTTGTCCTGTGTATGTTGCAGTGTTTAGTAATTCTGAATGGATCCGTTTACTGTAGTATGTGTAGTCAGCTCAAGGCGGTTGGTTTAGGTGTTTTGGCATTGCCTTGTGGTCCTGTTCAGTATCACAACTTGATTTGTCTAAAATGTAAACAAACACTTTGCTGTTCCACATACTATAAATACACTGTGAATTCTGAATGTTTTTTTGCTGTGATTTTTTTTTTTTTTTTTTTTAAATCTAAATTTACTTTGAAAAATACAGTTTTGTGAAAATCACACTTCAATCTGATGGTTTACTTTGCTGGATATAGGCAATGATGGCAAAATGGACGTGTTAAACAAGATAAATGGTGTATGCTTAATTTTAATATTTATTTTTAGAAAAACATCCCTTTTGAATGGTAGTGTGTGTGTGTGTGTGTGTGTGTGTGTGTGTGTGTGTGTGTGTGTGTGTGTGTGTGTGTGTGTTTCCTCCCTGGTCTCTCTTCTGTTCGTGAGAGTCTGTACCAGTCTCTGGATCATCCGTCTCTCTGCAGCGGCTCAGAGGAGGTTCATCTCTGAGAGCTGTCGGACACAGAGCGGTCACAGGGCGTCAGGGTCAGATAACTCACTCAGGATAAAGATCACAGCAGTCCTCCTTCACACCAACAAGAGCACTGCGAGGATTAAAGCAGACAATAATGGGTGTATGTTATGTGTTTCTCAAGTCAGAATGAGTTTTTGATAAAGTCCAGGAGCAGCACACACTTTAATTGAAATCCTTTATCTTTACAAACGAGATCATTTGGTTTTCTTCTAGACACATATTATTTAAAAAGACATTTAAAATAATATTAAAAGTTAGATAGTACATCTTGCTTCACCTGCATTCAAACCGTATTCTCACTTAAAGCAATATATCGGCTGGATGATTGTTTATATTGTTTGATGTAATATCTGATTTGAATCTGTGAATTATGTAAAAATAACTTGAATGTCCTTTGAAGATTCTTAATATTGAACATGGCGCCACAAATTTGACTCTCATTTGTTCGGGAGTTGGTAATAACTGCAGTTGGTTGAAATATGCAATATATTTTTGACTAGGTATGACAAAGAAAACATGACAGAAACAGCCTGTAAATGAAATGCCTTTAAGCAAGAGACTCTCTGTACCTGTGTGTTCATTACACACTGCTTTAGAGTTTAATCAAAACAGGATTTGGGCAAACTTCAGCTCAAGGTTGTTTGTAATATATGTTTGTGTGCAGTTATCTGTGTGGATTGTAGTATTAGGGTCACTTACACTTTTCTAATGGCTGTTTATTGGTCTGCTGTAGAGTTTAAATACTGGAAAACACTACAGGTGGAGAACTGGATGTTGATCAGGCCTAAATTAGCTACTGTAACCATTATTTAATGACATTTAAAGTGATAGTCCGCCCAAAAATTAAAATGTTGTCATCATTTACTCACACTCAAACTGATCCAGTTTCTTTCTTCTGCTGAACACAAAAGAAGATATTTTGAATGTTGGCAACCAACAGTTGATGAACCCCATTGACTTCCATAGAATTTCTTTTTCCTATAGTGGAAGTCAATGGGGACCATCAACTGTTTGATTACTACTCAGTATTATGTCTTGTTTTCCAGTTCAGATATCTAATTATTCTTAAATTAAGATGCATTTACTAGAGAAGCAGATATTAAGTCTTATTGAAAAATGTATCAAAATAAAGTGATTTAATGCTTAAAACAAGGAAAATAATCGGTTACACTTTATTTTAAGGTGACGTATTATTTTTTGCTTCTCAAATAAACGCATACTCAAATAAGTACTAAGTAATCTTAATTAACTACATGTACTCACTATAGAGTTACAGCTTTCCTGTAGCTCAGTGGTTAGAGCGTGGCACTAGCAATGCCAAGGTCATGGGTTCGATCCCAGGGATTGCACATACTCAGATACAAATGTATAGTATAATGCAATGTAAGTTGCTTTGGATAAAAGCGTCTGCCAAATGCATAAATGTAAATGTAAATGTAAATGTAGTTAGAGTTTGGTTTAGGGTTAGTTACTTATAATTATGCATAATTTACTGTTATTATAGAGTGAGTACCTGTAGTAACGTGTAACTACGTCGCCTTAAAATAAAGTGTTACCAAATAATCTTGTTTTCCCATTTAATCGCAAGCTCACTTCATTTAGAAAAAAATAGTGCTGTCAAATCGATTAATTGCATCTAACAAAAGTTGTGTATGTATATACAAACCTGATTCCAAAAAAGTTGGGACACTGTACAAATTGTGAATAAAAACAGAATGCAATGATGTGGAAATTTCAAATTTCAATATTTTATTCAGAATACAACACAGATAACATATCAAATGTTAAAACTGAGAAAATGTATCATTTTAAGGGAAAAAATAAGTTGATTTTAAATTTCACGGCATCAACACATCTCAAAAAAGTTGGGACAAGGCCATGTTTACCACTGTGTGGCATCCCCTCTTCTTTTTATAACAGTCTGCAAACGTCTGGGGACTGAGGAGACAAGTTGCGAGGAATAGGAATGTGGTCCCATTCTTGTCTAATACAGGCTTCTAGTTCTAGTTGCTCAACTGTCTTAGGTCTTCTTTGTCGCCAAATGTTTTCTATGGGTGAAAGATCTTGACTGCAGGCTGGCCATTTCAGTACCCGGATCCTTCTTCTACGCAGCCACGATGTTGTAATTGATGCAGTATGTGGTCTGACATTGTCATGTTGGAAAATGCAAGGTCTTCCCTGAAAGAGACGACGTCTGGATGGGAGCATATGTTGTTCTAGAACTTGGATATACCTTTCAGCATTGATGGTGCCTTTCCAGATGTGTAAGCTGCCCATGCCACACGCACTCATGCAACCCCATACCATCAGAGATGCAGGCTTCTGAACTGAGCGCTGATAACAACTTGGGTTGTCCTTGTCCTCTTTAGTCCGGATGACACAGCGTTCCAGTTTTCCAAAAAGAACTTCAGATTATGATTCGTCTGACCACAGAACAGTTTTCCACTTTGCCACAGTCCATTTTAAATGAGCCTCGGCCCAAAGAGAAGCCTGCGCTTCTGGATCATGTTTAGATATGGCTTCTTTTTTGACCTATAGAGTTTTAGCCGGCAACGGCGAATGGCACGGTGGATTGTGTTCATCAACAATGTTTTCTGGAAGTATTCCTGAGCCCATGTTGTGATTTCCATTACAGTAGCATTCCTGTATGTGATGCAGTGCCGTCTAAGGACCCGAAGATCACGGGCATCCAGTATAGTTTTCCGGCCTTGACCATTACACACAGAGATTGTTCCAGATTCTCTGAATCTTTGGATGATATTATGCACTGTAGATGAGGATAACTTCTTCTAAACTCTTTGCAATTTTTCTCTGAGAAACTCCTTTCTGATATTGCTCCACTATTTTCCGCCGCAGCATTGGGGGAATTGGTGATCCTCTGCCCATCTTGACTTCTGAGAGACACTGCCACTCTGAGAGGCTCTTTTTATACCCAATCATGTTGCCAATTGACCTAATACATTGCAAATTGGTCCTCCAGCTGTTCCTTATATGTACATTTAACTTTTCCAGCCTCTTATTGCTACCTGTCCCAACTTTTTTGGAATGTGTAGCTCTCATGAAATCCAAAATGAGCCAATATTTGACATGACAGCACTAAAAAAAACACATTTTTGCCATGTATCCATGTTAAAAGATTAAGTTTGCTGATTAGATGCTCTTGAGTTGAAGAGAAGCAAATAATACTGAATGGAATGTGTTTATTAAAGGATCTATAGCGGCCCCAGTATTGTTTTTCTCTGGACGGGGGTCTGATACAGTCTTCTGTCCTGAGGGTTCATACCATACGTCTCTTTGAGGGGGGTTGAGGACTCTTCTACTGCTCTGAGAATTTTTTCAATTGACTTTATTTTAAAGTGAAGCTTCTGAAGCCCATCCGTAAGCTCTGCCTGCCCCGTCTAGACTTCAGATCTCCCCTTTTATTTGAACAACAATATCTATTCTTTTTATTGACAGCTGTGGCTGACAATGTACGGAAGAACTGTATTGGTTCAGATCAGTGTTCAAGTCTCTTTGTAAAGCTCACCTCTCTCTCTCTCCCTCTCCTCTCAGACCAGATGATCCTGGATTAGAGGAGACTGTAGGTCATTCACAGTCACTACCAGACCTCTTGACACAGTTTCTCTCCCTGCTCTCGTCTATTGAAAGTGTGACTGGCGTCCTTCACTTCTGAATCAGTATTTTTATCTTGTTTTCCTGCAAAAAATGTCTGAACATCCTTTAAAGAAAATCAATTTCCTGTTGAGAAGCAAAATCGTGTACAATATTAAGACGTGTTTTTAGAGTTTACTATGATATTTGTAGTGATTTCTCAAATGTAGCAGATTATTTCATTAACCCGAATCAGCACTAGACTTCATCGAACAGATCTCAGGCTGTTATTGAGGCTTTGTGAATGATTGACAGGTGTATTTAGGTATCACGTGCATGTGGACGGATTAGTCTCAGTGAGTGGTGGTCGGTCAAGCTGACACAATCCATTGATGGAGCATCTGGTGGAGGTTAAGTCAGAGTTGGTAAGATGGTTTAGACCATGCGCCCATCTGCCGGTGGAGGTGATAGTGAGGATGAAAGCCCCTTTATGCCACTGGAATCGCAGGCTGAATTTCCAGTTACACGTCAGATGTGTATGTTTAGTAGTGCTGTCATACGCTGCACTCGTCCTGAATGTCGCTTCAGGCCCCTGCAGCTCTCATCTGAGATTTTGGTGACATTATCCCAGGCATTCAAGTAAGGGTTCATCAAGTCTTTCTTTAAGAGGCTTTAGGATGAATCTTCTGTACTCTCCTCACTTACTCTTACTTTGTAACGCAGTACTGTAGATGGTGTGGTATAGAGGATAAATCTCCAGCTGGTTAGACAAACAGGGATTACCTAAAAAATGTTCAAATTCATGAGAGAATTTGATTTGAATTGGCCACAACACACAAGTGGAATTTGAATTGGAAAGACAAGAGGAGATTCAATACGAGATTAAATATTCTTCCACCCTGATGATGATATATAAAATTCTATCGTTCGTTTGTTTGTTCGTTCGTTCGTTCTATCTATCGATCTATCATTCTATCTATTGTTCTATCTATTGATTGATCTATCAATCTATCTATCTATTGATCTATCGTTCTATCTATCTATTGTTCATTCCTTCTATCTATCTATCTATCTAT
Source organism: Chanodichthys erythropterus (assembly GCF_024489055.1). Classification (NCBI taxonomy): domain Eukaryota; kingdom Metazoa; phylum Chordata; class Actinopteri; order Cypriniformes; family Xenocyprididae; genus Chanodichthys; species Chanodichthys erythropterus. Next base: position 4,522,324 of record NC_090229.1, read on the forward strand.
CTATCTATCTATCTATCTATTGTTCATTCCTTCTATCTATCTATCTATCTATCTATCTATCTATCTATCTATCTATCTATCTATCGATTGTTCTATCGTTCTATCTGTCTATTGTTCGTTTGTTCCATCTATCATTCTATCGTTCGTTCGTTCGTTCATTCGTTCTATCTATCTATCGATCTATCATTCTATCTATTGTTCTATCTATCTATTGTTCATTCCTTCTATCTATCTATCTATCTATCTATCTATCTATCGATCTATCAATCTATTGATCTATCTATCTATCTATCTATCTATCTATCGTTCATTCGTTCGTTTGTTCATTTGTTCTATCTATCTATCATTCTATCGTTCTATCATTTGTTTGTTCATTCTATCGATCGATCTATCGTTCTATCATTTATTAGTTAGAACGATAGATAGAACAATAGATAGAACGAACGAACAATAGACAGATAGAACGATAGAACAATCGATAGATAGAGAGAACTAGCGAGCAAATGATAGAATGATAGATAGAACGAACGAACAATAGATAGAACGATAGATCAATCGATAGATAGAACAAACGAACAATAGATAGATAGTTCTATCTATCATTCTACCATTTGCTCGCTAGTTCTATCTATCTATCGAGCGTTCTATCTGTCTATTGTTCGTTTGTTCTATCTATCGTTCTATCTATCTATCTATCTATTGTTCATTCGTTTTATCTATTGATCTTTCGTTCTAACTATCGTTCTATCTATCGATTTATCTATCTATCTATTGTTCGTTCATTCTATCTATCGGTCTATCATTTGTTCATTCATTTTATCTATCGATCTAACGTTCTATTTATTGTTCTGTCTATCTATCGATTGATCTATCAGTCGATCTATCGTTCTATCTATCTATTGTTCTATCTATCTAAATCAACATTCACAGTTTATCTTTATATTCTTTTTTTAACTCGTATGTTGCATTCAAATTAATTTCTTCATTTTATTTCTTCTTGCATTCATTGCAATTCTACCTGTGCTACCTAAATTCTTAGATTTAGAATTAAACTGGGACTTTCTCAGATCAGTTTTGACTGGTGCACAATCTTTCTTTGCACAACTGGAATGTGAGAAAGTACATAACAACTTCCCACACACTTGACCTTTGACCTCAGGTTGCTCCAGTCTAGGGCACAGGTGTCAAACTCAGTTCCTGGAGGGCCACAGCCCAGCAGAGTTTAGTTCCATCCCTCATTCAGCTAATCAAGTCCTTCAGGCTTATTTGAAAGCTACAGGTGTGTTTGTTGGAGCAGGGTTGGAACTAAACTCAGCAGGACTGCAGCAGTTTGACACCCTTACTCTAGGCTGACTGTCTCCGCAGTGTGTGTATGCAAGTCATCTTTGTATAGAAACATCTGCTAATGATGACAGCTTTTTGGTTTGTACCCACAGGTCTGTTCTGCACTGTCACATCTGAAGTGTGTCTGTCATCTCCATGCCAAAACAACGGCACCTGCATACCTACCTTGGGCGGCTACCATTGTGTCTGCCGTCTCACGCCGCCTATATATGCAGGAGTAAACTGTGAGATTTTATACGACCCGTGTGAACATGCAGACTGTCCCTCCACATGCATCAGCACTCCAGGAATGGAGAACTACACCTGTCTGTGTCCCGACGGGTTTGACGGACCCAACTGCACCCAGAACATCAATGAATGTGAGAGCAGCCCCTGCATGGGAGTCAAGAGCTACTGCGTGGATGGAGTTAACGGATATTCCTGCCACTGTCCCAGCGGATACAGCGGGGACGACTGCAGGACGAAGGTGCGAGACTGTGCGGATGACCCGTGCTACAATAACGCCACCTGCATGTGGGCACCAGACGGGTACGAGTGCCGGTGTGCCGCAGGCTTTCGGGGTCAAAACTGTGAAGAAGACATCGATGAGTGTGTATCGCAGCCCTGCAGGAACGGCGCCATCTGTCAGGACGGTGTTGATGTGTATCACTGCTACTGTGTACCTGGTTTCCAAGGTTACCACTGTGACATTGACATCAACGAGTGCGCATCCCAACCCTGTGAGAACAACGGGACGTGCATCAACGGGAAGGACCGCTACATCTGCGAGTGTCTCATTGGGTTTACAGGTGAGGACTGTCACATTACTGTGGCTCTAAATTTTTTTTTTATTTTGCAACAAAGTCAAGTCAAGTCAAGTCAAATTTATTTATATAGCGCTTTTACAATTGGTAATTGTTTCAAAGCAGCTTTACATATTAGAAGCACAGAAAAAAAGGGAAGTGGTTAAAACTGTACAAACAAGCGTGGTAATATGTAACATATACAAGATGGTGCTACATTAAGCCAATGTCGGCTGACTTCCAGGGGTGGAAAAAACCCCCTAGGAGAAAAACCCAGCGTGCTAGCACTGGGAAAAAAGTCCTAGGAGGGAAACAACCCCTTGGAAGATATATATATGTAAATGTATATGGAGATCAAAATCTGAATTGTACATTTTTATTATAGAGATTTAATAAAGAACACAACACACAACACATCATGAAGACAACAACCAAAATATGTGGTTACAAAATAAGATAGTTATAATACATGAGACTCTGAAAAGAACTAAAGTATATTAATTTATCTTCTAAGTATTACACCATAGAAGAGTCTGCTCAGCTTTGACTATTTTATTTATAATAATTTTGAAATATTTTTATATTTGAGTTTCTTTGATATTTTCTCAGCCGACTTCAATGCAAATATTTATTTATAATAATTTTGAAGTATTTTTATATTTGAGTTTCTTTGATATTTTCTCAGCCGATTTCAATGCAAATATTTATTTATAATAATTTTGAAGTATTTTTATATTTGAGTTTCTTTGATATTTTCTCAGCCGACTTCAATGCAAATATTTATTTATAATAATTTTGAAATATTTTTATATTTGAGTTTCTTTGATATTTTCTCAGCCGACTTCAATGCAAATATTTATTTATAATAATTTTGAAATATTTTTATATTTGAGTTTCTTTGATATTTTCTCAGCCAACTTCAATGCAAATATTTATTTATAATAATTTTGAAATATTTTTATATTTGAGTTTCTTTGATATTTTCTCAGCCGACTTCAATGCAAAAATTTATTTATAATAATTTTGAAATATTTTTATATTTGAGTTTCTTTGATATTTTCTCAGCCGACTTCAATGCAAATATTTATTTATAATAATTTTGAAATATTTTTATATTTGAGTTTCTTTGATATTTTCTCAGCCGACTTCAATGCAAATATTTATTTATAATAATTTTGAAATATTTTTATATTTGAGTTTCTTTGATATTTTCTCAGCCGACTTCAATGCAAATATTTATTTATAATAATTTTGAAGTATTTTTATATTTGAGTTTCTTTGATATTTTCTCAGCCGACTTCAATGCAAATATTTATTTATAATAATTTTGAAATATTTTTATATTTGAGTTTCTTTGATATTTTCTCAGCCGACTTCAATGCAAATATTTTTAATAATTTTGAAATATTTTTATATTTGAGTTTCTTTGATATTTTCTCAGCCAACTTCAATGCAAATATTTATTTATAATAATTTTGAAATAATTTTATATTTGAGTTTCTTTGATATTTTCTCAGCCGACTTCAATGCAAAAATTTATTTATAATAATTTTGAAATATTTTTAGATTTTAGTTTCTTTGATATTTTCTCAGCCGACTTCAATGCAAAAATTTATTTATAATAATTTTGAAATATTTTTAGATTTTAGTTTCTTTGATATTTTCTCAGCTGACTTCAATGCAAATATTTATTATAATAATTTTTAAATATTTTTATATTTGAGTTTCTTTGATATTTTCTCAGCCGACTTCAATAAAAATTTGTATTTATAATAATTTTAAAATATTTTTATATTTCAGTTTCTTTGAACATTCTCACAGTCGACTTTCCTGCATTTATTTATCATTTTGAAATATTTTTATATTTGAGTTTCTTTGATATTTTCTCAGCCGACTTCAATGCAAATATTTATTTATAATAATTTAGAAATATTTTTATATTTGAGTTTCTTTGATATTTTCTCAGCCGAATTCAATGCAAATATTTATTTATTATTTTGAAATATTTTTATATTTGAGTTTCTTTGATATTTTCTCAGCCGACTTCAATGCAAATATTTATTTATAATAATTTTTTAAATATTTTATATTTCAGTTTCTTTGATATTTTCTCAGCTGACTTCAATGCAAATATTTATTTATAATAATTTTGAAATATTTTTATATTTGAGTTTCTTTGATATTTTCTCAGCCGACTTCAATGCAAAAATTTATTTATAATTTTGAAATATTTTTAGATTTGAGTTTCTTTGAACATTCTCACAGTCGACTTTCCTGCATTTATTTATTATTTTGAAATATTTTTATATTTGAGTTTCTTTGATATTTTCTCAGCCGACTTCAATGCAAAAATTTATTTATAATAATTTTGAAATATTTTTAGATTTTAGTTTCTTTGATATTTTCTCAGCCGACTTCAATGCAAAAATTTATTTATAATAATTTTGAAATATTTTTAGATTTTAGTTTCTTTGATATTTTCTCAGCTGACTTCAATGCAAATATTTATTATAATAATTTTTAAATATTTTTATATTTGAGTTTCTTTGATATTTTCTCAGCCGACTTCAATAAAAATTTGTATTTATAATCATTTTAAAATATTTTTATATTTCAGTTTCTTTGAACATTCTCACAGTCGACTTTCCTGCATTTATTTATCATTTTGAAATATTTTTATATTTGAGTTTCTTTGATATTTTCTCAGCCGACTTCAATGCAAATATTTATTTATAATAATTTAGAAATATTTTTATATTTGAGTTTCTTTGATATTTTCTCAGCCGAATTCAATGCAAATATTTATTTATTATTTTGAAATATTTTTATATTTGAGTTTCTTTGATATTTTCTCAGCCGACTTCAATGCAAATATTTATTTATAATAATTTTTTAAATATTTTATATTTCAGTTTCTTTGATATTTTCTCAGCTGACTTCAATGCAAATATTTATTTATAATAATTTTGAAATATTTTTATATTTGAGTTTCTTTGATATTTTCTCAGCCGACTTCAATGCAAAAATTTATTTATAATTTTGAAATATTTTTAGATTTTAGTTTCTTTGAACATTCTCACAGTCGACTTTCCTGCATTTATTTATCATTTTGAAATATTTTTATATTTGAGTTTTTTTGATATTTTCTCAGCCGACTTCAATGCAAATATTTATTTATAATAATTCTCACAGTCTACTTTCTTGCATTTATTTATTTATTTATTATAATTATTTTATAATATTGCTATATTTGTGTACTGGAAATATTAATTAATTAATTAAATAAAATGTAAATGCAAAAAAATCTATTTATTTATTTATAACAATTCTTTAAAAAATCGTATATTCTTTGAATGTCCGCTCAGTCATTTTATTTTAAATTAATTATTTAATTTATATATTTGCTATATATTTGTATCATTATTATTATATTAAAATTTTAGTTTTACAAAGTAAATTCTTTTCGTATACAATTTATATTTCTCTACAAAAACAATTTCAGACATTTAAGCAGAAAAAGGTTTTGAACGGCATCTAAAAAGATGAAATTAAATAAAGATCATTAAAAAAGTTCAGACAAACTTACTATACTGAATGATTCCCATACTCATACTGCCCCATTAGAAGATAAACAATGTCCTAAAAAGTGTGTTTCTGTTATATTGTAAATACAACATCATTGCCAACACAAGCCAGTACAGCTCAGTCTGTGTGTTGAATCGTCCTGCAGGACTGAACTGTGAAGTTGACATTGATGAATGTGAGGCGGATCCCTGTCAGAACGGCGCCACCTGCCACGATCACGTGGGTCTGTACACCTGTGAGTGTGTGCCGGGATACGAGGGCATTAACTGTGAGCTGGACATCAACGAGTGTGAAAGTTCACCCTGCCAACATGGAGGGACGTGTCTGGATATGGTCAACAGGTGAGTGTTTGAGCAATCTGAGGTTCGTCATCTGATTGGTTGAATTCTACAGGAACCATGAATATGCAAATTAGTCCCCGCCTCCACTCAATCACAGCAGCTTATATGTTTGAACCAGAAACTCATTCAAAATGGCCGGTTTCAAACCAAGTTTTTTAGACTATCTGCAGTTTTAAGGAGAAAATACTCAAAAACAACATATAAACAACATTAAAAACACTAAAACATGGATGCTGATGTACAGATGTTTGTCCTTTAAAACAGTGCAAACCACAGCTAGAGTGTAACGATCTTTTTGATGGTGTTTTCGTCACTCATCAGACTGTGTTCTGAATCACAGCTATGAGTGTGACTGCAGCGGCACTGGATTCATGGGCTCTTTCTGTGAAGAAGACATCCCCGAGTGTGTGTCGGGCCCTTGCCAGCATGGCGCCACCTGCCAGGAAGGAGTTAACCAGTATACCTGCCTCTGTTGGCCAGGTAACGTAATTAATTTAACCTATTCTATCTTAACTTTGTGTTTATTTATGCATTCAAAGGCTCATTTTATTGCATTACAGTAATAATGTCTCAGAATTATAGTGTGATAAAAGCAATGCGCTTCTTCAGTGATGATCTTTTACACCACACTGCCACCTAGAGAAACATAGAGGCCATTGCAAAGAGAACCATAAGATCCAAATGGATGGATGTATTTTGTATATAGTGTATATATATGAAATGCATGGTTTTATTAAAGTAGATGTCTGTAAAATAAGTCAGATTGTGTTAAAAATGCATTGTTGACAGAAAAAAAACACTCAAAATGATATAAACTTGTATTGGTTCCTCACTCCACAACACATCTGGTATTCATTAACACTAGAAGTCCCAGAGATTTGTAACTCTCCTTTAGCCAAGTGGATGCTAACTGGCTAGTCTTTTGGCTATCATTAGCATCAATTCATGTGTAAATATGGTCATTACCTGAGCAATCTGCAGGGGGGTTGGGGGTGTGTGTGTGAATGGTTGCTGGTGGCTTGTTTGTATGTGTGGGGGAGGGAGGGCTGCTAAAAGCAGAGAACTGAGTAGGTATGAAGTCAGCCCTCCTCAAGTTTCTTATGTTATTTATTTCAGGCTATGAAGGTGAGAACTGTGAGCTTGATGTGGACGAGTGTGACGCCCGTCCGTGTGAAAATGACGGCGAATGTTTCCAGAGATCCGACTCCAGACACTACAGAGTTTTGCCAGAACTGGACCGTGAGTTCAGCTACGAGAGCGCAGCAGGATTCCTGTGCCACTGCCGCACTGGATTCACAGGTGAGAAACACTGCTGACGGCTGCTCAGAGACTCAAAGAGCTGCTGGTGACACGAGCGTCTCTGTTTTTCAGGTGAAAACTGTTCAGTTAACGTGAACGAATGCGAGTCTGCGCCGTGTGAAAACGGAGGCACCTGTGAAGATCTCGTCAATGCATTTAAGTGCTCGTGTCCTCCGGGGTTCACAGGTGTGTTATCCTTTTCTTTAAAAAATCTAAATAATGCAAATATATCTAAATGCACAACATTTAGGCCAAAAAACAAAACAAAACTATACACACAATTCACTGCAGTTTCCAGCTGAAATTAACATTATAGTGCCATTAAAACATCAAGAACATTTATTCCTTTTTACACATTTTTGATTACAGGTGCAGATTATCACATAGAGACTTATTTTCTCAAATGACCTCAAAACACTTTTACCATGATTTGCAAACGTGATTTGCATCACACTCCATATCTGTGGCTTTTCTGACGTACTGAACTTGCTCACACAGCTACACTGCAAAAAAATGATTTTTCTCGTTTTCCAGTACAAATATCTAAACATCCTTAAATCAAGATACATTTACTTGAGAAGCAAAATGAAGTAAGGTAACAAGTGTTGTTTTTTTGGAATAGTTAAATGACCAAAATGTAGTAGATAGGTCACCCAAAAATATATTCTGTTCTGATGTTTTGAAGAATGTTGGTAACCAGTTTCTGATCCTCATTGACTTCCATAGTGGTCGATAAGTGGACCAGCAAGTGTGTGGTCATATTTTTTCATTAAACAAGACTTATCTTAAAGGAATAGTTCACCCAAAAATTAAAATGATCCCATGATTTACTCACCCGCAAGCCATCCTAGGTGTATATGACTGTCTTCTTTCAGACGAACACAAGTGAAGTATTCTGGCTCTTCCAAACTTTATAATTGGAGTGAATAGTAACCGAGATTTCGAAGCCCAAAGAAGCACATCCATCCATCCATCCATCATAAAAGTAATCCATGCGACTCCAGGGGGTTTTTGTAAGCAAAATATCCATAATTATAACTTTATAAAGTATATTAAATGGCTTCCGGTAACCGCCTTGGCCTCTGGTAAACAATCCCTTTAAGTAATTTTGCTTCTTAAGTGAATTTATTCTAATTTAAAGGTGCAATATGTAAGAATTTTGCAGTAAAATATCCAAAAACCTCTAGGCTAGTGTTATATATTTTCTTCACTTGAGTACTTACAATATCCCAAATGTTTCCAACTATTTGTAAATCGTGAGAAAATTGCAATTTGTGTGAGGAGTCGCCTGTCAATGGCGTCATACCCGCGTTATCCTCGGTTTCTGGTTTTATTTTGTAGAAACCATGGAAATGCCAAAGACGCTTTAATATTTACATGTTTTAATAGGCAAGAGAACATCTGTTTGGTTACATTTATAGACAGAAAACTAATTATTGTTATATAGCTCAACACGTTTAGTCTTATTGTTTAAATCTAATTTTCTTGATTTTTTTGCGATGCTTTACCATGTCTCAGAGAAAAACACTATTTTGTGAAGTAGCTAACATAGCATAATCCGATGCAGCTTTATTTTTAGTAACAGTAATACAGCATTTTCTTTCTATATCATACAATACGTTTTAAAATTAATTGCATGCCATTTATCAACACAATCATCCAGTATTTAATATGATATTGTAAAATGGATCTATCTTACTGCAGTGTGTAACAGTGTCTCACAGCAGCCGGCGAGTGAACGCACAGAGTAACGTTATAACATCATTTTCAACACTCTCAAATGTATCTAATATGATAAACAGAGCTGCGTTACCTCATACTCATGACCGGAAAAGCAGAAGCGGCGCCGGCGACTGTGTCATAATAAAAGTCCCGCTGCTCGTGAGGCGTGTGTTGATCAATCGCTCCAGCTCCTCGTTCAGCTCCACAACACTCGCTCCTGCTCTGCTTCACACTACAGTAACGTTAATAATCCATGAACATGATTTCATCCCGAGTCATATCCCTATTGTTTCCCCCGGTTGTAAAGTGGAGACCACATGTCCCAAGATTCCGGTCTCAAACTTGGCATCATCAAACTACGCCTTTGTTTTGAACAGGCCTCTAGCGACCTCTAGCGGACAGAAATCTTACATATTGCACCTTTAAGAATGTTTAGATATTTTTACTGGAAAACGAGGGGAAAATACAGAGGAAGAAAATATTTTTTTTGCACTTGCGATGTGGAGCATTTGGATACGAGTCCCGTGAAACATGAGTCACGATAAAAGAGCTCAAAGATTTAAATGTCAACCATGCTTCAGCAAATGTGTTTTTATCTCATGTTTGCTTTTGTTAACACTATCCGTTACATTTGGTGTAGGTGGATTGTTATTTTTAGGGACTTTTTTCCAGTGAGCCTGGGTTGTAAATGCAAAACATAACTATTTTTTGATTGTATTTGTAAGTAAATAAATAAAACGAATGGAAAACAAGCTCAGTCAGTAGAGCATAGTGCTAGAAACACCAAAGGCATTGGCTTGAATCACAAAGAAAACAGAAAAATCTAAGTCTAAGTTTCTAATCTAAGTTTCTAAGTCATGATGTGGAGTTTTAGTTCACAACTTAGTTCACGACCTTGGCTTGCTTAGTTGGGGACACTTGACATTTGATATTCAACAGTGCTTTGAACTGCCTGCATTGACACTATTCTTTAAGAGCTGCTGTGCAGCCAAAATGTATGTACCATCAATGTAAAGCTGCTTTGACACAATGTGCATTGTAAAAAGCGAATAAATAAATAAAGGCGAATTGACTTGACTTGACAACAGATTACATATGCTAAAAAGCAAATCTGTAATTTACATTTAGATATTCAAACAAGATTATTTTACACTAATAAATAAAAAATGTAGGACTCCCAGCTTGGTTTTAATCACAGAGATCTTGTTCGAAATCACACATGATGTAACTCAGAGACTTTAAGAAAACAAATCCTGTTGTAATGGTGTTTCAGCTTCAGTCTGAGTGTCTGCTGATGCTTACAGGAGAGCTGCTTAAGAGAAGAAAAACAAACACCCACAGCTTGACTAATAACTTCAGGATGCCAGATTTCAGTAGTCTAGTTTCGTTTAGTTCATTTCCAGTGATCATTTTCCAGAGTAAATTAAATTCTGATAGCTTGTATTAAATGGGAACCCATTTTTACAAGATGTAATTTAAGTCTCAGGTGTCAAATGTCTCATGGATCGTTTTCTGAGCGCACTTATCTGAAGCACACACACAGACAGCTGGCTGTCAGACGTCTCGTGAGTAACATCTCTTTCACATTTGTTGTGTTTAAACTGTCAAATACACACAAGGTTCTTGTTCACCGTTGTTGTTTGCGAAAACAAAATGGCGGCACCGTGGGTGGAAACGTGCAGATTAAGGGGCGGTAATATTATAACAAGATCACTAGAGGAGCGAAATCTGAGCAACTCGTTTGTTTTCACATGCTTGCAGAGAAAAGCTTGCCAAAACAAAGTTACTGGGTTGACCTTTTTCATGCTTTCTGGATTAGTAGATATACCGATTATAGCACTTAAACATGGAAAAAGTCAGATTTTCATAATATAAAATAATTCAGTGAGAACAGTTTAGCAGACTACTAATATAAAATGCATATGCAAATATCAGCGGTCACTCTTTCTCCCAATAATATATCTTGTTAAGATGATATTAAATGCTTAGTTTTATGATCAAAGCTCAAAAATCAAACATTGACTACTTCTTAATCATTATTATTGATTAATAATTATTAATATTTGGTTGGTCCTCTCTTGTTTTTGCATGTGTTCATAATTTCTGGCCAAAAATGACGTCCCGCAGTTTATCAAGTTTCATTGTGTTATTATCACAAATGAATCAATCGACTCCAAGCACAACTATGCAAAATGCTTACACGATATTTGAATAAAGGAGGTTTTCCTAGGCTGGTCATCACTGCTGTACTAGTGTTTACAAATCTGTGGAGACCTGAAAAGTCGTGTAGTGCGTTCCAGGCTTTCCAGGCCTGAAATCATCCCACACGGACACGGACTCACATCACATCTCCAGTAATGAGTTGGCATGGAAAGTGATCGCTCACGCCGGCCGGGCAGACAGACATTCCTGATGTCAGCACTGACAGGAGCCAGCTGGGAAGGGAGGGGAAGCTCTGTAGATTATTATCCCGGCAGGGCAGCTCATCCTTCGCAATCAATCCTGGACGCTTGGTACCGAGAGGTCGGTCGGCTGTGGGTGTGCGCTTATGAAGCTAGAAATAAAGGAGCACTGGGAGAAGTAGGAAAAAACTGTAGGACGTCTGCATTGGAAACTGTCACTTCTGTGTCAGTGTCTGCTGCGGCTCGTCTTGTTGAGGAGAGAGACTCCGGCCCGGACGTTTGGCAGGATGAGAGGACTAATAGTGAAAGTCATTTGCAGTGGGCTGCTTCTCCTGACAGGTAAAGTGTCGGAGCTTTCTGAAAGTCTGCAGGATCTCTGCATTAATGTCGAATTAACCTGAGGAGGGCTCATAATTCTCCTGGCCATGAAGATCGACTGCTTCCTTCCTTTGAAATAAAGTGTGCGGTTCTTCTGTAATTTATGATGAATATCAGATATAAACTGTAGAGCGTGTTCTAAGTGAAAACCACAAATAAAGACGCTTCCTGTTCACTGCAACAAGTGATTTTCTCACTCAGTATTTTGGTTTTGTATTCCAGTACACATATGTACAATGACATATGAGAAGAAATCGTGTTTTTGTGGGGGGAAAAGCATCAAAATATAGTGATTTTATGCTTTAAAAAAGAAAAAAATAATCTTGTCATGACGTCATTTCCCCCCCTTTGAATTAAGTGCATTTTTCTTGTTAAATTTTATTTTTGATGAATTTCTACAGAAAACAAGACTCTTATTTTGTGTCATTTTGCATATCTTTATTTAAGAATTTTGATATTTATGCATCTGGGGTCAGAAAAATAAACTTGTTTTCCCTTTGCATTACAATTTTTGAGAAAACAAGACTCTTATTTTATTGTATTGCATGTTAAGTAAATGTATCTTGATTTAAGAATTTAGATATTTGTACTGAAATCTACTATAAAAAAAAAGCTCTCCATGTCTGCTCTAGGTTTGTATTGTTCTAGTTTACTCTTAAAATTCAGTATTGTGGTATTGCTAACATTGTTGGTTGTTTTTTTTTCCTCATATGCATGATAACATCATCATATGCATGATAAATTTAACAGTAGTGCAACTTTTTGCATTCTGCATAACATGCTTAAATCAAGTCTGTATCATTAGTATATAGTGCTTTTCACAATACACATTGTTTCCAAGCAGCTTCTCAGTTATCTTAGTTTCATGTTTAATATTTCCAGGAAATGCAAAATATATAACAAGCAACTACTAGAACCCTTTAACAGTTTGCACTGGCAGACATTGATTACGATAACTCGCAGGAGTGATTGCATAATAGCAGACTTCTTCAGTTGTGTGCTGGTGAACTTTCAGTGCATACATGTTTTGTATAGTTTGGTCGAATTTGCTGGTGCAATATTATTATTCACAGCAGTATTTAACAGTACGCTAAACAGACTAAATAAACTTCAGTTAAGTTGAAGTAACTGTTCTAAACATATGCCGGCATGCCAATCCCTTTACCAGGATTACATTACTAAAAGGCTTAAAGTAAATGCAATTAAAAGTCAATTTATTTGCTTTTATCTGATTTTATTCTGTAAGTAATTGATTAAGGTTTCTGCTTAAAGTCAGGAAGTCTTAAGTTTTCTTAATTTGTTTAATATAATTAGTTTTAGTATAACTCTTAAACACAGGATCTCTAAAATCATCACATAAATAAGTTGCATAGGGCTGCATAATTCATCCAAATAAAACTGGAATCATGATATGGCTTGTTGTGAATATCAGTTTAATTAAATAAATATATGCATTGCATGTTTCAAAATGAAGCGTGGCACTGTGTTCTTACATGCTAGCAGCTCATGATCCACGGTCCATGGTTTAAATTCTAAAAATGAAGAAATTAATACAGTAAATTACTAATGTTAATATTGTAATTGTACAGTTGAAGTGTAAGATAAAAATGATATTTTTATATTTAAATATTATATTAAGTTTACTTAAAATATTTTTTATTGTAGTGAAATATTGCAATAGTAATATTTCTTATTTTTATTTAGTATTGTATATTTGTTATGTATTATTATTATTATTATTATTATTATCACTAACAACAACAATAATTATTACATTTTTTTATGTTATATTTTAATATTATATTACTTAAATACTCATTTTTAATTTTACAGTGAATTACTACAATAGTATTATTTCTTATTTTTATTTAGTATTATTGTGTATTTTTTGTAATGCTCTTATTGACAACAACAAGAACAACAATACTAAAACGTATTATTAATGATTTATATTATAATTATATTTTTATATTACTTAAATACTAATTTTTTATTTTACAGTGAAATATTACAATAGTGATATTTCTTTTTTTGTATTATTGTATATTTTATGGATAGACAATAAAGCTTTTTGAATTTAATTGAATGTATTATTATTATATAAACAAGATTAATAATAATAAAATGTATTATTATTATTGTATAATTTTGTTATATTTATATTATTATATAATATTATGTAAATACTCATTTTTTATTTTACAGTGAAATCTTACAATAGGAATAGTACTTATAGTATTATCTTTATTATATTATCATCAACAACAATAAAAAAGATAATAATACAAATTATTATTATATTTTTGTATTTATATTTGTATTTGTATATTACTTAAATACTTAATTTTTATTTTACAGTGAAATATTACAATAGTAATATTTCTTATTTTTATTATTATTTTTTATTTAGTATTATTGTATATTTTTTGTATTATTATTAGCAATAGTAATTCTTATTATTATTATTTTATAGACATACTGATATATATTCATAAATTTTTTGCTAAACTGTGCAGCACTACAAACAAGCAGAGCAAACCATGATGTAAAATTTTAAATCACAATTTTGATCAAAAAAATTTTCATTAGATTTTTAGATTTTCCCCGAATCGTGCAACCCTAGTGTTGCACATAAAAAGCTTTTGAATAAGACTAAAGTTTATTCAGCTTGAATGTCTGTGCCTAAAGCATCACATAACCTCTGACTCTGTAATCCCCCTGCAGGTGTTGTGTGTGAGATTAACGTGGACGAGTGTGAGAGCGACCCGTGTCAGAACGGAGCCATGTGTAAGGATGCCATTAATGACTACATATGTTCCTGTCCACCTCCTGCGCCGGACCAGCTGCCCTGGGGCGGCCGTGACTGTGACGTCGCATTGACCGGCTGTGTGGATGACCCCTGCCAGAACGGCGCCACCTGTGTGCCATCACTGCATGAAGATGAGCATCGACACACCTGCAGATGCCCTTCTGGTTTCCATGGTGACACATGCGAAACCTCCACCACCTTCTCCATCACAGCGAGAGGATATCTGGTCGTGGAGGTTCCGCACCGCAACAGGACCCGCAGGCAGGCGGGATCGCAAGGGCCGAGCGTCCAGCTGAGGTTCAGGACGACCTTGCCGGATGCAATTCTCTTCTACCGGGGAAGCCAAGAGCACTTTTTCATACTGGAGCTAATTGGTGGAAATCTTCTCTCCAGAGCCGAATCGGGAGATTTGAAGCTCGCTGTGCAGTTAAGCGGGGATTTCAGTGACGGACTCTGGCGTGAAGTCTCTGTTAGTGTGGATGAGAGACTGACTCTGACCCTGCTGTCAGAGAACAGGACAGCTGAGGATGGAGGTCACAACCAGCTTCTGTCCTTCCAGCCGCACGGTTTGGAGAAAGCGTACATCGGCGGGGTTCCACCGGAATACTTGAACAACACTGAGAACAGGATGGGATTCGTCGGCTGTTTTGAGGATCTGCTCGTGGATTCTCAGCTGGTTCTTCCTCAGAACTTCAGCTCAGAGCCGGATGTGCAGATGGGCTGTGAGAGGAGGGAACGGTGCCGTCCGGACCCCTGCTCTGAGCGTGGTCACTGCGTGGATCTGTGGAGCGACTACATGTGCCACTGCCGCAGGCCATTTTATGGACACAACTGTTCAGAAGGTGAGCTTTCTTTTTGAATGATTAAATTATGTGCCAATGATTATATCAGGCATAACATTATGACACTGACAGGTGAAGTGAATAATTCTCTCTTCATCACGGCACCTGATATATTAGGCAGCAAGTGAACATTTTGTCCTCAAAGTTGATGTGTTAGAAGCAGGAAAAATGGGCAAGCATAAGGATTTGAGAGAGTTTGACAAGGACCAGATTGTGATGGATAGACGACTGGATCAGAGCATCCCCAAAACTGCAGCTCTTGTGGGGTGTTCCCGGTCTGCAGTGGTCAGTATCTATCAAAAGTGCTCCAACAGTGGTGAACTGGCAACAGGGTCATGGGTGAAGGCTGACCCGTGTGGTCCGATCCAACAGACGAGCTCCTGTAGTTCAGATTGCTCAAGAAGTTAATGCTGGTTCTGATTGAAAGGTGTCAGAATACACAGAGCATCAGTTTGTTGTGTATGGAGCTGCATAGCTGCAGACCAGTCAGGGTGCCCATGCTGACCCCTGTCCACCGCCGAAAGAGCCAACAGTGAGCATCAGAACTGGACCACGGAGCAATGGAAGAAGTTGACCTGGTCTGATGAATCAGGTTTTCTTTTACATCACGTGGATGGCTGGGTGCATCGCTAACCTGGGGAACACATGGCACCAGGATGCACTATGGGAAGAAGGCAAGCCGGCGGAGGCAGTGTGATGCTTTGAGAATCCTTGGGTCCTGCCATCCATGTGGATGTTACCTTGACACGTACCACCTACCTAAGCATTGTTGCAGACCATGTACACCCTTTCATGGAAACTGTTTTCCCTGGTGTCTGTGGCCTCTTTCAGCAGGATAATGCTCCTGACACAAAGCACAAATGGTTCAGGAATGGTTAGAGGAGCACAACAGCGAGTTTGAGGTGTTGACTTGGCCTCCAAATTCCCCCGATCTCAATCCAATCGAGCACCTGTGGGATGTGCTGAACAAACAAGTCCGATCCATGGAGACTCCACCTCGCATCTTACAGGACTTACAGGATCTGCTGCTAACATCTTGGTGCAGATACCACAGCACACCTTCAGGGGTCTAGAGGAGTCCATGCCTCGACGGGTCAGGACTGTTTTGGCAGCAAAAGGGGGACCAACACAATATTAGGAAGGTGGTCATAATGTTATGCCTGTTATATATTTTGGTGGAACTGTCTTTCTTGTGTCATGAAATTATTGTTAGTTATATCTTAGTTGTCCTAAAGTAGGCTTTATCAACTATAACTTCTTATTTTTGAGGTGTACATGTTTTCTTGAGATTGGCCTGTATGTTCTGGATGCTTTCATAATCACAGTGGTGTTTACTAAAAACTTTGCCCGTCTCTCCCAACAGAGCACTCTTCATGGACGTTCAGTCATGAGCGCAACAGAAGCTTCGCTGCGTTTCCCATCACCCAGAAGCACGGCGCTAACCTGACTGTGTCCTTGTGGCTGAAAACACGTCAGATAAATGGCCTGGTCTTTCAGCTCCAGCATGAGAATCAAGCATACTTTACTCTTTTTCTTAAAAATGGCTCAATGTATGTTGCGATATACAACTCCGTCAGAAGGGCCTCCAACTTCCTAACCGATGGGGAGAAGGTTTTTGTGGCTATTAAAAAAGAACAAGGCGTTATAGTATTTAATCAAACGCAGCAGATTTCTGTCAGTCACAGTGATTTCGAGGTAGAAGCAGGAGATGTGGCATATCTTGGTGGACTTCCTGAAGGTGAGACCAATGTACCGTGGGGCGGATATTTCAAGGGCTGTATGCAGGACGTCCGCATAGACGACACACAGCTGTACATGTACACGGGGAGCATCAGCCAGAAACCACAACATCCAAGCTACTTACCAAGAAACTCGTCTAATGTGCTGGAGGGTTGTGTGGGCGACCAGACGTGTAAGGTAAGATAAGATATGTACTACTGTTTGGGGTCAGTTTTAAGAAATTAATATTTTTATTCAGCAGCGATGCATTCAGTTGATCAAAAGTGACAGAAAAGACATTAATAATGTTACGAAGGATTCTATTTTAAAATAGATGAGTAAAGTTCGTTGGGAAAAACTTTTATGTTGGCTTGACAAAGCCGTATAAAAGTTTGAAAGTTTTATAAGCTTTAAATTTAGTGAAGTGGAAAGAGAAAGACAGACATTGCATTAGCATTAACATGTTTTATCGTGTTGCTAGCAATTAGCATGTCGTTTGCATGTTTTAATATGTTGGTAGCATATTTTAGCATGTTGCTAGCAAGAATTAGCATGCCGTTTGCATGTTTTAATATGTTGGTAGCATATTTTATCATTTGTTAGCAAGAATTAGCATGTTGCTAGCATGTTTTATGACATTGCTAACATGATTTAGCACATTGCTAGCATAAATTAGCATGTTTTAACACATTGCTAACATGAATTAACATGTTAATAGAGTAAAATAGTATTGTTTACTATTGTTAACATGAATTAGCATGTTGTTAGCATGCATTAATACATTATTAGCATTAGTTACCAAAATGTTAGCTGGTTTTACCACATTGCTAGCATGATTTAACATGTTAGTATCGTAAATTTGCATTGTTTACCATTGTTAACATGAATTAGCATGTTGTTAGCATGCGTTAATACATTACTAGCATGAGTTACCAAAATGTTAGCAGGTTTTACCACATTGCTAGCATGATTTAACATGTTAGTATCGTAAATTTGCATTGTTTACCATTGTTATCATGGATTAGCATGTTGTTAGCATTCGTTAATATATTACTAGCACGAGTCACCAAAATGTTAGCAGGTTTTACCACATTGCTAGCATGATTTAACATGTTAGTATCGTAAATTAGCATTGTTTACCATTGTTAACATGAATTAGCATGTTGTTAGCATGTTTGCTAGAATGTTTTATCACGTTGCTAACATTAATTTCGAGCCAATAATAATGCTGTTCTTTTAAACTTTCTATTCATCAAAGAATCCAGGAAAACACAATGTATCATGGTATCAACGCTGTTAATATTCAGAAATGTTTCTTGAGCAGCAGATCAGCATATTAGAATGATTTCTGAGGGATCATGTGACACTGAAGACTGGAGTAATGATGCTGAAAATTCAGCTTTGATCACTGGATATAAATTACATTTTAAAATATATTAAAATAGAAAGCAGTTATTTTCAATTAAAAAATATTTCACTATTTTTACTGTATTTTTGGTCACATAAATGCAGCCTTGGTGAACAGAAGATATTCTTTCAAAAACAAATCTTTCCAATGGTAGTGTTGCTGAAAGTATCACATCTTTACATTCTTGAACTTAACATTATTCACTTTTCTGGTGCTTGTCTGGACTTCTCAGACTTTGTTAAATTACAAATGGTCTTTTCAGATGAAGCCCTGTCAGAATGGAGGGAAATGTCGGGTCATCTGGAATGACTTTGTGTGCTCATGTCCGCTGAACTACTCCGGGAAGACGTGTGACACATGCGTGTGGTGTGTTAGTGACCCGTGTGACTCTGGGACTCGATGTGTGGACTTGCCTGATGGTTATGAGTGTGAGTATCTGACTTGTTGAGGGTTCAGTGTCAGCTGTTTTGTTTTGACTTTTACATGTTTCTCAGTATTTAAGAAAACAGATAATAAAACTCGCAGACGAAACCCAAGAGTCACTTAGAAAAAAGAAACATTTAAAACTGAAATTATATTTCAGGTCACTTTGACCCGCAATGCATTTTTTTGAAAGATCTTGTTAACCTACGATGTTTTCCTTGAAATTTCATTGAATTTGACTCATAAAAAGGCATAAAAATTATGTATTTTGTTGTGTCAGTTTCTCATCTCCCCTATGAAGAGATGTACCCTTTATGCATTTTGCAGACACTTATATTTCAAGAAATGTATGTGCATTGAAGGTGTACATTTTCTTCAGTTCATGCATGCAAATTTTGCCTGAAATTTAACCTGTTATCTTGGCGTTTTTAGTGCCATGCTCTAATGTTTGAACTTCAGGAAAGCACCTAAAAAATAAAAATAAAATAAAAAATAATCTATAAAATAAAAAAGAAGGTAAATAAATACAGTTTTGTTGTGTAATTTTTGATGCATTGATTTAAATCCAATTAGATTCAATTTGACACTGGAACCAGGGTCATCATACTTTATTTTTGTTATTTGAAATAAAATAAAATATTACATAATTTCTCCAGTATTCTGTCAAAATAAAAGCTTTTTGATTTGAAATGTTAAACTTAGGGTTTGAACATTCCAAAGTGTCTGGTCAAAAAAAAAAAAAAATATTGAAAGAATTTAAGACATAAATATTAGTATTTAAACGTGTAGCCTAAAATAAAAATGTTAATATTATCACATTAATTTTTTTTTATTGAATATTCTTTTTTCTTTTTTGTAATTACAACAGTAATATATTTCTGTCATTTTTATAAGTAGAGTTAAAACTAATAAAAATAGTAACTGTTCAAATTGCAAAATATGACAAAATAATCACAATTAAATTTTTTGGCAATCATGTAATATTTTAACTTGTAATGTAAAATACAAATTTTAATATTACCACGTACATATTTTTAGTGAATAGTCATAGTTTATTGTAATTTACAACAGTGATATTTCTGTCACTTTTTATAATTAGAGGTAAAACTAATAATAATAACAACAGTAACAGTTTAAATTGCAATATACGACAAAATAATCACAGTTTAATTTTTTTGCAGTCATATAGCCCTATATAAAAAATTATTTTTAACTTGTATTGTAAAATACAAATTTTTAATATCACATATTTTTTTTATTGAATATTCATACTTTAAAGTCAAAGTCAAATTTATTTATATAGCGCTTTTACAATTGGTAATTGTTTCAAAGCAGCTTTACATATTAGAAGCACAGAAAAAAAGGGAAGTGGTTAAAACTGTACAAACAAGCGTGGTAATATGTAACATATACAAGATGGTGCTACATTAAGCCAATGTCGGCTGACTTCCAGGGGTGGAAAAAACCCCCTAGGAGAAAAACCCAGCGTGCTAGCACTGGGAAAAAAGTCCTAGGAGGGAAAAAACCCCTTGGAAGATATATATATGTAAATGTATATGGAGATCAAAATCTGAATTGTACATTTTTATTATAGAGATTAAAAATCGATTATATATAAATATATGCAAGCGGATACGGGGATCCTGGGCTACGTTGTAGTCAGGTCCAGACGCAGGTTCTCCATCTGACCTGGATACGGCCTGGATCCAGCACCCGGCAAACCTCAGGATAAGCAGAGAGACAGATATTAGCGTAGATGCCATTCTTGTTCTGATGTACAGGTATATCTAGTGTTATAGGAAATGTTCTCGGTTCCGGCCGACCTAATTATTGCAGCGTAACAATCCTTTAACGGATTTGAAAAATGTTAATGTATTGATGATGTGTTATGTGTATGCAAGAGCAAAGAGATGTGTTTTTAGTCTAGATTTAAACTGACAGAGTGTGTCTGCTTCCCGAACAATGCTAGGAAGATTGTTCCAGAGTTTAGGTGCTAAATAGGAAAATGATCTGCCGCCTTCAGTTGATTTTGATATTCTGGGTATTATCAACTGGCCTAAATTCTGAGATCGCAATAAACGTGAAGGACTATAATGCATTAAGAGCTCACTTAGGTACTGGGGAGCTAAACCATTTAGAGCTTTATAAGTAAGTAGCAAGATTTTAAAATCTATACGATGTTTAATAGGGAGCCAATGTAATGTTGACAGAACTGGGCTAATATGGTCATACTTTCTGGTTCTAGTAAGAACTCTAGCTGCCGCATTTTGAACCAACTGTAGTTTGTTTAAAAGCCGAGCAGAACAACCACCCAGTAGAGCGTTACAATAATCTAGTCTTGAGGTCATGAATGCATGAACCAACTGTTCCGCATTTGTCATTGAGAGCATATGTCGTAATTTAGATATATTTTTTAGATGGAAGAAGGCGGTTTTACAGATACTAGAAACATGACTTTCAAATGAAAGATTGGTATCAAAGAGCACACCCAGGTTCCTAACTGAGGACGAAGGTTTAATGGAGCACCCGTCAAGTGTTAGAGAGTATTCAAGGTTTTTTCGTGAGGAAGTTTTTGGTCCAAAGATTAGGAAATCAGTTTTTTCTGAATTTAATAATAAGAAATTTCTTGTCATCCAGTTTTTAATGTCAGCTATGCATTCTGTTAGTTTTGTGAATTTGTAGGTTTCGTCAGGGCGCGAGGAAATATAGAGCTGAGTATCGTCAGCGTAGCAGTGAAAACTAACACCATTCTTCCTAATTATCTCTCCTAAGGGCAGCATGTACAGAGTGAAAAGCAACGGTCCTAATACTGAGCCTTGTGGTACCCCATATTTAACCTGTGATCGATACGACATCTCTTCATTAACTACCACAGACTGATAACGGTCAGATAAGTATGATTTGAACCATGCCAAAGCAATTCCACTAATGCCAATATAGTTTTCAAGTCTTTTAAAAGAATGTTATGATCGATAGTGTCAAAAGCAGCACTGAGATCTAATAACACTAATAGAGAAATACAGCCACGATCGGATGATAGGAGTAGATCGTTTGTAACTCTAACGAGAGCAGTCTCAGTACTATGGTATGGTCTAAATCCTGACTGGAAATCCTCACAGATTCCATTTCTTTCTAAAAAGGAACACAGTTGTGTTGAAACTGCCTTTTCTAGTATCTTTGACAGAAAAGGTAGATTCGAGATTGGCCTGTAATTTACTATATCTCTCGGATCTAGTTGAGGTTTTTTAATAAGAGGTTTGATAATAGCCTGCTTAAAGGTTTTTGGCACGTGTCCTAGTGTTAAAGATGAATTAATTATATCAAGAAGTGGACCTACGACCTCTGGAAGCATTTCTTTCAGTAGTTTAGTCGGCATTGGGTCTAACATACATGTCGTTGATTTTGATGATTTGATAAGTTTAGATAATTCTTCCTCTCCTATAGCGGCGAATGATTCTAGTTTTACCTCAGGGACACTACAGTGCACTGTCTGAAGAGAAACTGTAGACGGTTGCATGTTTATAATTTTCTCTCTAATATTATCAATCTTGCAAGTAAAGAAGTTCATAAAGTCATTACTGCTGTGCTCTATGGAAACGTCAGCAGTTGAATCTCTGTTTCTAGTTAATTTAGCCACTGTGTCAAATAAATACCTAGGATTATGTTTGTTTTCTATTAAGAGATTTGAAAAATAAGTAGATCTAGCATTTCTTATGGCTGTTCTGTACTCAATCATTTTTTCTTTCCACGAAAGGCGAAAAACTTCTAGTTTTGTTTTCTTCCAACTACGTTCAGCTTTTCTAACAGCTCGTTTTAGAGCCCGAGTGTGCTCATCATACCACGGCGTTGGATTAGTTTCCTTAATCTTCTTTAGACGTAAAGGAGCGACCGCATCTAATGTGCTGGAAAAGAGAGAGCCAATAGTTTCTGTTGCAGCATCGAGTTCTTCTATGTTGTCAGGTATACTAAGGCGATGAAACTGCTCGGGGAGATTATTTATAAAGCAATCTTTAGTGGCAGACGTGATTTTTCTACAATATTTATGGCTGGGTGGTGGTTTTGTAGCCTTGGCTAATTGTATTATACACGAGACTAAATAATGATCTGATATATCATCGCTCTGCTGTAGAATTTCAACAGCATCAATATCTATTCCATGCGACAGTATTAGATCTAGGGTATGATTACGACAATGAGTGGGTCCTGACACGTGTTGTTTAACTCCAATAGAGTTTAAAATATCTGCAAATGCCAATCCAAATGCGTCTTTATTATTATCTACATGGATATTAAAATCACCAACAACAAGGACTTTATCCGCAGCCAGTACTAACTCTGATAGAAACTCAGCAAATTCTTTGATAAAGTCAGTATGGTGCCCTGGTGGCCTGTATACAGTAGCCAGCACAAATGTCAACTTACATAATGTTACATAAAGCACCATCACTTCAAAGGAATTATATTTGAAATTCTTTTGAATGATTCTGAATATATTACTATAAATTACAGCAACCTTTGCCTTTCTGTCGAGGATTGTGTCGATAATCATAACCTTGAGGACTAGATTCATTTAAAGTAATGTAATCGTCTGGTTTTAGCCAGGTTTCTGTCAAACACAGCAAGTCTAGTTTATTGTCTGTGATAATTTCATTTACAATAAGTGCTTTTGAAGAAATAGATCTAATATTCAGTAACCCAAGCTTTATCATTTGTTTATCTGATTTATCTGTGATTTTCATTTTTTGAACATCAATTAAATTTTTACCCTTAAAAGGTTTTGGAAGTTTTTTGTATTTACTAGTTCGAGGTACAGACACAGTCTCTATGTGATAATATCTAGGTGAAAGTGTTTCTATGTGCTGTGAATTATCTGAGTTATGTGACGTGAGGCGGCTAGCAGACGGTCGGTTTAGCCAGTTTGTCTGCGTCCTGATCTGGGCCCTGGTTTGTCATGTTTCAGCTCTAAGACTATTTGCCAAATTTCTAGAGAGAAGAGCAGCACCATCCCGGGAGGGATGAATACCATCTCTTTTCAACAGATCAGGTCTGCCCCAAAAGCTTTTCCAATTGTCTATGAAACCTATATTATTCTGCGCACACCACTTAGACAGCCAGCCATTGAGTGATGATAACCTGCTAACTATCTCATCACTCCGACGAACAGGAAGAGGGCCAGAACAAATTACTTTTGCTGACATTGAATTTGCGAGTTCACACACCTCTTTAATGTTAATTTTAGTGATCTCCGACTGGCGAAGTCGAAACATCATTTGTGCCGACGTGGATAATGATTTTAGAATATTTACGTTTAGCATTAGCCAGCACTTTTAAATTTGCTTTGATGTCAGGTGCTCTGGCCCCCGGCAAACATGTGACTATGGTGGCTTTAATTTACAACAGTAATATATTTCTGTTATTTTTTAATAATTAGAAAAAAAAAACAGTAACAGTTCATTTTTTTGCCAGTCATGTAATATTTTAACTTGTATAAAATACAAATTTTAATATTATCATGTAATTTTTTTTATTGAATAGTCATGGTTTTTATATTGTAATTTAAAACAGAAGCTATTTTTATAATTAGAGTTATAACTAATAATAATAATAATAATAATAATAAAATGCTTATATAAAAATAATAAAATAAAATGTTTACTTGCATATCATGACTAAGATCAGAGAACCGTGAACATGCAAATGTGTTGTTAAATTACTGACACAAATAATTTATGTCTGAGGGGTTCAGCTGATGAGAAAGTTTGTGAATCCCTGCATTAATATATTTCTTCTCATTGCAGGTTTAGCCAACGCCACATTTGAGAGCAATGCTTTGAAGTTCAGTGCCAACGGCTCCTTGCTCGCCCCTGTGACACACATCTCAATGGAGCTGCGGACGCGTGAGGAGAACGGGACGCTGTTACGCGCCTCCAACCGTCTGGAGTTCTTCTGCATGGGGCTCCTGAACTCCTCGCTGATCGTGAAGTTCCGTGAGGGTAACAGTCTGGATGTGCACGCTTTCACCAGCGACGTCCCCGTGTCGGACGGAGAATGGCATCAAGTGGAGCTCTACACGTCCAGCTCGCGGATCGCAGCGTCCCGTTGGCTCCTCACCGTGGACGGACAGCCGGCCGGATCCAGCCTTGCGGCAGCTGGCAGCGCAGACTTCTTCAACTTCTCCACCGTGTGGCTGGCGCAGAACTACACCGGCTGTTTGGGCGAGGTGCGAATTGGTGGGGTTTATTTACCGTTTTCCGGACGCCTGGAGGAAGAGGCGCCGCAAGCGTCACAGTTCATCCGAGTTGGCGGGATGGCGGAGCCTCAGCTGGGATGCACCAGCACCCGCTTGTGTCTTTCCGAGCCGTGCCAGAACAACGGCACGTGTACAGACCTCTTCAATCTCTTTGACTGCAAATGTGCCCCGGGATGGACGGGCGAACGCTGCCAGGAGAACGTAGACGAGTGCGGCCAACGGCCCTGTGTCCGGGGAGAGTGCCGGGATCTGCCGGGGGACTATGAGTGCGAGTGCCCTGCCGGATACGGTGGGAAGAACTGCCAGGAGGTGGACAAATGCCAGGAGCATCGCTGTGAGAACGGAGGCTCCTGTGTGACTACAGACACAGGATGCACCTGCGTCTGTCCACCTGATCACACGGGACCGCTCTGCCAGTGAGTGAGATTGGGTCCTGATCTTAAAATGCTTTTATATTTATATATATTTTTTAAATATGTCTATACGGTTTTTATGACTTTTTTAAGTTTAAGTTAACGTTTATTCTATTTTAAAGGATTAGTTCACTTCAGAATGAAAATTTCCTGGTCATTTACTCACCCCCATGTCTTCCTAGATGTTCATGTCTTTCTTTCTTCAGTTGAAAAAAATTAAGGTTCCAGGATTTTTCTCCATATAGTGGACTTCACTGGGGTTCAACGGGTTGAAGGTCCAAATGTCAGTTTCAGTGCAGCTTCAAAGAGCTCTACATGATCCCAGACGAGGAATAAGAGACTTATCTAGAGAAACCATCTGCCATTTTCTAAAAAAAAAAAAAATTATATACATTTTAACCACAAATGCTCATCTTGCACTGCTATTTGATGCTCCACACATTACCTAATCATGTTGGAAAGGTCACGCGTGACGTAAGTACCGATCCAGTGTTTACAAAGCGAACATGCAAAGACTTAGACAAATGACCTTTACAAAAAAAAGGTAAAACAACAATGTTGGATTTTGAAGTTGGAGGAGAAAATGAGATGGCGTTTTTCGCCCTACTGTGGCACTTCCACCTACATCACGCGTGACCTTTCCAAGAGCTAGAGCAAGACGAGCATTTGTGGTTATTTGTGTTTTTTTTGTGTGTTTTTTTGGAAAATGGCCGATGGTTTCTCTAGATGAGACTCTTATTCCTCGTCTGGGATCATGTAGAGCTCTTTGAAGCTGCACTGAAACTGACATTTGGACCTTCAACCCGTTGAACCCCAGTGAAGTCCACTATATGGAGAAAAATCCTGGAATGTTTTCCTCAAAAACCTTCATTTCTTTCCAATTGAAGAAAGAAAGACATGAACATCTTGGATGACATGGGGGTGAGTAAATTATCAGGAAATTTTCATTCTGAATTGAACTAATCCTTTAAGTGTCATGTTTAATGGTTTTAGTAAACTAATCCTGTTAGCGAGATCTACATTATTCTAATAACTGCTGAAGAAACTTCAAGTTTGCTTTAAAGAATGTGAAATCTGAGAATTGTGCTGAACTTATCTGGCAAATTGATCCATATTTAAAGAAAAGAACCCTGATTTGATTGAATTTAATATCTATAAAGTCTTGTTGAATTTTCACATTATGAATTTTGTCAATTCTTTTACTGATTTATAACTCAATGCGTCTCATCCATCAGATGGCGTTTCCCTCGCCGTCAGTGTGAGGTGGATTCAGAGTGTGAGAATGGCGGCATTTGCACTGAGGGATTCTGGGGAACGAACTTTACCTGCAGACCAGGCTTCAGTGGAGAGAGGTGAGACGAGACATCAGACACGCTCATCACATGTTCATTATTATGCCTAATGGCTTAATATGGCTTACTAAAACAACACATGGATCAACATTCTATTTAAAATTTTCAATGGACTAGGGAAGACAACAACTAGGGTTTGAAAGGAATACAATTCCTGGCACAAAAAAGTGTAAATGTGGAAACTGTAGTTGGACTGATGACTTCTGTTTTCCAGATGTGAAGTGGATATAGATGAATGTGAGTCGGACCCTTGTCTTAATGGAGGCAGGTGTGTAAACAGAGCCAATCACTTCCTCTGCGAATGTGTGTCGAACTTCACCGGAGAAAACTGTGAGAATATGGTGAGCTCTTAGTTCTTGTTTCATCAATCTTGTAGGGCATTGGTTCCCAAACACATTCCTGTAGGCCAACACTGCATGTTTTCCATGTCTCCTTAATCAGACACACCTGATTCAGATCGTCAGCTCATTAGTCGAGACTTCAAGACCTGAAATGGGTGTGTCAGACAAAGAGAGATACAAAATATGCAGTGTTGGGGCCTCCAGGAACGTGGTTGGGAACCATTAAATTTTTCTGTTTAAATGTATCTCGATTGTTTTCTTTATTTTTCTGAATTCCATTTTAATGGTTAAATTGCATTTTAGTAATCAAAAAGCATGTCTAATTAATTGATATCATGAAAGTTGTACTATTTAAGAAAAATTCATTAAAAGTTTAACAGAAATTACATTTTTAGTTTTATTTTTTCTAAAATTTTCCATTTTTTTCTGTTTTCATTTTTCTGGATTCCATTTTAATGTTTAAATTGCATTTTAGTAATCAAAAAGCGTGTCTAAATAATTGATATCATGAAAATTGTACTATTTAAGAAAAATTCATTAAAAGTTTAACAGAAATTACATTTTAGGGCCCTATGAAATCCTTTTTATTTTTTCCCCATTTATTTTTTTTTTTTCCTGATTAAATTTTTCTGTATTCTGTCTGAATGAAATCTTGAAACTCATAATTTAACAGCAATTTATTTAGGGCCCTATGAAGTTTTATTTTTTCTGGATTCCATTTTAATGGTTAAATTAAAATGTAGTAATCAAAAAACATGTCTAATTAATTGAAGTTATGATGACACATAATTTAACAGCAATTTATTAAAAAAAAGTGTAACAAAAACTACGCTTTAGGGCTGTTTTTTTTTTTTCTTTGTTTGTTTGTTTTTTCTTCCAAATTCCTTGTTTTCCGTTTTAGTTTTTCTGGATTCCTATTTAATGGCAATGATCAAAAAGCATGTCTAATCGAACTCATAAAAGTTTAACAATTTAATAACATGTTAAAAATGTTTACAATGATAGGGCTCTAAGAAATGTTTTATTTTCAGAGATTCGTTTTTATGTTAAATAAAAAAAATAAAAACTTTCTGGATTCCGTGATTCTGTCCGCATTTTCTGCATTGTGGAATCACAGGGCCCTAACGGTCCTCCGTCTCGTCCTGTAGAAGCAGCTGCAGATGGAGCGCGTCCCGTGGCTGGTGGTGGCCGTCCCGCTGGCGAGTCTCGCTGTCCTGCTGGCAACGGTGGGGTTGGTTTGCATGGTTCTCACCACCCGGAAGAAGCGGCAGTCGGAGGGCACCTACAGCCCCAGTCAACAGGAAGTCGCAGGAGCCCGGATGGAGATGGGCAGCGTGCTTAAAGTGCCCCCTGAAGAAAGACTGATCTGACACTGGTTGCCACACATGTAACCATGTCATCATGACATCTGAAAGAGGCAAAGCCAACAGGTTTGGCTTTTATGTGTCAAGGCACGTTGAGCAGAGCTACATGTGCCTTCAGTGGAAGGACAGTGGAGAAAAACCCGGCGGTTCTCCATGGGTTCACTACGAATAAGAAAGCAGTGGATTGCTGTAGTTCAGCTGGGGAAATTTGGATCTACATTGATGATTTTTCACAGAAAGCAAGACTTAAAATCCAAGTCATTTTGCTCCAAGTAAACGTATCTTGTTTTAAAAAAGACTAAGCAAGAAAAACATTTTTGCAGTGCACTGAAATATAAACTGTGACCACTTTCCGTATATACAATCATTTCATTCATAGTTTTCAGTCAAGTGACTGAAAACAGGCCTGTCAATTTTCATTTTGTCAAGCTACTAATATTTAGATCATCTCTCTGAAGAAGAAAAACAAAGACGTGAACAAACTGCAAGTTCATATACAGAACCTTCCTCACCAAAAACAGCGGACATTTTAAAACACTTACAGTAACTTGGTCGGTGACAATAGCCTCGTGGGCAGCACCGACATGTAGCGCAGTTGCATTTCAGGCGTCCCGAGTTCGAGTCTCCAAATTTCTGTGTTCTGCTGTACACAAAGGAAGATATTTGGAAGAATGTTTATAATGTTTGCCCCCCATTGACTGCCATAGTAGGAAACAAAAAATACTATGGTAGTCAATAGGGGGCGAGATCTGTTTGGTTACAAGCATTCTTCCAAATATCTTTCTTTGTGTACAGCAGAACAAAGAAATTTGGGGACGCCTGAAGAGTAACTGCGCTACATGTCGGTGCTGCCCACGAGGCTATTGTCGTGCAGTATCATGCTTCACAGTGTCAGGGTTAAATTAATGGTACTTGTGTATAATGTAGCTTGTGGATAAAGGTGTAATGACACTGTTATTGTACTTAAATGTGGCCATCATTTAATATTTTTCAACCTCATGTATAAAGAAAAGCATGTATTTATGCTAACATGTACAAGAGTATGATATCCTTGAACACGAGACACAAATACTAAAGCTAAAATGTGATATTTTATTAATGATTGTAAAGAAAAGAAAGATATTTTAAACAGTATTTTGTATGTCAAAAGACCTTTTATATAGAGGCATGTTTTGGGATGTTTTATATAAAAAAAATCAAAGCATACACTGTGTGCCTTGCTGATATACCCAAAAAGTCAAGAATTTGGTTTTCAGAATCCATTCCTTTAGCAAGGTTTTTATAAAATGCGTTTTGTGACAAATGTTGTGCTACACTGGATTGATTTTAGATAAGTTGATCAAATGATATAACAGAGATATAATGAACAGAACAGAAGGTTTTTCTGTATAAATGGTCAGTATTTTGGTTCAAATCCACTTGTGTTTCCACTGAATTGACAGATACAGTATTCTGTGTTTTTCTGCTGTTACAGTATTACTGTGAGATGATGACTGTTTGTATATTTTTATATTATGTTGTGTCATTTATACTGTTTCTTTCTACTTGATGTACATTTTTAAATCTTATTAGAGGACAAAACAGTCATTTTATATTGCTGTATGTGACATTAATGAATGAGGCATTTGAGTGGGTGAAAAAGACACATCAAATTAAAATGTATTTTATTTAATTTTATTACATGAACCGTCCATCTGCAAATGCATTTGAGCTCATTTATCATTATATTTCATTTTTCACTCAAACTGTGATTTTTAATACATGTATGAAGGGAATGTAAAAATGTAACTGCAATAAGGTTCCATTAGTTAACATTGGTTAATGCATTAACGAACAAAGAGCAACACATGTATTTATTAATCTTAATGTCAACATCAACTCTTCATAGTTAGTTAATGTCAGCTCAGGTCCATTAAATAATACAATCAGATACAACTTTTGATTTTAATTATGTATTAGTAAATGTTGAAATTAACATAAACTAAGATTAATAAATGCTTTAGGCATATTATTTATTGTTAGTTAATGTTAACTAATATAGTCAACTAATGTTACCAAATAGAACCTTATTGTAAAGTGTTACCAAAATGCAAGTCACTTTGGATAAAAGTGTGTTTAAAATACATAAACATGTGTGAAAATCTAACATGGCTCATATTTCTTTTTGTTTCAACATAAAAATTTAAGGCAGCAACTGAACTTAAGTTTTTAAGTATAATCAAATTAGCCCAACCAACCACCACCATAAAAACCATTTCAGTTGATCAAAGTGCTCACAGTAAAAAAAAAAAAAAAAAAAATCTCTGAGGAAGTCATGCAAACCTTGTTTGCTATAATTCAGGCAAATGTATCAGTTCATTCCAGCTAATTAGACTGAGGTACCTGATAAAGATTGAAACTCTCACTGAATTGTATGGCAAAACCGTTTCCATGATCTCCACACATCTGAAGGGAGTCACACAGAACATTCCACTGAGTTCAGAGAGAAACTCCCTTAGACAAAGAAAACAACTGACACCACCTCAACTCATTATTAAGCTATTGACTTCATTTCACAAAAGATGTGCTTTCATTTTAGAGCATAAACCATGAAGACAAGATATGCTGAATGATTTTTTCATTTAAAAAATGTGATTCTTAAAGTCCCTGTAAAGTCAATTCTGAGAAGTGTTTCTAAACACAGCATGGCCCCGCCCCTAACTATAATAACTGTCGATGACGCACTGGAGCCACGGAGCATGGCCCCGCCCCTAACTATAATAACTGTCAATGACGCACTGGAGCCACGGAGCATGGCCCCGCCCCTAACTATAAAAACTGTCGATGACGCACTGGAGCCACGGAGCATGGCCCCGCCCCTAACTATAGTAACTGTCAATGACGCACTGGAGGTACAGAGCGTGGCCCCGCCCCTAACTATAATAACTGTCGATGACGCACTGGAGCCACGGAGCATGGCCCCGCCCCTAACTATAATAACTGTCAATGACGCACTGGAGCCACAGAGCGTGGCCCCGCCCCTAACTATAATAGCTGTCGATGACACACTGGAGCCACGGAGCATGGCCCCGCCCCTAACACTATAATAACTGTCGATCACACACTGAAGCCACAGAGCATGGCCCCGCCCCTAACACTATAATAACTGTCAATGACGCACTGGAGCCACAGAGCGTGGCCCCGCCCCTAACTATAATAGCTGTCAATGACGCACTGGAGGCACCGAGCATGGCCCCGCCCCTAACTATAATAACTGTCAATGACGCACTGGAGGCACCGAGCATGGCCCCGCCCCTAACTATAATAACTGTCAATGACGCACTGGAGCCACCGAGCATGGCCCCGCCCCTAACTATAATAACTGTCAATGACGCACTGGAGCCACGGAGCATGGCCCCGCCCCTAACTATAATAACTGTCAATGACGCACTGGAGGTACAGAGCGTGGCCCTGCCCCTAACTATAATAACTGTCAATGACGCACTGGAGGTACAGAGCGTGGCCCCGCCCCTAACTATAATAACTGTCAATGACGCACTGGAGGTACAGAGCGTGGCCCCGCCCCTAACTATAATAACTGTCAATGACGCACTGGAGGTACAGAGCGTGGCCCCGCCTCTAACTATAATAACTGTCAATGACGCACTGGAGGTACGGAGCGTGGCCCCGCCCCTAACTATAATAACTGTCAATGACGCACTGGAGGTACGGAGCATGGCCCTGCCCCTAACTATAATAACTGTCAATGACGCACTGGAGGTACAGAGCGTGGCCCCGCCTCTAACTTTAATAACTGTCAATGACGCACTGGAGCCACGGAGCATGGCCCCGCCCCTAACTTTTATAACTGTCAATGACGCACTGGAGGCACCGAGCATGGCCCCGCCCCTAACTATTATAACTGTCAATGACGCACTGGAGGTACAGAGCGTGGCCCCGCCCCTAACTATAATAACTGTCAATGACGCACTGGAGGTACAGAGCGTGGCCCCGCCCCTAACTATAATAACTGTCAATGACGCACTGGAGGTACAGAGCGTGGCCCCGCCCCTAACTATAATAACTGTCAATGACGCACTGGAGGTACAGAGCGTGGCCCC
The DNA here is from genome assembly GCF_024489055.1 of Chanodichthys erythropterus. Classification (NCBI taxonomy): domain Eukaryota; kingdom Metazoa; phylum Chordata; class Actinopteri; order Cypriniformes; family Xenocyprididae; genus Chanodichthys; species Chanodichthys erythropterus. Next base: position 4,555,198 of record NC_090229.1, read on the forward strand.
GCCTCTAACTTTAATAACTGTCAATGACGCACTGGAGCCACGGAGCATGGCCCCGCCCCTAACTTTTATAACTGTCAATGACGCACTGGAGGCACCGAGCATGGCCCCGCCCCTAACTATTATAACTGTCAATGACGCACTGGAGGTACAGAGCGTGGCCCCGCCCCTAACTATAATAACTGTCAATGACGCACTGGAGGTACAGAGCATGGCCCCGCCCCTAACTATTATAAATGTCGATGACGCACTGGAGGCACGGAGCATGGCCCCGCCCCTAACACTATCATAACTGTCGATGACGCACTGGAGCCACGGAGCATGGCCCCGCCCCTAACTATAATAACTGTCAATGACGCACTGGAGGTACAGAGCGTGGCCCCGCCCCTAACTATAATAACTGTCAATGACGCACTGGAGGTACAGAGCGTGGCCCCGCCCCTAACTATAATAACTGTCAATGACGCACTGGAGGTACAGAGCGTGGCCCCGCCCCTAACTATAATAACTGTCAATGACGCACTGGAGGTACAGAGCGTGGCCCCGCCTCTAACTATAATAACTGTCAATGACGCACTGGAGGTACGGAGCGTGGCCCTGCCCCTAACTATAATAACTGTCAATGACGCACTGGAGGTACAGAGCGTGGCCCCGCCCCTAACTATAATAACTGTCAATGACGCACTGGAGGTACAGAGCATGGCCCCGCCCCTAACTATTATAAATGTCGATGACGCACTGGAGGCACGGAGCATGGCCCCGCCCCTAACACTATCATAACTGTCGATGACGCACTGGAGCCATGGAGCATGGCCCCGCCCCTAACTATAATAACTGTCAATGACGCACTGGAGGTACAGAGCGTGGCCCCGCCCCTAACTATAATAACTGTCAATGACGCACTGGAGGTACAGAGCGTGGCCCCGCCCCTAACTATAATAACTGTCAATGACGCACTGGAGGCACCGAGCATGGCCCCGCCCCTAACTATAATAACTGTCAATGACGCACTGGAGGCACCGAGCATGGCCCCGCCCCTAACTATTATAACTGTCAATGACGCACTGGAGGCACCGAGCATGGCCCCGCCCCTAACTATAATAACTGTCAATGACGCACTGGAGGCACCGAGCATGGCCCCGCCCCTAACTATAATAACTGTCAATGACGCACTGGAGGCACCGAGCATGGCCCCGCCCCTAACTTTTATAACTGTCAATGACGCACTGGAGGTACAGAGCGTGGCCCCGCCCCTAACTATAATAACTGTCAATGACGCACTGGAGGTACAGAGCGTGGCCCCGCCCCTAACTATAATAACTGTCAATGACGCACTGGAGGTACAGAGCGTGGCCCCGCCCCTAACTATAATAACTGTCAATGACGCACCGGAGGTACAGAGCATGGCCCCGCCCCTAACTATTATAAATGTCGATGACGCACTGGAGGCACGGAGCATGGCCCCGCCCCTAACACTATCATAACTGTCGATGACGCACTGGAGCCATGGAGCATGGTCCCGCCCCTAACTATAATAACTGTCAATGACGCACTGGAGGTACAGAGCGTGGCCCCGCCCCTAACTATAATAACTGTCAATGACGCACTGGAGGTACAGAGCGTGGCCCCGCCCCTAACTATAATAACTGTCAATGACGCACTGGAGGCACCGAGCATGGCCCCGCCCCTAACTATAATAACTGTCAATGACGCACTGGAGGCACCGAGCATGGCCCCGCCCCTAACTATTATAACTGTCAATGACGCACTGGAGGCACCGAGCATGGCCCCGCCCCTAACTATAATAACTGTCAATGACGCACTGGAGGCACCGAGCATGGCCCCGCCCCTAACTATAATAACTGTCAATGACGCACTGGAGGCACAGAGCATGGCCCCTCCCCTAACACTATCATAACTGTCGATGACGCACTGGAGCCACGGAGCATGGCCCCGCCCCTAACTATAATAACTGTCAATGACGCACTGGAGGTACAGAGCGTGGCCCCGCCCCTAACTATAATAACTGTCAATGACGCACTGGAGGTACAGAGTGTGGCCCCGCCCCTAACTATAATAACTGTCAATGACGCACTGGAGGCACCGAGCATGGCCCCGCCCCTAACTATAATAACTGTCAATGACGCACTGGAGGCACCGAGCATGGCCCCGCCCCTAACTATTATAACTGTCAATGATGCACTGGAGGCACCGAGCATGGCCCCGCCCCTAACTATAATAACTGTCAATGACGCACTGGAGGCACCGAGCATGGCCCCGCCCCTAACTATTATAACTGTCAATGACGCACTGGAGGCACCGAGCATGGCCCCGCCCCTAACTATAATAACTGTCAATGACGCACTGGAGGCACCGAGCATGGCCCCGCCCCTAACTATTATAACTGTCAATGACGCACTGGAGGTACAGAGCGTGGGCCCCGCCCCTAACTATAATAACTGTCAATGATGCACTGGAGGTACAGAGCGTGGCCCCGCCCCTAACTATAATAACTGTCGATGACGCACTGGAGGCACCGAACATGGCCCCACCTCTAACTATAATAACTGTCGATGACGCACTGGAGGCACCGAACATGGCCCCACCTCTAACTATAATAACTGTCGATGACGCACTGGAGGCACCGAACATGGCCCCACCCCTAACTATAATAACTGTCAATGACGCACTGGAGGTACGGAGCGTGGCCCCGCCCCTAACTATAATAACTGTCAATGACGCACTGGAGGTACAGAGCGTGGCCCCGCCTCTAACTTTAATAACTGTCAATGACGCACTGGAGCCACGGAGCATGGCCCCGCCCCTAACTTTTATAACTGTCAATGACGCACTGGAGGTACAGAGCGTGGCCCCGCCCCTAACTATAATAACTGTCAATGACGCACTGGAGGTACAGAGCGTGGCCCCGCCCCTAACTATAATAACTGTCAATGACGCACTGGAGGTACAGAGCATGGCCCCGCCCCTAACTATTATAAATGTCGATGACGCACTGGAGGCAAGGAGCATGGCCCCGCCCCTAACACTATCATAACTGTCGATGACGCACTGGAGCCACGGAGCATGGCCCCGCCCCTAACTATAATAACTGTCAATGACGCACTGGAGGTACAGAGCGTGGCCCCGCCCCTAACTATAATAACTGTCAATGACGCACTGGAGGTACAGAGCGTGGCCCCGCCCCTAACTATAATAACTGTCAATGACGCACTGGAGGCACCGAGCATGGCCCCGCCCCTAACTATAATAACTGTCAATGACGCACTGGAGGCACCGAGTATGGCCCCGCCCCTAACTATTATAACTGTCAATGACGCACTGGAGGCACCGAGCATGGCCCCGCCCCTAACTATAATAACTGTCAATGACGCACTGGAGGCACCGAGCATGGCCCCGCCCCTAACTATAATAACTGTCAATGACGCACTGGAGGTACAGAGCGTGGCCCCGCCCCTAACTATAATAACTGTCAATGACGCACTGGAGGCACCGAGCATGGCCCCGCCCCTAACTATAATAACTGTCAATGACGCACTGGAGGCACCGAGCATGGCCCCGCCCCTAACTATTATAACTGTCAATGACGCACTGGAGGCACCGAGCATGGCCCCGCCCCTAACTATAATAACTGTCAATGACGCACTGGAGGCACCGAGCATGGCCCCGCCCCTAACTATTATAACTGTCAATGACGCACTGGAGGCACCGAGCATGGCCCCGCCCCTAACTATAATAACTGTCAATGACGCACTGGAGGCACCGAGCATGGCCCCGCCCCTAACTATTATAACTGTCAATGACGCACTGGAGGTACAGAGCGTGGCCCCGCCCCTAACTATAATAACTGTCAATGACGCACTGGAGGTACAGAGCGTGGCCCCGCCCCTAACTATAATAACTGTCGATGACGCACTGGAGGCACCGAACATGGCCCCACCTCTAACTATAATAACTGTCGATGACGCACTGGAGGCACCGAACATGGCCCCACCTCTAACTATAATAACTGTCGATGACGCACTGGAGGCACCGAACATGGCCCCACCTCTAACTATAATAACTGTCGATGACGCACTGGAGCCACGGAGCATGGCCCCGCCCCTAACTATTATAAATGTCGATGACGCACTGGAGGCACGGAGCATGGCCCCGCCCCTAACACTATAATAACTGTCGATGACGCACTGGAGCCACGGAGCATGGCCCCGCCCCTAACACTATTATAACTGTCAATGACGCACTGGAGGCACCGAGCATGGCCCCGCCCCTAACTATAATAACTGTCAATGACGCACTGGAGGCACCGAGCATGGCCCCGCCCCTAACTATTATAACTGTCAATGACACACTGGAGGTACAGAGCGTGGCCCCGCCCCTAACTATAATAACTGTCAATGACGCACTGGAGGTACAGAGCGTGGCCCCGCCCCTAACTATAATAACTGTCGATGACGCACTGGAGGCACCGAACATGGCCCCACCTCTAACTATAATAACTGTCGATGACGCACTGGAGGCACCGAACATGGCCCCACCTCTAACTATAATAACTGTCGATGACGCACTGGAGGCACCGAACATGGCCCCACCTCTAACTATAATAACTGTCGATGACGCACTGGAGCCACGGAGCATGGCCCCGCCCCTAACTATAATAACTGTCGATGACGCACTGGAGCCACGGAGCATGGCCCCGCCCCTAACTATAATAACTGTCGATGACGCACTGGAGCCACGGAGCATGGCCCCGCCCCTAACTATAATAACTGTCGATGACGCACTGGAGCCACGGAGCATGGCCCCGCCCCTAACTATAATAACTGTCGATGACGCACTGGAGCCACGGAGCATGGCCCCGCCCCCTAACACTATAATAACTACAACGTATTAGCATCAGTGGCTCGTCCACTCAATCGCGAGTTACTGTCATTATCATTACTACAGCCTTCATTTTGCTAGCCAACTATGTTTTCGGCACACAAATGCATATTACCTGATTGCGATAATATACAAAACAGCTCTGTCTCCTTATTTAAGGTTCCTAAAAATGATGATGGTGGATTAATTTTGTGAAGAGCCATCTTAATGGAGAGCTGACAGTCACCACCACTAACATCCACCTCTGGAGTGATAATTTAACACCGGATAGTCTTACAAACTTTCATCAGAGACAACTGGGATTCACTGATAATCTGCTGTTATTGGTGAATGGGGCTGAACTAACTATCTCCCGCCTCGTCCTTTATCCTCCCGTCCCGCCGACAACCGATGATATGGGGCCGGACCGACTATCTCTCCTGTCCCGGCCTTCATCCTCCTGTCTCACAGCGCCAACATCTGCCACAGTTGGCAGTACCTGCCCACCAATGAGTGTAAGTTGCCTTGTGTGCTTATATTATAATTTGTAGGTAGTCCACAGTAACTACTACATTTTGCAAACCTCCAATTTTAAAGTTGGAGGAGAAAATGAGATGGAGTTTTTCGCCCTACTGCGGTACTTCCACCTACATCACGCATGACCTTTGCAACGTGATTACGTAATGTGTGGCACATCACGGAGCAGACAAGCATTTGTGGTTAATGCACACCTTACAACCAATCAGAATCGAGGATTTAGACAGACCATGGTATAATGTTATCAAATAAGACCTTATTGTAAAGTTTTAACTAATGATACTAAAAGGCTTACTTTTTGACATTTTTCTTTTCATTTTTTTGGTGAAATACGAAAAGGTTGACAGGTTTCGTGAGATTCAACTATATGAGATCTTTGCATTGCATGTCTACCACTCCTGCACCAAATCTTTCACTTTGTGTGAGTAAATGTGTGCTCCTATAAAATGCCTGTTCTCTCACTCTTTGCGGATGCGCTGCACGCTTTTCTCTGAGAGAGAAAGAGAGAGCTGGAGGGAGGGGGGCTTGATGTGACAGGCTTGACAGACTCATGGATGAGGGTGGAGGGGTTTCAGCTGGTAAGTATCATGTCAGATATGATGGCTCTCGCTCTGTCTCTAATGAGGGAGATCACCGTCTCCCACACCGTGTCAGGAAGCACCGACAAATCATCCGCGCGTCACGCCGGGGCCCGGAGATGATATGTTGACAAATGCAGAGAGTTCACTCTTTTAATTGACACTAAGAGAGGGAAACGCTCCCTCTGCCGGGAGACAAGCGTGAAAAACAATGCACGGGAGCAAAGAGGAGGGATCTGGAGGGAGAGAGAAGTGTCGGATGTGCATTGTTGGCACGGGATGTCATTCTCGGTGTTTGCGTTCAGACACCCTGCCATGATTAGAGGTGCGTTTCTCTAGGGCTGTCAGCTGTAAAACAGCACTCGGCATTGATACTGAGGGGAATATGTGGATGATTGAGGGATTTTCTAAACATACAGGCATTGGCCGTTCATTTGCGAATGTGTTTGAGGTAAACAGAGGGCTGTTGTTGGGATGACACACGTGGAGCTTGGAAATACCTTCAGAAGAACCATATATATTCTCAGACATGCTTGTGGAAGATAAAGTGCCCCTATAGATGTGCATGTTTTTCCTCAGGCACAGCACTTTTTACAATAATATGCTAGTATAAACTGCATGATATTTATACACCTGCAGATGTTGGAAGTAAGGTGACCATGTGATTATTGGGAGGTCGAAGAAGAGAGACAAATTTAGGCCTACTAATAGATATTAATATTGATTTACATTTGTTGGAAAGCCTATTTGCAGTGACATTGAATGTGACCGGCTCTGTGACTGGGACTAATTTGCCCAGGTTGAATGTAACTGACCCACCAATTCAGTCTACTAAATACAGCCTAATGGAACTGAATATAACAGAGTAGGTAAAATGCCATTTATAGCCCCTATACTAAAATAAATGTCCTTAAGTAGCTGATACTGTGCATCTTGAAGTTATATTTTTCTGGCAGCTTCGAGCAGGACTTTCTTATGTGTCTAGAAGTCACTTTTCAGGTCCACACTGGTTCCCAGGTGGTCATCCTAGTTGGAAGGCCCATTTAGCACTGTGCATTTTCAACAGCAGACGGCAGAATAAACACATGCGCTCACTGGCCTATGTGTCAAGCGCAGGGGTGTCCAAAGTCTGTCCTGGAGGCGCCACAGAGTTTAACTCCAACTTGCCCCAACACACCTGCTTGAAAGTTTCTAGTATGCCTAGTGAGATCTTGATTAGCTGCTCCAGGTGTGTTTAACTGGGGTTGGAGATAAACTTTGCAGGACAGTGGCCATCTAGCGGCAGGATTGGACACCCCTGGTCTAGTGCCTTGAGGGGGAAAAGCTTTGAAGTTACTCTTAAATCATGCTATTTGGGAGTGTACCTTTGTAATGCCATGGTATTCTGTGAAGTAGTGGAAAAAATGATATGCTGACCATCGGTACAACCACAGCACTCTAAGGGAGAGAAAGAAAGAAGAGAATTACCACAACAAATGAATTCAAGTACTTTACTATAGTATGGTTAAAAAAACACTACTACTATAAATCACTATAGTATTTTTTCCATGATACATGTCTTTTACAGCATTTAATAGTCTCACGTTTAAGCTGAATTGCTAACCTTTCATTTTCCTCATTACTGGGTAAAAAATATCTGTCAATAAAAATATTCCAGAGTTTCCAACTCACTAACATGAAGCTGGACGCCAAATCCGCGGCCTCACCTCAGACGTGAATCCACGTGCGCGCCAGCCTCTTTCCCGCCTATTCACAGGATTTCCAACACTCTCGCGCCTCATTTTGCCCACATATGGAGATATCTCATGACTTATTTGAATACATACATAGGACACAATTTCAGCCTAATGGTTTAGGGTCAGTCTAGCATATAATTGTATATCTTGTTATTATGCTTGCTGTTCCCCGGATGCTAAATTGGCTCAGTGGGTGTGAATGTGGTGCCAAGGAAGCAGATTCGAGGTAACCTTCAATGTCTCCTGTCATCGCTGTTGTCTTAGACACAAAGAATGCCTCTTTAAACACTGAAACCGGCATTCTTAACTGCTGTTTTCTCACTGCTGTCATTTTTTCGTGTGATTATTTTGTTTTTGAGAGGAAAGCATGCAGCACATATTTACATACCTAAAGTTGTTCGCGTGGATGATGTCTGGATGTTCGTTAACAGTAGCCTATTTCGCTACAAAGGTATTTCCAGTTGTTTTTTTAGTTTTTTTTTTACTTCTAAGCAAAGAACGAAAAAGAACTTTGTGTGTTTTGATATATTTATAGACAGAAAACTAATTATTGTTATATAGCTCAACACGTTTAGTCTTATTTTTTAAATCTAATTTTCTTGATTTTTTGCGATGCTTTACCATGCCTCAGAGAAAAACACTTTTTTGTGAAGTAGCTAACATAGCATAATCAGAAGCTATTTTTTTTTAGTAACAGTAATACAACATTTTCTCCATCATACAGTATGTTTTAAAATTAATTGCATGCCATATATCAACACAATCATCCAGCATTTAATATGATATTCTAAACTCAATCTATCTTACTGCAGTGTGTAACAGTGTCTCACAGCAGCCGCCAAGCGAACGCACAGAGTAACGTTATAACATCATTTTCAACACACTAAAATGTATCTGATATGATGAACAGAGCTGCGTTACCTCATACTCATGACGGAAAAGCAGAAGCGGCGCTGGCGACTGTGTCATAATAAAAGTCCTGCTGCTCGTGAGGTGTGTGTTGATCAATCGCTCCAGCTCCTCGTTCAGCTCCACAACACTCACTCCTGCTCTGCTTCACACTACAGTAACGTTAATAATCACATCCATGAACATGATTTCTTCCCGAGTCATATCCCTATTCTTTTGCACTGTCCGTTAAGGTGGAGCACACATGTCCCAAGATTCTGCGCTCAAACTTGGCGTCATCAAGCTACACCTTTGTTTTGAATAGGCCTCTAGCGACCTCTAGCGGACAGAAAATATTACATACTGCACCTTTAAAGGATTAGTTCACTTTCAAACGCACCCTCAAGCCATCCTATATGACTTTCTTTTTTCTGATGAACACAATCGGAGAAATATTAATAAATATCTTGATGCATTAAGCTTTATAATGGCAGTGAACAAGGTTCACGAGTATGAGCTGAAGAAAGTGTATCCATCCACATCCATCCATCAAACGTGTACTCCCCATGGCTCCAGGAGGTTAATAAAATCCTTCTGAAGTGAAGCGATGCGTTTGTGTAAAAGAATATCCATATTTAACAAGTTATGAAGTAAAATTTCTAGCTTCTGCCAGACCACCTTCCGTATTAAAGTTACGAAGAAAGTGTAAACTGGCGTAGTGAAGGCGTAGGATGTAGCGTAAGCTTTGTGAACTGCACGAGTTTTACTCTCTCTTCCTATGTTGAATACAGAATGCGGTCTGGCGGAAGCTAGATATTTTACTTCATAACTTGTTAAATATGGATATACTTTTACACAAATGCATCATTTCGTTTCAGAAGGCTTTTATTAGAGCATGTGGAGTACACGTTTATGATGGATGAAAGCACTTTCTTCAGCTCATGCTCCCGATCTCGCCTCATGTTCACGTTCACGCGAGAGTGACAAAATACTTTATGGTAATTCAAAAACAATCTATATATTATGACTTTATAAGCTAATTTCGAAAATTACCCACCTCCACTGAGATTTCTTGTACTGAATTTGCAAAACTACTGCGCTGGTGAGCGTTGTAGTCCAGAGCTGCGCTTGGAGTATTTACGACAGTGTCATTCACTGAAGGAACCTCTAGGGGGAGCTTCGCAAATCTTACTGAGTTCCGCTTTAAATATATCTTGTTTTAAGGATGTTTATGCTTACATCAGTGTATATAAGTGTATTTTGCACTGACATTTTCAAGTAAACTTTGCAAGTTGAGGAGCAAGACTGAGCATCCAGGTAATCCTGTTTTTTATCTATATGAAGTGTCCTCAGAAAACTTCTATTATTGTCCAGGAGATGGCGCTGTTGATCTGTGCATGACTGTTTCAACACATCGATGGAAACACATCTTGTGTGGTTTAGTAGGTACCAGGCAAACTGTTTTACTGCATAACAGCACTTCTTTATATGTTTCTAAGATTAATAATGACCAACAGTCCTAGATTCTCCAGTATAACGTGTGTTGATCAGCCATTAATCGATTCTCTTTCTGGAGCTTTTAACATCTTTTCCATCTGAATTGTAGGAATGGATTTTCAGAGGGAAGTGTGGCTAGTGTTGTTGAAGACAGGTGAGCAATTACGCAGAACATAGGCGTGCATCTTCTGCGTCACTCCGGTGAACCGAAAGCCCGCAAAATCCACGGCAGCGATCACTAACGGACCCTATTAACCAGCCATCACGCACCTGCAGCCGGGCATGCTAGAGATAATTAGACCATTCTGCATACTGTGACAACTTCTGCTGAAACTCATCCCTAAAACCTGCTCATTATATACGCCGGCCATCCTTTGGGTACAGCAAAGCGCTGGTCTAATTGTCACATCAATTTACACCGTTTTTAAGGTAATGTGAACGTTAACAGAAGGACAAGTAAAACGTTATAAAGCGATGCTTCAGCTGGTGTGTCAGCTACAATGAAAAACACAATAGTTGAGCACATATTGTGAGCAGGCCTGAAACAGTTGCCTTTGTCATTCCACAAGTCATTTGTGCACATGATGTGGTATATATAAGAGTTATTTCTTATTTTAGTCTTACATCTTTTTTTTTGTTTTGTTCTGTATCTTTTTTTTTTTTTTTTTAAGGTTACGTTTGAGCATCTGCTGTATATTGTGCAAAAGATCCTGAGGAGATTCATCAGTCTTGTGAAATCGGCAGCATAAATAAGTCTGGAATGGATGGATGTGAACGAAAGTAAAGTGATTCGCTCAGAATATTGTTCTATATTGTTATATATTAACTTAAATAACTTAGAAATAGATCTATGAATGTAATAGGCAGATATAGTAGTATTAGAAGTATTGCATAAATGTGTAAATTTAACCACAGGCTTATGTTTCCACAGGGGATTATTTTAGGAGGCCGCAGCCAAGCCAAAAATCTCATGCCATGTTTTGTCTTTGGTTTGTAAACACACTTTTGTGTTATCTGCTGATGTCCTCGCTCATGTTGGATTTGAATAATTGATGAATCTTAAAGTGATTGAATGGCAACTGGGGTGCTGATAAAGGAGCGGCGAGAGGAAGGGACCTTTGTGCATTTCCTGTGTCTCAGGGGGCTGCGCTGAGATTCGCTGCTTACTCAGTAGTGAAACCTTCATATCCAAGTGTTTTGTGCTGACAAAGGGCAAATGGGATTCTGTTTTACAGCAAACGATGCAAGATTGCACTATTGCGCTTCAAAAGAGCGCCAGGCATGAGGGAAAAAAACAAATGGTGGGTTTCCTTGTCGTCAACCGCTTTACTTTGCATAAAATTGTAGATGAGTGAAAATCAATGAATTGCAAGTTTAATTTTCTCATTGTATCTCTGATGCAGGCACTTAAATCTCATGTCTGAGGAGGAAACTTGTGGTCTGGTTGGTCAGGTAACACTTTCCAATAAGGTTATTAGTTAACATTAGATAATGCATTAAATAAAATAATTAACAACGGGCAATACATTTATTATAGTATACCTTTGTTAACATTAAAACAAATTCTACGTAATAACAATACAATAAAAAGTTCATTGTTGGTTCTTGTCAGCTTATGGCCATTAAATATTGTTAACACATACAACTCAATTTAAGTATTAGTAAATGGTGAAATTAACATTAACTAAGATTTATAAATGCTTTAGAAGTATTTGTCACTGTTCATGTTAACAAATTGAAACTTAAAGTAAAGAGTTACCCTTTTTTCATTTTCATGAAGCATAAAAAGCATGTAATTTAATGTCTTTATTTTCGTAAGGTTATGACATTTCTCAGTCTATTAACTAAACTAACCCATTAGCCATCTGTTATTATCCATCTGAGGAATATTTGCCTGTTCACATAGTCTAGTTTTCAGGTTTGCATTGGTCTTTTGCATTTTGTTAAATATACATTGCTATATTTGTTAATTTACACAAGAATAAGGTTCAGCATGGTCAAATACACCAAAGAAGTCAAAGTTCCCCAATGTAAATCAATACCTAATAGTAATATAGATGCTTTTTAAGTCTTCTTAATTAGGTCCCACGGGAACTGAGATCTTCTCCTCACGCCGTGCCATCGCTTAAGCTGGTTTTAGCATCAGAACTGATACTCTCTGACCGCGCATCGACACAATAGACACAAGGCTTCCGATGTGTATAGGTGCGAACGAGGTCCATGTTATGAGATGTAAAAACGTGCCGACAGGAAATCGATGTACTCCCCTGCCGATACACGGGCCGCCATCACTCCAGCTGCCTCGCAAGCAGCCGGCCGAGCCCACATCGCTCCTGACACTCCTCACACCAGCGCCGTGGCAGATGGCGACCAGGAGCGGAGGGGGAATACTGCTGCTAAACACAACCAGCCAAGGGCTGGCCGAGCCAGGCCTCCCCCCCCCTGCCCGCTCTCCCTTGGGTGGGGTTCTGAGAAGACCCTCCACCATCCCCTGATCCAGGATTCAGGCCACTACAGATGGGCTTATGGGCTGCAGTATTCAGTTGAGCCGGGAGGGAATGCGATGCCCAAATCTATGCTAATAGTGTTTACTGACAATTGCTGATTTTGGCAGCTTGGAGATCCGTAACAGGCTGCGTTATGAATTCTTGTGTGTGTGTGTGTTTGTGTGATTCAACGGGAATCGATATCCTTCCACCTCACTCTCCCTCCAAGCAGTCAGGCTGCTTTGTGAACTTTGACAGCTCTTGAAAACTCCTGCAAATGATTATCAATGGCTGTGTATTAGCAGGAGACTCAAACAAGGGGGTGAGTGAAGTGCAATAACATAATATCGGGGGTGAGAGGCAGGTCAAGGTGAGCTAGGGCGCTAACCTCAGCAGTTTACGAGAAGGAAATTCATAAAATTGAGATACCCGCTCGCTCTAGGGCTAACAAACAAGCAGTTGTCGGCCGCGATGCAGATGGCACGCAGCCTCCCACTGTTTTGTGTTTCCATTTCGCGTTTCATCGCCGTAATGCATTGGGCGACCGAGAGGTAATGACCCCCAAACCGCTTACAGGTCTTTCTGTCAAACAGATTACTGTCAGCTCTCATTGATTTGTGTTGCCTTTAAAAATGGCCCGTTTCCCTTCTCGCTAACGGATCAGATCTGTAATTGGGCCCGGCCTAAATGATTCAGATGAGGTGCCTGTCTCGGTCCTGCTCTCTGGTTTCCCTCGTCAGTTTCGCCCCCTCCTCTTTCATTAGCAATTCAGCAGACTTGCTAAAACCACGGGGTGCCCCATTCCCGTCACCCCTGACTCAATGAGTCAAAGCCCCCGTCCTGCACAAAGACATAGTCAATCTGTGCAACAAATCACCCAAAATGGTGCCATTGGTCTCTCTCTGAAGAGCAGTTATGGAAACCGAAATGGAACCTAGGACTCGTCGGAACGTAGTAAACGCCCGATATCTGCTCTAATTGGATAGAAAAATGAAGCCACATATTCATATTTGCTTATTTGTTGCTCCAAATGAGTCCATAGAAACTCCCTAATAGCACTCCACAAACAGACGGGGAGCGAAATTCGACGGTCATTGTCACAGGGAAGAATCGTACGTCTGCGGGGTAATTGCTTTACCTGTTATCACCCTTGCATCCTTACTGACAGGGACGTGTTCACAGATACCAGAACCGGCCAAGGCATAAGAGAGCATTTTAAAAAGGTATGTATTTGTTTTCACGTAGTGCTTTGAGACCCCACATGACAGTGTAGGGCTTGAATGCATTTTCTGAATTTGAATTGAATTGCAAATTCAGAAGAAGCAGAATTAAATTGCATTGAAATTTGATGAAATTCACAGAACTATTTAGTTAGACAGGACAAACATGACAAAGTCTCGTTTGAAAGTCGGGAAAAGTTTAAAACAGTAGTATATATATAGATAGATGCAAATTCACACTATTTAATTGAAAGGGAGCCAATTCTGTAATTCTGGGTTTTGCATGACCCAGGTGCTTCCTGTGTGTTCACCAGCAATTTTGAGCAACCTCTTAGTTTCCTTGTCTGGTTGAGCTGGTCAGGCTGAGATACCAGTTAACCACCTGTTTTCTTTTTCAGCAGGGTTTCCCCCAGTAAAACACTCTTGTATCTCCTCCGACATGCACTGTATGCACAACAAATAGTGTTATTTCTGGTGGACAAAGAGAATGGACTCTAGTGGACCCGGCATCAACTATGAGGCACAGTCAAGAAGCGTCAGTCCAAACAGCATTTTGGTCTCCACGTCCTTCACACTGGTGTGTGTATGTGTAAATAAACACTATCTCAGTTTGTGTTTACAGCACATCTCCATGTGTGAAAGAGTCTGGTCTCCCCTAACAGAAGTGCAGGGCTGTGGTGGAAAGCTTTGCCCTCCAGTGGTTATAAAACATGCAGGCCTCTCGGCCGAACCTGGCCTCCCTTCAGACCAATGAATAATAGCACAAAGTGAAGCTACTAAATCATTGAAATGACTGCAGCTTGTCTGTCCAGTTAGCGCTTCTCCCAGAAACGCTTGATCAATGGCAGAGAAGAGAAATCACAGAGCGATAAGATGCAACGCTGCTCTCATTCGGATTACTTGAACTCTGACGGCCTCGAGAAAATCACGGCTTTGTTAGCACTCATATTTAATAAAAGAAATCAGAGAATCATTGGTTTAAGTAGCTAGACATCTATCAGGAGCCCTGTGTTGGTGTTTCGAGGCACTAAATTGGTCCACTGACCTAGCTGTGAAGGCGTTTGAGAAGGCAATGGATGAAGGTCACTCGACTAAAGTTCTTCCAGAAACGCTTGATCAATGGCAGAGAAGAGAAATCACAGAGCGATAAGATGCAACACAGCTCTTGTTTGGATTACTTAAACTCTGATGGCCTCGAGAAACCACGGCTTTGTTAGTGCTCATATTTACCAAAAGTAATCAGATAATCATTGGTTTAAGTAGCTAAACATCTATCTGGAGCTCAGTGTTGGTGTTTCCAGGCACTAAATTGGTCCACTGACCTAGCCGTGAAGGCGTTTGAGAAGGAAATGGGCGAAGGTCACTCGACCAAAGTCGACTGAGGCTCGCGGTAGCGAAGGAAAGGGGATTGGTTGAGCTCAGCCCTCTAGAATGTGATGATTTATTTACGTTCAGAGACAATATGAATAATGTATCTGTGAAAAGGAACATGAATTTCTTTAGTACTAATTGTGGAGAAGGCTGGGCGCTCGTCGGACGGGAGGGGGGACTGGAGGACCCCCAAGATCAGAGGGGCGAGAGCCTCAAAGATGCCTGTCCTGCAGCCACCGCCATCGACTTGCAAATCAGCAGAAGGAGGCTAATTAGCGGCAAGCTAATGAAACCGCCATTCGGGGCATCGCTGAGGAAGAAAAAAAGGACACAGAGAAGAATCAGGGATCCCTTTCTCAGCGATATCGCTGGCGCCATTTGAAGTTGATTTCAGAGCACATCAATATGTGAACAAAGTTGAGGAGAGCGAGCGAGAGAGAGATACAGTATGAAATTAGCATTCATTTGAAGAATGGAGACTGTTATTTACTGGCTTGCTTTTGGCACATTTGCAACTCTTGGGAGCGACTTTTCTATGGCGTCTCAACGCCGCATACAAAATTCACAACCATGGGAGACAGGGGATGTAATGGCAACTTCTTGAAATCTCTCTTTCACTCTCCAGCGCTCTCTCTTTTGCTCTTTCATGCACACACTGCTCTCCCTCACTGGTGTTTTTTAATGTTGGGACTGTTGCAGAATGTTTGTTGCTGTGTGCGCCATCTCAGATCTGACACAATTTCTATTGCATTGAGCTCATGTGCATCAGCCGACGTGAGTCAGTGGTGAACCTGCTGAAAAACTGGTGGACCGAGGCAGATTGCAAAGCTTCGCTGGTGGTGTGGTCACATTAGCGGCATTTCGGTAAAATTGTCAGTAGTGTAGCGAAATATGACACAATTCAGACAGATATCACTTTCTCTTTTGGTTCCCCAAAGAGCCTTTTAGTGAAAAGTTCTAAAAAGAACAATTGTTTCCTTGGTTTGAGGAACATTCTAATATTCTAAAGAACCTTTTTTGCAATGGAAAGTTTCCATGTATACGTTAAAGGTTCTTTATGGAACCATGAATGCCAATAAAGAACCTTTATTTGTGAGTGTGGTGCATGAGAGAACTTTTTGTGTGTTTGTGTGTGTAAGAGAGCTGCATTGGCATGTGCTAGAGTCTGGTGTCTTTTGAAGACGTTGTGTTGCTCTCGGTAACACTGAAAGCCTACGGCATCTGCAGGGTCTCTGAGAATGTTTTTGAACATCAGTCACCACATATGTGGTCACAGCCTCAGGGAAACACAACATACACGCTCACTAACATCTCACAGTCCCTCGCGTAACTATATTGCACTTACAAATGTACATAAAGTTTGTCACCTTTAAATATTTTGAGTATTTAACATCTAATTCTCACTTATGACAGTACACATTATCATTCAAAAGTGTTTTTTATTTTTATTTTTTATTAATAGGCTACTTTTCAGTGATCAGTATTTCTGTTCCAAATAAAAGCTGTTTTTTGGAACTTTTTATTCATCAAGGAAACATGAAAAACTAGTTCCAAAATTCCACAAAAATTAGAATGTTTTTCTTCCAGCAAATTATAATGATTTCTGAAGGATCATGTGACACTGAAGACTGGAGTTATGATGCTGATTAAATTCAGCTTTGATCATGGGAATAAATTACATTTTAAAATATATTCACATAGAAAACAATTATTTAAAATTGTAATAATATATTGCAATATTGCTGTTTTTTTACTGAACAAACTTACTACATTATAGAAGTATAGATAGGTGTGACAAAAATTAGACCTACAATACTAGCCTAACAGAATCTGAACAAAAAATTTAATATTCAATAATGTTGACAATTTGTAAGAACATTAAAAAATGCAGTTACTGTTGAAGGATAATTGTTTTGCTGTTTGCTGACATAATTTATGCTGTTTTTTATGTTGTGTGGCGATGTTACTTGATGTGTTGATTTTCATTATTATTGAGGTTTGTGTGTGTCTACATAAACTTTGCACATAATGTCTGTACTTTTGTTAGATACACACAAGCAAAAACTGCAAATGCAATTTATTATCGTTTGATGAGAACTTCTCAGACATTTTGCATTATATAATATCATCACAAACTTAAAAATGAATTTAATCTTTTATATGTTTCTAAATTTGAAATAATAATTTGGCAATATGAATGCAAAAACACTTGTCATCCTTAAAACATAATTAATGCAATTAATATTAATGCATAATGTGCCTTGATTTCATTGTGTACGGGATTAAAATCAGTGTAACTTCTGTTACCACAGAAGAACATCCATAAATATCAATGAAGATCCTCCTTGTTTTCCTCTGTGAGTGTTTAGCATGTCTCTCATGCGCTCACAATTAAACACACACATGCTGCAAGTTGAGAATTTAGGTTGCTCACTCGAACACCTCCCTGTTCCTCTCCGGCCTGCCTCTCTCTCTCTCTCTCTTTCTCTCTCTCCTCTGGGACGTTAAGGCTGAGATGGATGGTGAGCACAGCTCAAACAGACTGATTTATGGGGGTCCGTTTCGCCTGCAGGCCCCCTGAGGACCCCGCTCTCCGCTGGTTGCGGTCGAGGGCCTGTCTTCCCCACCCTGAAGACTCGAAGGCTCTTCCGTGACTGCGCTGATGCCAGACACCAAACGGCCACTTCTCAACCACCCCCATTTGTCACCGGGGGCGGCTGGGGAGCTCCCTTAAACAGGAGGAGAAGAAAGAGACAGAGCGAGCAATGGAGGAAAAGAAATAGACCTGTCTCTCCTCTCCTCCGCTAGCATTGATCTCAGTGGAAAGCCTTTTTATTCTCAGAGTTTTGTTTGTCGGCGTGAGAGGTAGAACGTGGTCCCTTTGCCACCAACCACGGCCATTATATTCCATTAAAAATGAGTAAGTGTCAGGAAATTAGAAAAGGCAGAGAGAGATTTCATTAGTTCAAAGAGCTTTTATGGTTTAAAATGTCTGTGAAGATGTAAAATCCATACTACCGATCCTTTTTTTTTTTTTTTTTTACACAAGAATGATGCTATCATATTGTGCATATGAGGCATATTCATAACAATTAATTTAAACATGAAAGCAACTAAAAAATGCCAAGTCTCTGCCACTATTTTTCTACTTTTTGGACTGTAGATGTGTTTAAAAAAAAGAGAGAGGGAGAGTATGAGTAGACAGCTTTAGGAAGAGCTTTTGACATTTTGCTGCACAATGTCTAATGCGGTGTTTTCAATTCATGCTGCCATCTTTGGATATTTACTCCTGAAATGCACATGTCAACTTTAGTGGCTGGTGCATGGGAAAAATCCCTTATTATTGATTGCATGGAGTTTCTACATAGCAAGATGTGCCCATTGGTCAGTAATGTTGCTGTATATTAAATCATCTCCACATGGATCCAAAAATCATTTTTTGTTTAATCTTTGAAACACAAATAAAGTTATTTTAAAGGGGACCTATTATGCCCCTTTTACAAGATGTAATATAAGTCTCTGGTGTCTCCAGAATGTGTGTGTGAAGTTTCAGCTCAAAATCCCCCACAGATCATTTATTATAGCTTGTCAAATTTGCCTCTATTGGGTGTGAGCAAAAACACACCGTTTTTGTGTGTGTCCTTTTAAATGCAAATGAGCTGCTGCTCCAAAAGAGGGCGGAGCTTGAACAGCTCAACAACAACAAAGCTGGAGAATCTCACGCAGCCAAAATGAGGATTGTCAGTAATTGTGTTCAGCCTTACATTGTTCAAACCGGAGTCGACACTGATGGAGAGACCCAGGAAGAAGTTACAACTTTTAGAATGAAACTGGACGTCTCTGAATGATTAGTGGATAAATTTATATGAGTTGATTCAACTCATCCACTAGCATGTGTCGTCATGTTCATCTTTGTGTTGAATTGACCCTCGTTTGTGAAGCAGTCTGGCGTAAAATGACAAGCGGTACATGACAACAACACTTTACACTACTACAACAACTCTTCCTCCTCTCTAAAGCAGCACAACATGGCCATGTGTGTTCTTGGGGGCGGGTTTATGTAAATTTTGGGGTTTGTGATGTCAAGAAGCTCAAGAAGCTTGTTGTAGTCCCTACCAGCCGTTTGTTGTAGTCCTTAAACAGCAAATTCTGTAAAAGAAAATATCTTCTTTGCATTGAACTTGTAACTTTGCAGATGTTGTTTAAGCTCAAACAGCAACATTACACACTAACTAAAGTTAAAAAAGTGAAATCATTATCGAACACCCTTTGAGGTTTAATTAAGGTTCAAATCCCGGTAAACTTAGAAGATCGAAAAAAAAAAATTGTAAAATGAATCTATGAAGTTTTCTGAAGAGATACTATCGCTTTATAAAATGAACAAATTTATGAAAGATCATGTGAAAAACTCAATGTGAAAAATCTGGCAATTAATGGGTTAATCACGTTGAGCGACCTGTTACAGAAGATGCATATATCACACTGTCTCTGTAAATGTATTTTCACATCCTAAGCTCAAACAAGCCCAAGTGGATTTCAGCTCCATAAACATCATCCTCAAAATGTAAATAAAATGTAAATAAACATGGGATTAATGCTGTATCTTCTCCACTCAACATGCCTCTAGGGTTCACAAAATCAGACATTTTAATGGGGACATGAAATATTAAGATAGTTTGAGTATTCTGGCATGATGTCTTGGTGTCTTTCTCTTGCATATCAGAAATAGCATGCACATGTTTATGCATGTTTTTACAAATTATGAAACTTTTCTGTTCTGCTGTCCCCAGTTCTCATTCAGCTCTATTTCCACAGGTTTTTCATGCTCAGAACTGGATTCACGACTGGTTTGGTACATTTTTCCTAGCATTAAAGTACTTCGCATTTTTACAAAGCATCTTTACATTTAAACGAACATATAATGCACTGAACACCATCTCTATATCATCTACAGATCACAAAGGACTGACAGAACTTGAAGAGCTTGACCAAGGCATGTTGTGCAGAAATAAACAAAAGCCAGAGGAGTCCGTTGGGCCGCCTTCAACTCCGTTCCGTGTTTCCAGAGAACAACTGCAGCAGTTTATAACCACCATTTTGTGTCTCCCCAGACCCCAGAAGGCACAAGGCCCAATTGCAGTGAAATTTAATGTGGCTATAAGACATAAATCATCTTTTACGCGTCCAGACGAGCAGGTAGCGATATTAAGAGCGTCTCTGCTGTTCTGCCGGTGATATAAATAATTTATGGTGCCCCCACTCGAAGCCGGGTGTTTATTTTGTCCCACGCAGAGTGTGTATTCCTCAGACGGCGTTTTAGAGGAGGCCCTGTCACTCGCCGTAATGAACCCCCCTGTGAGAGCGCAGGCGGCTGTGGTCATCGCTCTCTGACCGACACACACACACACGCACAGTAAAGATTCTCCGGTACACAGACACATTTATAACAGGAAAAGTATGTTCATATTTCTCTCGGAAACTGGTGCTGAGGAAGCTCTTTGTTCAGATGCATACGTGCGCATGCCGTACATAGACATGTAAAGCCGCTGGGAAGTGTGGTCATTGCTCTCTGACCAGCAGGTGACCAGGCTGCCCTCACTGCCTGCTTCTCTTTCTTGTTTCATCCATCATGGTTCCAGCAGATTGTGGTGGATGATGGCGGAGAACGAGCTGGTGAATGAATTCAGAGGGGCATTAGTGGTGTGTTAGTGAGCTCCGGTGATGGAAGGTTCTTCACAAAACTGAAAGCACTAAGAAAAGAGCATCATGTTTTATTTTAATTGTCATATTTAAGCAGTAAGAGTCAATATTTTATTTTTGCATAGAAGAACCATTTTTGGTTCCCCAGTTCTTAGAAGAACCATTTTTTTCTTAGTGTGAAGAACATTTTAATAATCTAAAGAATCTTTTTTTCCACTATAAAGAACCTTTTATGCAATGGAAAAGTTCCATGTATGTTAAAGGTTCTTCATGGAACTATAGATGCCATTAAAGGAGATATTTTTAAAGGGATAGTTCACCCAAAAATGAAACCATCCTAGGTGTATATGACTTTCTTCTTTCAGACGAACACAATCGTAGATATATTTAAAAATATCCTGGCTCTTCCAAGCTTTATAATGGGAGTGAATAGGAGGCAAGATTTGGGGCAAGCCCCAAAAAATGCATCCATCCATCATAAAAGTAATCCATACGACTCCAGGGGGTTAATAAAGGCCTTCTGAAGCAAAGTGATGTATTTTTGTAAGAAAAATATCAATATTTCTAACTTTATAAACTAAAATCACTGTCTTGCGTATGTGAGTCAAGTCCAGCGGAAGAGTGAACTTTGACGTATGGACGAACACGGAAACGCAAAGGATAGAGCAAAACAAAACAAAACATATGCTGGAATTCGACTTTTGTGAACTCCCGGACGGATGTTATCGGAAGCTAGTGATTATAGTCTAGTAAGTTATAAATATGGATATTTTTCTTACAAAAACACAATGCTTCGCTTCCGAAGGCCTTTATTAACCCTCTGGAGCCGTATGGATTACTTTTATGATGGATGGATGTACTGTTTTAGGCTTCAAAATATTGGTTTACCATTCACTGCCATTATAAAGTTTGGAAGAGCCAGAATATTTTTTAATATAACTCCGATTGTGTTTGACTTAAAGGATTAGTTCACTTTTAAATAAGATTTTCCTGATAATTTACTCTCCTCCATGTCATCCAAGATGTTCATGTCTTTCTTTCTTCAGTCGAAAAGAAATGAAGGTTTTTGATGAAAACATTCCAGGATTTTTCTCCATATAGTGGACTTCACTGGGGTTCAACGGGTTGAAGGTCCAAATGTCAGTTTCAGTGCAGCTTCAAAGAGCTCTACATGATCCCAGACGAGGAAAAAGAGTCTTATCTAGAGAAACCATCGGCCATTTTCTTAAAAATAAATAAATAAATTATACAAGTTTTAACCATAAATGCTCATCTTGAACTCTTCTTCTCTTTTTGAATTCCAGCAGTGTAGACGCTGTTAAGTGTATTACTGCCCTCCACAGGTCAAAGTTTGAACTAATTGTTATAAACTTGCACTAGAATATTGTATATGACAATTTAGTTCAAACTTTGACCTGAGGGGGGCAGTAATACACTTAGCAGTGTCTACACTGCCGGAATTCTAAAATGACGAAGAAGAAGAGAGCTAGTTCAAGATGAGCATTTATGGTTAAAACATATAAAATTTTAAAAAAAGTTTAGAAAATGAGAGATCGTTTCTCTAGATAAGACCCTTATTTCTAGTCTGGGATCGCTGTAAACTGTAATTTTGACCTTCAACCGTTTTCATCAAAAACCTTAATTTCTTTTCAACTGAAAAAAGAAAGATATGCACATCTTGGATGACATGGAGGTGAGTAAATTATAAGGAAATTTTAATTAGAAAGTGAACTAATCCTTTAAGGAAGATAGTCATATACACCTAGGATGGCTTGAGGGTGAGTAAATTATGGGATCATTTTCATTTTTGGGTGAACTATCCCTTTAACCTGTCTGTGTAAAGATGCTTTTGTTGTTTTTGTGAAATAACCATGCAGGTAAACGCAGCCGCTGTGTGATAGTTTCAGGTCTGTGTGCTGCTGGGTGGTGCAGTTCAGTGAAAAATAAATGTGGAGGATTGTGTTGGAGATGATTTGAAAGCTTTGTGTGCTTTAGTTTGCAGTCAGCAGTAAAGCTAGCTTTCTTCTGCCTCTCTCTCAGGAGGCATTTCAACAATAAAGCGTTGCGTGGCGGATCGTAAAAGTACAATACTTACAGCACAATATCCATTCATGCTTCCAGATCAGCCTCAAAAGAAATGTTTCGAATCCTTGAGGTTTAATTCTTCTGGGAATGGGCAGAGAATGGGGTGAAAGGCTGGAAAGAGAACGAGAGAGAGAGAGAGGAGACTACAGTGTCGTCTTCCTCCTCAGACACCACAGCAGCGGGACCCGCGGCTCTTTAAAGCATTCCCAGAAGGCATCTGATATGCATTGAACTCTGGGGTGCCTCTGGCTACACTTTCTCAGCAGCTTAGACATCATAAAGTATTTAGGTGCTCTTAACACACACAGGTAAGTAACCAAACATTCAGAGCTCAACTTAGAGGCGGATGAAACATTCAAGGTTCAAGCCCTGTCATGCTCTCCTTTGATACGTCAGTTCGTTTGGAAGGAAAAAACAAAACAGGAATGACCAAATCACCATATCCATCACCAAGACAGCTTTTTAATTGTTTTGACCTGAAAAGTGTAATATTTAGAGAATTCTGCTATTTGCAATAAGTAGCTTTATCATTCTCTATGGGATGTTAGAAAGACATTCAGTAGATGGTTGCACATTAGCTCTTATCAAGACGTTTATTAGATGTTTGTACACAAGTATAAACTGGACCGTTCAAGCAGTGCTGAAAAAAGCCAATGTGAAACACGATACACTCTTAAAGGGATAGTTCAACCAAAAATGAAAATTATCCCATGATATACTCACCCTTAATCGGAGCTATATTAAAAAATATTCTGGCTCTTCCTTTATAATGGGAGTGAATGGTAACCGATATTTTGAATAATAAAAAAGTGCATTCATCAATCATAAAAATAATCCATACGGCTCCAGATGGTTAATGAAGGCCTTCTGAAGTGAAGCGATGAGTTTTTGTAAGAAAAATATAAATTTTTAAAACTTTATACACTATAATCACTACCTAACGTCCGTCCGCGCATTCACGAGAGAGTAGGACGTAGGAGTAGCGCTAGCTTAGGTGAGAGTAAATGCCTCTCGCGGTTCAAATAAATAAGGCTAGACAACAAACTCAAGCTCCTCTGACATTTCTCTATAAAAATTCTCGTCTAAGACTAATTTGTGACCGGTGTTTTGTTTTGTTCTATCCATTTGTCAATACATCATGAGTCGGGTTAGAGGTCACTCTTTGACCAGAACTAGACTTGTGTATCCGTTACCAGAAGCCAGTTATTATAAAGTTATAAATAAGGTTATTTTTCTTACAAAATGTTTATTAAAGGTGCTGTAGAACGTCTTTTTAAAAGATGTAATATAAGTCTAAGGTGTCCCCTGAATGTGTCTGTGAAGTTTCAGGTCAAAATACCACATAGATTTTTTTTAATTAATTTTTTTAACTGCCAATTTTAGGGAATCATTAACTATGCACCGATTTAGGCTGCGGCCCCTTTAAATGCTCATGCTCTCCGCCCCCTCCCGAGCTCTCGACTATTAAACAGTGCATAAACAAAGTTCACACAGCTAATATAACCCTCAAAATTGTTCTTTACAAAGTGTTCGTCATGCAGCATGTCTAATCGCGTAAGTATGGTATTTATTTGGATGTTTACATTTGATTCTGAATGAGTTTGAGGCTGTGCTCAGTGGCTAAAGCTAACATTACACAGTGTTGGAGAGATTTATAAAGAATGAAGTTGTGTTTATGAATTATACAGACCGCAAGTGTTTAAAAAATGAAAATAATGACAGTCTTGACTCCGTGAATACAGTAATAAACGATGGTAACTTTAACCACATTTAACAGTACATTAGCAACATGCTAACAAAACATTTAGAAAGACAATTTACAAATATCACTAAAAATATCATGATATCATGGATCATGTCAGTTATTATTGCTCCATCTGCCATTTTTCGCTATTGTTCTTGCTTGCTTACCTAGTCTGATGATTCAGCTGTGCACAGATCCAGACATTAATACTGGCTGCCCTTGTGTAATGCCTTGACCATGGGCTGGCATATGCAAATATTGGGGCGTACATATTAATGATTACGTAACAGTCGGTGTTATGTTGAGATTCGCCTGTTCTTCAGAGGTCTTTTAAACAAATGAGATTTACATAAGAAGGAGGAAACAATGGAGTTTGAGACTCACTGTATGTCATTTCCATGTACTGAACTCTTATTATTTAACTATGCCAAGATAAATTCAATTTTAAATTCTAGGGCACCTTTAACTCCCTTGATCCGTATGGATCCCTTGATTCGTTATTTTTATGATGGATGGATACGCTTTTATGGGTTTCAAAATCTTGGTTATTATTCACTACCATTATGAAGCTTGGAAGAGGCAGAATATATTTTAATATAACTCCGATTGTGTTTGACTGAAAGAAAATAGTCATATACACCTAGGATGGTTTGAGGGTGAGTAAATTATGGGATAATTTACATTTTTGGGTGAACTATTCCTTTAAGGCTGCTCTGAAGTGTCCATGTGCCTGCTCCAAATATATTTATATTTCTATATTATATCTTAACACTGTATTTGTGTAGTTGTGTTTAAAATATGTCACTTTGACCCACATTACCCCTCCTCTTAGAAACGTTAGTACTGACATGTAATGCAACTTTAAGACAACATGTTTGTTTTATAATTGCATGTTTTTATTAATATTTTATTTAAAGCATTACTTTAATAACATTACTACTGTGGCATCAAACAGTTCCTGTAAATGCACCTTTTCGTGGTACAGTATGCCACTCAGGTGCTTATGCCACATTTGCAGTTTAACTCCCATATTGCTTGTAATAGCTTCAGTTGCATGACTATCTATTCATTCTTTCTCCATATATGTTGTTTCAGGTCATCTACTGTCATGGTGGAGGATCAGTTTAAAGAGAATCTTTATGAGCAAGAAAACAAGTTGGTTTATTGACAGACATCTCAAAGAAACTCTATCACTATACTGTGGTTTGTTCCAGAGCACAACACGTAAAGAATTTTATTCTTTCAAAAAAAACCCATAAAAACCCATTACTGAATACATTTCCACATGTAACTGTCTAAAACTCAACAGGTGAAGAGAAACTTTTAAACATTAAAATGTCCAAGTTACTGAAGGAGGGTGAAATTATTCAACACATGTAATTCGTTATAGTAGATGTTCTGTACAGATTCATTGTTGATTCAAATCATATTTCCATATATATCATTAAAATGTTTGGGGTCAGTGTGTTTTTGAAAAGTTTCTTATGTGCACCAAAGCTGCATTTATTTGATCAAAACTACAGTAAAAACAGCAATATTGTGACAGCATTACATTTTAAAATAACTGTTTTATATTTTTAACATATGTTTAAATGTAGTTTATTTATGTGATGCAATGCTGGATTTTTTGCAGACACTACTGTAGTCTTCAGTATTCTATTATTATTTGTTGAAAACTGCTTAATATATATATATACACAGCAAGATCTACTAAAAATGCCTCGAGTGCAGCTCTCATAGCAATGCTCAATATTCTGTTCTATAAGACGCTCTACACTGTGACAACAATTTCACAGAAACTCCAAAAACTCTCTAAAACCTCTCAATATTCGAACGCTCCGAAGCATCATCTCTCATATGGCAGTTTCCCCCTCAGGCCAGCCAGCCAATCAGGTCGCCCCCCTCCCCTCAGAGGCTCCTGGGAATTGTTGGCAGCGCAGTGCGTTACGCTGGTGACAGAGCGCCGGGGTTGTCAGGACTCGGTCTCTCCTGCAGTCGTTTTGTTGTTCCTCTTGCTGATACCTGAGGGACCATTAAGCTGAAAATAATTGGCTGCAGATCTCCTCCAGCCATCGATCCTTTGTGTCAGTGAACTCTCTGACATATACAGTAGACAGACACACACATGGCAGAGAACCCACGCACTTATATCGCTCTTACCAACACTTGTGCATTTAAAGACTGCACACATTAATTGTGTCTAAAGGTTGAACTGATATAAATGTTTTTGATGAGCTGTTTTGTTTTATCTAGTGTCCAAGTGGCTCTTCAAGACTTAAAAAGAAGGGTAATGCTTTACAATAAGGTTAATAATGTATTAACTGACATGAACTCACAATGAGCAATACATTTATTACAGTAAGCCTATTTATTAATCTTTGTTAATGTTAGTTAATAAAAATCCAGCTGTTCATTGTATGATCATGTTAGTTCACAGTGCATTAACTAACGTTAACAAATACAATATTTGATTTCCATAATGTATTAGTAAACATTGAAATTAACATTAACTAAGATTAATAAATGCCGTTCATTCTTAGTTCATGTTATAAATACTAAAAAAGTTACATAAAGCATTATAAAAGACTATTTTAAGTGTTCTGAAGCCTGATGAGAAACAGACCCAAATTTTCTATCAGACTTGAAAAAAATTGGGCAAAAGGTTTTCACTTACATTCAAAATGTCTCCCATGTGAGATGTTTTTAATTGCCTGTGGATTTTTAAATTTTTTTTTTGAGGTGGACTTGTTTTATATATACATTTTTTAAGAATGAATTTTGACTTAAAGGTGCAGTATGTAGGATGTCTGTCCACTAGAGGTCGCTAGAGGCCTATTCAAAACAAAGGAGTAGCTTGATGACGCCAAGTTTGAGCGGAATCTTGGGATCATGTGGTCTCCACATCACAGATGGTGGAAAATAATCGGGATTGGAATCAGGAAGAAATCATGTTCATGGATTATATTAACGTTACTGTGGTATGAAGCAGAGCAGGAGCGAGTGTTGTGGAGCTGAACGAGGAGCTGGAGCGATTGATCAACACACGCCTCACGAGCAGCGGGACTTTTATTAAAAGTTGATAAATGGCATGCAATTCATTTTGTATGATGGAGAAAATTCTGTATTACTGTTACTAAAAATAAAGCTGCATCTGATTATGCTATGTTAGCTACTTGATAAAATAGTGTTGTTTTTTTTTGGATATTTTACAGCAAAAATCTTACATATTGCACCTTTAAGGCAGTAAGCAATGTCTGAGCAACGTTTTACAACACCTTAACAACATAACACTCAAGAAACACCATAGCAAATACAGGAGTATAGTATACACTTCCTACCGTAGTGTATGAATTGTAGTCTATGGTTCATCTGAATAAACTTTTAGTTTCAAACTACATACAGTAGCCTACAGCGTATTATTTTTTTAGAACTCGCACTATTTATGCTAATAATGGCATTTCATTGTGTATAAGTACGGGTATGGGAAAATTGTCAGGACACCTCTCATATTTTCTTCTGTATGATAAATAAAATGCATAAATGATTCAGTACATCCACTTTTAAATAAA
Source organism: Chanodichthys erythropterus (assembly GCF_024489055.1). Classification (NCBI taxonomy): domain Eukaryota; kingdom Metazoa; phylum Chordata; class Actinopteri; order Cypriniformes; family Xenocyprididae; genus Chanodichthys; species Chanodichthys erythropterus. The sequence continues at coordinate 4,583,484 of NC_090229.1, forward strand.
AATTTCCTGATCATTTACTCACCCCCATGTCATCCAAGATGTTCATGTCTTTCTTCCTTCAGTCGAAAAGAAATGAAGGTTTTTGAGGAAAACATTCCAGGATTATTCTCCTTATAGTGGACTTGAATGGACTCCAAATGGTTGAAGGTCAAAATGACAGTTTCAGTGCAGCTTCAAAGAGCTTTAAACGATCCCAGACAAGGAATAAGAGTCTTATCTAGCGAAACGATTGGTCATTTAAAAAAAAAAAAAAATACAACTGTATATGTTTTATATAAATAGCTTCCGCTTTCCGCATTCTTCAAAAAGCTTACAAAATCCTGGAATGTTTTCATCAAAAACTTTAATTTATTTTCGACTGAAGAAAGAAAGACATGAACATCTTGGATGACATGGGGGTGAGTAAATTATGAGGAATTTTTTATTTAAAAGTGAACTAATCCTTTAAATCTTGCTTTTCACGCTGTGCCTCTGCTTTATGCTAATGTTTTGCTCCACTGTTGTCCATCAGAGGGCGCTGTTCTCCAGCAGCACACAGAACGTTAACAGCGACTCTGCCCTTGCGTAAAGTGCATTTATCTTCCGCTGTCTCCCTTTATGTTCATTCAGCCAACGGCGCTTGATTAAATCTCCAACCGTTTGTCATCATCTCTGGTCCCTTGACACACTCAAAGAAACGCCTCGACAAAGAGCTTCATGGCTGTTGTATATGAGCACCGCGCGGGCGCCGCCGGATGACGGAATTACTCAAAAGCATCCTGCCCTTAATGAAAACAGCCTGAGATTCATCAAGGACGCATGGCGTGTGTCGTGGTAATGAGGAGGATCTTCTTTCTTATACTCCTATTTTAGACGTACAGATATCAATTAACTCCTTGGCCATGTGCATTAGAAACAGGTCAGCCATAATAATCTAATGTGTTTGTTATATCTTACTGTATTACGCGCCGATTGTCACAGAGGCTTCCAGCGATCCGGTGTCAGATTAATTGGAGTTAATGGCGTCGTTGTGCATCTAAAAGAGTTAAAAGGGTATTTCTGTGCATGAGCATATCAGTACAAACATACGTTTGTCTTGTTTTCTATAATATCTAAAAAAAAGAAAAAGAAAAATTTAGCAAATGACTTAAAGGGATAGTTCACTTCACACAAAAATCATTTACTCTCCCTCAACTTGTTTCAACCCTGTTTAAAGTTCTTTTTTTTGCTGTACACAAAGGAAGATTTTTGAAAGAATGTTTGTAATCAAGCAGATCTCGCCCCCCATTGACTACCATAGTATTATTTTTCCTACTATGGTAGTCAATGGGGGGCAAGATCTGCTTGATGACAGAATTTTCATTTTTGGGTGAACTATCCCTTTAAAATGAAGAGAAATCAAACTTAAGTGCTTAAAATAAGAAAACCTGTCAAATTAACTTGATAATTCAAAGACAAAACAAGATTATATTTTTTCTTACCCCACTGACAGATATTTATTTCTCATTTTAAGCATGGACTTGCTAATTTTCAGTAAACAAGACTTAATATCTTCAGTCATTTTGCTTCTCAAGTAAATGCATCTTGATTTAAGAATGTTTAGATACAAAATACTGAGTTAGAAAATAATTTTTTTGCAGTGTTTATTAAATTTTAGAGTACATGGTACAATTTAAAGATTAATTATATTAAAGGGATAGTTTACCCAAAAATGAAAATTCTGTCATCGTTTACTCACCCTCAAGTTTTTCCAAATCTGTTTAAATTTCTTTGTTCTACTGAACACAAAGAAAGATATTTTGAAGAATGTTTTTAACCAAGCAGATCTCGCCCCCCATTGACTACCATAGTATTATTTTTCCTACTATGGTAGTCAATGGGGGGCAAGATCTGCTTGATGACAGAATTTTAATTTTTGGGTGAACTATCCCTTTAAAATTAAGAAAAATCAAACTTAAGTGCTTAACAAAGTAATTTAAAGATAATTCAAAGGCAAAACAAGATTGTATATTTTCTTACCCCACTGACAGATATTTGTTTTAAGCATGGATTTGCTCATTTTCAGTAAACAAGACCGAATATCTTCAGTCATTTTGCTTCTCAAGTAAATGCATCTTGATTTAAGAATGTTTAGATACAAAATACTGATTAAGAAAATCTTTTTAGAAGAGTGTTTGTAATTTTTGCCCCCCGTTGATTACCATAATAGGACAAAGAATAATGGGGGCGAGATCTGCTTGGTTACAAACATTCTTCCAAATATCTTTCTTTGTGTTTATCAGAACAAAGAAATGTATACAGGTTTGGAACAACTTGAGGGGGAGGAAATGATGACAGAATTTTCATTTTTGGGTGAACTATCCCTTTAAATAGGTTCTGAATGAACATATGTCTTGGGTTTCTCCTTCATTGTACATCTGTGGGATTTTGTCACCTGTTTTATGTTCCAGCATGTGTGCAAAATGGTGCATCTGATCACAGCAAGACACATTTGGAGCACAAACTTTTCGACTATTATAATAATATTTAGACTATTTGAGCACATCAAATCAGCACTATAAACAAATGCAAATCTTTAGACATCACAGATGTAAAGTATGTTTGCATTAGTTTAGTGCACTTTCAAAGTATGCATCTCTACTTTGTGTTTGTGCTGCAGCTATTAAACTAACTGTATTTCTTTATATTAATTGCTGTGTTTCAGGTCAGTGGTTCCTGCTCTTAATTGTGGTTGTAGAGAGCAGGGGTGAGGACGGCTGCCCGGGCCACGTTGCTGTGTTTTAATGGGGAGATGCGGTATAATAGCTTTGACCTCTGACCTTTTGTGGTGACTATAGCTCATTACGCTGATCGGTGAGTGTCAGAGTGGCATCTGAGAGCGAGCGAGCGTGTGTGTGCAGTAAGGTGGGTCACAGGAGCGACGCTGCCGGCACCTCACCCCTCATCTGCAAATAAAATACAATCACACACACATACTAATTAAAACCGGGAAGAAGGCCACTGTTTTTTACTCGTTGTCAGTTGCATTTCTCCATGCATGGATAGTCCAGTGCACGGTTCCAGGAAGTGGATTCAGAGACCAAAGTTCTTTGCTCAGTTCTCACTTTTTCTCTCATTGTTATAGTCTGTGCACACACACACACAGACACACACACTGCTGTAAACGCCTTCTTGTCATCAGTATTTCTCGGGCCCTGTCGCACTAATAAACGGTGTAATCGCAGAGGGGTTTGCAATATGTTTACGTGTGGATGCTGTTTGAGTGATGGAGAAAGGCTTGTTTTATTTTACACAACTTAATACTTTATCAAATATTGATTTATACTTGGGAATGCTTTGATGCAATGAGTGGCGTTCAAAAGTTTGGGCTCAGTAAATGTTTTTTTAAAGACTTTTATTCAGCAAGCATGCCTTGTATTAATCAAAAGTGACCCTCTTTGACATTGAATAGTTTGGGAAGCCCTGATTTATATGATAATATTCAGTTTGCTGTTCATTTACATGCTTTAACACAATGCAGATATTTGAGAGAATCAGTTATTGATTTAATTTATATTGTTTATTAATTTCAGAAACCTCGTTCTTCCTCTATTAACCCTTTGATTATTGAACATCACTTAATGAGTTCCTGTAAAAGTTCCCATACTTGTGAGTTCTTAAAGGGATAGTTCACCCAAAAATTATCCCATGATTTACTCACCTTCAAGCCATCCTAGGTGTATATGACTGTCTTCTTTCAGACCAACACAATCAGAGATATATTTAAAAACATTCTGGCTCTTCCAAGCTTTATAATGGCAGTGAATGGGGGGCGAGATTTTGAAGCCCTAAAAATGCATCCATCCATCATAAAAGTAATCCATACGGCTCCAATTCTCTCCCATTATAAAGCTTGGAAGAGCCAGGATATAATATTATTAAATATTTATATCCCTTTAACTTATCAACATCACATAGTAAATTCTTATAATTAACATCCGTGAAGTCTGGGATGTATATGTACGTTTTCTATAACCTGCAAAGTTTAAACCCTTGTTTCAGAGCAACTGTTGATTGACAGGTTGATTGATTGTCAGAGCGCATTAGTATTTACACTACAAATGTAAAGTGGTCGCAAGCGTCTCTGTGATCGGATCACCTGAGACGAATGTTAATACCAGGTTCAAAGAAGGTCAATTGTTTCCTCTTTCATCACTTTCCATCGTCTCCTCTCGGCCTCTCCTTTGCTCACCTCTAGACTGAGAGGATCAACTGAGCATCGAATGAAATCCTGTACGTATACTTATCTTAAGCAGCCGTAGCAAAATGGGGTTGCATGTTAATTTTGTGATTTGTTACAGTGACAAATGTGTTTTTGTAGATTGCATCCTGATTGCTTGGAGCAAAGCATCAATTTGCATCAAAACTGTGGGTCAGTGACCGCGCTCAACATGGAGAGGACGAGAGCCGTACACACCGAAGGATCCATGTGACCAGGCATTTAAAAATATTGATGATAGCTGATGGTGAGAAAATATACATTTCAGCACAGCGCTCAAAAACATCAATTAGATGCACATTTCCCCTTAGGAAGCAATCAACAATAACATACCAAGTGCCTGTAAATGGAATATTTTATGTTTCATTTACTGTCTTTAAATGGTCTTTGGAGACTCTCTCACATTAAATGGATAATACTCTGTAGTGTACATCGGTTTGTACACTAAAAAGGGCAGGGCCTGCAAAGATTTACCCAAGGCAGTGTATACATTAAAATAGCAGTATATCTTTATGCATGATGAGTCTCATTATTATCAGTGCAAAAGTATTGAATACCATCTCATAAAGCCCACAATATTTACATTTTATTCTATAGTTAATTAGTATTTTATTTTATTTCAAGTAAATGGCATGAATGCCTCCATGAACAACCAAGAAAGAAGATCTGTTCAACTCTACAGTGCTCAATTCTACTGTAAAATAAAAAATCAGAATGGCTCATTTTTAAAGGCTTGCCTGGTGATAATAGATCAGGATATCAGCAGTGTTTGTGTGACAGACTGTCTGTTTCTTTAGTGCGTCTTCTGTCCCCGGGCCCCTGCTGTTGGCTGGATCGGCCCTCAGTGCAGGTCTGGCCTTTTCTGAGACCTCTGGTCCTCGCTGACAGATGGAAGCTTTGTCACTCTTGCGTGCGACACTGGGGACCCGAGTCACAGGATACGAGCTGCTGTAGGGCTTTTTCATATGGAATTAAATGTCTCCAATTAGCACAAACTGTTTAGAATTGTAAATAATTCCATGTATTCCATGTGTCTCAGGAATATTCGATTCTGATTGGTCAATTGCTGCATTCTGAGGTCAGATGTCTCATGCAGCACATTTCCTACATAGCAGTGTTGCTATTGTAGATTAATTAAAGGGATAGTTCACCCAAAAATGAAAATTATCCCATGATTTACTCACCCTCAAGCCATCATAGATGTATATGACTATCTTCTTTCAGACGAACACAATCAGAGATATACTTAAAAATATTCTGGCTCTTCCAAGCTTTATAATGGTAGTGAATGGGGGGCGAGATTTTGACAGCGGTGTAAAGAGTACCTGAAAACCATACTTGAGTAAAAGTACAGATACCTTACAGTGAAAATTAAGTTACAAGTCACCAATTCCAAAACAACTTGAGCAAAAAGTCTTCAGTGTATCTGATTTTAACAGTACTTTAAGTATTTTACTCATACTGAATGTACACTCTAAAAAATGCTGGGTTCAAAACAACCCAAGTTGGGTTAAAAAAAGCACAAACCCAGCGATTGGGTTGTTTTTACCCAGCGGTTGGGTTAAATGTTTGCCCAACATGCTGGGGAGTTTTATTTACCAACTATTGTTTAAAAATTGCTATATGGCTAGCTTAAAATGAACCCAAAATAGTTGGGAAATTAAAAACCAGATGCAATTAGAGACAACAATAATAGACAAAAGGTGAATGTTTATTAATAAGCTTTAATATTTTATTAATATAAATTTAATAGTTTAATAGTTTATTAATATACATTTATTAATAAGAAATTTAATAAATGTTTATTGTTTAATAATTATTCATTGAACATTAATAAATGTCCATTTCCAACATAATTTGGGTTAATTTTAATTAAGCAATACAGTAATTTTTAAACAATAGTTGAGTTAAATAAAACTACCCAGCAGGTTGGGCAAACATTTAACCCTACCGCTGGGTTAAAACAACCCAATCGCTGGGTTTGTCCATTTTCAACCCAACTTGGGTTGTTTTTAACCCAGCATTTTTTGTGTGAGTGTAGGCTCAAAGATGCACTAGTCCTCAACAGAGACATGCTGGACATGCAATTGATTTGTAAGACGAGAAATCATGTTTATTTTCTAAAATCAAACTAAAATTGAACACCTAATTAATGTAATAAATGAAGGTCGACACAACATCTACAAAATCTCAAATCTCAGTTAAGCTCCAGTGCAAAAAAGGTAAACCAATATCCTTCAAAAAGGTCTTGTCAATATAATGGATAAATAAAATAATGTAAAATTAAATTAAATAGTCAAAACCTACTTGCAGTGGATGTGCTGGTTTCGGCCGCATCATGTCCTCATTTCATAAATCAAACACCTGCGATCAGCAACTACCTGCTAATGCACTTGCATTCACGTAAGTATCCTTGTTGGCAAGTATGGGTGAGTAAAGGCAAAACACACAAGATATAGTACCTTCAGTGCCCTTAGATGGCAATATCGCTTCTTTGTAACATAAACTGCTGCAGAAAAAGTTAGGTGCCATGCAAAATGTAATGTAGTGGAGTAAAAAGTACATTTACTTGTAAGCTTCAAAGCTTTACCAGTCTTTCGAATCAATGGTTGAAACTGCCAAAGTCATACCCCCAAGCGGTGAACCATTGAAATCTTGAAACACTTATGACGTAACGAAGCCTTGTTTACTGAAATCACGTGACTTTGGCAGTTTGATACGTGCTCCAAATCACTGATTCGAAACAAAAGATTTGTAAAGCTTCGAAGCTTCATGAAGCAGTGTTTTGAAATCATCCATCACTAGATATTGTTGAATAAAGTCATTTTGGTTTTTTTTGGCTCACAAAAAGTATTCTTGTCGCTTCATAAGATTAAGGTTGAACCACTGTAGTTGCATAAACTGTTTTAAGTATGTCTTTAGTAGCTTTCTGGACATCTGAAAGTGTTAATTATCTTGCTGTCAATGCAGGCCTCACTGAGCCATTGGATTTCATCAAAAATATCTTTATTTGTGTTCTGAGGATGAATGAAGATGAATGAATGTCTTATGGGTGTGGAACGACATGAGGGTGAGTAATTAATGACAGAAATTTCAGTTTTGGGTGAACTAACCCTTTAAGTACAGTAACTAATTACGTTTACTCAAATACTTTACACCTCTGGATTTTGAAGCCCAAAAAAAATGCATCCATCCATCATAAAAATATTCCATATGGCTCCAGGGGGTTAATAAAGGCCTTTTAAAGCAAAGCGATTAGTTTTATAAGAAAAATATCCATATTTAAAACTTTATTAACTATAATAACTAGCTTCCGGCAGACGATTTGTGGCGGAAGAGTAACCTCTGACCCGGCGCATGACATAATGACGAGTGCAGAGGATAGAGCAAAACAAAACACTGGTCATGAAACAAGATATTTTAAAATGTTTAAGGCTTTAAAGATGGTCATCTGCCATAAGCTTTAGTTTTAAATATGTATATTTTTTTTTACAAAACCCATTGCTTCATTTCGGAAGGCTTTTATTAACCCCCCTGGAGCCGTATGGGTTCCTTTTTTGATGGATGGATGCATTTTTTAGGCTTCAAAATCTCGCCCCCCCATTACAAAGCTTGGAAGAACCAGGATATTTTTTTTAAATATATCTCCGATTGTGTTTGTCTGAAAGAAGATAGTCATATTATACACCTAGAATGGCTTGAAGGTAAGTAAATCATGGGATAATTTTCATTTTTGGGTGAATTAACCATTAATATTTTGAATAATTTTTTTATATTTTGTTGAAAAAAAAACAAAAAAACAAAAACAAAGAAAAGTTGCTTTAAAATTGGGTCTCATGAAGAGAACATGCAGAATGTTGAAGATTAGAGTTTGATTTATTGTGTCCTGAAGAGGGAGACACAACTGAAGCTAAATGAAGCTGATGCTGTAGAAATAAGATTTTAGTCTTCATTCGTTCAGTCTGTGAGTTTGTGTGCAATGATGTTCTGACTCTTATACCTCTCCCTCTTTCTCTCCCTCTCTCTCTCTCTCTCTCCAGGACTCTTCTTCACAGTGCATTATTGATCTAAAGGGAGCTGAATAAAACATGGGCACATGTCCATTGTCAGCGAATGCACAGAGAATAGCTCAGTTGCGAGAATGAGGAATCCTCTGAACTAGCGGCTGAGAGGTACAAAATTCGACTTCCAAACGCCGCTGACCGACAGTCCTACTGCAAGAGACAAGCGTAAGTCCTGAAGTGTAGGTTGACGCGTTTCGCACCTCGTTGCACGTACGTACGGCTGATATTTATTGAAAGAGAACAAGGCTAAGATGCAGAGAGAGGGAAAATCAATGGCGCTTTCCCCAGCTCAGGTCTGGAGAGAGTAAAGCAGAAATCGCCGTTAAACTCCACCCGTATCAGCGAAGCTTTTCATCGATTTTTTATTTGGCTCCCAGCAGTTATCGCTCCTCCACGGGCTTCTACCGCCTGGTGGACCGGGGGCCCGGGCCCCGCAGAGTTCGCAGTGAACTGGCTGTTAACAGAATTAAACTCCTATTTAGTCTCTGTGGCAGCGAATACACGTACACAGCCTGCAGACAAGACCTGACAGCACATCTTATCCACTCCGCTGCAAGACTAACACGCTGCCAACATTCAGAGAGCCCACATATGTGTGCCAGCGAGCGGTTTGAGGGTGTGTGTGTGTGTGTGCTCGTGCGTGGGTGTGTGCATATAAACACGCGGCTGTGTTCATTTACTGAAGACTCTGGACATGTTATTGTGTTAATTGGTCATGGTTTTATGGAAGCTCGCAATTGCAATGCAAAACAAATCGACTCTCCATTAGAATGTCCGTCTCTTTGACAAACACAGACAGCTGGAACCCAGTTTAAGCTGCTCGTTTACCATCCGTGCATATTTTTTGGGTGCCGTACAAGGAGACAACTTAGGAAGAGCTTTTGACTTATTGCTGGGTAATGCACGCACCTGGCAACTTCACTGCTTAATAATTGCATTAGAACTGCACAGTATGTTGAAACAAACAACTGTGCATATAATAGACATCCTTTGAACAAATCTGTGCCTTAATGGGTTAACCAGTCATATGTTGTCAAGCTAGTGTTGCATACTTGCATTTTTGTGCTAAACTGTTTGTGGCAAGTTTATATAGTGATGATGAGAAAAATGTGGTTCATTATGTTGTCACTAGACTAGTTTAAGGCTGGATGTGATGATAATGACTGGTGTGAGTTCATGCCTTTTTACAAAATAGATAAACAGCCGATATATAAATTTATCTATCATTTTATCTATTGTTTTACCTGTCGGTCATTCTTTCCATCTATCTATCTGTCATTCTATCTATCTATCTACAATCCGAATTCCAGAAATGTTGGGATGTTTTTTTTTTAAATTTGAATAAAATGAAAACTAAAAGACTTTCAAATCACTTGAGCCAATATTTTATTCACAATAGAACATTATCCCATGATTTATTTACCTTCAAGCCATTCTAGGTGTATAATATGACTATCTTCTTTCAGACAAACACAATCGGAGATATATTTAAAAATATCCTGGTTCTTCCAAGCTTTGTAATGGGAGTGAATGGGGGGGGGGGGAGATTTTGAAGCCCAAAAAATGCATCCATCCATCAAAAAAGAAACCCATACGGCTCCAGGGGGGTTAATAAAGGCCTTCAGAAATGAAGCAATGAGTTTTGTAAAAAAAAAAAAAAAAAGTTTAACCCTTAAATGACTGTTTCGCATATCATTCTTACATATTCGGGTCTTTATCGACCCAGATCTATATCTAACACGGAAGGATCTCCACCTGTTGTAATAATATAAAACTCCTCTGATATTAGAGTAACAATTACAGAAGAATAAAATAAATCGTATTTTGTTACCTTTTGGAGCTTGAAAGGGCTCTGTTTGAGCAGATGTTATATGCCATCACCACTGTCCTCGTCAGAGCTCATTTCCCAGTAAATTCAGCAAATAATGGGCTAGTTTTATGTATGAGGTCACGAATATGAGCCCATTCGCGATCTCAAACGTATTCTCAGAATTATATAATTTTCAACATCTTCAAAATCAATATTTCGATCTCTAACAGCTTCACCAGATCCATCCAGTGACTGTTAGTCATATTTGATTGTGTTTAGTACTTGCTCTGCAGTAAATCGCTGAGCCATTTCATTTTTCTCTTATTATTTCGTTTTCTGTCTAAATGAGTCGTCACTTCAGCATTGTGTACCAGACATTGCCACCTTGTGGAATAAAGGTGAATTGCACTTATTCTGTCATCTAAGATTCAATTATTGTCGTGCAGAAAAAATTTATGTACACTCATACACACCTTGGGTCGTTTGCGACCCTATACAATTTTTACAAAAAAATGAATACAAAAATTGGCATTTTTTTATAATTTTATGATTTTTTTCTTGTTATATTCTTTATAATGAATTGATTGAGGAATACCAAGAAGATTGATGTCTAACTTTAAGAATTGAACGAGGAGGAGGGTAGTGAATGACGTCCCGGGTCACTAAAGACCCGAGGTATGCATTTAAGGGTTAAATGGAGAATTTTTACACTTTTATCCACTAAATGTGCTCATTTCAAATTTGATGCCTGCTACAGGTCTCAAAAAAGTTGGAACGGGGCAAAAAATGATGGAAAAAGCAAGAAATTTTGAAAAGATTCAGCTGGGAGAACATCTTCCTACTAATTAAGTTAATTGATATCAGGTCTATATCATGATTAGCTATAAAAGGGATGTCTTAGAGAGGCAGAGTCTCTCAGAAGTAAAGATGGGCACGAGTATTCCTGGGCCCATTTAGTAATGTCATTGACACAATCATGCTGATGAGTGATGCAGTGTCGTCTGAGGGTCCGAAGACCTTTATTGGATGCCTGTGGTCTTCGGGTCCTCAGACGACACTGCTTCACTCATCAGCATGATTGTGTCAATGACATTACTAAATGGGCCCAGGAATACTTCCAGAAACCACTGTCGGAAAACACAATCCGCCGTGCCATCTGCAGATGCCAACTAAAGCTCTATCATGCAAAAAACATGGTCCAGAAGCGCTGTCGTGTCCTGTGGGCCAAGGCTCACTTAAAATTGACTGTTTCAGAGTGGAAAAGTGTTCTATGGTCAGACAAGTCCAAATTTGACTTTCTTGTTGGAAATCATGGACACCGTGTCCTCCAGGCTAAAGAAGAAGGAGACCTTCCAGCGTGTTATCAGCGATCAGTTCAAAAGCCAGCATCTCTGATGGTACGGGGGTGCATAAGTGTATATGGTATGGGCAGCTTGCATGTTTTGGAAGGCACTATGAATGCTGAAGGTATATAAAAGCTTTAGAGCAACATATGCTTCCCTCCAGATGATGTCTGTTTCAGGGAAGGCCTTGTGTATTTCAGCAGGACAATGCAAAACCACATACTGCAGCTATTACAACAGCATGGCTTCGTTGTAGAAGAGTCCGGGTGCTGAATTGGCCTGCCTGCAGTCCAGATCTTTCACCTATAGAGAACATTTGGTGCATCATTAAGCGAAAAATACGTCAAAAACGACCAAGAACTCTTCAGCAGCTGGAAACCTGTATCAGGCAAGAATGGGACAAAATTCCAACACCAAAACTCCAGAAACCTAGTCTGGCTATCACCAGAACAAGTTCAATTTAAAATTGAACATTGGTCTGGGGAGTCTGTATGTATTTCCTACTGCACAAGAGGCGTGATCAATGAGCATTAGTCACGCAATTGGATAGTCCTTCAACCAATCAGATCAACGATCCGGGTGACGTACTTTGCAGAGCGATGCGAAACCTCCAGGCAGGTTTACCGTGTGTCTCAATCAGCTCCCTAGTTCAGTAGTCAGGGCACTGATCAGGGAATCAGCCACATTCACTTGCATGATATACTGATTCACGACCTAGGGAACTAGGGAGCGGATTGAGACACAGGTTTAGTTTGTATTGGTTTGTAGCATTGATCCGCGGTTTGCAGAAGCAGCAATGGCATCGAGCGATTTTTGCAGGTTGTGCAAAAAAACATGAAAGTGATCGGTATTTACACCTACTGAAGCAATTTGTTTGCTAACTAAAGAAGTCATTCAGCATCGTCGAGAGGTTAAAAGGCGACTCTGATACTGTTTTGGTTCAGTGTAAATGAACGCGGAATATAGCCGCCCTAAACTACGTCATTGTCATGACAACAAAAAATAATTCCAGTCAGCTCAGGCGGCGCGAGATTCAAGAAGCAGGGAGACGAAACATATAGAGTAAATAATAAAAATATTGTCTACCATCAAGGGGCACAGAAGTAAAAGAGTCCTGTACTCACATCGTGAAGCAAATCATTGTGTGTCATTAATCGCTGTTTGTAATCTTCCTATGAGACTGTCGGATCAACGCTCTGCTACATTTCTCTCAGATAAGGTAAATGCTTAACACAATCTGCGTCATTGTGATTGTGCATTGTTATTTTGGAGTGACGGGTAGATCAGATAGAGTTTGAAAGCTGCTTGCCGTCGCTTCTCTATTGTCATCGTCTTATACCCGCCAATAGCGAGCAAGGTTGATAAGCCAGTCTGTGATTGGTTCCCGCAAAAGTGTAACAGGAGCAGTAGAAATTAATGCACGGGTTTCCAGGCTGAGTTGCAGAGCAAAATCAAATCGCCGGCAGATCAGGCTGGGTTTACCCAGACTACCAGAAACCCATAACCTAGATGCTCAGATGTCTTCACACTGTTTTGAAAAGAAGAGGAGATGCTACACCATGGTAAACATGCCCCCATCCCAACTATTTTAAAATCCTGTGGTAGGCATCAAATTTGAAATGAGCTCATTTTGTGCATACAATTTTAAAATTTCTCAGATTAAACATTTATGTCATCTATGTTCTATTGTGAATAAAATATTGGCTCATGTGATTTGAAAGTCTTTTAGTTTTCATTTTATTCAAATTTAAAAAACGTCCCAACATTTCTGGAATTCAGGTTCTGTCTATCTGTCTGTCTGTCAATCATCTATCTACTGCTTGTTTCCATCCATCCATCCATCCATCCATCCATCCATCCATCCATCCATCCTCTGTTTAATCTCCTTTTATTATCATTGCTATTTAGCGGTTTAAGATGCTATGAAGATTTTTTTTGTTCTGTGGCCAATTTTATGATCAATTTCATGAAAATTTATGATACAGTATTTTTACATGTTCTGAATAAAATGTGAGTGGTGTTTGTCCATGCAAAACTAGGGTGTTGGGTGTGGTTGCCAGGGCGTTTCTATGCATTCTCAGGAGTGTTATGGGTGGTCGACTGGTGTGTGATCTCACTCAACTGTATGTTCAACTGCAAATATCTTGCAGTCGGCTCTTATTGCTCCACATCACACCTTTTTTGCTTTCAGACAGATTGCTTGTCATTGGCCTGCTGCAACTGGTCGGGACACACAGGTGTGCGGGTAATGGCTTTATTCAAATCCCTAACCAGAAGTTTGAGCCAGCAATATAGATGCTTAGCAAACATCACTAATTATATCATTTGCAATTTAAAAAACTATTTTTAGAAGTTGTAAATAAAAACGTAGATTATTGGAGTATGTTTTACAAGAACATACTATTTTAGTCTTTCCACTGAACACATTTCTTGCAATTTATTAGCAATTTTTGAACTTTTCTTCAGTGAATTTCATGCCATGTTTTGATATATTGAACCACAGAGTGTATGTAATGTATATTACACACGAATATGGCAAAAAGAGGCCTGTAGGCGTGACATGACACTGAACTTCAACTTAAACCCAGATTGGGAAAAGTGAGAGTTTGTTTAAGACCATTATTGTGTTTGGAGCAGAGGAAGGGGGAGAGGACAAGCCAAGCCGGCTCATTTGCATTCGATGGTTTGCCTAATATATGCAGGTCACTGACCCCCAGTGTGAGGGTTAGAGCATAGTGTGTGTGTGTGTGTGCAAGAGTGTGTGTCAGGCTTGTTAAGGAGCTGCAGCACACGCTTGCCAACTGTCTGCATCCCACCACACACACACTCTCACTAGCCTCTCAGGATTAGTAATAATGAGCGTGCCAAGTGTATTTATTCTATTTCAAGATTCAATACTGTAAAACACGTTTCCATTCTCAGACAGGGCCAATTAAACGCGTGTTACCGAGTTAACTGCGTAGCTGTTGTGAGATCCACATCATAAGCTGGCAGGAACCATGTGTGATATGTATATTTTTTATATCGGTGTATTCCCTGTAACATGATAGCTACATAAGAGCTACTACCAAGACAGTATTTTAAGGGATCATAGGTGTTCCAAAGAGCAGATAACAATGAACTGACTTCAGCTGAACAATGACACTATTGTCTTTTTAGAGCTGCTTTACCGCAGAATTGAATTCTGTTTGCATCATTGATTTATCACTGTAAAGCTGCTTTGAAACAATCTGTATTGTATAAAGTGTTATAGAAATAGAGGTGACTTGACTTGATAAGGTAAGATTTGCTTGAGCTCAAATGCAGAATTACATGTATCCTTCAGTGAAACACAGAAAGCAATCCCAGAATGCCCTAAAAAATCATTCAGGGTGGTGGATGAATTGAAATTTATTTTGATTATAAATAAAATTTTAATTAATTCAATACTGAAAGGTAACAAAAATAGTATGAAGTAATTACAATGGATTTTTATGCATTTTTATGTTTATTAGAACAACTATTTGTTTGAAAATTAATAATATATTATTAAAATAATAGAATAGAATAATATTTATTTAAAATGTATTGCATTGTTAGTTTAGCAATATGCAAACATCAAATTGGATCGGTGTTATTTTAAACTAAAAAATGCTGGGTTAAAAACAACCCAAGTTTGGTTAAATGTTTGCCCAACCTGCTGGGTTGTTTTATTTAATTCAACTATTGTTTAAAATTACTGTATTGCTTGCTGAAAATGAACCAATAATGTTTAATAAATTAACATTTATTAATGTTTAATGAATAATAATTAAACATTAATTAAATAGCTTATTAATAAATATTCACCTTTTGATTATTATTGTTGCTTCTAGTAATTATGTTTCGGTTTCTTAATTTCCAACCTATTTTGGGTTCATTTTAAGCAAGAAATACAGTAATTTTGAAACAATAGTTGAGTTAAATAAAACTACCCAGCAGGTTGAGGAAACATGTAACCCAACCTCTTTGTTTGTCCATTTTCAACCCAACTTGGGTTGTTTTTAACCCACCATTTTTTAGAGCGCATGGTGTCATCAACATACTTATATATATATATTTTATATATACATTTTTTTTTTAAATATTTTAAATTAGATTTGAATTTGTATTGTGTTTTTGCCATTTTTTTAAAATCGTTTTTAAATATGTCTATAGTTTTTATAATCTTTCCAGTTGTAATTATAAGTAAAACTAAATCAAAATGAGGAATGTTGTTTTGGCAACTAGGTGATGTTTCTTAAGTTTTTGTAATATTTTATTTTATTTTATTTTTTTTAGGGTTTAGTTAATAATAACCCTGCTCTGGAGTTGCTGCTTATGTAAATCATTAGTTTGGATGCTCCCTTAGAAGGGTGCTGCCTATGTATACAACTGACATCAAGGCAGCTCACTTGGTTTCAAAACTGAACTGATGTGAATAGAAAATAAAATGTATTTTCTTGATGCTCCAGTCAATGGCAATTGAGTGCAGCTGTACAGAATTCTGGGACTTTATATATAAAAATAAGATTCAAATGCACAGATGTAAAATCGGTATCTTTGCAGCTTGGCAGACTTGCAAATCACACAAGCTGATGCTTCGTACTCCGTCTTCACTCGAGTTGAACCGCGAACAGCAACAAGCAGCTCTGGGACTGACCTTTAGAATTTTAACAATATCTGCGCTAACTCACCTGCACAGTTGAGTAATATCCAGCCACGGTCGATCAGTGACACGGGGACAAATATATGCCACACTTCATGCTGCTCGTCAAGTAATGCAGCGCCAGGGACTGAGCTTAATATTTGGGGGAAGAAGAATCCTTGCTCTGAGATGTTGGAATTTGTCCGGTTGAACTACCGAGGTGAGAGCAAGAGGGCAAATGGAATATATGAATATATAGCATGTCTATAATTGCCATTTTTAATACTGTAACCCTTATATTCATCAATAATGAGGAGCTCATCGGCTCAGTTCATCAAATAAATTTGTGTTTTTCCACATGTATCACAGAGTAATTGGTGCAGAGGACGAGATGCAGATGTGTCTGAGGTCTGCTGGAGATTCAGTGGAGTGTTTGAGAGGAGGAGAGTCAGGCAGTGAGAGGTAATCCAGCCGGGG
Source organism: Chanodichthys erythropterus (assembly GCF_024489055.1). NCBI lineage: Eukaryota > Metazoa > Chordata > Actinopteri > Cypriniformes > Xenocyprididae > Chanodichthys > Chanodichthys erythropterus. Next base: position 4,600,060 of record NC_090229.1, read on the forward strand.
AGCAGGTCTGGAGGCCTAATCCCCCCTCAGAACAGCTCTGCCTGGGGCATACAGACACATAATCCTGCCCCGAGAGACCTTCAGCACTGCTGTCTTGTACTCTCTTTCTCTGCAGATCTATATCTAACTGTCTATCGTTCTGTCTGTCTGCTGTTTGTCTTATTGTTATCTATCTATCTATCTATCTATCTATCTATCTATCTATCTATCTATCTATCTATCTATCTATCTATCTATCGTTCTATCTATCTATCTATCGTTCTATCTATCGTTCTATCTATCGTTCTATCTATCGTTCTATCTATCATTCTATCTATCGTTCTATCTGATTTGGATCATTTTCATTATTCTCAGAAATGTAGTTCTCTAGATTGTCTTTGCTGTTTTACAGTAAATATTACCGTGAAGCCATGATTCATTTCATTTTAAAGGTTTAGTTCACCAAAAAATTAAAAATGTCATTAATTACTCGTCCTCGTGCCGTTCCAAAGCCGTAAGCCTTTTTAATGAAATCTGAGTGATTTCTGCCCCGAACCTGCTTGATGTGTGTGAACAAACCTCTTGAGGAAGCTCAAACGTGATGCGTAACACGAGAATGAACCTCATTGGTTCTTGAGGAAGCTCAAACGTGATGCGCAACACAAGAATGAACCTTATTGGTTCTTGAGGAAGCTCAAACGTGATTCGTAACAGGAGAATGAACCTCATTGGTTCTTGCTGAAGCTCAAACGTGATGCGTAACACGAGAATGAACCTCATTGGTTCTTGCTGAAGCTCAAATGTGCTGTGTAACATGAGAATGAACCTCATTGGTTCTTGAGGAAGCTCAAACGTACTACGTAACACGAGAATGAACCTCATTGGTTCTTGCTGAAGCTCAAACGTGATGCGTAACATGAGAATGAACCTCATTGGTTCTTGAGGTAGCTCAAACGTACTACGTAACACGAGAATGAACCTCATTGGTTCTTGAGGAAGCTCAAACGTGATGCGCAACACAAGAATGAACCTTATTGGTTCTTGAGGAAGCTCAAACGTGATTCGTAACAGGAGAATGAACCTCATTGGTTCTTGCTGAAGCTCAAACGTGATGCGTAACACGAGAATGAACCTCATTGGTTCTTGCTGAAGCTCAAATGTGCTGTGTAACATGAGAATGAACCTCATTGGTTCTTGAGGAAGCTCAAACGTACTACGTAACACGAGAATGAACCTCATTGGTTCTTGCTGAAGCTCAAACGTGATGCGTAACATGAGAATGAACCTCATTGGTTCTTGAGGTAGCTCAAACGTACTACGTAACACGAGAATGAACCTCATTGGTTCTTGAGGAAGCTCAAATATGATGTGTAACACGAGAATAATCGTCATTGGTTCTTGAGGAAGCTCAAACGTGCTGCGTAACATGAGAATGGACCTCATTGGTTCTTGAGGAAGCTCAAACGTGATTCGTAACACGAGAATGAACCTCATTGGTTCTTGCTGAAGCTCAAACGTGCTGCGTAACATGAGAATGGACCTCATTGGTTCTTGAGGAAGCTCAAACGTGATGCATAACACGAGAATGTACCTCATTGGTTCTTGAGGAAGCTCAAACGTGCTGCGTAACGAGAATGAACCTCATTGGTTCTTGCTGAAGCTCAAACGTGCTGCGTAACACGAGAATGAACCTCATTGGTTCTTGCTGAAGCTCAAACGTGCTGCGTAACATGAGAATGGACCTCATTGGTTCTTGCTGAAGCTCAAACGTGCTGCATAACACGAGAATGAACCTCATTGGTTCTTGCGGAAGCTCAAACGTGCTGCGTAACATGAGAATGGACCTCATTGGTTCTTGCTGAAGCTCAAACGTGCTGCATAACACGAGAATGAACCTCATTGGTTCTTGCGGAAGCTCAAACGTGATGCGTAACACGAGAATGAACCTCATTGGTTCTTGAGGAAGCTCAAACGTGATGCATAACACGAGAATGTACCTCATTGGTTCTTGAGGAAGCTCAAACGTGCTGCGTAACGAGAATGAACCTCATTGGTTCTTGCTGAAGCTCAAACGTGCTGCGTAACATGAGAATGGACCTCATTGGTTCTTGTAGAAGCTCAAACGTGCTGCGTAACACGAGAATGAACCTCATTGGTTCTTGCTGAAGCTCAAACGTGCTGCGTAACATGAGAATGGACCTCATTGGTTCTTGCTGAAGCTCAAACGTGCTGCATAACACGAGAATGAACCTCATTGGTTCTTGTGGAAGCTCAAACGTGCTGCGTAACGAGAATGAACCTCATTGGTTCTTGAGGAAGCTCAAACGTGCTGCGTAACAAGAGAATGAACCTCATTGGTTCTCGCACATCAAGCAAACATGCTTGAGCTTCAGTTTAACACAGCTGATGTGTGAGTTGATCAATGTTAATATGTGAATAAAACTCTAAATTCAATCTGTTCATCATATAAAGCAATTTGTGTGGATTAGTTTAGAAGCATCAAATTATCAGTTGCAGTCTATGAAGGGACAGAAATCTCTCAGATTTCATAAAAAATATCTTCATATGTGTTATAAAGATGAACGAAAATCTTTTGGAACGACATGAAGGTGAGTAAATGATAACTTTTATTTTTTGGTTAACTATACCTTTAATTACAGTCATCTTCGATTAAAGGCAGTACGACAAATGATGGTAAATGCTTCATGTAAATACTCTCTAAGTGTGAGAATGAAGAAAAATAACAAGATATTAATTTTGAAAAACACAGTGTGGAGGTTGTTTCAACAGATTCACATTTACATTTATACATTTGGCAGATGCTTTTATCCAAAGCAAGTTACACTGCATATAAGGTATACGTATTTTATGAATTCATACATTTTCTGGGTATTGAAGTCATGAACTCAGCTTTATTATCTACTGTATATTAAACAACATATCTTCAATCAACAACAAAAGAGAGGAAGAGAGAATTTGGCATATCTTCTGCAGTCTGCCATTGATTGCTGTGACTTTTCTCACTGTGAAGCAGCGTTTCTGTTTTTTCGTATAAGTGTGTGTGTGTGCGCAGCTGAGTGAGCAGATGACTGCTTGTACAGATTTGTCAGGCGTGTGTTCGACTGCTCCGTGGAGAGGCGAGGTTGAGACGGCCCTGACATGTGTGTCCGACAGTGAGCCGTTCCTGTGCTCCGCTCACACACACGACTGCCCAGCCTCCCCGATGTCATATACATTATGGAGCAGGCCACGGACAACACCTGCCGTACTACATTGTGAGAGTGTTTGTTAGAATTTCCCTGCCATTCCATTGAAAAATAGCATTTAAATTAGATTAAGCCAGGATTAGGCCAGTTAGGACATTTAAGTACCTTTTATAAATGTGCCTTATAAAGTCTTAAAATGGCCCTTGAATGTAGTGTTTTATAACGCGATGTAACACTTTAAGTCCAAATATGATGAAGATAGGCCAAGGGGTTCAAAATAGCATCACGATTTATTAAGCAAAGCATACTCAGGTGTAGCGCCTGGACCAATCAGGCACACAATTATTCATTATATTTAATGAATTACCCATAAACTCACTCTAACAAAGTTCTGTGAACCCATCCCCCTAAAACTGCAACCAACCTCCCAAATGTAGCTAAAACACACAGTCAGAACTAGGTGTCCTGTTACTACAACATTCTTTCGGATCGTAAAACTACCATGTATCTGTGACAAATAAACTCTCTTAATCCTATGTATTCTCTGTATAACCACTTGGGAAATGTATAAACATGTATCAAAGTTTCCCATCTCATGACTTTCCTTTTATAGGCTTTATTCTATGTATTCATTTTCTCTTTTGAACTATTTAATATTCCAGAGCTGCAATGTAAAGTTATCTGAAATCACACGGGTAGCATGTTTGGTATCTACAGACTCCAACTTTCGATTCCTATTTGGTAATTTATGTTATAACTCCATACCTGTGCAACACTTCAGTATTACAAGGATCTTTAATAGTTGTTGTTCAAAAACTCAGCTTGTTAATCTTTCTTGGTCATAAAAGCCCTGACAGGAGGTGTGTTGTCGCATGGAAATACAACACCTTCATTGGCTACATCAACTTTAAGAGGTTGGACTTTGACCAGAGGTTAAAAGCTAGAGAACAATGCCACTCCCTCTCTGTCCTTGCTTCTGGACCACTGAGCAGACGTCTCCTTGCTGCAGGCCTCGGCCTACAAACCAGCCATGTGTTCAGCATCCAACATAGAAAAGACTGGCAACAACTTCAGACGAAATCCTCAAGATCTCTCCTCAACCTGCCAATCCGACACTCCTCAGCCTAAAGGCATCTTACAAGTATCATACATTTTAACACTAAACAGTGATTTAGTATTGATTTGTAAGATTTACCTTTGTAAGTACCTCTGCCTTATAAAGGGTTAAAATGGCCCTTGAATGTAGTGTTTTATAATGCGATGTAACGCTTTAAGTCCAAATATGATGAAGATAGGCCAAGGGGTTCAAAATAGCATCACGATTTATTAAGCAAAGCATACTCAGGTAATCCAAAATATGAAAACTCAACTCAAACTCAGCATAGCACAAACAATACTAGAAGAAAGAACTGAGGAAACTGAGGGACTCACACAAAGATAACTAACTCAAAGTCTAGCGACCGAATTCGTGAGACCATGTCATTTGCCTGTCCTACGTTGTCTTTCTTGATTTTTTTTTTTTTGTGGGTTAAATGTTTGTTTTGTCCAGTTTAATTCTGTTTTTTAGTTGTGTTTTTGCTATCACACATTATATCACAGGGTGTTTATTTTGAAATTGACAGGATTTTGGATTTTGGACCATTTTGGACTTTTATTTTGTATTTACTGCGCGGCTTCGACGCGGCATCCATCAGAAATAGGCAAGGCGCCTATCTTTAGCGAAGCAGCGCGGCGAGCCACTTCTGGGCCACTTCTGAAATGTGCCGCGGCACGTCTGGTGTAAACCAAGCGGCAACCTCCCCCTTTCTCTCGTGAAGCCAATACGGAAGTAACTTAAACTGCGATTCATCGACTGGCCGCTAGGGACAGGCTCCAAAAGAGAGCAGAATCTCATAGAGTCCCATGTTAAATTGGCCAAGTTTATAGCAGAAAAAAACATGTTTACAAGTTGGTTCAAATTGTGGTTTTGGTCTATACTGTTATTTTTGCCCTTCATGACAACTCTGAGGGGGGTGAATTTTTTTATAACTTATCCGTTTAAATTATATTAAGCCTTAAAGTTCTGCATAATTAAGGGCGTGGTCACTTGAGTGACAGGTAGAGTGCGCTGCTGTCTGTGAGGCGTTACCTCAGCTGCCGCTGAATTTGGCATCTCAGCCGTTTTTGTGCTTTTTTTCTCGATTATTTTATACAATTATAAAATATGGCTTGCTGCATAATATTCGAGATGTGTGTCGTAGATGTGCATGCATGCGGAAGAGACAGAACACACGTTGTTGGATCGTGGCATTGGCTGAAAGTTTTGGTTGTGAGATTTACAACAATGACAATACCAGGAGGATATACAACTCTGACAGCACTGCTTGGATATTATAACTAAAACTGCTGCACTATTTTGAAAAAAAATATACTTTGGACACAGGCTCATTTGTTTGTTAGATACGATCGCTGCTCAGATTACATCCTTTCTTGAAGAACGATGACAGAGAGCAGATCATTCAGAAGAAATGTGAAATGTTTTTTTTTTTTGTTTTGCAATGGACATTTATATTTTACCCAAGTGCCAGATTGGATTCATCTCGCGATCTCTATTATAAAGGTATGAAGTCCCATTTGATGTTCCATGTTGTTATTTGCACACCCAACACAAATTACTGGTGTTGGAGCATCTATATCTTAAAAAAAACATCGTAAATTGACAGTAAACCTTTAGAACTTTCTGATGTTAAAACTTATCTTTATTAATAATTTAGATAGTATCTAGATAGATAGCTCCTTTGCTTGCTAACGTGGTCACGTCAAGCTAGGCGGGCGTGGTTTCAGCAACCAATCACATCAGCTCAAACCACCTCCCCGCCTCTTTGCCCATTTTCAGTTATACGGGAGTGACGTTCGGTGACGCGCAGCTAAGATGGCCGCGACCTCATTTTCGCTTCAAAACTGCTGTTCAGAACTGTATGGGTGACGTCACGGACGTTACGTCCATATTTTTTTACAGTCTATGGTGTAAACACAAGCATTGACTAGAGTGGCTGTGGATCAGCTCCGGTAGCCGCGTCGGGGACATTCTAAAACGCTTAACGTGAAAAAAGCTTAACGTGTACTAACCAACCAAACTCACTAAATATAATACTAATGAAGTATACTATGTGCAAAAAATCAGATGAGCCCAGAATATGATTTTAACGTGTTTAATAACACGTTAAGCCTTTTCCTCCCATAGAAAACCATTATAAGACTTAACCCACGTTAATGTACTAATGTTACGCATTAAGATCATATAGCCGTGTCGCAGCCGTAACGCACCGCAGACGCGTGCAGTGTAAACAAGGCTTAAGGAACACAGGAAACGGGTAACTAAGAGAAACAAACTAAAAGTCCATGAAAGCTCTCTTCCCTTTGTTTCCCCTCTCTGTCGCCCGCTGACCCTCCACAATAAAAGTTGTCCAGTTCAAGGTGCTTTGTTAGGAAAACTAACAAATTCACAGTAGGAACCAAGAAGCAATTTTTAGACCAATATAAGGTGTTCCAAAAAAAGAACAGTGGTTACAAACAAGTGCGCTTGTTAGTTTCCTTACCTTGTCATTTATCTGGCATCATTATGGGATGTGATCTATTTGTTCCATCAGTAACATCATTATCTGCTGGACTTTAGAGGCGGAAGTGTTTGTGTAAAACCAGGCCATCCCACCAAAGTCCAACATGCACTGAAGGAAAGCATATGTCTTCAATACAATGTGATCATTAGAAGTACCTCTGTACAGATCTGCTGCTCTTGACCTTCATCATGGAGTTAATTTAGGTTTATAAATTTGTTCGCGTGCCCTTTTGGTGGGGCAGTTTGAGTGAGGACACACCGATAATGAAGCCCTTCGTTTAGTGCTAACAAAAACCACCTCTGGTGGAAAAAACAGCGAGGATAATTTAGCCTTGTGTTACTCGGCCAAAACTCCTGAGAAACTTGGCCAAAACTCCTGAGAGGCCACGTTGCTCCCAAAGGTTCAAATAAATAAATAAGTAAATAGAGAGAGGTTTGACACCAAAGCATGCCTTTGTACCCTAGCCCTGAAAAAAGAAGGCAAAGGGTAAAAAAAATGGTATTGTTATGGTTCCCTGGCTTTTCTTCTTCAGAGCTCATGGGTCTCAGAGCGGGATGCCCAGCACGGGCTCTCTCTGCTGGGGGCAGTGCCCTAGGCCATCCCTTTTCTTCCTCTGGAGCTCAACTTGATCTTTGAACAGGGACATGAAAACACTGCGCTGACCAGGTTTAGAATCACGTAGACAGGCTTTTGACTACCAACATAAGGTCTGGCCCACATTGCAGCTTATTTGCACTATAAGTCTTTTATGCTTTCCTCTTCTCTAGAATACTTCCTAATCAGGTTGTCTAATAAACCTGGCATTGCATATTATGAATATCGTTGGCTCTTTGACAATTGTTGCCTCTTGTGTAAGTCGCTATGGGGAAAAAAAAGAGTCTGGTTAATGCATAAATCCAAACAGGAAGAGGCTGTGAGATCGACATGTGAAGTAAATACACAGCTTATTTTTTTATGCAAACTAGGAGTATATCAGTGTGCTTAATAATATTTAATGTGTTTGCTATTAAGTGTCTCATACACACTTCTTCCATGGAAATAGTGCCATGGTATCAGCAAACCGCTCTCAGAGTTGGTGTGCATCTCCACTGATCTACATTACCTGCCTACAGATAAACTACCATCTTTTTACAGCACATATTTTAACACCCAGGTATTTTTTCTAAGATTGGTCAGTGCAAGTTGCTTTCGGTTGAAACATCTCAAACATGCATTTTAGTCTAGGACTAGCTTAAGCCTTGTCTGTGAAACCTGGGATGAATGTTTTAGTTTATATGACTGTGACAATGCAGTAATGTGGCTGAGATTAAAAAATGAATGACCTATTTGACAATTTTTTAGGTTTGTATAGGGATAGAAGTGATTCTGTGCTCTAGATCGTGGTTCAGATTTTTGTTGTAAGGACAAAACACACACACATACACCCATACCCACCTGTGAACTCGTCATCTCTAACATTGTCAATGTCTGCTAGGGTCAGGGCCGGATTAACATAAGGGCTAGGTGGGGCTGAAGCCCCAGGGCCCGCGGGTAGAGGGGGCCCGTGATTGGCTGGAGGAAATGAGATTGACAAGTCATAGGTGTTTGATTTGTGTCTAATAAAATAACAAGAAAAAATGATTGGAAAATGTGCCTGACTGATAAATCATCGTCCAATCAAAATCACTTTACAATTCGTGCCATGACATCGGGAAACGCCTCTTTGCGTTATGCTATCTCATGTAGACTAGAAATTTGGCCTTTATTGCTTTTTCAGCCTCGCTGGTGTTCAAATGATTAAAAAAGTGGTGCGCAAAAAAGGAAAAATAAGCTTGAAAGGGAGAAAAAGGGATGCTAATCTTACAGCAAAAATACCAAAACTAACTTCTTCGGTTCACATAAAACATCCGAGCCAGTGGAAGACCCCGCGCGCAGCGGCAGCTCACAATTATCTTCACCCACCGACACCGTCGCCGATCTGTGTGCTTTAGACGTTGAAAAAGGTGAGATAGCAGCTGCAGCAAGTTATTATTCTTATAACGAGTTAAGCCCTATTCGGATAGTAATTGTTTCTCATGAAAACGTAAGGTGTTTTCAACATTTACAGTTTACGAGTCGATTGATTTTATTGCCGTTTGAATTCACAATGTCAGTGTTTTTCTCCCATCATCATCATCACCCGTGTAAAAAGCCTGAATTAACTTTCCTACTGTTTTTTTGACGAACACCAATGTCGAGTGACTTGTCTCCACTATCTGCCTTTGAAGCACATTCTATCAGTTGCAGTTCTGGTGCCTCCATCCGTACAACTCGACCTCGACACATTCACATCACACGTTAACACAGCGGTAGAGTTACTCACGGGACACTGCACAAAAGTTCTTTATTTGCATGTGCTTTAAAGCCCTGCCAGTTAAACATGTCATTCGTGTGCTGTTCTATGCGCTTTTTCTGACCCCATACACCCGAAGCGTGCACACAAACTTAAGCCTGTCAAACAGCACCTGACTACTGGACTAATTTCGCGTCAAGGTTTACATAAACACAGTTGGTTATGTCTGAAGTGAGTTGAGAAAATTGTCCCTTGTCCCTAAAGGGATAGTTCACCCCAAAAATTAAAATCCTGTCATCATACTCACTTTCAAGTTGTTTTAAACCTGAATGAGTTTCTTTCTTCTGTTGAACACAAAATAAACTATTTTGAAGAATGTGGGTAACCAAACAGTTGCTGGTCCCCATTCATTTCCATAGTAGGAAAAAAATATATATAATGTGGAAATCACTGGGGACCATCAACTGTTTGGTTACCCACATTCTTCAAAATAGTTTATTTTGTGTTAATAAGAAGAAAGAATTATTGTGTCAGCAATATATGCAATACAATTTCAAAATATGTTAAATATTTTATGTTAAATATATTTTAAAATATGTAAAATAGCATGGAATATTTAGTGTGCTTGTGCTTATATAAAATGATTTGATAAAATGAAATTTGTAAAAATATAAAAATAATAACAATAAAAAACAAATTCTTGTGGTACAAGACACTGTGGCTTGGCAATCATATGAAAGGGGGCCCTTGGTGTTGCTATAGCCCCAGGGCCCAATGTGTTCTTAATCCGGGCCTGGCTAGGGTGCACAGAATTGATTTTGTGTTTCAGGTTTGCTGAAATTGATTTTCTCAGTTTCATAGATCATTCTCACCACCAACATTTTGGCATGAGTGTCTATTGAATGAGGATGGTCAGGTGAAACTGAAGAGGGCAAAGAGATAAATGTTTTTCTGCTATCTTTAAAGCTGTTGTAAGTTATTTGTATATCAAGAAAATGTTGATTAAAATGATTTATAGGTCAGATAATTGTTGTTTTGCAGACTTTAGTATCTTGAGAGTATTGAGATCTTGAGGAGACACAGGAGAAACTTCTGAGAAACAGAGGACAAGTCTCCATTTGCACTCCATTTAATCTCATTGTTGTGTGCAGGTAGGAGATGCAATTGAGATTTTAAAGAGATCCAATTCATTCATTCAATCATTCATTCTGTAACACTAGATTAGGGAACACTATTCGCTATTAAACAATTGTTTATTAGCATGCATATTACTAGTATATTTGATTACTTATTAGTACTTATAAACCCGGCACTCAATCTAAAGTGTATCATTCATTAATTTATTCATGTAGGATAGCACTCAGTCTAATGTGTTACCATTAATTAATTAATTAATTAATTAATTAATTAATTAATTAATTAATTAATTAATTAACTCACTCACTCACTCACTCACTCACTCACTCACTCACTCACTCACTCACTCACTCACTAATTCAGGTAGAATAGCACTCAATCTAAAGTGTTACTATTCATTCATTCATTCACTCAATTATTAATTCAGGTAGAATAGCACTCAATCTAAAGTGTTACTATTCATTCATTCATTCATTCACTCAATCATTAATTCAGGTAGAATAGCACTCAATCTAAAGTGTTACTATTCATTCATTCATTCACTCAATTATTAATTCAGGTAGAATAGCACTCAGTCTAAAGTGTTACCATTAATTAATGAATTGATTAATTGAGGTATAATAGCTCTCAATCTAAAGCATTACCATTCATTCAGTCATTCACTCAATCATTAATTCAGGTAGAATATCACTCAATCTAAAGTGTTACCGTTCGTTCGTTCATTCGTTTATTCATTCATTCATTCAGGTAGAATAGCACTCAGTCTAAAGTGTTACCATTAATTAATGAATTAATGAATTGATTAATTTAGGTATTAATAGCTCTCAATCTAAAGCATTACCATTCATTCATTCATTCACTCAATCATTAATTCAGGTAGAATAGCACTCAATCTAAAGTGTTACCGTTTGTTCGTTTATTCGTTTATTCATTCATTCATTCATTCATTCATTCATTCATTCATTCAGGTAGAATAGCACTCAATCTAAAGTGTTACCATTCATTCATTCATTAATTAATTAATTCATTCATTCATTCAGGTAGAATAGCACTCAATCTAATGTGTTACCATTCATTCATTAATTCATTCATTCATTCATTCAGGTAGAATAGCACTCAATCTAATGTGTTACCATTCATTCATTAATTCATTCATTCATTCATTCACTCACTCACTCACTCACTCACTCACTAATTCAGGTAGAATAGCACTCAATCTAAAGTGTTACTATTCATTCATTCATTCACTCAATCATTAATTCAGGTAGAATATCACTCAATCTAAAGTGTTACCGTTCGTTCGTTTATTCGTTCATTCATTCATTCATTCATTCATTCATTCATTCATTCATTCATTCATTCATTCAGGTAGAATAGCACTCAATCTAAAGTGTTACCATTCATTCATTCATTAATTAATTAATTCATTCATTCATTCAGGTAGAATAGCACTCAATCTAATGTTACCATTCATTAATTAGTTAATTCATTCATTCAGGTAGAACAGCACTCAATCTAATGTGTTACCATTCATTCATTCATTCATTCATTCATTCACTCACTCACTCACTAATTCAGGTAGAATAGCACTCAATCTAAAGTGTTACTATTCATTCATTCATTCACTCAATCATTAATTCAGGTAGAATATCACTCAATCTAAAGTGTTACCGTTCGTTCGTTTATTCATTCATTCATTCATTCAGGTAGAATAGCACTCAATCTAAAGTTTTACAGTTCGTTCGTTCATTCATTCATTCATTCATTCTTTCAGGTATAATAGCTTTTAATCTAAAGCGTTACCATTCATTCATTCATTCATTCATTCACTCAATCATTAATTCAGGTAGAATAGCACTCAATCTAAAGTTTTACAGTTCGTTCGTTCATTCATTCATTCATTCATTCATTCATTCTTTCAGGTATAATAGCTTTTAATCTAAAGCGTTACCATTCATTCATTCATTCATTCACTCAATCAATCATTAATTCAGGTAGAATAGCACTCAATCTAAAGTGTTACCGTTCGTTCGTTAATTCGTTTATTCATTCATTCATTCAGGTAGAATAGCACTCAGTCTAAAGTGTTACCATTAATTAATGAATTGATTAATTGAGGTATTAATAGCTCTCAATCTAAAGCATTACCATTCATTCAGTCATTCACTCAATCATTAATTCAGGTAGAATAGCACTCAATCTAAAGTGTTACCGTTCGTTCGTTCATTCGTTTATTCATTCATTCATTCATTCATTCATTCATTCATTCATTCATTCATTCATTCAGGTAGAATAGCACTCAGTCTAAAGTGTTACCATTAATTAATGAATTAATGAATTGATTAATTGAGGTATTAATAGCTCTCAATCTAAAGCATTACCATTCATTCATTAATTCACTCAATCATTAATTCAGGTAGAATATCACTCAATCTAAAGTGTTACCGTTCGTTCGTTTATTCGTTTATTCATTCATTCATTCATTCATTCAGGTAGAATAGCACTCAATCTAAAGTGTTACCATTCATTCATTAATTAATTAATTCATTCATTCATTCAGGTAGAATAGCACTCAATCTAATGTGTTACCATTCATTCATTAATTCATTCATTCATTCACTCACTCACTCACTCACTCACTCACTCACTAATTCAGGTAGAATAGCACTCAATCTAAAGTGTTACTATTCATTCATTATTTCACTCAATCATTAATTCAGGTAGAATAGCACTCAATCTAAAGTGTTACCATTCGTTCGTTTATTCATTCATTCATTCATTCATTCAGGTAGAATAGCACTCAGTCTAAAGTGTTACCGTTAATTAATTAATTAATTAATTCAGGTATAATAGCTCTTAATCTAAAGCGTTACCATTCATTCATTCATTCATTCATTCACTCAATCATTAATTCAGGTAGAATAGCACTCAATCTAAAGTGTTACAGTTCGTTCGTTCATTCATTCATTCATTCATTCATTCATTCATTCTTTCAGGTATAATAGCTTTTAATCTAAAGCGTTACCATTCATTCATTCACTCAATCATTAATTCAGGTAGAATAGCACTCAATCTAAAGTGTTACCGTTCGTTCGTTCATTCGTTTATTCATTCATTCATTCATTCAGGTAGAATAGCACTCAGTCTAATGTGTTACCATTAATTAATGAATTGATTAATTGAGGTATAATAGCTCTCAATCTAAAGCATTACCATTCATTCATTCATTCACTCAATCATTAATTCAGGTAGAATATCACTCAATCTAAAGTGTTACCGTTCGTTCGTTCATTCGTTTATTCATTCATTCATTCAGGTAGAATAGCACTCAGTCTAAAGTGTTACCATTAATTAATGAATTAATGAATTGATTAATTGAGGTATTAATAGCTCTCAATCTAAAGCATTACCATTCATTCATTCATTCACTCAATCATTAATTAAGGTAGAATATCACTCAATCTAAAGTGTTACCGTTCGTTCGTTTATTCGTTTATTCATTCATTCATTCATTCATTCATTCATTCATTCAGGTAGAATAGCACTCAATCTAAAGTGTTACCATTAATTAATTAATTCATTCAGGTATAATAGCTCTTAATCTAAAGCGTTACCATTCATTCATTCATTCATTCACTCACTCAATCATTAATTCAGGTAGAATAGCACTCAATCTAAAGTGTTACAGTTCGTTCATTCATTCATTCATTCATTCATTCTTTCAGGTATAATAGCTTTTAATCTAAAGCGTTACCATTCATTCATTCATTCATTCATTCACTCAATCATTAATTCAGGTAGAATAGCACTCAATCTAAAGTGTTACCGTTTGTTCGTTTATTCATTAATTCAATAGCACTTAATCTAAAGGGTTAGCATTCATTCATTAATTTATTCATTTATTCAGGTAGAATAGCCCTCAAACTAAAGCATTACAATTAATTTATTTATTCAGGTTAATTAATTAATTCAGGTAGAATAGCACTCACTCTAAAGGGTTACCATTCATTCATTCATTCATTCATTCATTCATTCATTCATTCATTCATTCATTCATTCATTCATTCATTCATTCATTCATTCAGGTAGAATAGCCCTCAATATAAAGCATTAATTAATTAAGGTAGAATAGCACTCAATTTAAAGCATTACCATTAATGAATGAATGAATTCATTCATTAATTCATTCATTCATTCATTCATTCAGATAGAATAGCACACATAAAATATTGGTATAGTATATAGGTTTTCCACCGAGAGCCAGTATTTATTTAAATGCTGGAAACAGATTAAAAACTTGTTTATTGATGTTTTATAAAGATATATGTATAAAATGTGTTAGAACTTTTTTTTTTTACTTTTTTTTTTTTTTTTTATTAAAAGTACTAAAACTTCTTCAATGGAACTGAACAAAAAGTAGAAGGGCTTATAATCTCCCATCCATTTCCGTACAATTATTATTTCTAAAATAATTCCACATGAATATGTCCTGGATGTAAATAATCTTCTCATTGTTTGCAGATTCATTCCCAGCATGAGCGCTGATATTTCAACCGGTCTGTCCGCCGGGACGGTTCCAATACGGGCAGCAAGCGCGCATCCGGAGGTGAAGGCTGAAGTCTGAGCGCTGGAAATGTCACAGTGTGTAAAGCTCAGCTTCCTGTAGACCTGTCGTTCTTCCTGTCTTTCTCGCACACACGCAGACATGATGGGCAGCAGACGGGGAGCTATTGATTTGACAAGTTATTAAAGAGGAACAGAGCAGGCAGACGCATCAAGGGCCTGACACTGACATACTCTCCTCCTCTCGCTCTCGCTTTCTTTTTTCCTTCCTGCATCCCGTCTCCTTTCACTCTTTGACATTCTTCTGCGAAACGCTCTCATGGTACAATGTTCATTCGTATGCGTCTCTCAAACGCGTGTCTGTCTCTCTACACGGAAACACGGACAGTTTTGCTTGTATTTTTGAATGTCACCTTTCCACCCGCAGCCTGAATGCTCTTTCTCCAAAATCTCGGCGTCCTCGTGTGACACAGAGGGTGACAGTCGCTGATAGTCCATATGGAAATGGCTTTCAAAGTATAAGAAAAGACAAACTAACCAAGAAGCCCCTGACACGGCCTCACGTGTGGCTACATGACAGCATGTCAGTTACATGAGCCGCGTAACGTGCACACGTTCACACCATTGATGATTGATGCTGACCTTTGCTCACATCTCCTGTGTGTGAGTGTGTGTGCTGGGTTGTACTGTTGTAATGTGTTATCAGAGGAAAAGGTCAGCGCTGAGTTACTGAGAGATCGCCCATCTGTCGCTCTTTCTTTTCCTCCTCTGTCTCTCACCATGGGACTGTATCAGAGTTTACAATCTGTGCCCATACTGGCACCGCTGCTCTCGCTGACTTGCTCTGTCATTGCTCAGGAGATCTCATTTATGTTTGAAGTATCAACTTTGTCTCAGATGTTTCTCCTAGCATTCCAGATTAAAAAAAAGAAGCTCTATATAAAGACAGTATAAAACTAATTGTATTTAAATTTACAGGTCACCTACGTACGTCAAAGTCAATCACTCTTTAAAGATGGCGTGGTATGTTTGGACAGAATATGAGTTCTTTATTAAACTCATAAAAGACAAAAATACTAGATTCTTAACAACAAAGAAATGCCACTATTTATCACGACCTCGAAGCAGATATGAGTTTGAAATATCCAGAAAGACCTCATACATGGCTGATCCCAATTATAAGGGGCTTTCCTTGCCCTTAATGCTTGGATAACACACCTACGTCTCCTTCGATTAAAAATAATGGCTAGTGGCTGCAATATACATCTGTTGCCATGATTTTTTAAATGACTTATCGCAGGTTTTAGTCACATAACATTGGCTAATGGAAACACAGTCATTTCGCAATAGTTTTTTTTATCGACATTTAGAAAATATCACAAAAGATTGCTCAAATCTGTAATGGAAACCCGGCTGAGTCTTCAGTATTGCTCTCTGTTTAATTGCTGTGTGCAGGTTGAAGTAAAAGAGATCTCATTTGTGGGTCTGTGTGGTAAATGAGGGTGGTTATAGATTCTCTCTGAAAGCATCCATGTTGTTTTTGACATTATCAGTCCCTGTGGACCAAAAATAAAGTTTAAAGGGGACCTATTATGCCCCTTTTACAAGATGTAATATACAGTAAGTCTCTGTTGTCCCCAGAATGTGTTTGTGAAGTTTCAGCTCAAAATCCCCCACAGTTAATTTATTATAGCTTGTCAAATTTGCCTCTATTTGGGTGTGAGCAAAAACACGCCGTTTTTGTGTGTCCCTTTAAATGCAAATGAGCTGCTGCTCCCGCCCCCTTTCCAGAAGAGGGCGGAGCTTTAACAGCTCAACAACAACAAAGCTGGAGAATCTCACGCAGCCAAAATGAGGATTGTCAGTAACTGTGTTCAGCCTTACATTGTTCATTGAGTCGACACTGATGGAGAGACTCAGGAAGAAGTTACAACTTCTTGAAACTGGACGTTTCTGAATGGTTAGTGGATAAATTTATGTAGTTGATTCGACTAGCATGTGCCATCATGTTTATTTTTTGTGCAAATCCAGCGTTGAATTGACCCTCGTTTGTGAAGCAGTCCGGCGTAAAATGACGGCATGTCAACAACACTCTACTACAACAACTCTTCCTCTTCTCTAAAGCAGCCCAACATGGACTCACCCCCTTTGTTTCTTGTTACCGGGGGCGGGGTTTATGTAAATTTTAGGGTAAGTGATGTCACTAACTCGGGAAGAAGCTAGTTGTAGTCCTTAAACAGAATTTTTTAAAAGAAAATATCTCCCTTTGCATTGAACTTTGAGCGTTGTAACTTTGCAGATGTTGTTTATGATCAAACAGCAAAATTACACACTAACTAAAGTTAAAAAAGTGAAATCATAATCAACCACCCCTTTAAAAAAACAGCATAAAATGATCATCACTTTGAGTACTGAGGTTTGTCACTGCATTAACTCAAGAATGCACATACAGACCCTGCATGTTTGCAACCTATTGGCCAAACATTGAGAGTGGCATTTTGCCACACAAATCTTTGCTTTAACTTCCATGTTTGACCAATGCTGTCTATTTAGGCTCATTTCATTGGTTTTGGAACATTCAGTCTGGACATAATCACACAAGCGGATGTAACGGCAATCCTCCTGTCAGTCAAACTGTGCCCCAGGCCGGTCATTGACACTGTGGGTTCAGTGATGGCGTCTGGCGCTGACACCGTTAGTCATGGCGTTAATTCTCTGCTGTAAAGCGGTGATGAGACCACAGGGCCAGTTCGCCACTGCCTGCCCGCCTCTCTGGAGCTAATATCCACTGACATGCAAACACTCTACATCCACAACAGTGAGAAAGAGGCCAGCTGTGCATTTAAATATGCAATGACCTAGATTAGCATTGCCCCGCCCCCTTTTTTATTGCCTATCAGTGCTCATTAGATCAGGGCTGTTAGAGACACTGTGCTATAAAACACACGCTCACAATACAGTGATGAGCCACGAGAGACTGTGTTTTACAGTGAATTTACCACAGTTGAGGGGTGGTGTTAGGCTGTTTTTAATTTAAGCAAAGACACCAGTAATTAATACATAATTAAAAATAATCTTAAGTTTAATATTATAGTTTATGACTGGAACTCAAAATCTGAGAATTTTTAAACACATTATTAATAAACTAAAGCACTGTACGATTTTGGCTGTCTGAGACTAGATTAAATTCTGGCAGTGTCAGAACTTTTGAGACACAGTCCCACAGTCCTGCCTACGACAGCCGATGTCATGAGAAATCGATTCCCCCCCAGGAATCGGATCTTCTTTAGGACCCAGGCGTAAAAATTCTACCCATTAAAATTCTGTTGAACCAATGCGATCACTCAGGGTCCTAAAGGAGACATGATTCCTGGGGGGGGGACTTGATTTCATAACACACCATCAGAACAAAAACCAAAAGAAGTGCAGAACCTGATGACGTAATTAGTGAGACAACAACAAACCATCACTTGCTCCACACACACACACACACACACACACACACACACACACACACACACACACACACACACACACACACACACACACACACACACACACACACTTTTTAAGAAAAGCCATGATCAAAATTAACACTAGAGATTGTTTTTGTTGATTTAAAACTCCAAATGATTCTTCTTGTGATGATGATTCTTCTTCTTCCGTTTTAATGTATAGTATAATATAAGTTAAGATATTCATACTGACTGGATAATTACTGGGTAGCTACTTGGATGATTTGATGACGACTTGGATGCCAGGTTATATTATTAGGGCCTGAGCACCAGTGGTGTGAAGACCCTATTGTAATTGCTCGGTCAATTATTATTCTTCTCAGAAATGAATCACATTTTTGAGGGCCTAAACATGCTCAAAAACTCATGAAACTTTGCACACGCGTCAGAAGTGGGGAAAATGTACATCTGATATGGGTTTCAGAATTAGATTTGGCAAAATGGCTCTTTAGCACCACCTACAAAATTTCAAATAAGCGCCCTTTGCACTACGTTTCACGTACAGGTATGAAATTCGGTAGACAGATGTAACAGCCCAATACCTAAAAAAAAGTCCCTGGGTGCAAAAATCTGAAAACCCAACAGGAAGTGAGATATTTTTAATTTTTTCTGCAAACGTTTTGCAGTTTTTGCGATTTCCAGACGTTGAACTCCTCCTAGAGATTTTATCAGATATACATCATATTTGGTCAGCCTAATCTAAAGGCCTTTGTGACATTAAGTTTCGAAGATCTAGAGTTTTCGTTGAAGGGCGTGTCTGTGGCAGCCTGACAAAATTCGATGTTTTGCCATGAAACAAGAAGTTGTTGTAACTCAGGCATACAATGTCAGATCTGCTCCAAACTTCACATGTGTGATAAGAGTCCAAGCCTGAAGACATCTACATGGCAATCTTCATAGTCAAAGTACCACCGGTTGGCAGCAGGAAGTGTGGCATGTTGAAATGACTTTATTTTTCCCTGTGTGACTTTTTCCAGTGCAGAGATGACATACTTCCATACTTCCAGTCAAACGCCTGTCATTGATCATTGAGATGAACGGGAATGCTACCAGACAGCTCTTTCCAGGTACTATAGACCTCCTGTTTTTGCTCACATAGCCAGACCTTTGACTAAATGTCATAAAATCTGATCTGCACTGCACTGTATTCAAACTAATAACTGCCTACTTAGACAGGAAAAGCCACAGTTTGTTTTCAGTTTAATAACGGTTTTCACAATAGATTTTGTTTCAAAGCAGCGCACATAAAAGGCATGTTTCGATGTTAGGAAGTATTCTGTCAAAGTAATGTTCATATGTCAGTAATAATACATGTTCGTAAACATCATGTACTCAGTTATGCAGGCATTATGAACACATTAGGCAATTACAACTTGTGATCATAATGATTACAATATAAGGATAATATTTGACTTTTGTAGTATCTTTTGCTGCACATCAGAATTATATTCTTTGGTTTTACTCATTGTGATGAATGATTAAGGGAATTTGGCCTTTGTGTTTCCTCATGGTTATACTCCTGTGGAACAGGAAGTCATGGCTGGACAATTTCATGTTCATGATCACCCTGGCGTGCTAAATATAAATGGGAATATACTTCAGAGATATTTTACTCATAAAAAATTCCAGGGGTGACAATAATTGTGGCCAACGTGTTTTGGAGAAAAACATTTATTTCATAATGTTCACTTTCAATTCTTTTCTTTCAATGAAAGGTTAGATTTTTGCTAATTTTATGAATTAAAAATAAACAAAATTAATCAATGCAGATTTATTTTTATAGTCATCTTTGATCATATTTACCAAGGGTGCCAATAATTCTGACCACAATTTGTAGTAACTATAACTAATTACTTTTTTGAAGTAACATGCCCAACACTGGATAAGAGAAAGTATATTTACACACACTGCAACTCTGTTTATCCACATACTACCTACAAATGATTTGTCTCTCTGAAAACACAGTGACGAATGCAGGAGGAGAGATCATCCCTACAACAGACCGATTGAACTAATTGCTCACTTACCAAAGTGTAATTAATGCTTCGCAAATTGCCACACAGTTTAAAATGAGTGATAGCAGAATGATCCGTGGCTTTATTGCTTCAACCACCCGTCTATACTACAGTAATTGCCCTCTTGGCTTTGTAAATGAAGGAGATGATTAAGTTAATTCCCTGAGCTGCATTGGCACATTACCAGTGAATACATTTACAGGGCCCGCTTTGGCTGAGAGCCTTAATTTGCTAAATTGAGGGGTTGATTCAAAAGGTTGAAATGATTTTCGGAGTAGCTCAGGGCCGCCTGTTTTCATTTGCACCTCTATCGACTGTCCAACTACAATAAACAAGACACTGTTACATAACAGGAGTGACGCTATTCTGATACACACAGAAGCTCTCCCAACGGAAATCGCATGTAAACAGAAAGACGCTGCTAGGAATACTCATGGTAATGTGGTAGATTGAAGGTAAATGCTTTCTGATGATCCGCCGCTTGAGGAATGATAAACAGCCGGAGCTTAATTTGAACAAGCTCTCTGCGTATGTAGGAGCTTGTCAAATCAGCAAACGCTTTCTGGTGTGTGGCGTAACCGCCTTCTTTCTCGCTCTCTCCGTCTCTCTCTTGTGTATCCGGGATGTTTTGAAAGAATAAGCAAAATGGAGCCTGTGTGAACAAAGACTCATTCGCATAGCAACAAATCTGATGACGGTGCAAGCTTGTCTTTTGCCGACAAAGGTTCTGATACTTTTTTTTGATGATCCAGTGAAAAATGGGCCGCGGTGACAGCATCCGTCCCCGCGGCGAATCCCCACACGTGCTTCAGCTCATGCCGTTAATACACGTCATCCATATTTGCAGTAAATTCATATGATTCAATTGCAAATGCTGATAACCTTTTTGTGTGAAGATGGCTGATTGTATTGCAATCATGCATTTGCAAGAATGCAAAATACTTTCGTTTATTCACCCTCATGTCCTTCAAAACCTGTATTCTTCTGTGAAACACCAGATATTTTGAAGCACATTGGTAACCAAACACCCTTTTAAAAATGCTGGGTTAAAACAACCCAAGTTGAGTTGAAAATGTACAAACCTAGTGACTGAGTTGATGTAACCCAGACATTGGGTTAAATGTTTGCCCATGGGCAGTTTTATTTAACCCAAATATTGTTTAAAAATGACTATATGGCTGGATTAAAATATAGGCTGGAAATGAAAAATCAGACCCATAATTACTAGAGTCAACAATAATAATCAAAAGGTGAACATTTATTATTTAGCAATTTAATAAATGTTTATAGTTTATTCATTAAATTAAATAAATGTTAATTTATTAAACATTACTAAATGTTAATTTCCAACATATTTTGGGTTCATTTTAAATGAGCAATACAGTCATTTTTAAACAATAGTTAAGTTAAATAAAACTACCCAGCAGGATGGGAGCGAAAATTTAACCCAGCCGCTTGTTTGAAACAACCCATTCGCTGGGTTAAAACAACTCAATATCTTGTTAGGTTAAAACAACCCAATCGCTCACTGGGTTAAAACATCTCAATATCTCGTTGGGTTAAAACAACCCATTCGCTGGGTTAAAACAACCCAATCACTCACTGGGTTAAAACAACTCAATATCTTGTTGGGTTAAAACAACCCAATCGCTCACTGGGTTAAAACATTTCAATATCTCGTTGGGTTAAAACAACCCATTTGCTGGGTTAAAACAACCCATTCGCTGGGTTAAAACAACTCAATATCTTGTTGGGTTAAAACAACCCAATCGCTCACTGGGTTAAAACATCTCAATATCTCGTTGGGTTAAAACAACCCATTCGCTGGGTTAAAACAACCCAATCGCTCACTGGGTTAAAACATCTCAATATCTTGTTGGGTTAAAACAACCCATTCGCTGGGTTAAAACAACTCAATATCTTGTTAGGTTAAAACAACCCAATCGCTCACTGGGTTAAAACATCTCAATATCTCGTTGGGTTAAAACAACCCATTCGCTGGGTTAAAACAACCCAATCACTCACTGGGTTAAAACAACTCAATATCTTGTTGGGTTAAAACAACGCATTCGCTGGGTTAAAACAACTCAATATCTTGTTGGGTTAAAACAACCCAATCGCTCAATGGGTTAAAACATTTCAATATCACGTTGGGTTAAAACAACCCATTTGCTGGGTTAAAACAACCCATTTGCTGGGTTAAAACAACTCAATATCTTGTTGGGTTAAAACAACCCATTCGCTGGGTTAAAACAACTCAATATCTTGTTGGGTTAAAACAACCCAATCGCTCACTGGGTTAAAACATTTCAATATCTCGTTGGGTTAAAACAACCCATTTGCTGGGTTAAAACAACCCATTCGCTGGGTTAAAACAACTCAATATCTTGTTGGGTTAAAAAAACCCATTCGCTGGGTTAAAACAACCCAATCGCTCACTGGGTTAAAACATCTCAATATCTCGTTGGGTTAAAACAACCCATTCGCTGGGTTAAAACAACCCAATCGCTCACTGGGTTAAAACATCTCAATATCTTGTTGGGTTAAAACAACCCATTCGCTGGGTTAAAACAACCCAATCGCTCACTGGGTTAAAACATCTCAATATCTTGTTGGGTTAAAATAACCCATTCGCTGGGTTAAAACAACCCAATCGCTCACTGGGTTAAAACATCTCAATATCTTGTTGGGTTAAAATAACCCATTCGCTGGGTTAAAACAACCCAATCGCTCACTGGGTTAAAACAACTCAATATCTCATTGGGTTAAAACAACCCATTTGCTGGGTTAAAACAACCTTATCGCTCGCTAGGTTAAAACAACCCAATCATTCGCTGGGTTAAAACAACCCAATCGCTCGCTAGGTTAAAACAACCCAATCATTCGCTGGGTTAAAACAACCCAATCATTCGCTGGGTTAAAACAACCCAATCGCTCGCTAGGTTAAAACAACCCAATCGTTTGCTGGGTTAAAACAACTCAATATCTCGCTGGGTTAAAACAACCCAATCGCTCACTGGGTTAAAACAACCCATTTGCTGAGTTAAAACAACCCAATCGCTCTCTGGGTTAAAACAACTCAGTATATCGCTGTGTTAAAACAACTCAATATCTTGCTGGGTTAAAACAACCCAATCGCTCGTTGGGTTAAAACAACTCAATATCTTGCTGGGTTAAAACAACCCAATCGCTCGTTGGGTTAAAACAACCCAATTGCTCATTGGGTTAAAACAACCCATTTGCTGGGTTAAAATCAACCCAATTGCTTGGTTAAAACAACCCATTTGCTGGGTTAAAGCAACGCAATCACTGGGTATGTCCATTTTCAACCCAGCATTTTTTAGAGTGTACTTGACTTTTATTATATTGACAAAAAACAAACACTGAGACATTTCTCAAAATATCTTCTTTTGAGTTCTACAGAATAAAGAAAGTCATACAGGTTTTCCAATGACTTCAAGGTGAGTAAATTACTTTTTTTTTTTTTTTTTTGGATGAAATTCCCCTTTAATAGCTGTTTTTGTTTAAGCGGTTGGTTTATTCATTCGTCTCTTAACCTCAGAGGAGTGTAATTTCTTACCATGATTATTACTGTGTCTCCATTCATTACTAATTCTGTGACTACCCAGAGCCTGAACCACGTAAACACCCAATTAAAGTCTCGCTGTTCCTCCGTTCCTTTTGTTTAAGTGTACATGTGATTAAAGCCTTGTGTGCTCTGCTTCTAAAGCAGCATCATCTTAATATGCTGAGCAAACACATACGCTGTCCTGCGCTATTGTTCGTATTGTTGTGCATGCAGCAATTTTTTTATTGTACACACTAACAGCAGAGACTTTGCTGCAGTTTACACAGTCTGAGTACACAATGGAAGTGATTCAACAGTGGGGGAGCGTTTACTGTAGCATGTTTGCAACATGAATCCAGTGTGGGCAAAAACTCATTTTGTGTTTACCTTCAGTGAGAAGTCAACATGAAATCAAAATGGACTATTAACTTAATTCATAATTCATGTTCCTGGTCTCCTTGTGAAGGATTCATCAGTGCATGTCATTCTAAAGAAGTATAATCTTTCGTTAAAGTATAATAGTTAATATAATACGGAAATCTAGTCTATACTGCAGGTTTATTTGACACATCCTCTCACAGGACAATTCATTTCATATATACACTACTGGACAAAAAATTTAGGTTGGTAAGAATTAAAAAAAAAAAAAAATGAAAGTCTTCAAAACATTTATATTGTGAAATATTATTGCCATTTAAAATAAGTTTTATATAAGTAAGTTATAAGTTATATAATATTTTTATTTAAAATAAGTGAATATATTGTAAAATGTAATTTATTCCTGTGATCAAATCTGAATTTTCAGCATCATTACTCCAGTCTTCAGTGTCACATGATCCTTCAGAAATCATTCTAATATGATGATTTGCTGCTCAAGAAACATTTCTGATTATTATCAATATTAAAAACAGCTTCATATTTTTGTTTTTCAGGATACTTTGATGAATAGAAAGTTCAAAAGAACAGCATTTATTTGAAATAGAAATATTTTGTTACATTATAAATGTCTTTACTGTTGCTTTTGGTGAATTTAATGCATCCTTGATAGATAAAAGTATTAATTTCTGTCAAAAAAGGAGAACCCTAATCTTTTGAACTGTAGTGTATGAACATTTCATTGACAATTACACAACTACAAGTTAAAGTCCTCAAAGTCCTATACTGTCAATTTTGATCATCTTGCTGAATTTTTTAAAAAATGTCTTTAAAAATCTTACTGACTCCAAAATTTGGAAATGTGTATAGTTTTACGTTTAATATTTTTAGGAATTTCCTTGTTGTATCTAAAAGAAAATGATGTGTTTACAGTACTGTATACCATGAACTTTAAACTGAATTTCTATTAGTTTATTCAATGTTTGTTAAAAAGAAAAATATGTACAGTACCATATTATTATATTTGGATACTTTGTTGTGATACTTACATTGCAAGGTCATATCATTATTGTTGTACTCTTACATTTTAATGGTACTATAAACATTTTAATGTTATGCATTTTAAAGCATCATGACTTTCTTTGGTTGAAGTAAAATAATCTTGTTTTTTGGTTAACACAAATTTTCTTGGTCACACTTTAGTTTAGGATCCAGTTCTCACTATTAACTAATGGATAACTATGACTTTTGCCTTAATAAACTCCTAATAACTGTTTATTAATAGTAATAGTAGTAAGGTAGTTGTTAAGTTTAGGTATTGGGCAGGATTATGGGATGTATATTATGGTCATGCAGAATATGGCATTAATATGTGCTTTATAAGTTCTAAGACAATATCCTAGTAATATGCATGCTAATAAGCAAAGCAACTAGTTAATAGCGAGAATTGGACCCTAAACTAAAATGTTACCCTTTTCTTTTTTAGCTTAGTACTGTGGTGCGTCATTTACAAATGCATCACATTATGGATGTAAAATGTTGACATAATGTTTGATTTCAGAGCAGAACCGGAGCCTCGGTAGGTGAAAACCTCCTCTACGGTACATCACGATGCTGTGTGTGAAGGTCTGTAGAGTTTGTTCTAACATGCCACTTAGTCTTGTCAGTTATTTGGGACAGATATCCAGTGTGTGTGTGTGTGTGTGTGTGTGTGTGTGTGAGATTTGGTATGCTGGTCAGGAGATGGAGAAGGCTGGTAGGATGTAAGCAGCCTCAGAGGGCACAGGCCGGCTCAGAGGATACGGACGGGTCCAGTGACTGAGCTTAAAGCAGCTCATGCAAGACTTATCTAATCACACAGCCTGTCACACACACACACACACACACACACACACACACACACACACACACACACACACACACTGAACTGCACTGAGGAATGTAGGGAGACAAATACTTGAACTAAAAATGACTTCTGTAAATGTGACTTATTGCAGCACATCTATTAAAGTTTTGTAGACGCTTAAAATGAAAATTTGAGTAGAGACGGAGCTAATTTGCATATTCATAGATCTGTGTATACTAAATGAGGCAAGGGTGTAGAGTTACATTCAAGCATTTCAAGGAAAAAAACATTTAAATATGTCATTTTGGTGATCAAAGATGAGTTTTAAGGGATAGAATTATTGACTAAAGAGGGACTTTAATTATTCCAAACCTTGTGTATGTATTTAAATTTAGTTTTGTGTTTGACCAGTTGGGTTTTTGAATGGCTGATGTGGATAATCTTAATCCTTAATGTCAAGTTATTCCAAACTTTATTTGTCAAATGCACAGTAATAATACAGCCTGCAGCAGTAATGGCAAGTTATAAAATGTCTTACAAGCAATGTGTGTGTGTTAAGACGAGTTGTAGTAATCTCATTCCTCAGCAAACACGCGCACACACACACACACACACACACACACACACACACACACACACACACACACACACACACACACACACACACACACCTTTCTGGTGTCTCGTTCAATTATGCCACCTGCTGTCTGGAGGAGACGGTAATTGAGCCCTGAGCATTTCCTGTATTTAAATCAGCAGGTGCTCCTGCTGCTCATAATGTCTGTCAGTATTACCCGTACAGCACCAGAGCAGTGTCCTGATAGCAAACAGAAACATTTGTCATCTGTCAAACATTCATGCGAGTATTTGTGGCAGGAGATCTGTGATATTGCAGACATTTAAAAAGTGTGGCTAGTATGTGTAGATGAAAATGTGGCACAGCCCTTACAGACCCTTACAGCAACTGCTGCTGATACTGACATCTGCTGTTGCAGGAGTCCAAGAAAATTGATATAAAAAATCATCAGTCTGTCTATCTATCTTATGTATAGTGTAGCAGTCAGGTTCCAGAAGTAATAATGACACTGAATTATTTTTAAACTTTTAGTATAAACTTTTGGTTACACTTTATTTTAAGGTGTGTATTAAAGTGTAATTATACATGCAAGTACTGAGCAATAATACTTAACTATATGTACTTACTGTGGGGTTAGGGTTAGGATGTGGTTTAGGTTAGTTGCATGTAACAATTTATAGTAACTACTATAGTAATTACATGTAACTTGTAACAAAGGCATTGTAAAATAAAGTGTTACCAAACTTTTCATATATATATATATATATATATATATATATATATATATATATATATATATATATCTATATATGAGGCCTCCATAGGGAGCAATGACATTTCCTCTCTCAAGATCCATAAAGGTACTAAAAACATATTTAAATCAGTTCATGTGAGTACGGTGGTTCAATAATAATATTATAAAGCAAGGAGAATATTTTTGGTGCGCCAAAAAAAATAAAAAAAATAACGACTTATATAGTGATGACCGATTTCAAAACACTACTTCAGGAAGCATTGGATCATAAATGAATCAGTGTATTGAATCATCTGTTCGGAGCGCCAAAGTCACGTGATTTCAGCAGTTTGGTGGTTTGACACGCGATCCGAATCATGATTCAATACACTGATTCATTTACCCATCTGCTAAGTTAAAACAATTCATTCGCTGGGTTAAAACAACCCATTTGCTGGGTTAAAACTACACATTCGCTGAGCTAAAACAACCCATTCGCTGGGTTAAAACTACACATTCGCTGAGTTAAAACAACCCATTCGCTGGGTTAAAACTACCCATTCGCTGGGTTAAAACTACCCATTCGCTGGGTTAAAACTACCCATTCGCTGAGTTAAAACAACCCATTCGCTGAGTTAAAACTACCCATTCGCTGGGTTAAAACTACCCATTCGCTGGGTTAAAACTACCCATTCGCTGAGTTAAAACTACCCATTCGCTGAGTTAAAACAACCCATTCGCTGAGTTAAAACTACCCATTCGCTGAGTTAAAACAACCCATTCGCTGGGTTAAAACTACACATTCGCTGAGCTAAAACAACCCATTCGCTGGGTTAAAACTACACATTCGCTGAGTTAAAACAACCCATTCGCTGGGTTAAAACTACCCATTCGCTGGGTTAAAACTACCCATTCGCTGGGTTAAAACTACCCATTCGCTGAGTTAAAACAACCCATTCGCTGAGTTAAAACTACACATTCGCTGGGTTAAAACTACCCATTCGCTGAGTTAAAACAACCCATTCGCTGAGTTAAAACTACACATTCGCTGGGTTAAAACTACCCATTCGCTGAGTTAAAACTACCCATTCGCTGAGTTAAAACAACTCATTCGCTGGGTTAAAACTAACTACTGCCGAGTTAAAACAACCCATTCGCTGGGTTAAAACTACCCATTCGCTGAGTTAAAACAACTCATTCGCTGGGTTAAAACAACCCATTCGCTGAATTAAAACTACACATTCGCTGGGTTAAAAG
Organism: Chanodichthys erythropterus; assembly: GCF_024489055.1. Taxonomy (NCBI): domain Eukaryota; kingdom Metazoa; phylum Chordata; class Actinopteri; order Cypriniformes; family Xenocyprididae; genus Chanodichthys; species Chanodichthys erythropterus. The sequence goes on from NC_090229.1 coordinate 4,628,741, forward strand.
AACCCATTCGCTGGGTTAAAACAACCCATTCGCTGAGTTAAAACAACCCATTCGCTGGGTTAAAACTACCCATTCGCTGAGTTAAAACAACCCATTCGCTGAATTAAAACTACACATTCGCAGAGTTAAAACAACCCATTCGCTGGGTTAAAACAACCCATTCGCTGAGTTAAAACAACCCATTCGCTGGGTTAAAACTACCCATTCGCTGAGTTAAAACAACCCATTCGCTGAGTTAAAACTACCCATTCGCTGAGTTAAAACAACCCATTCGCTGGGTTAAAACATCCCATTCGCTGGGTTAAAACATCCCATTCGCTGGGTTAAAACTACCCATTCGCTGGGTTAAAACTACCCATTCGCTGAGTTAAAACTACCCATTCGCTGAGTTAAAACTACCCATTCGCTGAGTTAAAACTACCCATTCGCTGGGTTAAAACATCCCATTCGCTGGGTTCAAACTACCCATTTGCTGAGTTAAAACAACTCATTCGCTGGGTTAAAACAACTCATTCGCTGAGCTAAAACAACCCATTCGCAGAGTTAAAACTACACATTCGCTGGGTTAAAAGAACCCAATCGCTGATTCATTTACCCATTTGCTGAGTTAAAACAACCCATTCGCAGAGTTAAAACAACCCATTCGCAGAGTTAAAACTACACATTCGCTGGGTTAAAAGAACCCATTTGCTGGGTTAAAACATCCCATTCGCTGGGTTAAAACAACCCATTCGCTGAGTTAAAACAACCCATTCGCTGGGTTAAAACTACCCATTCGCTGAGTTAAAACTACCCATTCGCTGAGTTAAAACAACCCATTCGCTGGGTTAAAACATCCCATTCGCTGGGTTAAAACTACCCATTCGCTGAGTTAAAACATCCCATTCGCTGGGTTAAAACAACCCATTGGCTGGGTTAAAACTACCCATTCGCTGAGTTAAAACAACCCATTCGCTGGGTTAAAACATCCCATTCGCTGGGTTAAAACAACTCATTCGCTGAGCTAAAACAACCCATTCGCAGAGTTAAAACTACACATTCGCTGGGTTAAAAGAACCCAATCGCTGATTCATTTACCCATTCGCTGAGTTAAAACAACCCATTCGCTGGGTTAAAACTACCCATTCGCTGAGTTAAAACAACCCATTCGCTGGGTTAAAACATCCCATTCGCTGGGTTAAAACTACCCATTCGCTGAGTTAAAACATCCCATTCGCTGGGTTAAAACAACCCATTGGCTGGGTTAAAACTACCCATTCGCTGAGTTAAAACAACCCATTCGCTGGGTTAAAACATCCCATTCGCTGGGTTAAAACAACTCATTCGCTGAGCTAAAACAACCCATTCGCAGAGTTAAAACTACACATTCGCTGGGTTAAAAGAACCCAATCGCTGATTCATTTACCCATTCGCTGAGTTAAAACAACCCATTCGCTGAGTTAAAACGACCCATTCGCAGAGTTAAAACAACCCATTCGCAGAGTTAAAACTACACATTCGCTGGGTTAAAAGGACCCATTTGCTGGGTTAAAACAACCCATTCGCTGAGTTAAAACAACCCATTCGCTGGGTTAAAACTACCCATTCGCTGAGTTAAAACTACCCATTCGCTGAGTTAAAACAACCCATTCGCTGGGTTAAAACATCCCATTCGCTGGGTTAAAACTACCCATTCGCTGAGTTAAAACATCCCATTCGCTGGGTTAAAACAACCCATTGGCTGGGTTAAAACTACCCATTCGCTGAGTTAAAACAACTCATTCGCTGGGTTAAAACATCCCATTCGCTGGGTTAAAACTACCCATTCGCTGAGTTAAAACAACCCATTCGCTGAGTTAAAACAACCCATTCGCTGGGTTAAAACTACCCATTCGCTGAGTTAAAACTACCCATTCGCTGAGTTAAAACAACTCATTCGCTGGGTTAAAACATCCCATTCGCTGGGTTAAAACAACCCATTGGCTGGGTTAAAACTACCCATTCGCTGAGTTAAAACATCCCATTCGCTGGGTTAAAACTACCCATTCGCTGAGTTAAAACAACCCCTTCGCTGGGTGAAAACATCCCATTCGCTGGGTTAAAACATCCCATTCGCTGGGTTAAAACATCCCATTCGCTGGGTTAAAACATCCCATTCGCTGGGTTAAAACATCCCATTCGCTGGGTTAAAACATTCCATTCGCTGGGTTAAAACAACCCATTGGCTGGGTTAAAACTACCCATTCGCTGAGTTAAAACAACCCATTCGCTGGGTTAAAACATCCCATTCGCTGGGTTAAAACTACCCATTCGCCGAGTTAAAACAACCCATTCGCCGGGTTAAAACATCCCATTCGCTGGGTAAAAACAACCCATTCGCTGGGTTAAAACACAGATTTTACAAAAATATGAAGCAGTACAACTGTTTTCAACACTGATAATAAAATGTTCGTGAGCAGCAAATCATCGTAGAAATCTTTATTGAGGAATATTTTGAAACCCCTTTGGGGAAAATTAATGGGAATAATACCAGTGCCACTGACAAAAAGGTTAACTCAATATTGAGCTTTTAACATAAATGTTTTGCTCTGCCATTCATTAAGTTTTTATTTATTTAATTTATTTATATATATATATATATATATATATATATATATATATATATATATATATATATATATATATATATATATATATATATATACCGTAACAGGTGAATCCAACAATCCGTTTTCGTCTGAAGGTATGTGACGTTTATGGTCTGTTTAGTGTGAGTTCTTCAAGCATTAGAGTATACTGTATAATATATAACAGATAACAGCTGCTTTAATAGTCCTCCACACTCATCTTAATTTCACATAATTCAAGCTCTCTGGCTACAGTTTAGCCCCTTTCTTGTTATTTCTCATTATAACTGCACCACCTCACAATATCTTTCTCATTAGTCGCATTTCGACAGTCGACAGATCGTCCCAAGCGTCTGAGCTGATGAAGCTCATCTTAACGAACACGTATTAGACTGTTCTACTTCTGCGGCATTTATGATTCTTTTATATTGTTTAATGCGTAACGCGTAGGAGGGTCGGATGAATCAAATCCGCGTATCTATTGTAATTTGGTTAACTAAGCCGAAGTCGGATGATCCGTTTTACCTTGATACTGCAGGTGTGTGTGTGTGTGTGTGTGTGTGTGTAACCCTGAATGCCTGCGAGCAGCACCCAGTTTCCTGAAGAGCAGGAAGGGAGAGCGACCTGATGCTGTTCATTAATAATTCACTGCAGGCAGCCTCTGACTCCCGCATGGCTCTGTTCAGATTACAGCTCGCAGCCAGGACTCAAGGTTAGTGCTAATGATAGGACGACGGCCAACAATAGCCCTGGATTGGCCTTCCCACAGGTTGTGGGTGGAAGAGAGGCTTTTGCTTGCTGTTTTATTCTCACAAAAATGGCCACATTGCTCAGTTTTAGTATCATAGTCATGTGCATGTCGGAGGATGCAATAACTCGGCAAAGGTCTAAGAGTAGGTACTGAATATGAGCTACATATTATAATATAATACATACTGTTACTGGGCTTTTGCATTCTGAAGTGACACCATTGATCAATAATGTAAACAATATTCTGATGATTATGCATGACGTGACTTTTTGCTTAATCGTTTTGCTGAATCTAAGATTCGGTAACAATCAAAAGACTTAAACAGGAACCTTGTTTTTCGAAAGCATTCAGCACATCCCTTATGAAAAAGAAGTTTATTCAAGTGTGCTATTAGTATACTTCTTAACTAAAAATAAGAAAGTGTACTTTCATTCTACTTATGTACTTCTCAGAAATATACTTACAATTGCACTTAAGTATACTTGACTTTTTTTGGACTATACATGTACTCAATCATTTGATCTAGATAAATAGTATTAAACTACTAAACTAGTAGTTTACTGAGAGTATACTTCAAAGTGTACTTTCATAAACTCAAAAAATGTGCTACAAGTATTAAAATAGTAAGCTACTATTATACTTATAAGTTCACTTGTAGTACAGATGCAGTACAAGTGAGAAATGTAGTTGTGCACTTAAAAGTTTACTATAATTATACTTATAGTGCACTTAAACATATAGGGCCAATTTAGCCCCTAAGCACTATTGAAATAGTACACTTACAAGTATACTACTAGTACATTGATATTAGTATACTTAAAGTATACTTAAAATATACTTGAACATTAAGTATACAGTAACACTTTACAATAACGTTCATTAGTTAACTACATTAGTTAAAATGAACTAACAATGAACACCACTTCTATAGCATTTATCAATCTTTGTTAATGTTAACTTCAACATTTACTAACACATTATTAAAATCAAGAGTTGTATTTGTTAACATTAGTTAATGGGCTGTGAACATGAACAAACTATGAACAGCTGTATTTTTATTAACTAACATTAACAAAGATTAACAAATACAGTAAAAAAGTGTATTGCTCATCATTAGTTAATATTAGTTATATTAGTTAATGTTAGTTAATACATAATGTTAACAAATGAACCTTATTGTAAAGGATTACCAAGTATACTTAATAAAAAACTTGAAGTATGCATATTTTTCGTAAGTGATATAAGAGCTGGAAAAAATATTCTTCCGAAAATATTTGAGAATGTCTTAAGAATTTTTCAAGAAAGACATTCTTATGAAACTTATGAACTCCTTTCTTAAGGAGATTTTCATGAATAGGTCAGCAGATCCACATGATGTCTGATCCTGTAGAAAGTTCTGCAGATTTAAATGCCTAATTTTTCCATAACATCTCTCTTTTTATTAAATATGTTTTGGCTAATTTGATTTAGTTTTTTTTTTTTTTAGATGTCAGTAGTTTAGTTCATCTCTCTCATTTCGTCATGTTTCAATCTATTCTGCAGATTTTCCCTTTGAAATCACCTCCATCCTAGACTGGATGTGACAGAACTGCATGTGCATGTTATGCACAGAATTCAAAGTATGTACTTGTAAGTACTTGAAACTTTTTCATGCTATGTTTGCATTAAATGTGCATTTACTTTCATTAATTTGTGCATGTTATACTTACCTTCATCTGTGCTTTGTAAGCATGCTCTGGACGTACGTCTCATCTCAGTGTTTTTTTAGACACTATATCAAGTTAAAAAAAGTTTGGAACCCCTGCATTATGTTGCACTCCAGTGCTGTTTTTATACACATTCACACAGAGGCACAACCTTTAAGGCATGATATTAAAGGGTTAAATCTGTCATGACAACTCTCAGAGTGTTTGCTACGGTAATGACAATGTTGTATGTTTGGTCATGGCGGAATAGATCTGCTACGCTGAATTACTGAATTACCCGTAGAAGATCTATACAGGTGGAGCTGGGGAAGGTGGAGGGTTTCTGAAGCGCGCTGCACTGCTAAGGAAATGCTACCAAAGTATTTTGAAGGTTTAAAATGAGTTACAAGTGTAAAATGAGAATTTTTAAAGAGAAATGTTAAAGAGATGTCTAAGCTTACACTACTCCTACATCATACGCTGCACTCGACTCTCTCGTGAACACGTGGATGGATGTTACCAGAAGTTAGTGATTATAGTCTATAAAGTTATACATAAGGATTTTTTCTTACAAAAACCCATCACTTCACTTCAGAAGACCTTTTCTTAAGCCACTGGAGTCGTATGGGTTACTTTTATGATGGATGGATGCGTTTTTTTGTGCTTCAAACTCTCGGTTACCATTCACTGCCATTAAATGTTAATACATTAATATAACTCTGATTGTGTTTGACTGAAAGATGAAAGTCATATACACCTAGGACTGTTTGAGGGTGAGTAAATCATGGGATAATTTTCATTTTTGGGTGAACCCTTTAAGGCCTATCTGAGCCTGTAGAAATTTCTGAAAATATTTATTTTTTTAAACATTTCAGATACCAATAGTTTAGTGCAGCACTCTCAGCTCTGTGAAACACATTTAACCATAACTCAGGCTTGTTAAACCACAATGCTAAATGAATGCAAAGGTCTAAGAGATCAAATATCGAATTTGAGCTGCTCAATTGGTGCAGAAAAGAAGGAATCAAACAAAGTTCCTCTCAAATACGATACCCTGATGACTTTTTCACAGCATTAGCATTTTTTGAGCAGAGGATTCTGGAGATGGAGCGTGAGGATAGGGCCGTCATGTGTGTGTGTCAGCAGCGGGTCGGTGCTGTGATCGTCCCACTGAGGGGTGTGGAGGTTTTGGCAGTTCTAGAGCCGTGGTGCCAAAGCCCGAGGCCACCTTCCATCTCTCACATCATGACTTTCATGCTCGACTTGAGCTTCACACATATTGTAACCCAAACCGTTGAAAAAAGGACGGAGAGGAGTGCAAAAAGAGACGGAGAGAGGCCTGACCTACAGCTACACTTGGCAAGAGCTGCCGTGTGTTGCGTATGGAGAAGGATATAGCACATCTGTCAGCTCGGAGTTAAAGATCTCGTCGTAAGCCCTTCTCTCAACGGCTCTGTGTTAATGCATCTAGAATATATCTCACCAGATCAAAACCTCGCTGCCTATGGCTCTACTTATACTATAGGCTCTCGGGCTACACGGCTTGAGTTTCCCCGGCTTAACGGGCAACCTTGACTTGGCCCAGTTTCAGGCGAGTCTGAGGGGAAGCATAGAGGAATTCTGCCTCTTTAGGCGGAATTACTAATGTGAATAATACAGCGCTAGTGCGATTTCCATGTTCACTGTATTTGAGTATCAAGTTTAAACAATTTGGCAGTGTGTATAATCCCAAAGAATACTCTAATGATAATGATGCAGGAATGTCGATTAAAATAAATAAATAAAATAAAATAAAATAAAAATATATATATATATAAATATAAACACTATCAATGCTCAATTTATATGCAACTATTAAACATTAAATGTTCCTTGATTATGATTTCACTTTAGTTAGTGTGTGATGTTGCTGTTTGAGCATAAAGCAAAATTTTGATGCTCAAAGTTCAATGCAGAGGGAGATATTTTCTTTTTAAAAATTCGCTGTTTAAGGACTACAACAAACGGCTGGTAGGGTGATATCACAAACCCCACAATTTACATAAACCCGTCCCTGATAACACACAACAAAGGGTGTAAGGCCATATTGGTCTGCTTTAGAGAAGAGGAAGAGTTGTTGTAGGAGAGTGTTGTTGTCATGCCGTCATTTTACACCGGACTGCTTCACAAACGAGGATCAATTCAATGCTGGATTTGCATAAAAGATGAACATGACGGCACATGCTAGTGGATGAGTTGAATCAACTCCACAGCAACTACATAAATTTATCCACTAACCATTCAGAAACGTCCAGTTTCATTCTAAAAGTTGTAACTTCTTCCTGAGTCTCTCCATCAGTGTCGACTCTGGTTTGAACACCGTTACTGACAATCCTCATTTTGTAGTGTCCGTGACGTCACCCATAGATTTCTGAACAGCAGTTTTGATGTGTAAATGAGGCCGCGGCCATCTTAGCTGCGCGTCACCGCACGTCACTCCCGGATAACTGAAAATGGGCAAAGAGGCGGGGAGGTGGTTTGAGCTGATTTGATTGGTTGCTGAAACCACGCCCGCCTAGCTCGACGTGACCATGTTAGCAAGCAAAGGAGCTATCTATCTATCTAGATACTATCTAAATTATTAATGAAGATACCTTTTTTCATCAGAAAGTTCTAGAGGTTTACTGTAAATCTATGGTGTTTTTTTTTTAAGATATAGATGCTCCAACACCAGTAATTTGTGTTGGGTGTGCAAATAACATGGAAAATCAAAATGGGACTTCATACCTTTATAATAGAGATGGCGAGATGAATCCAATCTGTGGCACTTGGGTAAAATATAAATGTCCATTGAAAAACAAAAAACAGTACTTTTTGTCCATGAAATATTGATATATTATCCATTGTATGCATAACATTTCTTCAGAATGATCGTTTGTGTTGTAAAACTGTATACGATCGTATGACAAACAAATGAGCCTGTGTCCAAAGTATATTTTTTTCAAAATAGTGCAGCAGTTTTAGTTATAATATCCAAGCAGTGCTGTCAGAGTTGTATATCCTCCTGGTATTGTCATTGTAGTAAATCTCACAAACAAAAATTTTAGCCAATGCCACGATCCAACAACGTGTGTTCTGTTTCTTCCGCATACAGACACACATCAGTCTCGAATATTATGCAGCAAGCCATATTTTATAATTGTATAAAATAATCGAGCACACATACGGCTGAGATGCCAAATTCAGCGGCTGGAATTAACTGAGGTAACATGACGGCTCACAGACAGCAGCGGCAATCCACCTGTCACTCAAGTGACCACGCCCTTAATTATGCAGAACTTTAAGGCTTAATATAATTTAAAAGAATGAGTTAGAAAAAAATTCAACCCCCTCACAGTTGTCATGAAGGGCAAAATTAGCAGTATAGTCCAAAACCACAATTTGAACCAACTTGTAAACATGTTTTTTTCTGCTGTAAACTTGGCCAATTTAACATGGGACTCAATGAGATTCTGCTCTCTTTTGGAGCCTGTCCCTAGCGGCCAGTCGATGAATCGCAGTTTAAGTCACTTCCGTTGGCTTCACGAGAGACTGGGGGAGGTTGCCGCTTGGGACACACACAAAAATGGCGTGTCTTTGCTCACACTCAAATAGAGGTTGGGGATTATTATTTTGTAAATAAAGTTGTTTTTTTTGTTTGCTTCATAAAATTTAGGTTAAACCACTGGAGTCACATGGATTACCCTAGTGAAAAAAAAATATACTAAAACATATTTGAAATACATTTATTTTCTGCTAAGTATACTACAAAAAAATATTTATGTGCTTAATAAAAACACCCTGCAATTGTACTTTTGGTATACTAAACTGATATACTTAAAGTCTGCTAAATTGAAACAACTAATTTGTACTTTAATTGTGCAGAAGTTGTACTGAGGTCCAACTAAAGATATACTGAAGTATATTAGATTGTGCTACAGTGGAACTATTGCAAGTATACTTTAGGTACACTTAAAATATCTTGCATTTAAATACTGATATTGTACAAAGATCATACAATCCAAAGATACTGGAGCATTTCACTAAGTTATGGAGTATCTGCTACTCAAATACATCCAGAGCCCTGACATTTGTGAGAAATCTCAATTTCTTTGGCCAGCACTTTCCACACTTGAAGAATCGAGTATTACACTAAACGCAGCTGACATACTAACCCTGCTGGACATTTATGTTAACAGACACAGTGATCTTGTGTATATATCGCTGCAATTAAATGACCCCCCCATGAGCGGCGGCTTCTAACCGTAAGTATTGCGAAAAAGAGGTCATCATGTCAGCAGAGGATGAAAGGAAAGCCATGTGCATCCCTTTAAAATTTGATGTCAGATTTATAGACTTCAGTGCTTTTCTTTCATGTATTAATAAGCCTGTGAACATATGAACATCAGATATTAAGCTCATTATGAATAAGTCTGCTTGTGCTAATGTGATCTATAGACCTTTGCTTTTCATTTTCACAGAAACACTGATTTCAGATTAAATTTCATATTAAATATTAAAAATTCATATTAAATATTGTGTGTGTGTGTATATATATATTTATATATATATAATATAAAATATAATCTATACGTGTGTGTGTGTACCTAACAAAGTGGCCAGTGAATGTACATAACATGGTATTTGTAGTGCTTCAAGGTATATTGTTATTTTCATGTTACATGTCCAAAGAATTACAATGTTACCATGGTACTGTGTTAGTGTTCTCTCAGCTTCACTGTTGATTGTAATATTGCAGGTGTATATCTTTCAGTTTAATTTCCTATGCAGATTCCAGATTCCTCTGTCTCTCTTGGGTCTGAAAACATTAAAAACCGATCTGCGTATAACACCACTGTAACATGCAGACATGAAACGGTAACACAAGAGCATGATGGGAATTGCTACAAAGCCTCTACATGTTTCATTCAAATCAACACAACTGCAACGTTCCTCTCGAGACGGATGTACATCACACACACCCGGCAGATTGGGATGTATTTTTATACAAATATCTCACAGCAGAAGAGATGTGTTTGGAGCCGGGAGCGATTATCTGACATCAGCCTTCATGAATCTCTTTAATATCTCAACAGTTTCTCCAACACAGCAATGAGATTCAATTCAAAACAAACTAAGACTTTTCTTTAAGTCTCCTACTTTTTTCCCGAGAAAAAGATAGCAGTAATCCTGGAGTTTCACAAGAGATCTCAATAGTGTCTTAAACTGTGCTCAGATTTGCCAAGATGCCAATTAAATGTCAGAAATCTCTTTATGAACTCAAATCTTGGTTGAAACAATTTGTTGTTGTTGTTGGACAAAACTCATTTTTTATAGTACAGAAATGCATGCACAATTTGAGCTTTAGATGTAGTTGATTTGCATGAACATTGAAACTATATATATATACTATATATATATATATATATATATACTATATATATATATATACTCTATATATATATATATATATATATATATATATATATATATATATATATATATGCACACATAGATTCCTCATTAGTGGCTGTTTCTATGGGCTACAATGTAAGCCGTCCAACATATTGGAACTGTCAAAACACTGGTCTGTTAACATTCGAGAGCTAGTTGACTGTGCGTCTGCAACCGTATGAATATCTATATCTGCAATAGGCTTAAGCAGATGATCTTGCAAAGCTAACATAATACAAGACGAAGGCGTCAGCTAACATGACACTAAAAAATTACCATAGTTTGAAAACTAGTTTGAAAGGTCTTTTTCCTGTTAGCAAACAGCATTGCATTACCGTGCGTGGCTCTTTCTGGATTGGAGCATGGATCACCTGTGACTGACTTTATTCGTCGTCTGACTGCACTGAACCGTGATGTCCGGGATGAATACATGTACTGTTACACCCCTAATATCTATGGTTGAAACCATCAGTACAGCGTAAGTCTGTCTGTTCCCATGTTTTCTTGCTTTTGTTTTTGCTTCTCCTCCGCAGGTCATGGCTGGGGTTGGCGGGTATGAATGTTCAGATGCCTCCGTCTTCATTTCCATTTCCACACTTGTCCTCTTTCATCACGGAGCCAGTAGCCATTTACCTCCAAACATCACTTCAGTTTTCCCAGAGGAGCTCCGTCACAGGACCACAGAGCCGTGCTTTGATCATCACAAAGACCCCAGAGTCTCTCAGGGGGACAGGTCTCTCTTTCTCTCTTTCTTCAAATCTCTTGTTTTCCCCCGAGAAACGCTCGTCTCGAAGGACAAAAAGGGCCGTGGTGGTGAACTGTGAGGCAGAAGTGATTTCTCCCAAGTAACAAACCAGACAGTTCTACTCGTCTCTTCATCACAGTTTAGGTAAACCCAGAAAGTTGTACATCACAGTACGTCTTTGTTCAACATCATACACGTATTGATTATTCCAACTTAAAGTCGAGGCTTTTTGCACCCAAAACAATCATATAATTTTCCATCCATTTTCTGGCTGTTTGATGCCATTGACATGCAAATAGAGACGTTGTGTGTTAATGTATTCATGTTTCTGACGTCAGAAGGTTGTTGGACGCTTGAAGACATTTTTGCAACTTAGTTTCAATAGATGGTGGTTTTTTGTTTATAGTACACAAAAGATTGTGTAAATTATACTTTCCGTTCAAAACTTTGAGGTTGGTAATTAATTAGTATTAATTAGGGCTGGGTAAAAAATATCGATGTCTCGATTTTAATCGATTCTCATGTTTACAAACCGATATCGATTCGTATATCCCAAGATCGATTACTCTAGCCTGTTTACAGCTGATGAACGAACACAACATTTTAACGCACCTCTCATTCATTAAATCGCAATAAGATTTGTGCTTTGTTACTTTTGATCATTCAAATTCTGTCCGTCTATGATTCAAACAAGAAATACCATTTTGGCGCTCTTTAAAAGGATCCCAAAAATTAAAATTTGATGTTTATCTGCTTACCCCTGGGAAATTCAAGATGTAGGTGACTTTGTTTCTTCAGAACAACACAAATTATGATTTTTAACTCCAACCGTCGCGGTCTGTCAGTCGTATCTATAAGAGTAAAAAAAAAAAAAACATCACGTGGCGCGCCCCAGATCAACTGAAGCGCATGCGCACAGTGCGGATATTCTCTATCTTCAATACCAGTTACGGGCTACAAATAACAAAAGGTATGTAAATAGATACAGGACAATTAATTATGAATATAATTGAAATTAATCCTGTCTCATGTAATAGCTCAGTCAGTGCTTCAAACACGCTAAATTCGAAGACGTCAAAAACAGCCTGTCAACAAGATGTCACGTAACGTCACATTTCCCTCATAAAAACCAAAAAAATCCCCCCAAAAAACCAAAAATCATTTACTCGTTCCAAACCTGTATAAATGTATTTGTTCTGCTGAACACAAAGGAAGATATTTGGAAAAATGTTTGTAACCAAACAGATCTCGCCCCCTATTGACTACTATAGTTTTTTTTTCTTTTTCTTTTTCATTTCTGATTATCAGTGCTGAAAACAGTTGTGCTGCTTCATATTTCACATGATAATTTTTTTTTCAGGATTCTTTGATGAATAGAAAGTTAAAAAGAACAGCATTTATTTCGAATAGAAACCTGTTGTAACATTATAAATGCTTTTACTGTCACATTTGAGCCATTTAATGCATTCTTGATTACTAGTATTAATCTTACTGAACACAAAGAATGTGAAATTTCCCAAATTCCCCTTTATTCCATTAGTCTGTGCGGAGATGTCAGCTGGTAATGCTCTCAAGGCCTTCCATGGGTAATCAACATTAATTTCACACTGAATGAGCATGGAATTGTTACCAAACTACAAATCCAATTTGTCCGATATAATCAGTCCATGTAGCCTCCTAATTGCCATGCGTTTAGTGTTTCCTCTAATCAGTAATTGACTGACAATAGAATATCGGTCTCACTGTTTCAGTCATGATCAGGGGATTGTTTTAAACTTGTTATTGAGTGTTTACACTCCTTTGAATCTAAATATCCCTTAGTCTGTAATGCTGACAGACTAGGTTGGATGACAGATTATTTCTTAATTTTAGTGATTGGCCTTAGATTTCTACCACTTTCTCTTTCTCTAGTTGTGTTCACACAGACCAGTTTTGTATATAAACAGCAAAAATCACACTGAATCTGATATTGTCATTGAGATATGTTGAATAATTTAAATTGAATACATGTTGCACTATTGATGTTATCAGTGCACTGTAAAAAAAAAATATTTTTATGATTTTATCTCAACATTTTTTCTTTTGTCAAATCAACTTAGATAATTAATGTGGTTCAGATTACATATTATTTTGAGTTGCTATTGATTAAATCAATCGCCTTCATTGTATTAACTCAAATTTCAATGAACTCAAAATTTTAGGGCAACCAGGTTTTTAAGTTAAACCAACAATTCTTTTTTTTTTTATTTTTTTTTTTTTACAGTGTGTGAATAATGAATGTGGTATGTCAGTTACATTCTTCACTTACCCATGCCGTGAATTGTAGTCATTTATGAGTTGCACGATAAGTTGGAAAATGTTGATGATGTACATAATCAGTATCGGGAATGCAAAGTGGGATTGATGCATCCCTAAAACAAATGCATAAATAGAAGAAGCTCTTCTAATTTCATAAAATAGCAAATATTGTCATATTAAATGGACATGCCAATTTTAGAGCGATTTGTGCAAGTCAGCCTAGAAATATTGACTTAAAAAGATAGTTGAACCTCACAGGAATGGCTGATTTGAGCAGAATATCATAACTGGGCCCTTTAGCTTCCAGTGTTTCTCTCTCTTATCATCAAGTCTATGCAGACAGGATGGATGTCACTGCTAAACTTTGCGATATATAATAATAGCCAGTGAAGAAAGCAGTGAAAGCAGATTGCGGGCGGTCCTGTGTCTTCTGAGATCATTATGTCCCATTATGTCTCTCAGGGCTGCTCACCGCCGCAGCAGCGTTCGCCTTCAGCTGTATTTCAAGGTGGAAAAAAGGAAAGCTCTCCTTTATGAGAATAATTTATCACTATTAGAACAGTGCCTCTCCAGAAAACAGGCTCAAATGCTTTTCCAAAAGAATTATGTATCAGAAATTAAGAATGCAGTGGTTTGCCAGAGCGCTCCGGCCCGTGGGGAACCATTTACGGCACTCGAAAGAACCTGCGCTGCCAGGACGGCGTAATAAAACATTTGTGCTTCTAAGCCACTCAGAACGGCTCTCGTTTTCCTTCCTGTCAGCGAGAAACACGGCATAAACACGGCCGGGTGTGCGTCGGCCGTAAATGCTTTCATAATTCATATCGGTGCAACTGGAAGTCGAGTAAGTTGTTTTAGAGATCTTCAGCTGGCCTGCAGGTAGATTTGTTTAGTTAATAGCTTGATGTTGGAATTACTGGATCATAAATATATTCTGAACCATTAATCAAAGGCTTTTATGTCTTTTTTGGAGTGCTCTTACACCATGTCATATTTTTATATTTCCTTCATGTTGCTTAAAAGAAAACCTGATTCTTTTTAAAGGGATAGTTCACCTCAAAATAAAAATTCTGTCATCATTTGCTCACCGTCAAGCCTTAACAAACCTGTATGAATTTCTTTCTTCTGCGGAACACCTGAGAAGATATTTGGAAGAATGTTGGTAACTAAACAGTTTTGGTTCTCATTGACTTGCATTGTTTTATTTATCAATGGGAATCGAAATTATTTGGTTGCCAACAATCTTAAAAATATCTTCTTTTATGTTAAACAGAAGAAATAAAGTATTACAAAATTTGACAAAAAATGAGTTTTTTTTTTGTTTTCCAGTACAAATACCTAAACTTTATTAAATCAAGATACATTGTTTTAGATCAGTGTTTTTTGAAAAATATACAATAAATGAGTTTATGCTTATAACAAGAACAAATGTCTGCCAATGGGGTCTGAAGAACATTAACATTAATTTTTTTTTCTCCCCATTGGCAATTTTTTTTCTTGTTTTAAGCTTAAACTCACCAAAATTTTTATATATTATTCAGAAAATGACTTAAAGGTGCTAAAGAGGATGTTTTGTTTTATACATTTTTGCAATATTACTTGAAACTGTCTTTACTAACTGATAAAAGACTATTTATTAGGTGCACTGAAAGTAATAATATTAATATACATCATCTGTGCACGAGGTAGGGCCTTAAAAACATCAGCCAATCGTTTACACGATCATCGCGTAAACGATTGGCCCTCTGGCTTGTCAATCACTGCCATGACGTTCCTTGTGAGAGACGAGCGCGGCTGCGCGCTTCAGTAACTTTCCACACTCCACAGGCGCCGCATGCAATGTTTTTGTCAGGAGACAGGAGTAACAACTGCAGATTATGAGTTACCTGCGGTGAGTCCGACATAATGAATCCACTAGCGAATGTCGGTGGTAAACACTCGTGTTCCAACACTCGTGCAGTTTTGGGAGGCGTTCCCACGAAATGAGCTGTGAAGGAGGGGGGCTGTTCTTACGCATGCGCTCATTTCAAAAACTCACTAACAGTCTTTGGTTTCTCAGTCGTCGAAAAGATCCTCTCTATCACCTTTAATATCTTATGTCATTTTGTTCGTATCTTGATTTAAGTGTGTTATATTTTTACTGGAAATCAAGACAAAAACACTAAATAGGACATTTTTTAGCAGTATATCCCTTTAAATGGTAATGGTGATGTTGTTTTTGGTCTGTTTTTGTGTTATAGTAAAACCAAACTGAAGAGTGCAATGCAGTCTGTTTGCAATACTGTGCAAATGTTTTCCTGCAAATATTGAAACAAATGCATAATCAGGCCAGTTCACTCCAAGAACGATAACTGATGGGTGTTTTTATCATTCATCAGCTGGAGAAAAAAAAAAAAAAACATTCTGCAAGTGATTGCAATGAGTTCCTCAGTGTCTTTATCATTATAGTTGTGGTGTGGACTTCCCTGTTCTCAGAGAACTAGAATGAACTTTAGGTATTGTCCTTTAGTGTGAACAGGCCTTTAGTGTTTGTTAAATGATTTGAACAACCTCATAACCCTAAGTGCTGTATTAAACTTTGGCATGTAACTTGTCCTGCACAAGTTTTCATTCTCCATAAAATACTTCTTTTTTTTTTTTTTTTTGCATTCCATACAATTTTTGTGACACTGTCGAGTGGTAATGTTGGTGGAAAGCCCCCTCTATAGTGCACTAGATGAACTGCCACATTGTGTGCTGGGATCTGTCATAGAGAGAGAGAGACAGAGGGGGGGATTTAGGAATTTAAGTTTTTTTGAAAGACAAACACGAGGCACAGGATTATGGACGCCTCACACACAATCTTCACTGCTGTCAGCTGCTGAGGAGCTGAGATTTACTCACATCTTCTTTAGTTTGATGCTCTAGTAGATCACCAAAATGAGTTTGTGTTGTACCTTCTGATTCAAGAGTTTTTGTATTAGATTAGATTAGTCTTAAAGGGATAGTTCACAAAAAAAAAAAAAAAAAAAATCACATTCACCTTCCCAGTTTCAGTGCTGTCTTTCATGTTGTAACGGTAAACCCGCTCTGTTCTGTTCTTGCGCTGCACTGGATTTAGGCCGTGTGTCCACCAAAGCATGTTTTTCCCAAGGCTAGCGTATTTTTCCAATTGTTCTCAATTGTAGCCATGTTTTTAAAATGCCAGGAGCATAACGAGGTGCTGAGCGTCTGTTTTTAGTGCTGAAGCGATGAGAGCTTGGTGCTTTTTACCGGTCGGAATGTTCAACTTTGGGTAAAATGCAGCACTCATCACTGTCACTTTTTACCCAGCCATCCAATCACAGTGGAGGAGGGGCGGGACAAATATTCAATTAAACTCAATTCATATTTATTTGTATGGCGCTTTTCACCATACATATAATTTCAAAGCAGTTGTACAGAGAATGCATGTCAACATTACAATTTAGAGAATGCAGCTAGCAAATAATGTAATAAATACAACACCAACCAACCGCCACATTCTGCTTGTACAACTTCAACAGATGACACCGACAGGCATAATAACTAGAGATGCACTGATATATTGGCCAATAATTGATAGTTTAAAAACAGCCGATAGTCAAGGCCGATATATTCTGTCAATCAAAAGAGGGAAGGAAAATGCATTGCATTTGTGCTTTGTGTAAAGAAAATGCTAAGAAACCAGTTTGATGTTCAATATTAATAGCAATTATATGAATTAATAACATTCAGAAAGTTGAATGTTATTAGTTAAATTTAGTTAATGTGTGTTAATATTAATTTTAGTAATGTTTGTTTATAACTGATACCAGTTACTCTGAAACAAGTTGATGAAATGGAGAAAATAAAGTTTTCATTTGCATTTCTTTCAAAATATAATAAAACTATAATGATTAATTATTAATAATTGATAATAATAATCATAATTCATATCGGTGCAACTGGAAGTCGAGTAAGTTGTTTTAGAGATCTTCAGCTGGCCTGCAGTTAGATTTGTTTAGTTAATAGCTCGATGTTGGAATTACTGGATCATAAATATATTCTGAACCATTAATCAAAGGCTTTTATGTCTTTTTTGGAGTGCTCTTACACCATGTCATATTTTTATATTTCCTTCATGTTACTGAAAGTAAAACCTGATTCTTTTTAAAGGGATAGTTCACCTCAAAATAAAAATTCTGTCTTCATTTGCTCACCGTCAAGCCTTAACAAACCTGTATGAATTTCTTTCTTCTGCGGAACACCTGAGAAGATATTTGGAAGAATGTTGGTAACTAAACAGTTTTGGTTCTCATTGACTTGCATTGTTTTATTTATCAATGGGAACCGAAATTATTTGGTTGCCAACAATCTTAAAAATATCTTCTTTTATGTTAAACAGAAGAAATAAAGTATTACAAAATTTGACATATAATGATTAATTATTAATTATAATGAAATTATCATTAATTTAAAAGAAGGTATAAAAGGCAGAACCCCTAAACTATCGGTATTGTTATCGGTATCGGCAGATATCATTCTGAATAGGTATCTGTGGAGAAATATATTACTGGTGTATCTCTAATAATAATGGAACAAAATTATTTAAAACAAGGGCCAGAGTAAATACATTACATTGTATCGACATTTATATATAGAAACAATACAGAAACAAACTATCTGTGAACTGAGATAGTGACACTTCCTATAATATTCCGTATCATAGCAAGGGAAGCATCTCAAATGAAAAAAACAAACAAAAACAAAATAACACTGTACTCTCAAGGGCACACAGCTAGGTGTTTTCAGCAGAGCGCCTAGCGTTTTTAGCCAGCTGAAAACTAAAGATTAAACACCTGGCCTGGCTGAAAAATCGTGCTTTCTGCTGTTTAGAAATCGCGCATGCTCACATTAATTTTTTATTAATCGCACAGCCGTAGTGCAAAAGTCTCTGACATGATGCTAGAATATTGTGGGTGGTTGCCAGGGTGTTGCTATGCGGTTGCTAGGGTGTTGTGGATGGTTGCTAGGTGGTTTCTTACCATTCTGCATGAAAAGAGTCCTGCACTCTCGTATCTCTGTGATATTCTGGTTTATAAATGTGGCTCAGATTGCTCGTTTACTGTGCACCTTTGGGATTTTTTTTTTTACCCTTCTTTTTGGTCCAACAAGTGTAAATCTGGTCACTTAGTAAAATACCAGCACACTCTGCTCAACGACACACGTGATTTGAGGAATCATATGAACGTTGCAGGGTGACGCAGTTAATAGTTCACTATGAGCTTGGCTCAGCAAACACTACTAATTATTGTATTGGGTTAGAAGTGTTTAGTGTCGCTGAAGTGGTCACAAACCAAAACACAAATCCTCAAAGGCTGTTGGGATTGCGAAGGCTCAAAGTCACGCTTCTGTTTACAAACAGAAAAGTCTCAGAAAAGCGAAAAAAGATACACCTGGACGTCTTCGAAGGACACCCTCTCCGGTGAATGGATGCAGAAATCCTCCTCATTGTATTTTGGCTACATTTCTGATGCTAAATTCACGAGGGAAAGGAGTTAGAAAGAAAGAAAGAAAGTCTGGCCTCAATAAACATGCGAGTCGTCGTCCATTCAGGCGGCGAGGAACGTATTGTTTGTTTGCTATGGCCTGGTTTCCAGAGACCCCAAGAGTGGCCCAGTGAAGAGGGTTCAGAGAACAATGGTGCTCCTCATTGAACGGGGCGAGGACTGAACACCCTTTCTGGAAGTACCGCCCGGCCCGGCCGCTCTCTGCTCACGGATGAGTGACAGCTGAATCGCTGGGCGAGTTTTTCCCAAGCACGGGCTCATAGAGCTTCACTGCACAGGCTGAGTGTGTGTGTTTGAGCGAGCGAGTGGAACTAGGATGAAAAAGTGTGTGCGTTCAGGCTGCAGCTGCGGATCTGGGAGGTCCTGTGCCATTGTCAGCCACACACAATGGTAAGAGGAGCAAGAGATGTTTCTTTACAAAGCAACTGCACTCGCTGCCACAGAGCGCCGAGCGCCAGGAGAAAAGAATAAAGATGTCATTGATGTACAAAGAGGCTGCGTGTGATGACTCATGTGAATCTGAGACGCTCACTGACTCAAACACACACTCGCACAGAGGTACGTCTGCTAACACGAATCCATGAAGAACATTCCTGGGCTTTTTCTTTGAGTTACTAATTAAAAAACTTAGTATTAATTAATAAGTTATTTTGAAAGCAAAACCTTAAGTTTTGAAATAAAATGTCATATCCCAATTTTAATATGCAAAGTCGACTATAAGTCATGCCAAATTACATTTTATATATATATATATATATATATCGTTCAAAAGTTACACTCAAATGAAACAACCCAAGTTAGATGAAAAATGGACCAACCCAATCACAGGGTTAAAACTACCCATTCGCTGAGTTAAAACAATCCATTCGCTGGGTTAAAACAACCCATTCGCTGAGTTAAAACAACCCATTCACTGGGTTAAAACAATCCATTCGCTGGGTTAAAACAACCCAATTGCTGGGTTAAAACATCCCATTCGGTGGGTAAGAACAACCCAATCACAGGGTTAAAACATCCCTTTCATCGCTGGGTTAAAACATCCCATTCGCAGGGTTAAAACAACCCAATCACTGGGTTAAAACATCCCATTTTCTGGGTTAAAACAAAAACATCCCATTCGCTGGGTTAAAACATCCTATTTGCTGGGTTAAAACAACCCAATCGCTGGGTTAAAACAACCCAATCGCTAGGTTAAAACATCCCATTCGCTGAGTTAAAACATCCTATTTGCTGGGTTAAAACAACCCAATCGCTGGGTTAAAAAAACCCAATCGCTAGGTTAAAACATCCCATTCGCTGAGTTAAAACAACCCAATCACTGGGTTAAAACATCCCATTTTCTGGGTTAAAACAAAAACATCCCATTCGTTGGGTTAAAACATCCTATTTGCTGGGTTAAACCAACCCAATCGCTGGGTTAAAACAACCCAATCGCTAGGTTGAAACATCCCATTCGCTGGGTTAAAACAACCCAATCACTGGGTTAAAACATCCCATTCTCTGGGTTAAAATAAAACCATCCCATTTGCTGGGTTAAAGCAATCCAATCGCTGGGTTTTTCCATTTTCAACCCAATTTGGGTTGTTTTTAACCCAGCATTTAATGTGTATGTGACAGTAAGATTTTTAATGTTTTTAAAGAAGTCTATTCTGCTCAACTTTGCTGCATTTCTTTCCATCAAAAATACAGTAAAACGGCAATATTGCGAAATATTATTAGAATTTAAAATAATAATTTTCTGTTTGAATATATTTTACAAAGTAATTAATTCCGGTGATGGAAAGCTGAATTTTTTAGCATCAGTACTCCAGTCTTAAATGTCACATGATCCTTCAGAATTCATTCTAATAACTAAATATTTATGTTAAAATGCTTTCTCATATTGCTATTTAATATGCAAAGTCGACTAGAACGGTTTGTGGCAGGACTACCTTTTATTCGACCAATTGGGGACGGATGAGTGTTTCGGAAACCTGTTTGAAAAGCATCATTATTTTTTGCAATTAGAAATGACCTTAGTAAGTGACAAAAGGCTAAACTAATAATTTGGACCTCAAAAAAAAAAAAAAAAAAAACATCCAAAGAAGAAAACACTGTCATCATTTGCTCACCATTATTTTGTTTCTAACTTCTGTGGAAACACAAAGTTTAGCAGACTTTGTTTTTATCGATACAATGAAAGCACCACTAGCTGTCAAGCTCCAAAAGTATCCTAAAAGTAGTCTGTACAACTCTCGTGCTATATTCCAGTTCTTCTGATAGTTTTGTGTGAAAAACAGACACTCAAAATCTTGCTCTTTGTTGCAGCTCTCACATGTCATTCACCCTTCTGTGTGTTCAAACTTGGGACGTCACAGGACACATGAAGCAAGCCGTTTGACATCAAACCTGGTTTTCACATGCTCAGGTATGAAGTTTTAATGAGATTTTAGAGCTGCTGCAGAAGGAAAATACATTATTAGGTGCTCGTTAACGATAATATCTAATCAGCCAATCACATGGCAGTGACTCAATGCATGTAGATATGATCAAGATGATCTTCTGAAGTTCAAATTGAGCATCAGAATGGGGAAGAAAGGTGATTTAAGTGACATTGAACATGACATGGTTGTTGGTGCCAGACAGGCTGGTCTGAGTATTTATATTTATATGCATGTTGCTCAATTAAAGCTGTTGTCCTAAAACCACTCAGAAAAACAAAGTACATTTCTCCAGCTTTTTTTATGCTTCATCTTATTATTGTTCTGCTTTTGCCGTTACCCAGGTGATGTATGCGGTGGTTCTCCCAACGGCCCGCGTCCTGACCTCGATGCAGCTCCATGGATCAGCACCACCCTAATAGCGGAGGCAGCGGCGCATGGCCTTTAAAAGCGTGCGTGGAATAAAGTTCAGGTGTCAGTAGTTCAACTGATTTATAATGGCGAGGCGCATCTTGATTAAGTGCTGATGTCACCGGATTCCTCAGCGCTCATTTGCCGGATCAAGCCGTGCAGATCCAACAAACAAGACAAATGGCCGAGTGAGTTGTGGTAACCTTTGTGTTTCCCTTTCAGGCTTCATCCAATCATGTGCCAGCGGAAGTGCAGCGCTCTCCGATTTGTTTTATTTATGGCTTTGCTCCTTGCGTAATGTGCAGGGACTTTAGGCGGGAAGCACATACAAATGAGCCGCATGTTTTCATGCATGTGTGTGTTTTTTGCTCCGCGGACCTGTCACGGCGGCACTAATCAGCCATTTTTTAAACCTCGTTCTCCTCTAACTATCACCCCGCCATTCCCGCGTAGACAACTCCTCCACATGTCACCTTCTGCATTCCCTCCGCGTCGCCGTCAACGTTCAATTATTCTTCCCCTTCCTGTAGCACCTACAAAGGATACATCACAGGCTCATTCGAGGGGGGAAAGTATGAGAAAACAGCAGCGACACCGATCGGTTGCCGGCAGTGTCATTTGTGAATAAACAGCATGTCAGTCTGACTGGCTTTTTTCCTCTACTGGTTGCAGACAGGCCCTGTCAGCTGCTGGAGGAGACGCCACCTCGCTCCTGACAGATAGAGCTGGAGCTCTAACCAGAGCATGATACACCGGCTTCACCTCAGAGCTTGCAAACTGGCCTCGGTCTGGTCACTGATGACCCTGTTAACCGGTTGAGAGCGGGTCAGTTGTTAAACACAGTCTGAATTGTAAAAGAGAAAAGCACTAACCTATTTATTGAAGGCTGTGTGATGTTATGCTCTTAAAAAATGCTGGGTTAAAAACAACCCAAGTTGGGTTGAAATGGACAAACCCAGCAAATGGGTTAAATGTTTGCCCAACCTGCTGGGTAGTTTTATTTAACTCAACTATTGTTTAAAAATTACTGTACCCAAAGTATGTTGGAAATTAACATTTATTAAAACTGCCCAGCACGTTGGGCAAACATTTAACCCAATAACTCGGTTTGTCCATTTTCAACCCAACTTGGGTTGTTTTTAACCCAGCATTTTTTTAGAGTGTAATAATATGTAAACTACAGTCAAATCAATATCAAGAACTAATTTTTAGGTTACGTCAAGAATATTTGCATTACATTTGAAAGTTGTGAGATTTACCCATGTGAAAAAGAAAGCTTTTTTTTAAGTAGTTATTACAGAAATAATATATTTTAAAAGAACTTAAGTGTGAACTGAGTGTAATGTTTTTGGACACTTAAAGGTGCAGTATGTAATATTTTCTGTCCGCTAGAGGTCGCTAGAGGCCTAATCAAAACAAAGGCGTAGCTTGATGACGCCAAGTTTGAGAGCGGAATGTTGGGACATGTGGTCTCCACCTCACAGCCGGTGGAAAACAATCGGGATAGGACTTGGGATGAAATCATGTTCATGGATGTGATTATTAATGTTACTGTAGTGTGAAGCAGAGCAGGAGCGAGTGTTGTGGAGCTGAACGAGGAGCTGGAGCGATTGATCAACACACGCCTCACGAGCAGCAGGACTTTTATTATGACACAGTCGCCGGCGCTGCTTCTGCTTTTCCGGTCATGAGTATGAGGTAACGCAGCTCTGTTTATCATATTAGATACATTTTAGTGTGTTGAAAATGATATTATAACGTTACTCTGAGCGTTCGCTCGGCGGCTGCTGTGAGACACTGTTACACACTGCAGTAAGATAGATCAATTTTACAATATCAGATTAAATGCTGGATGATTGTGTTGATGAATGACATCCAATTCATTTTAAAACGTATTGTATGATGGAGAAAATTCTGTATTACTGTTATTAAAAATAAAGCTGCATCTGATTATGCTATGTTAGCTACTTCACAAAATAGTGTTTTTCTCTGAGGCATGGTAAAGCATGAGACTAAACATGTTGAGCTATATAACAATAATTAGTTCTCTGTCTATAAATATATCTAAACAGTTGTTCCCTTGTCTATTAAAACATGTAATGTATTAAAGCGTCTTTGGTGTTTCCATGGTTTCTACTAAATAAAACCGGAAACCGAGGATAACGCGGGTATGACGCAATTGACAGGCGACTCCTCACACGTCCCGGAGCCTTGGTTAAAATTGCTATTTTCTCACGATTTACATATAGTTGGAAACATT
Source organism: Chanodichthys erythropterus (assembly GCF_024489055.1). NCBI lineage: Eukaryota > Metazoa > Chordata > Actinopteri > Cypriniformes > Xenocyprididae > Chanodichthys > Chanodichthys erythropterus. The sequence continues at coordinate 4,652,938 of NC_090229.1, forward strand.
TGGGATAGGATCACCGGCCTAGTGGTTTTGGGATATTTTACTGCAAAATTCTTACATATTGCACCTTTAATTGCATGTTATTTGCAGTCAAATGAAAATTTATTATAGTTTAAATTTTCAGTTTACTTACCCCTTGCAGAATATGCAAAATGTTAATCATTTTAACAGAATAAGAAGGATCATTAAAATTGCATGTTATTTTTTATTTAGTAGGTTACTGTCCAGAATAAGCCATTTTACATAACAGATGTTTACATGTAATCCACAAGTAGCTGAATTTATAAAAATGACCCTGCTCAAAAGTTTACACAACACTGTGTGTGGTTACCTGATGATCCACGACTGTTTTTGTTTTTGTGATGGTTGTTCATGAGTCTCTTGTTTGTTCTGAGCAGTTGAACTGAGCTCTGTTCTTCAGAAAAATCCTCCAGCTCCTGCAGATTCTTCAGTTTTCCAGCATCTTCTGCATATTTGAACCCTTTCTGTGGCTGTATGTTTTTGAGATCCATCTTTTCACACTATTTGAATGTTTGAAAGCTGAATGTTTGCAGCTTTTGTAGTAGTTGTGTTTGAGTCCCTCAGTTGTCCTCAGTGTGAAAAGATGGATCTCAGAGTCATTCAATCACTGCTGGAAAGGGTTCAAAATATGCAGAAGATGCTGGAAAACCTGAGAATTTTCTTTTTCCATTTACTTTAATCATAAATTCTATGTCAATACTTTTTGTCGAGAAAAAGTTAAGTATAGTTTTTTAAATTTAGTAATAGGCCTATTATTCATGAAAAGATTAAGCAGTAAACTGGCGAATTACAATTGTCTCATTTATCTGCATTTTACACATATTTGGGATGCGAAAGATACAATATAATTTGCGATATACATTAAATTATGTGGAAAGACTCGGGCAGATTTTTTTAGCGATACAACAAAATGTATGCGATTAATGCGTTTTTTTAGGGATGACATCATTATGCAGACCATTATATCGGAAAAGGCCAATTGGATGGAAAGACTGGAGACAGCAAATTTCACACTTTTTTTTCCCGCATATTCACATTGTGGATAATAAAAAGCCGCAAAAAGTGGATGGAAACTTGGCTAATGTCATTTCTAGTGAAACTAGATGTCATGCATGTGAATATATTTGTAAATGCACATTTTTAATGATGAAAATGCAATGTACTACTCGCACTATAGTTTAAAGTAAAATAAAGTACTTTACATGTGCTTTAGTATGTTAGTGATTGTTAAAACATGATTTAAAAAAGTACTTTAAAGTAACTTTTAATTTGGCATTATTACAGTGCGCTTTAAAAAAATGCTTAAGTGTGTTAAGAATCATATTCATGAAAGTGAACTTTAAGCAGCCTTTTATTTTAGTATATTATCTGCAGTTTTTAAAAATGTATACCTTTAAGATCTGTAAAAGTGCACATTTAATACAATTAAGCACTTCTTTTTCACAAGGTTAGGCATCGTCTTACGATACTCAAAGTATATAATAATTAATAGTAGGGATTTTCATCTCGTGTGAAATTTGTCAGAAAGATGCAGAGAGGACTCGCCACTTAAACACTCCCGTTGACTCCCATTGTCCTGTCTGGAGATGGGAATGACTAATTGGTCATAATTGTTGGTAATTCCCCATGCGTCCGTCTCCTTTAGGCAATTCCTGTGTGGTCAAGAAAGAGGATATCCGTTATTGATGTGACAACGCAAAATTGAAAACCTTTGGCGGCGCGTCAACCCCTAATTAATCGCTCTAATTTCATCTCACCACGGCTCTTCAGCCATCAAATGAATGCGATTATGGTGGCGAGAGCCATTTTGTTGCTCAAGCACAGGAGGTTACTCATGCTAATTAGCGGCTAGCCTGGAGAAGACAAGGGCCTGAGGGTCGGCCAGAAGAGTCCTAAATAGAGCTAAACGGTCACATAATGACCTCAGGAACACGTAGCTTTGCTCGTTCTCATTTTCATAATGTATTACACTCAAGTCCACTTGGACACAATGGGGCAAGAGGCGATTAGCAAGCGCTGGCCTCAGCCTTAGGGCCGTGCTAACTGATACTTAGTGTTAGCATTCGTGTTAATGAATTTTGCTCTTATAAACTGGTCATTATATGAAATGGATGCCTAGTTTGATATTCAAAGTAAACATTTCTATCAGAGAAAATGTATTTCCACTATATGTTGGGATATAGTATGCCTTCAGAAAATTATCTGTTAAATAATTTTCATTAAACATTTTAAGATCTCTGCCATACTGACAAACATAATGTAACATAGCAAATCATAAGATAATGTGACCAAAATTTGTAGACTTTAACTTGTACTTGTAGAATTCACTTCCTGAAAGGATGAAATGTTCACAAACTACTGTTCAAAAGACTATAGGGCTCTTTTTTTGACACAAATGAATACTTTTATTAATCAAGGATGCATTAAATTGATCAAAAGTGAAGGTAAAGACATTTATAATGTTATAAAACATTTCTATTTCAAAAAAATGCTGTTCTTTTGAACTTTCTATTCATCAAAGAATCCTGAAAAACAAAATGTATCACGGTTTCCACAAAAATATGAAAGTGGCTTAACTGTTTTCAACATTGATAATAGTCATAAATGTTTCTTTTTTCGTTGTTGTGCTCCTCAAACCATTCCTGAACCATTTTTGCTTTGTGTCAGGACTCAGGAGCATTATCCTGCTGAAAGAGGCCACAGCCACCAGGGAATACCGTTTCCATGAAAGGGTGTACATGGTCTGCAACAATGCTTAGATAGGTGGTGCGTGTCAAAGTAACATCCACATGGATGGCAGGACCCAAGGTTTCCCAGCAGAACATTGCCCAAAGCATCACACTGCCTCCGCCAGCTTGCCTTCTTCCCATAGTGCATCCTGGTGCCATGTGTTCCTCAGGTAAGTGATGCACACGCACCCGGCCATCCACGTGATGTAAAAGAAAACCTGATTCATCAGACCAGGCCACCTTCTTCCATTGCTCCGTGGTCCAGTTCTGATGCTCACTGTTGGCTCTTTTGGTGGTGGACAGGGATCAGCATGGGCACCCAGACTGGTCTGCAGCTATGCAGCTCCATACTTAAACTGTGATGCACTGTGTATTCTGACACCTTTCTATCAGAACCAGCATTAACTTCCTGAGCAATTTGAGCTACAGGAGCTCGTCTGTTGCATCGGACCACACGGGCCAGCCTTCACTCCCAACCTTGGCCGCCCATGACCCTGTTGCCGGTTCACCACTGTTCCTTCACTCTAAAAAATGCTGGGTTGCTTCAACCCAATTTTGGGTCAAAAATGGACAAACCCAACCATTGGGTTACATTTTTAAATGCATTTTTTAACCTAACGGTTGGGTTTGTCCATATCTGACCCTAATTTGGGTTGAAACAACCCAGCATTTTTTAGAGTGTTCCTTAGAGCAATTTTGATAGATACTGACCACTGCAGACCGGGAACACAGATACAGTCGTCTAGCGATCACAATCTTTTTCTTTTTTTTTTTTTTTTCATATATTTCCATATGTTTTGTTGACATAATTTTGCTAATATATCAGGAGTTGTTGGAAGCACAGGGAAAGTCCAAAACAAGCATTCTTTTGAAGAGAAAACCTTTTTTTCCCCCATATGTACATGAGGGTTTAAGTTATCAGTTACGCACTATTATGTTTCTAAACACCTGATCAAATAATTACATCACTAACTAAATGCAGCGGACAAGCGGAGTCTCACATCCTTACCCTCAATATGCTTAAGATTTAAAACACTTTACATGTGCCACATTAATGAACTTAGTCAAAGATCAATAATTGATCACGGCATGTTTATTTAATGTGCTGTAATGGGATATCACTCTCTTCGCTTTACACATACAGGCCAGAGTGTTTACCGCTTATCACCACATGATAAATATATCATGAGAACATCCTTCAATAATTGACATAATGCAAGTGCTCAGAATGCCGCCGCTAGTGGTTGACATCAGTGTGTGTGTGTGTGTGTGTGTGTGTGTGTGTGTGTGTGTGTGTGTGTTTCCCAGCCACAGGGACAGCTCGGCTGTGGGTCAGCTTGTTTTTGGCGTGGAGGTTCTGACATGTTGAATGCCCGAGTAAAGGTGGTGGCGTGTTCTGCGGATGAAAGCGTTTCTATGCTGCGGACTCCCCTTAGAGCTGGAGAATGACTGGCAGAGGAAATATGAATGCTGTCTGCTTAATGATGCCCACCAGTCCGGGCAGAGCGCAAGCACGCTCACGTATGCTAAAAGTTGAAGGAGCCCCAGCACTGCAGACAAGTAAAAAATACCCACCACACATCAGCCTTAACAAACATGGCACATGATCTGAGAGATTCAGAGCCTCTGCATGGACAGCAACTCACCAATAGTAAAACACATGACAGACTCTATAATCAACTGATTCAGTCAATTTGATAAGCACTTAGCTAAGGTAAAGTGCAGTAACCTTAAAAGTTAAAAAAAAAATATTGGTAAAGGCCCATTCAGACCAAGAACGATAACTATAACCATAACTTATATATATGTTGTGTTTAATTCCAAGTCCCCATGGAATTAAAGTATTTATGATGTTATTTATCGGTGCACATTATTGTTTTTTAATACATGTGCCGCGTGATCATTAATCAAAATAACTTCTCCCTCTTGAAGTGACATCTCTTCTCTTTTCATCCCTGTCACTCACACGAGATCCACAAATAGCACAGCACAACCATCCAATCAGTTCCTCACGGACAAAATCAAGCCCCACCCTACATTTGTTCTTGTTTGAGAAGCCGTTTCACTTGGATATACGTCACAATAGGGAAGAAAAGACTATCGCAACTTCCAACAATATCATTCCTCTGGGTCTTGTGTGGATTGGACTTAACTATTCTATTACAGTTAGAATGGTTATTAAAATTATATAGTTATCGTTGAAGTTATCCTTAGAGTTACGATTGCCTCCATGGCAATGGATGCATAGAAGAAGGATGAAGATTGTGCCACCTTTAAGTAGATACAGTGCCTTAAATTGCTATCTTGGGTGAGTTTCCCGTACAACGATGTAACTCGATGCTTCACTACCATATGATGCATCGTTGAAAATAGTGATGGCGAGATGAAGCCTCATGAAGCATTGAAGATTTTCAGCCAAGTGGTTCACAAAAAGGTTCATTTCTCAAGGCTTCATTTGCTCACAATACCACCTGGTGGTCAAAGAGTGTAAAACAAGTAGATACCGGGTGTGTCTCATACGTTCTGAAAAGTGAAGCCACGGGCTCTTTGATCGCCCCCTGGAGGCTGGATGCAGTACAGGTCATAAACACCGCCCTCTCAATGCAGTCGAATGAGACTTCAGTGAAAACTTAAAAATAAATTCTGCTTCAAATAAAACTTTATGAAAAATGGTTTTGGTCATTTAAGGTAGTTGTTATCACACTGATATATATTCAATTGTTCGTTTTTGTGATGATTTAGATTTTAGCTAGCAATTTGATGCTATAAAAACGGGGCGTGTCGTCATGATTCGAACTTGATTGACAGCTCAGCTTGTCTGAGGACTGTCGGAGCTTCGAGGGGAGATTGAAGATGTATTAACTAACTGTTAATTTTCGATTTCTTTGTTATTTAACACCAACAAAATGAGTTGTTCAGCAGTAAACTGTACTAACCGACCTACAGGATCTGACGGATCACTGAACCTTTTTCTGTAACATTAAATATGGGTGTTATAAGCTAATTAATAAATGTTATTAGTTAAGATAACACACCTAATGTTAACAATGTCGGGAAAAAGCAGGTGATCGTTATCTGGCAGTTACTTATTATTTTTATGGGTATAAAATAATAATTAGCAGGACAAAACTAATGATAGCTTACTCTAATTACAGCAATCGATCTCCTGTAACATTAGTTGAACTTGATTTAAAATGGCAGGACCGTTTCTGACGATTTAGAGTTGTTTCTAGTGGCATATTATATTGATTTTATCTACTGAATTTGCTGTTTTAAAAGTATTATTGCTCTAGAAATAGAATAGCCTATTATTTTATAGGTAGAATTTTAAATTGTATATAATTTTTATAGTCTATTTAAAATACATGAATGATGACGCAGTCGTCTGGGCGGAAGTTTGATATCGCGACTCCGCCTCCGGCTCCACTGACGGTTCCTTCTGCGCATGCCCAGGCTCCAAACTTACGTATTGCGTAACATGTCAGCGCCCATTCGGTCGGCCATTTTGGCTTCAGTTCATTACAATGGAAGGAAGCGACGTCGCGTCGTCCATCTTTTTTTACAGTCTATGGTAGATACATTACAGATGACCTGATGTGATCTGTGATGCACTTTATTTTGCGGCAGTTATGGCTTAGAAATAACGGTGAAGAAAAAATCAATTTCCACAAAGACTTATATTTATTTGAATGTAATGTGTATTTTCTGGTTGTATATAATGATTGTATAACATAACTGTGTAATAAACGTATTGGTTTTTAAATGAATGGGGCTATCAAATGTAATAAATTATTTGGTCATAACAGGCAGGAGGGGCGATATTATTATTCTAAAACCACACAATCTGAGGGGATCCCATGGGTTTATATATCTGCCAAAATATCGCGCCAAGATTCGAACCGCATCCAGTCGAACCAGTCAGGCAGAAGCGAGGCTTCGAACGTCATCAATGACGTCACTGATCTAAAGCGATACAAGCTTCGATACGCGCTTCATTGAAAGCTTCCGGGATTTCTCGACACATGCTCCGGGCACAGAACGTAACATCACTAGTCGAAAAAATTAAATAGTCTCCACTAATGATGGGCAGAGCGAGGCTTCGTGAAACACTGAAGCAGTTGAATCAAATGTGCCGTGATGATTCGAGGCTTCGAAACAATCTGACACTTAACTCCACGGTGACCCCTAGTGGTCAAAAGAGTGTAAATGCAACAAAACTCAAACTAAACATGCAGTAAAAACACCTTTTACAAATCTATTGCAAATGTTTTATTGAAAGTAAAATCTATTACATGCAATTAACTAATTCTCTAATAAGATTAAGCTACATATCTATATGACTGTATATCTGTTCTTTTATAAATTTTCAAGGCTTGTTTCTCTGTTCCATGAGTTTCTCTGTAAACAGGCCAATAAGAGATTAATAACTACCATTATTCGTTTTAATTATCCTAATGTCTAATTAAAACATCTACAAATTTATAAAACTGAGATCAGGTAAAACCCATAGACACTTGTTCAATGCTTCTCAATGAATCTGCATGATTCATGGGTTAACTTTATCATCGCCCTCTACCGGTGAACCACTGAAATTTCGAACTGTTTTGAAATGTTTCGAAACGGTGAGGACGTAATGAAGCCTCGTTTACTAAAATCACGTGACTTTGGCAGTTTGATACACGCTCCGAATCACTGATTCGAAACAAATGATTCATGAAGCTTCGGGGCTTCATGAAGCATCCCTGCGTTCCAATGCCCATACTATCCATCCTAAATAGTATGTGAGATTAAAATAAGTGTGTCCCAAAGCATAGTATGTTGAAAAGAGTATGCCAAAAGTCCCCGGATGGTCTACTATTTCCGGTAGATTTTCGAAGTGTGGATCCGTGCACACTATAGAGGCTAATATTGCCCACAACCCATTGCGCCTTGGACGAGGATTCAGTTCAGAACTACAAACACGAGTAAAAAGTGTTAAAAAACTACAAAACATGGCGGGTATACGCGATCGACGCTGAGAGATTTGAGTGACTAATAATCAGTTTAACCTGATAGAAAATATATATTTAATGTTACCCGTGTTATTTTTCATCTGCAAATACCAATGTGGACTTTTATAAAGATCCGAATGGCAATTAACTTTTAAATGCATGCATTAATATGAGGCGAGTTCTCCACATGAAAGACCCGCGACTACAGATCAACGTGCTGCATTTCACTCCGATACGGTAGGAAATTAACTAAATGAAATGTGGAGGATGTAAGATGACTGACAGGCCAGTTTACGGTGACAGGATGCGACAGAGAAAAAAGACGCGATTGTATGACGTGTTAGTATGTCCCAAAGTTTGTCTACTCTTTTACTACACACTCAAAAGTAAGTACTTTTTGTTCACAGAAAGAGTACATACTTTTAGGACGTAGGCGAATTGGAACGCAGCACATGTGTTTCGAAATCGGCCATCACTGGTTCCCAAAACCATACTGTCGCAAATTTGTCATTCAACCACATTGGCATCTGAGGACTGATTATTCTCATATTTTCTCAGTTATTTTGCTTTGTTTCCTGATTCAATCATAGGCTCCTTCTTGCATACTAGAGCATGTACGCACATGCACATTCTTCAAAAACGCCGCTTTAAATCTCTTGACAAACTAATGGGGTGTGCACACCAAAAGCGAATTTAATTGTTTGCGCGAGTATATTACATACAAAGTCAATGCAAAGACGTGAATAGACACGAATTCACGCGGGGCGTCGTGATTGATGCGAACGCAAGATATATTCGCCTCAATTGCGTCTTCCGCGCAAATTGAAAAATTTCAACTTGAGTGGGAAATTCACGACACGTTGTCGCACAAGCCAATCAGCAAAGAGATTATTGACATGTCTAGTTGTATCAGAAAATGGAAGAGAGCATAATTGTTGTGGGAACCCTGAAATTTATGATGCAACTTCTTATTCATACAGAGACCAGAAATGGCTTGGAGAAAAGTAAGCAAGGAAGTTGGACTACCTGGTAAGTATATAACACATGCGTGTTACTTTACATTACTGTCTATGATCAAGTTAACACTTGTGTTAGCCAAAGTTGGCACAACCTGGCATTCCTCAGTGATGCAAAAAAGGTGTAATCCCAGAAGTAATCTAGAGCGAGTAACGCGATTCGCTTTTGGTGTGCACACACCTTTAAAAATGTAAAACACATTTGTATTCGAAATAAAAGATGTAGATTGTACTGAATGTTAGCTTGCTCATTTTGCTCAAGATAACGATTTATTAAGTAGTTTCACCAACTCAGATTTATTTGTATTTTATTGCTAGCGAATCTCAGTTTAAGCTCCTAATCAACAGCGAGTCTGCCAGCAGCTACATGAGGACGGTTAAATGCAGCTTGTAGCCGATCTGTGCGAAGCCTGACCCAGACCAAGGCTAAGTTTGTTGTTGACTGAAGTCAGTCTGCTCTGAACAGGGGTGGACTGTTGCTTTGCCAAGGGCTGAGGGTTTCGTAGCCAAAGGCAATGACCATCCTTTGCCCTGGGCAAAGATATGAGCGATGCAGAGAGCGAGGGCTAAAAACATAGAGCTTCTACAGAGTGGATCTCCTGTCATAACTGCTTAGGAGGCATTGCTTATATTAAGGAGAAAATGACATCTAGCTGTACTTTTCGACGTACACATGTAATAATTATTTTTCTCAATTAACCAACCCAAAAAAGTAGCATGTTATTATAATGTTTGTTGAGGCATTTCCCAATTCTTGAAGTACCATATAAAGTGTATATATACTAAATATGTCTAGTAAAATCTAGAAATATATATATTTTTTTCTTCAGAAATTTCCCATTGCAATACAAGGTATTCTTGAAGTACCATGTAAATATATGTCTAAGGAGATATGATTAATTTCTCCTATTAAGGAGAAAATAATGTGTAGCTGTGTACTTTTTGATGTACACATGCAATAATTATTATTTTTCACTATTAAGAGAATCCGAGATTAACCAAAAAATAGTACACTCTAAAAATGCTGGGTTAAAAACAACCCAAGTTGGGTTGAAAATGGACAAACCCAGTGATTGGGTTGTTTTAACCCAGCAGTTGGGTTAAATGTTTGTCCAACATGCTGGGTAGATTTATTTAACCCAACTATTGTTTAGAAATGACTATATGGCTGGCTTAAAATGAACCTAAATAAGGTTGGAAATTACAAATCAGACACAATTACTAGAGGCAACAGTAATAATGAAAAGGTGAATATTTATTAATAATCAATTTAATAAATGTTTATTGTTTAATTATTATTCATTAAACTTAAATGTTCGTTTTATTAAACATATTAATCCATGTTAATTTCCAACATACTTTGGGTTCATTTTAAGCAAGCAATACAGTAATTTTTAAACAATAGTTGAGTTAAATAAAACTATCCAGCAGGTTGTTCAAACATTTAACCCAACCGCTGGGTTTATCCATTTTCAACCCAACTTGGGTTGTTTTTATCCCAATGTTATTTGGGCCATTTTCTATCCTAACTTTCATTAAAGTACCATGCAAATACCATGATTTAAGAATGGTAATCATTCAGTATCATGATATATACTAAGTAACATCTGCTACTACAATTGAACATTTTTTTTGTGATTGAATTTTGAGATTTAATTAATATGTTTATCAGCCAACATCACAATTATAAGAAGGTATGGTATCACTTTACATTAAGGTCCCATTAATTAATGTTAGTTACTAACACTGAACAGTCATGTTTGTGTTAACTAATGTTAACAAAGATTACCGAATACTCTAACATATGTTTTGCTCATTGTTAGTGAATGTCAGCTCAGATCCATTAAATAACTTTTGATTTTAATAATGTGTTAGTAAATGTTCAAATTAAGATTAATACATGCTTTAGAAGAATTTTCATTGGTAGTTCCTGTGAACTTAAGTTAACAAATGAAACTAAAGTGTTACCCAAGTTATAAATGTAATTTCTGTTTTTTATTGTCAGATTTTCCAAGTAAACTCAAGCAGAGATTGGCATAGTGTACTTGTCTGCTATTTAACCTCTAATCTCAGCAGTTGTTTTGAAGCATTTCTTATTGTATTGGTCAGATCCAGGCAGCTCGAGCACAAAGAAAACAAGCTTTTGGAAAAGATCTGGGTGTAGCCTGTCGCCAGAACATAAAAACCTCGGACACACTGCAAAGTCTTAAAGTCTTCGCTAGGGCACGTCACAAACATCCAAACCGATGTGATGAGCCCCGGATTCTGCACAGTCATAATATTCCATATTAAACTTTATTGGACCAACTATTTCCAAAAAGGCTGTAGTGTGTTTTAAATAGCAGGCTCTCGCTCTATTAAAGCCTTCAACGTGTGGCTTTTTGTGGGAATGCGCTGTACATCTGGGCACCACATTGGCTTCCACGGTGGCTGGCTGGCTCTGGCACCCATCGTAAGCCCATTACAACCCCAGTCTGCCAGCCCTCCAGGAGCCCGAGCATCGGGCTTCACGCCAGACCACTCCACTACCCCAGTCACACTCACTTCAACAAACAGCGGCGAGAGAAACCGGAGACGTGGAGAGTCACTGACCTAATGTTCACTGAGACAAAGGGCCAAGGCCTTGTTTGCACTGGGAAACATTGTGTGTCAAGACCGACGTGTTGATGTGCGTGAAAACGGGAGCTTCCCGCCGTTTCTGCTTCCATTCAGTGGATGTCTGCGAGTGTCAAACATCCAGGTATGTATGATGACTAGCTGACCATATATTTCACATGGGCTGTAATAAACTTAGATTCCAAATGCTCCACTGTTCAACCATTTAAAAATAATTATCATAATAAATTCCAGGTTTTGTACTCTACTAGTCACAGGAGGTTTTCAGCTCAGAAATAACACACATACACATAGTGTACAAGAACTGACAAAAAACCAACAACACAGGATGTGCATTACATTTTCTTGTCGTTTAATACACTCTAAAAAATGCTGGGTTAAAAACAACCCAAGTTGGGTTGAAAATGGACAAACCCTGCGATTGGGTTGTTTTAACCCATCGGTTGGGTTAAATGTTTGTCCAATCTGCTGGGTAGTTTTATTTAACCCATAAATATTTGGGGTTCATTTTAAGCAAGCAATACAGATATTTTTAGTTGACAATAGTTGAGTTAAATAAAACCAACCAGCAGGTTGGGCAAACATTTAACCCAGCCACTGGGTTTGTCCATTTTCAACCCATCATTTTTTAGAGTGTACATTAAAAATTAGTTTAAAGTGTTATTTTAGGGCTAAATATTACTATAAAGAAGTTGTGTTCATTGGTTTTCTGTTTAAATTTCACTTCTAAAAAAGCTATTTTCATATTATCTGTTTATTCATGTGATAAAGTCAAATACTGTTCAGGACCCAGAGGAACTCTGATCATAAAGCTGCCAAAACCTTTGCTTATAAAGAAGTGTGTTTTTGGTTGGTTTTGTTAGTCATTTCTGAAATGCTGTTAAATTCAATTTGAAAAACAGTGAGCTTAACATGCTTTTGCAAAACAGAAATGAGTTCAAATCTCTTAATGTATGATTGATTTTTGGTTGTTTCATTCACTCAATATGAATTAATTTACTTCTGTTTATTGAAATGCAGGCATGTGACACACTGTTTTATCAGATCACACCAAAGTGCATTTGGTTTTAAGATTCTCAGTTAAAAATTACCATGACAACACCGATCAAACTGGCTTCATCTTAATCTATTAATGTCCAGTTTCACTGTATTTTTGGCATTAGTGTTAACACCATGTTCATTGCTGTCTTTCCATAGTTCTGTAAATTGGTGAAATAATGAGGACCACAAAAAATAGTGATTCATTTTTTTTTTTTTATATTTTTTACAGAACTGAAGATTTACATCAAAGGGGATACTGCAGGGAGTGGACTCGAAATTTCTCAATAATCTGTCAAAACTGTACAGCATTTCAACAAGCAGCCTCTGGTTACCATGGAAACATTTACCCTGTCTCCAACACTGTCACATCTTAATGGTTGAGGGGAAAAAAAATCACCTAACCGAACAAGGAAAAAAAAGTGTTTCATTCCATAAATCAGTGTTTGTTTATGATGAGCTCTGACGATCAAGGTTTTTCTTCTTACAAACTCTCCACGGCCATTTTCCCTCCCAGTGCATTTTGTCGTCTCGTGAGATTGAAACGTGTTCTCAGGTTTCATATGTACTGCTATCAGATCCAGTGATTTCTGAGTGAGGTAATATGTTGGAATGAGAGTATATGATCAGCTCTTCCTCTGTATGCATGTGTGTTTGTGCATGTGATTTACTCAACCATTTTCATCATCCGACAAATTAAAATACACATTTTCCCATGTAGTTGGTTTAGCATTGCTAAAGGGGCTTCAGTGACTACACTGCAGGATAAGGCACGTGACAGTCAGGCTAAGTTTCACTGTTCTCATCTCGTAATTATTCACATTATAATCCAGTTTTCCTCACACTGACCCCTGTGCATGAACATAAATAAGAGGTTGACAAACGAATGAATTTCCCATTTCTGCAGCTCAGTCTTTCTCTGTAAACACGGTTGGGGAAAACACATGGAAAAATAAAAATGCAAATCAGTCGTTTCAAAGACTTATCAACAGATCCTTTAGTGAAACTTGATGTAACACTCTTAAGAGACTCGTGGCCAAACAAAGAGTTTCTCTTTTCCGCTTAAGTCTTGTTTTTCTCCATTCATAGTCTTCATAAAGTCTGAATTGGCCACATCCGCAAAGGTACAAAAGATGCCCAGGTAGATCGGTTTATGTATCGGGACAGATGTAGTGTGTGAACAACTAGTTGTGTCAGAACGGAACTATGCTTTGCAAACACGATTTCTGATTTAGATGGCTGTTGAGACCCGGTAATGTAGCCACACCCATGAGGAAGCAGAAGAAGGTGGCGTGTCACTGTGCTCGTGTTGTGCAAATGTCTGTCGTATCTGAGCATCAGAAGAGGCTAGTTAAGGTGCTCTGCGATGGACTCCGGCATTCGTGAACGTCCAGGCTGCCTGGCACAGAGGTCAGTACGGAGGTGACGGTGGGCATTGTGGGGTTCGTCAGGTCTGTGAGGGTGGTAGGGGTGCTGGACGGGCTCATGGAGGCGTTGGAAATCTCAGAGGCGGGTCCGGACGGTGTTCCTCCAGGCATGGTCGACCCGTCCGAGGCCTTGTCCACACCTGTGTTCTCCTGACGCAGGAGGTTTCGTCTGAACTTGGCCCGAGCGTTCTGGAACCAGACCTGCAAACCGAGACAGCAAATGATATGAGAATGATGTGATTCTCGGGGGGTGAACATTAGGCTTCGTTTTTTGCCATGAGATTTTATTTTTAATTTATTTCGTTTAGTTCATATTTTTCCTTCCTGTTTGTCCCCTGGTTGTTTTGCCACAGCATTTGTGAGGCACATGCATTTAGTTTTTTTGCCAGTAATATCTGACACAGCTCATTAGGGGTGTAATGGTACATGTATTCATCCTGAACTGTCAGGGTATGGTGCATACAGTCAGACGTCGAACACAGTCAGTCACAGGCGATCCACACTCAATCCACTACCGCATGCATGGTAATGCAACACTGTTTGCTAACCGCCACAACAGGAAAAAGCGCAGAAGAAGAACAGACAATCTATGCATAGATATGTTTACAAGTAATCTCTCAACCATGGAAAGCCATCAATAAAACAGCTTGAGAATAAAGCCTAAAGTATATGCATACTTTTTACGAATACGTGAGGGTCAGCGTACAATGCGCGTGATATGAATTTCATCATCAGAAGTAACCGCGTACATGTACACACAGGTTGCACATGTGCATTTAATTTTTTTGTAGCAGCAATTAGTTTATCCACAAGGTGGCAACCGTGCTCTGGAGGCGCCGATTCACAAAGTAGTCAAAGAAAAACTGCATAAACAGAACAGACCGGAACGCATGCAAGCTACAGCAATAATAAAGGCCTACATAGATGAGAGATTGTGCGAAGAGTTTAGAAATGCCCTCATTTGTACAACTGTAGCATGAAAGAATACAAAGATATTTACATGGGTTGTGACTCGTGGCGAAAGATTGCTCAAAACTGCGCATACGTCGAACACCTGTGAATGCGTACGAGTAAAATGAAGTATACTTTCTAAGGCTGTACACTAGTTTACATGTAAAAAAAAAACAGCATACCCAGGGCTTAATATCTCACATAGCATTACATTTACCACAGGCAAGTCATTTAGTGTCCACAGCATATTAGTTTACTAGAGAAATGAACTCGAGAGAAAATATATGCACTATATTAGCTTATGTATTAATATTTACTTTAGAATAGAATAGAATAGAATATACTTTATTGTCCCATTGCTGGGAAATTCATCTTGGACAGCCATGACAAAGCCAGTACAACATTAACACACATAAACAGTTTTTTTTTTTTTTTTTTTTAGAATAGGAATTTTTTTAGAATTTACCTGTTAGTAACGTCTTAATTATTTAATATGTTTAAATAAATTTGTCATGAAAACAAGTTATGACAGTAACTGTGTAAATGATTATATCTCAATGAATTGGAGTAGAAAAATAATATTACAATTAAATTTAGAAGATAATGCAAAATGTGCTATTTACAAGTTTTTTTTATTTAAGTGTTGATTATTATATCTAAAAATAAATAGCAACTGAATTTAATAGTTTGGTCTCTGTTGTTAATTGAAACCTTTAATATTATAGTAATGTTCAAGAAAGTGTTTCCTGTATATAGTTTACAGCATTTGCTGAGAGATTTTTTTTAATCCTTAAGAAAATGTTAATTATAATTGAATTTATTTAAAGAGATGGACAGAATTTGTTCAAACCACTGTTTAATAAAAAAGAAGAAAAACAAAACAATTTGTTTAGTTTTCTCTCTCCTGCTGTACCGAACTCATACCGAACCGTCATGTTTGTGTACCATAACACCCCTATTGCTCATTGTTAATGTTAGCTAATGCATTAACTAAAGGGACCTTTGTTAATATTTATAACAATGCAACTGTTCATTGCTAGTTAATGTCAGCTCAGGTCTGTTAAATAATATTAATAAACATTTTTTTTTATTTTAATAATGTATTGGTAAATGTTGAAATTAACATTAAAACTAATAAATGCTTTAGAAGTATTTTTCAGAGCCTTACTGTAAAGTGTTCCCATCAGCCTTTTCTTTCATTTCTAGTTTCCTTATGCTTTGTTTCTCTTTTTCAGGAACAAATGAATATCATTCCATTGAAGAGAACAGGCACGTGAATTACGTTTGATTACAATCTTCATTCCTTTAGTAATTTTTTAATCAAGTCTAATTTGTTGCTAAAGTGAAGGAATATGTAATGATGACTTAATGTTTCAGTTAATATAAAAACTAACATCTCAAAACAGAAATGTACTGCAGTAAACCAAGACAATTAGTCTAACTGGAAGGAGATTTCTGACCTGTAGGACACGCTTGGTGAGACCAGTTTTCTGGGCCAGCTGTTTCAGATCCTTAGCGTCAGGATTGTGGTTGATGGCAAAATACGACTTCATGGTCCTCAGCTGATGGTGTTTAAATGACGTTCTCATGCGCTTCGTCTTCTGGCTGGTGCTGTACTGCGAGTCTCTGTCCATCGGATCACCATCATTCTCATTGCAGCTCAAAGCTGAATCAAAAAAACAAGAAAATCGATTAGCTGTGCTCCTGATATTGATCCCAAAGTGATCTATAGTCTAAACATTTCAGTAGCCTAACCACGGTATTAAAACTAGACATGCAAATGAAGTTTTATAATAGTGCAGAGTAAAAAATGTACCCAAACGTTGGGTCATAATGGAGTTCTAGTTTGAATAAACACAGAAAGCTGAAACTTAGAGTCGTAATTGAAGCCATTTTCCTCACTGAGAAAACAATAAATGGGATCCGATGAGAACGCTGGGATGAGAATGAGGAGGTTTCTTTGATTGCACACCAACTATGTGTTTAGTCTTGAATTTGACCACGTAAAGCAGCCACAGCACCATCATGTTGCTGTGTTTGCAACTTACTGCATGCATAATAATCTGCATTATGCTGTAGTCTTACATCATGCTCTTTTTGTCCATTTTTAAAAACATAGGCCTTTTGAAAGCATGCATGAGTTTATTTCACTTTTTCATGTGAAAATCAGAGTTAAAACATGCTCAGCTCTGCTGGGTTTACCCATTTTTATTGCACCCCACCCCCCACATATGGCCGCATCTTCGTTTCTGTTTTTATGATGTCTAGGATTTGATGGTGAAAAAGCCCACACTATCCATCTTTGGACACAAGTGTTTAGTAGATAGGCCCGTCTGAATGTGTCAGAAATGTGTTTGCGCCAGTTCCAAATTCTTGGCAGAAGTTTATGTGTTGCTAGACGCATGACAGTTCAGAATTATGTTTTCTCTGACAACTACAAATATTAGTCATTGAAAATGGTCTGATCAACACTTCAGATAATTAACCTTGAATGCTTTACAACACCGCACATGGCGAACAAATGTTTCCTCCTGATATAAATATGGCCATTGAGAAATACTGTTACCTTTACTACAGTGATGCACGTCAAGAACAGTTATCTTTACTGAACACGGAATTATTTATGTGCACATGATAACTGTAGGATTGCAATAACAAAAACTGTCTTTATTGTTCTTATTTTTCAGGGTTTGATCTTCCTGTCCTTGTGTTCGTGCTGTTGTTTAAAGTGTGAGCTGATGGGGGCAGCAATGATCTGACTGTGTCTCATGATCCGAGAGCAGAGAGACAGCAAAGTTCACTCACTCTGCTTAACAAACGGTTGATCTGATTTCAAAAACTTTCATTTGACTTCTTTTTTTCCATTTTAAGTAAATCATGTAAATGTAACAGTTCTTGAGAAGGGGGTTAGTCCACCAAACAAGACCGCAGTTGTTGTGATAATTTTGCCAACTTCAATTAACGATCTCCAGACAACAAGATTTAAAAAGCAACCAAGCAATATGAGTTTAAAGTGATAAAGAAAACATCGCATTTACACATTTTTTTTAGTAGAAATAGAGCTTGGAGATATAATGAAAACTCTCGGTGAACTTGTGTTTTATAGGCTTATTATTGTTAATAATAATTACATGCGATATAGACCAGGTCATAATCAGACTCATAAACAATTCTACATTTATTTTTATCCTTTTTTAAAAATTGCATTCGTTAATTTTGTATATCGCTTTATCCCAGTATATCTGGCATTAAATACTTGAAACAATGAAAATGCTTAATTTTCACGAAGAAAAGGTTTGTTAATTATATCGTCGTATTTGATTAAAAAGTTTTTGCTCTATTATATGCTTTGTTTGGACACGTGCATGACAACTTTTTATAGAGCAAAACCCGGGTAATTCGTCTGAATTTGCCTGGAAAAGCTGAAGATTTCTTTCTTTCTTTCTTTCTTTCTTTCTTTCTTTCTTTCTTTCTTTCTTTCTTTCTTTCTTTCTTTCTTAATCTTCTGGAGGTCTCAACTAGAATCTAAGCCATTTTCCACTTGTCAGTCTCTGTAGTCGTCATCATTCCTCTGTTTGGTCCTCGAGCAGGGGCCCAAATGCCCCGCTGAGGGGCCCGAAATGCCCGAGCGAACAAGTCACGTTGTTCCAAATTGTTCAGCACAAGCTCAAGTGCTTAGCAGAAATCTGTGATGTGTGTCGATTGTCTTGAAAAGTAGAGCATTTTTGCCTTTTACGTTATAAAGAAGTAAAATTATCTATTATTTCTTGTTTCTTTAAAAAAAAAAAAAAAAAAAACGGTAAATACGAGAAACGTTTAATTCATTACTTGGCTATATTGCTAATTAAGGATAGCGGTCTGTCATAAAACCACCATCACATGCTTTATGAACGTAAGATATCTTCTCGAACGAATTGGAATGGAAAATTAGGAACAAAATTGCGATCTTTCAAATTATTATTTAAACTGTTTAATTTTTTCCCATCGAGGACTGCATTCAGAAATGCTATTTTAAATGTTCCCCGCATTATTTATCATCCACCCCACCTTCCCCTTTTTTCGTATTAGAAAGCAGTTTATTTATTGCATATGTACTTGCAATTAATTAAGCATACAATAATTTTATAACAGTCGTAATTATTGTTCAAAATAGCGGTAGCTAATAGTATTGTTTAAGCGAAATTTCAGTGTAGCTATAGGTTGCTTTTGTAAATTCATCATGCAGTTGGCCAGGTTTCTTCTTTTGTCTTGCTCTGAAACGATTTCGTTATGTAGCCTAGTGCAGCCCAAAAAGTTTTGTAAACCTGGAAATTGACCGAAATCGGTAGGCTAACATTGCTACGCGCTCCTAAAAAAGTTGTGCAACTTCAGATAAGAAATATGCTTGCACCTCGTACCAAATGAAAGAAACATAATGCAAATAATAAAGCAGTTAACCAGCAACAACAAAACGCCAATAATGGTCTCACCTGCATTATAAGCAGCCAAGTCCGCTCCGGGCCCAGGGCTCTTTCTCTTTCGGGGCCGGCCCTTCTGCACCGTGTTCACGCCGTTATAATAAGACAGTCCTAGAGGGCCCGTGCTGCCCAGTCCTTTATTAGGCGCTACATCCGTGTGATTGAAATGTGTGGGGAAGTCTCCCTGGATGAGCGATTCAAAGTGTAGCCTGCAGTACACCAGACTGTCTTTCATGCCGAAGTGGTCCCCAGTCGTCAGCATTTTGTTGCAAGTCGTGCAGGTGAAACAGTTCAAGTGGTACACCAAATCCCTGGCCCTCATGACCATTTCCGAGGCCGAGATCCCGAGATGGCACCGGGCACATCTTTGCACCGAAAACCTTCTGCGGGAGAATAAAGCAGCTGTGACCTTTCAGCACACTTCAACCAGAAGGTGGGCCCACCACTCATGAGCCTGGCATTAAATGTGCTGCTTCTCATAATAACATTTGGATAATTGTAATATATATTTGTGAATGAAATTTTATCTGAAGAGGAGAGCACGTGCTGTTTTTTGGCACTATGCAGACATGCTGAAATGTCTTGAACAGCAGGATGCATGAACAAATAGAGTTAACTCGTACAGTGGAATTGATTCTCGCCAACAATCACGTCTCGAATAATTGCGAAATAACTTACAATTGAAATTGACTTGTGCTGGAGCCTAATTTGAACGTTGAAATTGGTAAAGCCTTCACTTAGCCTATGATTATCTTAATAGGCCTCTCGCCTCACTCTGATTATTAAATTGTACAATGACACACAAAATCATTGCACGGTCAGCTAAATATCATCGAGACATCACAGAGTAAGGCTTTCTACAGGTTCTTTTGCTGTTTTCCATATTTCCAACAAAGAAAATTTTCTAGGTACTTCGCGTAAGACCAAGTAGCTCTTGAGGTAAATCGTCTCCGGATAATTTAGTTTTATTATGACGTTCAAAATCACTTTACACTGCAAAATATTTGCAAACCCGGGCATAATAATTTTTACAAGTATAAGATGAGTAGGCTACTTATAGTAATTTCTGGATTATTTAAATTGCATCATCACGTCTTCACAAGTAGCAATATCTATACTAAAAATCTGGCATTTTGCTACAAGATGTTTCGTTAATTTAAACAAAAACGTTCAATTTTAGGCAAAAATTATGCCTTACGTAATTTCAGTAGTTTCTATATAGTTAATAATCATTTTAATGTGTTTCACGACGTGCATCAAAATCATCTACAAAAATAATTTAGATTTTCTTCAATTTATACTCACAATAAAAATTAGCTACGCCTTCTCTGCATTATTAAATTGTATAATGACAAAAGCAGGTCTTTTGCTACAAGTATTGCCTATTTATTATTAATCCACAACGAAAACCTCACTCTTCAGGTGAAGGAAGGACCGTAAGATCAAGCAACTTTTGAAAAAAATGAGTTTGCTCACCTGTAATAGTCTTCTTTGCAGTAGATGCTTCCGTCTTTGCTGAAGCAGGTGAGCTCAGACTCCAGGTTGAGTTTACACTCGCAGCACTTCAGACAGCGCATGTGCCACTGCTTGTCCACGGCGAGCAGGTAATAGCGATCCGAGATCTTGCCTCCGCAGCCCGCACACAGAGCCACCCGGTCCCCGCTGATGGAAGGCATGTTCTGCAGAAACACACAGACGACCATCGGACTCGTTAAAGGCAGGAACTCAAATCCCAACACTCTTTCGCCACCATTATCTCTAATGTTATACAAATTAATGTTTTAACGGCACATTGGTAAAAGATAAACTATGTGTTTAAAGTGTTCTGTAAACACTAGGCTATTTTACGCATTTTCTGATTAAAGAATGTCCAAAGAATGATGTATTACCAGTGTTCACTTCTGTAAAGGATGGGAGGGGCGTGAGATCAAATTCAGAAGATAAATACAGAAGTGTATATTCAACATTGATTTGTATTTAATATTTCCCTTGACAACGAAAACCATGCATAAAAAGAGGAAATAACAGCAAGAAATGATTAGGCTATACAAGCCTCCATTCACGTTTTTTTTTTTTTTTTTAATTGAACAAAGGAACAGTTTTGGAAAAATGTGATACGTAGGCTATGTAAACAAATTAATCAAAGATTAATTCGCTCGTTATTGTGTTTACGTTCGGCGTGTTGTGTGGCCTTAGATACACTGCAAACACACTCGTTGGATATATAGGCTATAATATATAAAACACTTTGTGCAATAAAAATATTATTTTATTCTTTATAATTTATTTGTAATGTGGTAAAAAAATAAGACGCAGTTTTAAAAATGTTAAAACAGTTTCAAGTATCATAAGTGCATTGTTGCCAACGAAACTGATCAAAAATAATTTTATTGAAAAGGACTTAACCTCCAATGTATCTTTTTTGTCGTCAATCACAGTTATTACGGCCACAAACAATGCCAATTTATCTGATAATTATTTTATCATAATCATCTCACTATATCATGAAAAAAAAAAAAAAGAAATGTATTTTTACATTCTGAATTTCGCATCACTTAAAGTTGAGCAGCACTGCATAAGCATTTGTAAAATGGGAATTTTCTATAAAAGCGTCAGTGTCTATACACAACCGAACAGCGATTTCCTTGGTCTCTAATGCATTTGATATTTCACCGTTTATTTATCGAATAATCAGTTGAAATTACACTGAATTGAAAGCCATTAAAAACTGATAGGCCTATTGTATATCGAAGCTTTCTGTAACAATTTGCAATCCACCCATAGCAAAAGATTTACAAGCAATGCGTTGAAGAGCAGGCCTGTAATTTTGGCTTCGCAGAAGTTTGAAGTTTGTTTAAATGGACAAGATCGCAATCACATCTTAGGGCCTCTGTATTACTGTTTGAATAACGGTTCAGTTTACATAGGCTGTTAGAATTTCCAAGCAAGCGCCTGGAGCGAGAGGCATGGCTTTCTCCTACCGTCTCTGTTTCCCCCATATCTATGGCCGAGCTGATAGTCGCCGAATCGCTCTTTCCTCTCCGCTCCATTTCTTCCATAACACCATGCATCTCGCCTCCAGGCAGACCGTGGAAAAGCATCGTTGCCGCAGATGAGACCGAATAGCACGTGTTTCCGTCAGATCTGCAACCCAAGATTTCCGTGAGACGCACTTCTAGCCCTGTGCAGTTCATATGACCTGTCTCTCTCTCTCACGTGAAATAATTCCCGTTTGGAGAATCTGCTCGGTCTAAACGGTATTCGTTTATCAGAAATGTCAACTCCGTATTCTGATAGATTCTTTTAAATGCACCAGAATATGAGATCGCAAAGCATGCACCCAGTACTGACGGATTGGTTTAGCCTATGAGAGCATTCCGGAGCTTTGAGGACATACCAGCTACTGAAGCCCCTCTACATGTGTGACACTGGACCCTCCTATTTCTTCATGAGTAACTTTCAGTTACCACATTTTGGACATGCATTTGCCAGTGTAAGATCTCAGTTTTTCTTTCTTGTCTTTTCAGAAATCAGTCTTGGAGCATGGCTGCTGCCGGTCATTACACAAAAACAATCCGTTATTGCATCGCCGAAGAATAAAAATATATAATCCCGAAATGCCTGGGAGCAACGACTACAGTGACGATTCAGATTGCAAGTGGTTAGCCTATATCTTCATCCTCGTCTCTTCACCTCCTCCACGACAGTTGTGTCATCACACACACCAACAATGTCCAACTTCAGTAGGCTTCAGATTAGATACGGGTAAAAAAAATCACCTCAAAGGTTTGTTCTAACAAATGAGATGGTTGTCCTGACATATAGAGCATTTGCTGTGTTAAGAGCCTGTTGTTGTTCGTCCCGCATGCAGTAGGATCAGCATGTAAGCGATTGAGAAGGAGGAGGAGTTGAGGACACTTTTGGTTTGTATAATCCAGTGAAGACAGTGAGGTTCCCTGCGCTCTTCCCTCTCCAAACGTGAGCAAACCCAACGCGCCTTTTCTACCGGGACTTTGACGTCACGCCGTTCCGTTCGTGATTATTGGCTGTTCGAACTCTTGATATACGCACTGTATCGAATTGTTGCAGGGATTTTTATGTCAGCTGGACCATAATTTGATGGTAACTCAAGACTTTCTCAAATGGCAATTTTTTTTCGACCGATGATTTCAATTATTTTTTTTGGCTAGCTACAACTTTAATGTTCTGGAAAGCGTAGGCTAAATAAATTGTTGTGTTTTTGTAAACATTAGCCATCATATTAGCGACTTGTTTTTAGTTAGACGTGCAGTGAGATAGAGACTATTTAACTTTCGCGAAATGGACATTCCACGTCTTTGTCTCACAATTGAATCGCTCCGATTTCATTTATTCCATAAGCTTACTTTTAAAATGTGGAACTGTACGTCGATGTCTTATGCGATTGCAGTGCTTAATATGATCATAAAAAAAATATTTTCTTTCTACCTTTGGCTCGAAGTTACCCATTGGTTTTCGGATTTATCTGCTATACCAACCGCCTCGGTGTAATACGGCACCGGCCCCGGACAGATCCCCGTGACTGGTTTAAACAAAAGGATCCAGAGGAGAGGAATAGTCTCTGCCCTACTGACAGCATTGGATGTACTACTCAGAATATCTGTGAGAAGTCCAATTAACGTCAGTGTCACAGTGAATTCGGCTGTTTCATCACTCTAAATACCCTCTAAATTTTATTGTTCTACAAAACATTGCCGAAGACGCATTAATATAATTAGGCTACTAATAATCTCTTTCATGTGCATGGTTTTCATCACATTCATATTTTTCACATTCACAGGTATTTCTCTGAATTATTATTATTTAATATAATTCTGTGAGCATTATATTCTCCCCAAAAACTCCCAAAATAAGCTCTCATTGGTATAAGCTACTCGTTCTTTAAAAATCTCCATGAGGTGAGTGTTTGGAAAGCAAAGGAAAACACTCACAATGAATATCTCGGATCATCCATTATTGATGGCCGCCCTCTTTTGTACCTCATATGGACTGCTGTGAGCCACTGGTTCTAAATCCCAAAAGGCCACATATTTGTTTTACTTATTCAGTCCATCCAGTATAATAGGTGATTATTCTAGCGTCTCTCAAAAGAGAGACACTTCTCTATAATGTCCACGCAGTGACTAAAGAAAAACGAACAGACTCACGAAATAGACTAAATTTAGTTTAGGATACATCAAAGTTTAACATTTTTTTAATAGTTTAACATGTTATGTAGGCTAATATTTTTTGCGATAGTGTTTTTAGTTGCTCATTTAAGTTTTTGGTTTTGTTTTTACTCTAAGAATTCATAAAGCACTCTTAATTGGCGCTCTGAACTTAATTGGCGAGACAGTATTAATTTCGAGCCCTAGAGAGCAGCGGACCTCAGAAACAAGCCAGTGGGAGACAAATTCATACAGCCCCCACGTGACTCGTGTTTTAACAAAATAGGCGTGATAGTTCGACGCAAATATCAATTGATTTTTGAGTGGCACTGGCAAAGTTAACATAGCTTTGATGCCCCGTAAAGAAATTGAAATTATTTTATATGATGTATTGTAAAATCCATATTTGAGCTTTGAAATACATAAACTTGTTTTAACAAAATATAGTTTTAATAACAAACACTACTTATTCAGGAAATTTGTTTGGTCGGTTTCTTTCGGCTTCCCCTTTAGTGACACAAAGGTTTTGTAGGTTGCACGAAAAAAAAACAAAAAAAAAAACGGTGTAAATGTTTTACATTTTGAGCAAAAGTTTTGAAATCATGTAGGGAGCAATATAATGAAAATGCTTAGTAATTCTGTCTACAGTATAAGTTCTCTTAATTCTATTAATTATCTTTGTAACATTTCTAAAACTATGTGTTTAGGTTTAATTGCAATTCAGAAACAATGTAATTTAACGCCTTGTTCAAATCAAAATCCTTATTTCAAGACGCTAAGAGAAGAGCTTGTTAGTTGCTCAAGATAAGAGTGTATAAATTGTCACGGGTTAATGTTTATTCTTCAAAAAGCTTCTGTACCCTCCAATAAAAACCTGAGTGTAAGTGTGTTTCCAAGCAGCACAACAGATTAAGGATGGCATTAACTCTGACACATTATCAGCTTGTGTCTTATAAACAAACACCTGGCTTTTTGACAAGATCTTGAGCTCCACATACAGAAATGTAACCGCAGGGAATTGTTTATTTTAATTCAGAGCCGAATTAAACTATAAACATTCTTTAAAAACTGACCTTTTATTGTATGTGGCTCTCAAATTGTAAATTATAGTGATGGCATAGTAGTTATTTTAAGGATGCAATCGATAGTCATTAGCTAAATAATGTACTTGAAGAGTATGACACGGGTTCAGCTCATTGAATAAAGAAAAGTCACTGCTGCTAGTCTCCGAAACACTTTGGCAATTCAAACGCTTTATTATAGGAATTTAACCCCTAATTTTCAAACAAT
This sequence comes from Chanodichthys erythropterus, assembly GCF_024489055.1. NCBI lineage: Eukaryota > Metazoa > Chordata > Actinopteri > Cypriniformes > Xenocyprididae > Chanodichthys > Chanodichthys erythropterus. The sequence goes on from NC_090229.1 coordinate 4,678,657, forward strand.
TGGCCTATTATTGATGTGTGACATTGTGTAAATATTCCTATTTTCACGTAAATTCCATCACTTTTTTGTATCACACAGCAGTCGCAGTAATAATAAGACAAGACGGACATGCAAAAGAAAACAGCAGGACAACTTGTTTTTGCAGTATAGGCTAAGTGTGCAATAATGTCCAATTGTGCATGGGAACCTGGCGATAAGCACACACTTGTCCGCTGGTCCAAATATTTAGGCTATACTCACTGAATGAAAAATAATGGAATGCTATCCGTTCCAAAAATTACTCGAGCTGTCACGAGAGAAACAGGTGCAGCTACTGTTTATGTAGAGTGACAAATACACCAGTAAGAGCCCTATGGCAATCATGATTGGGGCCTATTAAGCTGATCTGAACAGTGATGGTAGCAGTAGCCTATAGTAATAGGGGTGTAGTAGACAGATAGACTATTAATAAAAGTACCCACGGCATTGAAGGGCAGGCGTTAATATTAAAGTTTTATTGCACAAATATGAAAAGGCATGTTAAGCTCCCAAATCCTTATGCAAATGAAATCCTGTGTAATACCCTTAATTGAATACATGCATATTAATAATGTGCGCTCTCTGTCTAGTATAATGTTGGCTTATACATTAAACATTTCAGTGCGGGATATCTTGCGTGTGCGAAATATGATATTTCGTGAATCTGTCAAATAAAAAAAAAAAAAAAAAAAAAAAAAAAAAAATGCGGAAAAGGACAAAATATATACAAAATAGCCTACATAAGAATTATTGAAAGTGTACGAATTACCCCCCCCCCCCACCCACACACGCACGCACGCACTTTAAGGCTTGAATTAGAAAGTCAAACAAACAAATGTACGTATATGTGTCAGCAGGGTTTTCAAACGTTTATAGTGCATAGCTATTTTCACCTGTCGCAAAATAGCCGATAAACAAGACTTAACCGTAGATAGGTAACCATAACAACAGTACACTGTGCAAGCGCTTTCCATTACGATTAATATCGCGTGGTGAACGTCACTTCATAATAGACTTAAAGATATACCTAACAATAGGCTACTTAATTTTTTTTTTTAAGAAAACCCCCTTTAAAAACTTTTAAATAATTTACTATAGTTAGCCAAAATACAAGTTGCAATGCGTGAGATGAACCTCGACAGACTATGCCCTAAATTACTTTTACATTTACTACATTTAATAATACTGTAAAACAATAAAAACTTTGTAAAACATTGAAAATATTGCAGACTTTTACAATTCTCTTTAAATAGTCGAAGTCACTGTATATTATACACTCTTTAAAGGCTATTTGGTTTGTCAGACACTGTCTCTGATTTCATAAACCGCGGCTTCATATTCCTCAGTGCTGTTTCAGTCAGATCTAATAACTGAGCTCGGTGTTTAATATGGTTTGTACTCAAACACCAGGGAAACCGAGCGCGTTTTGTCTGCCGCCTTTGTATCTCTCCCCGTGATAATTCTATCCAGCTCTGATCAAACCACTGATATTTCTGTGCTGAGATTTGGGGCTTTCGCCACGAACGAATAGAGCAACACTGCCTACCGACTCCCGGTGAACGGATCGTTAATCTTTTATCCGTGGAATCTGGGCTGAAAAAATACTGTTAGTAGGCCTATATTTTATATATTATATTATTTTATATTATAAGTTAAAATTAAAAGATAGACTCAACGCACGAGACTAAAATGGATGTTGTTTTACACACAGATCATCTGTTGGCTGTCTTGTATGCGCATTCTCTCTGCTCTGAATTAAAAGAGGATGGATAGTGCTGTTTCGTGGCCCTTCTTTTAACCTGTTAATGAGTTCAAGGTTTGCCCTTTACCTTCTGTCTGAATCAGATTCTTCCGATGAGGTGTGAGAGCGGAAAGCAATAACAACTTCCTCAGCATCACACTGACATAGGGACACAAGACTGATGCTGAGTTCAAACTGGATTATTTATGCTGGACCATTGCCAAAATATGATAATCTATACACACAGCATATATTTGCACAATTATATATATCTTGAAAAGCCTTTTTTGTTGTTGTTGAAAAATTCCGTTTGACTTTTAATTAGAGACGCAACAGTAACATTTATCTTATTTCATATTTATACTGAGTATTATTATTATTATTAGGCTATTATTAACCTATATGCACCGTTTTAGTTAATAATAATAATAATAACAATGCAGGAGTAAATGATTGCCATAATACAATAGACGTCGTTGCTCCAGTCTTTCTGTATGTAGTCCTGTTAATTAGACAGTGCATTATAGGGGAGCGGAAGAGATCAGCGTCTCTCTCTCTCTCTCTCTCATTCCCTTCCGACCAAAGATTGTTGCTACTGGTTTCCTCATGTTCTGACATCCAGGCTTTAAAAGATTGCATTGACACAGTGCATGATTAAAGAAGATTTTTTTCTAAATAAGATTAAGCAGATTCAGCTTTATTGGCATTTACTGCTAATAAAAGGGTTTGCAAGCATGGCAAGAGTTGTGTAGATAACTACAGCACTTAAAACAGACACTTTCATTGTGTGTATGTAGTCTGTTTTATATCGAAACAAAGCATCTGTCTATTTCAAATGCACAGTGCGCTAATTAAAAGTGAAAAAGTGAGGTTCTAGTTCATTTCCCTGATATCGCGATAATTCAGGTGTGTGATTACGTCAGCTCGCGAATACAGTCGAGGAGCGCGCGATCAACTGTCGGTTTTGAGAAGTCGCCTCAGAAATGTATCAAAGAGAATTACGATAAGTGAGTCTCGAAAGCCATTATAAACATCCAAACTTCAAAAAGGTAATGTTTTAAACGCTGAGGGCAGGGCAACCAGGCAATTAGATGTTGGATATAGTGACCATTCTGCTCGTGCCCATTAACGGCTGTCTCATTATACAGTCACACCATTTGGAATTGATTATAGATCAGCTCGAGAGTGCGACTGCCTTCAACTTGTAATATTAACCTGTCAGTCTGGGACTAAAAATCAGAGGAAACTGAGATTTAAGCTGAACATTGAGGAATGTTTCAGAACGACACGCTATTTTTAAGAGAGGAGCACTAATAGGGTGCATATAATTAGGGGAGATGGTGAGCATGGACTGGATTTCTGAACAAATGTAAGATAAACATCTCAGTTTAACCTGTGTAAAGTGAGGTCATGCTCATTCATTAAAGAGATAGATCACTTACTCACCCTCATGTTGTTCCAAACCTGTATGAGTTTCTTTCTTCTGTAAAACACAAAAGAAGACATTTTAATTAATTCTGGGCACCAGACAGTTGACGGTAGCCAATGACTTCCATAGTATTTTTTTTCCTACTATGAAAGTCATTGGCTACCGTCACCAACATTCGTTAAAACATTTTCTTTTGTGTTCAACAGAAGAAAGCATCTCATACAGGTTTGGAACCACTTGATGGTGAGTAAGTGATGGCAACATTTTCATTTTTGGGCGAACTATCCCTTTAATGGATGTAACCAAAGTAAGCGTACTGTGATCTTTAAAATATCAGTAATTACCTAGAGTCTTGCTAATTGTTTTGCAACTGAAATATCCTAAAACTCAGACAGCAATATGCTGGCCAAAGCCAAGAGAGATGCTTTGGGAACTTTAGATTTGTTCTTCCAATCATTATTCATGAGGATAAACACACACAGAAAGAGCTTTCCAAAGCAACATAAGCTTTTAGCCTGTCTACTCGGTTTTGTCCCACACTTTTGGAGAACCTCTGGCTCAGTTTAGACCCTGGGGGAAAAAGAGAACATTTCTTTTGTTTGCCTCCATCCTTTCTCCGACTATTTGTCCCTGTAAGAGCAGTGAGCTTCTTTCCAGCATCTGCAGGCTGGATTAGCCAGAGGAGACGGAGCTTGTATTATATCCTGAAGGGGCTTGTACTGTAAAGGTTCACTACAAGTTCCCTCTCCTTGCTTTTCTCCTCCTAAACATACCGCCGACTTGAATAGGAGGATAACTCTTTGTTAACAGGGCAACTATTAACTCACATGGAGTTAATCAGAGTCAGTGGAATGGTGTATGTATTAACATCTGAATGGGCCATAGTCTCCACTCTGGTCTGCTTTATATGGTGGGTCCTCAAAAGGGACAAGGCTTTGCGCTTTAAATACTTCCTACTTCCCAGTATTGGTTTGGCCTGGAAGAGAAAGCTGTGTTTAAAAGTAAACACTTACAGAAAAACGCTTCCTGTGCGTGCTAATGTCACTGTTATCCAGATCCAGGATGCTGGATCCAAAGTAGATGAATAGTCTTTGATCTTTGACATCCATAAAATGCTCACATCCAGTCCTAACATGCTGTAAAAAGAAGGATTCTGTCTTTAAAATCACAGCCAGTGACTCCGTTTACAACAGCAGCTCTGCTGAGAAGAAAATTGGAGGAGATGGGGAGCAGTATTGATTTCTTTCTAAAAACGGACAGAGCCGTGTTTAATTGCAAAAATATTCCGGAGCATAAATGTGCCCTCCCGCTCCGTTCCTCTCTGACAGCAGTGCTAAGCCTTGGCTGGTCAAAGACAATGTGTTCTGTCTTTGTCTGAGTCTTGGGTGCTCAGATAGTGTTGACCTCTTCATTCAGACCCCTGGCCCGCCGAACAGGAGGAAACACTAATTAACATCTTGCAGCTCTCATTTGTTCTCAACACCACTGGAGAAACAGAGTGTGAAAGCGCCTGTGCGTAGTTGTGTGTAAGTAAGCGAGTAAACAAGTTATGTAGGAACATGATGATAGTGACGTGCTATGCTATGCTCACTTCTAATGTCTTTAGACACTCGCAGAGAGCATCTTTATGAAACTTGAGCTTGTTTTGTTATAAATAACTCCACCAACAAAGTGACATCCTTGATACTAATGCCTGACGTCTTTCCAACTTTTGCAGAGAGCATCTCCCAGAAGTTTGACCCTGTGCTGCACCCAGTTTGGCCTCCTGCGGAAGTTGCAGCTCAGGACGTCATGGAGGATTAGATGAGAACGCTAATGTTGTGTAAATTTCCCAAATGTCTATATGGTATCAGCTCCTCTGTTCTCCACTGATTAGCTCGGCATGGTCTATTTGCTAAACCGGTGGCCCCGTCCTCTGGAAGGCCTCGCTTATTTGTTCTTGATCATTTTATTGAGTTGCTGGATTGTTGTTGGGGGAAAGTAAAGCTGATGTGGAAACGTAGACTTAGTGGGATTTATCCATGGGAGTGAAAAGGGCCTTTTCTCTGGTTTTGTTGGTTTAAACCTTGTCTTACCACCAACCCCCCTTCCACCCACCAGCCTAAAAGCTTTTGACATCTTCATCTAGTTCACAGTGGGCAGGCTTTGTTTGCTCTTGTCAGGAGAGCGGATGGGGTTTTGCCCCTCGTGAGCCTAGTGGCACAAGCGCAGGACTTTGCCGTGGACGAAAAGGGAAGGGGGTTGGAGGGGGCGGCTTCTCCGCTCCAGCTCGGGCCAAAAGCGGGGCACTCCCCTCCAACCCCCCTCCTCTTTCAGATCCCCACAATATGGTCATTGTCCGGCGGTGAATAACGTGGCCACTCCGGCGATGTGGGCCGCTTCTCGGGCTTTGACTATGAACCAGATTTCTTTCTTCATCGTGAAAGAAGTCTAATCCATGTAAATATGGGGATTCTGTAGATAGAGCTTTCGCTGCGGAGGGGAGGAGAGTGTGGGGGGGAATGAGAGGGAGGGTCAGCAATTTAACCTTTGACCTGACAAATAAGGAGCATGAAAGTTCCAGAATTGGCAGACAAAAAGAGGCTCCCGCGGCTGATTGAGTTTTCTTTGCGCCGCTCTGCCGTACAAGGCTGACTGACAGATGACATGTTGTGAAGACGAAGACATGCGTGACTGCTGGGTGCATCACTGTACATGCAGCACAGGGAGGTGAGGAAACAGCTGACACGGTTTGTTTTTCTCTCTTTAGAGAGAATACGGCGAGCGTTTGATCGTGGTTTTAAAGTGGATGGCGCAGGGACGATCTGGCCAATGCCAAACTATAAACTTATGTCAAAAGCCTGTTTCCCCATACGCCTGTATCTTGCATACTTAAAACAGTTTTAGTGTTCTTTGAATATAACGTTCCAGAAACCCCCACAAACACACAACACCCAAATGTCACTTGTAAAACATCAAGGGAGTCATAACATAGCTGGTAAAGACACAAAACATTGCCGTTAGCCCCGACGTGTGATATCGCTACGTTTACAATGGTGCATGGAGAAAAACGCCCCCCCTCTTCTTTTCTAAAAAAAAAAATTAAATATACATTTTACTCTAGTTAACTTAGTCATACAGATGTAGTAGGATCAAAATTACACTGAAAAGTTTACCAATTCTGCTAAATTTAAAAAAAAAAAAAATTCTGCCAGCTTTTTTTTAAGGCTTTAAAGGGAAAGTTCACCCAAAAATGAAAATTCCGCCATCATTCACTTTGTCTTTCTTTCTTCTGCAAAACACAAAAGCTGATACTTTTGGAAAACGCTGGTGTCTGAACAACCCTTGACTTTCATTGTTTGATTAAAACATTTTGTGCTTTACAGTAGAAATAAGGTCAAATAGGTTTGTAACGACAAGTAAACGACAAGTAAAGGATGGCAAAATTGAAATTTTTGCATGAGCTATCCCTTTAAGATGGCTGAATAATGTGGTTGAAAACACCCAGGTAGTTGTTCATTGAATCTCTGACTAAAACCAGTGTGTGTGTCATAGTGACCCCACCTTATCCAGACCTGTTCCTTTCATGACTTCCTTCCTGCTTTTAGGGTTTTATCGTTTCCTCTGGGAGAAGACAGTTTAAGAGGGCTGTCTGATCGGTTCTTGTGAGATGCGTTTTCTAGATCAATCAATTTGTTCTAATGTACTTTAAATATAGACATGTATTTGGTGGTGTTGGTCACTGTCTGAATGCCATTTTGCGACTGATAAAGCATCATTACAAGCTTGGAATATAACTTTGCTGGACAAAGCGCAGAGCTAAGATTGAATACGTGTGTATCAGTGTGCATGTTTGTGCATGAGAGAGCGTGTTTGTGAGAGCCTTGATTGGCTTGTATGTTTTCTTTTCCTTTCATGTGTTTTTAGTCTCCAGTGCTTTGTTCCTTTTATAATTACAGCAGTGTTCTCCTCCGAGAGCACTGGTTGCCGCGGTGAGGAGTGCACACGCATACGCACACACACACTCTCTCTCCTGCAAATACCCATTAACGTGTAGAGCGAAAGCTGTCTGTTTATACCTTTTATACAGGGGCACAATTAAAACAGAGCAAGATCAAAAAGATATTGAAGTTTTCTGTTGGGGGGATATGGTTCAAAAATGCAGATTTAGATATTGATGGCAAGCCTTTTTTATAATCATTAGGGAGATGATGATCGTTAAAGCTACCTCAGCAATTCAGTGCATACAGACACACATGCTTATACTGCACCTTATTATTTTATTTTGTCACCTATTGTAACTCCAAAGATAATGCCTGTTTTCAAACAGGTTTCCCCCGAGCCTGTCATTGGTCAGACAAACAGATAGTCACACCATTGGTTGAACCAAGTGTGCTGAGCAACAAACAGAGCAACTTTTCTGAGAAATCAGTCTAAGAACTTGTTTATAGTTGTTTCAGCATATAAATCTGGGAAACATTGATGTTGATGAAAATGCACACTTCAGCTTTAAAGATGACCGATAGACTTGGCAGACAGTTCTTAGAAATGCAATTGGGCCTTGACATGATCTGCAGACATTTTGTGCTGATTTTATATGCTTTTTGGGCTGATAATCTCTTGTGTATGGTTCAAAAATGTATAGTTTTGAACCATGATTGGTGTCTGAAGATGTTTCAGATTCATAAAAAAAAATGCTTAATAAGCAAGTATAAATGTAGAGATTCAGACACAGATTACATGTGGGATTGATATCTGTAGGTTCAAGTAAACACATTAGCCCAGACTTTTACTCATTGCTATGATAACAATGATGCATGGAGAGAAAAAATTAAGATATATATAAATCCCCTCCCCCAATAATTGGAAATTGCCAAATTGTCTCCCCCAATATTTGATTATGAACCACTCTGTTTGTTTTTAGGATGACAGACAGTTTAAAAATTTACATTTTTAGGCTGGTCTAACAGTGCTCAGCAATGTCAAAATGTTGGCTCAGATCAAAGAAGATGGGGCTTACTATTCGCTGAAGGCAAGTGTGAATGCCAACGTGACGCTTTAATTTTAACACTGAAAGAGTGTGTGCATGGTAACATATAAGTAGCTAAACATTTAATATTTGACAACTGTTTTACGATGTTTAAGGACCCACAGTAACATACAGTGATGCAAACTACTCAACTTTTTTGTGGAATTTCTCCATTTTTAATTGAAAATATGCTATCATTTAAATGTAATTCATAACTGGATGTGACGAGAGTTTTTTTTTTATTTTTTATTTTTTTTATTAGACACAAACAAGACTGAATGTGTGCATGTTTTTAAATTAAAAAAATTGCCTCCCCCCAATGTTCAAGACATGCTTATGGCCTTGATATAATGTATTACATCTAATATAATATTACAAAAATATTGTAACATCTAAAACAAAATCTTTAGATATCCATTTTACTCTAGTGAACTTAAAATATTCATGGGTCATTGATGAATAAGGTTTTTAAAAGTGTAAAAAAACATGATAGAGATATAATTAATTAAGTTTTATTAAGTGTTAACAATGAGATTGTAATCAGTTAACACTGTTTTTGTCATTTATTACAAGATGGACAAAATTTGTCACCAAAATTCATTCATTTCGGTTATACCGAATGACAATATTTTCAAACAATGCTTACAGGCTGATATCTTGCAAGCTAGCAAAAGGACAATCAAACATTTTATATTTAGTACAAGTTTTTCAAATATTACAACATTTTCCATCTTTTATAGCGGTTGCACCGAATCATTTGATGTTTCAGGACATGCGTATGAAGTGAAAGCATGAATTTTTCAAATAGTTAAAAGAGAGTTTGTTACTTTTCTTAATGACCATGTGGTCCTTTGCAGGTGTCTGAATGATGTCACATCCTGTCACATGATATTGACCACATGACTTGATCCAAAATGTTCCCTTTATATTGGTTACTCCGAATGACAGCAATGAAATTCATTTTTCCGGACATTCTTTCTCATAACAAAGCAGTGACTTCTACACATAATTTTAATACCATTTTGCACTATGTTTATATATGATGTTATAAAATCATGCAAGAATAAAAAATATATACATTTATTACATTTTAAGACATTTGGATCACAAATGAAATGGCTGTATTGGCCTTTGGACGGTTAAATCAAATTAACTTTTGACACTTCAAAATCTTTCAAATACCTTTATATGTAGCAAAATATAATAAAAAACTTTTGAATTCAACAAAAGAGATCTAATTGTACTACCTTACATACTTTGGATGTCATATCTTTGTTTTTTATTATTATTAAGGCCAAAAAAATGACCTTCATACAGGTATAGTTTTATCTTAAAAAATGTTAGGATCAAAATTACACTGAAAACAGTATATATTTGTGATTGATATCTGCAGGTTCAAGTAAATACGTTTGTCACGGTGGTTAACAGAGGGCCTCTGAACCAAATTAGCGCATGGTTTACGGTAAGTAAGTAACTGTGAGTATGTTGCTTCTCTCAGTGTGGCTTTTGATGACTGATCCAGACCTCTTTTTATTCTAGGAGTCAGCGGTCTTGCCTTCTCTGCTCTGGTGTGACGGCCCGGGGAACCGCCAACATGGATCTATCCTCCTTCAATTCACACTCATCTCCCCTGCCTCACTGGTGTGAAATTATAAGCTCCGAGGACTCCCTCATTCACATTTTACAAGATTCGAGGTTATTAGCCAAACAAGCCATGCATACACTTCCCCTGTGCCACAGTTTTCACAGTTGAGGATTTGGACCTTTATTCTCGAACACCCCCTGTTTTTTCACCTCTACCCTCCTCATTTATGTCCGTCTCTCTCGAAGAGCTCACGGACGAGGTGTTACAACAGCCTGATGTGAAATAGGGTTTGACTTGAGTGAAAAATCATGCCCCCCATCTTCTCTTTCTGTCCGTCCTCACTCCCGCTCTCTCCTGCCTCGCACCTTTCATATGCACTTTCATTCAGATCTCTCTCTTTTTTCCAGAACAAGGCAAAATGGTTTTTGCCACGTCCATTTGTTCTCGAAAGAGGAGACAAATTACAAATGTGCTCACGAGCCTTTGTACTTGAAATGCCTTTTTCATACGCGGAGAGGAAACTGATGAAAAGCGTCGAGCACATCAAAGTGGTTTGACGGCGGGGCCGATTGAAAGGTTTAGAAAGTTTTGCCCTATCACAGGTCGCCCCACTCTTTCTAGTCCGATTTTAGTTACGGGCTCATTTGAATTAAGCTCGCCCGTCAATTAGCATGACTTTTACCCCAGCTCGCTGGACTTCAAGGGCGCACAACTTTCCTAGCGCCGCGTGTTGTGTGAAAGCCTGGCATGCTGTTTCCTTCCTTTTACCAGCAGCTCGTAGGAAATGGTTAATGGCCTGCGTTTGGCAGGATGGGGGGGGGTGGAGAGGTATTTTACGGGGAGCAAAAAGGGGGGGATGTGTGTGTGTGTTTGTGGGGGTAACAATGAGGAGGGCAGTATAGGTGACAGGTGAGTCAATCAAAATTAAAACATATGCTGCCCTACCCAAGACCAGATGCTCTGTGTTTGAGACAAAGACAGAGTGAGTTTGTGCATTAGTGTGTGTGTGTGTGTGTGTGTGTGTGTGCGAGAATAGGACAGAGAGTTTTTGTTTCTCAACTAGCTGCGTGGGGGCTGGTTTTGGGGAGGTGGTATATAGAATTAAAACTCGTAAAAACATTGACTGCAGCCTCTGAATCACATTTCCTTCATGATGGAAGGCTGAATGTAGCCTTTATGGCGTGTGTATTGTTTTTCTTCTTTTAGTGCCCATATTGGGTTTGATAAAAAATAATGTTTACTAAGTGTAACATTCTTTTTTAATTATCATAATTTCTGTTCACGCTGTAAACCCGAATAAGTTGGGCTAACTAAAAAAAAAAAAAAAAAAAAAAAAAAATTGAGGTAATCAGTTACATCAATTTTTTTGAGTTATGATGTTAACAATTTTAAGTAAACAGAAATATCAAGTTTTGAGTTTGTAGTACTCGTGCATGTTAAATGCTCCTAACTTGAAGTGCTGAGTTAGCTAACTAACATAAAAGATTGTTAATTATCTTTTTTATTTTGAGTTCGTGCAAATCAAATGAGATAGTCAAACTTATTACAAATTTATTCAGACACCTTGAAAATTTCAATCATTATTACAATTTATTCATTACAGTAAAAAAAAGAAAAAAGAAATGGTAATAAAATATGACAAGATTTCAGTTAAACTGTGTCAGAAAAAAATTATCTTAATTATGTCAGATAACACTTAAGCAAAACATGTTAAGGTCAAAGTGTCTGAATAATTTTTGTTTTTTTATACATTTTACTGGTAGTCCACCGTATGAAGAATTTTTGGGTACAATATGTCACAGTTTATTTTGCTATCCTCACTTACATAAATGAACTATAGTGTCCTGCACCCACTAGTAAAAATATGTCAAAGTAAAAATATATCTAGTGTCTGAATAATATTTGGTTTGACTGTATTTACTTCACTGTAAACCCTAACAAGTTGTCAGAACTCAAAGTTGAATGAGATTTTTTAAGTGAAGTGACTCAAAGTTTAAGTAAGATTTTTATTTTGTACTCATACATTTTTACTGTTCTTTACTTGAAGTATTTGAGTACACTAATTTATGCATTTAACTTAAAATTATTAGGTTATCTCAACATAAATATTTTGCTAGCTGTTACAGACTAATTCAGAAAATGCCAACTTGCTACATGTTAACAACAGCATGGTATAACACTTACTGAATGAGTACAGCAACTTAAAACATGTAACTTACCTACTCTCAAAACCAAACTTGTCACCATGATGGTAACTCTCCAAAAACCCACATTAACAGAAACTTTTCTAAATTAGCATAACAAAACATTTATCATTACTAAATCTCCCTTAACATTAATCCTGCACAAAAAAAAACAAACAACATTATAAAACACTTAATTTTAGCATTTACTGTCCCTTTTGAGTGCCATGGGCAAAGCATGCTGGGAATGAAAAAATCCCAGCCCAGTTTCAGTTAAACTTAAGTTAGTCCAAATTAAACATACACCTCAAAACAATGAAACTGTTAAGTTTACTTGAAATATGTCAGTGCTGTAAACTCAAAAGAAAAAGAAAGTTGTTTAATTTAAGTTTGCCTTACTTAAACCAATTAAGTATTTTGAGCATTAGGGTTTATAGTGCACTATAAGATTAAACTTTAAATATAGGTTAATCTCTCATCAAAAGAATTGAGTATATACAATATATTACTTTTCTGTGATTTCTCTTCTTAGAATGTTTTACTACAGTGCTTGTATTGATATTCCATAGCAATTTTGGTTAAACAGGTTTTAAAACGGTTTAGTAATAGCATTATTCTGCTGTTAATTCAGTGCTTAACATGATTCAAACTTTGTGTTGTACATCATTTCAGGCTGTGCTGTCTTGTGTTTGGTAATCTATTTGCATACTGAATTGTGATTGGTCACAAACCTAAAACTATAGGTGCACTTGAAGTGGGTGTTGCATTCATATACACACACACTTTAGGTAAACGTTAACTAATAGATGATATATTTTAAAATTTTGAATTTAATACTAATATTTGGAATGCATTATTGATAAAAAAAAAAAAAAAGTGCATGCCATCATATCCCTATGGAAGATTGCTTCCGCCACTAAATAAAAAAATAAAAAAGGTAATCGTTACTTTATCTCACACTTTTTTTTCTCGCAGTTGTGAGTTATAAAGTCAGAATTGCATATTATAGTGAGAATTGTGAGATATAAAGTCAGAACTGCATATAAAGTCAGAAAACTGTGATATAATTTCAGAATTGTGAGTTATAAAGTCAGAATTGTATGTTATTTTTTTCTTGCAATTATGAGTTTTTGTCACACAATTCTGAATTTTTATCTCTCAATTCTGACTTTTATCTCATAATTGCAAGAAATAAACTTGCAATTCTGAGAATTAAAAAAATCAGTCTTTTTCACTTTATAACTCACAATTGTGAGTTTATATCTTGCAATTCTGAGAATTTGTGAGATAAAAAGTCCCAATTACCTTTTTATTTTTTATTTTATGGTGGAAACAAGCTTCCATACATCCCATATTTGTGTTGCTAAAGTAATTTAAAATGCTCAAAGAACCTTACGTTTGAATTTATTTTGCTACTTTGCAAGCACTGCTGTTTTCTAAAGGAAATGCAAATTTAGTTGATAGCAAGTGTAGCATTGTATTGCATGCATGGCATTTTTCATAAAACTTGAAGAATATAAACAAACTATATTTTTGCAATCGGCCCTTACGTCTATGTGATACTTATAACTTTTCTCTGTGTGTCTGATTTAAAATGAAGGTAAACACACGTAAGAGAAGTGATGTATGCCCATAAGCTAATTAAATGTTTGAGGGGACCATGAGAAGACGAGTGGAGGGCTGAGCAGCTGAGATGATGAAGAGTGTGAGAGTTAAACTGAAAGAGCTAAAAGAAAGAAAGGAGACAGAGGGGATTAAGCTGTGAGAGAAAGAAAAGGGAGGGAGAGAGAGAGAGAGAAAAAGTGTCTATTTGTGTGTGTGTGTGTGTGTGTGAGAGAGAGAGAGAGAGAGAGAGATGTGGTGCACACTGGGAGTTAAGGTCCAACACGACGGCTAAGCTCCTCAGGGGGACTTTGGGCAATATCCTGTTAGAGTGGAATGCAAATCTGTGTGATTGTGACCAGGGGCCTGGCACCGCAGTTCACATACGCACGCCTGCCTCCCTTTCTCACTGTCCTCCTTATCCCATCAAAAGCCCTTTTTACCTGTCAGGGTTTTTTTCTCTTGCAAACATTTATAGAAACTGGCATGTTCAGTCCAGGTACCTCCAAAAAAAAAATAAAAAAAAAATACCTGCACCGAGCCACCTGATGTAGCACAGTTTAGTGAGGCCCAAGGGGGGCGCCCGTGGCAAGACTGACCTGAATAGTTTTACAAACAAAAAACTACCGTCAGGATCTTTAGAGCATCTGCAGTAAAAGGGCCATGTCTGGCTCTTAAAGGGATAGTTCACCCAAAAATGAAAATTCTGTCATCATTTACTCACCCTCAAGTTGTTCCAAACCTGTATGAGATTCTTTCTTGTGTGGAACATAAAAGAAGATATGTTGACAAATGTTGAAAACCAAACCGTTGATGGTCCCCATTGACTTCCATAGTATGGAAAAACATTACTATACACTTTAAAAAATATTGGGTTAGTTACCCAAGTCCTGGGTTGAGCCTTTTGAGTCATTTATTTTTCCAGTGTTTTGGTAGTTTTTGTCGTAACAACCCAGTGTTTGGGTGGATTTTGTGTTACCCAGCTCCTGGGTCAGATGTAACAACCCAGTGTTTGTGTAGTTTTTGTGTTACCCAGATCCTAGGTCAGATGTAACAACCCAGCGTTTGGGTAGTTTTTGTGTTACCCAGCTCCTGGGTCAGATGTAACAACCCAGTGTTTGTGTAGTTTTGTGTTACCCAGCTCCTGGGTCAGATGTAACAAACCAGTGTTTGGGTGGATTTTGTGTTACCCAGCTCCTGGGTTTAGATGTAACAACCCAGTGTTTGGGTGGATTTTGTGTTACCCAGATCCTGGGTCAGATGTAACAACCCAGTGTTTGGGTGGATTTTGTGTTACCCAGATCCTGGGTCAGACGTAGCAAACCAGTGTTTGGGTGGATTTTGTGTTACCCAGCTCCTGGGTCAGATGTAACAACCCAGTGTTTGTGTGGATTTTGTGTTACCCAGCTCCTGGGTTTAGATGTAACAACCCAGTGTTTGGGTGGATTTTGTGTTACCCAGCTCCTGGGTCAGACGTAACAACCCAGTGTTTGTGTGGATTTTGTGTTACCCAGATCCTGGGTCAGATGTAACAACCCAGTGTTTGGGTGGATTTTGTGTTACCCAGCTCCTGGGTTTAGATGTAACAACCCAGTGTTTGGGTGGATTTTGTGTTACCCAGCTCCTGGGTCAGACGTAACAACCCAGTGTTTGTGTGGATTTTGTGTTACCCAGATCCTGGGTCAGATGTAACAACCCAGTGTTTGGGTGGATTTTGTGTTACCCAGCTCCTGGGTCAGACGTAACAACCCAGTGTTTGTGTGGATTTTGTGTTACCCAGATCCTGGGTCAGATGTAACAACCCAGTGTTTGGGTGGATTTTGTGTTACCCAGCTCCTGGGTTTAGATGTAACAACCCAGTGTTTGGGTGGATTTTGTGTTACCCAGCTCCTGGGTTTAGATGTAACAACCCAGTGTTTGGGTGGATTTTGTGTTACCCAGCTCCTGGGTTTAGATGTAACAACCCAGTGTTTGGGTGGATTTTGTGTTACCCAGCTCCTGGGTCAGACGTAACAACCCAGTGTTTGTGTGGATTTTGTGTTACCCAGATCCTGGGTCAGATGTAACAACCCAGTGTTTGGGTGGATTTTGTGTTACCCAGCTCCTGGGTCAGATGTAACAACCCAGTGTTTGTGTGGATTTTGTGTTACCCAGATCCTGGGTCAGATGTAACAACCCAGTGTTTGGGTGGATTTTGTGTTACCCAGATCCTGGGTTTAGATGTAACAACCCAGTGTTTGGGTGGATTTTGTGTTACCCAGCTCCTGGGTCAGACGTAACAACCCAGTGTTTGTGTGGATTTTGTGTTACCCAGATCCTGGGTCAGATGTAACAACCCAGTGTTTGGGTGGATTTTGTGTTACCCAGCTCCTGGGTTTAGATGTAACAACCCAGTGTTTGGGTGGATTTTGTGTTACCCAGCTCCTGGGTCAGATGTAACAACCCAGTGTTTGGGTGGATTTTGTGTTACCCAGCTCCTGGGTCAGATGTAACAACCCAGTGTTTGTGTAGTTTTTGTGTTACCCAGCTCCTGGGTCAGACGTAACAACCCAGTTTTTAAGTGTTGTTTGTGTTACCCAGCTCCTGGGACAGACATAACCCAGGGGTTGAGTTATTTATTGTGGAGTTTTTGTGACCTCTTCAGGAGAGAGCAGTGCAGCTCCATCTAATTGGTGCATGTCTTCAGTAAAATACAGGTCTGTGTACACTTTATTTTATCTAAAAATTTGTCATTGTTCTGTATATCGTTTAATTTATTTGCAAAGCAACATACAGGGGCGTGATGTGAGTCACCTAAACGAGTGTCACATCGGTCTTTTCATGTGATGGAAAAGCCTGATGCCTTGCATAAAATTTCATGATTTTTTTTCCAAAAAGATACAGAATATAAACATAGGATGTTAAAATATGTTCTTAGAATGTCACAGACACGCCAGGCTCCACCTCACCACAGTACCCACGCACTCAATCACCAGCTTATTAATCACCGCCACCTGCACCTCATTCACTCTGCAATCACCAGCACTACAAAGCCACCACTCTCACACACACTCACTGTCCGGTCTCGTTTGCACTACGCCATGTATATGCTTACCTTAAGGACTCCCCTTCAACATACTTACCTGCTCCAGCGATCTCCTTCATCTCCTTCGTCTCCTGGTCCCTTCGTGTGCTTACCCATCTGTGTGTGTGAGTGTCTCCAACGTCTCCCTCCATCTCAGCTCAACTCCTGGATCCACAAACCACACAAGGACAGTATTACTTTATATTCATCTCTCAAGAACCTGATAACAGCCATTACCACTCTGTGTTCCACATATTGTTCCAATAAACTCACCTGGATTGCTTTTATCTCTGCCTCCGTGTCTATATCATAACAGAAGACCGGACCATAACAACTAACGGCATGAGTACAAACGATCCATTCCAGGAACTCGTGGACGTGCTGCGTCGAGCACTCACACCACAGCCCTCAACATCGTCATCCCACAACACGGCTGTCTCCGCACCCACCAGCACCACTCCTTCACCTGCATTCACCGCCAGTCCCATGGCCAAACCGGCGCCCTACTCTGGATCGGCGGAGGAATGCAGCGGATTTCTTCTCCAATGTGAGCTGGTCCTGGAGATGCAGCCGCACCTCTACACCACAGACACGGCTAAAATAGCGTTCATTATTTCACAACTGCAAGGGAAGGCTCTGCAATGGGCAGATTCGTTGTGGACCCAGAAAGGCCCAGTCGTCCAATCCTATTCGGCGTTCGTCTCCCACTTCCGGGAGGTATTCGGGAAACCTCTGACTGATTCCTCGACTGGTGAGAAACTTTATAATCTAAAGCAAAGAAACCTATCTGTTAACGAATATGCCTTGCAGTTTCGAACGCTAGCCGCCACCAGCGGATGGAACGAGCAAGCCCTCATCACCACGTTCCGTCAGGGGCTGGAACCCTCCGTGCGGCTGCATCTCGCTGCATACGAGGACTCCATGGGATTAGAACGCTTCATCCAACTCGCCATCCGCGTGGGGTCCCGTATGCAGTCGTGCATTCAAGAACACCAGGGCCAGTCATCCACCACTAACCTCCTCCGTCGGTCCGAACCCGTCAGCTCCCCAGAACCAGCCAACGAACCCATGCAGATTGATCACTCACGTCTCACCCCTAACGAAAGACAAAGAAGGCTGGCCCTGAATCTCTGTCTCTATTGCGGAACAATGGGGCATAATCTCTCCACATGCCCAATCCGTCCTCCTCGACCCGTGGTGAGTGCAATATTTCCCTCCATTCAGAAAATGAAACCACTCACTACAACTGTAACTCTTACTGCTGCTAACATCTCTGTTCCAGTGGTGGCGCTCCTTGATTCAGGGTCAGCCGGAAACTTCATCTCAGGCACCCTCTGTAGACAACTCAACCTTAAGATCTCTCCTTCACCGACGAGCTATCAAATCCACTCCATCACGGGCAAACCCCTAAGCCGCAGACACATCCGTCACTGCGTGGGCCCACTACAACTCAGCATCGGTATCCTGCACACTGAACACATCCATTTGCTGGTTCTGGAGGAATCCACCGCTGACGTGGTTCTAGGGCGCCCGTGGCTGGAACAACACAACCCCAACATCTCCTGGCGCACGGGCGAAGTCCTGAAGTGGGGCGATCACTGCTTCCCAGACTGCTTCCCAGCGCTTCCTGTTCCAAGACCTCCACTCTCCAAGTCTCTTCTCGTGAATGCCACGTCCATCGAGAGCCCTGTTGAGAAGCGCTCCGTGGATGTTCCCCCTGACTACGCCCCCTTCAGCGACGTCTTCTGCCCGCAACGCGCCTCCAAGCTTCCTCCACACCGGCCATGGGACTGCGCCATCGATCTGCTGCCGGGTGAACCAGTGCCCAGGGGACGCATATACCCCCTGTCCATACCGGAGGAGAAGGCCATGGAGGAATACATCAAGGAGGCACTCGAACAAGGTTACATCCGCCCGTCTACTTCCCCTGCTGCTTCAAGCTTCTTCTTCGTGGCAAAGAAGGACGGAGGCTTGAGGCCATGCATCGATTACCGTGCACTCAACAAGATCACCATCAAGTTCCGATACCCACTTCCCCTCGTCCCAGCGGCCCTGGAACATCTCCGCGGTGCCACTGTGTTCACCAAGTTGGACCTCCGCAGCGCGTATAACCTCATCCGGATACGTGAGGGGGACGAGTGGAAGACCGCCTTCGTCACGCCCACTGGACACTACGAGTACCTCGTGATGCCGTATGGCCTGGTCAACGCCCCCTCCGTATTCCAGGATTTCATCCACGAGGTGCTCCGGGAGTTTCTCCATAAGTCCGTTCTGGTTTATATAGATGACATCCTCATCTACTCCCGGAGCTTGGCCGAACATCGCCACCATGTTGCGGAGGTCCTCCAGCGCTTACGGCAGTTCCATCTCTTCCTCAAGGCTGAAAAATGCTCATTCCACCAACCCTCCGTCCAGTTCCTGGGGTACGTGATTGATCACAGTGGCATCCGGATGGACGAGGGGAAGGTCTCCGCCATACAGTCCTGGCCCACTCCTACCACCATCAAAGAACTCCAAAGATTCCTAGGTTTCTCCAATTTCTATCGCCGGTTCATCAAAAACTACAGCACAATCGTCAGTCCACTCACCAACCTCCTCCGTCACCAGCCCAAGTCTCTGTCCTGGTCTCCATTAGCCACCGACGCCTTTGAGATCCTGAAGAAGGCCTTCACCACCGCTCCCCTCCTCGTCCACCCTAACCCGGACCTCCCGTTCATAGTAGAGGTGGACGCATCTACCACCGGAGTGGGAGCGGTCCTTTCACAGCAGCAGGGGACACCAAGTAGACTCCATCCATGCGCCTTCTTCTCCCGCAAGCTCAACCCGGCGGAGGTCAACTACGACATCGGTGACCGCGAACTCCTGGCCGTCAAGCTTGCCCTTGAGGAGTGGAGGCATTGGTTGGAGGGAGCTACTCACCCATTTCAAGTCCTCACTGATCACAAGAATCTCGAATATTTGAAGGCCGCAAAGAGACTCAATCCTCGCCAAGCTCGCTGGGCTATGTTCTTCTCTAGATTCAACTTCTCCATCTCCTACCGTCCTGGTTCAAAGAATACGAAGGCTGACGCCTTATCTCGCCTCTATGCTCCTGAGGAAAAGCCCGAAAAACCTGATACTATTCTGCCGGAGTCCATCTTCATGAGCCCCATCCAGTGGTCCGAAGAAACCATTCCCTCCGCCAATGCCTCCACACGCACTCCGCCGGGTTGCCCACCGGGCTTGCAGTACATCACACGGACACGTCGCACTCCACTCCTGCACAACGTTCACTCTTCACTTGGCACTGGTCACCCGGGGGTCAAGGAGACCCTCTCGTTGCTCAAACAACGCTTCTGGTGGCCCAACATGGCCAACGACGTCAGGAGGTACGTGCAGGGCTGCAGGGAGTGTGCCATCTCCAAGAGCCCACGCCATCTTCCCACCGGCAAGCTCTTTCCTCTGCCCGTTCCTGAGAGACCCTGGTCACACCTGGGAGTGGACTTCGTCACCGATCTCCCCGAATCTGACGGTCACACATGCATCCTGGTGGTGGTGGACCGCTTCTCAAAGTCCTGCCGTCTGATACCCCTGGAGGGTCTACCTACCGCCATGGCCACCGCAGAACTAATGTTTAATCATGTTTTTCGCTATTATGGATTACCTGAAGACATCGTCTCCGACAGAGGACCCCAGTTTGTCTCACACGTCTGGAAAGCCTTCTTCTCCCTCCTGGGTGTGACCGTCAGCCTATCGTCTGGATACCATCCTCAGTCGAACGGGCAGACGGAACGGAAGATCCAGGAGATCGGCCGCTTCCTGCGTACCTTCTGTCACGGCCACCAGAACTCCTGGAACCAGTACCTGGGTTGGGCCGAGTACGCACAAAACTCTCTCCGCCAAGCCTCAACGGGACTAACACCCTTCCAGTGCGTACTCGGCTACCAACCCCCGATGTTCCCCTGGGACGGGGAACCCTCCAACGTTCCGGCAGTCGACTACTGGTTCCGGGAGAGCGAGAGGGTGTGGGACTCAGCTCACCACCAGCTGCAGAGGGCCCTGCGCAGACGCAAGATGGCAGCCGACCTTCGACGCTCCGAGGCTCCTGTCTACCAGCCGGGGCAGAAGGTCTGGCTGTCCACCCGGGACATCAGGATGCGTCTGCCCTGCAAAAAGCTGAGTCCCCGCTTCATTGGCCCGTTCACCATCCTTCGGCAGATCAACCCCGTCACCTATCGTCTCCAACTCCCGGCACAGTATAGTAGAATCCATCCTACATTTCACGTGTCTCTACTTAAACCTCACCACCCTTCTGTTGTTCCCTCCACAGAGCCTGACGTGGCAGCCGCCGAGGCCCCCCTTCCACTTCTCCTAGAAGACGGCACAGCCTACGTGGTCCACGAGATCTTGGATTCCCGGCGCCGTGGTGGTAAACTCGAATACCTCGTGGACTGGGAGGACTATGGTCCCGAGGAACGCTCATGGATTCCCAGGAACGATATCCTTGATCCTCTTCTGTTACAGAACTTCCATACCAACCATCCAGACAGACCTGCCCCACGACCCAGGGGAAGACCACCACGACGTCGGGGTCCGCGGCCCTCAGGAGCGGGCCGTGGGAGGGGGGGTACTGTCACAGACACGCCAGGCTCCACCTCACCACAGTACCCACGCACTCAATCACCAGCTTATTAATCACCGCCACCTGCACCTCATTCACTCTGCAATCACCAGCACTACAAAGCCACCACTCTCACACACACTCACTGTCCGGTCTCGTTTGCACTACGCCATGTATATGCTTACCTTAAGGACTCCCCTTCAACATACTTACCTGCTCCAGCGATCTCCTTCATCTCCTTCGTCTCCTGGTCCCTTCGTGTGCTTACCCATCTGTGTGTGTGAGTGTCTCCAACGTCTCCCTCCATCTCAGCTCAACTCCTGGATCCACAAACCACACAAGGACAGTATTACTTTATATTCATCTCTCAAGAACCTGATAACAGCCATTACCACTCTGTGTTCCACATATTGTTCCAATAAACTCACCTGGATTGCTTTTATCTCTGCCTCCGTGTCTATATCATAACATAGAATTGTACACTGATTATTTATGGGCAGGTTATGGAGTCAGTCACAGTATGTTTTGGCCACGAGTGAAATGCAGGTGATGGTCTGAAGTTAGCAGTTCCCCCGCCAAATGCGATGGAAACAGGACAACAGTGACTGGTCAATTACATTTGAATTACTTCTAAATGTTTAATTTTTACTTGTAATATTTGTTAAACGAGCTTAAATATAGGCATTATGTATTAAAAATGATATAAAATATGCTATACTATAAAATATGATTGAAAATAAAGGACTTACCATGCAAACTAGTGGTTGTGTGGAGTGTTTTTAAAAAGTTTAGAGGATTTAAGTTAATCTGTAAACATTAATTCATGTATGAAGTTTGTTCAGATGAACAAAGAAACAAAGAATGATGTCAGAATTTTCATTTTTGGCTGAACTATCCGTTTAAAGCAGTAGTTCGCCCAAAAGATGAATATGCGTCCTGTTCTTATCTATATTTTGTTCCTAACCTAAGCATATGATAAGCTCTAAAAAGGAAAAAAAAAGTCTATAAAAGAAAAAAAAAAAAATTACATAATTAACATAAATGCATATTTTCAATTCAAAACGGCCATATTTGGGGAAAAAAGTTGTGTAGTTTGCATCACTGGCAGCTACTGTCGGTTGTTTAACATTTCTATCAGAAAACAGTTGACATATATTAAATGTTTCACTATTTACATCTTACCTCACTCTCTTTCAGTGTTCAACTGGCGCTTTGCGCTGGATTTCACAATCTGCTTCTGAGAACAGTAAACCCCGCCTACTTTCATTTGATTGGACATCAATCATTTTGACATTGACGAGTGGTGTTAGACCGCTGATGCAGACCAGACTAAAAATGGAGCTTTAAAGAGACCACTTGAAGAATATAAACCAACTCAGAAGTTGCTAGTAAATTTCAAAAATAATTACAAAGAAACGGCAAACAACACGTTGAATTTAAAGAGAAGACTGAAATATAAATTTTTATTCACTCAAACTCTTCCACTGACTTTCAAATTTCACGTGCTACCACATGTTCAGATCTTTTATGGTGCTTTTTTTGTGTCATTTTAGACAGCCCTTGATCAGTCTATGCTTTAGCTGCATGGAAAAGAGCAGCATGAACATCCTGCAGAAATGCTTTGGACCAGCATGAGGGTAAGTGAAAGATTTTTTGGCTGAACTTCAGTCTTATTTTTATTGCATTTCTGTTGTCTTATTTCTCACATTCTGTCATTTTAGTGCAATTAAGGAAAGCTGTTAAAGCTCAGATCTGTTGCGTGGTTTGTGGCTTTTCACTCTGGAGGTGTTTGGTGAGGTCCGTTCCAGACTGGAGTCTGTTTGAGGTAACGAATAAAAAGCAGAGACACTTTCATCTGTGGTTGATATTGTTCAGTCATCTTAGTCATGCTTTCCTCTCCCACGTCTCTCCATGAGTCACGCCGCTTCTTGTTTAGGTCACCCTCTTATTTAAATGACCACCAGGAAGAAGTGGGAACCTGGTGGTTTACAAACTGACGTTCATGCTGAGGAAACGTTGCTGTTTTTTATTAGAAAATACCAGAGGAACCGTCTGGGACGCTCTTCAGAAGAGTTGAGAGGCTCCGTTTCAAAGGGCCTCTCCGCTGGCAAACTCTGATAGGAACTGATCTCAAGTGCATGTTGGGAAACATGTTTGAGTCTAATGGGTTAATTAGCTCAGAGTGTTGCTCTGTCTGCTGAGATTTAGCCTGCCATTGCAGCCAATGTCTTAACATGACTGTTTAAGGAGGCTGATCTCTGCTTTAAAGGAATATTCTGGGTTAAATACATCAGTTCTGTCAACATAATCTGAGACATGCTGGTGATTAATTTTCACCCGGTCCTCAGTAACACATTTGGAGAACTTAATGGGCAATCGCTGCCAAAAAAGTTTTTTTGCTCAGTATTTGAAATTCTTACATTAAGATACATTTACTTGCATGTTTTCTGAAAAATTGGAGTTTTTGCTTAAAACAAGACAAAATGAACTTAATTCAAAGGGGAAACAAGATTTTTCTTACCCTACTTGCATATTTTTTTCTTGTTTTAAGCATAAACTCACTTAAGTTTGATCAGTTCTTCAGTAAACAAGACTTGTAAATGTATCTGGATTTAAGAATGTTTAGATATTTGTACTTGTACTGAGTAAAAAGATGATTGCACTGGGACATTAAAAACAAGTATTTCTGTTCTAGCGTTTACAAGAATCATACTTTTAGATCACTGTGTGGATGAACTTGTATGTGTTATTGACATAATTTATTTGATGTAAACCGTACACTCAACACTCAAAATGCTGGGTTAAAAATAACCCAAGTTGGGTTAAAAATGTACAAACCTAGCGATTGGGTTGTTTTGACCCAGTGTTTGGGCTAAATATTTGATCCAACCTACTGGTGAGGTTTATTTAATTTAAACCATTGTTTAAAAATGACTGTATTGCCCGCTTAAAATGAACCCAAAATAGGTTGGAAATGAACATTTATTAATATGTTTAATAAATAATAATTAAATAATAAACAATATTATTAACAAATGTTCACCTTTTTGATTATTACTGTTGCCTCTAGTAATTATTGTGTCTGGTTTTTAATTTCCAACCTATTTTGGGTTCATTGTAAGTCAGTCATATAGTCATTTTTACACAATAGTGGAGTTAAATAAAAGTGCCCAGCAGGTTGGGCAAACATTTAACCCAACCCCTGGGTTTGTCCATTTTTAACCCAGAATTTTTTAGAGTGTACTTTATGGATAGTTGTCAAGTGTTTATATGTGAACACATGCAATGACTTTGAAACATTATAGCAGTTATTACTTGAAACGTTTTAATTTGTTTTTACAAACCGAGAAATGAGTTGAAATCACTTTTCGTGAACGACAGCTGCTGCTCATTGAGCTTTATTGCACTTAACACAGAATATTGCTTTAATGCACATTAACTCCAGATTAGTAGCATAATTTCTTTCAGCAGGATGTTTTCTTTACTTTTTCCCTCTGTTTTGTATTTGTTTGCTTTTGTTTTGCACTTGTTTTTAAATTAGTGCTTGTCATGCTGCAGTTAATTGGATTGAGCCGCAGAATCCCAGATTTGGAGCTGTACTCCAAACAGAAGCACTCTTCAGTGTTGACTTGGTAATTCGGTCCAGCTCTGTATGGTTTTGTATGGTCTCTGTTGCAAAACAGCAGCAGCACTCCAGGCCCTCAGCCCCTGAAAGGAAGCCCAGGGCCATGCTGGTTAGTGCAAACTCCCCGAGGATCAGAGCAGGAAGAAAACAAGCCGAGAGAACATCCTCTGGTGTGATTGACACGGCGCTGGCTTGTCAGCTCCAGTCTGCTTGTGTCTAAAGAGATGGCTTAGGAAAATCAGTTGAATGAAAACACACCATGTGCAGTGTTTTGTGAGGGACTTTTATGGTGCAGCTCTGTGCAGTGAACACTGCAAAACGTGTTTTGGTTTGTGTTTGCTTAGTATTTTTGTCTTGTTTTCCACTGGAAAGCATACTTTGTAGGTGGAAATATGCAGGCCGAGTAACATTGTTCACATGCGTTTCAAAAGACAAAGTTCTATCAAGGACCCAGACTCTTAACCTGAGAAGATGGAGAGATTATAGAATTATCAATGGAGAGTGAAAAGCTATTGGATTTAGTGGCAACAAAAAGAACCTCTGTTTTATCAGTATTCAACTTGAGAAAGTTACACAAAGTCCAGGATTTAATCTCTTCTAGACAATCCAAGAGAGAGGAAGAAAGGGTAGAATTAGGCTTGGAGGACTAATAGAGCTGGGAGTCGTCTGCATAGCAATGAAAACTAATGCCATATTTCCTAAAAATAGAACCAAAAAGTAAATGATAAATAAAAGAGGGCCCAAAACAGAGCCTTGAGGAACACCAGTTGTAACAAATGAAGAGTATGATCTGAATTGTTTAATCTGGTCAAATTGAGTGTGCCCGGATAGATAAATAAGGCCTTAAATCAGAGCAGAAAGTCTTAAATGCATGAAGTCATAGCATTAAATGTTGCGTGCATTGCAAAAAATAAATATCTATTATAATGAAAATCTATTTTTGTCCTGCTTTCCAATAAAAATATCTAAACCTCTTTAAATCAAGGTACATTTACTTGAGATGCAAATGTAAAATTGTGTTTATGCTTAAAACAAGAACAAATATCTGTTAATGAGTTATGAAATCTTGAATTAAGTTGAATTAAGACAGGCGGATATTTGTTCTTGTTTTTAGCATAAACTCACTTAATTTTGATACATTTCACAGAAAACAACACATTTTGAATCTCAAGTAAATGTTCCTTGATTTAAAGGGATAGTTCTCCCAAAAATTGATGTTGTCATCATTTACTTACCACCAAGTTGTTCCAAACCTGTATTCCTTTCTTTTGCTGAACACAAAAGATTTGAAGAATTTTTCCATACTATGGAAGTCAATGGGGCCCATCAACTGTTTGGTTACCCACATTCTTCAAAATATCTTATTTTGTGTTCAGCAGAAGAAAAAATCATACAGGTTTGGAACAACTTGAAGGCGAGTAAATGATGACAGAATTTTCATTTTTGGGTGAACTATCCCTTTAAGAGTCAATTGCACTGGAAAAAAAAAAAGACAAAATACTGAGGAAGAACTTTTTTGCACTTTGTAAAATGAATTAAAAAGTAATGGATATCTGTTAGAAGTTGTATTTTCAGGGTGTTGCTAATAAAACTTTTACATTTAGAGAACATATTTACATATTGTGTTCTTGGTCTTTATAGTCTTAAATTTACCTTCATAAAACCTGCAGAAACCCTGTACTTGAGAAGCAAAATGACTTACAAAATCATCATTTGTTTGTGCTTAAAACAAGAAAAAATATCTATAGGGTCAGAAAAATAAACATACACTCTAAAAAATGCTGGGTTAAAAACAACCCAAGTTGGGTTAAAAATGGACAAACCCAGCAATTGGGTTGTTTTAACCCAGCGGTAGGGTTAAATGTTTGCCCAACCTGCTGGGTAGTTTTATTTAACTCTAAAAATTACTGTATTGCTTAATTAAAATTAACCCAAAGTATGTTGGAAATGAACATTTATTAATGTTCAATGAATAATTATTAAACAATAAACATTTATTAAATTGCTTATTAATAAATGTTCACCTTTTGACTATTAGTGTTGCCTCTAATTGCATCTGGTTTTTAATTTTAATCTATTTTCATTTTAAGCCAGCCATATAGTAATTTTTAAACAATAGTTGGTTTAAATAAAACTGCCCAGCATGTTGGGCAAACATTTAACCCAACCACTGCGTTAAAACAACCCAATCGCTAGGTTTGTCCATTTTCAACCCAACTTGGGTTGTTTTTAACCCAGCATTTTTTAGAGTGTAATTCAAAGGAAACTTACCTCACTGGCAATTTTTTTTTTTTTTTCTTGTTTCAAGCATAAACTTATTTTGATCTTTTTTTTCCATTAAACAAGGCTTAATATCTTAAGTAATTTTGCTTCTCAAATAAATACATCTTTATTTAAGAATGTTTAGATATTTGTAGTGGAAAACAAAACAAAAATACAGAGTAAAGCATTTTTTTTTGCAGTGAAACACTGAAATGCGATGCACTGCGTCGGCCAGCTGCAGTCAGCTTAATCATTTTCTGTTCTACTTCGAAACTCAAGCTGCTGTCACCATTCCTTCTTCACTTCATCCTACAGTTTCCACACAGTTCAGAGACGCCAACGGACGAAGCTCCCTGTGTACATGGGTTGCTTGGCGACCGGCGCACTGGGACCGTGTAGTGCAACACACAGAGGCACAGGATAGAGTACGTACAGAAAAACACACTCAAAGCCCACGTGTGGACAGCAACCTCCAGACGGTTATGAAGATTTCCCACAGACTTAAAAAGTTTAGTCTACTGGATCTTCAGTGCTGGATTTTATTGGTAACAAGACCACCATGTGTGATGTGAATATTATAAGTAAATGAATTATGTACATATAAAAATTTGATGTGATGATTAGCATGAATTAATGTAAATTATTTCATTATTTCAATGATAAAAATCGACCTTAATTCATTCTATAAATTAGTGCATTTTGGGAAGTCAGGACAGAGATTGAAATTACATTGAAATGGAGTTAGGAGGCTTGATTAATTTTAAGATTTGGACAATTCATGTTAAAGAACTGGTTAAAAAACACAATAAAATGTAAACAATTCATATATAGCAAAACACAAAAAGTTCCCAAACTGCAAAAAAATGATTTCCTCACACAATATTTTTGTCTTGTTTTCTAGCACAAATATCTCAACATTCTTAAATCAAGATGCATTTACTTGAGAAGCAAAATGACAGAAGATATTAAGTCTTGTTTTTATGAAAAACTGAATTTATGCTTAAAACAAGAAAAAAAGTCATTACTACTTAATAAATGTATCTTGATTTAAGAGTATTTATATATTTAGACTGGAGAACAAGCTAAAAATACTAAGTAGGATATTTTTTTACAGTGTAGAAATCAAAGCCTGGTATTTAAAATGAGTGTTTTTGTATTTGTTAAATATGTATATATTTTTAATCTATTACATAAAATACATGTTGTGAATGTTCATGCATGAACTGTCAGATGTTTTCTTGCCTTACTGACTACCTTACAGTTGAGTGTCTTATGAATGCTTTGCAAATCAATTCAACTGAATCATTCAAAAGAGCCATTTTAAAAGGAGGATTCATTCACAAATGTGACATCACTAGTCTGTAGTTTGACCTGTGAAAATATGTTGTGTATCTGTAAGATACTAAAACAAACTTTTGTGTGCTTGTAGGTTCACACAACCCCTTTGGCTGCAGCATCCTATGGAGGGATCAGTGATGTCATCTGGTTGTCTCAATTTGTGTAGTTTGGACTTTGGCCGGCCTCACCCCCTCCAGCTCAAAGGATAAAGCCGGATCAAGAACACATCCCTTCTAGTATCCAAGGGCTCGCAGAGGATACAGTGACTTCCTTCCCTCTCGGTGTCCAGTGCAAAAGAAAATTTGATGACGAACTGATAAAGGTGAAAGTTGCACAATCTTTTTTAAACTAATAATAATTATTGCTTAACTAACTAATTATTGCTTTGTTTGTTGTGAGAAGGTTCCTGGGGTAACGGAGTACACTCAATGGTCCAGTCGGTTTTTGATTGATGGTTCCAGGAAGAACCTTTAAAGGACTAGTTCTGTTCAGAATTTCCTGATAATTTTCTCACCCCCATGTCATCCAGGATGTTTGATGGTTTTCAAAGATGGTTTTTGAGGAAAACATTCCAGGATTTTTCTCCTGTCCATATAGTAGACTTCAACGGTTAACAACTGGTTGAAGGTCCACATTGCAGTTTCACTGCAGCTTCAAAGAGCTCTACACGATCCCAGACGAGGAATAAGGGTCTTATCTAGCGAATATATCCACCATTTAAAAAAAAAAAAAAACTTTTTAACAACAAATGCTCGTCTTGCACTGCTCTATGATGCGCCACGCATTACGTAATCATGTTGGAAAGGTCACGGGGAAGTAGGGCGAAAAACTCGATCTCATTTTCTCCTCCAACTTCAAAATCATCCAACATCATTGTTTTACCTTTGTTTGTAAAGGCTGTTTGGCTTAGTCTTTGCACGTGCGGTTTGTAGACACTTGCTCGATACTTCCGCCTATACGTCACACGTGACCTTTCCAACAGAAGGAGAATTAGACTTCTGGAGTTCTGACATCAGACCTGCACTACTCTGTAGAAGAACATTTTAATAATCTAACTACACTGTAAACCCACTGTAAAATAATTTGGCAAAACTCCAAAAAAAAAAAAGTAGGCAATCAAACAATGAAACAGTTAAGTTTACTTAAAATATATCAGTTCTGTGAACTTGAAAGAAAAAGAAAGCGCTAAATACTAATTTGTTTAATTTAAGTTTGTCCTACTCAAACAAATTGATTATTTCCACTATTTCCACTATAAAGATTTTTTTTGCACAATGGAAAGATTCCATGGATTTTAAAGGTTCTTCATAGAACCGTCAATGCCAATAAAGAACCTTTTATTTTTATGCAGTGCCTGACAGAACTTCTTAAGGTTCTATATAGAACCTATCTAAGAGTATAGAGTCTATACTATTTTTGACTCGTGTATGTGTCGGATTACTATTTTTGACTCGTGTATGTGTCATAGTATCATGGATTTCCATGAACTAAAAGCAGAAAGATCCTCCAGGGAAAACAATAGTGTTACTCAAAGAGCTTTTTCCTTCAGCAACCCTCTAATTTGTCTCTATTTTTCATATATCCTACTAATGTTATTGTGTCTGTATGTTTATGTGCTTTTTGTAATTAATAAGACAACATCCATAACTAAATCTCCACTTAGGGCAGGTTCTAGCTCCTTCTTTTAATCGAATGATGTACTGTAATCAGACTCGTGGAGACGTTTCCCTAATGATGTTTACTTCAAATGTTCTAGTGGCTCTGAAATGACTCATAATGATCCTTGGCAGTAAGTTATATTATTATAGAGGAAATTGAGATTTAAAGAGCCATTTCAGAGAATGGGCTTTCTGTATTAATCACTGACATTGTTAAAGCATAGCTTCCAGTGAAATGAGCTCAGTCCTCCACTCCTGAACACTAATGGCGAAACATGGACGCTGCCGTATGAAGTGTTCAAAGTGTATTTTATGGTTTACCTTTTCTCTTTAAGAGAGTTTAATATATTTTTGTTTCTTTCATTTATATTCAGGGGTTTCGTGTGTGTGTGTGTGTGTGTGTGTGTGTGTGTGTGTGTGTGTGTGTGTGTGTGCAGAGACTGATGGGTCCTTGAGGGTTTTTTTGGGGGGGTCTTGGAAAGTTGCGCTGAAAGTTTTGCTGTGAAGGAAAAGATCTTTGAGGAAGCTTGTTATGGAAACTTAATCTACATATCACAAAATGCTATACTGGTTAATATCGTTTTATTTCTGGTTTTAACATCTTCTGTTAAAGCATCTCCTGTGATTTTGAGGGACACTGATTTAGTCACTATGTGCATGTAAAGCACACATGTCCACAGGCACAGTGTTTCTCCCAAACTGAATTTTTATCCCACATCAAACATGATGTCTTAAGCAGAACACTCATTTAAATGGAGTACCTGCATTAACTGAACTTTGCATGCTTTTCATGATACGCATGACTGCGGAGTAATTTTTAATTAGAGTCATTTATTTAAATATGTAAAAATCCTTGAAACAACATAGTTTTTCTTTTGCAGCAACACTATTAAATATTAAGACTTGCTCTCATAGTTTGTATCTTGAATATAAGTGTATTTTTGATTAATTTTGGGTAAAAACAAGTTCAACAACAAGTGGGTTAAAAAACAAAATACACTTACATACAAGTTATGGTCTGTGAAAACAAGCCTTAATATTTTATAGAGTTTTGCTTGTCTTGATATAATACTTTTAGCTATTTTAAATGGGAAAAAAAATAAACATACAGAAGAATAGGAGTGTGCATATCTTGCAACATATAAAACCTCTATTTCATTGAATCATCGCTCAAATGTTTTTTTAAAGCATTTTGGACCCCATTTACATCTTTACTTAGTGCTGTCCAATTCTAATGAGATGGATGTTAAGGTAAAACAGCTCTGTTTGTTGTGAGGATGACAAAAAATAAAAGTTTTAAAAGTTACATTTTTAGGCTGGTCTGCATCAGCGGACTAACAGCGCTCATCACTGTCAGAATAAGTGGCCAATCAAATCAAAGAAGGCGGGGCTTACTGTTCACAGAAAACGAGTGTGAATTCCAATGTGACGCTTTCGTTTTAACAGTGAAAGAGTATGAGACAAGTAGCTGCTAAACATTAAATATTTGACGACTGTTGTATGACTGAAATATTCAGTGACCGACAGAACAAACTACTCAACATTTTTTTTAATGAAATTTCACAGTTTTCAATGGAAACATCTTATTATTTGATAAAAATGATATGGTTAATATAATTCATAACTGAATGTGATGAGACAAGAAACGTTTTATGTTTTTGACATATTAGACATACAAATAAGTGTATATATAGTTTAGAAATATATTATTTGCAAATAGTTTAAATTGATTACTTAACTAAAATAGACTTGGAGCTATTACCATTCTTATTTCTTTGGTCCCACTTTATATTAAGTGGCCTAAACTACTATGTACTTACATAAAAAATAAGTACAATGTACTTATTGGGATCATATTGAATTGCAAAACACTATTGCCGCTATTGAGGTGGATACGGGTAAGGTTAGGGAAAGCTTTGGTGGTTTGGTTAGGTTTAAGGGTAGGGGTAAGGTGTAAGGGATGGGTCAACAGTGTAATTATAAATGTAATTACAAATGTAATTACAGATGCAAATATAAGTACAATGTAAAAACATGTATGTACACAATAAGTGCATTGTATCAAATGATTAATTTAAATGTAAGTACATAGAAGTTAAGGCCACTTAATATAAAGTGGGACCATTTCTTTTTCGTTATTCCCTTAAATCCCTTTTAATCTTTTAATTATTCTACCCAATTCATGGTAACCCCCCATTTTGTTATAATTATTTTTTAGACTTTTTTTCTTTGTTAGTTCAGGGTAACTAACGCAATTAACTAATGTTAACAAATGGAATGTTTATTGAAAAGTTAATACCAACTGTGAAACCCTGGACCATTCTTAAAATCAAAAGTTACTGAAACACCCATTCAATCTTTTCTAGTTTATCGTGCTCCCTTTCTTTCTTTGCCTTCGACTCAAAAATGCCTTGTTTCTTGTTTCCCATCACAGAGCTGAAGACCTGGCGCCCCAATACAGGATTAGCACAGCAGTCTTTTTTTCAGTGGAATGACTGGTTAAACTCTATGAAATCAGGCAATGAGATTACAGGGCTTGACTTTCCCAAAAGCGCTTACACAGTCTGCTTTAGATTCCCATCTCCATCCCTTTGTCCTGGATGGCCTCGGCAGTCACCGGTGGCCTCGGCTCTGTACCAAACCAGACTCTCGCTGTTAAACAGTGGTCTAACATAGAACATGTGTTCTTGTGTTGACAACTGCACTTGACGGAGGCGGAGGCTTGTGGGAACGCGAATGTGAGACGGGGGAATTAAAGTCTCTCAGATCTGTCTCCAGATCAGTCACAAAACCAGGGGCTTTGTTTGGGATTTGGATCTGCTGTTCGGAGATCAGCGCTTGGCACGGAGGGTCTGCCGCGCTCGTCAGCTGTTGATTATTGACGGTGTCATCAAAATGAGAGTGTATATAGAGTAGACGAGGGGTTTGATGCACGTTGACGTGCATGAATATTAATGCGACTTGGCCATAAACAATGATGATATGGGTGAGAGAGTCATCATGCAGTCTGTCCACTCTGCATTGAAGGGGAAAAAAGTCTTGCTCTTGAGACGATCTGTTTCGCTCATCTCTGGTTTTGGCGTCATCACAGTCGACTGTTCAGCTTTGCCAAGTCTTTCTGCAGAAACTTCGACAGTGGTGTATCACTTGCTTAGTATTTTTGTCTTGTTTTTCATTGAAAATATCTAAAGATTCTTAAAGGGGACATATCATGAAAATGTGCTATAATCGGGTCCCCGGTGCATCTACCAACCCAGAAAATGTGAAAAAGGACAAGCCAGTAACTTTGTTTTGGCAAGCCTTTCTCTTCAAGCATATGAAAAAAACGAGGCACTCAGATTTCACTCCCCTTGTGACATTGGAAGGGGGTGTTATTATAATATTACCACCCCTTAATCTGCAAGTTTCAACCAACAGTGCCGCCATTTTGTTTTCGCAAGCGAGGCAAAGCTGCAGATGAAGAAAATGTAAGTATTTTTAAGTAATGCAATGTGTTTCTTCGGTTCAGGTAGCTCCACTTTCCAGGTGCTTTCCCTTAGCCTCCATACTCCATACTTAAACAGCTTAGACTACTAATATGATGTCATTTTACAAACGAGGGTCAATATTTGCACAAAAGATGAACATGACGGCACATGCTAGTGGATGAGTTGAATCAACTCCACAGCAACTACATAAATTTATCCACTAACCATTCAGAAACGTCCAGTTCTAAATCCTGTAACTTCTTCCTGAGTTTTATTCCACCTGCGTTCTTTCTTTCTTACTGACAATCCTCATTTTGGCTGCGTGAGATTCTCCAGCTTTGTTGTTGTTGAGCTGTTAAAGCTCCGCCCTCTTCTGGAAAGGGGGCGGGAGCAGCAGCTCATTTGCATTTAAAGGGACACACACAAAACGGCGTGTTTTTGCTCACTCCCAAATAGGCGTAAATTTGACAAGCTATAATAAATGATCTGTGGGGGATTTTGAGCTGAAACTTCACAGACACATTCTGGGGACACCAGAGACTGTGAAAAGGGGCATAATAGGTCCAATCTTATTGTTTGCTCATTGCTGAATTGCTTTTGTCCCTTTGCTTTGAATAAAAGCATCTGCTAAATGCAAATATGCAAATATCTCAAATTGCCTTTTGAGTTTTGGATGTACTATATGTAAAGCCCAGGATATCCTCATTATAGTTTCAGGGCATGTTTTTGGGAATCATGTCCCATAATTCCAAGTGTTTTCCTTTGTGTGTTAGTCCCAAATAAATGTCGAAGTCTCTCAGTTCGTATGACATCCAGGAGACCATTAAATGTCTTGAATTGAAATGCAGCTGAGGCAACGTGTGTCACGCAGAGTTCAAATCTGCTGAAGCTTGAGACTGTTAGAGCGACTCGGATTAGTTATTCAGAGAGGATGGAATAACATAACTCAGTCACTTTAGTCCATATTATTTAGTCCAACATTCCTGTAGCTCAAACAGTAAAGCATGGTGCTATAAGAATGCTAAGGTCGTGGGTTTGATTACCAGGGAATGCATGAACTAATCAAATGTATAGTTTGAATGCAATGTAAGTACAGTATGCCTAAAGGCTTCTATCAAATGCATAAATATAAATGTATTATTTTGAGTAAAATGCACTGCTTTTTGTCTTCCAGCGATGAGATTTTGAAAACATAACTGCGTTTAGTGAGAATTTTGTACGTTAACAACAGTTTTCAACTTTAATGATACAAAACGTTTCTTGATATTAGAATGATTTCTGAAGGATCATGTGACACTGAAGACTGGAGTAATGATGATGAAAATTCAGCTTCGATCACAGGAATAAATTACATTTTAAAAAATATTCACATAGAAATCAGCTATTTTAAATTAAAATAATATTTCACTATTTTTACTGTATTTTTAATCGAATAAACACAGTCTTGGTGAGCAGAAGAGACTTCTTTCAAAAACATTCAAAGATTTTAATTTCCAAACAGTACTGTACTTCTCTATATCCAATACCAGCAGAGTGTGATTTGATTGCATGGTAAGGAAATATTTATTTGTTTGCACGGCCGACATACACACGTTCCCTCTTATGATTATGCATATTCACTGGGCCTGTGATGTGATCGTCATAGAGCTGACATCTTTAAACCTTTGCGCGAAAGGCCCAGGGGACCGTTAGATCAGACTAGTGGGGCGAAGCCGCAGAGGAAACGCCACCAACCGCCTGGAATCGCCGTCACTTTCAAGGGATTTGACTGAACAAATGACAGCATATGGTAGATGCAAGGAGAGCTGGGTATTGTTGTGACTGGGGCTCGAGTGTGTTTCTCTCCCACCCCCTCCAAAGTATTTCCTCATTGTGTTGTCACAGACGCACTCCTTCCAGCGCTTTAATTAGCCTTCAGGAGTTCAGCGGCTGGGTGTCCATGAGCTGGAAGACTTCCACGCTGGTAAACCAGATTCACTAGTCTCGCTGCCTCTTTTGCACACGTTTTGGGCCGCTGCACCTCCTGCGGTCTTGCCGAAACTAAAAGCAAAGGTAGTTTGGAAGTCAGACTGATATCGTTTTCTACATCTTACTCAAATCATCCAGCTGGCAATTTGCTGCCAGTGGGAGGTGAGCTGGTCTGATGCTCAGCTCTGTTTCTCCATCCCTGTGATTCTGAAGGGGGGCGGTATTCATGGTGTGTTATTCATGTTTTCCAGTACACATATCTAAACATTCTTAAATCAAGATACATTTACTTGGGAAGCAAAATAACATCATGACATCACATATTTAGCCTTGTTTTCTGAAACATTTACCAGAAATATGTGAGTTTGTGCTTAAAAAAATAAAGAAAGAAAAATATCTGCCAATGGTGTAAAAAAACAACAACTGGTTTTCCTTTTGAATTAAGTTTATTTTTCTTACCCCGTTTCCAGCATTACTCCAGTCTTCAGTGTCGCATGATCCTTCAGAAATCATTCTAATATGCTGATTTTCTGCTCAAGAAATATTTCTGATTATTATCAATGTTGAAAACAGTTGATGATTTCATCATATTTTTGTGGAAACCATGATACACTACCATTCAAAAGATTGAGGCAAGTAAGATTTAAAAAAACAAAGCAAAAGGATATTAATACTTTTATTCAGCAAGGATGCATCAAACTGATTAAAAGTGACAGTAAAGATATAATATTTCTATTTTAAATAAATGCTGTTCTTTTGAACTATATATTTTATCAAAAAATGTCAGATTCAACAAAAATATATAGCAGCAAAAACATTCATAAATATAGCTGCAAGCAGCCATTAAGGGGCCAAGCACAAAGAAGCAAGCAAGAAGTAAAAACATCAGTAAAATGTAGCATTTTTTTTCATACTTCATTGTAGTTAGTGGCAATTTAATAATAATTTGTTCAGTTATAGTGCCACCAACAGGTGCAATCCCACCAGTTTTTTTATGTGTTCTCAGAGTATGCCTATAAATAAGAGTGTCAAATTTGGTGAAAACATCTCATTTTGTTTTGGAGTTATAGACATGTATATGTTTGAGTACATAAAAAAAATGACCAATGAACAACTTTGATTGCATTTTTTTGCCACTTACTATCAAAATTTTGACATTTTTCAGCTTTAACGTTTAGCCAGCGACCTATGTTTCTGAATTTCCTACGGTGGTTTCGAAGATATTCGTGGACGTTGTTTAAAGGCTAAATCGCAACGTTGTACAAACTAGAAGGCAAAAATTAGCATGTTATCATTGGACTTGGCAAGGATTCAGGAATGAAGGAGATGACTCTCATGAAAATAAGTCAACCACTTCAAAAGTTATGAGCATATGAATATTTGATTTCACCACCAGGTGGCGCTGTCTCAAACCTTCTCAGGCACCTTCAGCGATGCGCTGATGACCCATAGCGAGTTTCGTAATGATGCGCTAATATGTTCAAAAAATACAATATCTTACTACAAAATGGCGACATGGTAAAATTTGATATCATTCAACTCGGCATGCTGCCCTGAAACTAACAAGACAAGTTCGGAACCAAAAATAGCCATTTTTACTAAATCTGGACCAGTAGGTGGCGCTGTGCCGAAATGCAATGTAGCCTCAGGTCATGCTTGTGATGTCATTTACGAAGTTTGGTGAGAATATTGCGAAGATGGTCATCGTGATTTTGCCAAGTAAGACAAAATATGTTGATCCAGGAACAACATTCCAGTCTGAAAATGTAGTCTTAACCCTATTCCTAATCCTACCCTAAAATCTGGGGGGAAAGATGGGTGAATAACATTGATGTAGAAGCACCTAACCGTGGTTGCAAGCCTAAACTTGACATAAACGGTAAACTTGTCCCTCAAATCTGATTGGTTGATTAGAATGTTCTTCCAGGATCAACAAAGATGTTGATCCATGAACATGTCTTACTTGGCAAAATCATGGTGATCGGGTTTATCAAAAAGCTTTTGATAACTTTTTGCCAGAATAGTCTGAAGATGATCTAGGAAGAGTTAAGTTGGCTTTTTGGTGGGAAAAGTTGACGGAATGACTGAAAATGATGTCATAGGGTGAAATCGAATTGTATTGAGCCAAGGATTCACTAATATCTTAATATCTTAAGTCATTTTACTTCTCAAGTTACTGCAGCTGGATTTAAAAATGCTTAGATATATTTTTTTCTGGAAAATAAGACAAAAATACGAATCATTTTTTGCAGTGTAGTCTATATGGCACGGGCTCTGTCTCCACCTCACTTCCCTTTACAGGGCCCTAATCAGCAAACCAGGCCCAGCTGCCCCTCCCAGCCCCTGCCAGGAGTCGCTATCATCTTCTGATCAAATATTAATGCCACGATACTCTACTTGCTCACTAATCCACAGCCAATTAATATTATCTGTCAATTATTTACTGATCCTGAGGTGTGCAGCCAGGTCCCCGGAGGCTACATCGACCAGGGTTCAGAATGCATAATTGACTTCCTCTCCTCTCACCCAGCCAGCCGAACCCCACCCTCCCCCCGGAGCGCCGTGTGCTCTTTTTATTTTCCCTTCCCCGTCCTCCTTTTTCATCTACTTTCATTTCTGTGCCCTTCTTTTATATTTCTCCTTTCCTTTTTTGTTTATGTGTGTCTTTTAAGTCTAAATGGCTGTCTTTGTGGTGTTTTAACAGGGGCTGCGCGAGGGGGAGCCCGTCGGCGGCATTAGCATAGCGAGCGTCGGAGGTGCCCGGAGTGTCAGGAGGAGGGGGAATTTGGTGAATCTCGGCGGAGATGTGCGGCTATAGAAGTGAACACGCATTATAGAATGTACAATAACATCCGCTGTGTTTCTTCAATATGACGTGCAGCTGAAATGTGAGACCCCGATGATCCGAACGCTCTGATGTTAAAAATAGAGGGTGAGTTATATTTGTAACACAGCTGAACTCAGCACTTTGTCAGCTGAGAAAGTTGAGATGGTAAAATCCATCTTTTTTGATAGACATCTATCTATCTATCTATCTATCTATCTATCTATCTATCTATCTATCTATCTATCTATCTATCTATCTATCTATCTATCCAACTTTCTATTGTTCTGTCATCTATATAATTCCATCCATCCATCCATCCATCCATCCATCCATCCATCCATCCATCCATTTTTCTATCTATCTATCTATCTATCTATCTATCTATCTATCTATCTATCTATCTATCTATCTATCTATCTATCTATCTATCTATCTATCTATCTATCTATCTGTTTGTCTATATACAGTAAATATAATTCCATCCATCCATCCTTCCATCCATTGTTCTATCTATCTATCTATCTATCTATCTATCTATCTATCTATCTATCTATCTATCTATCTATCTATCTATCTATCTATCTATCCAACTTTCTATTGTTCTGTCATCTATATAATTCCATCCATCCATCCATCCATCCATCCATCCATCCATCCATCCATCCATCCATCATCTATCTATCTATCTATCTATCTATCTATCTATCTATCTATCTATCTATCTATCTATCTATCTATCTATCTATCTATCTGTCTGTCTGTCTGTCGTTCATTTGTTTGTTTGTTCAATCATTCTGTCTGTCAGTCGTTCTATCTATCATTCTATCTATCTATCTATCTATCTATTGTTTTTTGTTTTCGTTCATTTTTTGTTCATTAGTTATGTCTGTCTATCTATCTATCTATCTATCTATCCAACTTTCTATTGTTCTGTCATCTATATAATTCCATCCATCCATCCATCCATCCATCCATCCATCCATCCATCCATCTATCTATCTATCTATCTATCTATCTATCTATCTATCTATCTATCTATCTATCTATCTATCTATCTATCTTTCTATTGTTCTGTCATCTATATAATTCCATCCATCCATCCATCCATCCATCCATCCATCCATCCATCTATCTATCTATCTATCTATCTATCTATCTATCTATCTATCTATCTATCTATCTATCTATCTATCTATCTATCTATCTATCTATCTATCTATCTATCTATCTATCTATCTATCTATCTGTCTATCTGTCTGTCTGTCGTTCATTTGTTTGTTTGTTCAATCATTCTGTCTGTCAGTCGTTCTATCTATCATTCTATTGTTCTATCTATCTATCTATTGTTTTTTGTTTTCGTTCATTGTTTGTTCATTCGTTCTGTCTGTCTATCTATCTATCTATCATTCTGTTTGTCTATATACAGTAATTATATCTCTCCATCCATCCATCCATCGTTCTCTATCTATCTATCTATCTATCTATCTATCTATCTATCTATCTATCTATCTATCTATCTATCTATCTATCTATCTATCTATCTATCTATCTATCTGTCTGTCTGTCTGTCGTTCATTTGTTTGTTTGTTCAATCATTCTGTCTGTCTGTCTTTCTATTGTTCTGTCATCTATATAATTCCATCCATCCATCCATCCTTCCATCCGTCGTTCTATCTATCTGTCTGTCGTTCATTTGTTTGTTTGTTCATTCATTCTGTCTGTCAGTCGTTCTATCTATCATTCTATCTATCTATCGTGCTGTCTATCTATCGTGCTGTCTATCTATATCGTTCTATCTATCATTCTATCTATCGTTTGTTTGTTCTGTCCATCTATCTACTGCTGTCTGTCTATATAATTCTATCTATCTATCTATCTATCTATCTATCTATCTATCTATCTATCTATCTATCTATCTATCTATCTATCTATCTATCTATCTATCTATCTATCTATCTATCTATCTATCGTTCTGTCTATATAATTCCATCCATCCATCCATCCATCATTCTATTGTTCTGTCTGTCTATATAATTCTGTCTATCTATCTATCTATCTATCTATCTATCTATCTATCTATCTATCTATCTATCTATCTATCTATCTATCTATCTATCTATCTATCTATCTATCTATCTATCTATCTAGTGTATAATGAGAATCTTTCCCCGTTGCCCACCTAAAATCACAACAAAGAGCACTCCCCTCAAACACACACATCTCTCTCCATCACACACTCTTTCTTTTATCCCTACTGAAGCATAAACAGAGCTCTGCCTTTGTAAGTCGGCAGCCGCTGCATATTTGCCGCGTAAAGCTCAAATCACAAGCTTCTGTTGTCATTTGTGAGGAGTCACATTGGATGTGGACTCATTTGAAGTGCCGTTGATGTGCTCTGGATTATTTGAACTCACTGACACAAATGCCTCAGTCAGCTCTAACTAGTTGGACATTTAAATTTCCGACCTCCAACTAAGACAGTGGCAGAAATCAGCACAGTAAAGGGTTTAAAGGGATAATGCATTCCTCTATTTAATGAGCTGTGTGGAGGTAATTTCTGTTGAGCGTGGATAAAATCTTGCTGTTGTCTTACTGGTGTATTTCACACTTTTAAGAGTGTGGGTGTAGATTTTAGCAACAAAGCTTCTTTGTGAATCTTTCTTAGGAATTATATGACTGTGTGTAGCGTGATGGCGCACCAGTCCACGGGGAGGTCGCTGCTTTATTTCCGAGAACGCTTCACCATAGCCAACACCCCTGAGAGTCTCCAGCACCAACACTCATGGTCACAAACATCAGCCATGGGAACCTGCAAGCTTGAATCACCTGTGCGCTGATGTCGTGGTTAAGACGTGCAATGAAGGATTCAATTTACCAGACAGAACACCTGCTTTCACATATGTTTGAGGAGTCCCAGCGATGGGACCTGGCAAGAGAGGAGAGAAAACTGAGACTCGTGTAGTACAAATG
Source organism: Chanodichthys erythropterus (assembly GCF_024489055.1). NCBI lineage: Eukaryota > Metazoa > Chordata > Actinopteri > Cypriniformes > Xenocyprididae > Chanodichthys > Chanodichthys erythropterus. The sequence continues at coordinate 4,720,002 of NC_090229.1, forward strand.
AAAGGAGCGCAGATGAAGATGAGCAAACCAAAGGTCACATCAGGACTGTTTGATAGATACGTGACAGGGACGTCTCTGAAGTTGAAATGCTGTGGGATGTATAAGATAGATGCTTTTAGTTCTCCTAAGATTGACAAATGTTTGTGGTTCAAAACAAGTGTGTTTTAAGATCTACAGGGAATTGCAGGGATGTTTGTTGCCAGGTTTTTAAAGTGAAACAGCATCCACAAAACATCGTACTTCTTTCAGAGTGAAGATACAGTGGCCCAAAAAGTTTTTGGACACGTAAATCACACAATTTCATTGCGTTAGATACAAAGTATCAAACTATGTAAACAAATAATACTAGAGCTGTTCTCAGAACTAACCACACTTTTCCGAGCCATCTTGTCTTTTTAACCAACACTAAAATATAACACGTTTTTACAAAGTTTGACAAACAGTAAGACTTTTTGTCTTCATCTTTAAAAATAATTTGAACTGCTATCTATTGCTTCATTTTTTTTAATTCTAACAAACTTCATTTTGTGAATTTTTTTAATTGGGTTTGTGCTGTATTTCTTTTATGCCTCTTTTCACAAGATGTAATATAAGTCTCTGGTGTCCCCAGAATGTGTCTGTGAAGTTTCAGCTCAAAATCCCCCACAGATCATTTATTATAGCTTGTCAAATTTGCCTCTATTTGGGTGTGAGCAAAACACGCCGTTTTTGTGTGTGTCCCTTTAAATGCAAATGAGTTGCTGCTCCCGCCCCCTTTCCAGAAGAGGGCGGAGCTTTAACAGCTCAACAACAACAAAGCTGGAGAATCTCACGCAGCCAAAATGAGGAAAGTGTTCAGCCTTACATTGTTCAAACCGGAGTCGACACTGATGGAGAGACTCAGGAAGAAGTTACAACTTTTAGACGTTTCTGAATGGTTAGTGGATAAATTGATGTAGTTGCTGTGGAGTTGATTCAACTCATCCACTAGCATGTGCATCACATAATTTTGATTTTCCCTGCAAAAACATCCCGAGTCATTCACATAAAAATCGGTCAGATAACATAGGATGTCTGGGAAGGTCTCATTTTATTAAAATCTGTTCACTCATTGGCAACAAAAAAGTGATTAATGCATGAAAATTCTTACATATAGCCTTTTTGGGGTCACTGTATGTATGATAGTATATATACAGATCTCCAAAGACAATGTAATGTTGGTTTAGACTTAATTTTATCAATCAGGAATTGATTGAGTGATAAGTGGTCTCGATGGACAACCATCAGACAAAAGGAAAGTTATTTCAGAGGCACAGCAATAAAAATATGTATTTTTTTCTGGAATAACGTGCACTGTAGAAACATTCTCGATAAGACCTGGTATGTGCATGTATTAAGAAACTAAATAATGCTTTAAAAATGGTTATTTCACCAAAATACAGTAAATACTGTCATAATTTATTGACCCCCATATAACGTGAAAAAAGAAAGAATAATGTTTTAACTGTTTTTGTTCATACAGTGCAAGTCAATGGGTTCCACACAAGAAAGTCATAAGGGTTTGTAAAGACCTGAGGGTGAGTATATGATGCCATAATTAATTAATTAATTATTTTAAATTAAACATTTTTTAAATGCTTAAAGAGATCTTTTGTTGGCAACAGTCGGATCCAGGGACAAATGACACCAGTGAAGTTATGCAAGTGCAACAAGTCTTGCTGCGATGTGACCGTATGATTCCAGTATCTCAACAGTCCGTATCAGGTTTCTCAGAGAGCGCTGAAGGGCGGAATGAGGCGGAGAGAGAGCAAGAGAAATCTTTAAGAACTGACGGCTGCTGTTTTATACCACCTGCGTTTCCGGCGGGGCTGTTGGGGTCCTGAGAGGGCTGCCCCACCAGCTGCCCTCCTTCACGCCTGTTTGTCAGGAGCTTTCAATAAGTCTCACGTGCATCCAGCTTGAAGGGAAGAGTGAAAAAAAAGAGTGAAACGAGATGCTTCCTGCCCTTTTACTGGCGAGTGGCTTCGTTAAGGGAACCTGTGAAATCAGTTTAATAGGCTGACATCACCCCACGTCCCCCCCGAGACCTGCTCTGCTCTTCTCTTCTCTTCTCTTCTCTTCTCTTCTCTTCTCTTCTCTTCTCTTCTCTTCTCTTCTCTTCTCTTGTACGGCACCTCAATGTTAATGCTTTTGTCCTTGTTTTCAGGCAGTTCCTGGATTTTTGTATGTTATTGAATGCATGACTTTTGTCATGTGGTCTTAAGCATATTAGCTTGTTTCCACATGCGTTGCACTATTGTTGCATGCTATATTTGCCAATTGTACGGGTGTAATTACTCTACACTGAACAAAGTGATTTTTTTTTTTTCGAAGTTATTAATACGTTTTACTAGATAATACAATTTTAGTCTTTCTACTTAAAAATATCATGTGTAATTTAATGTATTACTGGTAACACTTTACAACGAGATTGCATTATTTAACTGCATATAGTTAACATGAACTAACAATGAAAATACTTTTAAAGCATTTATTAATCTTAGTTCATGTTAATTTCAACATTTACTAATACGTTATAATGGGACCTTATTATAAAGTGTTACTGTGCTACTTGATTTTTCTTTGTAATTAATTATAAATTGTACTACACTGAAAAAAAAAGGTATTTACTTTGAAACAGTTTTTCTCAGGAATTGCTAGTAAATTTTTACAAATGATTACAAAGAATCAGAAATAATAGGTTAGGAATATAATATAGGAATATATATACATCACTATTTTGATTCTGGACTGCTGTTTGCGTTTTATGACCAACAGTGATTGTATTTCATTTCATTTGGTTCAAATTACTCAGAAAGCAATGCAGGTGATGCTAAATGTACTGTTTTGTATCTTGTACATGATGAAAGTGGATCTTCTGTTGATGAGATGTTTTGTAGGAGGTACGCTGTTTAAATTTACCATTTACAAACTGACAAGTGATGCATAACTGCTGTTGTAAATATCTGGGCTAGATGTAGTCATCATGTAACTAGTATTTCGATTCTCAATAAGACAATTTTAAATTTTTAATCATTAATGGCACCAAATGAAGCTTTCAGTATATTAATAATAATAATAACTGTTTTCTAACAGGTTTCCCAAACTCTGCTGGCACTTGTCTCCTATGTCTATACTCCAAAATATTCTTGAATTACAACCATTTAAGTTTGCATAGTGCATTTTCTTGTCTAAAAAAAAAGTGGGGGTGACAGTTCACAGGTTAATATTGAAAAAGATTGTCACAGTTTTGGGAAAAATCCAACACGAATGACGAATCACTGTATTTAATCCACAAACAGAAATACACAGGAGAACATACATGCAAACTAATAAGGAGCCATTTACATGACACCATTTTCAGCTAAAAACTGAATTTTTTTAATGCGTTTTGGCTGCCCATTTACACAACAACGGCATTTTAGGGGCCTAAACATGCAAACTTTTCAAATCTAGTTTCAAAGTGCAAGTTTTTGAAAACGATACCGTTATTGTCTTGGGTAAACTACAAAAACACGCATTTGTGAAAACGGTGGCGTCGTGTGCATGTCTAGTGACATCAAGTGACATCGACAACTACTGGCCTAGCATAAAAAATACAACAATTTTACTTGTTTTCGCAGATCCATAGTTTTGACAACGTTGTCTTCTGTACACGAAAAACGCAAAAGAAATACCTTTCCATTTTTAGTGCATTGTTGTGGTGTAAACGTACACAAATGTATCTACTTTCCTAGAATGAATTTGGACACTTAAAGGTGCTACAGAGGATATTTTCGTCGACTGAGAAACCAAAGACTGTTAGTTTTTTAAATGAGCGCATGCATATTTCAAAGGAACACCTCCCAAAACTCGTACACAAGTGTTGGAACACGAGTGTTTACCACCGGCATTCGCTGTGTCGTGTTAGTGGATTCATTATGTCGGACTCACCGCAGATAACTCATAATCTGCAGTTGTTACTCCTGTCTCCTGACAAAAACATTGCATGCGGCGCCTGTGGAGTGTGGAAAGTTACTGAAGCGCGCAGCCGCGCTCGTCTCTCACAAGGAACGTCACGGCAGTGATTGACAAGCCAGAGGGCCAATCGTTTACGCGATGATCGAGTAAACGATTGGCTGATGTTTTTAAGGCCCTACCTCGTGCACAGATGATGTATATTAATATTATTCCTTTCAGTGCACCTAATAAATAGTCTTTTATCAGTTAGTAAAGACAGTTTCAAGTAATATTGCAAAAATGTATAAAACAAAACATCCTCATTAGCACCTTTAAGTTCATGTATTTTCATAACATCAAGTGTCTCAAATGCTGCAGGATGTTTTCTCTTCACCAGCACCACTTTTCTTCATTGTTGAAGTCTCAGCGAATCAGCTGGTGTTTTGGTGATTTTAGCGGATGTTAAAGTTTACACTAGCAGAGGAATCACAGATGAAGTTCATCACATTGACTTTAACATGTTCCACTAACCACAAACAAACACAGTGTATTGACTGGCTTCATTTTAATCACTACATATGATGATTTGGTGCTCAATTAATATTTATTATTATCAATGTTGGAAATTTAATATTTATACAATGTTGCTGCTTAGTATTTTTGTGGAAACCATGATATAGAAATAGTTATTTGAAATAGAAATCTTTTGTAAAATTATAAATGTCTTTACTGTCACTTTTTATCAATTTAATGCGTCCTTGCTGAATAAAAGTATGTATTAATTAAATTATTTAATTATTTTTAAATCTTAACCCAAACTTTTGAATTTTAGTGTCCACAAAAATAAGCAGCACAACTGTTTTCAACATCAATAATAATCAGAAATGTTTCTTGAGCAGTAAATCATCATATTAGAATGATTTCAGAAGGATCATGTGACACTGAAGACTGGAGTAATGATGCTGAAAATTCAGCTTTGATACCAGAATAAATTACATTTTACTATATATTGACATAGAAAACATCTATTTTAAGTTGTAATAATATTTCACTATTTTACTGTATTTTTGGTCAAATAAATGCAGCCTTAGTGAGCAAAAGAGATTTCTTTCAAAAACATTAAAAAATAACCTGAATTATTCCAAACTTTTGACCAGTAAAGTATAAGGTAATGCTGTATATTTTTTCAGGTAGAGATATTTACACTCGTGAAGTGTTGACTCTCTTAAACTCATCAAAGGCTGAATTCCAGCATCAGTCCAGACCCTCCTTCCGTCTGACATTACTGAATAAAAGATCTTCTCTTCTTGGTTTCAGCAGGCAGGTCTTCTGAAAGGATAATCACTCCTTTTCTTTATCCTGCCTTTTTCTCTTTCCCGAAGCAGAGAGAACAGGAGCAGAGGGAACGTGCACACCGGCTGGGTGAACCTGGGGTCAAAGGTCGGCCGTTTAATGGGGAGGTTCAAACGTTGCTCAAAGCGGATAGGAGTGCGAAGGTGTCATTAATGCCGAGCAGGAATGTTCCAATAAAAACAGCACTTCCTCATGCAAAGCTGCCCATAAAAGAGCACAATAAATATCTCATTAGACTGATAGCTGCTGGAACTGTGTATATATAGGACGGAGCGAGACGTCTCAAAAGCGCACGACAACATCCGCTAACAAGATACAGTGCGCTCGCCCTATATGGATGAACCCAAAAGATGTCATATTTCCAGAGATGGTGAAAACCCCAAGCATCTGCATTGCAAATGAAGCTTATTGTTCTTTATGGGCCATCTCTCGTTGACTCGTGCGGTGACATTGCCGGTGGGTGAGATATGAAAGAGACACACCGATTCTTGTGTGGAGTGAAGTATGTCTGCAGATCTGGAAATCCAACCGCAAAACCGCTATTACAAGCCTTTCTGTCAAGAATGAACTCAAGTTGGTGTTGACTGTGTTTGAATTGACATCCAATCTCATATTTTGTCACAGCAGGTTGATTTTACACTCATCAAGAGCAAAAATACAGTAAAAATAGTAATATTGTGAAATGTTAGTACTGATTAAAACTGTTTTTAAGTAAATATATTTTATAATGTAATTTATTCCTGTGATAAATTCAGAAATCATTCTATTATGATGATTTGCTGCTCAAGAAACATTTCTGATTATTCTCAGTGACTATATTTACATGTGCCTCAATAATATGATTATTGAGGACTTAAAGGGTTAGTTCACCCAAAAATGAAAATTATGTCATTAATGTCTCACCCTCATGTTGTCCGTTCATCTTCAGAACACAGTTTAAGATATTTTAGATTTAGTCCGAGAGCTTTCTGTCCCTCCATTGAAAATGTATGTACGGTATACTGTCCGTGTCCAGAAAGGTAATAAAAACATCATCAAAGTAGTCCATGTGACATCAGTGGGTTAGTTAGAAGTTTTTGAACCATCGAAAATACATTTTGGTCCAAAAATAACAAAAACTACGACTTTATTCAGCATTGTCTTCTCTTCCGGAATCCTTTCCATTGAATTTATTCCATTGAATCCCTTCATCTGTCGGTGTTGGTAATGCACTTTTACGTGGTTGTTTTTGGCGATTAGGACACCCGCGACATGCACACTTACGCACCATTTAAAAAAATATAGCAATACCAAAATACAAACAATGTAGAATAGCTTGAATACAGCGTGCGTCTCCCTCAGACTGTAAACAAAGCTCTGGCGCACCGGATAACACGTCAGCAGCGTCACTGCGGAGTCGTGAACCCGGATTGACAATAGACCCCGGAAGAGAAGACAATGCTGAATAAAGTCGTAGTTTTTGTTATTTTTGGACCAAAATGTATTTTCGATGCTTCAAAAACTTCTAACTAACCCACTGATGTCACATGGTCTACTTTGATGATGTTTTTATTACCTTTCTGGACATGGACAGTCTACCGTACAAACATTTTCAATGGAGGGACAGAAAGCTCTCGGACTAAATCTAAAATATCTTAAACTGTGTTCCGAAGATGAACGGAGGTCTGACGGGTTTGGAACGACATGAGGGTGAGTCATTCATTTTTATTTTTGGGTGAACTAACCCTTTAAAGAGGACCTATTATGCCCCTTTTCACAAGATGTAATATAAGTCTCTGGTGTCCCCAGAATGTGTCTGTGAAGTTTCAGCTGAAAATACCCCACAGATAATTTATTATAGCTTGTCAAATTTGCTCTATTTGGGTGTGAACAAAAACATGCCGTTTGTGTGTGTCCCTTTAAATGCAAATGAGCTGCTGCTCCTCCGGCCCCCTTTCCAGAAGAGGGCGGAGCTTTAACAGCTCGTGCTTTGGTTGCTCAACGACAAAATGAGGATTGTCAGTAAGAAAGTAAGAACGCAGGTGGTATAAAAGTCAGAAAGAAGTTACAACTTTTAGAATGAAACTGGACGTTTCTGAATGGTTAGTGGATAAATGTATGTAGTTGCTGTGGAGTTGATTCAACTCATTCACGATCATGTTCATCTTTTGTGCAAATCCAGCATTGAACTGACCCTCGTTTGTGAAGCAGTCCGGTGTAAAATGACGGCATGACAACAATACTCCAGTCCCTCCAGCAGGATTCTCTAAATCAGTGTCACTGTTTCTGAACTCTCTGAAACTCCATTGTAGTCTTGAGTTTTCTGTCGGGAACGAATACGTCTCAGTATTCCTCATTTAAATAATTTATATGCAAAATAAAGGGGCGGGGCCTGGATGATTTAGTTAGTTGTAGGCTTGTTTGAGATGAGCAAATTCTGCGCAGAACCATAGACTAAAAAAATATGGACGTAGCGTCCGTGACGTCACCCATAGAGTTCTGAACAGCAGTTTTGAAGCGAAAATGAGGCCGCGGCCTTTATGTTGTAAAACTGCATACTATCGTATCAAATGAGCCTGTGTCCAAAATATATTTTTTTTTCAAAATAGTGCAGCAGTTTTAGTTATAATATCCAAGCAGTGCTGTCGGATTTTGATATCCTCCCGCCATTGTCATTGTAGTAAATGCCACGATCCAACAACGTGTGTTCTGTTTCTTCCGCATGCATGCACATCTACACAGACGCACATCAGTCTCGAATATTATGCAGCAAGCCATATTTTATAATTGTATAACATAATCGAGAAAAAAAACGGCTGAGATGCCAAATTCAGCGGCAGCTGAGGTAACATGACGGCTCACAGACAGCAGCGCACTCTACCTGTCACTCAAGTGACCACGCCCTTAATTATGCAGAACTTTAAGGCTTAATATAATTTAAACGGATAAGTTATAAAAAAATTCACCCCCCTCAGAGTTGTCATGAAGGGCAAAAATAGCAGTATAGACCAAAACCACAATTTGAACCAACTTGTAAACATGTTTTTTTCTGCTATAAACTTGGCCAATTTAACATAGGACTCAATGAGATTCTGCTCTCTTTTGGAGCCTGTCTCTAGCGACCAGTCGATGAATCGCAGTTTAAGTTACTTCCGTATTGGCTTCATGAGAGAAAGGGGGAGGTTGCCGCTTAGTTGAAACTGGCGGTTATGGTAAGGCAGGGATGGACAACTCCGGTCCTGGAGGGCCAGTGTCCTGCAGAGTTTATCTCCATCCCTGATAAAAACTCACTTGCCTATAACTTTCTACTAATCCTAAAGACCTTGATTAGCTGGTTCAGGTGTGTTTGATTAGGGTTGGAGCTAAACTCTGCTGGACACTGGCCCTCCAGGACCGGAGTTGTCCATCCCTGTGGTAAGGGGTGGGACATTTCCCAAACACGCTCAAAGCGCTTGACCAATCACAACACACTGCTGCAGCTGACCAATCAGAGCACATTGTGCTTTTCAGAAGGAGAGACGAACTAAACGGGTGCGTTTCCCGAAAGCATTGTTGGTGAACCATGGTCGTAAGTCCCAATGAACTCTATTGGTAACGACGGAACTTGCGACCATAGTTCGCTTTGGGAAACGCACAGAGTGTTACTGACAGACTGGGAAGAGAGGAGCTGCAACGATGGAGAATATGAGGAAAATAATGAACATTCAAGCAGGAAAACCTGTTCTAGTAGAGCCCAAAAGACTTTGAAAAAGAGCAAAATGTGTCCTGTTTAACTGAGTTCAACTCGTTTTTTTTTTATTTTTTATTTTTTGTTACAGTATAGCAGTGATGTCATGTGAATCCTATGACATATACATAAGCACATGCACGTTTTTATTGAAAGCAAGTAGCATCTGGCTTCAGCAGAGCTCTACAAAACTCCCTCCCTCCCTCTCTGTTTCTCCTTTCCTCCACTTCTCCTGGTTTATCTAAACAAGCTGGACTAATCCCAACTATCAGGGGATGCTCTGTCAAAACGTGCGGCAGGGGCCCTAAGGCGAACAGAGCCGGTGAGCAGCGCGCGCGGCTCAACCAGCTCACCAGTGACAGAGCAGAGGGGCGAGATTAGCATAATGCCTATCGGAGTGTGTGTGTGTGTATGATGGCTAGAGAGAGAGAGAATATTTTGTGTGTGAGAGACAGCAAAAGCATATATGTTGTATAAAAAATGAACATGCATGCACTGTGCTTGCAGTAACCTGTCCATGTATCGCTGACCCCGTCTCATGTTTAGGTCAACAGAGAGCATCTAACTTTTCACTCTGTGAAGCGCCATCCAGCCGTCTGTCTCCTCTGGGTCTGGGGGGCGGAGAAGCGCTCTGACCGCACCTATGGAACCAGAGAGAGACGGCGCTTGTCTGAATATTCATGCCCTGGGCCCTCAGCACCACCCAAACCCCCCTAAAAATCCTCAGCGCTCTACCCCAGTGACGTGCTCCAGGTTAAGGCCAACTCCGAAAGAGACACAGGCAGGAGAGAAGAAAGAATTAGTGAGAGGTTTGATGAATGACTCTTCCTTTTTTCCTTAGCCCGCATTTCCAGGAATTAGAACATCTCGTTTTTTTCTGATCTGATTCGTTGGGCGGAATCATGTCAGATAACTAAAAGTGTTCGATTTGGAGGAAGTGTTGATGTTTATATGTTTGAACTGCAGAGACATCAAGAGAAATTTATTCATAAAAAACAGTGATTCATTTATGGTTGTAACTGATATCTGTTTTAAATTAGATTTTTGATTTAAATTAGATTCATTTCTTAATTTTTCTGTAGAAAAAACAAAACAAAAAATATTATGCTGGTGTAACCAAGGCTGTGTTGGCAAGAGTATTTATTAGGATATTTATTAGTATTTATTCATTTTCATTTACATTTTTTTTTTTTTTAAGTTTTTCATCTAATATTTGTATATTTTATTGAATATATGACAACACAGGTGTGACCAAGGAACAATAATATTAACCAGATTCATTTTCACTTTTTATATTTAGATAATTTAAACAGATATTTAGAAAATGACTGGTTGGATACGTATAATGCTTCCTAGGTGGCTCTTAAGTTGTTCTACATGGTTTCTATGGTGTTATTGGCAGTTGCTAGGCTGTTTCAAGGTTGTTGTGTGTTGTTGCTAGGTCGTTGATGGGCAGTTTCTAAAATGCCCATCAACTGTAATAAATGTAGGTAGTTAATAGTGTGTTGTTGGTAATTGTTAGGTCATTGCTTGCAGTTTCTAGGGCGTTGTGGGTGGTTGCTAGGGCGTTGCTAGGCTGTTTTATGTTTTCTAGGTTGATGTGGGTGGTTGCTAGGGTGGTTGCCGTTGCCAAATTATAGGGACTTTAAGCAACAACTGTTGATGGAACGGCAACGACGTTAGCTAAAGAACGCAAAAATCACTAAGCAACAACAAAGAGGATGGCGTGGATCAAAGTAAACAATACATTACATGTAAATAAAAGCAAGAGAATGGTTGCTGTTGGCATTAAATGACATACAGATACAACTAAAATACCACATAACCATAGAACATAACATTTACTTATCTAGTCTGTCACGTATTATCGACTACGGCAAATCGGCTACCCTGCCGTAGTAGACGGTTACAGTAGAACGTCAAGAAGTAGCAGTTAAATTTGCGCATGCGCAATGGAACGCCAGAATGCCGTTGCCGTTGTATCAGTAGCTGCTGCTTAAAATCCCTAATGCTTGCTATGCGGCTGTTAAGTTGTTCTAGATGGTTTCTAGGGTGTTCATGGCGTTGCTAGCCTGTTTCTAGGTTGTTGTGTGTGGTTGCTAGGTCATTGATGGGCAGTTTCTAAAATGCTGTGGGTGGTTGCTAGGGCATTGCTACTGTAGGTGGTTAATAGTGTGTTGCCGGTAATTGTTAGGTCATTGCTTGCAGTTTCTAGGGCGTTGTGAGTGGTTGCTAGGGCGTTGCTAGGCTGTTTTATGTTTCCCAGGTTGATGTGGGTGGTTGCTAGGGTAGTTGCCCGTGCCAAATAATGCTTGCTATGTGGCTGTCAAGTTATTCTAGATGGTTTCTAGGGTGTTTTAGGTGGTTGCTAGGCTGTTTCTATGGTGTTTGGGTGATTGCTAGGGTGTTTCTAGGTTGTGTGTGGCTGTTAGGTCATTGATGGGCAGTTTCTAAAATGTTGTGGGTGGTTGCTAGGGCATTGCTACTGTAGGTGGTTAATAGTGTGTTGTTGGTAATTGTTAGGTCATTGCTTGCAGTTTCCAGGGCCTTGTGGGTGGTTGCTAGGGCGTTGCTAGGCTGTTTTTGCCGAGCTATATGTAGATATGGCTCAGGTTCCTCCTTTAATGTGCATCTGTTTTCTGCCTGTTTTCTGGTCCAGCAGGTGAAAATGGTTCATCTGATCACTAAGTAAAGTAGCTGCACACTCTCCTCAACAACACATGACTTGATGAATGAACAAAATTTTGTAGCATGTCTTCCATCTAATAAATTTGTTACTTCTAAAATGAAACAACGTCTCAGCATTTTAATTCTGTCAATTATTTCTAAACACCGTTTTGGCCAGTAGCCGAAAAAACGTGAAAATAAGCGAGGCAGCCAGAAATCTGCCCCCAATATAAGACTCTCTATGAGAGCGCGCTGCAGTTCCATTTTTCACCACAGATTTACATTGGAAATTTGTGGGGCGCTGTAGAGCTACGGATGGCTCCGAGACCGGCTGCCCCACTTACATGCCTGCCGAATCTTGCTCACTTTACGACTTAAAATAGTCTAGAAAATCCGAAAAATATTTGTTGCAGAATATTTATAATTTATTTTTAACTATTCAGCTTTATATAGAGGTCTATGTTTGTATGAATATTTTGCTCATACTACAGACGAGCGGCGGCTGGTTTTAGCTCTCTTTATTGTGGCGCGATGCGAAGCGGCAGCACGAAGCGCACGTGAATGATCATTCACACGGGGCGCCGGCGTTAACGCTTCTCGTTTACTTTGAATGGGTGACGTCATGCGTTGCCGAACTGAATTGTGGGTTGCGTCGCGTCGCTTCACTCGCGTTGCAAGCGGCAGAAGTTGAAGATTTCTCAACTTTTCAAGCGCCAACGCAGGCGTCATCCAATCAGATCGCCCTATGCAAATACCCTAGAGCAGTCGTAGCCAACTGCGTTCGTGCAACACAGGAAAGTAATGTGATTGGCTGTAATCACTATAACGGTTGCGTCAGCACAAGCTTCAGACACGCCCTCCATCAAGCGTTGACGCTGACGCCCCGTGTGAATGCAGCGTTACCCTTTATTATCGTTACAGCATGAAATAAACATGAATGAACATCAGAAGGTATGTTGAAAGATGCAGTAGGCTACACCTTACAGAAATCGTTCAATCGGTGTTTCAACCGCAGAAAGACGTCCATAACAGATTGCTTGTAAACAATAATGTTACATTTACCTCAGAAAAGCATTTAAATGTCCAAAAACTCATTAGTTAGCTAGAAAAATTAACGTACTGTAGCACTATATTGCATATTTATTGTATTTCTGCTTAACCTGTTCTTCAATATTTAATGTATGTTTGAATAAATATATTAAATATATTAATAAAAAATTATTAGAAACATAATTGTCATTAAAATGTATTATTATTATTATGTTTAATTTCCTTATGAAAACTTCCTTATATGTAATTTAAATGAAATTAGCCTACTAATCATTTAACTGTAACCTTTAATATTATAGCTATGTATAGTTTACAGCATTAGTTTACAATCTTTACAATTACAAGCTTGTGATTCGAAATCGTATTGAATTGTGAAATGCCCAGCTCTAATCTTCTGAAGTGTTAACTGTTAAGTTAAATTTTATAAAAGGGATTTCTTTTTTATTACTGTTGTTTTCTGCATGCCAATGCTAAATTATAAATTCCTCCGATTACTAAAAAGTGTGATGTCTTATTTGGATGTGTCTGGTATTGTGACTGATGTTGTCATGCATTTAGGGGTCCTGCCCTCCTGAATCTGTATCTGTGTGTATCGAGCTGTTGTGTTGATGTGGATCACTTGTCTTGTGTTTGTAACTGGGCCGCATCTGTTAATGCACACTGGGCCAGCGTGTGTGTGTGTGTGTATGTGTGTGTGCAAGGCCTCATTATCCGAACACTGAGCGCTGGGACACTGGCCTCTATCAGCAGCCCAGTCGCCCCCGGCAACTCTGCATCCCGACTGCCTCATCCACACACACACACACACACACACACACACACACACACACACACACACTCAGTCCGATGCCAAGTGAACTCTAAGGTTTAGCATCGGGCCCAGGCAGATCTAGCACCTCTTATTGTTTTCAGAACCCATGAGCGCAATGGGACCCAATTGGGGCCTCATTACTTTATTGTTCTGAGAGGGTTTGGATGCGATTTACACATGGAATATTTGAATAATTCCTAGTTCGCTTCCATTGCTTTGTTTCACAACACTTTTTTCCCATGCAGTTTAAAAGAGCATTTGTTCGTTTATTTATGTGCTGCACGCTTGCATCCATTCTATCAAACTTTTTGTAATATTAATGTCCTGAAAACCAGCCCACCCGTCTTCCCCTCCTTGTGATGTCAATTAATCTCTAATATTCACCATGGCTCATTGAAACAAATGAGCGTCTTGTGTTTGTTATTGCCTTTAATGGCTTCCTAATGTGCTGGAGTCTGCCCACTTAATAATGAAGTATCAATATGGCCCTGCACAGTTATTAAGGCTTTTCATCATTTGCTGGACACTTGTTTAAAAGCACCTTGATTTGAACCGAATACACAGAATAATAGACACGGCGTGACGATCATACATTAGGTGTCCTAATCAATAACGCCTCTGTTTTGCGGAGAAGAAGCCACGGATGAAGTTGTTGCAAGAATCTTAACGGGGGACGACAAACACACAGTTTCGGCAAATAATGACCCGGGCTGCATCGCATGTATGATAAAGCAAAGCCTAGGGGTTTATTAACATCTCGGACCCCTGTCAATCATGCGAAGGCGCGTCCCAGTGCCCAATTATCTTTGAAGCTGGGGCCTCGGGGTCTGGACGTGATCAATGAACGTGCTTCGTCGTCGATACGAGTGCAGGAGAAGACCTATTGATCAGCCAACACTTGTGGACAGCTGCTGCGAGCCAGATAATGTCAGATTGAACCAGTGAGAAGGTGTGTGTGTGTGTGTGTGTGTACAGTACACAAGCCTATTTGGTCCTTATAGGTGTGTTTATGTTGTGTAGTGAGGCTGAGGTGCTCACATAGGAGCACAGGTTCAAATCAGAACTTTATCTCTTATAACTAGTGTTTCTTGCTGACTCAGTTGAAGTGTGTTTTGTATGAATATGTATGTCATTGACCATACAAGAGAGTTGGTTTGTACTGTATGTGAGTGTGGGGGAAAAAAAGTATACACACACGCATATATATATATATATATATATATATATATATATATATATATATATATATATATATAATATACACACAGCGATTAAGCATAACATTATGAGCACTGACAGGTGAAGTGAATAACACTGATTATCTTATTATGAAATTTGATGTTATAGAAGCAGGAAAAATGGGCAAGCAGAAGAATTTGAGTGTGTTTGACAAGGACCAAATTGTGATGGCTAGACGACTGGGTCAGAGCATCACCAAAACTGCAGCTCTTGTGGGGTGTTCCCGGTCTGCAGTGGTCAGTATCTATCAAAAGTGCTCCAAGGAAGGAACAGTGGTGAACTGGCAACAGGGTCATGGGCGGCCAAGGTTGGGAGCGAAGGCTCAAATTGCTCAAGAAGTTAATGCTGGTTCTGATAGAAAGGTGTCAGAATACACAGTGCATCAGTTTGTTGCGTACGGAGCTGCATAGCTGCAGACCAGTCAGGGTGCCCATGCTGACCCCTGTCCACCGCCGAAAGAGCCAACAGTGAGCATCAGAACTGGACCACGGAGGGAGGAATGGAAGAAGTCAAGTCAAGTCACCTTTATTTATATAGCGGTTTTCACAATGTAGATGTCAAAGCAGCTTTACATTGATAACTGGTATATCATTTTGGCTGCACATCAGCTCTTAAAGAATAGTGTCAATACAGGCAGATCAAAGCACTGTTGAATATCAAATGTCAAGTGTCCCCAACTAAGCAAGCCAAAGGCGACAGCGGCAAAGAACCCAAACTCCAACAGGTGACATCAGGTGGCAAACAAGTGGCAAGTAGGTGTTAAAATGGAGGAAAAAAATCTTGGGAGAAACCAGGCTTAGTCGGGGGACCAGTTCTCCTCTGGCGAACAGTGCTTTGTTATGACTCAGGATGCTATAATAAGTCCGATAGGATCACAACATTCAAAGTATTTATTTCAGTTCCATCCAGTTGAGGATCGTATTCATCACGCCGGTATGGACGATTGTTGAGGAACTGTGCCACTGGTTGTCGTGTCGATGAGGCCTTCACAGTGGATGATCTAGTTGACTCAATCTCTGCTGATACTTCAGGGCTGCGTTGTGGTCGTGTCAAGGCGCCGGTCCTTGTTCTCACCTGGATACGGCCCGGATACGGTTGACTACGGTAAACCTCGGGATGAACAGAAAGACTAATATTAGCATAGATGCCATTCTTCTTCCGATTTAACAAGTACATCTGGTGTTATAGGAAGTGTTCCCGGTTCCGGCTGACCTGATTTATGCAGCCTAATAATCCTTTAACGGATTTGAAAACATACCATTATGGTGGCCTTGTCTGATGAGTCACGTTTTCTTTTACATCACGTGGATGGTTGGGTGCGTGTGCGTCGCTTACCTTGGGAACACATGGCACCAGGATGCACTATGGGAAGAAGGCAAACCGGCGGAGGCAGTGTGATGCTTTGGGCAATGTTAGGGCTGTTTGGCATTTATTGAAAATGCACAAACATAGTTTTCCATGCAAAACATCAATCAAAAGGACATTTGTATGGCTTGAATTGCTAAAACAATAGTATTAGTTATAGTAATAGTATTGATAACGAATGTGGTTCCTCTACTAAGACACCTGTGGGAACTTGACTTCATACATCCACTAAAAATCACTAAAACACCAGACATTTAAAGACAATGAAACTTCAAAAACAATGAAGAAAAGTTCCTGCAGCACTTGAGCGAATACAATCACTTGATTTGATATTGAATTCCATGATAGTTTTAAATGTTAATTAAGTGTCCAAATACATATTATACTCTTTGTTTGTGTATTTAAAAAGTGCTCTCTCTCTCTGTGTGTGTGTGTGTGTGTTTATTAGGTGGCAGGTGGGCAGCGTCAGGGCCAGGGGAGGCAGTGGCACCGCGGTAAAGCCCTAAAGCCCCGTGGGACGCTGGGATCAGGGGGAGGGTCACGATCCGTCCCGTCCGCCTCTACGCTGCACCTCAGCAGGGCTGACATCTACTCTCACAACAACCCCCTTCAGAAATACAGCAGCCTGCACTGTAATTAAAGCCTGGCCCAGACGTGAGACTGCGGCTGACACAGCATGGGATGGAGCAGAGACCCAGCGGACTGATGTACATAAAACGAGTGCAAAACGAACAGACAGAAACAGACGCGCCGACTCACATGAGTAATAGACGCAGCCGCCTCACACCCACATGCATAAAACACGCACATGCATGCATGCAATCAAGATTAGGCACAAAAACACACTTTCTCACTCTGACAGGTCTGAAAATCAAAGTTCCTCCAAGTTAACCGAAAAACCACTCGCGCAGTCCCGCAGGAGCCCCATAAACTAACAGTTTTTCTTAGCGGCATGTACGCGCCAATTCGCGTTCGCCTAGCACGTCGCCGCCTTCTCCAAATCTGTTTCCCATTCCACGCGCGGGTCCCTCAGCTGGTCCGGTGTCTCAATTATGATGGATGATTATTACATCGAGATCGCTTTATGATGTATGCACTCGTTAAAACTAAAAGCCTGATCGTTGCGCTTGGGTAACCTTTCTGTGCATCATTTTAAGTGTGAAACTAATAAAGCCGGCATTTTATTTGAAGGACAGGAAATTAGGACGCCTTGATTCGGCCCGGAGAACGAGTGCTCAATAATCATAAGCTGCCAGACAGGAATTGTGTTTTTCCGACTGCCTTCAATGTGACTGGAATATTGGTCGCAGCTTGTTTGGAATCAGATGAGATTTTTAAGAGAGATGTATGAGGGCTCTAGGATATAAAGCAGCAGTATCACTCAGGTGTGTTTATGCAGTATATAAACATTAGTCAGTCTCATATGCTACTTTGAGCTTAATCCATAGCTGTTTTGATTTTTTTTTTACTCACCACCCTCATGATGTTCCAAACCAGCATAGCTTTTCCTGTACTTAGACACTTTACTCTGGAAGCTTGTTTCCGCCATGAAATAAAAAAGGTAATTGCGATTTTTTTTTAAATCTTTTTCCAGAGTTGCGAGTTATAAACTCACAATTGTGTGTTAAAGTAGGAATTGCGAAATATATCCCCAGTTTCACAGAAAAGGCTTAAGCTAGTCCTAGACTAAAATGCATGTTTGAACTGTTTTAACTGAAAGCAACTTTTACTGATATATTTTAAAATATGAATTGCAAGTTATAAAGTCAGAATTGCGAGTTAGTCAGAACTGCAAGATATAAAGTTAGAATTGCGAGTTAGTCAGAACTGCAACATATAAAGTCAGAATTGCGAGAAGTAAAGTCAGAATTGTAGTTAGAAAGTCAGAATTGTGAGTTATAAAGTAAGAATTGCGGTTACAAAGTCAGAATTGTGAGTTGTAAAGTCAGAATTGCAGATATAAAGTCAGAATTGTGAGATATAAAGTCAGAATTGTGAGTTGTAAAGTCAGAATTGTGAGTTAGAATTGTGAATTATAAAGTCAGAATTGCGAGTTATAAAGTCAGAATTGTGAGTTGTAAAGTCAGAATTGCGAGTTATAAAGTCAGAATTGCAAGTTACAAAGTAAGAATTGCGGTTACAAAGTCAGAATTGTGAGTTGTAAAGTCAGAATTGCAGATATAAAGTCAGAATTGTGAGATATAAAGTCAGAATTGTGAGTTGTAAAGTCAGAATTGTGAGTTAGAATTGTGAATTATAAAGTCAGAATTGCGAGTTATAAAGTCAGAATTGCAAGTTATAAAGTCAGAATTGTGAGTTATAAAGTCAGAATTGTGAGTTGTAAAGTCAGCATTGGGAGTTATAAAGTCAGAATTGCGAGTTAGAATTGTGAATTATAAAGTCAGAATTGCGAGTTATAAAGTCAGAATTGTGAGTTGTAAAGTCAGAATTGCGAGTTATAAAGTCAGAATTGCAAGTTACAAAGTCAGAATTGCGAGTTACAAAGTCAGAATTGCGAGTTACAAAGTCAGAATTGCGAGTTACAAAGTCAGAATTGCGAGTTTCAAAGTCAGAATTGCGAGTTAGAATTGTGAGATAAAGTCAGAATTGCGAGTTATAAAGTCAGAATTGCGAGATATAAAGTCAGAATTGTGAGATATAAAGTCAGAATTGCGAGTTACAAAGTCAGAATTGCGAGTTATCAGAATTGCGAGTTTCAAAGTCAGAATTGCGAGTTAAAAGTCAGAATTGCGAGTTACTAAGTCAGAATTGCGAATTAGAATTGTGAGATATAAAGTCAGAATTGTGAGATATAAAGTCAGAATTGTGAGATATAAAGTCAGAATTGCGAGTTACTAAGTCAGAATTGCGAGTTAGAATTGTGAGATATAAAGTCAGAATTGCGAGTTAAAAGTCAGAATTGCGAGTTTCAAAGTCAGAATTGCGAGTTAAAAGTCAGAATTGCGAGTTACTAAGTCAGAATTGCGAATTAGAATTGTGAGATATAAAGTCAGAATTGCGAGTTACTAAGTCAGAATTGTGAGATATAAAGTCAGAATTGTGAGATATAAAGTCAGAATTGTGAGATATAAAGTCAGAATTGCGAGTTAGAATTGTGAGATATAAAATCAGAATTGTGAGATATAAAGTCAGAATTGCGAATTATAAAGTCAGAATTGCGAGTTACAAAGTCAGAATTGCGAGCTACAAAGTCAGAATTGCGAGTTATAAAGTCAGAATTGCGAGATATAAAGTCAGAATTGTGAGCTACAAAGTCAGAATTGCAAGTTACTAAGTCAGAATTGCGAGTTATAAAGTCAGAATTGCGAGTTACAAAGTCAGAATTGTGAGATATAAAGTCAGAATTGCGATTTAGAATTGCGAGTTACAAAGTCAGAATTGCAAGTTAGAATTGCGATTTATAGTCAGAATTGCGAGTTAGAATTGTGAGATATAAAGTCAGAATTGCGAGTTACAAAGTCAGAATTGCGAGTTTCAAAGTCAGAATTGCGAGTTAGAATTGTGAGATAAAGTCAGAATTGCGAGTTATAAAGTCAGAATTGCGAGATATAAAGTCAGAATTGTGAGATATAAAGTCAGAATTGCGAGTTACTAAGTCAGAATTGCGAGTTAGAATTGTGAGATATAAAGTCAGAATTGCGAGTTAAAAGTCAGAATTGCGAGTTTCAAAGTCAGAATTGCGAGTTAAAAGTCAGAATTGCGAGTTACTAAGTCAGAATTGCGAATTAGAATTGTGAGATATAAAGTTAGAATTGTGAGATATAAAGTCAGAATTGCGAGTTACTAAGTCAGAATTGCGAGTTAGAATTGTGAGATATAAAGTCAGAATTGCGAGTTAAAAGTCAGAATTGCGAGTTTCAAAGTCAGAATTGCGAGTTAAAAGTCAGAATTGTGAGATATAAAGTCAGAATTGTGAGATATAAAGTCAGAATTGTGAGTTACTAAGTCAGAATTGCAAGTTACAGTCAGAATTGTGAGATATAAAGTCAGAATTGTGAGATATAAAGTCAGAATTGCAAGTTACAGTCAGAATTGTGAGATATAAAATCAGAATTGTGAGATATAAAGTGAGAATTGCGATTTTTAAAGTCAGAATTGCGAGCTACAAAGTCAGAATTGCGAGTTATAAAGTCAGAATTGCGAGATATAAAGTCAGAATTGTGAGCTACAAAGTCAGAATTGCAAGTTACTAAGTCAGAATTGCGAGTTATAAAGTCAGAATTGCGAGTTACAAAGTCAGAATTGCGAGTTACTAAGTCAGAATTGTGAGATATAAAGTCAGAATTGTGAGTTCAAAGTCAGAATTGCGAGTTACAAAGTCAGAATTGCGAGTTACAAAGTCAGAATTGCTAGTTACAAAGTCAGAATTGCGAGTTACATAGTCAGAATTAAGAGTTACAAAGTCAGAATTGTGAGATATAAAGTCAGAATTGCGAGTTATAAAGTCAGAATTGTGAGATATAAAGTCAGAATTGCGAGTTACAAGGTCAGAATTGCGAGTTACAAAGTCAGAATTGCGAGATATAAAGTCAGAATTACGAGTTATAAAGTCAGAATTGTGAGTTATAAAGTCAGAATTGCGAGTTATAAAGTCAGAATTACGAGTTACAAAGTCAGAATTGTGAGTTATAAAGTCAGAATTGCGAGTTATAAAGTCAGAATTACGAGTTACAAAGTCAGAATTGTGAGATATAAAGTCAGAATTGCAAGTTACAGTCAGAATTGCGAGTTATAAAGTCAGAATTGTGAGATATAAAGTCAGAATTGCAAGTTACAGTCAGAATTGTGATATATAAAGTCAGAATTGTGATATATAAAGTCAGCATTGCAAGTTACAGTCAGAATTGCGAGTTACAAAGTCAGAATTGCGAGTTATAAAGTCAGAATTGCGAGATATAAAGTCAGAATTGCGAGTTCAAAGTCAGAATTGCGAGTTACTAAGTCAGAATTGCGAGTTAGAATTGTGAGATATAAAGTCAGAATTGCAAGTTATAAAGTCAGAATTGCGAGTTACAAAGTCAGAATTGCGAGTTACAAAGTCAGAATTGCGAGTTACAAAGTCAGAATTGCGAGTTAAAAGTCAGAATTGCGAGTTACAAAGTCAGAATTGCGAGTTACAAAGTCAGAATTGCTAGTTACAAAGTCAGAATTGCGAGTTACATAGTCAGAATTAAGAGTTACAAAGTCAGAATTGTGAGTTAAAAGTCAGAATTGCGAGTTACTAAGTCAGAATTGCGAATTAGAATTGTGAGATATAAAGTTAGAATTGTGAGATATAAAGTCAGAATTGCGAGTTACTAAGTCAGAATTGCGAGTTAGAATTGTGAGATATAAAGTCAGAATTGTGAGATATAAAGTCAGAATTGCGAGTTAGAATTGTGAGATATAAAATCAGAATTGTGAGATATAAAGTCAGAATTGCGAATTATAAAGTCAGAATTGCGAGTTACAAAGTCAGAATTGCGAGTTATAAAGTCAGAATTGCGAGATATAAAGTCAGAATTGTGAGCTACAAAGTCAGAATTGCGAGTTACTAAGTCAGAATTGCGAGTTAAAAGTCAGAATTGCGAGTTATAAAGTCAGAATTGCGAGTTACAAAGTCAGAATTGTGAGATATAAAGTCAGAATTGCGATTTAGAATTGCGAGTTACAAAGTCAGAATTGCAAGTTAGAATTGCGATTTATAGTCAGAATTGCGAGTTAGAATTGTGAGATATAAAGTCAGAATTGCGAGTTAAAAGTCAGAATTACGAGATATAAAGTCAGAATTGCGAGTTACAAGGTCAGAATTGCGAGTTACAAAGTCAGAATTGCGAGATATAAAGTCAGAATTACGAGTTATAAAGTCAGAATTGTGAGTTATAAAGTCAGAATTGCGAGTTATAAAGTCAGAATTACGAGTTACAAAGTCAGAATTGTGAGTTATAAAGTCAGAATTGTGAGATAAAGTCAGAATTGTGAGATATAAAGTCAGAATTGTGAGATATAAAGTCAGAATTGCAAGTTACAGTCAGAATTGCGAGTTATAAAGTCAGAATTGTGAGATATAAAGTCAGAATTGCAAGTTACAGTCAGAATTGTGATATATAAAGTCAGAATTGTGATATATAAAGTCAGAATTGCAAGTTACAGTCAGAATTGCGAGTTACAAAGTCAGAATTGCGAGTTATAAAGTCAGAATTGCGAGATATAAAGTCAGAATTGTGAGTTCAAAGTCAGAATTGCGAGTTACTAAGTCAGAATTGCGAGTTACAAAGTCAGAATTGCTAGTTACAAAGTCAGAATTGCGAGTTACATAGTCAGAATTGCGAGTTACAAAGTCAGAATTGCGAGTTACAAAGTCAGATTTGCGAGTTAAAAGTCAGAATTGCGAGTTACAAAGTCAGAATTGCGAGTTACAAAGTCAGAATTGCTAGTTACAAAGTCAGAATTGCGAGTTACATAGTCAGAATTAAGAGTTACAAAGTCAGAATTGTGAGATATAAAGTCAGAATTAAGAGTTACAAAGTCAGAATTGTGAGATATAAAGTCAGAATTATGAGTTACAAAGTCAGAATTGCGAGTTATAAAGTCAGAATTGTGAGATACAAAGTCAGAATTGCAAGTTACAGTCTGAATTGCGAGTTACAAAGTCAGAATTGCGAGTTATAAAGTCAGAATTGCAAGATATAAAGTCAGAATTGCGAGATATAAAGTCAGAATTGTGAGTTATAAAGTCAGAATTGCAAGTTACAGTCAGAATTGCGAGTTATAAAGTCAGAATTGCAAGATATAAAGTCAGAATTGCGAGATATAAAGTCAGAATTGTGCGATATAAAGTCTAAATTGTGAGTTAGAATTGTGAGATACAAAGTCAGAATTGCAAGTTACAGTCAGAATTGCGAGTTACAAAGTCAGAATTGTGAGATATAAAGTCAGAATTGCAAGTTACAGTCAGAATTGCGAGTTATAAAGTCAGAATTGCGAGTTACAAAGTCAGAATTGCAAGATATAAAGTCAGAATTGTTCATGTTAACTAATGAATGAAGCAATACCAAGGTCATGGGTTCAATTCAGTGGATGCAACTTATAAAAATGTAAACTTTGAATGCAATGTAAGTCGCTTTGGATAAAAGTGTGTGCCAAATGCGTAAACGTAAAGTAGAAACTCTGTTATGATGCAAATGAGAGCCAGTGGTGTTTGACGACTTAATTGATCTGAACATCTCCTTTGGTGTTGCGTGGATGAAAGAAAGTCATACAGGTTTAAAATGACATGAGGGTGTGTAAACGATTACTGATTTTTCATTTCTGGCTTAAGGTTGTTTGTCAGTATAAGTTTGGCTCTCTTTGTTCAGTGTCTATGTCCTCCACTTGACTTCCTGCCCTGGCTGTGGCCAACAGGAAATGAAGCGTCTTGTGAGCTCTCATGCAAATGCTACACGTCAGTGATCTTAAATTAATCTCACAAGTTTCACATACTCAGCTGAGGGCAACATCTCCCCACCCTGAAGCCATGAAACACACACGCAGACACACACACACACACAAAACCCCCATGCTAGAAAAATTAATTAGCTGTTTGTCATCTAAAGCTGATCTCAGGGATTTTTGTTTTGGGGCTGGAGAGGAAGTGGTGGGGGCTGTAAGAGGGGTGACCAGCATTACAATAGCAAAAGCAGCTCTTATCAAAAGACACAGTATCTCAGTATGGTTAGGTGTTCTGAGGAGTATGTATAAGTACAGTAGGAGAACTGCACAAAAACGTACAGGTCATATTTCACCCCAAATAATAATAATAAATAAAGTATTTTGCATATATAAAATGGAGCATAAAGCTGTATTCTTCTATTGTGTATTATCAATTATAAAAAAAAAAAAAAAAACATCTTAAACTGCAGTGCTGTTAATGCAGATTTGTTTTTTGTTTTTTTACTTTTTGTAATAAATACAGTAAGGATGCCTTAAAAATGACAGTTATAATGTCACAAAAGATTTCTATTTCAAATAAATGCTGTTCTATTGAACTTTCTATTCATCAAAGAATCCTGAAAAATTAAATGTATCAGTTTCCACAAAAAATTGTAACTGTTTTCAACATTGATAATAATCAGAAATGTTTCTTGAGCAGCAAATCATCATATTAGAATGATTTCTGAAGGATCATGTGACTCTGAAGACTGGAGTAATGATGCTGAAAATTCAGCTTTAATCACAGGAATAAATTACATTTTAAAATATATTCACATAGAAAATAGTTACTTTAAATTATAATAATATTTCACAGTTTTACTGTTTTTACTGTATTTTTGCATTACTGTCTTTGTGAGCATAATGCTTCAAAAATAACAACAAAAACTTTTGAACAGTATTATGAGAATTACCATTAAAAAAAAAACTCAAATTATAAAAAGAAAATATATTTCCTTTTTTTTTTTCATTTGATTTTGGTGTGAAATATGACCTGGATTGGGTTGCAGCCCAGCAAAATCTAGTTAGAACTGGAAACTCTCTAAGTTCATTAACAGTAGACTGCTTTTTTGACCTCACCTATCACTTTTAATACTTTGGCATGAAACTGCCAGTGTAAATGGCGTTAGTTTCCTCTGGACAGAGATGCGGTGACTTTTCTGTCTTCTTGTCATTTCTAAGTTATAAGTCATTTCTAGTGTGATTAATGCACAAGTGAACTGCTTTACCTACTCTATAAGATAAATCACGTTTCACATCACATCTCTGTTTCTTCTTATAATCATTGAGGTATCAAACTACTTTTAATGGCTGTCATTATTATTATTAATATTATTGACATGACATTACATCAGTCAAGTCAGCTTTTAGGAAAGTTGAGTTTCCAAATTCTATTTGTAAAAGTTCGAAAACAAGCAGACAAAACAGCACATAAAATGCTTTTGTGATGTCATGCTTCATTCTAGCCCACATTAGATGATGATATTAATTCTAGAGTGCATTTTTACTATGAATGACATTGTTTACAAAAATCTCCAGTTCCCATGGGTCTTTCTGTAATGTGTGTCAGACCTAGCAACTGTAACCAAAGGGGGTGGAGCTCTGCAAATGTAGTTGTTTTAACATTTTTCACCAAAACTTATGGCTGGTTGATGGATTCAGATGGTTGTGGATTCAGTTACACTTTGTTTAGGGTCTCCTGCAGAACATCTATCCCGACAAATTGGCAGCATACCTTTTCGAATCCATATATTTTCTCTAGATTTATTGCATGCAGAAAGAGCGATGATAAAGCCCTCTGACTTGGCAGACAGCTCATCTTGGGAAGCGTGTAAACTGTCAGATGAAGTTGTAATGGAGGAAGGCCTCCACTGCTCAGGTTGATGTGCGTTCTCTCCCACACAGAGGCTGCCAGCCGCCCGGTGCTTTCCGCTGTTTTCTTTGTTGTGAGGCTGTATTCCCCTGGCCCAAGGGCTCATGGGTAACAGCTGAAGCTGTGGCGGAGGGGCCTTGCCAGCCTCAGGGCCCCTGCCACCCTCTCTCTCTCTTTCTCTCTCTCTCAATCTTTCTATGTTACCCATATGGTCCGTCAAGCGCTAATTCCCTAGAGGCCTGTTAGCAGCACACAGCCCCAGTTCTGCCCCTCCTCCTTCCCTCCCTCCCTCACTCACTCTCCCTCACTCTTCCTCGCTCACTCACTTTCTCACTTTCCTCAACTCTCCTCTCACTCCACCACACAACAGCCCAGAATCCCCAAGACTCTCCCTCCTATAGCAGCAGTATTGTGGGGATGGGTGGATGGATAGATTGATAGACAGACAGACAGACCGGTAAAACGAACGATAGATAGATAGATAGATAGATAGATAGATAGATAGATAGATAGATAGATAGATAGATAGATAGATAGATAGATAGATAGATAGATAGATAGATAGATAGCTAGATAGAAGGATAGATAGAACGATAGATAGATTGATTGAATGAACGATAGATAGATTGATTGAATGAACGATAGATAGATTGATTGAACGAACGATAGATAGATTGAACAAACGATAGATAGATAGATAGATAGATAGATAGATAGATAGATAGATAGATAGATAGATAGATAGATAGTCAGAACAAACAATAGATATATAGATAGAACAAATGATAGATAGATAGATAGATAGATAGATAGATAGATAGATAGATAGATAGATAGATAGATAGATTGATAGAACAAATGATAGAACAAATGATAGATAGATAGATAGATAGATAGATAGATAGATAGATAGATAGATAGATAGATAGATAGATAGATAGATAGATAGATAGATAGATAGTCAGAACGAACAAACAAACGATAGATAGATAGATAGATAGATAGATAGATAGATAGATAGATAGATAGATAGATAGATAGATAGATAGATAGATAGATAGATAGATAGAACAAACGATACATAGATAGATAGATAAATAGATAGATAGATAGTCAGAACAAACAAACAATAGATAGATAGATAGATAGATAGATAGATAGATAGATAGATAGATAGATAGATAGATAGATAGATAGATAGATAGATAGATAGATAGATAGATAGTCAGAACGAACAAACAAACGATAGATAGATAGATAGATAGATAGATAGATAGATAGATAGATAGATAGATAGATAGATAGATAGATAGATAGATAGTCAGAACGAACAAACAAACGATACATAGATAGATAGATAAATAGATAGATAGATAGTCAGAACAAACAAACAATAGATAGATAGATAGATAGATAGATAGATAGATAGATAGATAGATAGATAGATAGATTGATAGATAGATAGATAGATAGATAGATAGATAGATAGATAGATAGATAGATAGATAGATTGATAGATAGATAGATAGATAGATAGATAGATAGATAGATAGATAGATAGATAGAACAAACGAAAGATAGATAGATAGATAGATAGATAGATAGATAGATAGATAGATAGATAGATAGAACAAACGAAAGATAGATAGATAGATAGATAGATAGATAGATAGATAGATAGATAGATAGATAGATAGATAGATAGAACAAACGATAGATAGATAGATAGAACAAACGATAGATAGATAGATAGATAGATAGATAGATAGATAGATAGATAGATAGATAGATAGATAGATAGATAGATAGATAGATAGATAGATAGATTTTCCCTTCCTGCACAGTGTTTTGTTTTAATGTGCTGCTCTCTCTCTCTCTCTCTCTCTCTCTCCAGCCTTCATCTGTCTTCCATTTCTCCAGGCTCTCCTCTGTTATATGGTGTGGCGCAGTTAATACTTGAATTTATTGGTCCCATTAGATGAATGAATTATCTCCGTTTTCGTAGCACAGGAAACCCGGCAGACTGAAGCAAGCTCTGAGGGCCGCAGGTACGGGGAGCACGTCTCACTCTCCGCAGCTGTCTGTCACAACAATCACGCGTTGTCCTTTCATTTCAGAAATTACATGACTTTTCTGTCATGCACAAGCATACATTCTTATATTCTCCCTGTGTCAGTCATTTCAGCATGAGCAGTAATGAAGTATCATATCTGGCAGCACGAGTGTTTATAGTGTTATAGTTCTTCTTAATTGTAATTATTAAAGGTAATTCAATAGAGCGGCTAACACAGGGAGCGATTGATTTCTTCTTTAATCACTCATTTGCAGTGACGGCCCTTCAGGGTCCAGAGGGGCCGCTGTCTTTCTAAGTGTGATTTATTCCAGCTAAATGTGAACTCGTGTTTCTTCAAACTCTCTCTGGACCTTCCCCTTTAAAACTCACCAGACTTCACGTCTTACATGACAGATGTGTGTGTCCCTCTATCTGTCGTCAACCTTAAACTATGTCATATTTAGCTTAAGCAAGCTAAATCTATCACTCCAGCATTATTTTTTTTGTTGCTTTTGATGTTTAAATATTTTAGTATGATGGTGCATGTTCAAACTATCATGGTTTTGTCAGTGTACAAGTCCAGAAACACATGATATTACTATGGCACCAAAACATAATAAAAAAAAAATAATGATGTTTTTAAGTCTTAAACCACGGTTCCTTCATTTCTAGCCATCATACTCATATGGATACAGAAATAAAATAATAATAATACATTTTTGTTTATTTTGTCTTTTTACAAAGCACTTCTGCATTGTTTAATGCATACACTGAATTTAGTATATAAATTGCACAATAAACTGATCAGAAACATGCACACACACATTGAGTACTAGCGCCCTCTATTGATCAGTAAAGTCATTAAAGTAGTTCACAATCCTCACTGCAGTTGTTCTCACTATATGTCATTATTAATGATACTAATTTATTAAATATGTTCTCTGTTAATTTGAAAAAAACAAAACAAAAAAGACATGCTGGACTTCTCTCCTAGTGTTATTGTTACAAAAAAGCACCACAATATCACCATGTTTTATTGGACATGGCCACATGGAAATTGTTTTTATTAAAATGCAATGTTTTTATGTCCCATTGCAAGGTTTTAAGGTTTGCGACTTAACACAGATAGTATGCTTGGCTCTTGCTCTAAATGTTACACTAACAAAACATAGCATAGATTTTGTACATGTTCCCTTGGTGGGAATACAATGGTATTCTTTTAAGTGATGTGCACATAAATATCATTTTTATTGACCCTTTTCCCTTGGTTAGTTCTAAAAAATTACATGCAAATACCATAAAGATGGAATTAGTCACAACAGCGTTATTATTGCAATATAATGCACACTTAACTGTATTATACTGATGATGCCTTCAAATCACACTGATGTTAGTGTGACTCCTGCAGTTGAGCTCTGGGTCGGTGTTTGTATAGAGAAACACATTGAAAAAACATGTGCGTTTGTGTAGGATGAAGCAAACAGGGCAAACGATAACCCCGACTGTGCCACAGAGCATCAAAGGTGTGTGTGTGTGTGGACCTGCTGTCAGACGGGTGAATTATTTATCAGCGTGTTCCGCCTCCAATCTGTTTGGGCGACAGGAATGGATACGTGTATTAAAACAAACAGAAGTTCAGATTTGTTCATGTCTGTTGTCCACACAAACGCAGGGCTGTGATAGCATGACGGGGGGGGGATAGAGCTGGTCAGCGCTGAACCACATCAAAGCTGCCAGAGCTTCTGGAGTGTATTAGTAAAGCAGGCCTGACCATCTACACCACCCATTCACTGCTCTCTTCCGGGGTTGTTTGCTTTACAGACGTCTTTTGTACAGCTAAATTAGATAATATGCTCTCTATACTGATAAACACTCAAATATGTTCTAAGAACGTACATATGAAATTGCTGATGTTCAAACCATCCAGTTTCTTAAATGTTTTTCTTGTTTCATTCATGGGATGACCATTTTATCATTTTGCAAACATTGTTACATTTGAATTCTCTTGGATTGTTCTGAAACAAGCAGTGAGTAGCAATGTTTAAAAATATCAGATGGACCTACATCCAAAAATGTTTAAGAACAATGTTCCGTGAACAATGTATAAATAACATTTTTGTGCTAATGTTTCGAGAACGTTATTAAAGAGCAGGTAACTTGGAGCAAACGTTCTAATAACTTTGAGAGAACCTTTCTAGAATGTTAGCCAAAGTTCTGAGAATGTTCCATGTTAGATGCAATTCCCATCACAAATTCACTGAAATATCCAAATCAGAGAAATTCTGCACAGAATTCACCTAAAAATAAAAACATCTGTAATCATTTTCTCAAGTTGTTCCAAACCAATTTTTAAGTTTGCATGAATGCAGATGAGTTTGAAAGGAATATTTTAAGTGAACAATGATTTAAGTTACTTAATGACTTCAGAATATACAGTACACTCTAAAAAATGCTGTTGAAAATGGACAAACCCAGCAATTGGGTTAAATATTTGGTCAACCTGCTGGGTAGTTTTATTTAACTCCACTATTGTTAAAAAATTACTGTACTGCTTGCTTAAAATGAACCCAAAGTATGTTTGAAACTAACATTTTTTGATATGTTTGATAAATGAACATTAATTAATTTGGGGTTCATTTTAAGCCAGCCATATAGACATTTTTAATCAGTAGTTGGGTTAAATAAAATGACCCAGCAGTTTGGGCAAACATTTAACCCAACTGCTCGGTTTGTCCATTTTCAACTCATCTTGGGTTTTTTTAACCCAGCATTTTTTAGAGTGTATGAAACCTTTTATGGTGATTTTTTTTTTTTTTTTTTTTTGATTCTGCACTTTCACTATATGTTAAAGAGCACCATGAACATTCTGCTAAATACTTCATTTTGTGTTTTACAGAAGTCATACGGGGTTGGACTGACATGATGGTGACGTGTCTTCTTTAAAAACGTAAGTTTCTGCACTACAAATGCGCTTAATTTAAAAGGAAATCATCATCACTGATGTTGTGTTCAAAATGTCCAAAGCACCTTGATATATATCAGTGTTGTTCAGGGTTTAATTGACATCACCTGTGCAGCTTGCGGCTCCGGCGAGGCGTTCAGATAGACACACGTGGTCACAGGTGTGTGGGACGGACTCCTATTCATGATTGATGTGCTGTAGGTGGGCTGACAGCGGCTCGCCGTATGTCCTGTCATATGGCAGAGGTTTGGTGTTGGCTCAGCTGTAAAGATAAGAGCTGTCACTTTGAAATGGTTGAGGATTTCAGCCTGATGTCTTGATAACACACCTGTCAGGTGCTTTATAAAGTCTGAGTGGGAGAGTTTGACTTTATGGATGATCTTACCTGCTTATTTGTAATAAACGAACAGTAATTGAGTAAGTGTCAAACAGTGATTAATGCAGTGAAGATTTTAAAGGCATTTCTGTGCCACTAGAGGCACTAAATTGCAAATTTAATGGCTGTCCAAACAAATTCCATCCCTGCCTTCTATTGGTCAATCAAATGGGTAGCGCCGCCCCAAACTCTCCCCATTGGTTGAGTAAGAAGGCCACTCAAACAAACAGGTTTGAAAGTGTCAGTTGCATGAAATCAACATATGACTTGTTTACTGGGGTGTAAGACAGTGTTTTAATTAGCGACGAATATTTGAATCTGCAATCAGCTGATGACTGCGTCTGATTGGCCAATTAACAGAATTGTGTAATATGAATGTCTACCTATTTTAAAATGTCATTTATTCCTGTAATCGAAGCTGAATTTTCAGCATCATTACTCCAGTCTTCAGCGTCACATGATCCTTCAGAAATCATTCTAATATGATGATTTGCTGCTCAAGAAACATTTCTTATTATTATCAGTTTTGAAAATAGTTTCTGCTGCTTTATATTTACTGTGGAAACCTAAAAATTTGAGTTAATTGAAATTAAAAATTTGAGTTAATACAATGAAGGCGATTGGTTTAATCAGCAGAAACTCAAAATATTATGTTATCTGAACCACATTAATTACTGAAGTTGATTTGACAAAAGAAAAAAATGTGTGATAATTTTTACAGTGTACTTTTATTCAGCGAGGATGCATTAAATTGCATAATATAGTAAACATTTTTTTTACTATATTTTTCATCAAATAGCCCAGCCTTATTGGTGCATAAGAGACTTCTTTCAAAAGCATTAAGAAAATCCATCTTTTGACCGATAGTATCGTCATCAACCTTTAAAAAAACTCTAAGAGATAACCAAGAATAACCTAAACATTTTTTTGTTGTGTAATTAATTGCATACATGCATTACCAGGTTATCTTTTTCCTAATTTAGAGACATTTGCTCATGCTGTGATTAAAAAGGCAATTTTTCCTCTTGTCCCATCAGTGTCGAGTGATCTCCGCGATCTGTCATGTCCCATGTGCCGAGGTTTGATGGTTACCGGCTGGTTATTGGGTGTTTGACTGTAAGATACATCATTGGCTGACGTTTGACCTCCTGCTAACTTACTGGACGCCTTCCAGAGAGGAAGTCCAGCCCAGTGGAAATCCTTCAGCTCTGTGTCTTTGAAACTTTAGCACTCCACTTCTCTCTGTTGTGTCTTTGAGTGGCGAATCCCCCCAAAAACTTTGCCTGTCATCAAGTGTCTCTCTCTTTCTCTCTCTCTCTCTCTCTCTCTCTCTCTTTCGCATTCACACACACGTTTTTTTTTTCCCTCTCTCTCTGCATGGAGCTCCAGAGGACCCTGCAGCTGGTCGAGGTTGTGCCCATGTAGCACTGCTCTCGGCTGGGCCGCGGCTCTGCAGGGGGCTGGGGAGGGGCTCTGGATCTCGCTGAAAGAGAAAAAGAAAGAGATCAAGGATAAAATGAAAAAGAAATCTGTGATTCCCCCTTGGCACCTTCCCCTTCCCCCCATGGCCGATTCTTTTTTATCTTCTTCTTCTCTTACTAGCAGCCGTTTCTCTCTCTCGGCCGCTGCGCTGTCTTCTTTTCTTCTTTTCTGTCTTCTTTAAGCAGATGCTCGCCGTTGGATTCGATGTCAGGTGCACTCAGACTGAAGTGAAAATGATTTAACAAGTGTAATGATTTCTGATTTACTTTCTATGTCCCTGTTACAGCCTCTACTGAGATGCTCAGTAGTAGATGCTCAGAAAATAATGAGCATTAGATTAGTATTTAGAGATTTTGAGATGATTAGATTCAACTTTATTGTCATTGTGCAACATACAGTACAAATAAATATCAATATGTATATATATATATATATGTGTGTGTATATATATATATATATATATATATATATATATATATATATATATGTAAGTCTTATATAATTTATGTTAAAATGCATTTAAGATGTAGACGGTCATGGGTGCAAATTAGTAACAGTACATACATCAGAGGGTCTGGTTGTGAAGGAGATTACAGTAGAAATGTGTCTTTGGTTCCTCACAAAGCTTTAGAAACAATCACAGTGCTAAATACAATCGTCTCTCTTCTTCTGAGTGTGTTATCACTCCCGGAAAACAGATTTTGCATTCATTTATCAGCATTGCTGTAGCTCAAATTGTACAGTATGATGCTATATAGCAAAGCCATGGGTTTGATTCCCATAAAAATGCAAAAAATGATTGAATGCAATGTAAGTTACTTTGGATTAAAGCATCTGGCGAAAGCATAATAATAAATTCGTATAGTGTCACTAATGCACATTCTCATTCACTTCTAGATTTAACTCATAAACCTCCTTTAGTATGTATGTGACCAGAGATACGCCACTACTTTAAATTATTTAAAAAACACTATTTGTGGACTTTTTATATGTTTTTGGTACTACACCATCTTCCTGATGGGAATATTGTGAGCTGAATTTGAAGCTGAACTACGACTGCGCTTTCCCATTTTCATCTTATTGGTTTTTACATTTCAGTTCCAAGTTTCCATTCCCGACTGTTATGCATTAATATTTAAGGCATTTAGCAGACGCTGTTGTACTGAGTGACTTACAAAAGTGCTTTAGTGTTGCATGTGAGACCACCGTGATCGACAGATGGCAAGCATGTAATTTTGATTGTGTTTGAGTGCATATGCTCAGACTCCGACAGGAGCGAGCTGACGAGAGCACAGACGAGGATGTGTATCTGAATCTGAGCAGTTTTTTATGTTCTGCATGTTTGTAACTCAAAAGCTCATACAGTAGAGCATGATGCTATAGCAATGCAAAGGTGATGGGTTCAATTCACAGGGGAATGCATGAATTGAGAAAATATATACCTTAAACAAAATGCAAGTCGCTTTGGATAAAAGCATCTGCCAAATGCATAAATTTGATTTTTTGAAATCAATTTTGATTAGATTTTTTTTTTTTTATGTTTTTGAACGAAGACTTTTTGCTCACCAAAGCTGCATTTATTGGATCAAAAATACAGTAAAAACATTAATGTTGAAATATTATTACAATTTAAAATTCTAAGTTTTCTATTTGAATATATTGTAAATTGTAATTTATTCCTGTGATGCAAAGCTGAATTTTCAGCATCATTATTCCAGTCTTCAGTGTCACAATATTCTTCAGAAATCATTCTGATATGATGATTTAAATATGATGGGTTGAAAATGGACAAACCCAGTGGTTGGGTTAAATGTTTGCCCAATGTGCTGGGCAGTTTTATTTAACTCAGCTATTGTTTAAAAATGACTATATGGCTGGTTTAAAATGAAGGCAAAATAGGTTGGAAATTAAAAATCAGACACATAAATACTAGAGGCAACAGTAATAATCAAAAGGTGAACATTTATTAATAAGCAATTTAATAAATGTTTATTGTTTAATTATTATTAATTAAACTTATTAATAAATGTTAATTTCCAACATACTTTGGGTTATTTTTAAGCAAGCAGTACAGCTATTTTTAAACAATTGGGCAAACATTTAACCCAACTGCTGGGTTAAAACAACACAATCGCGGGGGTTAAAATAACCATTCACCGGGTTAAAACAATCATATCGCTGAGTTAAAACAACCCATAAACTGGGTTAAAAACAACCCAATCACTTTGTTAAAACAACCCCTTCGCTGGGTTAAAATAACCCATTTGCTGGGTTAAAAAAACCCATTCGCTGGGTTTAAACAATCCAATCACTGAGTTAAAACAACCCATAAACTGGGTTAAAACAACCCAATCACTTTGTTAAAACAACCCCTTCGCTGGGTTAAAATAACCCATTTGCTGGGTTAAAACAACGCAATCGCTGGGTTAAAAGAACCCATTTGCTAGGTTAAAACAACCCATTCGCTGGGTTTAAACAATCCAATCACTGAGTTAAAACA
Organism: Chanodichthys erythropterus; assembly: GCF_024489055.1. Lineage (NCBI taxonomy): Eukaryota > Metazoa > Chordata > Actinopteri > Cypriniformes > Xenocyprididae > Chanodichthys > Chanodichthys erythropterus. The sequence goes on from NC_090229.1 coordinate 4,754,866, forward strand.
ACCCATAAACTGGGTTAAAACAACCCAATCACTTTGTTAAAACAACCCCTTCGCTGGGTTAAAATAACCCATTTGCTGGGTTAAAACAACGCAATCGCTGAGTTAAAACAACCCATAAACTTGGTTAAAATAACCCATTTGCTGGGTTAAAATAACCCAATCACTGGGTTAAAACAATCATATTGCTGGGTTAAAACAACCTCTTCGCTGAGTTAAAACAATCCAGTTGCTCAGTTAAAAAAAAAAAAAAAAAACCTTCACTGAGTTTGTCCATTTTCAACCCAACTTGGGTTGTTTTTAACCCAGCATTTTTTAGAGTGTATCAATGTTAAAAACAGTTAACATTTTGTGGAAACGTGATTTTTCCAGGATTACAGGATTCTTTTTCACAATCTCCACTGGCCGAGCGTTTGGCAGTGGAATCTGGCAGCGATTTAACATTGTTATCAGTCCTTACGCTATTTACCTAATGCGTTTCCGTGTAATTGGATTACATGATCCCTCTTGTCAACCCAGGTGTGTTGTGCATCTATTAAATGACTGACATTTTCATGTAGCTAAGCTGAAAGCTCCGGGCCTTTTTCACGTTGAGTGAAATCAGGTGCTCTGCTCAATGTGTGAGGGGCCGTAAATGTGCGCACAGTAATAACCTTCCCTCTCCTCCTTTTTCACCTCTTTCTTTGCTGCTCTCCGTCCTGTCTCTTTTTTTCTTTCCGTTCCATTTGCAAGGTGTGATATTGCTTTAATTCAGCAGAAACATGTGGAGAGATCTGGAATATCTCCGGGGATTAGTGGAAGAGGAAAAACTCAACTTTTCTCTCTCTCTCTTTCTGTCCGTTCTCTCTGCCGCTGCCAGACGCGGGCAGCTTGTGTTGTAGAGCAGCAGGGTCTGCTGGGAATGAATGTAGTTAGTGCGACCTTTGACCCCGAGAGCTGTTGACATGGAAGGCGGCCAAGAAGGGCTCTTACAGGACCCTTTTGTTAATCTCATTCATGGCTCGCCTTTGCAAAAAAACCTAGTTGTGTGTGTGTGGAGGGTGTTGGCAGCTCTACTTGCTGGAATGTGCTCTCTCTCTCTCTCTCTTTCTTTTTTTCCCAGGCTTATTTGGAAGAAATGGTGGGCCCACGACCAGCACGACTGCTTTAGCCCGGACCCTGCCCTTTCAGCTCAATCGACACTGACAGATTCCTGGCCTGGGATTGCCAACTGGCACATAGGAAGCGAATGAAAGAGTGATGGAGAAAGAGCGAGTCAGTCCCGGACCAGGTCAGGCCACCGGCCAGAACGGCAAAGTGGTCGTAATCCAAGTGCCCAAAGTGTCTCGCTTTGAACTCTGTCCTGCCGATTACCAGGAGAACCTCATGAAAACATGTCCAAGTCATATTTCACCCCAAAATCAAAAGACATTACATTTTGCATAAAGTTATAATGAGTTTTAGGACCATTTGACATGATTTTCTTGATAATTGAGAACTTTTCATTACTGAAATGCACTATATATATATATATATATATCGTTCTCGTTTGTGCTTGAACAGACAAAAACACACAAAATTATGCCAAAATGTCTTTCTTTATCCTTGTAAGCACATCCTCATAAGCACAAATATTTAAAATGTACTTATGTCTTTATGTTGTTTCTACATTAATTTGGAGATTTTTGGCCCTGTTTTAACGATCTAAGCGCATGGTCTGAAGCGCACGACGCAAGTGCACTTAGGGCGTGTCCCAATCCACTTTTGCTAGTTTAAGGCACAGTCGTTTTCAGTTGCCTCAAAACAGCACCACGTCAACAATGCACCTGAACACACCATGTTTTCAGACTAGCACGCCCATGGGCGCACAAATGGGTGCAATTGCATTTGCTGTTTAAACAACGTGGTGCAGGACATAAAAAAGATAACTGCGCTGGCCTGAACCTAGCAAAAAAACACTTGCATCACGCCTGGCGTCGCATTACGCCTGGTGTATAATAGGTCCCTTCATGCTAGGATGCGATTTTCATGATTAATTTCAGAAAATGTGTGATTAAGTAGTTAATTTTTGACACCACATACGTATATAGATATACCACTTTTTCCAGAACGAGTCCAATACGATACTTTTATTTTTAGTACTTGCCGATAACGTGTAACTATACCTGCATTTTTAATTTTTTTAAATATTTAACAGAGAAACCAAAAGAATATGAATCAATTTAATTGGCTTAACAAATAGATATTTCCTCGATCAGACGGCAGCAGTAGGTTTATTAGGCTGCTGTCACTTTAAGAGCTGCACATATTCAACAAACTGTTACACACACATTTTCTTTCTGTTTACATTCACTTAAGACATAACCGACTATGTTTCATATACATATATAGAAATATTTATACCATATTTTTAAACCGTATACTACCATTCAAAAGTTTGGGGTTGGTAAGAGTTTTTGAAAGAATTCTCTTTTGATCACCAAAGCTGCATTTATTTAATCAAGTAAAAACAGTTATGTTTTTAAATATCATTATCATTTTAAGGAAATGCTTTCTATGTGAACATATAGTAAAATATTACATTTTAAATGCCTTTACTGTCACTTTAATGTATCCTTGCAGAATAAAAGTATTTTCATAAGTATGAAATTGTTTGGCTGCTGGTTTGATCCTCATCGGAGCGAGTCCTGAGCTGATCACCGCCGTGCCCTTGAATGAGACACGTAACCTTCGGATCCAGAGGGACTGAAGCTGTAATAAGTTCATGGCTCATCCGTGCTGAAATGATTCAATTCTATACTTTGAAATCGATCAGATATTCAAGTAAAGCCATCAGCTATATGGATGCGCTCTTAATTTCATTCTTGTGTGCTATTAAGGGCTCATAATTACAGCTCTCAGGTTCAATCATGCACAAGTAACGCAAATAGCAAATGCAAACAAACCATAGAGAGAATTGCACGGTCCATTTGCTCTCACTGTGTCTTTATTCTTCACCTATAGAGTTATCCTTCTCTCACAGAATGACGGCACCGTGGTTTCTCTCTGGTCCAGCTGAGTGAATTAACATTGGTCCCAGGCTACAGATTATATAGCACGTTAACCACTGAAAGAGATGTGCACCGTTCAAGAAAAAATCAATCAAGATTAGCTTAGCCACCTCTCAATGGACCACTGTGAACCTCCTCAGGGGGTTAAGTACCAATCCCAGCGCTGAGAGAGACGAGAGACAATCATGTGATCGGTGATTATGTGTTTAACTAAACATTCTGTTTCTCTGCCTTTGACTGTACTTATATACAGGGCCGGATTAACATAAGGGCTAGGTGGGGCTGAAGCCCCAGGGCCCGCGGGTAGAGGGGGCCCGTGATTGGCTGGAGGAAATGAGATTGACAAGTCATAGGTGGTTGATCTTTGTCTAATAAAATAACAAGAAAAAATGATTGGAAAATGTGCCTGACTGATAAATCCCCGTCCAATCAAAATCACTTTACAATTCGCGCCATATGACATCGCGGGAAACGCCTCTTTGCGTTATGCATGTAGATTAGACAAGCAAGCATTAGACGTTATGCAAGCCTTTATTGCTTGTTCAGCCTCGCTGGTGTTCAAAATGATAAAAAAAGTGATAGTGGTGCGCAAAAAAGGAAAAATAAGCTTGAAAGGGAGAAAAGGGATGCTAACCTTACATCAAAAATTCCAAAACTAACTACTTCGGTTCACATAAAACATCCGAGCCAGTGGAAGACCCCGCGTGCAGCGGCAGCTCACAATTATCTTCACCCACTGCACGTTGAAAAAGGTGAGATAGCAGCTGCATCAAGTTATTATTTTTATTATGAGTTAAGCCCTATTCGGATGGTAATTGTTTCTCATGAAAACGTAAGGTGTTTTCAACATTTACAGGGACGAGTCGATTGATTTTATTGCCGTGGATTCAGAATGTCAGTGTTTTTTTCTCTCATCATCATCACCCGTGTAAAAATCCCAAATTAACTTTCCTACTGTTTTTTGATGAACACCAATGTCGAGTGACTTGTCTCCAATATCTGCCTTTGAAGCACATTTTATCAGTTGCAGTTCTGGTGGCTCCATCCGTACAACTCGACCTCGACACATTCACAACACACGTTAACACAGCGGTAGAGTTACTCACGGAACACTGCAATAATTTGCAATCACAAAAGTTCTTTATTTGCATGTGCTTTAAAGCCCTGCCAGTTAAACATGTCATTCGTGTGCTGTTCTGAGATGCGCCTTTTCTGACCCCATACACCCGAAGCGTGCACACACATTTAAGCCTGTCAAACAGTACCTGACTACTGGACTTCATCTTTCGCGTCTGATTGCGCTACAATACTGTCAATTACACAAAAGGTTTACATAAACACAGTTGGTTATGTCTGAAGTTGAGAAAATCGGACGCGTGTAGGTCTTAAAGTGACAGCATCCTTATAGTTAGCATGCGGACCCTTGTCCTTAAAGGGATAGTTCACCCAAAAATTAAAATCCGTAATCACATACTCACTTTCAAGTTGTTTTAAACCTGAATGAGTTTCTTTCTTCTGTTGAGCACACACACACACACACACACACACACACACACACACACACACACACACATGTTTGTTTTTGTGAATTGTGGGGACTTTCCATAGACTTCAATGCATTTTACACTGAACAAACTGTACATTCTATCCCCCTACCCTGCCCCTACCCCTAAACCTAACCCTCACAGGAAACTGTGCAAACTTTTACTTTTTCACAAAAACTCATTCTATATGATTTATAAACCCATTTACATTGTGGGGACCGCTGGCTGGTCCCCACGATGTAGGTGAACTCAGGTTTATATTACATCATGGGGACATTTGGTCCCCACAATGTAATATAAACAAAAGCACACACACACACACACACACACACACACACACACACAAAAATATTTTGAAGAATGTGGGTAACCTAACAGTTGCTGGTCCCCATTAATTTCCATAGTAGGAAAATAATAATAATGTGGAAATCACTGGGGACCATCAACTGTTTGGTTACCCATATTCTTCAAAATAGTTTATTTTGTGTTAATCAGAGGAAAGAATTATTGTCTACTTTACTTCGTGTAAATAAGAGGCTGCAGTAACTTATTTCTGCTAATTTCTATATTTTTAAAAATAACATTATCATTTTGAGATAAAATGCAAGATAGAAAACCAGATGGACAAATCTCCATCTGAATGCATGAGTTGCACTGAGGTGCAATGCAAATTTATTTTTACTGACGTCCACATGAGAAACAATTACCATTTTAATATGAAAGCAAGGGTTTTTATGAATGCTTTCTTTGCCCCTTTAGATAACGACAGAAATAGTCCAATGCACAATGAAATATTGGTGCCATCACACTGTGGAATGGCAATCAGATGAAAGGGGGCCCTCGGTGTTGCTATAGCCCCAGGGCCCAATGTGTTCTTAATCCGGGCCTGCTTATATATTATATCAGTTTCTGTTTCAATTTCAAATCAATTTATTTGGCATACAATATTACAAAAGCATTAAAATGAATAACAAAAAACAATTACATTTTTTAATTTTCAACTTTTATTGAATAACAAAAAACATATTTGCCATAAATGCTAAATAACATTTAAATAAAATGTATTAAAATATATTATATTTTGCATAAAGAAATTATAATTTTTTTAGGACCATTTGACATTATTTTCTTGACAGTTAAGATCTGAATTCTGTAGTGCACCATAATATATATATATATATATATATATATATATATATATATATATATATATATATATATATATATATATACTTCACCATAACTTTTAACTTTAATAAACTTTTTTGGAAGAAAAAAAAATTTCAATAATTTAAAAATGTAAAAATATAATTAGATATATATAAGATATAATGTATTAATTGATATAAATGCATTTAATTGCATTATTTAAGTGCATTTACAAAAATTACTAAATAAATGTAATAATTTAAAAATGTAATGATATTCTTAAAAACACTAATAACTGTCTTATGTCCAGAAATGATGTGATTGTTATAAAATATTTCACTGTATTCTGTATTGTAGGCTGATATATCAAGACATTCAGGCCTCTTCTCTTGCCAGAAATTCCAACATCTAAATCATCAATGATTTGTGATGATTCTCTATTATTTCTCTCTTTAGGGACTCATGCTCACAGGGCAGGTCTAAATCTTTCAGCCGTCGTATAGTCTTTAAATGAAAAGACACTACAAAGAGAATGACTAACGCTGGAAATAAGAAGAATATACTCACCTGCAAATCAAAGGAATGAATAAAGACAGTTTGGAGAGCGAGAGCATCTCGCCCCTCCCCTTCGTCAGCCTGGCGAACTGAGTCTGTTGCATGCTGGGATAGGGGAAGTGCCTGCCGAGGCTCCACAATGACGGGCGGGTGGATTTCGGACCCTCCTCTTGTGTTGGTCTTGGCGGGGAGGCCTTCACAGTCTGCTCAGCACAGCTGGATCCCTCGCAAACCTCCCTGACTCTGGATTCTGCTTTGGCTTTAGTGTTCAGCCTCTCTCCTCACTTCAGAGTGGAGAAACATGTTTATTTCTGATGGCCTCCGGTGCTGTCTTGGCTTTTGTAGGCCAGACATGTGTATTAGGAGAGAGGGCAGACGCTGCTGATCAGTCATCATTCTTTCAAAAGTTAGATTCATTTTTAGTTTATCTTCAGTAAGCCTCTATATTTGAGCATTAGTACATTGTGCTTTATATGAAATGTTCAGATTCGTCTCAAAATCATGTCCTAAAGTAAAAGAATTACAATAATAATGTCTTCCTCATTACCATTATTATTATTAAGAATACATTATTATGCATATTATTATTATTATGAACCATTTAACAATTTTTATTATTTCAATTAAATATAATAATATTATAACTGTTGTTGTTATTACTATTGTTATTATTAATATTATATAGTAATAATAATAATTTTAATTTTTTATTATTTTAATGAAATGTAATAGCAACAACAAATATTATTATTATTAACTATTTAACAATTTTTATTATTTCAATAAAATATAATAATATTATAACTGTTGTTATTACTATTGTTATTAATATATTTTTTATTATTATTTTAATGAAATGTAATAGCAACAACAAATATAGCTGCGAGCAGCAATTATCAGGGGTTCACACGCTTTAAGGCCTTTAAGCGCATGCATATAAAGCAATTTTAATTTTTAATCCTGTAACCATCTTTATCATAGATGGAAAAGACCAAACAGCCAATACAGGCAATTTACTATTGGAAATATATGTTTTTTTAAAGCTTTTTAACAGTTACCGAGGTTGAACCGCGGAACCTAAGACTAGTTCAGTAACGTTGGTTTTTGAAATAATCTCCAATATTTAATGATTGATTTGATGGACAGCGTCAGTCCTAGAGGCAAAGTTGCTCAGAATGAGTAGTTCTACCATGTGGTACGAAGTTTGTGGCCGTGTGCAAAAAATCGTGTGATATACAATTCTTTACACGCATGAAAAATGGCCCAGCAAGTTTCGTTCCAATCGGCCTCTGTTAACCTTGTTTGATAGATGCTCAAAATTCATTGGCTGATGGCGGCCATGTTTTTTGAGACACCTTGGACAAAGACACTGCATGCCAATTTTGAAGTCAATCGGACTAACGGTGAAGTAGTTAGCCATTTGTTTTTTTCCTGTTATAGTGTTATAGTACCAAGTGTTTTCACATACACCCGTATTCCAAGTTTGGTGAAAATATGTCATTCCATTCCCAAGCTATTTTAGTAAAAGTTTGATTGTTTTGGTGGCCCTTAGAGACTGTGATTTAAAATTTCAACTTTTTTTGATAATTATTGACAATCAGATCAAATCTATGGAGCCCTGGACATGACATGCAGGGAAAAAATAATAGGCTTAATCGTGTGCGTGATTTACTAATTCGTTCACTTGATTTAGTAATTAGTTCCCACGGTTTACTAAGACGTGTGCACGATTTACTATTTCGTTCCCTCGATTTATAAATCACGTGCATGATTTATATATATTTTTTTCTTGCATGTCATGTGCGGGGCTCTGTACAAATCCGAGGCACGCATTTTGTCCACCTTACTTTTGATTGCAGTAGCGCCCCCATCAGGCCGATCATGGCATTGTGAGTACTAGACAGTATGAGTACTACCAGCCCTCAAAGCTTCAAGTATCTACAACTTACGATTTGGTCTGCCCGATCACTTTTAGGGGAGAATGCTGATCCTTGGACATTTTAACAATTACAATAGAGTTTGCTACATGCTTGAACCCCTAAAAATATTTAAATACAATCGCATTGTTTTTGCTGCCATTTAATGAAAGGTATTTGAGACAGTTTGTGAAATCTAAGCAGCTAAGGGCTGTTTTTAGATGCATTGGCTTATTGCTGAAGTGTGTCATTGTTTGAATATTAAAATACTTTCTCATATCCCATTTTTAGTATGCATAGTCAGTAATATAATCTATATATCTATTAATATATCTTTTAATATGTTTGTCTGATGAATGGTAGATGCAGGATGGGACAGAAGGGGTTCAGAGTGTTTGGAAACGATCATTATTTGTTCAATTGCCTTCGGTGCTGCTAGTGGTGCAGAAGTGACACACTTCAGCTTTAAATAAGCATCTGCTTGTATTTAAATGCTTCTTAGTATCTGGACGGCTCGAGCGCTGTTGTGAGCGATCTGCTCTCAGCATTTCCTCCTGTGCAGCTGTAATCTAACAGCCAGTGTTGGTGTGTCGGTCTGCTCTTGGTTAGCACAGGGTCTCTGTGATTTACCTGCTGTCTGTCTTGCTTTAATGTCTTCCATCTGCTTGACAACAGCCCAGAGACACGCTCCAAAACAGCTCTGACTCAAAACAAGACGCGAGTGTCACGGGAGGCCAGGAAGTGTCCAGATATCAGCAGAGCGTGTGTCGTGAACATGTTAGTGGACTTACGATACTGCAATCATGAATATGTGTTATTGAGCAGTGCATTTAACTTCTCGGCCACTTTCCATCGGTTAATATTATGATACTGGTTAATATTATTCTATTCATTCTTCAGCCCATGCAGCCGTGATTCTGATAACATAAAGGTTATTTCATTTTTGTCTTAACATGTAACATGCACTGGTGATTCATGCAAAATAACACTCTATATTCAATGACTTCATCTCGTTAATATGCATCTCTGTAGTTAAGGTTAATTGATTGCGACTGGTCAGATGAGGGATGTTTATGAATGTCTTCATGCTAACATTGTTATTCTCCTGAACTAACATATTGATTTCACCGTGATGATGAAGATGTCACCGGCATTTAATTGATTTTGTTTTGTTATTCATTTTGTGTAATTGTTGTTGCAGTCAAACACCTGCTGGGCTCAGGAGAAAAACGATGACCTCTGACCTCTGGGAAACAACAATAGCTACATGTATGCTGCCCACCGATCAGTTGGTTGCAAGGTGACCTTTAACCTTTATGGTCTGTACTGCTTATTTAACATACTGGTGTTGTACTAGATAACAGTGATACACTGCTGTACTAAAACTGAAAGGTCATAACCATCATAGAGACTGAGGGGGGGTCTGATCCTCTCCAACATTCAAATATATTTCATACAACATATTTCATACAAAATCTATCTATCTATCTATCTATCTATCTATCTATCTATCTATCTATCTATCTATCTATCTATCTATCTATCTATCTATCTATCTATCTATCTATCTATCTATCTATCCATCCATCCATCCATCCATCCATCCATCCATCCATCCATCCATCCATCCATCCATCCATCCATCCATCCATCTATCCATCTATCTATCTATCTATCTATCTATCTATCTATCTATCTATCTATCTATCTATCTATCTATCTATCTATCTATCTATCTATCTATCTATCTATCTATCTATCTATCTATCTATCTATCTATCTGTCTGTCTGTCTGTCTGTCTGTCTGTCTGTCTGTCTATCATCTATTTTACTATTTTATAGTGCTGTCAATTAGATTAAAAAATTAACTAATTAATCACACATTTTCTGTAATTAATCATTATTTTAAATATTTGATCTAATAGGTTTGAAATATCCAGAATCAAAGCAGTTAACACTTTACTACACTACACTGCATAGATTAGATTAAAATATAGATTCATTCTTAATTTTAAGATATAAAATATACAATACAATTAAGTTAATCATTGACTGATATGAAAATTCTGTCATTAATTACTCACCTTATGTCATTCCAAACCCGTAAGACCTTCGTTCATCTTCAGAACAAAAATGAAGATCTTTTTGATGAAATCTGAGAGATTTCTTTGACGTTTCAAAAAGTTCATAAAGAGATCATAAAATATTAATTGAATGGTTTAGTCTAAATTTTCTGAAGAGATTCAATCGCTTTATATGATGAGCAAATTGAATTTAGGCCTTATTCATATATAGACATTCATCAACTCACACATCAGCTGTGGTAAACTGAAGCTCAAGCATGTTCGCTTGATGTACGAGAACCAATGAGGTTCATTCTTGTGTTACACAGTACGTTTGAGCAAGAACCAATGAGGTTAATTCTCGTGTTACGCAGCAAGAACCAATGAGGTTCATTCTGGTGTTACGCTGCAAGAACCAATGAGGTTCATTCTCGTGTTATGCAGCAAGAACCAATGAGGTTCATTCTGGTGTTACGCAGCAAGAACCAATGAGGTTCATTCTTGTGTTACACAGTACGTTTGAGCAAGAACCAATGAGGTTCATTCTTGTGTTACGCAGCAAGAACCAATGAGGTTCATTCTTGTGTTACACAGTACGTTTGAGCAAGAACCAATGAGGTTCATTCTTGTGTTATGCAGCAAGAACCAATGAGGTTCATTCTCATGTTACTCAGGAAGAACCAATGAGGTTCATTCTTGTGTTACGCAGCAAGAACCAATGAGGTTCATTCTTGTGTTACTCAGGAAGAACCAATGAGGTTAATTCTCGTGTTATGCAGCAAGAACCAATGAGGTTCATTCTTGTGTTACACAGTACGTTTGAGCAAGAACCAATGATGTTCATTCTGGTGTTACGCAGCAAGAACCAATGAGGTTCATTCTTGTGTTACACAGTACGTTTGAGCAAGAACCAATGAGGTTCATTCTTGTGTTACGCAGCAAGAACCAATGAGGTTCATTCTCATGTTACTCAGGAAGAACCAATGAGGTTCATTCTTGTGTTACGCAGCAAGAACCAATGAGGTTCATTCTTGTGTTACTCAGGAAGAACCAATGAGGTTAATTCTCGTGTTATGCAGCAAGAACCAATGAGGTTCATTCTGGTGTTATGCAGCAAGAACCAATAAGGTTCATTCTGGTGTTACGCAGCAAGAACCAATGAGGTTCATTCTTGTGTTACGCAGCAAGAACCAATGAGGTTCATTCTCATGTTACTCAGGAAGAACCAATGAGGTTTATTCTGGTGTTACGCAGCAAGAACCAATGAGGTTCATTCTCATGTTACTCAGCAAGAACCAATGAGGTACATTCTTGTGTTACACAGTACGTTTGTGCAAGAACCAATGAGGTTCATTCTCGTGTTATGCAGCAAGAACCAATGAGGTTCATTCTGGTGTTACGCAGCAAGAACCAATGAGGTTCATTCTGGTGTTACGCAGCAAGAACCAATGAGGTTCATTCTTGTGTTACTCAGCAAGAACCAATGAGGTTCATGTTCATTCTTGTGTTACGCAGCAAGAACCAATGAGGTTCATTCTTGTGTTACTCAGGAAGAACCAATGAGGTTCATTCTTGTGTTACTCAGCAAGAACCAATGAGGTTCATTCTGGTGTTACGCAGCAAGAACCAATGAGGTTCATTCTTGTGTTACTCAGGAAGAACCAATGAGCTTAATTCTCGTGTTACTCAGGAAGAACCAATGAGGTTCATTCTGGTGTTACTCAGCAAGAACCAATGAGGTTCATTCTCGTGTTACTCAGGAAGAACCAATGAGGTTCATTCTGGTGTTACGCAGCAAGAACCAATGAGGTTCATTCTGGTGTTACGCAGCAAGAACCAATGAGGTTCATTCTCGTGTTACTCAGCAAGAACCAATGAGGTTCATTCTGGTGTTACGCAGCAAGAACCAATGAAGTTCATTCTTGTGTTACTCAGCAAGAACCAATGAGGTTCATTCTTGTGTTACGCAGCAAGAACCAATGAGGTTCATTGTCTTGTTACTCAGGAAGAACCAATGAGGTTCATTCTTGTGTTACTCAGGAAGAACCAATGAGGTTCATTCTGGTGTTACGCAGCAAGAACCAATGAGGTTCACTCTTGTGTTACTCAGCAAGAACCAATGAGGTTCATTCTCGTGTTACGCAGCAAGAACCAATGAGGTTCATTCTTGTGTTACTCAGCAAGAACCAATGAGGTTCATTCTCGTGTTACTCAGGAAGAACCAATGAGGTTCATTCTGGTGTTACGCAGCAAGAACCAATGAGGTTCATTCTGGTGTTACGCAGCAAGAACCAATGAGGTTCATTCTCGTGTTACTCAGCAAGAACCGATGAGGTTCATTCTGGTGTTACGCAGCAAGAACCAATGAGGTTCATTCTTGTGTTACTCAGCAAGAACCAATGAGGTTCATTGTCTTGTTACTCAGGAAGAACCAATGAGGTTCATTCTCGTGTTACGCAGCAAGAACCAATGAGGTTCATTCTTGTGTTACTCAGCAAGAACCAATTAGGTTAATTCTCGTGTTACTCAGGAAGAACCAATGAGGTTCATTCTGGTGTTACTCAGCAAGAACCAATGAGGTTCATTCTCGTGTTACTCAGGAAGAACCAATGAGGTTCATTCTGGTGTTACGCAGCAAGAACCAATGAGGTTCATTCTGGTGTTACGCAGCAAGAACCAATGAGGTTCATTCTCGTGTTACTCAGCAAGAACCGATGAGGTTCATTCTGGTGTTACGCAGCAAGAACCAATGAGGTTCATTCTTGTGTTACTCAGCAAGAACCAATGAGGTTCATTGTCTTGTTACTCAGGAAGAACCAATGAGGTTCATTCTCGTGTTACGCAGCAAGAACCAATGAGGTTCATTCTTGTGTTACTCAGCAAGAACCAATGAGGTTCATTCTCGTGTTACTCAGGAAGAACCAATGAGGTTCATTCTGGTGTTACGCAGCAAGAACCAATGAGGTTCATTCTGGTGTTACGCAGCAAGAACCAATGAGGTTCATTCTGGTGTTACGCAGCAAGAACCAATGAGGTTCATTCTTGTGTTACTCAGCAAGAACCAATGAGGTTCATTCTCGTGTTACTCAGCAAGAACCAATGAGGTTCATTCTTGTGTTACTCAGCAAGAACCAATGAGGTTCATTGTCTTGTTACTCAGGAAGAACCAATGAGGTTCATTCTCGTGTTACGCAGCAAGAACCAATGAGGTTCATTCTTGTGTTACTCAGCAAGAACCAATGAGGTTCATTCTCGTGTTACTCAGCAAGAACCAATGAGGTTCATTCTGGTGTTACGCAGCAAGAACCAATGAGGTTCATTCTTGTGTTACACAGCACGTTTGAGCAAGAACCACTGAGGTTAATGTTCGCTGATCAGTGTTATATATATATATATATAATACCAAATAATAATAGTCCAATAAAATATGATGCCATTAATTAACATATTTGATTAAATCAACATGCATAGCTTTGTTTTTGCTGTTGCCTATTCTTAAAGGAAATAAACATTACAATATTAACTCAATATTAAACACTGTTTTGAATCACGTTTATATGTTATTTTATGTTATTTTTAAATTAATTTTATATTTTATTTATTTTTTTATAATTTTATATTTTATTTATGATATGTGAAACTGCTCTGGCTTGGATTGCAGTACTAATTTGGTCTTTTCCCTGAGGAGAAATTGATTTAATTAAATCTGCTGACATTAAGATTATGTAATAAAAATAATATAGTTTTAAAGGAAGTAGAATATCACAGTATCTCTACCGCTGTTTTCAACCACTTTTATATTATATATATTTTTAATAATTTTCTATTTTATTTTTATTCATGAAAATATTTTTATTTATTTTTTCTGCCTCTTATTTTGCGGTTTTGGTTTTTACTGATGAAATTGCATTTATTAAATGATTGTAAAATTGTAAAATCCCCCTCATTAACCTGTGACATTGATCCATATATCTCGAGAGCGCTGAGCGAGTCTGGCCTTAACTCACCTCTCATGTCTGATGTGTCTCTGTCAGGGAGGACAAGCCTTTATGAAGAGCTCCTACTGTGGCAAGAGCATCCAACTCCACGGGCCCTTCACACTAAATAAACTTATATGTTTACACAAGACGGCGCGCCACAGAGGAGCCAGTGGGGCGTGTTACCGTGCTCGGTCACTGGTCCCCGGGGGTTTATGGGGCACGAGGATGTAAAGGTGTCATGCTCTGCAGCTAGAGACTGAGAGAGAGGGCTTGTAAGAGGATCCTGGTTGTAACTTTCTGAAACATCGTCCAAATCAAACGCAAGCGGGCCACGGGACTCTCTCCTTTCCTCTTTACGACCTCCTGTGATCGCGCTCCGGCCTCCCGCTGGAAATCACAGCTAAACCTTTGAACCCGGAGCGTTGTGTCCGAGAGCCCCGTGTCACTGCAACCCTCGGCTCCTTGGATTCAGCACTTCCCCTCCTTTACTTAACCCTTGACCCCTCCAAACCATACAGTCCTGCAGTTCTGAGGCCAGACGCGAGGAACAGGAAGTATAGGGTTACAAATTAAATATGCGCATGTCATAAGCCATAAATCCACAGGCTTTGCTAGCGGCGGCGCTACTGAAACGGCATGTGGCACACAGTGTCGACTAATAAAGTTTTAAAGCATTCACTTCCATCGGTATCTCTCGCGGGCGATGGGGGGATGGAAGCGAAGGAACATGAAGCGCGTGTCGGCAGGAAGGAGGGATGGAGAGGCGCGCGGGGAACAGACAGCCAGTTGTGAATCTTTGTAATATAACTATTAGTCTCTTTCAGGCGGGATGCCTTCATGCATCCAAAAAGCACCAGGAGGCGTTATGACAAATGATATTTCCTTTGATTCCTTCCCAAGCTTGTTATTAAACTGCAGTAAGTTATTGTTTCACTGACAAAAATCTACAAGCCTCTCCTGAGATCCATTTTGAAGTGTTTGAACAAATAATTACCAGATGTTTGTCTGTGAATAAGCGATCTTGATGAAAACACTCAATCAGTGTCCCTCACGTTTCTGAATTTGACATTTTAATGTTCCCTCTCTCTTCTCTAGTTTCCGCTGCGGTCGAGGGAGGTTGTACCGTAAACATCAGCTGATGAGCGGCCCGCTCAGCTGATCCGGGGTCTCCGTCCATCGCTCACTGTAGACAGAGCGTAAATAAAGACACCTGGAATTGAAAAGGGTCACGCACATGCTGGGTGTTAAGCAGAAGAAGGTACATTCATTTATGTAGCCTCGAGAAGTCGTTTTAAGTCTCTCTAATCTTAAAGCCAATCCAGTTTTATCAAAGAGAGCTCAAAGACTTTTTGGTACAGTTTGTGAATTCATGATGGAGAACCCAAAATACTACTGTGTAGTGCAATATTTCTTCAGTACACTACTGTTTAAAATGGTTTTGTTTGTTTTGCATTAAAGTGACAGTAAAACACTCATAATGTCACAAATGATTTCTATATGAAATAAACACTGTTCTTTTGAACTTTCCAAAGAATCCAGAAATAAAACGTGACACAGTTTTCAGCATTGATACTAATAAGCAATGTTTCTTGAGCAGTTTTGGTTAGCATAGATAATAATATAATTGTGATTTGTACTCGCAAATAATGTATTCTGTCAAAATACACCACCGTTGAAACGTTTGAGGTTGGTAAGTCTTTCATGTTCACCAAGACTGAAGTTATTTGATAAAGAAATACAGTAAAAACAGTAATGTTGTGAAGTTTGTTGTGAACAGTTTTTTATCTGAATATATAGTAAACTGTAATTTTATAGTAAATGCTGAATTTTCTGCATCGTTACTTCAGTCTTCAGTGTCACATGATCCTTCAGAAATCATTCTAATATGATGGTTTGCTGCTTAAGAAACATTTCTGATTATTATCAATGATGAAAACAGTTCATATGTTTGTGGAAACTGTGATACATTTTCTTTAGGACTCATTGATGAATAGAAAGTTCAAAAGAACAGCATTTATTTTAAACAGAAATATTTTGTAACATTATACATGTCATTATACATGTCCCTTTAAATGCAAATGAGTTGCTTCTCCGGCCCCCTTTCCAGAAGAGGGTGGAGCTTTAACAGCTCAACAACAACAAAGCTGGAGAATCTCACGCAGCCAAAATGAGGATTGTCAGTAACGGTGTTCAGCCTTACATTGTTCAAACCGGAGTCGACACTGATGGAGAGACTCAGGAAGAAGTTACAACTTTTAGACGTTTCTGAATGGTTAGTGGATACATTTATGTAGTTGCTGTGGAGTTGATTCAACTCATCCACTAGCATGTGCCGTCATGTTCATCTTTTATGCAAACAGACCAACATGGCCTCACCCCCTTTGTTGTGTGTTCCCGGGGGCGGGGTTTATGTTCATTTCATTTATGCTCATTGTAGTCCCTACCATCCGTTTGTTGCAGTTTTTCTCTGAGATCAGCACTGATAAAGTTGAGACGTCATTGTAACTGGAGATTAAAATGAATGAGATCTTTGAACATATGGTTTATGGTAACTGTCCCTCATTTTAGCAGTCAAATTGCTAATTTGATCATGCATTCTGATTTTAGTACCAGTGTGTACTGCAGCCCTGAAAAGCATTTGAACACTTAAGGCACACTTAAAAATATCTGAATGTCAAATTAAGTGTCATCTGTAAATCAGTGCCATATTTCCTTACAATAAATTACATTTGCTTTGCTATATATCTGATATATTTATCTAACATTGCCTAATGCAATGATGTTCAGACATTTTTATGTGTGACTTAAGTGTCCACATACTTTCAGGAACACTGTGTATGTGTGAAAGTGTGTGTGTTGTGTGTTTTCAGTCCAGGGCTGTTGAGTGACATGCTCAGGCTGTGAACAGCAGCACCTGTGTGTCCGTGTGGGATAAATGAGCAGAGGAATAGAGAGCTGTGCTGTGATTCTCCTCCGGATCAGATCTCTCCGGTGGGACCTTCGGGACTGAAGCAGCGACCCCTCTTAAACCACCAGCTTTCTGCCAGGTTTCTATGAGTCTGTCCGAGTAGACTTTGCTTTATAATAACCTGGTGTGTATTTCACTTTATAAAGTTTTTCTTTTCTATTGCATCAGGCAGCAGAATGTGTGTGAACATAAATATTGTAAATTGTCTGATAATTTTCAACAAAATGTTGGCCATGAGAGGCTATGCATCACAGTGATTGCCAACAATGTCCTTAAATGTGGTAAAATCACAGTCAGCATTGCTTCTTGTGGTTTATTTATTTCATAAAACAATACAATAAAAGTTAATATAATAAACAAGTCTTCCACCTAGTAAAATATTTTATTAGTTTAACTGTGGGCTGTTTACATTTATTTTTTTATTTTATTTTAGCAAGAAAAGAGCTTACATAATTATTAATAGTGGCCAAGGAGATGACTCTCGTGAAAATAAGTCAACCACATCCAAAGTTATAAACGTTTGAATATTTGATTTTACCACTAGGTGGCGATGGATCAAAACTTCTCAGGCTCCTTCAGGGTATTGTGCCGATGACCCATACCAAGTTTCATAATGATACGCTAATCCTTTCATACTACAAAATTCAAAATGGTCGATATGGGAAATGCCACTGCGAATCTAAGGATTTTTATGACTTTTGGGCAAACCGTTCCGAAGTTATAAGCAAAAATATCAATTTTTCGTATTATTGTTTGTGCAACATTGTGATTTAGTGTTTAAACAACTTTCGCGAATATCTTCAAAACAGCCATATGAAAAACACGAACATAGGTCGTTGCCTATATGCTAATAGCCAAATGTCAAAATGTTGATATTAAGTGGCAAAAAATGCAGTCGAATTCGGACATGGGTTATTTTTTAGTTTTTTCTAATAATAATAGCGCCGCTGCTAGCATTTTTATTGTTATGTTTATAACTCCTAAACGAAATTAGAAATATTAACCAAATTTGACATGCTTATGTATGGGGGCACTCTGAGAACACACAAAAACATTGGTGGTATTGCGTATCTTGGTGGCGCTATAATTGTACAAAAAATGAAATTGGCACTAACAACAATACAGTAATTTGTCATAAAACGCTATATTTTATGAATGCATTGGTTTATCATTATGAAATTCAGTATGTGCCATCAGCACCATGCCCTGATAGTGCTCAACAGCACCAACTTGTGGTTGTTCTAGTAGTTTTTGACTAATTTTGATATTGTCTTAATAGATTCCTTGGGTCATACCAAAAACAAAGATTCCAATTTTGCCATAGTTGGCTTCCTGTCCACTATTTTGATTTCCTTTCAAAGCCTACTTTTTCAAACTCCTCCTAGTCAGATTGTCTTCAGGCCATGCTGGCAAAAAGTTTTGGATTTCGTGTTGATAGATGAAATGCACCAACTAGCTAACATATGAGGCTGTATATCTGCAAAGCTTCGACATTGACCCCTAACTTTGACACCTGACACTGACCACAGCACATGCAACTTGGTGGCAGCACTACCTATTGCTCAGAATAAACAATCATGTGTCATTACAACTCATTGTATTTATGCGTTTTTAAACTTTTTGCTTAAAATAATCTCCAAATGTCTTTATTTACTCATTTTTACAGTTGGTCTGATGCTTGCTTCTGTAGTGCTTGGCCCCTTAATTGCTGCTTGCAGCTATATTTATCATTATTATTGTTATTTATTTATTCAATTAATTTATTGTACAGTTGTGCATATTTATTTCTTTGTATGTGGCTTATCCAATAAGATATATTCATTCTAAATTGTTTTAAATTGTAACTCTTCTTACCAAATGTATATTTAACTTTCATTGTAAATAAGCATTAACACGTCCCCGACTCTGTAACTCTCCTCGTGTTTGATCCTCGTGAAGCTCAGAGCACAGAATAACCTGTATCTGCATTTCAAACATCACGCCAGCCTCATTATCCCACAACTCGCCTGGAATTTGTTTGCGCTGTAACGGAGACTTACAGCCGGGCGAGAGATTGTAGAAAGCAATCACTCCGTTCGGCTAATTTGCCAAAGTCCATCCATAACTAGATGAAGGAAGGTCTCGTTTAATCCGCTGTCAGAGAGTGTGACCCCCCTTAAAAACGCAGCCGGGATAAAAGTGCAAACAGGATTAGAGTGTAATCCCTACAGATTGTTTGTGTCTTTCTCTCTTCGTCTTTGCCAGCTTGTTGTGGTCTTGTCACACCCTTTAGAGTAAAAACAGATGGAGAGAGTGAAGGAGGAATAGAGAGACAAAGAGGAAAGGAGAGCAAGAAAAAACACAGAGATGAAGCATGCGTATATGTGTGTGTGTGTGTGTGTGTGTGTGTGTGTGTGCGCGCATACATGCTGCACTGGCCTCTGCCAGTTAATGAGAGCCGCAATGAAGCGGATACATTCATGGACAACTGAAGGCTGCAATTAAGGACGGAGGTAGCTGCAGTCAGCCACTTTGGATCTTTTAAATGTAAATATGTCTGTCCCGCTCAAAGAGCTTTGCAAGTCGCTTTAAATTAAGGCTCTCTCTTCTTAATGAGTGAGCTGTGATACCAATAGCCTGTCTCTCCTCTCTTCACTCTACAGCCAGTTAGAGCCAACTTTAAAATTACGTCTTTGTTGGAAATTGTGTTTTTGGACTATTGTGAACGGTGAACGCCATGTCATAGCTCTCCTGCTTTCACAGATCTGTCAGATTTTTTGAAATGTGAAGTTTTGTCAATGTGAAGTCATCTGTGTACTTTTTAATACACATTCCCAGTCTTATTATGAACGTTTCATCAGTCATTCGAAGAAAAAAAAAAAAGGTTTTATCCACCTCTAAAACAACTTACATTTTTGGCAGATGTCAGGAAGACCTCAAATTTTATATTAAAAAAAATTATTTTCACCATCCAATCAATTCCAGATGGATAATAAATCAAATCCTACATTTCTTTTATTGATTCTACCATTTAACTTGGAAATATGTTAGGGTACTTACAAAAAAAATGGGTTACAAACAAAAACGGTGACTTATACCAAAGTTGCGAAACTGAGTTTCTTTCTTCTGTTGAACACAAAAGAAGATATTTTGAATAACGCCATAATCAAACAGTTGACGGCACCCACTGACTTCCATATTAGGGAAAAAAAATACCATGGAAGTCAATGGGTGCATTCAACTGTCCAGTTACCAACATTTTTCAAATGATCTTCTTTTGTGTTCAGCGGAACAAATAAATTAATACAGGTTTGAAACAACTTGAGGGCGAGTAAATGAGGACAGAATTTTCATTTTTGGGTGAACTATCCCTTTAAGGTAAGTCATTTGACTCAGCGGCCATCTTTGAAACACCTCTCAGGCAGCAATTTCAGTCATGCAAGTGCAGCTCCAATCTCTTTAAATGGGGAAACATCAAATTTTCCAAAACTGTTCACCAAGGTTATGATTAAACTTCATATTTGAAATCACTAATGAAATCGGACAATGCTACTGTCTTATAAATTTTGTTTCTAAACACTAATCATGACAAAAAAAAACTACATCTAGACCAACCAGAGCTTCTAACAGCAGCTGCAGTGATGCAATGACTTTACCAATTGCCGATTGGCTCTTTTATTTAGAAGGCGGGACTTATTCTGCCATATTGCGTGTTGCACTTTCTCCCATTCATAGTTACCGGAAACTAGTGATTAGAGTTTATAAAGTTATAATTATGTGTATTTTTCTTAGAAAAACCCATCGCTTCGCTTCAGAAGGCCTTTATTAACCCCCTGGAGCCATATGGATTACTTTTATGATGGATAGATGTGCTTTTCACCATTCACTCCCATTATAAAGCTTGGAAGAACCAGAATATTTGAACAATGTAAAGCCATTACTGACGATCCTCATTTTGGCTGCGTGAGATTCTTCAGCTTTGTTGTTGTTGAGCTGTTAAAGCTCCGCCCTATTCTGGAAAGGGGGCGGGAGCAGAAGCTCATTTGCATTTAAAGGGAAACACAAAAATGGCGTGTTTTTGCTCACACCCAAATAGAGGCAAATATGACAAGCTATAATAAATGATCTGTGGGGTATTTTGAACTGAAATTTCACAGACACATTCTTGGGACACCAGAGACTTATATTACATCTTGTGAAAGGGGCATAAAAGGCCCTCTTTAAATTTGGGTTAGATGTTAGGGTTCGGGTTAGTAAAGTTCACGTAGTTGCAAAGTTAGTTATAGTCAGTAGAATGTCTCTATTTACAATGTAAATTGTTACTGCATAATTTTCTGTTTTTATTCATTTTGAGGAATACTGAATCTGTTTTATTGCAAGTGAGATGAGTAAATGCTCACATTAGTCTAGAGAACAACAATAATCATCACCAACATGGCGGATATAGTACGTCCAGATATCATTCATACTGTATAGAACGTAATTTTTCAAACCAAATGTTGTACCTACTATACAGTATGTGATTTCAGACACAGCAATTGTGTTGCTGGATGTTCTGTATAGTGACCAGGTTGTTTATAAGTGATTGCTGGATAACCAGAAAGATGGAAACAGATTGAGAAAAGCTGCTTGCTGATGCAGGTTGTGCTTCATAATGCTTGTGCAATCTCCAGATTTCATTATCTTTATATATAGTCTGTATAGAGTATGTCACTGTGAGATGATTACGATATAAAGTCTTTCTTTACTTATACATCTCGACTAAAGAGGCACTATAAGGAGGTCGCAACAAATAAGATCCTTTTTAACCTACTTTTAAAGAGGAACTCGAGTCCTTGAGTTTCGTTTGAAGTTTGTTTGCTGTAACAGCTGGAAAGAAGGTTGAAGAACCGCTCAGAACTGCAAACGAGGAGTTGATTAGTCCATGTGTACGTGTCACCATTAAACAAACACGTCTTCCCCGCACAATGATTCTTTGTTTATAGAGAGAAAGAAAAACATAGTGTTGTGTTGTGTATCAGTTGGTTGTTCTCAGCTTGCGTTGAAAGTGTAAGAGGCAGCATTAATGAATAAACATGGAGGGTTAATGAAAGGAACTCAAGGTTGGATATTTCCTCTGCTGAGCAACCGATTTCCCACAAGAAGTTTCTGTTAATGAGTATCAACGGGCTTCTTGATGTTTTTGTTGGTTTGTTTTCTGCAATGCCGTGTTGTTTCACACCAAAATCTGTAAGATTACAACAAACAGAGGGCGATAATGGCAGAGGAAAATGTAAGCGTCCCACAAATGGGATTTTCTGTGAAAATAGCCTAAGTTCTAATATCACCAAATATATTTTGAGATAGTTTATTTTATTTGACCACTCATAAAACTTAAAGGCACAATATGTAACATATGTAAAAAAAAAAGTTAATATTTTGTTGACTTATTGATTTGCATTATCTCAAATGTTTCCAACAATGTTTAAATCCAGAGAAATCAGCTATTTTAATAAGTGTAATGGACCATGTCATTGCATTGCCTGTCAATAACATCATATCCACGTTACCCTCAATTTCCGAAAGACATTTTAAAGGGGACCTATAACACAATGTAATTTAAGTCTCTGGTGTCCCAAGAATGTGTCTGTGAAGTTTCAGCTCAAAATCCTCCACAGATCATTTATTATAGCTTGTCAAATTTGCCCCTATTTGGGTACGCCGTTTTTGTGTGTGTCCCTTTAAATGCAAATGAGCTGCTGCTCCCCGCCCCCTTTCCAGAAGAGGGCGGAGCTTTAACAGCTCAACAACAACAAAGCAGGAGAATCTCACGCAGCCAAAATGAGGATTGTCAGTAACGGTGTTCAGCCTTACATTGTTCAAACCGGAGTCGACACTGATGGAGAGACTCAGGAAGAAGTTACAACTTTTAGAATGAAACTGGACGTTTCTGAATGGTTAGTGGATAAATTGATGTAGTTGCTGTGGAGTTGATTCAACTCATCCACTAGCATGTGACGTCATGTTCATCTTTTGTGCAAATCCAGCGTTGAATTGACCCTTGTTTTTGAAGCAGTCCAACATAAAAAATGATGGCATGGCAACAACAACTCTTCCTCTTCTCTAAAGCTGCCCAACATGGCCCCACCCCCTTTGTTGTGTGTTGTAAATGTTAGGGTTAGTGATGTCACCAACCCAGGAAGAAGCCTGTTGTAGTCCCTACCAGCCATTTGTTGTAGTCCTTAAAAAGCGATTTCTGTAAAAGAAAATATCTCTCTTTGCATTGAACTTTGAGCGTCGTAACTTTGCAGATGTTGTTTATGCTCAAACAGCAACATTACACACTAACTAAAGTTTTAAAAAAAGTGAAATCATAATCAAGGACCCCTTTAATAAAACTTTAATACATTAGTTCATCCATGAATATGACAGTAATCGTGTGTTTGAGCACTCGTGATTCAAACGCGTAATCCTGGTTCTTCCACTGTTCTCTGACTGATGTAAGCACAGCATGGCTCTTTGTAATACTGCCCTTGAGAATCCCACAGGAGTGAAGCTCCGGCCCTCAGTGTATGTGTGTGTGTGTGTGTGTGTCTGTTTGAAGGAAGAACAAGCAGAAAGAGACTTCGGGAGGCGTTTTATTTACATCTGTCTTTGTCATCTCGATTCAGGACCACAGCGACATCCACTAACCAAAAAGTAGGTCAAAAGTATTAGGATTTTGGACCATCCCTCACCATGGTATACAATGGTACTTTGATATATGCCATGATACTAAAATCTGTGTACCATAGTATTTGCATATGATACTGCAAAGAAAACTGTAATAGTATGCACAATGTAAATATCATAGTACATAAATATGGTAGTCATACCAATCAGAAACCAGTACTATACCATGGTACCGTCTCAGTGTTTTTGTAAGGGTTTATCAACGCGGCCAGACTGTGCAAATTATTTAGGTTATTTTTATTCTGTATTTTATAAATACAAGACAATATTTTAGTATTTGTAAGATTCATTGTTTTCCTCCAGAACTCTGATCTGTTTTTTGGTTCTGAAAGCATTCCAGTCTACAGGTGGCTGGAGCTCTGTGTTCAGACCGGGTCACAGAATCCAAAACCCCCAAATAAAGTGGGAAGATTAACCTTGCTTCAGCTGCGGCCGCCCTAATGCTAACAGACAGCGAGCAGTTGTCGGCTCTTGTCGGGTCAGTCATTGGACTTGAGTGGTGCTGTTGGGTCTTATGTGTGTGTGAGACAGAGAAAGAGCTGGCAAACACCATGGCTAGCCTGACCCCTAAAGGTAGGGTGACTCGTGGGCATGTCTGTGCCATGATGGTGTGTTTGTGCGGGGCGGTTTAGTGTGGATGGTTTGGAGGAATGCTGAGGGTCTCACAGCCAGTGGAGCGAGGAGGGGTATCAAAGTGCTGTGAGGGAGGGGGTCTTTTCCCCAGTGGGGGTTACAGGGTTTCTTGCCACATCACATGGTCTATTTACCACCCCAGTGAGGGACAAGAGCATTTACCCTGCTGGCCCTCTAGAGCCCTGCCCAAGGGTCTTGCACCAAAACAGCCCAGGCAGGCACTTATTCTTATCATGCTGTTGATGACGTTTTTGTAGGATATTTGAATCTTTGGGGAACATGTTAGATGCAGAGAAAACGTTTATGATAGAATAGCAGTTTATTTGTCCCACAAAATGTTATCATACCATACTTATGCACTGTACTTTAACTAGAATTTTACATTTTCTGAAGACATTTTGAGTGTTAAACTCATTAGCATGATCTAGAGCATTCTGGGTGGTTGCTGGGGCATTGCTATGCAGTTGCTAAGGTGTTTTTGGTGGTTGCTAGGCTGTTGCTAAGCACTTTCTAGGGTGCTTTGGGTGGTTGCTAAGGTGTTCTGGGTGGTTGCTGGGGCATTGCTATGCAGTTGCTAAGATGTTCTGGGTTGTTTCTAGGACATTGCAATGCAGTCAGTTTCAAGGGTTTTCCGGCTGGATGCTAGGATGTTGCTATGCAGCTGCTAAGGTATTCAGAGTGGTTGCCTAGGGGGTTTCTAAGCAGTTTTCTAGGGTACTCTGGGGGGTTGCTGAGGTGTTGTTAAGGTTTTCTGGGTGGTTGTCGGGGGCATTGCTATGAAATAGCTAAGGTCTTCTGGGTGGTTGCTAGGGTGTTGCTAAGGTGTTCTGGGTGGTTGGTGGGGGCGTTGCTGTGCAAATCCTAAGATGCTCTGGATTGTTGCTTGGATATTGCTATGTAGTCAGTTTCAAGGGTTTTCCGGCTGGTTGTTAGGATGTTGCTATGTACTTGCTAAGGTGTTCAGGGTTGTTGCTAGAGGGTTTCTATGCAGTTGCTAAGGTGTTCTGGGTTGTTTGCTAGGGCATTGCTATGCAGTCAGTTTCAACGGTTTTCCTGCTGGTTGCTAGGATGTTGCTATGTAGTTGCTAAAGTGTTCCCAGTTGTTGCTAGGGGGTTTCTATGCAGTTGCAAAGGTGTTCTGGGTTGTTTGCTTGGATGTTACTATGCAGTCAGTTTCAAGGGTGTTCCAGCTGGTTGCTAGGATGTTGCTATGTAGTTGCTAGTGTGTTCCAGGTTGTTTCTAGGGGCGTTTCTATGCAGTTGCAAAGGTGTTCTGGGTTGTTTGCTTGGACGCTGCTGTGCAGCCAGTTTCAAGGGTGTTCAGGTTGGTTGCTAGGATGTTGCTATGTTGTTGTTAGTGTGTTCCAGGTTGTTGCTAGGGGGTTTCTATGCAGTTGCAAAGGTGTTCTGGGTTGTTTGCTAGGGTGTTGCTATGGAGTCAGTTTCAAAGGTGTTCCAGCTGATTACTAGGATGTTGCTATGCAGTTGCTAAGGTCTCAGGGTGGTTCCTAGGGGGTTTCTATGCAGTTGCTGGGTGTTTTTTTCTTTCTGTCTGAAGTGTAAAGATTATTCCATTAACTGTGATTGTCTCGAGCCCATGTTTTAAAAAATATTAGTTCTTGTTGTCAGAAGAATCTACTGGGCCAGAACATTGTTGTCCATATTTACGCTCTGCTTTTAGAAATGTCTTGTCATGCACTTACAAGCGTTCATCTGGATCTGTACTGCACAAAGGCACTCATGAGTGAACGCGGACGTCTCTCGTCAGCCCAACAATACTGATGCTTTCTTTCAGCTTTGTTTGTTTTTGGGGTTTTTTTTGGTCTTTCTTCTCCACTCATGTTTTTGCTCGCCTCTTCGTCATTACGCAGAGAAAGCAGGTCTTGCTTTTTTTTTTTCTCTCCGCTGCACGCTCTGAAGTCTTCCTCCTCGAGTCCCATCAGACCTGCTTCAGATTAAAGAGCGGGCTGGAAAGTGCTTCCTCTTTGGCAAAGAGCAAAAGCCCATCAATACAATGGAGCAGCTCTCAAGGTCTTTCTCTGCCTCTCTCTTACAAATATAATACCACATTCCCGTCGATATTATTGAGATGTGGTGCGTAA
This sequence comes from Chanodichthys erythropterus, assembly GCF_024489055.1. Lineage (NCBI taxonomy): Eukaryota > Metazoa > Chordata > Actinopteri > Cypriniformes > Xenocyprididae > Chanodichthys > Chanodichthys erythropterus. Next base: position 4,781,492 of record NC_090229.1, read on the forward strand.
ACGCAGCCCCTCTCTCCCATTTCTTTTAACCTGTTAATGTGTATTGATTTGGGCCCACCATGCAGGACCAAATGCGCGGCTCGCTGTAGGGCTCTTCTGTTCGACTGGTGGAGCTGACTCCTCAAGCTTTCAAGAGCCAGAGTTTCTCTTCTTTTATCAAAGCTCAGAGCGTATACCGTGGGGGCTTTTTCCAGGGTGGTGTTTATTTATTTATTTATTTTTTGTTTTTACTAACCAATGTGTTACAATAAAAAAACGTGTCTCGATATGAATAATGATTTCCACAGGAGCAGAGTCAAAAGGAAAGGTTTCTTGGAGTGCAAGCCGAGGCTTTGAGCCATCCATGCATTGACTCCGCATCGATTTATTAATGTACCGTATTCATGTTTCTGCTGTTTATTTTGTCTGACATTTCTCACACATCCTTATGTGATTCTCCCTGCTGCTGTGACAATCCAGAGAAAACGGAAAGACCTCGTACAAAGGGGATTTGTATTGTAGAATTAGAAAGATTTTCCATACAATCAAGACCAAAATGCTATGAAAACACCCTGAGTATGTTTATTCACAGATAGGTTAAGGTAGAGTCCAAAATTATCCAACAAGCCATTAAACATGCATTATTTTTTGTTATAAAACAGTTAGTCCTTGAATCTGATTGGTCAATCGCTGTGTTTTATTCATGATAACACACGGCTATGACCGCTTCACCCAATGGTTCTGTGTATCACTACACCCTTAGCATCCACTCTTAGCAATGTAAACTGAATTGAAGCTTACTGTATTATGTAGAACTAGAAGAGTGTTGTGAGAAAGAGATCGATTGAACGAGTTTATTACCTGCATTCAGATTTAGCATTTTCCTTCAGTCCTAATGTTCATAATAAAAAATCTGTTTAAATGTCCAATGTATTATCTTGTCCTTTTAACAGTTAAGGGGTTTTCCCATGACTGACAGTGCTAGTCAAAGCATTTGTCAGTTGCGTCTTGTTCCGTGTTCACTACAATTCAGTCTTTTCAATATAAAAGTCTTCGCTACTGACTGACACACTCATAAAGACATCTTTGCCACCATCAAATGGCGTAATAATGTAACTTCTGTTGCTGTTCGCAGTCAGAGACTATTTTTTTTTCCAGTGAAAGGAAGGCTTTTAGTGAAAGTTTACTTGCATTGATATATATTTTTGGCTTTAATATTTGTATTGTGTGGTAAACGTTTTATAAAAACAATAAGGTTGCTTATTGCTTATTTATAAAACACTTTCTATTTCCCACGTCAGTGCATAATACAAATTTTCTTTTTTCTTTTTTTTGTTAATTTTAAATATTGTGTGCATTTTCTAATTTTTAAATGTAATTTTATTGTTTTTATTTAGTTGTTTCTTTTAACTAATTTTGAGTAAATAGTGAAAAATGGTATATTTTTTATTTCTTTAGTGTAATCTTATATCATTATATCAATTAAATTTGTATATATATATATATATATATATATATATATATATATATATATTATTATTATTGTTATTATTATTTCCCACCGTTGCACTGCATAATGCAGTTTTGTTTTCATTTTAAATATTGTGCACTTTTACAAATTATTTTATTGTTTTTATTTAGTTTTTATAGTTCATTTAGAGTAAATAGTGATAAATAGTATTTTAATAGTTAATTTTTAATCTTAATTTAAATTAATTTAATCAATTAAATTCTGTTATACTGTTTATACTGTACTGTATATATATTTTGGAAAAAAATTGCAGTCAAAAGTCTAGACACTAAACTTAGATTTTCTTCCTTATAATTGCATTGTGGTGGTTTAATATTCCACGTGTCACTACACTGAGATCTGGGGAAAAACAACTCTGTAATTCTGTAATAATGGTAAATTTTCACTCTTACAGGATGCATAAGTCAAAACAGATGTTTTCTTCAGGGACAGTCTGTTAGTCTTTGATTTAAATTCTTCATAATATCACTTCTTGGTCCGTTTAATTTAAGTTTATTATGTTGACTGAGGTTGTTGGCAAGATACACATTTGGCACTTGCTGAGTGTTCATCCCATATTGCTAACAATGCATCCTTATTTATTACATTGTGTTTTTTCCTTTTTCCAAGAGCCTTTTTCCACCCATCTTGTCACTGATGTTGATGTTATGAGCAGCACTCCACCTAATGCGACCAGGTAAACCTCTTAGCTGACGCCTCTGTAAATGTCCTGCAGTAAACATAAATGTGAACTCCTGGACTCGCCTCACCAGCATATGCTCATCGTTTACCGTCTGACATGGTGCTAAAGGAGGAACACACACTTTTCTCTGTAGTCGACTTCCTGTAGCGTGTGCCTCTCTCATCCGTACCAGCACTATCTGAGATTCCTGTCTTATATCCTGTAGGACATGAAAGGCAGTGGGATGGGACCGCCGAGCTCCAACAGACGAGAGAAATCCCATGAGTCTTGTGGGCAGATGGAACGGGAGCACATTGAAGGACGGGAATGTCGTCGGAGCGTTGTGGCAAGAAAGAGATCATTCTCTCCAGATGAAACAAACGTGTGAGGATGAGAGAGATCTTTGTGATCTCCACACGTGCGACAGGCTCAAAGTAACTACACAAACACGTCCGGTAGTGATTTTAAAGGTTTGTGTTGAAGAACATATGAGAAATGAATGCTGGCTGTATTTTAGCACTATATGTAATTTAGTATATGCTTTTTTTATTGGCCAATACTGATCCATAAACACTGCCGTTCAAACGTTTGGGGTCATTAAGATTTTTTTAAATGTTTTTGAACAGAGTCTGTTAACAAGTCAGAGTCTCCTAACCCTCAACAAGGCTGCATTTATTTAATCAAACATACAGTAATATTATGAAATACTATAACAATATAAAAGAACTGTTTTCTATGTGGATATATTTTAAAATGTAATTTATTCCTGTGATCAAAGCTGAATTTTCAGCATCATTACTCCAGTGATCCTTCAGAAATCATTCTAATATGCTGATTTGCTGCTCAAGAAACTTTTCTGATTATTATCAATGTTGAAAACATATCTTTTGCTTGTGTAGTAGGAAATATAAATTTTACATTTCCAAACATTACTTTTGCAAATATTGTAATACATGAAGAGACAGACGCAAACTGAGATTAAAGCCTTAAACCAAAGAAGAACTGTGGCAACAGAACAAATGCACTAAATTAAGGATGTTTTTAAAAAAACAATGGCAGTTCTTCTATATATTCTAGCTGTCTCCGTTGTTTCCGTCTCTTCATGTAATCCTAGACTGACTCAATGATTTGGAAATCTAAAATTGGTATTTCTTACTGGTGCACTAAAGAAAATGTTGTAAAGCATTTAAGGTGCCTAAGTCTGCACATAATGACAAATAGAAATAGACATAGATAATAAATAAAATCTATACAAATAATAAAACATTTGAATGACCCAAACCTGATGTGGGTGGTCACACATAATACAATGTAATACACAATACACAAAAATACTGGATTTAAAATGACCATAATATATAAACATCTGAATTGGGTTGTTTTAACCCAGCGGTTGGGTTAAATGTTTGTATTTAACTCAACTATAGTTTAAAAATTACTATATTGCTTGCTTAAAATGAACCCAAAATAAATTGAAATTAACATTTATTAATAAGTTTAATGAATAATAATTAAATTGCTTATTAATAAATGTTCATTTTTTGATTATTATTGTTACCTCTATGTCTGATTTTTAATTTTTCAACCTATTTTGGGTTCATTTTAAGCCAGCCATATAGTCATTTTTAAACAATAGTTGGGTTAAATAAAACTGCCCAGCACGTTGAGCAAACATTTAACCCAACTGCTGGGTTTGTCCATTTTCAACCCAACTTTCGGGTTGTTTTTAACCCAGCATTTTTAGAGTGTTTTTATGATGTGTTTGAAGTCTAAGAATGAGAACGAGAAATCTAATTATGGATAAAGTACCAAAGACCTGCATGATAAATTTTTAAACATTTTAGTACATTATAAGAAAATTCTCGCTCGCTTATCTGTGTTTGTTAGAGTGTTTGGCCCGAGTCTTTGTGATATTCTGCTCTGTTGGTATGGCAGTTTTTTCACTCCTTTTATTCTTGCCAGGTGAAAATCAGCCTGGCTGATATTTCATTCTATCTCAAGCATTAAAGTGTGAAATGTACATTGGAGAACGCTGCTTTGCCGCTGATTGTGCGATCACCCGGTGTCATATACATTTACCAGAATAGGCTCTTTGGAAAAACATGCCTCTAAATTTCAACTCCAAAAATGTACCAATTCATACAACTGACTGCAGTTTCCAGCTGAAATGAACACTAGTGGCAGTAAAACACCAACATCTTTTCTTCCTTTTCACACAAATTATGATTACAGGGTCAGATTGTCCATTAACAAGGACTTATGTTTGCATGGTTCCTTGCACAATAGTACACCATGACCTCAAAACACTTTTACCAGAGTGCATGATTTGTAAACTAATACATTTTGACTTTTTCATCACATTACCAGCTCCATACACTAAAAAATGCTGGGTTAAAAACAACCCAAGTTGGGTTGAAAATGGACAAACCCAGCGATTGGGTTGTTTTAACCCAGTGGTTGGGTTAAATGTTTGCCCAACCTGCTGGGTAGATTTATTTAACTGTTTAAAAATGAACCCAAAATAAGTTGGAAATTAAAAATCAGACACAAAATTACAATAATAATCAAAAGGTGAACATTTATTAATGAGCAATTTAGTAAATGTTTATTGTTGACATTAAACTTATTAATGAATGTTTATTTATTAAACATATTAATAAATGTTAATTTCCAACTTTGGGTTCATTTTCATCAAGCAGTCCAGTAACAATAGTTGAGTTAAATAAAACTACCCAGCACGTTGGGCAAACATTTAACCCAACCGCTGAGTTAAAACAACTCAGTTGCTGGGTTTGTCCATTTACAACTGAACTTGGGTTGTTTTTAACACTTTTTTTTTTCTAATAAAATTTCTGAGTGAAAATTGTTTCAAAGTCATCCTACACTGTAAAAAATGTTGTAAACAAAGATTATTGGAGTGCATTTTACAATAAAATACTATTTCAGTCTTTCTAAACTTCAAAATTTCACGTTTAATTCAGTGTGTTACTTGCGACACCAAATTCTTTTTAAGCGTAGCGTCACACACTGGACACGTCTTCTTGAGATTGTCACGAAACACGCAAGCAACGTAATATAATTCTGCAGAAGTGTCACCACATGCACGGTCTTCCGACGAGCCTGGGTTGACGTGTACATGTTAAGTTGTGTTATTTTGTTCGGTAATCAATGTTATTCTCTTTCACACAGGCCTCGCGTTCACCAGTTCGAGAAGGAGCCAGAAAATAAAGAGGCTGGAGAGGCCGAGCAACATCACTGACCATGTAATTATCCACTCATGTCCCTCGGATGGCAGGCGCGATGGCTCCCTGACATCTCTTCACCCGCCTTCACCTGTCACTCAACTCATGTTTCTGGCAGCCCTTGGCTGACCCGTCTCGCCCCTCCGCCCCCCGTGACATCCACCCCCTTCCTCTGTCACCTTTCCCACCTTCCCTGTCACCCGTACGTGTCGACCAGTCTCATTTTCGAGTGAGAGGGCCACCCGTGGACGCGACATCTCTCTGTCTGCACGTCTCATTAGAAACAGCTTGGCTGTGGGGCTGACAGCACTAATCGAGCGAGCTCGACAGGAACCGGCCAATCTCGCAGACTGTCTCTCCTGAGCGCGATTGGCCGAGATCTGCCCTGCTCGTGAACTTCCCCAACCACTGGCCAGAGGAAAAAAAACATCTGTCCGCAAGCTAAGTGCAGTTTAATGGGATTTTGTGATGTGAATGCATCAGTTTAGGCTGAAAGGGACATTTTAAAAGAACGACGAAGATTCAGTCATTATTTACTCGCCCTCATGAGGTCCGAATCTCTACACTCTAAAAAATGCTGGGTTAAAAACAACCCAAGTTGGGTTGAAAATAAACAAACCAAGCGATTGGGTTGTTTTAACCCAGCATTTTTTAGAGTGTATAGATTCAGACCTCATGAGGGTGAGTAAGTTAACCCAGTGATTGGGTTGTTTTAACCCAGCGAGTGAGTTGTTTTAACCCAGCGATTGGGATGTTTTAACCCAGCGATTGGGATGTTTTAACCCAGCGATTGGGATGTTTTAACCCAGCGATTGGGATGTTTTAACCCAGCGATTGGGTTGTTTTAACCCAGCGATTGGGATGTTTTAACCCAGCGTTTGGGTTGTGTTAACCCAGCGAATGGGTTGTTTTAACCCAGCGATTGGGATGTTTTAACGCAGCGAGTGGGATGTTTTAACCCAGCAAATGGGTTGTTTTAACCCAGCGATTGGGATGTTTTAACCCAGCGATTGGGATGTTTTAACCCAGCGATTGGGTTGTTTTAACCCAGCGATTGGGTTGTTTTAACCCAGCGATTGGGATGTTTTAACCCAGCGTTTGGGTTGTGTTAACCCAGCGAATGGGTTGTTTTAACCCAGCGAATGGGTTGTTTTAACCCAGCAAATGGGTTGTTTTAACCCAGCGATTGGGATGTTTTAACCCAGCGATTGGGATGTTTTAACCCAGCGAGTGTGATGTTTTAACCCAGCGAATGGGTTGTTTTAACCCAGCGAGTGAGTTGTTTTAACCCAGCGATTGGGATGTTTTAACCCAGCGATTGGGATGTTTTAACCCAGCGATTGGGATGTTTTAACCCAGCAATTGGGATGTTTTAACGCAGCGAGTGGGATGTTTTAACCCAGCGAATGGGTTGTTTTAACCCAGCATTTTTTTTAGAGTGTATAAATTCAGACTTCATGAGGGCGAGTAAGTTAACCCAGTGATTGGGTTGTTTTAACCCAGCGAATGGGATGTTTTAACCCAGCGAGTGAGTTGTTTTCATCCAGTGAGTGAGTTGTTTTAACCCAGCGATTGGGATTTTTTAACCCAGCGATTGGGGTGTCTTAACCCAGCATTTTTTTAGAGTGTATAAATTCAGACTTCATGAGGGCGAGTAAGTTAACCCAGTGATTGGGTTGTTTTAACCCAGCGAGTGAGTTGTTTTCATCCAGTGAGTGAGTTGTTTTAACCCAGCGATTGGGATTTTTTAACCCAGCGATTGGGGTGTCTTAACCCAGCATTTTTTTAGAGTGTATAAATTCAGACTTCATGAGGGCGAGTAAGTTAACCCAGTGATTGGGTTGTTTTAACCCAGCGAATGGGATGTTTTAACCCAGCGAGTGAGTTGTTTTCATCCAGTGAGTGAGTTGTTTTAACCCAACGATTGGGATGTTTTAATTCAGCGATTGGGTTGTTTTAGCCCAGTGAGTGAGTTGTTTTAACCCAGCGATTGGGATGTTTTAACTCAGCGAATGGGTTGTTTTAACCCAGCGATTGGGATGTTTTAACCCAGCGATTGGGATGTTTTAACCCAGCGATTGGGATGTGTTAACCCAGCGAGTGTGATGTTTTAACCCAGCGAATGGGTTGTTTTAACCCAGCGAGTGAGTTGTTTTAACCCAGTGATTGGGATGTTTTAACCCAGCGAGTGGGTTGTTTTAACCCAGCGAGTGAGTTGTTTTAACCCAGTGATTGGGATGTTTTAACCCAGCGATTGGGATGTTTTAACCCAGCGAGTGAGTTGTTTTAACCCAGTGATTGGGATGTTTTAACCCAGCGATTGGGATGTTTTAACCCAGCGAGTGAGTTGTTTTAACCCAGCGATTGGGATGTGTTAACCCAGCGATTGGGATGTTTAACCCAGCGATTGGGTTGTGTTAACCCAGCAAATGGGTTGTTTTAACCCAGCGATTGGGATGTTTTAACCCAGTGAATGAGTTGTTTTAACTGTGCTTTCACATCGCCAACAGCGAAAGAGCATCAAAATTCGCCTTGGCTGCCCTGCCAAAAACACTACTGTGCGTTCAGATCGGGAGGGTCAAAGTTAATGATTGTGGCAACCAATCGGAATCCTCTCAAGTGAAGACCTCTACATTCTGATTGGTTGCCGCTGAACCGCGTCATAGCTCATTTCCATAAAGTTGACCTGACTTCAACTCTCCTTGATGCTCTCACCATCCAAGACGTGTCACGCCGCTCTCGCCGGAGCTCGCCGCTGGCTCAATGACTTCCTGTCACTTTGACACTCTCGCCGGCGGCGGTGTGAACGCACGGTAACCCAGTGGTTGGGTTAAATGTTTGCCCAACCTGCTGGGTAGTTTTATTTAACTCAACTATTGTTTAAAAATGACTGTATTGCTTGCTTAAAATGAAGTAAAGTAAAGTAAAATAAAATACAAGTACAGGAATGCATGTATGTTTGGGAACATCTATAGATGAAGAACTGAAGAAAAAAAGGGTTTTATTTATTTATTACTTAACTTTTATTTTATTATTTCATTTTAGTTATAAGCTTTATGGTGTTTTTATTTTCTTTTTTAGATACTAACAGCCAGGTTTGTGATGAACTGTTGTTATATGATGCAGCGTAAGGATAAAATGAAAGCATACAGGATTGCATCAGCATTTGATAGCTAGGCACGACGTCTTTTTGCCTGAATGAATCTCCTCAATCTTCTAGCTCCATATCAGCATCGGCCTCTTCTTGTGTACTCCGATGTTACTGCACCAAACTCATCAAAGCTTCAGCAAGTGATGGAATATGCAGCGTTTTCTGCCGTCAAACACAAAAGGAGGTCAATTGCGAACCCTGCAGCTGTGTAGATTAACAGACATTATGATGAGAAGCTCTGGAGAATATGAGATCAGCCCACGGTCATGCTGAGCTTTCAGATGGCCTTGTGCTGTTTAAAAACAAAGACACTGAGTTAAACCCTCGCGCTCTTATTTCAGGCTTTGTTTGTCCTTGAAGGTTCACCATTAAGAAGAGTTGAGGCTGCGTTTGATGTGTATGATAAACAAGCTCATCGCTCTTATTGTTGTTCTTAACAATGCATTTCTAAAAAAAAGTTTTAAAAAGTCACATGATAATTTTATTTTTTTTTTTTAATTAATTAATTAAATCCTGTGATTGCTGCAGATACAGAGTGAGCTGTGAATTTCCGTCATGAATATTTATGAAGACGTGTGACCCGGGGCAGGATGTAGACCGAGTGCTATCCCAGCATGCCCTGCTGTGAGGGAAGTTGATCAGATCATCATGTGTCCTCGTGTGAACGACAGAAAAGAGTAAGTACATACTTCATTCAGAGCACTGCATTTCATTTGACTATTTACTATATAATGTAAAAGTATTATGTTGTAAGTAAACCCTTAAAAATTAAGGTGATGGTATCAATAATGTGGTACTTTGGTATGAAGGTCATGCTATGAAATGATGCCACATTCATGCACCCTAGAATTTACATAGTACATACTTAGTAGTATGTATGGTTCTTAAAAGAATACCATGGTATTATTTTGTCTAAAAACATCACAAGCTGATGTTTTAACTGATGAATTTGCACAATGAAGTACAGAAGAAGGGTTTAATAAAGATATTTTATTCAAAATATAATTATTATGCAATATGCATTATTAAGTTAATCATAAATACTACCACAGAATTGTGTTATATTTTGTGCTTCTTTTTATTGATAATATTTTATTATTTTTTACTATCGAATAAATATTAATAAAGAATTTTTAAAATTATTGTTTTGTTTATTGTATTAACTTTCAGCAATATTGTGTTATTGTTAATAATACTGATGATACTTTTCTGTACTTCATTTTATTAGACTATTTTATAAATATTTAATAATAGTATATAATTACTATTTTATTACTATTACTTTTATATAACTATTTAAATGATTAATATTACATTTTATTTTTATTTCATTTAAATATTAATTATTATTTTATTTATTTTATTAACTTACAGCAATATTATTAACTTATCATAAATACATATTATTTGGGTTACATACATATTATTTCTGTTATATAATTTATTTTATTATTTTATTTCATTTTATTTTATTTTATTTTAATAATTGTTAATACTACCACAACTGTCAATATCATGATACTTTTCTGTACTTCACTTTATTAGACTATTTTATAAATATTTGTTTTAAAAAACATATATTATTACTATTTTAATATTACTTCTTTTATATAAATACTTAAATATTTAAAATATTTGTTATTTTGTTTATTTTATTAACTTATCATAAATACATATTACCATAACTGTCAATATCATAGTACATTCCTGCACTTTATTTTATTACAATATTTTATATTTAATTTTTATTTTATATATTTAATTTTATTATTTTATTTTATTTTACTAATTGTTAATACTACCACAACTGTCAATATCATACTTTTCTGTACTTAATTTTATTAACTTACAGCAATATTATTAACTTATCATAAATACATATTACCATGACAATATTTTTTTTATTATTTTTTAATATATAATTTGTTTTATTATTTTATTAGACTATTTTATAAATATTTAAAAAAAATAGTATATAATTACTATTTTATTACCACTTTTATAAAAAATATTATTATTTTTTATTTAAAATATGTATTTTTTTATTTTATTAACGTATAGATGTTGTTCATGTTAAACGATATAGTTAACTAATGTTAACATATGAAACATTATTGTAAAGTTAAAACTACCACAGTATTATAATGATTCTTTGACAATTTCATAAATATTAAAATATTAAAAATGATAAATATTAGACTTTGCTGATAATGTGAGGTTTGCTTGTCTGTGCAGAACTAGTTGCTTCTTAAACTCTTCTCTAGATATGACTTCAGTCTCTCTATTAAATGTGCATCTGTGGGATTTTTTCATCTGTTCTGTCATCAGCAGGTGAAAATCATACGCCTAAAAACAAAATAAAACCATTAAGATTTAATCAGTCGTTCTATAGTGGCATCTCCAAACATGTGCGCATGCATCATTTACAGTAAAGCAGAGAAATGATTTCCCTGAGTGTATCGCTCCTTTAAACTCCTAATATCACAGCCGCCTGCCTTCCAGTCTGATCACACGTTTCGGTAACAGGCCGACGCCTTAAATGAAACACCAGGCTCAGCTTGACACACTTTCTTAGGTAGTTATAGAGAACATTTCCATGCTAACCGTGTTCCCCGACTCGCCTCCGTCTCCAGAGTTAGTTACCGCGGCCTGTGAAAATGCAGGAGGGAAACTATTATCTTTAGTCTGGCGCGCTCGAGTACGCCGCCTTCATTTTCCCAGTCAGCGGGTGTCCTTGCAGGGTTATAATAGGCCTTACATGTGTAATTAACACATGGAAAGGCGAGCGGGACCTGTCGCACAGGGACAGCGGGAGAAAGCGCTCTCATTCTTCTCTTGAGTTTCTCCTCCTTTTTCTGGATGTCACTCTCTCCCTCTCTCTCGACGCAAACACACTTACAAACGTCTCCCTCTCACCTCCTCTCTCACTCTTGCTCTCTTTCACACGAGCTTTGTTCTCCTCTTTCACTCGTTCCCTCGCTTTCACTCGCCATCTCCCACCTCTTTCTCCCTGGTTCTCTTATTGATGTCTCCTGCGCTTCTCTTGATCTCTTGTTCTCGACCCCTCTCTCTTTTCCAGGAGCTGTAAAATGGTGCCTGGTCCACGTCACCGCTTCCAAGAACTGGGGAAGACAATGGAAGACTCCCTGAAAGAGACACGGAGACATGAAACATGTAAGACTGAACAGGAAGTGCCTGGTTGCATTAGGGAAATAAACAATGTGTTAAATGCCTGTCTACAATGCAAGGCAGTGGTAAGATGCCTTTCGGCACATTTATAAGGCAGGATTGCAAGTATGCTTTGCAGAGGATGCAATCCCAGAATGCATTGTGACAAGGTCCGGGAAAAAATATCTCTGATAGGGCAGACTAGTTGTCAGAAATGTTCATTATAGTGAAATTTTATTTCATTCTTTACTGAGATATGTTGATAAACTAATCAGATTAATCAAATATTATCAGATTTACTCCATGAATGGGTGCTTCCAGCATTTTTGTGTTTCAAAAGTGCATTTCTATTTTTTTTTTCTTTTTTGACAGCTAATATTTTTCCTTTCTTTTTCTCCTTTCTTTTTTCTGTTTTTTATTGTTTTACCCTTTACATTAAAATCTTAAAATCTTAAAATATTAATTTAGTTATTGATGAACAAATGAACAAACATTAAAATCAACATTTAAATGTATATTTATTTTGTGAAAATGAAATCTTTACTTAAACTGCAATTTTGTAAAATTAAGCAAATAGCCTTAGCAGGACAAAAAATTCAGACATTTTATTTAAAAAATATTTTACATGCCATTTCCAGAAGAAAACAAAAAAACAAAATACATGATTTGTGGTAAAACAAAAATAATAATTATTATTCATTTATAAAATTTATAAAATCTAAAGTGGCAATGGTTGAAGAAACATCCATAAGACAAAACAGAACATTTTTGTTGCAAAATATGCAAATATCAGCTCAGTGACTTAAAAGTCTAGCTTCCGAAAACAGCTTAGTTTATGCAAACCTCAGTGAAAAATCCAAAAATGTCCAAAGAGTGTGAAATTACAGTATATTCCAGGTTAATAATTGCATGATTCCACAGTACATTGTAAACCCCGATAAGTTACGGTAACTCAAACCATTTGAGGAAATTGTTTGCCTTAAGCCATTTAAGTTTTAAAACCAATAAGTATGAGTACTGTAAATTCATATACATTAAGTTAAATTCACTTATATTTTAGTGTTGGCCTAGTCAATCATTAGAGTACACTCAGCTTAAAGATTTTAAGTTTATTCCACTCATTCAATTTGAATTCATGTAACAATATGAATTTAATAAACATTAATAACAAATCAATTTACATAAACATCACATTCAGATCTTGATTAAATGTTAGATAGTAAATAATGCTATTATAACTATCAAAGGGAATGTGATTCTATACTTGCATTTATATAATCAAACAACAGTATGTGGTCTTCAGTTTTGCAGCCCATCCTCAACATAACTCTACTCTTCACCACAATGGTTAATAACATAACAGAATCCCCTGTAAATCCCAACATAACACAACATTAAACACTGACTTATGTCTCCCTATGTTAATCCTGTGCAAAAACACACAAAATAACACTTAATTTCAACATTTTTCACAACGAATGCTGTGAATTAGAAATCTGCTGCAACTCAATCATATTAAATTCAGCTTATTACACTCAAATTTTGAGTTCACGCAACTTTTTTCTATTAAGTACAATGAACTTTCATTATTAAGTGAAATTAATTCATTTAATTGATTTCACTGTTCGGTTTTACAGTACAATATCATGCTGTATTTCTACAGTGAAGTTACCCAGCATGCAGTACGGCATGAATATATTATGCTGTGGAGTTTCTTGATTCTTGTTGGTTTTATCTGTGCTGCTGAACTTATTTTTGGTTCACTTTTAGCAGTTTGTGGTGTTCGTTGTTTATTTCATAATGTTCAGAATTTATCTTTTTTATTATTATTATTATTATTTGTTGAGTGCCACCATTGTTGTGTTTTGTATGTGGAGTATTGATGTATGTGCATCATTAGGTGATGGAAGACAAAAAATCTTGCGTTGCAAGATGATGTCACACCTTTCAAATATAAATCTCAGCAGCTGCTTTACTATTATGAAATATCCATCTACAAATGAAGAGTTCATTTGCAAAAACGATAAATGACACTTTTTTTAAAAAATGAACTAAGTGCTGTGCATTATTCTCCATATATTGCAAGTTCTGTACCCTAAATCCGTTTTTATCAGAAAAGCCGGTTTTGTCCACTGTCAGGCATCACAAGTTCACGTTTTACAGCAGAAGCCGACAAGCGCCTTTGTTGTTTGTGTTCAGAAACCAGAAACCGATAAGTCTGTTTTAGCGAATCAGCGCACAGTATTCAGGTCAGGTGACAAGGCTTCTAGTCACTTCAAAAAGACGCGCTAGCTGAGGGAAGTTTTCTCAAAGCGGACTAAAAGTGATCGAGGATTTATAATTTCGACTCCTGTAAGTCCTTGTACACCATACGACTTACATGCTTAAACCTTGTTTGTTCTTTTGTGTGTGTGTGTGTGTGTGTGTGTGCGGAGTTATCTGCTTTTGCCAAAAAATGACTGTTGGAGTTATCTGCTTTTGCTAAGAATCAAACTTTTAATATATATAAAAAACATACATTCAATGAACTATAATTTTTAAATGTATCTGTATTTTTTAGAGTTATTATTGCTTAATCAAAACAACCCAACTGCAGTTTGATTGATATTACTTGGAATGCACAATAAAAAAACATGATTTGTGAGAACTCATAAAAATGGAGTTAACTATTTTTGCAAACGAACTCTTCAAATCATTATGCTGAAATAATGCTAATAACAGTATAGTTTGACTAACTTTAAATCAGCCAATTAGCTTATTTTATATTCTAGATTTCATTGTTTTAACAAATGTTTTCATTTGTCACACTTCTGACTTGGCTAGATCAGAAATTTGAATATGAATATAAAAGGTCCAAGATCCCAATCAAATAGAACACTGATCACCATAAGGGTGACTCCAGAACAATTACAGTACTAACAATATAATTTCTTACAGTGGCATGGATAAAGACAACTTTATAATGTGTTTTCAGCAGTAAATTATCATTTTGCTGTTGATTTACAGTAATCCATAAGAAAATGACATGCATTAATTTCATTGTAAATGTCTGACTACATTAATTTATTGTAAAATAATACTCTTTAATCCTGTAAATTCCAGGCAATTTTCACAGTGTAGACATTATTTTACAGTTTACTCATGTTTTGTAAGTGTTTTTAGAGAGCTGGAATCACTTGAGAGTTGAATCTTTCCATAAGCACTGCTGTTTGAGTGACTTCTGGAGTTCGGATCACTTATTTATGAAGTTCCATTAGAGTTTGAATGCTATCTTAGAAGGCAGCTGTCTATGTAGGCCTAGGCAGCAAAGCAGTTCGTTCGGTTTTGGAACGGAGCTGATGTAAAGAAATCCCCCCCAAACCTCCCGCTGAGAAAACCAGCGAGTGTCTGACAGAGCCCCACTCGCAAAACCTGTAATTAACCGGCGATACATTAATTAAGAGTTAACGCAGAGAGAAAAGCTGTGGTCTAATTGAGGCCGACGTGGGTTGTAATTAGAGCTATAGTCACACATTGAGATTTTATGAATGAGTGACTTTGCCAGGTTTTGACGCCTTCTCGTTCTCGTGCACCAGCCACTAGCTGTTATTAGCCCGTGTGGACGTGAAGGAGACAATATGTTGCCGGTCATTTTTTTTTTTTCAATCCAAACAGCAGATTTTTTCTCCAGGCTTTCTCTGACTCTCCCTGTTGTTAATTAGGGGTGTCCGACGCGTGGGGGAAGGAGGAGGTGGAAGCTGGGAATCCAATTATTTCTCTCTTTTTTGCCCCAAACGTTTTTTTTTCTTTTCTCCAGCCGTGTCTGGCGGGAAAGAGGTGGATGAGCTGCAGAGATGCGGACAAGGACACAGACGCAGAAGCGGATGTGATGTCCAGGACAGAGTTGAGAGAGGAACATAGCTTTTGTCAAGTGTCTGTTTTAATGTTTTCATGCTGAGATGACCACGACATTTGTATACAAATGTAGAGAAATTAATTAATTACTTCATGTTTTATACCTGTGCCAGTTCATTCACACAGTACAAAGCTTCTTCACTTTACATAATTGGCACATTACAGCAAGTCTCTTCTGCTCACCAAGGCTGTTTATTTGATCAAAAATACAATATAAACTGTGAAATATTATTGCAATTTAAAATATCTGTTTTCTATGTGAATATATTGTAAACCGTATAATATTGTAAATATTGAATATATTGTAAACACGCAAAAAAATTTGAAGAATTGTTTTTTAAGATTTAATTAGTAAAATTCCATCAAATTGAATTAAATAAACCCTGTGTATTTTAATTGAATAATTGAACAATCCTTAATCAATTCAATTAAAATATGAATTATTCAACTCCAATTTTATTATTAAATTTTATAAATCTTAAAAAAACGCTTATTTTTTGAGTCTATATATGTGTGTGTGTGTGTATATATATATATATATATATATATATATATATATATATATATAATTATATATATACACATACTTTTTTGCATTTAATTTCTTTGTTTTTAATTTATCTTGGTGCTTATTTTATTTATTAATTATTTGTTTATCAAATTATTAGTATTTCATTTATCTATATGTTTTTATTTTGATTATTTATAGTTTTTTATGTATCTATTTGTTATCAATTTGTTTATTCATTCATTCCTTCATGTATTATATGTAAAAGTTACATAAAGATTCTTTAAAAATTCTCCTTTGTCACAGAAAAAATGCATTTGGAATGACTTTGGATGGGTAAGTAATGACAAACTTTTTCATTTATTGTTTTAATAACTTAATGAAATAAAAATAGTTTGTAGCTGTAATTTGTGAGTTGTTTTGGATTTAAAACGAGTGAAATTAGTTAATGTCATATTATTTTTAATAGTTTTATTTTACTTTAAACCAAATGGATGAACAAAGTGCAGTTTTTGTTTCACTCTCAGTGTGAATCTGTCTATGATTTGTTTCACTCGTGGTGTGAATCAGCCTTCAGTTGCATATAAGTGAGAATCTCAAGGAATAAACTGAAACTGAAACATAATAGCTTGTATTTCATGTACAATCACATGTAATATCTATCAGTGTGTTGGCTCAAGACCAACTAGTTATGTTTTCAAAACAATTGAGAAACTGAGGATAAATCCCTCCCGTCTCGCGGGTACAGATGTGCTGCTGGAATATAAGAACAGAAGATGAGCATGTCTCTTACACCTCTGGTGCCGACCGGAGGTCAGCAGCTCCAGTGACGTGATTTACGAGTGTTTCCTCCTGCCCGGAAGTCCAGTAGCTGTCGCTGATGCTTGCGTTCCCTCCTCTCCTCCACTCTACCTCTCATCAGCTCGTTTATCACTTCCTCAACCACATCGCTTCACCTCGTCTGAAAGACCCACTTCAAAGGCGACGCTGATCCATGTGCATCCACGGCGAGAGAAATGGTCTTGAGAGAAGGCCTTAATCTGAGTCACACTGCTCCATTGATCTTCAGGCAGTAGCTTCAGTTGTCATGGCCTGCGTGTATGTGATTGTAAACCTGGACATGAACAGTGAGCTTCTTGGAGGCTTTAGGAGACCCAGCAAGGACTCTTCCCCCGCCAAGGGATTTGAGTATCTGCCTGGAAGAGCCTGTCAGCCGGAAGTGGCTGGTGGAATAATCCATCCCTGGATCCAGTGAGTTTGTTGATGATTGCCAACAGTCCTGATTCATCTGATAGCAGAAGTCGCACACAAACCTTACTGTGATCAGAGAGTAATGACTTCACTTTCACTCTGTTTCTCTACAGGAGTCATGTTTTTCTTTATGTATTTTATAGCTTGAAAGATATGGTCACTGTGAACTATTGTATATAAGATATATAAAGAATC
Organism: Chanodichthys erythropterus; assembly: GCF_024489055.1. Taxonomy (NCBI): domain Eukaryota; kingdom Metazoa; phylum Chordata; class Actinopteri; order Cypriniformes; family Xenocyprididae; genus Chanodichthys; species Chanodichthys erythropterus. The sequence continues at coordinate 4,799,072 of NC_090229.1, forward strand.
TCTTTTAAAAAATCATTAATTTTCACAGAAAGGAATACAGCATACAGGTTTGGAATGACATGAGGATGTGTAAATAATGACAAAAACTATTCTTTTATTTTTTTTGACAACTTTATTAAATAAAAAAAACTAAGTGGTAATTTGTTCCAAAGTGGTGCAACAAATATTTGCAACTGGACATGACATTGTAGAATGTAGTATATTTAAATGAATTGAATGTAGTATTAAGGTGGATTTCCATAACCTCAGGGGTTTGCTGACAGCACAAACACTGCAGAGCGCCGGATCCAATGAGACGGGAGATGATTCTGCTGAGCTTGTGTGCTTATGGGCTAGAGTTGAGTCAAGTCTTGAGGGAAGACGGTCATTAGGGCAAAGGTCAAAGGCCTTCGGTGTCTTTCTGCCCAGTAATCAATCTCAGAATTCAGCTGATCCTACACAAGGGGTCAATGTTTGGCTGGACAGCAGGGTCCAGTTAGCCACTGGATGATCGCCAATAAAAAGTTGTGTATTCTGATGCAATCATTTTTTGCAAGAACATGCCATTTGCAAATGTTTAATCATGTTTTTTAGGGGTTTTTGTTCTGTGTGCTCCTTAACTGGATTGTAAATGGTTTTATTTTATAAAAATGACTATTTATGTTTGCTTGTTCTGTGTTTTTGGTGCTTTGTTTTTTCAGTTTTTGTGTTTATATTAAAGGGATAGTTCACCCAAAAATGAAAATTTGATGTTTATCTGCTTACCCCCAGTGCATCCAAGATGTAAGTGACTTTTTTTCTTCAGTCGAACACAAATTATGATTTTTAACTGCAACCGCTGCCGTCTGTCAGTCAAATAATAGCAGTAGATGGGAACTTCAACTATAACAGTAAATAAAACTTGCTTAGACAAATCCAAATTAAACCATGCGGCTCGTGACGAAACATTAATGTCCTAAGACACGAAACGATCGGTTTGTGCGAGAAACCGAACATTATTTATATAATTTTTACCTCTAATACACCACTATGTCCAATTTCGTTCAGCTTCCTGTTAGTGAGGTCAAAAAACGCGTTGTGATGACGGAAGTGATGTCTCGCCCATATACTTCAATGAGCGTGAGACATCACTTCCGTTGTCAGAGCGCGATCAGACCTCACTAACCGGAAGCTGAATGAAGTTGGACATAGTGGTGTATTAGAGGTAAACATTATATAAATACTGTTCGGTTTCTCGCACAAACCGATCGTTTCGTGTCTTAGGACATCAGTGTGTCGTCACGAGCCGCAGGTTTTAATTTGGATTTGTCTATGGAAGTTTTTTCGACTCTTATTGTTCAAGTTCCCAATCACTGCTATTATTTGACTGACAGACGGCAGCGGTTGCAGTTAAAAATCATAATTTGCGTTCGACTGAAGAAAAAAAAGTCATCTACATCTTGGATGCCCTGGGGGTAAGCAGATAAACATCACATTTTCATTTTTGGGTGAACTATCCCTTTAACATGTTGTTGATCACATAACTTAATGTTATCTTGTTGTAAATACACCCGTCGGGCATAAAGGTGCGTTCACGCGGCCTCGTAATTCCTGTAGTTACGATATTTCTGCTTGTAAAAAGCATTCACGTCCTCGTAGAGCTCGTAATTACAGCTTGTAAGCTGGGAGTTTTCTGAAAGCTCCAACATGTACCACGTGGCCGCTGTACCACCTGACCGCTGTAGATTCATTTAGGCGTTGATAGTGGTGCCATGGAAACGCATAATTCCCAGTCCAAGGACCAAAAGGACGTGAACAGCTCCGAATATAATGTCACGTGTTGTCATTTCAAGAATCCGGTAATACGAGGTGACGTGAGCGCAGCATAACATTATGACCACCTTCCTAATATTGTGTTGGTCCCCCTTTTGCTGCCAAAACAGTCCTGACCCGTCGAGGCATGGACTCCTCTAGACCCCTGAAGGTGTGCTGTGGGATCTGACACCAAGATGTTAGCAGCAGATCCTTTCAGTCCTGTAAGGTGTGAGGTGGAGCCTCAGTGGATTTGTTCAGCACATCCCACAGATGCTTGATTGGATTGAGATCTGGAGAATTTGAAGTCTCAAACTCGTTGTTGTGCTCCTCAAACCATTTCTGCTTTGTGGCAAAAGCATTATCCTGCTGAAAGAGGCCACAGCCACCAGGGAATACCGTTTCCATGAAAGGGTGTACATGGTCTCAACAATGCTTAGGTAGGTGGTACGTGTCAAAGTAACATCCACATGGATGGCAGGACCCAAGGTTTCCCAAAGCATCACACTGCCTCCGCCGGCTCGCCTTCTTCCCATAGTGCATCCTGGTGCCATGTCTTCCCCAGGTAAGAGACGCACACACACCCGGCCATCCACGTGATGTGATTCATCAGACCAGGCCACCTTCTTCCATTGCTCCGTGGTCCAGTTCTGATGCTCACTGTTGGCTCTTTCGGCGGTGGACAGGGGTCAGCATGGGCACCCTGACTGGTCTGCAGCTATGCAGCTCCGTACGCAACAAACTGATGCACTGTGTATTCTGACACCTTTCTATCAGAACCAGCATTAACTTCTTGAGCAATCTGAACTACAGGAGCTCGTCTGTTGGATCGGACCACACGGGCCAGCCTTCGCCCATGACCCTGTCGCTGGTTCACCACTGTTGGAGCACTTTTGATAGATACTGACCACTGCAGACCGGGAACACCCCACAAGAGCTGCAGTTTTGGAGATGCTCTGATAAAGTCATCTATCCATCACAATTTGGCTCTTGTCAAACTCACTCAAATTCTTCCGCTTGCCCATTTTTCCTGATTCTAACACATCAACTTTGAGGACAAAATGTTCACTTGCTGCCTAATATATCAGTTGCCGTGATGAAGAGATCATCAGTGTTATTCATTTCACCTGTCAGTGGTCGACTTAAGCATTTATTTTTCTTGTTCCTCAGTTTTATTTTATGTCTGATGCTTTTGCACTTGCTTTGCTTTGATGCAATTGTATTTGCATTTATGTTGAGTAGTTGTGGATCACATGACTTCAGCTTCTATCGCTCTATACGGGCCATAAAAAGCTGTGTATTCTGATGCAATCAATTTTTGCAAGAACAATTCCAAATGTTTAATAATCATAGAACATGTTTCACCACCTTTTTCACAGGTTGATAGTCGCTAGTGAAGCGAGCCATCAGCCAATAGAGATCAATGTGAACGCTGACCGAAGCCTCCAGGTACTAATGCTCCATATTTCTCTCTCGCACATGAACGCATGTTACATATTCTCACACTGATATATCAACATTCCACCTGCTAAAATGTGTCTCTTTTTTTACCTTTCCAACTTTCTTTATCTTAAAACCTTCCAAGCTCACAGTCACAAATACTCCCTTAAAGCACTGCTCTAGCTCTTCAACAAATAATGGACCAAGCGCATCAAACCACCTCTCGCCCAAACCATAATTTTGTTTGGCCATTTCAAGGCCACCAGTGACACTAATAGCCAAGCTTGTTTCACCATGACTACTTTCAGGCGGTCAACACACTCCATCAGCTCTCTCTCAAGACTCCATTTGGACTTTCATCTTCAAAAAACAATTTTTTCCCTCAAATATCCACCTTGTTTCGCCCCTAGCGAGTGTGTTTCATACCGAATACGGTTGGATACTCTACGTCTCTGCCCATTAAATGTAGCCTATCGTATGGCCTACTGACAGACATCAATGTAGGTCGAGCGTCTTTGGATGCAGTTGAATATTTTTAGCTTTTGCCCCAAGAAAGCTTCTTAATTATCAGGATCAAAGGTTCGGAGAAGGCGTTAAGTGTTGGGAAGCCTGGCTAGCTATAGCGTCGCTCTTTGATCAATCGCATACTAGCGCACAGACCTTTCACTAAATTGTGACTGACACCAAGCTGCCTTTTGAGTTCATTTTTGTGGAAATAAAGCGTATTGTGCCTTTCGTTTACCTGGGTAAATGTTCGAGAGTGCAGCTGTTTGAAGTAAGCAAAAGATGTATGTCATTTCTGTCGACTTTCCGCTGCAATACCCTCTTGTGTGCTTCCTCATAAAAGGCTTTCTCGCCCCACCAAGGCCGGTTGGAAAGAGGTTCCTAATCTTACCTGAAAGAAAACGAATTTGAGCTGATTATTTGAAGTGGACCAGGGTCAGACACTGCAGGATATGGTTTATGCCTGAGATGTTCAACTGAGCTCACTGTGTGCGCGTGCGGCTCTGTCTTACTCTTTGTTATTACACTGAAAGCCTATACTGAACACTGGATATGACAGTTTTGTGTGTTATTATCTAAAATGCGCTCTCGCTAGGAATCAGCCTTTCCCGTTTCCCATCAGCCCCTCCCAAAACACATGTGAGCGTGGACTTATGCTGGACAATGCATGGAAGTGTTTATTATCACGTAGACTTAAGAAAAATTAAGTGTCTTTTGGCACCTTTAATCTATCATTCAAGAGCATGTTTCAAAAAATTTAATTTTTATTTTACTATTTTATTTTATCTTATTTTTGAGTTGATACTTTGTTTTCAACTTCTATTTGTGTGTGTGTGTGTGTGTGTGTGTGTGTGTGTTTTAACTAGATTAATACAATTTTATTTTAATTTGATCTGTGGTATTGGTGCTTTGTTTTCAACTATTGTAATTTTTATGTTCTTTAAAATGTTTTGTTTTCCTTAACTGGATTAATTAACTTTTTATTTTATTTTATTTTATTTTATTTTAGCTTGTGCTGTGGATTTGGTGCTTTGTTTTTGACTTTCGTATTGTAATTTTGTATGTTATTTTTAATGTTGTTTTGTTTTCCTTAACTGGATTAATGAATTTATACATTTTTATTTTATTTAATTTTATTTTGTGCTGTGGTTTCGGTGCTTTGTTTTCAACTTTAGTATTGTCATTTTTTTTTTATTCTTTTGAATGTTTTGTTTTTCTTTATTTTATTTTATTTTAGCTTGTGCTGTGGTTTCGGTGCTTTGTTTTCGTAATTTTTTTTATGTTCTTTTATATGTAGTTTTCCTTAACTGGATTAATGAACTTGTACATTTTTATTTTATTTTATTCAAAAAACATTTTTAAAATGCCTACTTTTTTTTTTTTTTTTTTTTCATGTGCCCTTTTCATTATGATTACGTAATGCATGGCAAAGAGCAGAGCAGTGCAAGACGAGCATTTGTGGTTAAAAAGTATATATATGTTTATTTTTTTCATGTTTTATTTTTTTTAATTCTAGATAAGACTCTTATTCCTCGTCTGGGATCATGTAGAGCTCTTTGAAGCTGCACTGAAACTGACATTTGGACCTTCAACCCGTTGAACCCCAGTGAAGTCCACTATATGGAGAAAAATCCTGGAATGTTTTCATCAAAAAACTTCATTTCTTTTCGACTGAAGAAAGAAAGACATGAACATCATGGATGACATGGGGGTGAGTAAATTATCAGGAAATTTGAATTCTACAGTGAACTAATCCTTAAACACTCTCTAAATAAGGATGAACTGGCACTGTTTGATTTAGTACATGTTGAATTGTGTATCACATGATTTCTTCAGTTTCTCTTGTTTTATATCCATAGCGACTACAGGAGGAAAATTCTGCAAACTGCTTCCCAATGTGGCTGTTTTGTGTAGTTATCTGTAAAACATATACTGTATATGCATAGTCTTTTATCTGCATTTTTTCTGTGTAAAAACAGTCACATGATCCACTTCTGATAGATCTCAGAGGTCTGGCTCTTCGCCTGACGGCTTGCAGGACCCCAAAAACTTCCACATATGGGACGGATAAAGAGGGTGTTTCTTGTGGTGTGTGGTGATGTTGACACCTCTGATGTCTGCTGGTGTAAAGTTGCTGCCGAACGGCAGATCTTCATGCTCTTCTTCTTCACAGAGAGCGCAGGTATCAGAGCTCAGCTTATTCCAGGCCTGTTCTGACCTTTCCCAACATGCACATGGACTTTTATTTACTTTCAACCACAGACTGATCATGCATGCTTCTCAGAGACGGGAGGCTGGATGTTTGAGGAATGCTGATCAGGACGGTTTCTGAGGGAGCAGATATAGTATTACCTGACATATGAAAGCCTGCTTTGTCTTTAAAACAATGCATATGCAGCATTAGGTTATTTAAATATAAGCAGACTATGTGCAATCAAACTTTGCAACTAATTCTGACAAAGACCATCCCACTTAGACAGGAAATTGCCATCTGATTGACATATAAAATGGCCAATCACAGTCAGTCTTGTTTTATGTGACATTTTTGTCACAAACAGCTTACATAATACAGCATGGGGGATTAAAACATTTTCATAATTGCAAATTATTATTATTATTATTATCATTCACTACTTTAAAATATTTCTTTTTTAGAAAATTATTTAAAATAATACAGTATGGGGGATTCATAATTACAAAAAATATATTATTATTATTATAGTTATTAAGTCACTGTTTCACTATAACTTTAAAATATTTTTATTTTATTTATATATTTATTTTTTTTTTTTTAGCCAGAAAACAGCTTACATAATGCAGCATGGGGGATTAAAAATGATCATACTTACAACAAACAATTACTACTATTATTATTAATAATAAGTCACTGTTTCACTATGACTTTCAAATATTTCTTATTGGATTTATTTATTTATTTATATTTTTTTAGCCAGAAAACAGCTTACATAATACAGCATGTGGGATCAAAAAAAAAAATGTTTTTATATAAAACATTTATATAATATTTTTGTAAGTGTATTCAGTTTTATTTTGAAACTATTTAGTGTGTGTGTGTGTGTGTGTGTGTGTGTGTGTGTGTGTGTGCGTCTTAATTAGCTGCCTTTTAATCTCAGTGAGCTTAATTTCCTGGTTAAAGGTCTAATAAAGTAATCGATGAGTTGGGTCTGTTTTGACTAGACTTCAGTGCCGTGACTTTCTTTACAGTGCTCAGATTCATTAAACTTCGCACAAAACGAACCATCATACTGTAATTCAGAGGCCTCACATACTTCTGAGAGACGACGTGTTGAGAAGCCACAGCAGTGCCAGATGCTTTTAAAAAGCCGTTGTATTGTCCCTTCAGCTCCATGACAGACCCTGAGGAAATATCATGATAAGCTCTGAAGTTTCTATTAATATCATAAAAGGATCCTGTTCACGTCCTGCACAGCAAATGTCAGGGTGGGGCTTTTTTATTCATATATTCATCCATATGCTTCCTGCGGTGCTTCAGAGATTTACATGTTTTTGGAGAGCCGTCACTGCAGGCCTCTTAAGCTTTAGGGCCCCACTGTAGGGAAGTCAAAGAGGGGCGATTGGAAGGGACAATGAATTACATTTACATTAAGAATAGGCCGTGCATCTTTCCCTGCATCTCGCGGGACTTTGTACTTGTTTACAACGTGTAGATGGGTTATTTTGTAAAAGAATGACCTTATAAGCTCTTTTCCTGCTTCCCATCTGTCCTCCACTCGCTCTCTTGTTCTCTTTGTCTTTCTCCTCGTCTCTGTGGTCCATGTGACAGTGTGTTGGAGTGGGTCGGTGGTGCTGGCCCGTTCACGCGTGAGTGCTCCGAGCGCTCGTGGTCATTATCTGACCCCAGCCTCTCCTGCAGCTGCACCAATTAGTTTTGACCCAGAAGGAATTTCAGGAGACAGTGAGACAGACATGCTTCCATACAGTTTTGTGCGAGGATGCTCATTGCACAGTCAGGCACACACACACACACACACACACACACACATGCATACATATGCAAGCTTGACTGCTTTTCTTTTCTGTCACAATTATTTGGAATGCAACAGTAAAATAAGAGTTTTAGCAGCAAAATTTTTGCGCATTTAATGAAAATAAGCTGAGAGTCTTCCATGGAAACTCAAACAACACGAGTGATTTAGATTTTAGTCTATAGTTTCCGACATGAAGTGCAGATATTTTGCTCAACAAAGCCTGATATTTGCATACAAATTATATTTGATTAAATTAAATTCAATGTGATTCAATTATTTTTGTTAATGACCCTACAAGTTTGATTAAACCATCAAAATATGAGCAAAATATTTAATATTTTTTTACTTTATTTTTCTTTTTTTAGAATTTGAGGGAAGAACAAAACACTAAAGTTGGTTAAGGTATTTATCTGACAACATTATTTGGCAAAATATATGTATATAATATAATTTTTTAAATATTTAATATAGAAAATTATATATATAAAATATATATACTCAATATTAAAATTTTGAGTTCATTGAAATTAAAAATTTGAGTTATTGCAATAAAGGCGATTGATTTAATCAACAGAAACTCAAAATATTATGTTATCTGAACCACATTATTTAAGTTGATTTGACGGAAGAAAAAATTTGATAAATCATGAAAATAATTTTTTACAGCGCAGTTACTTCTGATGTAATTTAATTAAAGGCGCCCTACAAGTAAAAATTGAATTTACCTCGGCATAGTTGAATAACAAGAGTTCAGTACATGGAAATGACATACAGTGAGTCTCAAACACTGTTGTTTCCTCCTTCTTGTGTAAATCTCATTTGTTTAAAAGACCTCCGAAGAACAGGCGAATCTCAACATAACACCGACTGTTACGTAACAGTCGGGATCATTAATATGTACATCCCCAATATTTGCATATGCCAGCCCATGTACAAGGCATTACACAAGGGCAGCCAGTATTAACATCTGGATCTGTGCACAGCTGAATCATCAGACTAGGTAAACAAGCAAGAACAACAGTGAAAAATGGCAGATGGAGCGATAATAACTGACATGATCCATGATCTCATGATATTTTTAGTGATATTTGTGAATTGTCTTTCTAAATGTTTCGTTAGCATGTTGCTAATGTTCTGTTAAATGTGGTTAAAGTTACCATCGTTTCTTACTGTATTCACGGAGACGAGAGTCGTTGCTATTTCCATTTTTAAACATGTGCAGTCTGTATAATTCATAAGCACAACTTCATTCTTTATAAATCTCTCCAACAGTGTGTAATGTTAGCTTTAGCCACGGAGCACTATCAAACTCATTCAGAATCAAATGTAAACATCCAAATAAACACAATACTCACATAATCCGATGTATGCATACAGCATGCATGACGAACACTTTGTAAAGATCCATTTGAGGGCTATATTAGCTGTGTGAAACTTTGTTTATGCTGTTAAAGGCAAGCGTGAGCTCCATGAGCGGGGAAGCGCCAGATTTAAAGGGGCCGCAACCTGAATCGGCTCATATTTAATGATGCCCCAAAATAGGCAGTTAAAAAAATGAATTAAAAAAAATCTATGGGGTATTTTGAGCTGAAACTTCACAGACACATTCAGGGGACACCTTAGATTTATATTACATCTTGTAAAAAAACGTTCGATGGCACCTTTAAATACTTAGACTATATAGAACAATTATATCAAACAATAGTAGATTTAACATCAAAATTAAACATATGATGTTAAAATGTATGTTTTTTATGAAACCTTAAATACTTCAGTCAGTTCAAGAAAAATGTATGAAATTTTATATTTTTTATTTGAAAGAATTAAAGAGCATTTTCATATCTATCCTTGTATTGTTCAACTGGTTGAGGTTGATATGGGATTTAGAAAATAATTAGTAATAAGTAATGCAATACTTTTTAGAGAGTAATTAGTACAGCAATCTAATTACACTGTTGAAAATGTACTTAGTAGCTAGTAATTAATTACTTTTTTATATATGCATATGTGTGTGTATGTCTATATGTTCAATTTTCTTTGGTCCACAAATACATGAATGAACAGGTGTGCCTTTACTTAAATTCTGCTCACGTTGCACAACGTGAACATATTATAACTGCAGCAGTCATGTGCTGAAGTCCCAATATGGTAAATTATTTAGGGGCCCTTGGCTGACTCAAAGTCTGCGTAATGAAGTGGAGTTGTGAGCCAGCGGGCCGGTCCCGAGTGCTGTAATGGTAATACTCTAATCTGCAGCCATTAGGGAGCAGCAGGCCCGGGCAGTTTCATTCACGACCAGGTGGACGGACAGACTGCGGCCTCGGTTAAACAGCGACATCACGCCGGTAATGAGGAAGCTAAAAAGCCACTTTACCTGCAGCGTCCAGGTGGCAGAGAACATGTTTACCGTGGGAACACAAGCTGGAATCAGGAACCTGGAAACAAAGTCAAGTAGGTTTTTATTCAGTCAATAAAGTTAGGATGCATTTAAATTAATTAAATATAATTTTTATAATTGTAGAGCCACATTATATATATATATATATATATATATATATATATATATATATATATATATATATAGTGTGTGTGTGTATAGTGCAATGGTATTCTGAAATAAATCAAATGTAAATTCATGTTACACTTAATGTTGAAACCAAATACAAATCTATTTTGTATTTTTACATAAATTCCAAAATAATAACTAAAGGCAGTAACAAATTAAACTGATGGTCAACTGTTCTTTTAATAGTCAACTTATTTTCGGATTATCAGTCATTAAGCTAGATAAACACTGGTCACAGACACTAAGATGTAGCCTACATTTATTATTTATTATGTTCCCATTGACGCCATTTGGTTCACTTAAACTGATACGCGGAACGCGTGAACCAAACATAGCCAATCATAGCGCGATGGAGGCACTGCCATTTCCTCCATTCATTCTCCCGACTAAACCAAAGCAAATTCCCTTTCAAGGAAAGTCTGTTCACTCGGCGGCCGCGACGCCTCCGGGCTGCCATTTCTCGAGCATCCAAAACCAACTCCTATATGAATGGGGAAATCCTGAAATCTCAAAAACTCTTTGACGAACTCACAATTAAATTAACGTTACATATTTCAAATCAGCGACAAAATCTGACATGAACCGTCCCATGAATGTTGTTTCTTTTACTCAAATAGCCTTAAAAAGGCTTATTTTTTAGGCTAAACGAGACAATGCGCATGTGCTGTCATAGGCGGGAGTCTCATGTGTCTGTGGGAACCGGAGTTTCTAACTGCAGCTGCAGTGACGCAATGACTTTATCAATCAGCGATTGGCTCTTTTACATAGAAGGCGGGAAGTATTTCGCCATATTGCGAGTTGCTTGCAGTTTCTCCCCTTCATAAATAATAGGAGTGAACCATCTTTCTATATCTTTGACTCTTCCCACCACAAGCTTTACACTGTGTCCTAACCAGACGCGACGCCGCGACACGCGATAAAAGGTATCTTTTCCATGTTAACTTCTGATTGGTTGTGGTTTTTGATTGATTTTATCGCTTCACATTGTCGCGTCGCGTCTAGTGTAGACAGTCAAATTGCTTGTTGCTGGAATCTTATCGCATTGCGTCTGGTTAGGACACGGTGTTAGTGACAAGAACCAACCGATCAGCTTCAGCCTTTCTGTAACAAAACAATGAAATCTCAGCTGATCATAGCTGTACAGGGTGTTTTTTTATATCTCCTCTCCATAAATATATCTAGTAGTAAAGCTAATGCAAGGACTAGAAATCAATTTATCCCTAACCCTAACTTCCTACTCCTGGAGAGCGCAGTCAAAGTCCCTTTAAGACAAGTAATTTCACTCGGCGGCCATCTTTGAAACACCTCTTGGGCATTCAAGTGCAGCTCCTATCTCTTTGAATGGGGAAACATCAAATTCTCCAAAGCTGTTTGCCAAGCTTTCGATTAAATTTCATATTTGAAATCACCAATGAATTCTGACAACAACTGTCTCATAAATTTTGTTTCTAAACGCTCGAATCGTGACAAAAAAAAAATATTTTTCAGGCTGGATCAAGCTAATGCGCATGCAAAGTCCTAAATGCACGTCTCTTGTGCCTCATTTCGGAGGCGCGCGTCTGACTGTCTCTATAGGAACCGGAGCTTCTAACGGCCGCTGCCGATTACTTTACCAGTTGGCGATTGGCTCTTATTTAGAAGCCGGGACTTATTCCGCCATATTGTGCGTTGCACTTTCTCCCATTCAAAACAATATTAGTGACGAGTCTTGTGATTTATAGTCTTTGGTGCAGTTCATGGTGCAGTTCATGGTTGCATAGCAATGACAGATGCCATGGGAGCGCAAGTGCTTTGGAAAGAAGGAGAAAGCGATGAGGCCGTGCTTTCCATGCGTTTTTAGACGCGACATGTGAATGGCCCATAACTTAGCATGGATTAGCCTTCCCCAACTTGCAGACAGCTTACAGGAGGAAGAGTCAGTGTTTTTCCACTAATTGATTCAATGAAAAATGTCTCGTTTGAGTTTAATGTGAGACCAAATATTCACTATGGAGTTTAAATCTGGACTCTTACCAGGTCAAAACATGAGCCTGATGGGCTTGTTCTCAAGCCACTTCTTGGTTGTCTTTGAGCAGGAGCATCGTCTTGTTGAAAAATAACATCTGATCATTACTCGTTAACAACTCTTCAATTGTGGGAATCAAGTCATTCTGCGATATTCTCCTGGCTTTTTAAGTAGTACATTTGCTGACCACTAATTTGTGGTTAAGACAATTAAAAGCTTAGTGTTCAGCCGTTTCGGGCTTGGCCCATTTTTTATTTTTTTATTTTTGCCCATAAGTCTACAGTATACTCACACACACAGTAATGTGATGTGCATATCTGTGTTTAGAGGTCATGCACTAGAATGATGTCTGACAGTGACGCATGAGAAGTGATGTGTTGCCGTGTCCCATCATGCCCTCTGTCTGTACCGGCCAATTCAGTTCACCATTTCACATCAGATTTAAATGCCTGCGAATTTCAGCATGGATACGTTTCATTCAGAATCCTGAGAGCACTGCATTAGTGTTTGCTCTGTTATTGTGGAAACTGTTATCTTTTTAACTCGTTTGTTTTAAAGTGAATGTGGTTTTCCCTGTTGAAAACATTTTTATCTATGTCTGATAAAAATCTTGCCATGTGAGACGCACTGCGACAGCATATAGCATAACATGACAGGAATATTCAAACATGCATTTTAAATAGATTTTTATTTAAAGCATTAATAGAATTTTAAATGCATATGTCCTTGCTGTCATTCCTATTGTATATTTCTATACCTCCAGCTCTGGGTCTGTATGGCTATGAGATCCAGACATGAACAGATCAAATGTGATTGGATAACTTTGATAATTAAAGAGAGCATATATTCATATACGGCATCTTATAAGGCATTTAAGTGCATTAAGTGAAGTGTTATAAGTTCATCTATGTGCCCGTAGGCTATGTCCTGCTGTCCTGTATCCGATCGGCCTGTTTCATCACGGGTGAATGACTTGCCCTGCTCTTCTGCGCTCTCTGGTTGCCGGTTGTTTTTGATGCCCTCGGGGTGCCATAGCAGCGGGCAATATAAACCAAGAGGACAGGAGAGGAGAAAGTCATTTTACTATGGTCACTAGTGTTCTTATGTTTGACATGATGATAAAAGAGGTCAGTGTTCAATAGATAGATACAATAATTAGTTTAATATTTAATCAGTAATAGTTCATTAACCTAAAGCCTAGTTCAAGCTCTCATGATCTGTCTCCTGAGATACTGTAATTGAATGGTGTAGTGAGTGATTGTCTCTACGCACATGCAGCGATAAATAAATGATGCATGTGAACTGTGTCAGAAATTCTTGTTCAGAGTGATTTTGATTCATGCATTGATAATAGTTCATGTTCCTCATTTTGCACTGATGCTGTTTAAAATGAACACTTTCACCATTTGCAAATTTGGACAAGGAATCAGTTTTATTGCAAATTATATGACTTATTGAAGTTGTGCTGCCCACCAACAACATGAAACCATCAAGCATTAGAATTGACTAAAAACAACACATTTTAAACTTGTCTGAAATGCTGCTAAAACTAAACTTACGATGTTCAAATACAAGATTTTTACATTTTCAAGTCAGTATCTCAATAATTAAGAATCTTAATTGATGACTCCGCCTCATTGAATCAGCAACTAGTGAAAAAGTTGAAATTTTATTTTAGAATTAAGTCCTTCCTTCTTGAGACTCATTTTACATCTGTGCTGTATTATGGTGTTATTATCTATATCCATGCACGTTCACAATGTTTACTGTTTATCATGATGCTTTAAGGTTTATTACAAACTTTTAAAGCCCTTACTCATCCTTGGGATGGATGGTCTGCTTTGTCCTCCCGTAGACTAAACAATTGGCACATTTTTATGTATGAGTGTATTCTTGGTTTGCTTTATGCTTAATTTATATCATTCTTTTAGCTATTCCTATTGTCCACACAGAACTGGGTAAAAGGCATTCAGATGCACTCTAAAAATGCGGGGTTAAGAAAAAACCACCCAATTTGGGTTGAAAATGGACAAACCCTGCAGTGATTGGGTTGTTTTAACCCAGCAGTTGGGTTACATGTTTGCCCAACGTGCTGGCCAGTTTTATTTAACCCAACGATTGTTTAAAAATGACTGCATGGCTGGCTTAAAATGAACCCAAAATAGGTTGCAAATAAAAAATCAGACACATAATTACTAGAGGCAACAATAATAATCAAAAGGTGACCATTTATAAATAAGCAATTTAATAAATGTTTATTGTTTAATTATTATTCATTAAACTTATTAATAAATGTTTATTTATTAAACTTATTAATAAATGTCAGTTTCCAACATACTTTGGGGTTCATTTTAAGCAAGCAATACATTAATTTTTAAACAATAGTTGAGTTAAATAAAACTACCCAGCAGTTAAAACAACCCAGTCGCTGGGTTTGTCCATTTTCAACCCAACTTGTTTTTTTGTTTTTTTTAACCCAACATTTTTTAGAGTGTATGCTGCTCCATTTGCCTAGAATTGATTGTAAGATAAATTACTTCTAAGGCTGCGTTCACACTGCAGGCAAAAGTGGCTCAGATCTGATTTTGTTGCTCATATGTAACTCAGATCTGATTTTATTTTTATATAACAGTGTAAACAGTACAAACCATATGGAGTCTGATCTTTTCAATTCTGATATGAGTCACTTCCATACAGGTCTGATGTTTTGCAATGCAACCTCAGTCTGAACAGCCATACTGAAATTTATGCAACCTTTGCATCACTCTAGATCGACATTCATCACAATTCTGCGCTGATGGACATTTCTCCAAAGATTTTATATACTGGTAGTTCTTTGAATATGGAAGTGGCAGCGAAGTTGGTCAGTGATCACTGTTATACTCATAACTATTATGGTGACAGCTCTAGCTATACAAGCAAAACTTGAGCAAAAACTGTACAAGAAAAACGGCTACACATTTAAAAGATAATGTGAACAGCCAAACAACAACACCAAAAAAATCAGATCTGTGCAATCAGAATTGAATCAGAATTGAGCATTAAGGCTTGAAGTGTGAACATAACCTTAAAGAGCTGGTCTCGCTAAATGAATTTTTATTTTGCTTTATCTGATTGCAGTTGTTATGATTGACTGATAATTACTACTGCTGTTTGAGATGATGTTAAATTAGCTTGAAACTGAATCAACACTGAACTGACTTCAGCTGAACAATGACACTGTTTTCTTTTAGAGCTGCTGTACAGCCGAAATTAACTCTGTTCATTAAGTCATTTTCCTATTATCACTGTAAAGCTGCTTTGAAACAATCTGTATTGTTTAAAGCAACTTGTGAATTGATTATTGTGTATTTTGTTTTATTTTGTAACCTTATGACTTCTTGGAATTTTGTGCATTGTTGTAGAATATTAGTTTTACAAAAAATATATAGGTGTAGGAATCAAAATGAATTTCATGCAAAATCAGGATTTTAAATGTTCGTCCACCTTATCTTTCAAAGCAGAAGCTGTTTTCTGTGAATGTGCGAGATTTATTAGCCACTACAGGTAAATGAAGAAGAATTGCAGTAAACTGTAAAACAAACCAATGTGTTTATAATTATGACAAAACATACATTTGTTACATAAATAGTATGATAAGAAATACCAGTTTGAGATATCAAGCAGCATAACGAGCCGCTTAAAATAACCGGAAGTGACTTCGGAAGCCTCGCACAAAAATGGCCGCGCCCGCATTTACGTTAAAAATAGACAAAAATGCATTAGCAACACATCAGTATCTTGTTGGTAAATGTGCATGTGAGGATTTGAGAGCCCAGGCACCAGAGTGCCCTTTACCCCCTCACCCCAAGCGGCCTCCTCCAGCCCCCAGCTCACGGATCACTCTCTCCGTACCCCTATTAATTGGCTGTCAAAAATGTGCCGAATTAACGGATTAACGACCCTAGTTTGTGAATCTTGAAGTTCTGGATGGAGATGAGGTAGACCCCCGCCCATGCCAGCCCACAACACTCACCCCTCCTCTGCTTCCTTGTGCAGTATTGCCACAAATCTGTATCCAGGACATTTGAGGGGATTGTGTTTCATTAGTTTGATTTGAGCGGACAGCGCTAAGCTGCTGTGGGGCTCTGCGCTGACAGCTAATTACAGGAATCTGCCTTGTCTACTGATAGAGAACAATGGGCTGAGATGAGCCTCCTTCGCCAGGGGGGAATGACTGCATGGATCTTTATACATTTAATCTACATCTGAATATGTGAAAAATAGTCAAATGCATACGGTAACGCACCTGTTTGTGGGGGGAAAAAGGCAGTTAAGCGAACTCCTTTTCAAGATAACACGTCAATTACGCAATGTTTAGACATAAAAGCAAGGAGACTGCCAGCAAAACCATTAAATAGTTTTCATGCAAATGCTACGAACTGTGCAGTGACTAAGCAGGCAGTAAAAAAATTTAGTGATGCATGATTTGAAGCCAGCGTACATAGACATTTAAAGGAGCGGGCCGGGTTCGTGAACTGCGCGACGGGCCAGAGAGGAGAGCAGTAGTCCTGTCAAGCACGCAAATCTCGTGCCCATAACCTGAAGATGTTCCCCTTGAGCAGCTTCAGCATCCTGGGCCGTCCCTGTCCTCGTTGTCTTCAGATAATCAACATTAAAACATGCCACTCCATTCATGTGGACGCTTTCCCCCTTAAAAGAAAATTAAATAGATTAGCGTAAACGTCAGTAAATCAAACGACACATTACGCTCGCTACATTTGAAGCGGCCAGCGCGCGCATGTCAAAACAATCCAATTAGCTGTGTTTCTGGCCCTGACATATTCTTTTGTTATGTTTTCCTTTTTTTAAAGAAGAAAAAAAGCTCAAACTAAACTTGCTGAAATATTTGCTAGGCGATTGCACCACAGCACTGCGCTGTCACACGGCATGCAACAATGTTAATTCTACAAGCTGTCCCAAACTCCTACGTTTTTGACACACTTTTGCCAAGTTTTTTTGTCTCCGGCTCCCAGGTAGCGCTGATGTCTGAGCTGCCATCTTTCCTCCTGACATGTTGTCAGTGAATGGCAAAAAAACCTTCCCTGAGATGGAGACATTTCAACATTTCTTAACTGCTGTGCGGCCAAAAGCTCAGGTCAGTCCTCCTCCTCATCGTCTCCTGCCTCTTTTTTTTTTTTGCGGTTTCATCATCAACTCCTGTGATTGAGAAGCCGCTCGGCCCCCTCTCATGCCATGGCTGTCGTTAATGTCACTCTGCGTCAGGGTGACTAAGCCGTGGCAACCGTGGTGACCCGTTTGGTCTGAGCAAAGGGTCTGCTAGTCTGTCGGCCACGGGGTCAGCGGTGCCGTTTGAGTGACAGCTCGTGTGGGGGGATTGTTAGTGAGATTTTCCTGCATGGAGATGCCCTGTCATGGGCGGCATAGTGCTGCCAGTGTCAGCCGGCCCTGCGGCGCCTTCGTTGGGACACTGGCTGACAGGTGAGCTTTACAGTGGCTCCTTGGCCTCCTAATTGCAGCCCCTGGTCCTCCATCCTGTAGAGCGATAGGGTGGCGGAGGCCGACTCGTGCCCAGCTGCCCTTGCCTGCGCCGGGGATCGGTAAGGTGACCATTGCACCTCCCTGGAGCCAAGTCTGGATGTGCAATGATAATATGACATGAGGACCAGACACAAACATGGCAGGTGAATTTGATGGGCAAACAAGGACTCGGACACGCATGAAAACTTGCATGCACGTAATGTAACATAGTATCCTTTGGCAGCTTTCATGCGTGCAAGCGTAAATTTGTCACATATTTGCCTGATAGCATGCATGATATAAAATGCATTTAATTTGCATGCTTTGAAAATGTACATGTGCAAAAACGTGCATGCATAGGAACGTTTTTTTCTTTAGTAGTTTCTGTTGGCATGCATGCAAGTGTAAATTTGACACACATATGCCTTATGAGTATCTGTACACAATGCATGATGCATTTAATTTGCATGCTTTGAAAATGTACATGTGCAAAAATGTGCATGTATAGGAATGTTTTGTCCTTTGGCAGCTTTCTGTTTGCATGCATGCAAGCGTAAATGTGTCATAAATTTGCCTGTACACAGTGCATGATACAAAATGCATTTAATTTGCATGCTTTAAAAATGTAAAAACATGCATGCATAGGAATGTTGTGTACTTGTGCAGCTTTCTGTTATATATAAATTTGACACACATTTACCTTATGAGTATTAGGCTGAACGCTGAACAGAATATAAACTGTTTAATGCATGTCTGTACTCAATGCATGAGTTTAATACACTAGACTTACACAAGTGTCATTAATTTGCATGAATTGCAAATGTGCATGTGCAAAAAACATGCATGGATAGTAATTTGGCAGATTACTGGAATGCATAAATTCGACACACATTTATCTTATGAATATGACGTCAAATGAAATACAAACACAGCAAACTGTGTAATGCATATTTGTACACAATGCATGAGTTTAATACACTAAGTCAAGTTTAATTTTCTGTGCATGCATGCATGGAAATGTATGCAGCTTTCTGTTGCCATGCCTGCATAAATGTGACACATATTTGCCTTATGAGTATGAGGCAGAATGGAATATAAAAGCAGCAAACTGTTTAATGTATATCTGTACACAATGCATGAGTTTAATACACTAGACTCATACAAAGTGAATTAATGCCATCTCAAAGAAGCAGCGATATTGTGTCTGTTTCAGATGTAAAACATGGAAGCAGGTAGATTTATGTTTTACTGTTTAAAACATGAAGAGACATATTTGTCAAAAGATACTATTAATGAATTCCCCAGTGTGTTTTTGCATGTAAATGAATGTCATATGAATATGTATGTTTCTAGGGAAGCAAAGAAATTACACTTTGAAGCAGAAGACAATAGAGGCAAAGAAACTTTATTTGTCTATTGCACAAGTGCTTTAAATTGTTTTTAATGCAATAAAAATGACAGTGAATGTCGAAAGCATATTTAATCTGACTAGCTTTGAATCTATCAAGATATTTGTGGCATTTATGAAACATTTGTCGTCATATTACAACTATACATCATCTAAAATCTACTGAATATTCCAGCCGTAAGAGGTTTAGACGTGGCATTTTACACAAGAAGCAGATCAGAAAATGAAAGGAACGTTGCATTTGTATAAATATTGACTATGATCAGAGTGGCATACTAACACTCTTCTACATGATGAAACTGTGCAGTATAGAGTACAACACAATGTAATGTTTGCAGTGCAATCAGAAAGAGTTTACAAAATCAAATTAAAATGCATTAATATATATTTCCAAGATGATGCCACTCATATGTAAAATGATGAGGTCATGAGTCAACAATATACTCTTACAAGGAAGGCAGTTTCCAGATATTCCATTGCGAGCATAACCACTGAGAATGCATTGCCTAATTTACTTAATAACTACAAATACTTCTGAATGTTGTCAAGCCAATTTAGAAGCAAATATCCTGGTGTGTGCGCATGTGTGTTACACAGGGTGTTATTTCCTGGCACTTCTCGGTGGCAGCTGTGCGGGGCTGGTGCTGGATCCTGGGGGCAGAAGCCTGCAGTGATCTCCGCTCTGTTTCTGCAGCGGTCTCAGAGCTCTGCAGAGACTCGTGGGAGATCACGAAGCCACACGCGCACAGATCTCGTGCTGCACAACCACCCAGATCCAAGTTCGCTGTGCATGTAGGCCCATATTCAGCACACGTTGCTCTGCGACGCGCGCACTCGCACACACACACGCTGCGCTTGAGAGTTTTAATTAGGCAGCCTGGAAACACACCGCGCTCGCCTCGCTCAGATTTACTCATCTCCCAAACAGCCACATTCAAATGCTCTCGGAGGGAAATGGCACGTGCGCCACCTCGGAAATATGAGGGAATATCGGTGTGGCTGTCCTGGGCTGGAGGAACGGACGGGGGGGCAGCAGCCGCGCAGCGAGAGGTGCGTTTTTATACACGGCCGGGGTTCGAACTTCAGATGCATTCAGACCGACAATAGTGTCACCACACTGCCATCCAGCGGCCACAGGAGGAAGCGCAGACTCACAAGAATTTTATGTTTTTTTTTTTAATTAGCATATGCCTTGATTAAAGGAACTTGCTTTTTTGTGAGGTGTGAATTACAGTAAAACTGTTCACAGTCAACATGAAATCAAAATGGACGACTATTCTAGTACTTATTATAAATGATTTATCCATGCAAATCTTTTTTATTAATATTATTTATGTGCCTTGTGATATTTAATCAGAATAACTTCCCCACCTCTTCTCTGATGACGAGGGCGGGGCAACCTGTCACTCAGATGAGATCCACCAACAGCAAACCACAACCATCCAATCAATTCCCCATGGACAAAATCAAGCCCCGCCCTACATTTTTTCTTGTTTGCGAAGCCGATTCACTTGGATATGCGTCATAATAGGGGAGAAAGAACTATCACAACTTGTTTCTTGCCGATTTAAAAAAAACATTACATTATTTTTCTATTTCCTGAAAAAAATGTTTGCTCATGGGTGCTACTACGTGGTTACTAGGGTGTTTTGAACTGACGACTGTTAGATGCTAGGCTAGGTAGGGATGGGTATATCGATATGAAGTATCGATATATCGATACTGATGTTGAGTATCGAAAGTATCGATACTCAAATAAAAATATCGATACTAAGGTGTTTTTTTTTTTACTAGTGATTTTGTTTAATTAACAATAAATGTAATGCATACAATATGCATTGAATTGGACAAATATCCTATGTTAGTGAATAAATGTGTTGTAGAACTATTTTCCTGCTCATCTGAACACACAAATGCTGCAAGTCAGAACCAATCGATCACAGAAAGCGTTCGCTCACTGCCGACACTATTCAAACGGCTGCATGCATTTAATATTGTTAGAAACCATTAGGGCTGGGTATCGTTCAAAAATTTTCGATACCAAGACGATACCGATACCTTGACTTCGATACCGATACCTAAACGATACCTTTTTCGATACCAATTTTATAAAATCTGTTTAAACAAGATTACATAACCTCAAAAAAAAATATTTGGTTTTATATTTTAATTTTGTTGACTTTTTTTCAGACTCAAAGACTCATCTCCTGAGCCACTGCGGGGAATAAAAAAAGCACAAATTAACAAAATTTACCCAACACAATAAATCAGTGCAAATAGTTTTAATAAAGTTTAGTTTTCAATGCAAAAATTCAGTATGTGAGGCTCTTTTTAAATCACTCAGCAATTGTTCTTCAAAAAAATAATTATTATTAACAAGATCAAAGCGGAAGTAAGAGTGACGCAAGTTCGTTGAAATAAGAGTTCTGTGTCTTTATTAAAATGAACACATTAATGATTCATCTCTCATCCACCCGCAATTAATTTGAATGTTATTTTTTTATTACTTGGCCCGACCCGCAGATTATCCGCAGTATCAGGAGGACGCTGATACCCCTTTTTCAGCAGAATTGTTCGCGTTCTGGAGCCAGAGGCAGAGCCTGTGCTCGTGCAGGCGAACGAGCCTGTCACGAACCGGTCGCGTGTTTCCATAGACTTGAGGAACGAACGCTGATGTAAAGCTGCTGTGTGTTGTACCTGTCCATAACTAGTCTAAAAAACATTGCGCGTTCCGCTGTTTCTTCAGGCAGTGCGACACTTTTGTTTTCTGTTAACAGTATCTGTAGTGAACCGGCTGCTCACATAAACAGCCGTTTCTCACCCGTCCATTCGGAGATAAACTGAAAACGAAACCGTTGATTCACGCGCCCTCTCGCACATAGGGTCTCTCTCGCGCGTATAGTTTTATATATTTAGATATAAATAATAATGTAGCGCAACGTTACTTGCTCCTCAACGAGACAGCGCAAGCATTTCTCCGCCCCTCTACTCGGCTTCATTCTGAGGTACCGAAATTTGGTACCGAATGACAAGACACTTTTCGATACTCGGTAGTATCGAGGCAGTTCGATCGGTACCTAAAAAGTATCGAGTTCGGTACCCAGCCCTAGAAACCATTGATGCTTTTGGGAAACGCAGCCCAGAACAATGCTTAACAGCAGACAGAACAACATAATATGTTTGAGTTATTTCACGACAAACAAAATTAAATAGTAGGCTACATAGTTTTAATAAATAAATTACATTTATTTAAATTGAAAATGTATAGTTCGTATTGATGTTCTGTTCTGAAACTACACTATCAGAATACAAAGTTTGCATTTTATGGGTGCAACAGCCTGTCACTGGCAGTCCCTTATGAAACTGAACCATTACTACAGTGAGCATAGTTCAGCTAAGCCTATAGTATTTGTAGATTTCCATGGTTACCACTACAAATAAACATTTTAACCATGTGTAAACAAAAATATAAATTTAATAAATAGCAATTAAGGCGTATTGGATGTTAAAATACCTTTCAAATATAATGTTAAGTGGGTACCATTACCAATTTTACTCATATAATTAAATAATTTAAGGACTTAAATTATTAATAACTTAAATTCAGACTAGAGGTATCGTATCGGTATCGGCGATTCTGGCCTTGAACGTATCGGTATCATATCGAAAACAAAATAAGTGGTATCGCCCATCCCTAAGGCTAGGCTAGTTGTGAATGAGGCTTCTTATTGGCCTGAAGGCCTGTTCACACCAAGAACGGTAAGTATGAAGATAGCTATAAAAATAACTATATTAATTCAGATCAAATCACGATAGAATTTTTAAAGCGCTTTAAAGCAGGGCGGATTCTGATTGGTTGTCAGTGTTTGTGTCGTTCGTCAACTGGAATAAAGTTGATGTGAAATCAATCCAGCAATATTGTTTCTCTGTGCTTTTCCTTTTACATTTTTAATGATTTTTAAAACGATATCAATTATCTGGTGTGAACGGGCTTGAAGTCTGTGGGGTTTTTTTTAACCACTAAGTGTAAATCCATTCGCATAACAAAGTAAAAGCTTAACTTTCCTCAACTCTATAATATCTGAGTACAAATTATGCAGTATGCACTGAAGTTAGTGATGCTTCCCCTGCAAACAGCACTAATTAAAATTAAAACCCCATAAAAAATGTACACAACTGACCTCAAGTCAGTGTAAATGAACTGTTTTGCTTTAAACACCATCTGCATTTGGTGTCTGAACCGCTGGTCCACTCTGAGTGTGGGAGATTGTGTGTGATCGTCACAGTAATGGAGACTCTCAAGATTGACAGATTGCTCCCATGGTGGGCGTTAACGGCTGTGTATATGATGCATAGATGAGAGAGAGAAGGAGAAATGCAGGAGGCAATGAAGAAGCCATAGTGATTTTCGATAGGTCTCTCGTCCTGATCTTTGCATGGCCTGTGGCCTCTCTGGCCCCAAAACTAATCAATCAGCTCAACCCACTGCCTGCAGTACACTAATATCGAATAGTGTGTGTTTGTTTATGTGTGCTGACTAGTTAATGAAACCCATTGATACATTTCCGTGTGTGCGTGTATGCGTGTGTGTGTGTGTGTGTGTGTGTGTGTGTGTGTGTGTGTGTGTGTATGCAAGCATGTGAGTTTATGAATCTTTGGAACAGCTGCCGAGAATATGTCTTACTTTTAAAGGAATTCATTTCGGAATGCTCTCAAAGCTCATTTGCACTCATCTGCATATTTAGGTTTGCCATGTAACAGTGTTATTATCATACACTAAAACTATTTAAAAAAATAATTTGCATTAAATTAAATTAAATAAATGTAAAGTATAATAAAATAAAATATAGATTTAATATTTCAGTTAAGGCAATGATTTTAATTTTGTGCTAAAATTACTAAAACTGAAATGAACTAAACTAAAATAAAATAGGGTCATATTCATTTGCACAGTCCTGCAGAGCTGAAGTACAACCAAAATAATGTTCTTCCTCAAAATGCATGCAATTTTGTTTTTTAACCACTAGATATTACAGTGTACCTTTAAAGGAGACCTATAATGCCCCTTTCACAAGTTGTAATATAAGTCTCTGATGTCTCCAGAATGTGTCTGTGAAGTTTCAGCTCAAAATCCCCCACAGATCATTTATTATAGCTTGTCATATTTGCCAAATTTGGGTGTGTGCAAAAACACGCCATTTTTGTGTGTGTCCCTTTAAATGCAAATGAGCTGCTGCTCCCACGCTCTTTCCAGAAGAGGGCGGAGCTCTAACAGCTCAACAACAACAAAGCTGGAGAATCTCACGCAGCCAAAATGAGGATTGTCAGTAACGGTGTTCAGCCTTACATTGTTCAAACCGGAGTCGACACTGATGGAGAGACTCAGGAAGAAGTTACAACTTTTAGACGTTTCTGAATGGTTAGTGGATAAATTGATGTAGTTGCTGTGGAGTTGATTCAACTCATCCACTAGCATGTGCCGTCATGTTCATCTTTTGTGCAAATCCAGTGTTGAATTGACCCTCGTTTTTGAAGCAGTCCGGCGTAAAATGACAACAACACTCTACTACAACAACTCTTCCTCTTCTCTAAAGCAGCCCAACATGGCCTCACCCCCTTTGTTGTGTGTTCTCAGGGGCGGGGTTTATGTAAATTTTAGGGTTAGTGATGTCACCAACCTGGGAAGAAGCCTGTTGTATAGTCTCTATCAGCCGTTTGTTGTAGTCCTTAAAAAGTGATTTCTGTAAAAGAAAATATGAACTTTGAGCGTCATAACTTTGCAGATGTTGTTTATGCTCAAACAGCAACATTACACACTAACTAAAGTTAAAAAGGTGAA
The DNA here is from genome assembly GCF_024489055.1 of Chanodichthys erythropterus. Lineage (NCBI taxonomy): Eukaryota > Metazoa > Chordata > Actinopteri > Cypriniformes > Xenocyprididae > Chanodichthys > Chanodichthys erythropterus. The sequence goes on from NC_090229.1 coordinate 4,824,134, forward strand.
ATCATAATCAACCACAGTTTTAAAGGCTGAAGTGCCTTGGAACGTGCAGCACTATTCAATGTGTTTTGACATAATTACCAGAGCTGTTGAGCTCCGTAAAGTCGCATTTGACAGCTTATGACAGCCACAGTCTAGATCCCCCTTTTAGATTTAACATGAAACTGTTACTAAAGCAAATCAGTGCTGAATCAGGTCCGGCAAATCAGGTCAGCGGGAACACTTCCTATAACACCAGATGTACTCGTTACATCGGAAGAAGAATGGCATCTACGCTAATATTAGTCTTTCTGTTCATCCCGAGGTTTACCGTAGTCAACCGGATCCGGGCCGTATCCAGGTGAGACCAAGGACCGGCGCCTTGACACGACCACAACGCAGCCCTGAAGTATCAGCAGAGATTGAGTCCGGCGTGATGAATACGATCCTCAACTGGATTGAACTGGAATAAATACTTTGAATATTGGACTTATGATAGCAACCTGAGTCATAACAAAGCACTGTTTGCCAGAGGAGGACTGGTCCCCCGACTAAGCCTGGTTTCCCCCAATATTTTTAAATTCGTGTCTGTCTAACAGTTTATCTTCCTAATCTCCTCCATATCTTTTTAAAATACAGCATTTTGTGTAGAATTCAAATGGGTCCGATAAGTTTTGTGGTCTTTGCCAACTCGGGTGTATGATCCGCTCTGTGCTATCGTCTCTGGACCGGAGCAGACTGTAATACTAACTGAAACCAGACTTCATTCGCCTCAATGGAAAGCATATTTGAATCGTTCCCTATCCCTTATATAGTGCACTATGTGCCATTCACCATATAGAACAGTAATTGTGTGTCACTTATTTCAGTCACAGCTTCAGCGTCTATTTATAATGTAGGGAGTGTGACGCTTCAGAGAGCATTTGATTGGACAGAAAATCTGATGAGAAGCTGAAGTGCATAGTGATGTCATCCAAATCATTGATCCATATTGGCAGAAGTGAGAGACTAAGTTCTGAATGAAGTTCTGAAGTGCCTATTCACTTTCATTATATGAAAAAGATCAACTTGAACATTCCGCTAAACTTCTGCTTCTGCTTCTGAAACTGGAAATGTAAAGACATGATGCAGGTGAGTAAATGCCACACTTTTAATACTTGTTTAGATGTTTTATCTGTCAATAAGTGAACCGCACTACATTGTGCTTGAGTGCTGGACGTTGCTCAGTATCGTCTGTTCTGATGATGTGTTCTTCTTCTGCGCAGCATATGTTACTAGACTCGGTGAGGAGCCCATGGGAGCGGCGTTGGTGATGTATTGTGGTGGGCTGTTGGGGGTCTGAGCGGCTGGTCATCTGTTGTGTGGCGTTGGAGATTATGCAGCTTTATCATTAGAACAGATCCAGGAACAGCTGATCCTTGTACCAACCTCTTTTACACCTAATTATCCTCATTAACAGCATCACCTGAACTCAGCATGCAGCGCGGCCACCTGGGAGCCACCGGCAGGTAACAAACACCTCACAGGTCCTGCTCACCTCTATTATTACACCAGCTGCACTGTCACACACACATTAACTCACCTTTTCCACACATGCATGAGTGGCAAAGTCTGCATAAACACCCAAAGCACAAAGAAGCATGTGTGCATGTTTAACACAAACTCTGTTTCACTACAAAAAATAAAGGCACAAGCAGATCTTACAAAAAATACCTTGATTTTATCATGGTTTTTTTTTTTTTTTTTTTTGCTGTTGTCAAAACGATTAATTGCACCTATAACATAAACATTTGTAAATATATAATGTGCGTGTGTGTGTATATATATATATATATATATATATATATATATATATATATATGTATATAATATACACTACCAGTCAAAGGTTTGGAAACATTACTATTTTTAATGTTTAAAGTCTCTTCTGCTCATTAGGGTTGCATTTATTTCATAATAAATACTGAAAAAACAATAATATTGTGTAATATTATTACAAAATTAAAATTATGGTTTTCTATTTTAATATACTTTAAAATATAATTTATTCCTGTGATAAAAGCTGAATTTTCAGCATCATTACTCCAGTCTTCAGTGTCACACGATTCTTCAGAAATCATTCTAATATGCTGATTTATTATCAGTGTTGGAAACAGTTGTGCTGTTTAATATGATTTTATAACCTGTGATACTTTTTTAGGATTCTTTGATGGATAAAAAGTTAAAAAATATCAGCATTTATTTAAAATAGAAATCTTTTGTAACAATATACACTACCGTTCAAAAGTTTGGGGTCAGTAATTTTTTTTTTTTTTCTTTCTTTTTTTTTTCTTTCTTTTTTTTTGAAATAAATTAATACTTTTATTCAGCACAGATGTGTTAAATTAAAAAAAAAAGCAATAGTAATGATTTATATAGTTAGAAAAGATTTATATTATGAATAAATGCTGTTCTTTTTTAACTTTTTATTCATCAATGAATCCTGGAAAAAGTATCACAAGTTCCAAAATAATTATTATTATTAGGTTATTATAATTATTATTATTATTATTATTATTATTATTATTAAGCAACACAACTGTTTTCAACATTGATAATAACGGAGTATCAAATCATCATATTAGAATGATTTCTGAAGGATCATGTGACCCTGAAGACTGGAGTAACGATGCTGAAAATTCAGCTTTGCATCACAGGAATAAATTGTATTTTAAAGTATATTAAAATAGAAAACCATAATTTTAAATTGTAATAATATTTCACAATATTATTGTTTTTTTATGTATTTATTATGAAATAAATGCAGCCTTAATGAGCAGAAGAGACTTCGTTCAAAAATCACGATTAATCGATTTGACAGCACTAGGCAATGTTCCAGGCAATGTTGTTTTAAAAGTGGAATAAAGCTGAAATAAAATAAATATTAGATCAAAAAGTTAAACTTAAAAAAATGGGGGGAAAATAGAAATGTTGCTTTGGCAGCTAACTGAAGCAAGTTTATGATTAGGTACTAAAATGACTAAAACTTGCTTAAAAATAAATAAAATATATATTTAAAAAAAACTAATAAAATGACAAAAGCACATAGCAAAATTACTAAAACTTAAATTAAAATAAAATGAAAACAATAATAAAATCTAATATTAATAAATTAATTAATAAATGTTAATATTAATAAAACAATACAAAATACTGTACCATTTTCATACCATGATATATAATAATATAGCCATAACTCAGAGATGCATGAAGACATTTGAAATAAACAAAGCACCAAAGCCTTATGTAAAGACAAATCCCCTTGCTGTGTGTGTGTGTGTGTGTGTGTGTGTGTGTGTGTGTGCTTTTGTTTATATTACATTGTGGGGACCAAATGTCCCCATGATGTAATATAAACCTGAGTTCACCTACATCGTGGGGACCAGCCAGCGGTCCCCACAATGTAAATGGGTTTATAAATCATATAGAATGAGTTTTTGTGAAAAAGTAAAAGTTTGCACAGTTTCCTGTGAGGGTTAGGTTTAGGGGTAGGGGCAGGGTAGGGGGATAGAATGTACAGTTTGTTCAGTGTAAAATGCATTGAAGTCTATGGAAAGTCCCCACAATTCACAAAAACAAACATGTGTGTGTGTGTGTGTGTGTGTGTGTGTGTGTGTGTGTGTGTGTGTGTGTGTGTGTGTGTGTGTGTGTGTGTGTGTGTGTGTGTGTGTGTGAGCACAGCTGCCTGGTGTCTCACACTGTTAGTGTATTGATATCCCCTGTGGGCCTGAACACCAAGCGCTACACCATCACCAGGACAACCAGCGCCAGATGAGCTTGTGTTGTGCAGTGATATCTGTATAGCATGTTGCTCGAGCTGTGCATTTTGCCAGCTTTATATTATAGTTAATATTAACATGTCAAAGCACACTAGGGCGGGTATCACTATTTGTGTACTTTTTCCTCATACACTAAGTATTAAAGTTGAGTGTGTAAGTGCAGCGTTTGTGCTCCAGATTTCAATGATTCCTCAATTTATTGAGGAGAGTGTGCTGCTACCTTACTTAGTGATCAGATGCACCATTTTCACCTGCTGACCCAGAAAACAGGTTGAAAAATGTGTGTGTGTGTGTGTGTGTGTGTGTGTGTGTGTGTGTGTGTGTGTGTGTGTGTGTGTGTGTGTATCTCTCTGTTCTGTCACTGCCACATTAACACAGCATAAGAAGAAAGATGGTAAATTTGAAACGACTGCTTGCCATAACTCGATCACATTCGCTGTACCGCCCACCCACAATTCATTTCCTCTCTCTCTGTTGTCAGTCCCATGTCTCCGCTCTTCTCCCTTAATGACGTGTGGAGTTTAATTAAACACAATCGCAGTCATCTCACCTGTCAGCACTTCTCTTTCTGCCAGCTCAGTGTCGGGCCACCTGGGTAAGTGCCGTCTCTTTTCTCTCATCTCACATATGTATACAAGCCAGGGATGGGTTATCTGTAATATGGTTCTCTGAAGAACCTTATATAACATTTAAATATCATGGTATATGAATATGGAACTCGCAGTACCATGATGTATATGAAAGAAGCTTGATATTACTATAGAATGATGTTACACTGCTGTTTAAAAGTATGAATATTTTTATTCAGCAAGGACACCATAAATTGATCAAAAGTGACAGTAAAGACAAATACATTTTTGTAATTAAATAATTAAAATAAATTAAGATAATTTCCATTAATTAAATAAATGGGACCTATTATGCCCGATTTTACAAGATGTAAAATTAGTCTGTGATGTCCCTAGAGTGTGTAAGTGAAGTTTTAGCTCAAAATACCCCACAGACAATTTTTTTATAGCATGTTAAAATTGCCACTTTTTGAAGATGAGCAAAAACGTGCTGTTTTAGTGTGTGCCCCTTTAAATGCAAATGAGCTGCTGCACTCTGCCTAAGAGGGCGGAGCTTCAAGAGCTCATTCTCCTGTGTCAGGAGTCAGTCAGTGTTGCCAAGTCGGGCTACTTTCACACGGTTGCGTGGGTTGTTTTTCATGTCCGCGGGTTGACATGAAACCAAATAACGTGATATTTAGTCCCTGGAATGCGAATTTTACCAGGGGAGCAGCGCCAAAAACATGAATTTTGACCCCCAGAACACGATTTTTACTGTGGGATCCCCCTGAAATGCCATTGGGACAGTTTTGAAGAGCAAGTGGCAACCCTGACTATTATGTCAGAAAGTGCAAATATATGCTGCATGGAGATAGAACAGGTATATATAAGTTATATAACTATAACTTATATTGTCTTCTTGTTTTTATCCACTATATTAGTACTATCCTGTTGTACCGGACCCCGTCCAAATGTTGGCCAAAACTTTACAGATCACATTTATTCACACAAGATATGTAGCATCAGTTTTCACTCACACAATAAAACACAGTGCAAGTGTGCATGAAAATATTATCCACAAACTCTCTCTCTGTCCCTTGCATTATCATCAACATACACAGCGAAGTACACAGAAACGTTACAATTAACAGTAAAAAAAAAAAAGTGTGTATATATATATATATGTACAAGGGTGTAGATTTGGTTTCAACATTGGGGGGGTTGAGCGTTGGTATGCTGCATGTTTTTTGTTTTTGTTTTTTTATTTAAAAAAAATCTGTTTTATGTGTTTTATGTAGGCTAGTGTTATTGGATAATCTATTTCTTCTCTATCTATCTATCTATCTATCTATCTATCTATCTATCTATCTATCTATCTATCTATCTATCTATCTATCTATCTATCTATCTATCTATCTATCTATCTATCTATCTATCTATCTATCATAACTTTATGGAATTTATGTAGCCTATAACCATTCATCAAATTCTAACATAACAGTGATTCTAAAAAGAAATAAATTATGTTATATATTGAAACCGCCAGTAGGTGGCAGCGATTCGACTTTTTAATGAGTGAGCCACTTAAAATGTTCATTCAGCCAATTTGTTCAAAAGTCAGATTAATTAAGGAAGAAAACAAACTTTTGTCATTGATAAGACGCTATTGAAAAATGAAGTAACAAAATAGATGGATGTTTTAGTAATTGGTTACAGTTACACTGATAGTTAGGCTTTGGCTAAATTTCAATGGATTAGCTAGCTAAAATATATGTGTAGTGTACTTAGCTATTACAATGTTTTCATACCTCCTTCTCAGTACATGCTTTATTTTTTTTTTAACGTCCCTCTTTGGACAGAAGTTTAATATAATCGGCTGGGCAGCGGTTCTCTTCATTTTTTGGTGCTACCCGCTCTCTTTCATTTAAACAGTAGAGCTCTACTCGCGTTGTGTTGGTGAAAGTGCAACGCGCATTGGCTGGGCGTTACCAATCGGTTCAATGGAGGGGGGGTATTTTTTGACTAATTTATTATGACAAACACATATTCGATTATAAACAAAATTATTGTTACAAAATAAATGAACTTTACATATTTTAGAATAGATCTACTGTGATTTTCATGTTGAAATATTGGGGGGGTTGTAACTGATGGATTTGAATATTGGGGGGGTTACCTCCCCCCCATCCCCCCCACAAACTACGGCCCTGTATATGTATATATATTAGGGGTGTAACGGTTCACAAAATTCACGGTTCGGTTCAATACGATACACTGGTGTCACGGTTCGGTTCGGTACGGTTCGGTACGTTTTATCACAACTATGCAGTGTTTTCAGCCACATAACGTTCTTTAACGTTCATTCTTTTAAGATTTCAGACATTTATATACGCATAAGCACCATTAAAACAATATATTTAGAGTTTATAAAATGCACACTGATGTCAGACATCAGTGGAAGGAGCAATAACAATCCATTAATATACAATTTGCCGATATTTATTCATATCAGACACACATAATGGGCCTAAGTAACTATAAAGTTTACTGTATTATTCTTCCAGTTCATCAGCCACTTACTTGCATATATTTCTGGAGAAAATGATGAATTCACCTGCTGTAAATCCGACTGACAGAACTCTGTGAACTGCAGCGCAAACTAAGATGGCGGCGCCTATCTCGCGTTATAGATCAAGATAAAGATCATTTATAAAGGCTTTTAAACGACAAAACACACTCACTTGCACATATTTGAGGATCGGAATATCAGATAATTGATAACATGGTAAGCAAATTTGTGAATATTTTAAATAAACAAGGAAAAACAAAATAATAGCGATCCATCTGTCATACAGTGTTATTGTTGCTGCGCTCAGCGCTAGTGACACGCAAGACGCGTCGCTATGGAAACATTAAAGGCGAACGTTCTAAAATAATGGTTGTATTAAAAAAAAAAAAAAACTCACTCTGGGGGGAGATTAGAATATTTTAAACTCACGCTCGAAAGAGATAAAACAAAAACAGCTCGTTATAAAAAAATGAAAATGTTATATAGCTTACATGGAATCCAAAGTGCACCCAAACACCAGACCTGTTGGGTATTTGGACGATCTTCTATTTCTGGTCTGTTAAACCTTTACAGTCTATGTGTTAAACACATTAGCCATTTTGCAAAGAGCCTTCAGCGCATACTGAGTGAGCGAGCGCCTGCCTGAGTAGCCACATGTAACGTTAAATCAGACGCTCCAGATGCCCCAGACGCGTTCGTTTTGAACGCAGCATAACATAAACGTATAAGTTGTTGTTTTTTTTTCTTCGGGGGTGTCAGGGGCGTTGCCTGTTACGTTGTTTGGGTTATTGGGCTACCTTGTTGAACGCATAACATTATATTTCACAAACTTTTTTATTTCCAAATGTAATTAATTAGTCCAACGAACCGTTCGGTACATAATGCGTACCGCGTACCAAACCGAAAGCCTCGTACCGAACGGTTCAATACGAATATGCGTATCGTTACACCCCTAATAAATATATATATATATATATATATATATATATATATATATATATATATATATATATATATATAATATACGCCTTATGCCTTTTTGGGTGGTGCTTAATAAACTGGTAAACTTTATATCCGTAAATCAACTCCAATGAACTGTAATAAAGTGCTCTCACCTTCATTACTGCCATATCCAGTATCACTCTGGAGACTTTAAGCTGGATCAGGAACAGTTTACTGATCTATCCTTGAGTAACACATTTTTAGCACAATTGTATTGTCCCTTTTTATTGACATTCGTTCACAAAGCAGTCTGGTGTGAAATGATTTGTGCAGACATAAACAAATTTCAATAGAGTTGAGGGAGCATTTTCTTCGAAAACAAAATGAATCCACCTCGTCTTCAGCAGCTCAGATTTCGGGAGTCAATGGAGAGAGCTATATGGATTAATCCATCCAGCTACAGAACACCTAAAATGCTTGAGAGACATTCTCGTCAGTGCAGCAATGGCGGACTGTGTACAACTCGCTGTGAACTCGCTCAGGGGTGAGTTTCCCGAAAGCATCGTTGGTGAACCATGGTCGTAAGTCCCATTGAACTCTATTGGTAACGACGGAACTTGCGACCATAGTTCGCTTTGGGAAATGCACCCCAGGGCGGTTCTATGTTAAAACGGCAGTGTCTGTCAACATTCGTGGGCGGGGCCTGTGGCTAATGTGATGTCACATTGCCAGGAACCTGCAAACGGCTTGTTCTGAGACATTGCTTATGATTTATGGGGATTAAAAACAAAAGGAGTGGTTGGATTTTTATCATCATAGGGTGGTTGTGTACACACACTGCCAACACACATTTGTATCCAAACACCATGCAAAAGTGCATTTTGCATAATGCATAATAGGTCCCCTTTAAATAATCATTAAAAAATGTATCGCACTACACAAAAATAAATATGAAGCAGCACAACTGTTTTTAACATTGATTATAATCAGAAATGTTTATTTCAACAAAGCTTATTAGAATGATTTCTGAAGGATCACGTGACACTGAAGACTGGGCTTTATAACTCACAATTCTGACTTTATAACCCGCAATTGTGTTTATATCTCACAATTCTGACTTTGTAACTCGCAAGTGCGTGTCTATATCACACAATTCTGACTTTATATCACACAATTCTGACTTTATCACACAATTCTGACTTTATCACACAATTCTGACTTTATCACACAATTCTGACTTTATCACACAATTCTGACTTTATCACACAATTCTGACTTTATATCACACAATTCTGACTTTATCACACAATTCTGACTTTATCACACAATTCTGACTTTATCACACAATTCTGACTTTATATCTCACAATTCTGACTTTATATCACACAATTCTGACTTTATATCACACAATTCTGACTTTATCACACAATTCTGACTTTATCACACAATTCTGACTTTATAATTCACAATTCTGACTTTATATCTCACAATTCTGACTTTATATCACGCAATTCTGACTTTATCACACAATTCTGACTTTATATCACACAATTCTAACTTCATAATTCACAATTCTGACTCTATAATTCACAATTCTGACTTTATAACTCGCAATTCTGACTTTATATCTCACAATAAACATGACATTAACCAGCATTATATTAAGGCTGACTTATAGTTGCAGTGGTCGGTTCAGCCAGACTTCATTTTTGTCAGTTCTGGTTCGTTATGGCCGCTCATGTTGCTGCTATCATAATGATGTGTTGTCATTACTGTAGCAACAGGCTCTCGTCATCTCTTTCTGATTCTGTCTCTTCACACTCGTTGTTTCCGTGCTTCTGCTCAGGTGTTTCCTGCGCTGTCACGACCAACTCAGTCTATGCTTTTGGTCTCTGTACTTTTGCATCCCTCTTTCTTTGTCCTTTGCATTCGTCACAATCTGTCTTTGGGACGGGTGACTGTGTTGTTTGTGGTAGGGGGTCAGTCAGGCATGCGGCGGAGTCGACAGGAGTCCCCCGTGCGGAGATTCCTCACTGTCTGCCTTAATTGAGACATACTGTCATAGTGACAAACACATTTGCATGGTGAGTGTGTTGTGGGGGTTTCTGTGGATGGAGGGGGCAGAGAAGAACTGTGCTGTTAATCAGCTCTCCATCTCCATGAACGACAGAAAAGAGGCTTGTCTCCCGGCGGTGACAGCTCTGAGAGGAGGGGGAACCAATGCTTTCATAGTCCTCTTTTCTCTTTCTCTCGCTCTTGTTTTGTCTTCTCATCCACTTATGTTCAGCGCACATTAAACTGAAGTCTATTGTCAGCTGAGGAACCATGTTACGGTCTTCTGATCTGTTTTTTCCTCATCAGCCATAGACACCTGAGCTGGGTCAGTGTAGGTGAACTTTAAAAATTTGGTGTAGGATATGTGCTTGTAAATTTAATAAATAATTTAATTACAAAGTAAAACATTGAATTAAACACTTTATATTAGGTGGCCTTAACTACTATGTACTTACGTCAAAAAAATAAGTACAATGTACTTATTGTGTTCATATTGAATTGCAAAACATTTGCTGCTATTGAGGTGGGATACGGTAAAGTTAGGAAAAGCTTTGATGGTATGGGTAGGTTTAAGGTGTAAGGGATGGGTCAACAGTGTAATTATAAATGTAATTACAGAATGCAGGTGTTTTTAAAATATAAGTATAATGTAAAAACATGTATGTACGCAATTGCAAGTGCATTGTATCAAAGGATTTATTTAAATGTAAGTACATAGTAGTTAAGGTCACTAAATATAAAGTGGGACCACATGAACTTTTGAAGTAGAAAGACTAAAATTGTATTTTTCTTGTAAAACGTACTGCAATAATCCTATTTACAGGTGTCAGTGCCATATGAAGCTAAGCTACATTCAATATTACAGGGAATGTTCACTCAAAAATGTTAATTCTGTCATCATTTATTCACCCTCAAGTAATTTCAATGCAAAGTTACCGCGTCCAGGCTTCAAAAATTGCATTAAAGCACCATAAGAGGATCATTAAAGTTGCAAGCAGTGATGATATCGGTACCACCACCACCCGGTGGCTTTAGGAAAACAGATCAAGGGTGGGCAATATGCATTTAAGTAGTTAAATACAGGAGGACTACATCAAAGTAATTAATATTTGCCACACTTCCTGCTGCCAGCTGGTAGCGCAATGACTGTAACTAAATTTTGGTGTGTAGATGTCTTCAGGCCAGGAGGCAGTTTGAGGCAGATTGGACATTGAATGCTTGAGTTACAACAACTTCCTGTTTCATGGCGATAATAGCATGCTTTAGCACTCAACTAAGTGTTGCTAGCATGTTCTAGCATGTTTTTAGCATGTTTAACACTCAATGGCATATTTTAGTATGTTGCTGGTATTGCATCACACGTCACTTCCTGTTGCCAGTAGGTGGCGCTATAACTATAACATTTTAAGTTTGATTCAGGTCGCTAATGGGCCATTACTGGTTGCCTAATGTTTATGAATGACATTCACAGATGTTATTCCATGTTGTAGACAACAACAAATCAGTTTTCTTGCCGCAAATGATTAAATATAAATGGTATCAATACATAAAATGCTTGATATTAAAGATGCTCTTTGCCTTCTGTAGCGAAAGCGCAAGTGATGGTCTTTTCAGGCTCAGTGCGGCGATGGCGAGTACTGTATGAACAGAGTTATAGGAAAATTACTAACCGCTAAAATATCTTCTCCATCTTGCCGCCGACACTCCACTACAGGATGTAGTGACGGATCACGTGCGCTCCACTGGCTTTGGTTACTACTATTGTTTGTCGCTCCCTAAAGTTGCTCTTCATTTGCACTATGTGTTCAGGTGCACTATGTGTTCAAAATGAAATAAATATAAATAATTAGTCAATACTTCATCAATCCTTCCTCCAAAACGTGTTTTGTCTTATCTTAAGCCTAGTAGTGAATGTTTTATGAGCAGGATAACCATATTCATCCACACAGTCATGCAGAGCTGAAGTAAAACCAAAACAATGTTCTTCCGCAAAATGCATGCAGCTTTGTTTTTTAACCACTAGAGGGCCAAAAGTTACATAGTGTACCTTTAAACAATCTCAACTTTCTCGAGTTGCTGGAAACACCAACATCCTTTCGCCAACGATCAACCTGTGTCGCCAGAAATTGCCTGCTGTCCATTGAAATAAATGAATGGGATTTGAACAGGGCTTAAAGGGATAGTTCACCCAAAAATGAAAATTACCCCATAATTTACTCACCCTCAAGCCATACTAGGTGTATATTTTCATCCAAACACAATCAGAGTTATGTTAAATATATCCAGGATCTTCCAAGCTTTAAAATGTGAGTGAATGGAGGATGAGATTTTGAAGCCCCAAAAAAGTGTATCTATCGTTCATAAAACAAACTCCACATGGCTCCGGGGGTTAATAAAGGCCTTCTGAAGTGAATTGATGCATTTGTGTAAAACAAATATCCTTAATTAAAACTTTATGAAGTAAAATAACGAGCGACAGCCATATGCATTCGACTTGCGTCTAAAAAGCATTAACTTCTTATGTCCTACGTTATAATGCGTAGTCTTGTCATTGTGTACTACGTCACAGAAGTTTTTAGGTGCAAGTCGAATGGGTATGGCTGTCCTGCCGGAAGCTTGTTATTTTACTTTATAAAGTTTTAAATAAGAATATTTGACCTGTGGGGGGACCTCATGGCAATTCATAACTATTTACGTTTTGGCAAATTGGTGGCAAATTTGTATGAATTTGTACAATCTCATTCAAAAGTTTGCGTACAATCTGCTACCTCAGTGATGGTTACGTTTAGCGGTATTTTTTCACATGCATCGTACGAATTCATATGAAATCGGCACCTCGTAAAATAAAACATTTTCCCATGAGATCGTATGAAACTCACGAAACCACAGACATTGAACGACACTCTTTCTGCATTACGGCACGGTGTTTGATCGCACAGTGACAGACGTAAGAAATCCTAATTGCTTTGATGCAAAGACTCAAAGCAAGGGGGATCCCTGCCGTTCAAATGCATTAGCGTTGGCTGCCATTAAACTAAAAATGGAAACATGATGTAGCCGTCCTCATTGGCGGAGCGCTGAGAGAGAGAGTCCCGGCGGGTACGTTCTCCACTCTACCATAAGCAAACTGAATATGCATTAATGAACTCAATTGAAATGCAAAGTCTAGCAGCAATTTGTTCCATAAAGCTCTTAGGGAAATATGGATTAGACAGAGGGGCGATACATTAGGTGTTTCAGATAGCTTTGAGACGCTGCCTTTTTTCTCCATCTTGCTTTTTCTTGACTGAGAGAACCTGCTGTGGTTTCAATATGCATGAACCCCTTTTCATGTTGGCTGCTCACTGTCTTTGTCTGTCACTGTAGGTGGTATGAGGTGGTCAGTGTACAGGCTGGCATGCCAAACACAGTGTTCATATGTTGAGTCACAACAAATCCTGAAATAGTGTTATGTTGCTGTACGTCGAATATATTCAAATTTTGCTAAAGTTTGCTAAACACTAGATGGGTTGAGAGCATAATTTATGTATCTACAAGACTTCACAAAATGTTTGCATTGCCCTGTAATGTCATCAAAAAAGTATATATATTTATTTTCATATTACTCTTCAAATGTTTGGAGTTGGTAAGATTTTTTTTTTTTTTTAATTTTTGAAGTATCTTGTGTTCACCAAGGCAGATCAAAAATGTAAAAATAGTAATATTGTGAAATATTATTACTACTTCAAATAAATATTTTCCATGTTAATATAATTTAAAATAGAATTTATTCTTGTGACTCAAAGCTGAATTTTCAGCGTCATCTTCAGTGTCACATGATCCTTCAGAAATCATTCAAGTTCAAAAGAACTGGATTTATTTAAAATAGAAAATTTTTGCAACCTTATAAAATGTCTTTATTGTCACTTTTGATAAATGTAATGCATCCTTGATGAATAAAAGTATTAATTTCTTCCGAAAGATATTACTGACACCAAACTTTTGAACATTAGTGTACATGTCAATATATAATACATCCAAGTGTATTTATTTAAAAAAAAATGTTACACTCAAAACCCCTACATGTAATGAAATTACTAAATAACTCTAGCTGTATGTTCGTTTAATGTATGGTTAATATGTATTGTAGAAACCCACAAACATGCTTTGTACACTGGGTTAAAAACAACCCAAGTTGGGTTAAAAATGGACAAACTCAGCATTTGGGTTGTTTTAGTTTTATTTAACTCAACTATTGTTTAAAAATGACTGTATTGCTTGCTTAAAATGAACCAAAAGTATGGAAATTTACATTTTAATAAATGAACATCTTGATTTTTAATTTCCGACCTATTTTGGGTTCATTTTAAGCCAGCCATATAGTCATTTTTAAACAATAGTTGAGTTAAATAAAACTACCCAGCATGTTGGGCAAACATGTAACCCAACCACTCAGTCAATTTGGGTTGTTTTTAACCCAGAATTTTTTTGAGTGAATGTTTAATATAAAGATGTGAATATGGTTTATAGACTGAACATCCACTTGTCGCTTTGCACCGGATTAGGACACTTTAATTTGCATGTTGTCTTCAATAATTTTTCATTTGATTTATTTATTTATTTATGTTTTGAAACTTGATGGACACAAAGCAAAAGACACGCTGGGTGACGCATATACCATGGTATAACGGTATAGATTGATGTATACAGCCTCGGGTCACCTGAATGAGTGTAGTTCACGTTTACACTTTCAGAAGGCCCCTGGTGTAGAGAAGAGAGCCACACTGGAGAAGGGCCGAATCAGTGACAGCAGTGGCTGTACGGCTGCTGTTAGACCCTGAAGCGCAGACTTAATTAAACAGACCCTCTCTCTCTCTCTCTGTTCCACCGGGTCTTTAATGAAGTGGTCTCCTCCATCGATCCTGCTGAACATTGGGTCTCCTTCCTCTGCTGGTTTGGCTGGCAGCCATTTGGCTTCGCTCTGTCAGCTGCGCGCGGCTAATTAGCTCTGTTGTTCTTTTGCCTCCCTGAGATTTCCTCCCTGTTTCAAGTTGAAGAGGGAAATGCAAAGAGGGCTGGATCTAGCAACATAACTGCCACCAGTCCTTACATTCAAAACATGCTAAAGCCGAGAGACATATCTTCATGTCAAAGAATGGTTATTGTGTCTGTATTACTGTGTGGTTATGTAAGTTATCTTGGTCAGAGTAAACTAATGGGACCTTACTGTAAAGTGTTACCACCATATTTAATGACACATAGGCAATTAAAGTTTGAAAGTGAGTGAATCGTCCCCTCTAAAAACATGTTAAAAATTTTCGAGAGAGTAATACTTACAGTAGCTATTTCATATTGCAAAAATGTTAGCCAAGTCTCACAGCAGACGTGAGTGTTCAAATAAGAGGGATAAAATCCGGTTAAGTGCACCCTAGAAAACATTATAAAACAAAAACAACACAGTTCATGACCCCTTAACTAGTCTGTGTTTCCTGAAACCATAGTTCCAATGTACATTCGCAAACAGCATCGTAAAGTAGTGTGGTCAGAACGACGGCTCTCAACCTGTGGTTAGCAGCATAGTTTTTGGTTTGCATGACATGTGGACTTAAGCAAAATAAGACAATCTCTATCTTTTATTTTAAATATGTACAAATGTCATTTAAGTCTATTAGTTTGTCAAGAGATTTAAAGTGGCATTTTTGAAGAGTGTGCATGTGTGTACAAGCTCTGGCATGTAAGAAGGAACCTGATTGAATCTGGAAATAAAGCAAAATAAATGAGAATTAGCCTTCAGATGCCATATCCATAATTTATAGCAAGAAATCTGGCATTAATTCAAACTCAAATGGATTAATTAAAAGACATTATTACTCCACCACCTGCATGACATCCATCATTAACCACTGTGGTTGAATGTCAATTTTGCAAACAGTATGGTTTTGGGAAACAGTCGTGACAAGTTGATTTCTTGAACGATGCATCGTAGTATAAGCAGCGAGTTAAGCACCCTTGAATAGTATTATACTATAGGGTTGTATTATAGTAGATGCTAATAAATTAATCTGTCAGCAAACATGATATAAGGCAGGATTGGGAATTGATCACTTTTTCAGCAGCCTTGGTTCTGGAACTACTTTTCCTATAGGGATTTCAGAAAAAGTTTTCGTTAAAGTTATAAGCCATGAATCATTCCAAGGTGAATCACAACATTAAAACTTTTATTTGAGGCAAAAAAGGATTTGACAAAAAGACAAAGGTGCAAAACTGCATTTAATGAGGAATAGTCGAATTAGATACAATGGAGAAATATAAAACTATTGATTTAAAGTTGTTGATTATATGATTATATACATACACTATGACACATCCAAGATGGAGAACAATGTGTTCACACACACAGAGAGAGAGATGAAAGCACAAACTTCAGTACAAAAAAAAAAAAAAGCACAAATTGGTCAAAAAGTTATTTTTATTGTTAAAATTGTGATTTCATAATATGTAGATATGAATTCAACTGGAAAAACATGCAAAGATGTCTTTAAATTAGTAAAATAGCATGTCAAATAGCATATCAAGTAGCAATAGCAAACCTAGTGGAGTGAAGCTCTGCAGTGGAGCTCTGCAGCCATCTACTGGTCATTTTTTACTTTTTGATGGCAAAAAGATGGCAAATATCTTAAAGAATTAGTTCACTTTTAAATCAAAATTTCCTGATAATTTACTCACCCCCATGTCATCCAAGATTTCTTCAGTCAAAAAGAAATTAAGTTTTTTGATGAAAACATTCCAGAATTTTTCTCCTTATAGTGAACTTCAGTGGTCTTCAAATGGTTGAAGGTCAAAATGCCAGTTTCAGTGCAGCTTCAAAGGGCTTTAAACGAGACCAGACGAGGAATAAGTGTCTTATCTTGCGAAACAATCGGTCATGGACATCTTAGATGACATGGGGGTGAGTATATTATCAGGAAATTTTAATTTAAAAGTGAACTAATCATTTAACACTAAACTATGGGCAAATTGTCCATGTTATTTCCATGAATGTTTTTTTTTTTTTTTTTTTTTTTTTTTTTTTTCCAAGTGAATTTTACATAAATGGTTATTTTGGGGAGGAAAAATAAATAAATAAATAAATATATATATAATATATGTCAGGGGCGTTTCCTCCGAATTGGCAAGGGAGGCAGTGCCTCCTCAAAAAAATAGGATGAGAAAATAATCCATATTACATACAAAACAACACAAATATTACTAATTATGACATTAAAAAGAGAGCAAGTCACATGTATTTCTTAAGGAGCACTGTCAAACAGCGACACCCGCAGGTAAAGTTACACAGAGGAGTCATGCTTTACAGTCTATGGAGTCATGCCTCTCTTTCCTCTCATAGAAAACCATATAAAATCATCAGACCCCCGGCGTACGGTGGGCATGGCGGCATTTTAATGCCATTAATGACCGAGCGCACAATTGATGCTTGCGCGCGCAGTAAATCACTTCCGCGAGAAGATAACAGATCTGCACGCGAGGAAACGGGAGATCGCGAGCTCATTTTAAACCCGCGCGCGCGCATGACATCTCCTCTGCGCGCAGATCAAGCCCTGATTAACGGATTAACGTTAACTCCTGGATGCTTTGCATTGATGTGGTAGCCTACTTTAGAGTGGACGAACTCCGGTGATATGCAAATTCCTTGCTGCAGTATGTATCCCTATGCCTTTAGGTTCGGTATCTTTTGGTTCGGTGATAAAATGTGAACGCTAACCGGACCAGGACTAAATGTTTGTTTGTTTTTCTTCTTTGGTCCGGACCAAATGAACCAAACGAACCGAACTGCAAGTGTGAACGCACCCTAAGAGTCTTCGTAGCGCGCTAAGAGACAATGTTATCGGGAAACGCAGCCCAGGTATGATGCGTTTCATGCGTAATGGAGATTCCATGGTCAGAACCATGGAGAGCGATCGCGGATAGGTCTGTCCTGTGCACCGAAACTTTTAACAATGCAACAAAATATTTAAAGAGCATCAAGCTATTAAAATCTATATTATGTATACGCACAGATAATATAACAGTAGGCTATATTAGTTAATATTTTTTATCAGGTTAAGCAGTGATTGGATAACGTTTTTGTTTTTTGTTTTTTATTTAACATTTTTAATTTAAGGCCCATCCAAAACTGGAATCCTGGAGCCGTGCCTGGGCCACACTGAGCTGTGCGTAACGCTCACAGACGTAAAGTGAACGAGACAGAGGCTGTCCTGTACTGTCTGAAATGGTTAACTCTGTGGCGATGCATGTGCAAAACAGATTTAACTAATCATAAAATATAGGCCTACACTAACAAGGTCAATACGGAATGGATTAATCTGTGTTATTTTTTTAGCGCATTATCAGATTAATTAATCGGAATTAACGCGTTATTTTGACAGCCCTAATATATATATATATATATATATATATATATATATATATATATATATATATATATATATATATATATATATATATATATATATATATATATATTATATATATATTTATATATACATTTATATATATATAAATTTATTTATATAAAATTAAAACATGCAATAAATTATCCCAAAACTACACAAATGTACAGTAAAAACATTATTAAAGTAAGTAAAATTATTATGTTTCAATCATACTGTTATATGGTCCAAGAAGTGTTCAGGGAAACTGGATGGTGCATTGACATTCCTAGATGAGCAAAAGCAAGACAAGCCCATTATCTAGGTTGTGTCAATGTGGGAAACCTACAAACCTGAATATCCAGTATCGTGGTCTGTAAGCTGCGCCCATGGTTCAAATAGTCAACCAACTGTGCCCACTGTTGCATCGATCACTCTTTGTTGCTATTTAAACTTGGAACAAAATGTATTCACGATCGTGTAAATAACATTCCTTCTTTACTGATGCCAAAATAAAAAAAGGCCATTTATCCCCCACAACTGACTGCAACCTGGCATTCAGATTTGCCTCCATTTTTTTAGTTAAGCCAACCTCCTACAATCCAATCAATTCCCTTAGAACAAAATCAAGTCCTGCCCTACATTTTTTCTCCTTAATCCAGAAACCGTTTCACTCAGATATGCATCACAATTGGGAAGAAAAACTATTGCTGACTTTAAGCTTTAAGCTATTTCTGCTATTCAGCTGTTCTTGGCATAAAGCACAATCTGTTAAATGAAGTCACTGTAACATACAAGTTCACTGTTTGAAAGCAGGTCACTGTACTGTGCTTTAGTTGCAGACCTGTCCACCCATGCCACACCCAACACCTTTCTCTTGGATATGCTTGAGCTCTTTCCTTTTGTTCTATTTACAACCCAGAAGCCGTCCTCTATCTGTCTGGTTACATATTTCTGAATCACAAAGAAGTTAAAGGAAGCAGTTTAATTAGAAATGAAAATAAATGTACCTCATGGCATTTCAAACCCACACAACAGATGTTTTGACTGTGGCTCCTTCAATGCTTCAACAAAAAATGGGTTATGTAAATTGTGTCATTTACATTTGTGATTCCAGAGTCGAAATCCAACAAAAAACACTGACACATAGATGGAAGCCTGAGATATAAGACATACAACCCCATTTCCAGAAACGTTGGGACATTTTGTAAAATGCAATAAAACCAAGTGATTTGTTAATTCTCTTGAACCTTTATTTATATGACAACTTTCAACATGTTCACTGGCCAACTAAATTGTATTTTGTAAATATACTAATTTTTAATACTAATACTTTAACACACTGAAAAAATGTTTGGACAGAGACAAACGGATATTTCATAAAGGGGTTTTGATAATTATCGCTAATGGCTATTAAATTACATTACTGTTACAAGGACAAAAACATTTGAAACTTTTGTTTGTCAGCAGATTGGCATTTAGGGATAGTTTACCCAAAAATGAAAATTTGATGTTTATCTGCTTATCCTCAGGGCATCCAAGATGTAGGTGACTTTGTTTCAGTAGAACACAAATGATGATTTTTAACTCCAACCGTTGCCGTCTGTCAGTCTTATAATGCGAGTAAATGGTAACACAAATTATAAGAGTCAAAAAATATGCATAGACAAATCCAAATTAAACCCTGCGGCTCTTGATGACACATTGATGTCCTAAGACACGAAACCAAACACTTCTAATACACCACTATGTCCAACTGCATTCAGCACTCGGTTAGTGAGGTCTGATCGCACTCTGACAACGGAAGTGATGTCTTGCGCTTATATTTCAATGAGTGCTAGACATTACTGCCGTTGTCAGAGCGCGATCAGACATCACTAACCGAGTACTGAACGTAGTTGGACATAGTGGTGTTTTAGAGGTAAAAAATGATATAAATACTGTTCGGTTTCTCACACAAACCGATCATTTCATGTCTTAGGACATCAATGTGTCGTCACGAGCCGCAGGGTTTAATTTGGATTTGTCTATGCATGTTTTTTGACTCTTATAAATTGTGTTACCATTTACTCGCATTATAAGACTGACAGACGGCAACGGTTGGAGTTAAAAATCATCATTTGTGTTCTACTGAAGAAACAAAGTCACCTACATCTTGAATGCCCTGAGGGAAAGCAGATAAACATCAAATTTTCATTTTTGGGTGAACTATCCCTTTAATTCAAATTTTATGTTAATGGATGTTTGTTCAACATGTACACATGAATAATAAGTACGTTGTAATATGTTTGATTTGATTATTTGCTTTATAAAAAATGATCAACATAAATGTACATGAACCATTTTTGCACTGCCGCGTTTCTTTTTACATTATTTACACACCCCTACCTCAGTCATTGCATATATATTGCAGTTTTCTACTTCCCCAAGCCAGAGCAAGACATGCCCTCATCCATAACCACAGACACTGTAGCCACAATCTGATGGCAAAACTAAAACAAATCAAATAACTAACAGATTCATCAAATAGAATAGTGAATGTTAGCTAATAATAATTATCGCTAGAAGTCAGTGGAAGTAGATTGCTTGGAGCTTTTTACAACGGGCTAGCAAGCATATTCATGCAAAAGAAACGTTAAACAACTGCTAGTTTACAACAATACACTTACATTCATATACAAGACATATCTCTTGTTGTTTTTCCGGAAATCTCCCACTCTATTTGAGCAAATCAGGTAAAGAGGTTGAAAAAATATTGCCATTCTTTTTCTGATGTAACGAGTACATCTGGTGTTATAGGAAGTGTTCCCGGTTCCCTGTTTCTAATTTATGCAGCCTAATAATCGTTTAACGGATTTGAAAATATAAATTGATAATGTGTTATGTGTATGCCAGGTTAAAGAGATGCGTTTTTAGTTTAGATTTAAACTGACGTGACAACACACCGCAAAAGAGTTCCCGAACAATGCTCGGAAGATTGTTCCAGAGTTTAGGTGCCAAATAGCTGCGGTTGATTTGGATATTCTAGGTATTATCAGCTGGCCTGAATTTTGAGATCGCAATAGAAGTGAAGGACTATAATGCATTAAGAGCTCGATCAGGTACTGGGGAGCTTAACCATTTAGTTCTTTGTAAGTAATTAGCAAGATTTTAAAATCTATACAATGTTTAACAGGAAGCCAATGCAGTGATGACAGAACTGGGCTAATATGGTCATACTTCCTAGTTCTAGTAAGAACTCTAGCTGCTGCATTTTGTACGAGCTGTAGTTTATTTATCAAGCGGGAGGAACAACCACCCAGTAGAGCGTTACAGTAATCTAACCTTGAGGTCCTGAACGCATGAACTAACTGTTCTGCATTCTTCATTGAGAGCATATGTCGTAGTTTAGATATATTATTAAGATGGAATGCGGTTTTACAGATGCTAGTAACATGGCCTTCAAATGAAAGATTGGTATCAAAGAGCACACCCAGGTTCCTAGCTGATGACGAAGACCTAACAGAGCAGCCATCAAGTGTCTCCATAGATAGCCGCTCCAAAGTGTGGAGTTTTGTTCTCAAGTCCAGCACATACTGAATTTCGTTTTTGGCCTGAGATGGCCTGTCCATCCAGAAATTGTAGATTAATTCTGACAAACCCTGCTATAAATCTAACAAAATGCTTGTGACTGTTGCTGATAGTACTGTTTCTCTTTTGCTTAATTGCCTTTTTTATGATTTATAACTAAAAAAGTCTTTTTATTGTCAGAATTCTGATTGTCACACCAAATAATATAGAGTCACACCATATGACGGACTGCACCACACCACAATTTGTCAAAGCAAAAAGTTTATTTTATATGCATTCATCATTCACTGAATTAAATTAACATTTAATAGGACTAAAAATCATCAAACATACTATCATCATTTTAACACTTTTAAGATTTTATTTATGAAACTCAGAAATATGAGTAAATGAAACTCCATCTCATGTCAAGAAACTTCAACATGAACATTATAAAATTAGAGGACAGTGTGTTGTAACAACAATTGTTAAACAGTAAACAATATCAATTTACAATTAGTCGAATGTTTTAGATTGAAAATTCATAGACATTTATAGTATTAAAAATGGGATAATAACAGATTCACATGGGATCTTTAAACATCAGTGGAAGCTGAAAAGCCGAAAGACAAAAACATTTCAGACCATATTAAACTTCAGTCAGTCAATCTGAGATGCTTCAAGAGATGGAGGGGTGAGGTTCATGGTGATATTCACTTCTTTTTTTCTTTTTCTGTATTTCTTTTGTGCATCTCTCCTCATTTCTCTCATTTCTCATGTCTTGAAGGAGGAAGGGAGTGCACACTGAATGACTTGAGTTTTCCTCTTCGTTTCTTCTCTTTATACTGTTAATGAAAAATATGTAATGATTCAGATTTTTTTAACCGTTCATTTCAGCTTCACCATCTTAATAATTGTATCCTGTGTTGAAGTTACACTATGCAGGTTGTGGTCTAGACTTTCATCTTTCCCTATAGTAGGTGTCTGTTCTGTGTGAACTGGCATGATCTCTTAATAATAATAAATTATTATTCATAATTTACATCATACCACTTCGTCAGATTCTACAACGTCATGGTCTCAACTGTCATTTTTACACTGATGACATTCAATTATACTCAATCTGTACACCTACTCTACCTCCCCAAACAGACAAAATCTCTGCTTGTGTAAAAGACATAAAAAATTGGCTTAATTCAAACTTTCTGAAACTCAATGATATTATTATCATTGGAACTCCCTCACTTACCACCAATATTTCTACCAATCTCACCTGTGAAATTGCTGGTTCTCATATCAAAACATCCAATACTTAGGTGTAGGTGTAATCATTGACTCCACCCTATCTTTTCAGTCTCATATTACCTCTATTACCAAATCTGCATTCTTTCACCTATGTCGCATTGCCCAACTCCGTCCCTTCATAAGTACCAAAGACCTTGAAACCGTCATCCATGCATTTGTCTCATCACGCCTTGATTACTTTAATGCTCTTTCACTGGTCTACCTGCCAGCTCCATTTCCAGATTACAATACATTCAAAACTCTGCTGCTAGAATACTCCATACCAAGCGCTCTGCTCACATCACCCCAGTTTTGTATGATCTCCACTGGCTTCCAGTTGCCCACCGTATTAAATTCAAAATTCTCCTGCTCACTTTTAAATCTCTGCATGGCTTGGCTCCCCCTTATCTCTGTAATATACTCGTCCCCTACACCCCGACTCGCTCACTACGTTCCTCTGACTCTGGCCTTCTCGTTGTCCCTTGGCATCGCCTCTCTTCAATGGGGGGCAGATCTTTCAGTACTATCGCACCCAAACTCTGGAATTCTCTTCCTCGCTCACTCTGTTGTGTAAATAATATCTCTGAATTTAAATCATTACTCAAAACCCTGTTTTCTGAATGTTATACCTATTGATTTGATTCATTGATTGCTCTGCATTATTACTAATATTTCTCTGAATGTTATGTCTCTTAAATCCAGTTTTGTAATTTTGTTTTTTGTCTACTCATATTATCTCTTCCTTGTTATGTACACTGTAAAGTGTCCTTGAGCTCTGGAAAGGTGCTATATAAATAAAACTTATTATTATTATTATTATTATTATTATTATTATGTGCAATTTCGTGATGGGCGATTTCAAAACACTGAAAATTTCATAGTTTTCGAAAAAACATGTTAAGCCGAGTTCAGATTGCACAATTTTAGCCCCAATTTTGGCTCGCCGACAGGTTTTGAGAAATCGTCGACAAATGCCTGAAATCACAGGCAAATCGGTACTGGTTCATGCGAGTGACAATCACGCAGTGTGAATGAGCAAAGATGCGATCTGAGAGAATCGCCGACGAGTCGCCAACGCCTGTGAGATAATTGGCATGCTAAATATCTGGACCTGTCGGCGATTCAAATTCCTGCTGTGTGAAAAGTAGCCTGACTTCGTCATACTCATGTTCTAGGCAGAATGTGAGTCTGATACTGCTCCATTGCACTTGAATTATTGGGCGTTCTTTTCTTTTTCTTGTTTTCACTGCAAATCAGCGCACAGGCAATTTGTATTGCAAGCTTCTTGCGGGCTGCTATTTTTAATAATAATAATAACTCCGGTCTTGCACATGTGATATCGCGTTGTTTCCTTGTCACATCTCGTGTGTGTTTGGTTGTGAAACGTAGTTTGCGTACCAGAAAGAGTTGTCGGCGATTCTTCCTATTGTAAAGTCATGCAGTGTGAAACCTTCTGTCACCGATCCATCGTGTGAACACAGCAGCGACTAAATGCTGGCCAAGATAGTCATGAGGTGAGAAAAGAACAGTGACCCGACTATTTTGAAAATCGTGCAGTCTGAACTCAGCTTTAGAGACTGAAACACTGAAAAATTCTGGACTCCAAAAGTTTCGTGGTCCGGATAATTGAGTAAAGGTATTTAAATGACTATTAAAATTGACAAGGTTTTTCTAAATTCGCTGGAAATTAACACTTTTCTCAACTCCTCTCTTCAGTTCTGAGCATATTCCAGGAATCCCATGAAACGTCACTATCTCTGCTCACCAAATATGGTGTTAAACGTTGTATAAAACCAATAAAAAAGCTTAGAAATGTACGCAAACAGTGACATAAACACTGATCATTTGTCAATGGGAAGCCCCGTTTCGACTGACCGGCACGCAATTGGTCCAGCCATCCTCCATCCTCCTGTCAGACTAGCAGCACTCTGTAAAAACGTAAGTGGGTTATGGTCACTGTACACTATTACAGGTGAACTGTTTCCACCTATGTACACCTCGAAGTGTTGGAGAGCCCAGATTAAAGCAAGTTCCTCCTTTTTGATTGTGGAATAATTCTGCTGATAACTGTAGAAAAAACAAACAGGGCGCTCGATTACTGCATCATCCTCTTAGACTAGCACTGCACCTGCTCCCTCTTTGCTGGCATCTACTTGGATTTTAAATGTTTTTTCTAGCTGAGGTGCCATGAGGACGGGTGCCGAAGTTAGCAGCATTTTAACTGTATTAAAGTCATTTTGGCAGGATTCGGACCAAACAAACGGTGCTTTAGCTTTAAGCAGGTCAAGTAGAGGGGCAACAACTATGGAGAAGTTTTTGCAAAAACAGCAGTAAAACCCCACCAGACCCAGAAAGCACATGAAATCATTCTTAGTGGCAGGAATGGGATACTCATCTATTGCCCTTACCTTTTCTCGCACTGGACGCACTTGTCCTTGCCTTACCTAGGTATGTAACGGTCGTCCCCGCAAACTTGCATTTAGTCAGATTTAACATGAGATTAGCTTGAGCGAGGTGAACAAGGAGGAGACGCAAATGTTTAAGATGTTCTGGCCAAGTTTCACTTACCATGATTGTATCATCATGCCCTCCAGTGATTATTTTGTTCATTAATCTTTAAAAACATTGTGGGCATGTTTCGAAGGCCGAAGCTCATAACCCACGTGCTCTTTAATAAATCAAGTTTAGTTACGTACTTCGCAACACCAACCTGGTCAACACAATCCTCCATTCTTGGTAGAGGAAAGGAGTCGGGTTTTGTGACCGAATTTAATTTTCTATAGTCCATGCAAAAACGGAAAGTACCGTCAGATTTCTTGACCAGCTGACACGGCGAGGAACAGCTAGAAGAGAAGGGTTCAGCCAATTTATTATCCAACAGATACTGGGCCTTTTTTTCTAAAAACTCACTTTATTCAGCAGAACTCTGTAAAAGCGTTGGTGGATAGGCACGACTTTGCCCACAACTATGTCATGCTCCAACGCCTTTGTTTGGGTTGGCACATCAGAGAACAGTTCTGGAAACTCGGATAGCAAACTGATAAGCTCTTGCCATCGAGCTGTGTCAAAATGTTTAAGATCAGATGGCAATTTTCTATTGTTTCTGAATTTTTTAGTCGTTCCTGTAACATGCAATTGTCAGGCGACTTTAATTCATCTGCAGACGTGACTGTTACGAATTGCGTAGCACAGGACTGAGGGGAGCTGTCCACGAGCACCACAGGGCTAACTGGCCCTGAGACCTGTCTGTTTCAACGGTAGTAGGGCTTAAGGAGATTTACATGACAGAATTGTGAGTTTTTTCTCCAGTCTGGTGTCAGACTCATATAATTATCATTAGTGCCACAATGTATCACCTCATAAGGCCGGGTGCATTTGGCTTAGAAAGGTGAGTCTACTACAGGAAGAAGTGCAACGGCTTGATCACCTACACTAAACTTTTGATGTTCAGTGAAACGGTCAAACAACCTCTTAATTTTCTCCTGAGTCTTCCCCAGTCTCTTTTTAGCTAAATCCCAGGCCAATGAAAGCCGATGGCAGAAACCCAGTACATAATCTGACAATTTCTTGGTTGAATCTGAATCCATCCATTGATCGTGTAAAACTGCCAATAACCCTCGAACTTTGTGCACAAAAACAAGTTTGTTCGGACTATAACCGATACAATGTTGAGTGACCGCACTGGCTGCCAACATCAGCCACGGCAGGTCCTCTTCCCAGTCTTGATCCAATTTGACACAGTAGGCCCTGAGTAAAGATTTTAGTGTAGAATGAAAACGCTCAAGAGCTCCTTGGTTCTGCGCATAATACGTGGTTGCCATATTGTGTTTAATTCCCAGCTGACAAAGCACTTCGGCAAACATGTTCGAAGTAAAGTTATTTCCTTGGTCGGATAGGATGATTTTAGGTAACCCAAAAATAGAAAAAAACTAAGTGAGGGCTTTCACAATGGATTTCGTGTTAATGGAGCACAATGGGTAAGCAGGCAGATAGCGAGTGACCTGGCACATCACCGTCAGTAAATACTCACTTCCAGCTCTCGAGTGAGGTCAATTATGAGATGCTCGAATCTGCTCGAACTGCTGGAATAGGACGCAGAGGGGCTGGTTTTAACGACCATGAGCTGGCATGTATGGCAGGTTTTAATAAAACTGGCAACATCCTTCTTGATGCAAGGCCAGTAGAAGTAACAGAGAATTCTGTCATACGTTTTCTTTATACCAGCATGACCCCCGAGCCGGTCGTGGGCAATTTTGAGAACTAATGGCCGAAACTTTATGGGCATTATGACTTGGACAATGGGATCACCAATACAATCGCCAGCATGAGGAGACCACTTTCTCAGTAGAACACCCTCTTTAATAAAATAACCCTGCACTCTGTTTCGAATTTCAGAATTGTCAATGACTTGTTCATACTGTGGATTTAACGTTTCATAACTTTGTTGTTCTCTTGACAACTCATCGCGAGAAACGGTAAGCGGATAATCAGTCAGAGAAAAGTGCTGTTCATCCTCTGTGGACTGACGCATGATGTCTGTGCAAACAGGGTGCACAAGGGTATGCAAAAACATATGCTGACAGGAAGGTAGGACATCATATTATTTCCTTCGGACTGAATATAAAGATTGGATGAATATTTTATGGTTAGACGCCTTCCACAGACAATATATAATAATACATTTAAACCATTTAACATAATGATTGCTATCAGGATATGAGGAGACTTTAAACCAGTAGAGAATGTTGTTGAGAATCACCTATTGCACCTTTAAGTTCTGATATGCATTGCAACAAAGTCCTTAGTAACCATTTAAAATTGAGTGTTCAACCTTAACCCTAAAACAGGCAACGTGTACCATGAGTTACATAGTTTTTATTGTCTTGTTTGGGGCATAAGAAAGATTTTTTCATCAAATCCTTTTATCATTTTGTGGCAAGGGGGGCGTGGTTCAGCGAAGTCTGCAGCGGGACAGAGAGGCAGGAGACGTGCGGTGAGTGAGTGGGTTAAGCACAAATAACAAACACCTGTGTCTTGTTTCAGTAATTGGCGTGGAGAGAGTATAAAACGCCAGGAGAAGCAGGAGCGAGCAAGAGAGGGAAGGACTACTGGCCTACTGGACTACTGTCATGCAACATGATCAACACCAGGCCCAGCTGGACTTGCGACAAGATCAGGAGAGGCGGTTCCAGGTCGTCCTCCAAGCCCAGCAGGAAGACCGCGAGAGGTTCCAGAGCTGAATGGACCGGGAGGTTTGGCCGGAAGCCATGGTCCAACGAGCTGTGCCCGCCCAGAGGATGACCCGGAGGCATTCCTAGACTAAGTTTATGGATGGCCGCAGGACCAGTGGCCGATGCGCCTGGTCCCACTGCTCTCCGGGGAGTCCCAGGTAGCGGCACAGCAGCTTCCGGTGCAGAATCTCCTGGTCTTCGACGACCTGAAGAGGGCCATCATCCAGCGGGTCGGCCGGAGTCCTGAACAACTCCGCCAGCGCTTCCACTCCCTGGAGCTAGGCGAGTCCAGCCGACCCTTCGTGATGGCCCAACAGGTCCGGGACTCCTGCCGCAAATGGTTGCTGGCCGACGGAAGCGACGTGGAGATGAACATCAACTGAGTGGTACTGGAACAATTCATCACTCGGCTTCCAAGAAGAACGGTCGAGTGGGTCCAGTGCCACTGTCCCACGTGGCTGGAGTTGGCTATCCATCTCGCGGAGGACCATATGGTGGCATGCCCCGGGGTCGGCAAACCCCTCCCATCAGCTTCTCTCTCTCCCTCTTTTCCACCTCCTTCTCTCTCTGTCCCTTTACCCAGGTCCCGTCCGCCGGCCCTCCTCGAGTCCCACCCCGGGGGCGGATTCCCTATTCGGCGGGGGGCGGGACTCTGGGCCGGGTTGGATCTCGCTCCTGCTTCTCCTGCCGTTTTATACTCTCTCCATGCCAATTACTGAAACAAGAGACAAGTGTTTGTTATTTGCGCTTAACCCACTCACTCAACTTGTGTCTCCTGCCTCTATCTCCCGCTGCAGACTTCGCTGAACCACGCCCCCCTTGCCACACATTTATCATAGTATGGTCTGTCTTGAGTATGCTGGTCACATGGTTTGTTTCAAGTTTTCTGTGATCAGTTAGTCAGCCTGACCAAAATCCAACATGGGCACCATGGGGACATTCATATTTTGTGAAAAGTAAATATATATTAATCTTACTGGGTTTTTTTTTTTTTTTTTTTTGTTAAGAAAAAAATGCAAAACAACTACTAATATTAATTGTGAGCGTTGTCTTAAGATGTTGAAAAAGAAAATTAAGTTATATGTTGCTCATGCAGTTATTTACCGCATTTTGAGAAGTATGTATCTCCCAGGATATGTTGCCTGTTTAAAAAAAAGATTATCCACATTATTGACAATGAAGGGTGATGGGTGAGAGGCCGGAGGGCCAGTAGAAATCTCGAACACACCTGAAACACGGTGTTTTCTTCAGGAAAAGACTTTGGTAAGATTTGTTTGTGTTTCAGGTGGCCTCCAGAAGCAGGGTTCGACATCCCTGTTCTACCATAAAATGAGCTGTGTGAAACTCTGCAAGAAAATATTTAGTTAAAAATGTAAAGATGTAGTCAACAAAATGTAATAATATCAGTTTTAAATGTGAAAATTAACATTTGCACATTTTGGACTGTGTAGAGGGGGCCCAGAAGCCTGTGGGGCCTATAAGGGTCTTCCCTGGGGGCCCCGGTCCAGGAACAAGATTTCTACTGGCCCTCCCACCACCCACAACCGACCCCTCACTCATCACCCCAGAATTCGCATTAATGCAATGACCTGTACAGGGAGCCCAGTTTATTACCATTTATCATCAATACTGTGGATAATAATTTTTTATACCCTAAACAGGCAACATAACCTGGGATTTGCAACTCATAAAATCCAAACTACATCAAATATTTCAAAAAATTCCTTTGGATATGTTTTACTTAAGTCCAGATGATATAAAAAGCGACATGATTTTTTACTGATAATTTTCCAGTCTTGCCTGTTTAAGGGTTAAGTCATCTGCTAAACTCAATCGCAATGGATTATTTAATGTTAACTGAGGAGGGGGAAGTACCAAGGTGCATGAGGTCACTAAACCTCAACCAACAAGTCAAAATGATTTTCACTCTTCTTAGAGAACCAAGCGCTCATTCATAATGGTCTTGACTTACAGCTAGATTGATGTATTTTCCCTGCTTTCATGGGTGTGCCGGAGTGAACTGCTGCATTATGTCATGCCCAGTCATGCACAGCAGACCAACAGCCAAAGTCTGGATTTCCACTAAATTACCTAGTTCTGGCTTGAAACTCTGATGATGCAGGCTGATGGGTCTTTAAAGGGTTAGTTCACCCAAAAGTGAAAATAATGTTAATCTTCGGATTTTAAAAAAATATCTTAATTTGTGGTCTGAAAAAGAATGAAGGTCTTATGGGTGTGGAACGGCATGAGGGTTAGTAATAAATTGCATCATTTGCATCATTTGCAGCATTTTCATTTTTGGGTGAACTAACCCTTTAACTCATTTGGTAGCGATCACATCATTATCTACACAGCACAGCTGATTGGTTGCTGTTGCATCAGTGGCCTATAAGCATGCTGTTCAAACATTCAAATATTTGGCATTGTTTCCCATCTCTATCAGCTTGCAATGTTATATCTTTGCTCATGAGAACACACAGCATGTATTCTAGTGCTAAGCCGGCCAGCAAGGTAGCCAAGGCACACATAGTCTTTGGTCACTAGTGCTAAAGCGGTCGGCAAGGTAGCCAAGGCACACATAGATAGTAAAATACGCGGCCCCATTTAAAAAAAATAAAAAAATAAAAATTGCAGTACATATGCCTTGGCGATAGATCTGCTGTTTTGGGGGTGTTTGTCAATCCAGCAGCTTGTTTCTCACTCAAAAGCACATGTGTAGTATTTGTCTAAATCTCCCATTAATTGTGTAAGGTGAAAAGTGCTTTACAATGTAATAGTCCTCTTAAGCTGTTGCACCACAGCTTATTGGCATTTCCTGTACACCTGTAATGATCTGTTAGATGTTTGTGTTGAAGGCCCTTCTCTCAGTTTTCTGCTTCGTTAGGGGGTTAATTCATGTATGTTACAGCAGCAGCATGTCTTACATGTTCACAGCAATGTCTGTGAATGTATTGGCAGTAGCAAGTCTCTCCTAGTTCAAGTTGGGTAATGTTTCAATTGAAGCGATTCTGATTCCGCTTATTGATTTTAATTTTTAAATAATTACTAGTTTTGATTCCAATAAGGTAAAAAAAGAAGTTCCAGTAAATGGCTGCATAAACTGCTTAGACTAGTGCAACAAGTTAGTCAGGGTCCCCTGAACTTAGAGATTCAAGAAGTTAGAGCCACTGTACATCTGACTGATTGCATTTTATCTTATCTATGTAAACTTTTTATTTTTTCAAATTTTTTATAACTTTTATTTAATCATTTTAATCTGTGCTTTTATTATTTTAATTCCTTTTAAAGCGCTTTGAATTACCACTGTGTACGAAATATGCTATATAAATGAACATGTATTGCCCCCACTAGTCTTCTTTTTTTTTTCTTTTTTTTTTTTGTTACAGTTACATAAAAAGGTAGATTGGTCTAATTTGAACCTGAAAAGTAAGACTGATTATCCCTTTGGCTAACTGCTAGTTGGGGTTGGGTAACGTTTCAATTTTAGTGATTCTGATCCCGCTTATCAATTCTAATTTTTAATGATTACCTGTTTTTATTCCAATAAGGTAAAAAAAAAGACAAAATATTTAGAGACTGTATCTAACATATTCTTTGTCTTTTTGCAAAACATTTCATTGCATCTGAGTGCAATGAAAAAAAGGGAATTAATTGGAAATTTGTTTTTGTTTTTTTTACTAACTGTATCACAAACATTTAATCATAAACAGACGCAAACTAATGCAAATTTAAAAAATGACTTTTTTTTAAAATGTAATTTAAAAAAAAAATGTCCCATTCAAAATGTAAAATGAAATATAAAATACTGTAGTGTCCAGGATTCTAGAAATTTTCTGTGCACGTGATCATGAGTGTGCTGTGTGCAGGATCGAAATTCAACTGAACTTGAATTAAATCTGGTTGTTTTAACCAAGAATATGCCAGATGTTTTTTTCAACTATACGTTTAAGTCCCCTGTTATAGGCTAACCTGTATTTTTAACTGTATTTCCAGTTGCAGTGAAAGTGACATGTGAAGTTACCCATGCTTAGAATTTGTTCTCTGCATTTAACCCATCCAAGTTAGTGCACACACATTAGGTGTAGTGAGTAGTGAACACATACTGTATACTGCAAACAGTGGACACAAACACCTGGATGGTGCCTTGCTCAAGGACACCTCAATGTCATGTCCCTTCATTTATTATAATCAGTAATATAATGTCTGCATTGGAAACTTTCATGGCGATGCAGCACTGGCCTGATCATGCGCGTCAACTCTCCCGAGCGTCGTTCACACTGGCAGTCAGCCAGTCCTTATTGTCCAACACTGCTTTAATTTGCACAGTTTAGCCTAACTGAGTGTTAAAATAATCATAGGTTTCCAACCTAGATATCCATCCTCCCACCTAACACACTGTAACCTTGATCAACTGGTTTGAATGCAGTTGATGCAACAGATTACGTGACAAATATTACGCTTTATATTTGCATACTGATTTATGATTGGTCCTGTAAGCACTGGTAAGTCCTTCAGAGATTGCAAACTAGTTGCAACACCATTTGTAGCTTTTTACTCCCTTACATCCATCAGTCCGTTTTGTCGTTGCTTACTCTGACACAGAGCTGGTAATTTCTCTCAGGGGATCTTAAAAGAGGTGAGGAATTGTGTTACCTAAATGAATTCCAAATTTACAATCAAAATGGCTTTAATAAGCAAATAAGATGATTTTGTTTGCAATTCATGATTATTAAATATTATTTAATTTAAATAATTAAATATCAACTTATTTAATAAAAATGTCATGAACGAAAACAAACCTTACAGCTGTTGTATAGCTTTCAGTTAATTAAATCAACAAATTTTTAATCAGAAACTGATTCTACATGCCTTTTTATTGAAACAAGTTTTTTTCTTTTAGTCAGACAGGAGTGTTTGTTTACCTACTAGTTTCGGCTATTTCCTGTAGCCTTCATCAGAAGCGTCACATGATGTTGCTGTGACATGTCTTGTAGGCTGCTTATGTTGTTTCGCCAGACAGTAGGGAGAGCTTGCGCTCCCTACTGTCTGACGCCTTCTACAGGACTACATCCCAGTAGACGACTCCCTCGTCCCGGTTCATAGTCCTTGGTGCGCGTTTCCTAATCTCAATGGCCTCCCTAATCCAGTGGTGATATTTGTTACTTTCAGCACGGATGACCCTGGCATTATCCCAGTCCATGATGTGATTTTCCCCTCTTGCAGTGGTCGGATATCGCTGATTTGAGGTTATCCTGTTCTGCTTGTTCTTTTATTGCTCTTGTTTGTCTGTTGGATGTTTCTTTTTCGCATTCTGTCTGATGTTCCTTTTTCCGTGTTCCAAGATTTTTTCTTATTTTGTTGTTGTTGTTGTTGTTGTTGTTTGCCGGGTACAAGACTGAAAAGTTTCTTTTCATGTTTCTCTTTAGAACACAAAATGTCAAGCCTAAATTTCAAAGGATATTCAGTGATTTCTATAGTGGCGTTTGCCTGTCTCATCTCTGTGACTCTCTTGCATTACTGGACCTCAACTCCAAACAACTGTGCAGCTCCACTGCCTAAGTTGAAACAATACTGGGACAGTTATTTTGGCAGGAACGGCGGCAGGAACGGCAGCAGCATCTCAGACGATAAACCTATTCTTCTTCTATGGATCTGGCCTGAAAATTACAGGTTTGAGCTGAGTGATTGCAAAACAATTTACAATATCGATGGTTGCCATTTGACAGATGATAGATCCCTCACTAGCAGTGCAGATGCTGTCCTCATTTTTCACAAAGCCATCAGTTGGGACCTGTCCAACCTTCCTCCATCTCCTCGTCCTAAATTCCAGAGTTGGATATGGTTTCACGTAGAATCCCCAACCAACACGAAAAAAATACCAGGTCTGGAAAACCTGTTCAATCTCACTCTCAGCTACAGACGTGATGCTGACATTACTGTACGGTTGAACTTGATCGCCAAGAGCAAACCAAATGAGGAGTTTGTGATTCCCAAAAAGGACAAACTGGTGTGTTGGATTGTGAGTAACAATGCTGCCTCAACAGGCGTCGGCACAAGGAACCAGTTTTACCGAGAATTCCGCAAGTACATCGAAGTGCAAATGTTCGGAAAGGCTTATGCAAGATTTCTGGATTATAACGAATACTATCCTACCTTGGCAAGCTGCAAGTTTTACCTTTCCTTTGAGAACTCCATCCACAAGGACTACATCACGGAGAAGATCAACGGGCCGCTTTCTGCAGGTACCGTCCCTGTGGTTTTGGGTCCTCCGAGAAAAAACTATGAAAACTTTATTCCTGCCGAATCCTTCATTCATGTGGATGACTTCCCAGATGCAAAGTCACTAGCAGAATATCTGCTTCAGCTGGACAAGGACGACGAAGCATATGGCAAGTTTTTTACCTGGAGGAAACATCTCACTCCAATTCCTCATTTAATACAACAAACCCAAGAGTTTATTCTGCCTATTTGCACTGCCTGTGACTATATATCAAGACACAGAGAATATAGAGAATTTCATGATCTCTATGAGTGGTATTTCAGTTAATATAAGGTCACATCCGATTTTGTTACAAACAGGGATATTTCATAGAGGGGTTTTGATAATCATTGCTAATGGGTGTTAAATTACATTACTGTTACAAGGACAAAACCATTTATTAGAATCTTTTGTTTGTCATCAGATTGGCATTAATTCAATGGATGTTTGTTCAAAATCAAAATGTACACATGAATAAGAAGTACATTGTAATATGTTTGATTTGATTATTTGACTTATAAATAATTAACAACAACATAAATGTATATGAACCATTTTTTCCACTGCCGCGTTTCTTTTTACATTATTTACACACCCCTACCTCAGTCGTTGCAAATATATTGCAGTCTTCTACTTCCTCAAGCCAGAACAACACATGCCCTCATCCATAAAACTAAACCGGCTTATAGCTGGGTTGATTTTTCAAAAGCTTAAGTTAGTTCTGATGATTTCTGATAAAATAAAACTTTAAGAATAAAGCACACACACAAACGTATACAGAGGATATTCAATTTATTTCAGAATATCAATAAAACATCATCATTAAAAACATTTGTTTTCCCTAAGTAATAATAAATTCCTTAAATGGCAGCGGTAATAAATAACATTTAAGTACTTAACGCACACACACACACAAAACATTGGCCTGGTACTGACAATCCAAAGCACACACATACATGCATTTTCGTATATATTGTATATATTCGCCTTCTCTAATGCACTTTGGGTAGGCATTTATTCTTGGTTTCTGTGGTATTTCTTGTGTCTGCAGCCATTCAAACACACTTTTAGGAGGGAAAAGGACAAACTTTATTTGTGTAGCCTACCTTGCTTAGGAGAAGCATTACATATTGGTGGCCCGTCTGTTTGTGTGTTTGTTTGGACTTGCATAGTGTAACCCGGGAACCATCAGACAGACAAAGAAACAGGCTGAAACTGGATCCACATGCAGTTAAGGTTAATGACAACCAATCCACAAGATAAACATCAGGTAGCCAGAGCAAACTTGGAAATTCAGGAAAGGAACAATATATAGTGAAAAACAATGACTGACAAACCAACTAGAGAAGCAGAAGGGTATGAATTCACAAAGGGAAACAAGGTTAAAAGATAAAGGGGAACTCTGAAATCTGATCCGGCACCTCATTTGGGAGATCTCTTATGGCATAAAACACCAAAAGTGGTCCATGCAGTGTTTTGTGTTTTCAGACACATAAGCAACATATAAATCAGTGGCTGTCAAACTTTTTTTTAAAGAGCTACCCTTTTTTAAAAAAAAATGATGCAACCAAGTCAAGCCAAGCGTAAGGATACTAAAATATCTAATATACATGTACAGAACAAGAATAAAAACTTATAAGTAGCTATAAACAATATTCTACTGTTTCATGTCAATCACCATCTAACTCAGCCAG
Organism: Chanodichthys erythropterus; assembly: GCF_024489055.1. Taxonomy (NCBI): domain Eukaryota; kingdom Metazoa; phylum Chordata; class Actinopteri; order Cypriniformes; family Xenocyprididae; genus Chanodichthys; species Chanodichthys erythropterus. Next base: position 4,860,467 of record NC_090229.1, read on the forward strand.
TTAAGATCTACATTTAGCCTTAGATGTTTTATGAATATGGTCCATGGAGCCTGCAAGTTTCAATGCACATTTAATACTCACATTGTAACTAATTACAATTTAAAAAAAAGAATTGGTTAAAAACAACCCAAGTTGGGTTGAAAATGGACAAACCCAGCAATTGAGTTGTTTTAACCCAGCGGTTTGGTTAAATGTTTGCCCAACCTGCAGGGTAGTTTTATTTAACTTAACTATTGTGTAAAAATTGTTTTATTGCTTGCTTAAAATGAACCCAAAATATGTTGGAAATTAACATAGTAATTAAACAATTGTTACGGTGCTGTATGCAATAGAGATGAGGCAGATACGGAAATCCACAATGATAGGTATTTTAATGATCCAACACGGAGCCGAAGCATAAACACACATTACAACATTAAGAACAGACAAGGAGTGAAGGGAGTGAGTGCCATATAAAGGGAGTGTTAACAATAGAGTCCAGGTGCAGGTGATCCGTGATGATGGGGAGATGACGAGGGAAGTGAGTGCAGGTGTGGAGAACAGGAGGATTTTGGGATATGGAGTCCAGGGGAACAGGGGATCCGTAACAGTACCTCCCCCTCCCGGTAGGCGCGTCCTCGCGCCGTAGATGTAACAACCGGGAGGGGGGCAGGCGCCCTGGAGACCTCAAACCGGAGCAGGGGGAGGAGTAGACTGGAGTGGAGGTCTCCAGGGCAGGCTCAAAAACCATGGCGGGACAGGAGCCGTGGGCAGCCATGGCGGGTCAGGGGCCGTGGGCAGCCATGGTGGGTCAGGGGTCCTGGGCTGCCGAGAAGCCATGGAGTCCAGGCAACGCTGAAGGTCCGTTGGACCATGGCGACACCGGCGGCTCCGCCGACCGAGGTGTAGGCAGGGCTCCAGAAGGCCGCAGCGGAGGCAGGACGACAGACAACAAAGGGAGAACAGGAGGGAGGGAAGAAGCCAACAGAACTGAGGGACAGAGGGACGGAGTGAATACGGAGGAGTGAAGTCCTGAGGTGAGGGCAGGCTGATGGACGACCAATGTTTGACCGGAGGAAGGATGGAGACTGGTGAAGCTGGTGGACTGATGGGCCATGGTGGAGACGAGGGAGGTTGGAGCCAAGGTGGAGGTAATGGGACCGAGGGCCGAGGTGGAGTACTGGATGAAGGGGCTTGAGGTGGATGTGACGAGTGGAGACAAATGAGAGGTGGGAGAGGGAGGCAGGGAGGGAAAACAGTCTTTGAGCTGGAGACTTTTATAATAAAGTTCATGATATGAGCAGCTAGCTCGGCGGCGGCGGCTGGAGCTGAGGGCTCGGCGGCGGCGGCTGGAGCTGAGGGCTCGGCGGCGGCGGCTGGAGCTGAGGGCTCGGCGGCGGCGGCTGGAGCTGAGGGCTCCGGCGGCGGCGGCTGGAGCTGAGGGCTCCGGCGGCGGCGGCTGGAGCTGAGGGCTCCGGCGGCGGCGGCTGGAGCTGAGGGCTCCGGCGGCGGCGGCTGGAGCTGAGGGCTCCGGCGGCGGCGGCTGGTGCTGTGGGCTCCGGCGGCGGCGGCTGGAGCTGAGGGCTCCGGCGGCGGCGGCTGGAGCTGAGGGCTCCGGCGGCGGCGGCTGGAGCTGAGGGCTCCGGCGGCGGCGGCTGGAGCTGAGGGCTCCGGCGGCGGCGGCTGGAGCTGAGGGCTCCGGCGGCGGCGGCTGGAGCTGAGGGCTCCGGCGGCGGCGGCTGGAGCTGAGGGCTCCGGCGGCGGCGGCTGGAGCTGAGGGCTCCGGCGGCGGCGGCTGGAGCGGAGGGCTCGGGCGGGGGCGGCTGGCGGTGAGGGCTCCGGGGGCGGCGGCTGGCGGTGAGGGCTCGGGCGGCGGCGGCTGGAGCTGAGGGCTCCGGCGGCGGCGGCTGGAGCTGAGGGCTCCGGCGGCGGCGGCTGGAGCTGAGGGCTCGGCGGCGGCGGCTGGAGCTGAGGGCCAGTTCATTCCCTCAAATACAATTAAGATCCCCACAGGTACTGGAGCGGGCTCTGGAGAGACTGGAGCGGGCTCTGGAGAGACTGGAGCGGCTTTCCTCCTCCTCCGCTTTCTGGGCCCAATAGAGGAATGTGGGTCCAGCATGGGGCAGGCAGGAAGTTCACTGGAGGGGTATGAGGAGGAGGACGGAGCTTGGCAGACTGGCCAGGCTGCCCGTGTTTTTGGAAGGACTGGACGAGAGGAACACTTAACATCCTGAACCTCTTGGATAAAGAATTGGGAGCAATTTAAATACAAAACTAAATTTATAGCATCAGCTAAGGAAACATAATAGTCAGGTTCAGAAAAGCGGATGGTGTCCTCGTCCAGTCCATCCAAAAACAGGGTGATCAAATGAGCATCTGACCAATCTGTCAAATAAGCCAACTCAACAAACTCCTCCACATACCTCTCCAGTGAACGACCCACCTGGAAGAGGCTGACGAGCTGGTCAGCCGCTGATGTCGGAGTGAGAGGCTGTGGGGGAGCTGGAGCCACAGGAATCAGGAACAATCCCATCTTTTGGTTTGTGGATATCCAGCGGTATTGGTCTGTTCTTCTGTTACGGTGCTGTATGCAATAGAGATGAGGCAGATACGGAAATCCACAATGATAGGTATTTTAATGATCCAACACGGAGCCGAAGCATAAACACACATTACAACATTAAGAACAGACAAGGAGTGAAGGGAGTGAGTGCCATATAAAGGGAGTGTTAACAATAGAGTCCAGGTGCAGGTGATCCGTGATGATGGGGAGATGACGAGGGAAGTGAGTGCAGGTGTGGAGAACAGGAGGATTTTGGGATATGGAGTCCAGGGGAACAGGGGATCCGTAACAACAATAAACATTTATTAAATTGTTTATGAATAAATGTTCACCTTTTCATTATTATTGTTGCCTCTATTATTTAAGTGTCTGATTTTTAATTTCCAACCTATTTTGAGTTCATTTTAAGCCAGACATATAGTCATTTTTAAATAATAGTTGAGTTAAATAAAACTGCCCAACTTAAAACAACCCAGTCGCTGGGTTTGTTCATTTTCAACCCAACTTGGGTTGTTTTAACCCAGCATGTAACAATAATGGAAAGATGAGGCTTATCATGCCACAATATCACCCCGTTTGGACTTTGTTTTCTGTTTTTCACCATTTCCTGCCAGTCTGTCATCATAGTTATGCATTTCAATTCACTAATCTGGAATTCGATTCTATATCAGTTATTTTGTATATACTATATCAGGTACAGTGCGTGGCAAATTTTCTCAAGAAAAAAAAATCTCTCAACTAATTCTTTAAACTATACATGGAAATCAGTTGGTACTGCATTAATATTGGAGGTTAAAATGAACTGAATTGTATACAAACTTAAATTACACAAAGTGTTAGTTCACCCAAAAATGAAAATAATGTCATTTAATATTCACCCTCATGTTGTTCTACACCCGTAAGGCCTTCGTTCATCTTCAGAACACAAATTAAGATATTTGATTAAATCCGATGGCTCAGCGAGGCCTGCATTCATACACTCTAAAAACTAATTTAGGGGACCTTTAGTCAATACTTAAATATATATATTGTTGAGAAATAGAAAATCAAGTTCTGAAATGTTGTTAGACTTTTTACTTGTAATTGTTATTTTATTGAGCTTGGATGACACACAAATTATGCCTATTGATTCGATATACTATCATGACTTGTCATAGTTTAACATTTTCAGTTAATCAAAAATGTATTTAATTTTAAGTTCTGTTAATGTAAAATACATTCTGATGACGTGTAAATGTGTTTTATTGTTTTGAGTTGTATGAATACTTCTTTTAAGTGGGCTGGGATTTATATTTCCCATCATGCTTTGCCCATGGCACTTGAAAGGGAGAGTAAATGCTAAAATTAAGTGTTATATAATGCTTTTTGCACAAGATTAATGGTAAGGGAGATTTAGCAGTAATTAGGGTTTTGTTATGCTAATTTAGAAGAGTTAATGTGGGTTTTTGAAAAGTTACCATCATGGTGACAAGAGGTGCTTGGTAAGATCATGTTACTTAGAAATGCAGTTTTATTGTGTCCAAAAAGCGTCTTCACCTTACTGAAAACATTATGTTGGATAAACTTAAATAGTTGCATTCACGTTGACAATTATTAAGTTTGTGTTACTTAGAAATGTGTTTTTACTGTGGAAAAAAGGAACGTCTTCACCTTACTTAAAACATTATGTTGGATCAAAATATTGCTTTGAATTAATGTAATTCTCCCAACTGGCTTAAGTTAAAAATTCTAGTAGAAAACGTTAACATTTTTGTTTTTTGTTTTGTTGAACCAATGTTTTATTTTTTAGAGTGTAGCAATGACTTTTCCTCTCTCAAGATCCATAATGGTATTAAAAACATATTTCATGCGAGTTCAGTAGTCCTACCTTAATATTATAAAGCGACGAGAATACTTTTTGTGCGGCAAAAAAACAAAATTCCGACTTTTCAACAATATAGTGATGGGCCGATTTCAAAACACTGCTTCAGAGCTTTACGAATCGAATCAGTGGCCCGGAGCACCAAAGTCACGTGGGGCACGTTCAAGCTCACACCGGTGCGCAACGTTTTGCTACGTTTTCCGGGTTGAACGAGACGTTTCCTGGAAACGGTGTGCAACGGTTTGCAGCGCGTTTGAGATGCGTTTTCTCTTGTTTGGTGGGCGTGTCACAAATGTCAGCCCAATCAGCGGCAAGATGTATATAAACCACGCGGTATTAAAGGGTCATGAAACCCCTGCTACATATATCCAGTAATCGTAATTCTATTTAAAACATATTAATGTACATGTGTAATTACAGTCAAATATAATATATAGTTGTTTATATACACACTATACATGCATATATTTGAAAAAAAATAAAATAAATAACGCTTAAAAAAAACCTTGCGTAACGTTACATAGCATAGATCTACGCGCCGAACCTACAACACGCTCAGTCAGTCAGGCTGCGTGTCGACTGGAGCAGAGCAAGCGACCAGAGCATTTTTAGATTCATTCCTATGGAAGTTGAGCGTCACATTTAACTTACGCGCGGCTCAACTCCCATAGAAAATATAGCTGCAAGCAGCAATTCAGGGCCAAGCCCCAGAAGGGGCAGTAGCGCAATACGGAGCAGGAAGAGCAAAAACAGCAGAAATTGAATGTACATGCAAAACAGCTGGTTCAGAAGGACAGGTGGAAATGAAATGAAAATCAATAGAAATTCAGAGAATGAACAGGGAATGAACTAAAAACACTTGTATCTCATTCAAGAGGAATAAAGATTAGTACAATGCTTATTTGGATAAAAAAGGTATCAAAATGACTCATTACACACAATTGTATAAAGGAACCCCACACGGGATTCAAACCCACGACCTCCGAGTCCAGTGTCCATTTCTCATCTCATTGCACCACTGTGCAGGTGAATGTTGGCACACCTGCCGAAGTTCATTAGTTCATGTGAAAATGAACTCAAAATGAAGAATTTTTATAAAACTGCACTGAATGTTATATTTAATAACTACTTTAGATCATTCTGCAGCTCATCATGCTGTAGCGCAATACAGAGCAGGAAGAGGAAAAACAGCAGAAAATGAACAAACATGAAACAGCTGGTTCAGAATTACGGGCGAAAATTAACTCAGAATGTACATAAGCTTAGATGAAAATGAACACAGCATGAAACAAAAAGCATTTATTTCTAATCCAAGAGGCAGTAAAGGAATCAAAACACACTATTTCATAAAACCGCTCCACCTGGGATTCAAACCCACTATCTTGGGGTGCAGAGCTCATCAGGTAACTGGCTTTACACATTGAGCTACTTGAGGATGCACATTCAACAATCTGTGGAAGAGAACTTTTAGTGTAAGAAAGAATTTACAAAAAAGCATTACTTAGCATGCTAACCATATTAGCATGCTAAGCTAACTTAATGCTAATGAAGCTCATGGTTAACTTGATAGCTGAAGAGCCACATTAAAGAGAATGACAACTGGTTAGCATGCTAAGCAATTAGCATGCTAAGCTAACTAGCATAAGACAACAAACACAAGCAAGGTCACATTCAGAGATGAATATCTTGGGAATGGTAGCGAATATCAAAAATCCGTTCAGTCATTTCTGTGCGGCTCGGTCCAAAGATCACCTGAGCTGATTTTGGACAAAATTGGACAAAAATTGGACAAAAGTAGTGAAAAAACGGAATACTGTACTTTTCAAAATGGCCACTACTGTACTGGGTGGAGACTTAATGTAAGATATTGAATGTGATCAGTATGAAGAGAGGAATCAGTTGTATTGACATTCATTTTTCTGGAACAAAGGGTTCAAAAGTTATAACCTTTACAAAAGTGAATATTTGAACTGGTGGTGGCGCTATAGACTTAGTCCTAGATACTCCAAAGTTGGCCAAATTACTTTTAATTACTATCACTACAAGCATGCCAAATTTGATAATTTTCCTTCTTATGGTTCATTGATTACCATACAGGGGGAAGAAGAATAACTACGAATTTGGACATAAAGGAATTGCATGTGATAGCTTCAGATTAGACCAGTTTTAGGCAGAATGCCTAGAACAGACACAAGTTCTGCATCTTTTCCTGCCACAGTACCTCATGCGGTCTGGGCATGTGTCACACTGAGTTTCGAACCCACGATGCAGAGCATTCGGGATCCGTGGCGTAACACATTGAGCTAATCAGCCATGCAAGTTCATCAGTATGCTAAGCAGAGGTTTCAGTGTGAGAAAGAGTTCACAAAAAAAAGCTTCATAGCATGTTAACCATATTAGTATGCAAAGTTATTTAATGCCAACTAAGTTTTGGTTAACCTGTTGACTGAAGACCACATTAGAAAGAATAGCAATAGTTTAGCATGCTAAGCAATTACTGTGCTAAGCTAACTAGTATAAGACAACAAACACAAGCAAGGTCACATTCAGAGATGAATATCTCGGGAATGGTAGCGAATATCAAAAATCCGTTCAGTCATTTCTGTGCGGCTCGGTCCAAAGATCATCTGAGCTGATTTTGGACAAAATTGACCAAAATTTGTGGGAGGAGTAGCGAAAAAACTGTTTTTGATTTAATTCAATATGGCAGACAGGTACATTTAAGGAAAATGACAAATGACACATTGTCGGAATCGGCATAAACCAGGGAATAAAATGACATAAAGCAGACAAATTTTGGATAATGTTTTCAAAAGTTATAAGCAATTTTGCAAAAATCATTATATCTGTGGAACACTAGGTGGCGCTGTGCTGAAACTTCTCATGTACCTTCAGGACACTCTGATGGTCATATGTACCAAATTTTGTGATGATATGTCAAATTGTTTAAAAGTTATTGCAATTTATGACAAAATTCAAAATGGCGGACACGTGGTTCATCCGATGTTGACGAATTTGATATCCTCGGATTCGGCATGGCACAGGGAATCCATAGACACCAAGATCTTGATTTTCTAATAAAGTGTTCAAAAGTTATTGGCCAAAATAGCCATTTTTCAGATCTCATGACCTGTAGGTGGCGCTGTTCCCAAATTTGGCATGGAACCTCAGATCATGGTCTTGATCAAGTGTACCAATTTTAGTTTTGATTGCTCAAAGTTTGGCCGAGATACAGCCTCTATAGCAATTTTGGGTCAACCTCGTTAACTTCGTGACATCATAACTTTTGAACAAAGATGAATAAAAAAAATCTGTTCAGTCATTTCTGTGCGGCTCAGACCAAAGATCACCTGATCAAAGTTTGGACAAAATTGGACAAATTTTGAAGGAGGAGTAGCAAAAAAACGGAATACTGTACTTTTCAAAATGGCCACTACTGTACTGGGTGGAGACTTAATGTAAGATATTGAATGTGATCAGTATGAAGAGAGGAATCAGTTGTATTGACATTCATTTTTCTGGAACAAAGGGTTCAAAAGTTATAACCTTTACAAAAGTGAATATTTGAACTGGTGGTGGCGCTATAGACTTAGTCCTAGATACTCCAAAGTTGGTCAAATTACTTTTAATTACTATCACTACAAGCATGCCAAATTTGATAATTTTCCTTCTTATGGTTCATTGATTACCATACAGGGGGAAGAAGAATAACTACGAATTTGGACATAAAGGAATTGCATGTGATAGCTTCAGATTAGACCAGTTTTAGGCAGAATGCCTAGAACAGACACAAGTTCTGCATCTTTTCCTGCCACAGTACCTCATGCGGTCTGGGCATGTGTCACACTGAGTTTCGAACCCACGATGCAGAGCATTCGGGATCCGTGGCATAACACATTGAGCTAATCAGCCATGCAAGTTCATCAGTATGCTAAGCAGAGGTTTCAGTGTGAGAAAGAGTTCACAAAAAAAAAAAGCTTCATAGCATGTTAACCATATTAGTATGCAAAGTTATTTAATGCCAACTAAGTTTTGGTTAACCTGTTGACTGAAGACCACATTAGAAAGAATAGCAATAGTTTAGCATGCTAAGCAATTACTGTGCTAAGCTAACTAGTATAAGACAACAAACACAAGCAAGGTCACATTCAGAGATGAATATCTCGGAAATGGTAGTGAATATCAAAAATCTGTTCAGTCATTTCTGTGCGGCTCGGTCCAAAGATCATCTGAGCTGATTTTGGACAAAATTGACCAAAATTTGTAGGAGGAGTAGCGAAAAAACTGTTTTTCATTTACTTCAATACGGCAAACAGGTACATTTAAGGAAAATGACAAATGATACATTGTCGGAATCGGCATAAGCCAGGGAATAAAATGACATGAAGCATACACATTTTGGAAAGTGTTTTCAAAAGTTATAAGCGTTTTTGAAATAATCATTACATCTGTGGAACAGTAGGTGGCGCTGTGCTGAAACTTCTCAGGTACCTTCACGACCTTCTAAAGGTCATACATTCCAATTTTTGTGAAGATATGTCAAATTGTTTAAAAGATATCGCAATTTATGACAAAATTCAAAATGGCGGACACGTGATTCATCCAATATTGACAGAATCGGTATCGTCGGATTCGGCATGATAATCACAGTGATAATCCATAGACACCAAGATCTTGATTTTCTGACAAACTGTTCAAAAGTTATTGGCCAAAATAGCCATTTTTCATATCTCATGACCTGTAGGTGGCGCTGTTCCCAAGTTTGGCATAGACCCTCAGACCATGGTTCTGATGAAGGGTACCAATTTTTGTTTCGATTGCTCAAAGTTTGGCCGAGATACAGCCTCTATACTAATTTTGGGTCGACCTCGTTAACTTCGTGACATCATAACTTTTGAACAAAGATGAATAAAAAAAATCTGTTCAGTCATTTCTGTGCGGCTCAGTCCAAAGATAATCTGATCAAAGATTGGACAAAATTGGACAAATTTTGAAGGAGGAGAAGCGAAAAAAACAAATACTGTACTTTTCAAAATGGCCGCTACTGTAATGGGTGGAGACTTAATGTAAGAAGTTGAATAGCATCAGCATGAAGAGACGAATCAGATGAACTAAATTTAATTTTTCTATGACAAACAGTTCAAATGTTAAAACCGTTAGAATGTTTAAATTTTGAACTGGTGGTGGCGCTATAGAGTTGGTTCTAGAGACTCCAAATTTGGTCCAATCACTATTCATGAGCATCTCTACAACTGTGCCAAATTTCATCATTTTCTCATGTTCCGTTGATAGGGCTGCCATAGACTCCCATTCGGGAGGAAGAATAATAATAATAAAATGGAAAACAGTACAAATACAATATGGGCCACAGCCCCTTCGGGGCTTGGCCCCTAATGAACACACTCGCGCTTACCTGCTCGCTCCGCGCCAATGGACACGCACCGTCATTCAGTCAGTCTCTCGCTGTTTAGTGCCGTTAACCGTCCTCGTCATTGGAAAGATCCACGTGGTGTCATGAATAATTAAGAGAGTGTCTTCTCATTGGATAAAAAGCTCAGTCTCGTTAATAATTATGAAACACCGATGAGTCATCAAAGTACTATCGTGCTCTGCCACGTCACAGCCTGTGACGTGGACAGGATGAAGATTTTAAACCCGGAAGACGAAAATAGCGTATAAAAACTAAAATTTAACCATTTCCCCCCTACTATTAAATCTAACTAACATTGTCTTCAATGGTGTTCATGTTCAACACACATAACTCTGTTAAAATCTCAGAAATTTTGGTTTAGGGTTTCATGACCCTTTAAAGAGACAGCTCGCACACTGGGTATTAATGTAACATAAGAATACTTTACTTATATATTTTGGTGTTGTATTGTGAAGGTAAACTTTAATAAACTTTTCTATACTCCTCTGATTATATAATGGTAAATATTACAATATCAAAGCACAACAACAGTGATCAGCAATAATGATAAGCCTATTAAACAATAAAATAATATAGATCATAACACAGTCTGGGAGGTAAGAAGTGGATTATCCTTCACCTGAAATGTTTGTCTTTTCATCCTGTCACGGTTCGCAGATGCATTGTTTCCTTCTTGTCGCGTGCTCTGTGTTATGACAGCAGTGGGTGTGTTTGTGTTTGTGTGCGAGTGTGTTTGTGGGTGTGCCCAGGCCACGTGGGGGATTAGTGGACCCAGCTGCCACTCATCACTCTCCCCACCTGCTGCTCATTTCCTCAGTCATTAAATACTCACCTCATTCATCGCTCCATTGTCAGATCGTTGTTTGGTGTCCTGTTCGTGGTTGTCTTGTCTGTTCCTGACCGGAGTCCCAGTTGTTCGTCGTCTATCTGTGGATTACTGTCTTCGTGCCTTGTCTACTGTCTGGAACCTGGAATCATCTCACCGCCACTCTTCTGTCACCAGCCGACCATCTCAGTCCCTGCGCCACCTGAAGCCTGCCCGTTTTCATTGGCTGTGTTTATGTTACTGCTTGTTGTTGAATAAACGACGTCACTTGCATTTGCTTCCTGTAGTCAATCATGACACATCCTGAAATGCAAGGCAAGTGTTGTATCACAATAATGAGAAGTTTCCGCAAATCTTTTCACTGGATTGGGATGTTCTTTTTATTCTGGACGGCAAGGGCAGTGACTGTAACATTGAGCGTATGTTGCAGTATTAAACACGTATTTATACCGACTTCATCAGGCTCCGAAAATTCTTCAAAAAGAACACAAAGAATGTCCTTCTCAGTTGCCATAGTTGCAACGCTTGCGTCCTCACAACAGGGTGTTCAACGCGCCACCGTTTCCGTTTAAAAAACGTTTTGCAACGTTTTGTCAGGGCTGAACGCAGCCCTGATTTTAGCAGTTTAGCTGTTTGATAGGAGATCGAGTCACTGAGTCACTAAGTGCTCCTCTGCAGCATCTACTACAGTGATAATTTATTGTCTTTTTTATTTCTAAATAAGTGTTTGCTTTCCTACATTGTGAAACCTTTAGTTTTACAAATGGGGAAAAACTATGAAGGATGAACAAATGTCTTGGACATCTTAAAAATAAACATTCAAATTGGGCAATATTTAAAGCTTTGAAGTGCTTTGAAAAGTTGTGTGAAGCACTTAAAAGCACTTAACTTTTTAGACCATTTCTGCTACAAGTTAGTGTTAGTGGCACAATGTTTATCATGGTTTCCAGATAACACAGTGCTGTGAAGAAAGCGCTTGAATTCACCGCAGCATTAATAACATCGCTGTGAAATCTTGTGAGAAGCATTCACATTTGTCGCAGAATTCGCTGTTAAAACACAGTTATCAGATCAAACAGCCACATGAGCACTCAGCAGAGAATGCGCATCTTCCTTTTTCCATCTCCCACCACTGGACTTTCCACCCGCCAACTGTTGAACCAGCATGTCAACTCTCGCTACTTTCGTTTTTAATTTTAAGTTTTATGAATTAAACAGCTCGAAAACACACTTTATCACTAGGAAGAAAAAAAAAAAAGTTAAACATGAAAATATTATACTGTTTCATCTAATATCTGTGGTTTAACAGAAATCTGCGACGAATGTGAATGCTTCTCACAAGATTTCACAGTGATGTTATTAATTCTGCAGAGAATTCAAGCACTTTCTTCACAGCGCTGTGTAGAAATGGTGTGGTGTGATCGAGATCGGCCCGCTGCTCTCCTCAGAATATTGCGGAATTTGCTTGATTTTGCAATAAATTCAGCGAGCACAGAATTACTAAATCCCAAAGGGACTGATATATATCAGGGGCGTTTCCTCCAAGGAGGCAAGGGAGGCAGTGCCTCCTCAAAAAAAATAGGATGCGAAAATAATCCATATTACATATAAAACAACACAAATATTACTAATTATGACTGTAACATGGTTCGTAGATGTGGGAAGAAGGAGGCGGGAACCGGCGAACGTTCAAACAAAGTTTTAATACTAAAATAAAAAAAGAACAAAACGAAAGTAATGCCGGCAGACTAGGGCTGCACGATTAATCGCATGCTATTCTCACGCGCATTTCGTCAGTAAAGCCGGTTCCCTGATTACCGCTAAATCGCCATCACCTGTTTTTAAACGGAGCGCCTTTTAATAGACGGAGCCGTAGATCACTGAAAAGCCACGCAATATCGCGTTCATATCGCAGATGAATCGCCTGCGATAATGAACGCGACATTGCGTGGCTTGTCCGTGAACTACGGCTCCGTCTATTAAAAGGCGCTCCGTTTAAAAGCAGGTGATGGCGATTTAGCGGTAATCAGGGAACCGGCTTTACTGACGAAATGCGCGTGAGAATAGCATGCGATTAATCGTGCAGCCCTACGGCAGACCCTCGCGGACTTCTAGCCTGACTACGTCAGACTTCCTACTTCCGCTCAATTTCATTTCGCTTCTGTACTCAGTCTGATACAGCGTCAGAGCTTTCTGTTTGCCACCGGTCTGGAAACAACCGGGCCAATCAGCGAACAGAGGGCGGGCTGAGAGCCGTGACGTAGATGCTAAGCGCCGAGTTTTACAGTGTAGGTTAGAGAAATCGAAAACCGAAACGACCGCGGAAATGGGAAACGAGACACGGGATGCAATTCGCTCTGTTATGGAGAACATTCAACTCTTTTTCAAACTGAAGCCAGAACAAGAAGAGTGTTTGATAAATGCATCATCATGTGTTTACAACAGGTTTACAGTGGAAGTTCAATCATAGATTTGAGTTCGATGCATGATGTCTGTGCTTCGATGCGGCTGTACAGGCATATAACATACGTGATAACTAAACGTATCTGATTGGCTTACGGGTAACCAATGATTTTAAACTTCAGACAAGCGCCCCCTAGCGAGAGAGAAAACACTTCTCTATTATGCCATTCCAGACTCTGTCTACGAAGCAAAGTGAAGTAGCAGAGTCTGGTATTACCAGGCTAGCGGACTTCTGCCAGCCACACAAACATAATAAAACCCGTCCCCTGCTCCTCCCCTTCATGGCAGACGGCAGCAGGTTCCGGCCCACGGCGGACGGCGGCGACTCCTCTGCTCCCTCCTGGACGGCAGCCACCCCACCTCGTCCCAGGAGCACAGCATCCGGGTCTCCGCCCAACAGCGACACCCGCAGGTAGAGTTACAGCAGGAGGCATGCCTCCCTTTGCTTTCATAGAAAACCATATAAAATCATTAGACCCCTATAGCATGCGGAGGCAAATACTGTTTTTTTGTTTTTTTTTTACAAACCGCACCCTGTATACACTGCCCAGCCAAAAAAAAAAAAAAAAAAAGTCGCTGTTTGGATTTTAATAGGCAAATACTTAAGAATCTATGAATGGATCATTATTATAATTATTATTATTTTTTTAGCTCTACCTATTATCAGAGTTCTATCGTTATGAAACTCGGTATGGATCATCAGCACAATGCCCTGAAGGAGCCTGAGAAGTTTCGGACCAGCGCCACCTAGTGGAGAATTTTTTTTCATATGCTTATAACTTTTGATCTGGTCGACTTATTTTCACGGGAGTCATATCCTTAGACTCCTGAGTCCAACGATACTAAACATGCTAGGTTTCGACTTGCGGTTTGTGCGGCGTGGTGATTTAGCGCTTAAAAAACAATTGTGAACATCTTTGAAACCGTTAGTCCGATCGAGACGAAACCAGCGTAGGAAACACAGAACCTAAGCTGATTTACTAAATGTTTTAACCCAAATTTCAAAATTTGACACACACATGTATGGAGTCACCCTGAGGACACAAAAAAATTGGTTGGATTGTGCCTCTTGGTGGCGCTATAATTGAACAAAACATGACCTTTTTTATTAACTACAATACAGTATTGTGATATAAAATGCTATATTATATGAATGCATTGATATACCATTACGAAACTCAGGATGTGCCATCGGCATCATGCTCTGAAGGTACATAATAGGTCTTGAGATCCTTGAGATCCTTGCATCCTTGTGGTCAAATGTTAAAATGAAATTTTCTAAAAATGCTAATATTTTTAAATAATGTGGCCTATTTTAATGAGACTGGTCTTATTAGATTCTGTGGGTCATGCTGAGAACATTGATGCCAATTTTGCCATAGTCTGCCAAACTTCCTGTGAGTCATTTTGATTTTCTTTAAAAACATACTTTTTCGAACTACTCCTAGACTGTTTTCACCAAAATCGAATTGTATCATCTTCAGACCATGCTGGTAAAATGTTATTGATTTCGTGTTGATAGATGAATCCATATTCATTTACCACAGCAACAAATTAGAGGCCTAATGCTAAAATGACTCGAGGCTGTATCTCTGCAATGCTTTGACATATTGACATCAAACTTTGTGAGTGTCATTGTCACCTCACTCTGAACATACCTCATTAATTTAATCACAGTGCCACATATTGGTCAAAAGTGATAAAACAGTAAATCTTTATCATTGACTGTATTTGTGATTTTTCAGCTCTTTTGCCTAAAATTATCTTAAAAGGTATTTAATTGCTCACTGATGTACTTGGGCTGATGCTCACAGCCATGTTGGCTGGTTATTTGTGCCTTATTTGTGCTTGGCCCTGTAATTGCTGCTTGCAGCTATATTCTTTAAAATTTTTCCATAACAAAACATAGAAAGCTCAGCCAAATAGATGATCATAGCTGTACAGGGTGGGCACACAAAAAAGCCAAATATTAAAAATAAAAGGATTATGCGGGATGCGCATGCGCGACGAACAGTGATGGCTGCATGATATCGACGGTCCGCCTCAGATGTCTGTTTTTCTAAATAATTTTTCCCTACCAAGTTTTCTAGCTCAGTTTCAAGTACTTCCCTTGTTCTAGAGACATTCCAGATGGCATCCAAATGGGAATTAATTCACTCACCTGCTAAGAAAAAGCTGAAAGATGACGAGCGCCTTCATGAAGCCATTGCCGAGATGTTAGACAAGCAACTGAACGCCATAAAGTTAAGCATGGCGGCGTGAAGAGATATCAACGATTTCTACGCATCTGGACTCGTTGGAAATTGACGCAAAATTGTTCAACGACAGATTTGACAACATGCAGGCCACGGTTCGAGATGATAAAAAGGAATCGATTGCTAGCAAGTCCCGCCTAGAAGAGCTTCAGGAGAACTTATCTCTGTACGAAGATAAGTCTAGGCAAAACAATCTAAGGCTGGTGGGGCTGCGCGAAGGAGCTGAAGGACGGAATGCAGTCCAGTTCTTGCCGACCCACATTCCGAAGTGGATACCGGCCCTTCAAGGGAAGTCGATTGAGATTGAACGAGCGCACCGTTTGTACGCGAACGAGGATTCTTCCAGGAAAAAAGCGCGCACTTTGATCTTTAAGCTCCTCCGCTACAACGACCGACAAGCGATCCTGCAGGGAGCTAAAAACTCGTCATCGCTGAGTTACGAAGGGGGTAACTTAAGGTTCTTTCCAGACTTCAGCAAGGGAACGTCTCAAAAAAGGAAAGCCATGGCTGAAGGAAGAAAACATCAACAACTAGGCATTGAGTCATTCCTGCTCTACCCTGCGCTAGTCAAAGTGCGAAACGGCCACGAGCAGTTGCTTTTCAGATCCCCGGGAGACCTTGAGAGTATTTTTTGTTTCTGTGTTAGCTTTTTAAGTAGGGATATAAGTTTATGTATCGCTGTGATGGACATCTGGATGTATCCACATAGTTTGAGTATATCAACATAGTTTGAGTGTATGGCCTCGAATAGTTTTACTTTCCAGGCAGGCAAGAGGGTGTGTTTTACCTCTCTGCAGGCTGCCTACATTAGTGTGTTATTTGGTTCTTTGGTTAGTTTAACCATTACATTGTTAGAAATACCAGGGATTGCAGTATTTGTTTGTAATATTATTTATGTATTTCGAAGGTGATACAGTACAGAAGGGACAGAGACCGACTTTCACAGGTAAAGGAGTTTTATTGAGAACCAGTACGAGCAATGGCTGAAGTGCAGGTGAGTGAACGGTGAAGTAGTGCAGGTACTTGAGGTGCAGAGTGATGACAGAGTTCTTTTGTGGTTTCAGATGCAGATGACTTTGGAACTAGAGACGATGGAGACGCTGGAGACAAGGAGCACTCACACAGAGAGGAGAGAACACATGAGGAGATTCCTGGAGACAGGGAAGTAGATCACTGGGAGTCCTTAAGGTAAGCATACAGATAAGTTAATGCAAACGAGACCGGACCTGGGATGGTGTGTGTGAGTGCTCTTTATGCTGGAGGTGATGAGGTGCTTGATGAGGTGCAGGTGCCGGTGATCAGTACTCTGGTGATTGGGTGCGCTGTGATTGGTGAGCGGTGGAGCCTGACGTGTCTGTGACAGAAGGGGTGGGTTTATCGATGTGTATGGTCGCCATGGTTACCTTATACTCCAGGCTGTTGTCAAGCAAAATTATATTTCTTTATTCACTGCTATTAGACAAGACCTACAGAGATGGGATGCTCTTCTAGTTTCACTACAAGGCAGGATTGCAATCATCAAAATGAATATCCTTCCTAGACTTTTATTTTTGTTTTCCATGATCCCTCTTTCTCCTTATAGAATCTTTTTTAAGGAAACTCCTTGATTACAAAATTCATTTGGAACAAAAAACACCCAAGAATTAAACTCAAAACGCTACAGAGAAGGCCTGATAAAGGTGGTTTAGCACTTCCAAACTTCCAGCTGATACAAAGATTGCTTGGCGGGATATGGAAGCATCAGCAGTGCTTCCGCATCGGCTTCAGGATGTGTTATTTACAGGTTTACCAAAGAAAGCCCAGAAGTTTGGAAACACAATTGTGGGTAATTCTCTTAATATTTGCCGCAATGTCTGCAATTTTATGGGAAGTGCTATTAAGTTTACAACTGAATCTCCGATTAGGCATAATCATCACTTACAATCTGGTTACAAACCTTTTTATTTTAAGCCATGGTCTGACCAAGGTGTACATGTTCTGGGTGATTTATTCAACAATCACGGTTTAAGGTCCTTTCAAGATCTGAAAGACTGCTATAATCTTCCTGGTCACTCCTATTTTCTGTATTTAAGGTTGAAAAGTGCATATGGCCTGTACAAAATGAAGCACCTGCCTACCCCTTTTTGCTTACTTTGTAATTCTAATACTGTGGTGACCTATATGCACATGTTTATGAGTGTCAACATATTGGTAAATTTTGGGATAAGGTTTTTCAAGTCTTGACAGAGCTGTGTGACGTGGTTGTCTTTAAACATCCATTTCCACTATCAGGGCAATAATTAAGAAGTTCCAATCAACTAAAGATGTTACAAATCTGCCTGGAAGAGGACGTGTGTCTAAATCGTCCTAATGTCGGTGAAGAGGAAAGTTTGTGTGGACAAAGACTCTCCAAGAATCACAGCTGGAGAATTGCAGAGATTAGCTGAGTTTTGAGTCTCAGAAAGCCTAAAAAAATGATCAAACCCCACCTACATTACCACAAGTTGTTCAGGAGGGTTTCAAGAAAAATCCTCTGCTCTCATCCAGAAATAGTCTCCAGCATATTCAGTTGTCAGACACGACTGGGACCGGCTTCAATGGTCAGATGAAACTTAAAAAAAAAGAGCTTTTTGGCAACAAACCCACCAGATGGGTTTGGTGCACACATGAATAAAAAGAACCCCATGCCCACGGTTAAATATATTGCTGGATCTTTAATGTTGTGGGCCTATTTTTTTTTTTTTTTTTTTTTTTTTTTTTTTGGAGGTCCTGGACATCTTGTTCAGATACATGGAATCATGGATTCTATCAAATACCAACAGATAAAAAATCAAAACCTGACCACTTCTGCTAGAAATCCAATAATGGGCCATGATTGGATCTTCCATCAGAACAATGATCCAAAAACAAAATCAAAACCAACACAAAAATGGGTCACTGAGCACAAAACGAAGCTTCTGCCATGGCCGTCGCAGCTCCCTGAACTGAACCCTAAAGGAAAGGAGTGGAGTGAACTGAAGAGAAGAAGCACCAACATGGAGCTGGGAATCTGAAGGATCTGTAGAGATTCTGCATGAAGGAATGGCCTCTGATCTTTTGTCAGGTGTTCTCCAAACTCATCAGGCATTATAGAAGAACACTCAAAGCTGTTATCTTGACAAAAAAGGTTGCAAAAATTTTTTTTTGCAGGACGGTGGCCCTCCAGAGTTTAGCTCCAGCTTGCCTCAACACACCTGCCTAGAAGTTTCTAGCCTATAGTAAGACCTTGATTAGCTGGTTCAGGTTTGTTTAATTAGGGTTGGAGCTAAACTCCAGGAGCAGGATTGGACACCCCTGCATGATTAGTCAGAAATACAGAAGAGAGTTGTTGGTTGTTGGTGTACAGTGCACAGCATAAATTAGTACACCCCCTCTGAAACTTCTGAAAGTCAGCAATTACTAAATTACTTAGAAGACATGTTAGGGTTCTTTAGAGATATAATGTTCCAGCAAGTCTGCTTAATCAATTACCAAAGAATCATGTCAAAATTATTCAGGAAAATAAGATTTTCTTATCAAGGTGATAAAATGTTGTGAATGAGTACACCCAAAAATGAGTACACCCTCCTAAAAGTTACTATATAAAATGAAATAAAATAAAAAAATCTGGTGTAAGTTTAAGGCAATGTTTGATCAACAGGTAAGTATGTTGAACCAAATCATTTAAACAAAAGTAATTTCTTGACAATTAAAAATTTTATATAGCCCACTGAATCATTCTCAGACTTAAAGGTACAATTTGTGATATTTATTTCCGCTAGAGGTCGCTAGAAGCCTATTCAAAACAAAGGCGTAGTTTGATGACGCCAAGTTTTAGAGCAGAAACTTGGGACATGTGGTTTCCATCTAAACGGATGGTGCAAAAGAATAGGGATTGGAGTCTGGAAGAACTCATGTTCGTGGATGCGATTATTAACGTTACTGTAGTATGAAGTAGAGCAGGAGCGAGTGTTGCGGGAGCTGAACGAGGAGCTGGAGCGATTGATCAACACACGCCTCACGAGCAGCGGGACTTTTATTATGACACAGTCGCCGGCGCCGCTTCCGCTTTTCCGGTCATGAGTTTACGGGAGCTGTCCTTGTCGACCGAACCAGCGGCAGATGGTAAACAGTAATTAGGTTCCATAAATAAGTAACACAATCCACCATAAAACGTGCAAGACGTAAATAAGGAACTGCTTGAAGCAAACTAGTGGTTTGCTGGACGATAGACACTACTTCCGCATTTGTCCACGGCACTGTTGTCATGTGGTTTCTACGTCAGTAAAGGCGGTAACAAAGGTAATTGACGTCATTGACAGGCGACTGCACTGCCCCGTGTCACTGTTTAGAATGGGAATTTTCTCATGATTTACAAGTAGTTGAAAACATTAGAGATATTGTTAGTAATCAGCTGGACAAAATATATAACACTAGCCTAGTGGTTTTTGGATATTTTACTGCAAAAATGTTACAAATTGTACCTTTAATGCTGACAACAAGCACTTGGGAGAGAACTGTCAGGAGACTTATTTCTTAGCTCAAAAGAGGACAGTGGTACAAGAGGATTACCAAATCATTGTTTTAAGTGTGAAAATATAGCAAAAGTAACACAGAAATTTAAAAACAATGGACTTTTAACAAGGCCCCTGAAATAATCAGGCCTTCATTTTAAGCTTTCATTTAGTGATGAGCAATATTTTTTGCTAGACAAAGAGCAGGAGAAAGTGTCTCCAAGCCAGCAAAAGCTATGAAAAGAGTGACTGTTTATCTCACAGAGTAAGATGCAGCCTGCAGAAATGGCATGCATGGTTGTTGTTGTCTCTGGAACTACCTACTGTAGCCAAAGCACAATTAGCCATTTCCAAAGCCCATATTTACAAAATATAGATTCTGGGAATCAATACTCTGGTCTCATGAGACCAAATCAATCATTTTGGATCTAACAGCATCCAAAATGTTATGGTGTTGCTAGAGGAGGAGTACAGTGAGAAGTGCCTGGTTCCCACAGTTCAGGGGTAGTAAAGTCCTTATATAGGGATGTATGAGTGCTGAAAGTGTGAGGGAGTTGTGTAAAATACATTTTAGTTTTGCCATCCTTCCATGAATTGTATTAGTGATCATAAAGAAAATACATCTTTTGTATTTGTTCAGAGGGGGTGTACTCATTTATGCTGTGAACTGTATGTAACACCTGTAGGGCCCAATGCCAAGAGATATATGACACAGACTAATCACAATTCAGTATACAAATATTACTGACACCATCCCTCCCGAGATTTAGTCATCTAACCAAACACACCTAAACCAATTAATCAAGATTTGTGCAGAACCGTTACATGCAACATCAAGTATCGTAGTTAAAGCACTCTAAGTAAGCAATAAGGTATGAGAGGCTGTGCTGTATTGTGAATAAAACACTTCACGCCCCAAAACACTGCTTCGGAGCTTTACGAATTGAATCAGTGACTCGGATCTCCTATCAAACTGCTAACCTGCTGAAATCACGTGACTTTGGCACTCCGATGCGCTGATTCGATTCATAAAGCTCTGTAGCAGTGTTTTTGGTGCACAAAAAGTATTCTTATCGCTTTATAATATTAAGATAGAACCACTGAACTCACATAATTTGTTTTAAAGGTGCCCTAGAATTAAACATTGAATTTACTGTGGCATAGTTAAATAACAAAAGTTCAGTACATGTAAATGACATACAGTGAGTCTCAAACTCCATTGTTTCCTCCTATTGTATAAATCTAATTTGTTTAAAAGACCTCTGAAGAACAGCCGAATCCCAACATAACACCAACTGTTACGTAACAGTCGGGATCATTAATTCTCTGGAGTTGGGTAGCGCGTTTTGCAGGATTTTTTTCACATTGCAGCAAAACAAACTACTCCGTCATTTCTTGTCATAGAGTCATAAGTAATATATCAATTGAAACTATAGAATGTCTTCTTTTATTTGTGTACACTCAGAGTAAAAACAAAATGTTGTGCTTTTTGTAAAATGAAGAAAACTGATTCGTGATCTCTCAACTCCCTCTGAACGAAGTCCAATCTGATAGTTCTCAGAAAATGAACTGTAACTTAGTGAATACTAATGACAAAAAAATTAGACTTATGTCTAAAGAAACGTTGAAATGTCAGGTTTTAGATCGTGCAAGTCAAATCGAAAACAAACATTCTGTGTTTATGTAATCTGTATGCAAAGAGAACCATGTCAGAAGTCTGTGATTCAGCTCATTATCCGCTAATGCGGCCACACCCACGGAGCCAGCTCTATAGACCCCTTAATCGCCTACGTCACTGTGACGTCACCGCTCTAGCTGGAGGCAAAACATAAATAAGAACTCATAGCAGGCGCACTAAAAGTTTGAGGTTTTGACTTTAAAATGTCGTCTTGTTGTGTTTTTGGCTGCCAGAATAGAAGGAACAGGACTTTTGGTTCAAAACTAAAGTTTTACCAGATCCCGGCAGACATTCCTTCACAGAAATCAAAAAGATAATTGTGGCTGAATGCAATATGGCGTACAGTCTGGACAGAGATGATCATAAATAATACTCATGTTTGTAGTGCACACTTCATATCAGGTAAAATAATCGATGCATATGTAATGGTTTGTTGGTTTTATCTAGTACAAATCAGCAAGTTTCTGTTTTATAGGTGAAAATCGCCAACCTTCAGCGCACTAGCTAGCTTAAATGTTAAACAAACATACAGAGATAGATGTGTGTGCCATCCTTTGAATGGTCTCTTAAGATAATCCACATTGCTAGCCATAATCATAGTTAGCCCAGCGTTAGGTTACATTAGACAATAAGCCTTGACAAAATTCCCCGAACCATCTGAAAGTAATTCATATGTTGTCTAGGAAATATCCAAAACTTAAGTTAATTTACAAAAATAGCTGTCACGGTCCCGCAGAGTCAGTGACAGTACATATTCGGACAGTTCTGAACCTTCTTCTGCATCTATGTTTAATAAATCCCTCCTAAAACATGCTAGCTTACGCTTGTCAACATTGAGTCCAGTGTCTCTTTTTGCCTCCAGCTAAGCCCCGCCCACCAGGAAACGTTGCACTGTTTACAAACTTTTAAGGGGTCTATTCAGACGCAAATTCTGAGGCAATACTTGTATACATCGTCTCAATCGTGTATTTATTGTCTTGAAAAGTGTTTATCTGGATGTTAAAGCCATGGTTAGCGATCTCTAGAAGACAGGCCATTAGTTCCTGGTTCCTGTTCTTCTTTATATGAATTTGTGGCCTAAAGGTGTACAGAGCGCCCTCCGGCTGCAAGCATGAATTGAAAACACAGTATCCAGCGCTCATAGTGATGACAATACATACTGAATAAATATCACTCCTCTGTATAGAAAGTTGACATAAACATATAAGAATCCATCAACATTTCTCCAAATGTGCATGCTTTTAAGCTAAAAGCCTATATGAAATGCCATAGAGGTAACATAACTGTTCAGACACTTTGCACCACAGAAATACATGATATTGTAAAGAATATAATAGAATACCATTATTTTAAATTGTAATAATATTTCACAGTATTACTGTTTATGATGAGCTGAGACATGATTACAGAGGGTTTTTTCACAGCCTACCTGACTGAAAGGCCTCATTAATATGCAAGTCATTTCAGGTCATTATTATGCGATTATTTTGTCTTCTTAGGTGTAAATGACCCATTGTTCATGACAATTCACGCCTCCACGCATACTGTGTTTCTTGACAAAATGTGTCTTACAAAAACAAAATCAATATATTGTTTTATATGAAGGAGTAGGCAGCATAATTTTTACATAATTCTGAAGCAAAAACTCTAGCCTACAACCTCCAATACCCAGAAGTCTTGTGAACACAGATTTAATATACTTTTTTTGGCCTTATTTCAGTGACTTAAGTTTTTTGTTTTTTCAATAACCACGCATAAATGTTATTCCTTCAAAAATACAAACATGTACATACATGTTTCTCACATATTATTGTAGCCTAGTTTGTGCTGAATACAGTGTAATGACACTTGTAATATATTTATGAACAACTGAAAAAAGCACAAATGTCAGGGTATGTCAAAACTTCTCCAGGGCCCAATCAGCCTCAGACTCCAGAGGGTTAATATGTACGCCCCCAATATTTGCATATGCCAGCCCATGTTCAAGACATTACACAATGGCAGCCAGTATTAACATCTGGATCAGTGCACAGCTGAATCATCAGACTAGGTAAGCAAGCAAGGACAATAGCGAAAAATGGCAGATGGAGCAATAATAACTGATATGATCCATGTAAGAAAAAATGATGAGGAAGTTGAAGATCTCGATGAAGAAGTTTATTGCAGCGTAGCAGTGACAAAGTACAAG
Organism: Chanodichthys erythropterus; assembly: GCF_024489055.1. NCBI lineage: Eukaryota > Metazoa > Chordata > Actinopteri > Cypriniformes > Xenocyprididae > Chanodichthys > Chanodichthys erythropterus. The sequence goes on from NC_090229.1 coordinate 4,884,222, forward strand.
TAGCACCTTGGGTTCATCGGAGTCAGAATGAACCCAGAACATCCAAATCTCAAACCTTTTATCCTGTTACAGTTTACCACTCTTCATGTAAATGTAGTTTCTCATGTTTTACCAGCTGTGGTCTGTATGAATGAAGTTGTGACACCTCATTGTCTGAGATGGTTCTCTGTGCCCCACACCCATTCCCATTCTACAGTTGATTACCATTTGCTCAGGATTTGATCAACCAAATGGTACATAAACAATATACCAGCTAACTTTCATCATCTTGATGATAATTAAGCTATTTTGGGGATGAGCTCATTCTAAAATATACTTTGGAGTGGAATCTGGGTCAAGGCAGACTACAATTTCTTACAGTCCCCTCTTTGATGCTCTTGGCCCAAAAGAAGCATCACAACCACTCAATTTTCACAGATTACACCTCCCGTTCTCTATTGGACAGGTGCCCAGTGGCGGTGAAGCCCTGCCTTAGGTTGTCCTTCGCTGGCCAAAAGAGAATCTTACCCGTTATTGTGTCATCATCTCATGCACACTGGTTACAGCTCCATCTAATTGGGCAGAATTATCTAAAATTTGGCAAAATGAAATAAAAACATCTTGGGTTTGGGTGAGAAGACATTCAAGGACCATCACAGCCAGTGGGAGTGTCCTAAAGTTAGAGTTATTTGCAATTTGATGTTTAAACATAATAACAAGGAAGATACATACACATACAGCGGGTTTACATCCCAAATGAAACCAGACTAGGCAATAGCTAAGTCTCCAACATGCATTTGTTTTGTCAAAATCTTGTCTTTTTGTTTTTTTCTTCAAAACCTTGTTGGGCTTTCATAATCTTTCCTTTGCATCAGTAATAATAGCAAATTGTTTAGTTTTTATTAACTCTAATCAAAAATCAATAGACAATATAATGTGTGTGTGTGTGCACATACTTTTGCATTTTGTCATGTGTATTGTGTCCATTTTCTCAGTGTGGACATCCTTTATCCACATGTGTGTGTTCAGCATTCAATAATACATTTTCTGCATCCAAGTATGCATATATTTGTCTCATTCTAGTGTCATGTGCAGTGAGTCTGTCGTTGTGCATTTCTTAGTGTGGGTATGTTCTTTTGCCCACTCGTTTTCCATCTAGGTGGAAGGACGTCTGTTCGTAGTCTCTGAAGCTCCTCTTGTTTCTCTTGTCATTGTCCGTTCTTTTCCACCTGGATCATAAGTCCTTCTAGAAGAAGCAGTCACTGTTGTTGTTCAAGTCATGTGTCACTCCATCAGTTCCATTCAACCCATGGTGGTTCTCAGGGTTTCTAGAACTTTTAGGCCTGGGGTTCTGGATCTTGCAGGACCGTAAATCTCTGGGTTTCTGGATCATGGATCACTGTTCTTTTTCTTGAGAATGTCCCATGGCTCCACTGGTTCAACTCGCCTTCTTGTTCCTCAAACGACCAGATCAACTTTCTCCAGTAGGTTACCCATTCCAGACAAACATCTCAATGCATATATCTGAAATCAAATGAAGAGGTTACCCCCCTTTCCCCCACAAGAATCTTTTCACATTCAAAAAAATGTTTTCTTGAGAAAATCCCCTGTATCCACTGGTTCCACTGGCCTTCTCATCCTTCAAACGACCAGATCATCTTTCTCCAGGAGTTTACACATTTCAGACAAACTTCTCAATGCGTATATCTGAAACAATAATCAGAAAAGGTTGCCCCCCTTTCCCCCACAAGAATCTTTTCACATTTACACAGACATTTCATCTCAAAACATCAGTAATGTCTTAAATTAATTTTAAAATGAATGCCATTAAAACATTTCTTATCACCCCCTTTTGATAGTAAACATTCTTTTGAAAATGTGCTACTATCATAAAACAATTCTAATTAATATCAGTTACAGTCATGTCGTTCATGCAGTGATGTGTCTGGCAAAGTGTGAATGGCTTCTTCTTTATTTCCTTTCAACAGTGCCAACTGGGTTTCTAAATTGCCTATTTTCTTAAGCAAATCATGATAGCCCACCTCTCTTTTATGTGAAAAGTGACACTCTCTTGCCTTGTGTCCTGTCTTTCCACATGCAAAACAAACAACCTCCTGATCTTCCCTTCTTTTTTCCAGACAATGGCTTGCAATGTGACCAGCTTTTCCACATGCATAGCAAAGAATAACACCTTCTGAATTTACTCTTGCAAATCTTCTTGTTCTATGATGCAAACCATCAGATAATCCTGAACATTCTCTTCTGCCAAGAGCAGCAACTAGATGTCTAGATTTGGCATCTTTCATTTGACTATTTGCATTATTGTTGTAGAACTGTGTCATTTTAGCAATAATGTCATTATACTCAGAGAGAGGTGTCACAAACTTTGACACAGCAGAAAGAGTGAGTGGGTCACATTTGTTAAACAAGGCAGACTTGAAACTGACATCATTCTTAGTAATATTCTTGATCACATTTTCTAATTCAGTTGGATTAAATCCTCTGCCAAACATTCCAGGTGAACCGTGCTTAGCTATGTATTTAATGATAATTTCTTCCATTTTCAAAACCTCATTGAACTGTGATAATTCAACAACTATTCACAATGTCTTGTTTCAATGACTATACGTTATCTAGTTGCTTCAAGATAACTGTTAGTCTAATTCAGACACAATTGAACCCCATCGGGCCTTAAATCTTACTACTCTAAATAGTTAAACATGTAATACTGTCAAAGTAAGTTGGACAAAACCACATACCTAGCCACAGTAGTTCGGGCTTAAGTTTATCAAATTTAAAACAATGCCTCAGTACGTTGGGAAAAACCACACTGCTTCAGGTTATTGTTTTAAATTTCCCAGAATCACTTTGCGTCAGACTCCCTGCACTGCACTTCAGTTATTCTTTCAAATAACGGTTATAAATAATTCTGTGACCACACTGTATTGGGTCAATTCAGTTACTTTAGAATCTTAACAGAATTATAACAACTCTACACTCAGTTTCAGTTACGTTAGAAACTTACCACTTTGTTTCAACTACTTGAAACAACAATTCTAATACAACTCTGCCACCTCACTACGTTGGGTTGATTCAATTACTTTAGAATCTTAACAGAATTATAAGAGACCAACACCAAGTTTCCGCAGTCTGAATTGGCGCATTTCTAATTATGCCCCAAAATAGGCAGTTAAAAAAATTAATAAAAAAAAATCTATGTGGTATTTTGAGCTGAAACTTCACAGACACATTCAGGGGAGACCTTAGACTTTTATTACATCTTGTAAAAAAACGTTCGATGGCACCTTTAAAATGTTTTCTGTACCTTATGGATCTTGAGAGAGGAAGGGTCATTGCTTTGAATACAGGCCTCACTGAGCCATGCATCTGATTTAATCAAAATATCTTAATTTGTGTTCCGAAGATGAACAAAGGCCTTACAGGCGTAGAACGACATGAGGGTGAGTAATAAATGACATTATTTTCATTTTTGGGTGAACTAACCCTTTAAAAGTTTATATTAATCAGTTATCTGAGTCTTTACATTACTTATCAGAATTTATTTGAATCCATTCGTGAGAACGAACGCGTATGTGAATTTGTCCTACTGGTCTGTCCAGTGTTTCCTAACAATAGTGAAGCTGGGTTTTAAGTTACTTAAACACAGAAACAGGATAGCGCTGACAACGGCTGTGCATGTGATCTGACTGCATGTAATCCGAGCTGCTGGTTGTCATTTAAGCTACAAGGAAGCAGTGCCTTACCCAGCAAACACATTTACGTTATGGCAATGTCTGTGGCACGTTGCATTTCTACTATGGCAACATCACGGTCTACGTGCCCACAACATTGTGGCAAAGCAGAATTGTAAGACGCCACAGGTACGGTGTTCATATTAGGACTTCCTCATACCTCAGTCATACAACGCAAAGGCATCATGCCTCAGAATGAATGCTTCAGGTCTCAGGAAAAACAACGTCAAGTGTCAGGTCTCGTACAATTAGGCATTGAATTAAACAGCCTCAGACCAAAAGGCATCAGACAAAACTGACTCAGATAAAAAAAAAAAAAGCATCAGACCGTGTTACCGTGTTTTTTTTTTTGTTTTTTTTTTGTCGGATTGATAGGCTACTATTTTTATAACAATATGTTACGTTCCTCCCAGTCTAGGATAGGGGAAGCAACATTACAGATAACAGTAATGCTTTAGGCATTAACAAACATTAAGCAAAACTTGAGGAAAGGTGTCTACATCAATGTAACACAAGCTTTTAACAAAAAGTTATAAATAAAAATAAGTCTTACAACAGATCCCAATAGGAAACAACAAACAAGGGAAATAAAATAAGCTTGGTAATGAATCACAAAGGAACAGCAACAGTAATACACATTAACAGCAACAAAGCAAACCAACAATCAACAAGCTCTGTCTTCTCTGGAGACCAGCCAGGATGTTTACACGCTTCCTTTAGTTGAGGATCAATCAGCAGATGATAAGCAGTTTCACCTGGCTGTACCTGCTCAGACAAAGAAGGAGAAGAAGAAAGGGAAAAGAAAACCACCTAGTGGGCTAAGGCCCACATAACACAAAAAAGTAAAAATAAATAAAAGATATTACATCCTAAGACGTAACACAATAATTTTACTACAAATACTTAAACTATAGTGTAGCAAAACCATGGTTAATTACAATAACAATTTTGTTTTATTTCTAGTAAAACCATGGTTCATTTTTATAAGAGAGGTTTTATATATATATATATATATATATATATATATATATATATATATATATATATATATATATATATATATATATATATATTTTTTTTTTTTTTTTTTTTTTTTTTCTCGAGCTATTTGAAGTTGATTAGGCAAGACAAGGCAATTTTATTTATTTAGCACATTTCATACACAATGGTAATTAAAAGTTCTTTACATAAAAAGGAAACACATACATAAGAATAAAAATGGAATGCATAACAAATAAAAATAACAATAAAAACAGAATACCACTATCTCGTTGGAAGAGTCACATTTACATTTTCATTCAGCCCAATGCTGTTTTTCTGCAGACCAATGTGAAAATCGCCATGTTCTTTTCTTTTCTTATTCGCCAAGGGATTACATAAATAGCAAGGCAAGGCAATTTTATTTGTATAGCACATTTCATACACAATGGTAATTCAAAGTGCTTTACATAAAGAAGAAGAATAAAAATGGAACATAAGGAATAGAAATAACAGTAAAAACAGATAATTTTGCTATTTTGATTTAAAATGCATTAAAAGTCAGAATCATGATGATACATAAAAGATATAAAAATACATTAAAAATTAAATAAAAACAGGAAAAGAATTTAAAGAATAAAAAGATAATACGTATAAAATAAAGTGCAAACAGTTCAGACATAGCACAGTGCTATCAGCAAATGCATAGATAAAAAGATGTGTTTTGAGTCTGGATTTGAATGTGGCTACTATTGGAGCACACCTGATCTCTTCTGGAAGCTGGTTCCAGCTGCGGCTGGCGTAACAGCTAAAAGCAGACTCTCCCTGCTTTGAGTGAGCCCTTGGTATTTTTAAGTGAGTTGATCCTGATGATCTGAGTGATCTGTTAGGTTTATATTCTATAAGCATATCTGCAATGTATTGAGGTCCTAGGCCATTGAGTGATTTATAAACAAGCAACAGTACTTTAAAATCAATTCTAAATGCAACTGGAAGCCAGTGCAAGGACCTGAGGACTGGTGTGATGTGTTCATGTTTTCAGGTTCTGCTCAGAATCCTGGCAGCAGCCTTCTGTACGAGCTGCAGCTGTCTTATGGTCTTTTTGGGAAGACCAGTGAGGAGCCCATTACAATAATCCACCCGGCTGGTGATGAAAGCATGAACAAGTTTCTCTAAGTCTTGACTGGAGACAAAGCATCTAATTCTTGCAATATTTTTGAGATGATAATATGCTGATTTAGTTATTGTCTTTACATGGCTACTGAAACTCAGGTCTGACTCCAAAATCACACCAAGATTCCTGACTTGATTTTTAGTTGTTTGACCCCTAGAGTGAAGGTACATGTTCACTTTGAGAACTTCATCTTTTTTTCCAAACACAATGACTTCAGTTTTGTCTTTGTTTAACTGAAGGAAGTTTAGGCACATCCAATTTTTAATTTCATCAATGCATTGGCACAGAGAGTCAATGGGGCTGTAGTCGTTGGGTGATAGGGCTAGGTAAATCTGGGTGTCATCTGCATAGCTGTGATATGCAATTTGGTTCTTTCTCATTATTTGGCTCACTGGCAGCATATATAGGTTGAACAGGAGGGGTGCAAGTATTAAACCTTGAGGGACTCCGCATGTCATGGATGTCCACTCAGACTTATGGTCATCGATACTCACATAATAACCTCTCCCTTCTAAGTATGACCTGAACCATTTAAGGACCATCCCAGAAAGCCCAACCCAGTTTTCGAGCCTGTCAAGAAGAATGTTGTGATCGACAGTGTCAAACGCAGCACTGAGGTCGAGTAGAACCAGCACTGATAATTTACCTGTATCTGTGTTTAGGCGAATATCATTTATTATCTTTATGAGTGCTGTTTCTGTGCTGTGATGCGGTCAGAAACCAGATTGAAAGTTATCAAAGTATCCATTCAAGCTTAAGAACTTGTTCAGCTGATTGAAAACAACTTTTTCAATGATCTTGCCTATGAAAGGAAGATTTGAGATTGGCCTGTAGTTGCTCAATATGGTGTTATCCAGATTGCTCTTTTTCAGGAGGGGCTTAACAACTGCAGTTTTCAGGGATTTTGGAAAAGTCCCAAAGAGAAGTGAGGCATTTACCACTTCTAGGAGATCTGCTTCTAAACAGTTTAACACTCTTTTGAAAAAAGATGTGGGAAGTGTGTCAAGGGCGCAGGTTGATGTTTTAAGGTGCTGTACTGTTTCTTCCAAAATTTTACCATCAATTGCTTCGAAAACAGACATAATAGCTACTTTCTGAGGTTGTGATCTGATCTGTTTTACCCCAGTGCAGCTCAAGGATGTGCTGATCGCCTTTCTGATATTATTCATTTTCACAGAGAAGAAGGAAGCAAACTCACAGCATTTGCTGTCTGAGAGCATTTCACTGTGAATCTGACTTGAGGGGTTTGTTAGTCTCTCTACTGTAGCAAAAAGAGTGTGGGTGTTGTTTAAGTTTTTGTTTATAATATTTGAGAAGAAGGTCTGTCTAACTTTGCCTAATTCCACATTGAAAGCATGAAGAATATCTTTATAGATGTTATAATGGATTTCAAGTTTTGTCTTTCGCCACATGCGCTCAGCTTTTCTGCATTGTCTTTTCATATTTTGCACTGCTGTTGAGTTTCTCCATGGTGCTTTTTGTCTGCCATTTTTCTTCCTGACTTTCACAGGAGCAATGTTATCAATAACATTCTGTACTTTTGAGTTAAAAGAATCAAGGAGAAAATCAACAGAGTCTGCAGATATGCTTGGTGTTAAAGATATAGCCTTCATAAACAGTGCACTAGTGTTCTCATTTAAGCATCGCTTTTTGACCGAGATAGATCTAGCTTCAACAGTCAGACAGATCAATATTTCAAAGAAAATACAGAAATGATCAGATAGCGTTACATCCTTAATGACAATGGATGAAATGTTTAGACCCTTACTGATAATTAAATCTAGAGTGTGTCCACGATTGTGTGTAGGTCCATGTACATGCTGAGTCAGATCAAAAGTATTCAAAACAGTTATGATTTCTTTTGCCATATTGGATTCTGCATTTTCTATGTGGATGTTAAAGTCCCCAGTAATAGCAAAACAGTCAAACTCTGAGGAAATTGCTGATAACAGTTCTGTAAAGTCCTCCACAAAGGCTGGAGAGTATTTTGGAGGCCTGTAGATAACTATAAGTAGAATGCGAGGAGCACCTTTTAATACAATACCCAAGTATTCGAAAGACAAGTAATCACCAAATGACACTTGCTTGCATTGAAAGACATCTTTAAATAGAGCAGCTATACCTCCACCTCTCCTAACAGCTCTGCAGACACTCATAAAAGTAAAGTTAGGAGGGGCTGTTTCATTCAGGATTGTTGCACTGCAGCTGTCTTCAAGCCATGTTTCATTTAGAAGCATAAAATCTAGGTTGTTTGTGGTTATTAAGTCATTGACTAGAAGTGATTTATTTTTAAGTGAGCGTATGTTTAGAAGTGCTAACTTAACAGTCTTACTTTCTGTCTCTACAGTAATCTTAGTTTGACGTGTAATAGGTAGCAGATTAAATGGGTTTGCCAAACGGTTTGAAAAGGCCTTAGGCTTTCTATAACGTAATAAAACAGAAATAGAGAAAGCTGCAGGCACACTGGGTTCCCGCTTGTTCTGTAAACATTTGATAAAGTCACTGTTATCATAGCGGGGACCCGACACACATCACTGAGAGCTGTTATCGGTTGTTTTTAATTCACCTAGAACAGATGAAGGAGGGTGAGGGCGCTGGCGTTGTGGCAAGGGCCGAAGAGCTCTCGCAGGAGGAGGGGGGGGGAGGTCGAGCTGGGCCCACAGGCTTTGGTGGTTTCGGGGCTAGATGCTTTTTTGTTGATATCTGGGGGCTCGCAGCAAAAGAGTGGGAGAGTTTGGTTCCAGCGTACACCAGTTCCTCCATTTTCTCTGAGAAGCACAGAAGAGGGGATGCTGGAGAGAGGGATAACGTGTCCGGTGAGAGGGGCTGTTGCTCTGGTGTTACCGGAGGCTGTAATATGTTGTCCTGGCTTCCCTGGCTGTTTTCCCGAAAGTCGTCCTTGGGTGCTGAATCTTGGAGCAGTTCTAACACGTCACTGTCTCTCGGTGAGCTCTGTGGGCAGGGCTCAGTCAAGATTGTGTCCGTGAGCAGTGGTTGTTGTGGCTGTGTGGTGTTATCATTGACCTTGTGGGAAGTGTCAACCGCATGTCCATTCAGCTGCTGAAATGAAGTCCTGTGGTCAGTTGTACTCTGTCCAGGTGTGTTTGTGCCATTCAGGTTGAGTGGATTTGCACACACTGCTGAAGGATGATGGAGGCAGTAGATATTGTCCTTTAGCAGTAGATATTCAGTCCTTTTAAGTTGCAGGTTTTTTGCAGCCATGTGTTAAGTCCAAGCAACCATGTAAATTTATTTGTTCCTCTTGCTGGGAGTGGTCCACTGATGAACGACTGAACTTTTAGTCTTTTAAGCATTTCAAAAAGTTCATTGAAATCCCTCTTAAGGAGTTCTGACTGCTCCTTCCGAATATCATTCTTCCCCACATGAATGATTAGTCGATTTGCAGTTTTATATTTCATCAGAATGCTCTTAAGTTCGCTGTTTACATCAGAAACTGTTGCTTGTGGAAGGCAGCATGTAGTTGTATCCCTGCTGCTAATGTTTCTGATAATAGAGTCACCCACTATCAGAGTCCTGGGCTCGGCTGCTCTCTGAGCTGAGTGCCGCTGACTGTTCAACCTTGAGCGGCAGTTAGCATCGGTGTTAGCTGCTGGCTGATTTGATCTGTGTCCGATCATGTTTGGGGATTCCTCACCCACATTAGATTCCTCACCCACATTCATTAACACTTCAAATCTGTTCTCCAGATGTATTGGCGGTGGTAGGGAGCTAGTGTTTGGGGTAGAGGATGCTACTGCATTAATATGTGATACTCGTGACAATCTGATATCTCGAGTGCCTTTCGGTCTCGCTCCCTGTGTGTGCCATCGATTAATAGTCTGATCAGTTCCGGCACTGAGTACGGTCTGTTTAGGGGCATTAGATTCATGGGACTCACCGACTGTGGGCGCACGTCATGATTTTGCCAAGTGGTTGTTTTCCTGAGACCAATATTTTTAATGATGACCCAGAGACAACAACAGTGTCATCCAATCAACGTTTATGACGTCATCACCGTGTGCCCCCCTGCAGAGCCCGCCAAGGTGCAAAAAAAAAAAAAAAAAAAAAAAAAAAACTGTAAAACACGCTTCTGAGTGCTCAATTTACAAGGTAAGACTATATGCTTTTTACTTTCTCTTATTAATTTACAGCAGTTAGTTAGGTGATGATAATAGTGAAAATAAAATGATGAACTAAAACAATCTGAAAGAACAGTTTAGGGTTTTTATTTTAATTTATTATTATTATTATTATTATTATTTATTATTATTATTATTTAGCGCGCCTAAGTTACCTATTAAAATGGCTAACGTTACGGACTGCATCTAAGCATTTTGCGAGCTCATTTCATGCCGGCCAGTTAAATATGTTTAATTGGCATGTGCGGTGTCACTGCCAGTTTCTGTTGCGTCCACATCAAACCGCAAAAAATGCGGAACAAAACAGCGCTAGTTTGCACTCCGCGCAGACAATTCAGCTCGTAATTATTAATTCTGTTATGATGATGTCTTCAGTCCGTCATATGAATATGATGACCTCAAGTCATCACTGATTTATTGTTACACGATGATGTCTTCAGTCAGTCACATGAATATGATGACCTCAAGTCATCACTGATTTATTGTTACACGATGATGTCTTCAGTCCGTCATATGAATATGATGACCTCAAGTCATCACTGATTTATTGTTACATGATGATGACTTCAGTCCGTCATATGAATATGATGACCTCAAGTCATCACTGATTTATTGTTACACGATGATGTCTTCAGTCCGTCATATGAATATGATGACCTCAAGTCATCACTGATTTATTGTTACATGATGATGACTTCAGTCCGTCATATGAATATGATGACCTCAAGTCATCACTGATTTATTGTTACACGATGATGTCTTCAGTCCGTCATATGAATATGATGACCTCAAGTCATCACTGATTTATTGTTACACGATGATGTCTTCAGTCCGTCATATGAATATGATGACCTCAAGTCATCACTGATTTATTCTGTTACACGATGATGACTTCAGTCCGTCATATGAATATGATGACCTCAAGTCATCACTGATTTATTGTTACACGATGATGTCTACAGTCCGTCATATGAATATGATGACCTCAAGTCATCACTGATTTATTCTGTTACACGATGATGTCTTCAGACCGTCATATGAAAATGATGACCTCAAGTCATCACTGATTTATTGTTACACGATGATGTCTTCAGACCGTCATATGAAAATGATGACCTCAAGTCATCACTGATTTATTGTTACACGATGATGACCTCAAGTCATCACTGATTTATTCTGTTACACGATGCTGACTTCAGTCCGTCACATGAATATGATGACCTCAAGTCATCACTGATTTATTCTGTTACACGATGATGTCTTCAGTCCGTCATATGAATATGATGACCTCAAGTCATCACTGATTTATTGTTACACGATGATGACTACAGTCCGTCATATGAATATGATGACCTCAAGTCATCACTGATTTATTCTGTTACACGATGATGACTTCAGTCCGTCACATGAATATGATGACCTCAAGTCATCACTGATTTATTGTTACACGATGATGTCTTCAGTCCGTCATATGAATATGATGACCTCAAGTCATCACTGATTTATTGTTACACGATGATGTCTTCAGTCCGTCATATGAATATGATGACCTCAAGTCATCACTGATTTATTGTTACACGATGATGTCTTCAGTCCGTCATATGAATATGATGACCTCAAGTCATCACTGATTTATTGTTACACGATGATGACTTCAGTCCGTCACATGAATATGATGACCTCAAGTCATCACTGATTTATTGTTACACGATGATGTCTTCAGTCCGTCACATGAATATGATGACCTCAAGTCATCACTGATTTATTGTTACACGATGATGACTTCAGTCCGTCACATGAATATGATGACCTCAAGTCATCACTGATTTATTGTTACACGATGATGACTTCAGTCCGTCACATGAATATGATGACCTCAAGTCATCACTGATTTATTGTTACACGATGATGACTTCAGTCCGTCACATGAATATGATGACCTCAAGTCATCACTGATTTATTGTTACACGATGATGTCTTCAGTCCGTCACATGAATATGATGACCTCAAGTCATCACTGATTTATTGTTACACGATGATGACTTCAGTCCGTCATATGAATATGATGTACGTCGGACAGACCGACGAATAGGAATCTCGCTAGAGAGGCCAATCTACTTCGAGTGTAACTAAACGAGCCAATGCACATTGGCATGCAATCATATGCATCAGCTGCTCGCCTCGCAGCGCGGGTATATAATGAGCAGCAGGTGCGTTGCATCTTCAGGTTTTCGCTGAGGAGCCGAACCGGATAGGCGGCAGCATCAGCGGGGTACAGCGACTGTGGCGACGGGACGTACGTCTCCGTTCCCTCCTTCAGGGAACGAGGGTTACCTTTGTAACCGAGACGTTCCCATTCAGTCGGTCACGTTCGACGTACGTCGGACAGACCGACGAATAGGAATCCCTACCAAAGCGCCACAGGAGCTGCCCCCTTCCAGCGCTCTGTTGCAAGCCACCTGAACCCCCTTGCCCGAGGATGGTGGGACAGGGCTAACACAGAGAGAGTCGATCACTGCTGTTCCCCAAAACCCATTCAGTGAGACTATTGGATAACGCTGGGAAAGCGTACCCTTCGCTGGGAAAGGAACGCTGCGGAAGCCACATCCTTCCCCGAAGGAGTTATGTGGAGAAGTACATATGGACTAACCCTGTAGGGCTGTGCTACATATGGAAGAGCTGGGGGTGACTCCAACCCGATGAAGGGTAGGTTCTCCCAGAGGAAAGACACGGGCTTCGTTTAGGATCAACCGTGGAACCAACCATATGGGATCCCCGTAGGGTCACACATATGGAACCCAGCCTAAACCCGGTTCTCAAGGATACAACGGAGTATAGGCCTGGCGCCAGACGCTCCGCCACGTCGGCTGCCGAAGGGATATCGGAGGACTCGACAGGGTCTGCCTTGTAGGGACTCTCTGGAGAAAAGAAGCGCATGTAGCGCAGCAAGCCGACACTAAGCCGGGGCCTCTCCTTGCCTCTGACCTGTGGTGAGAACATGGGAGGAGACCGGCTCGACACGAAGGCTATAGTATCTAGCGAACGTGTTAGGTGTCGCCCAGCCCGCAGCTCTACAAATGTCTGTCAGCGAGGCGCCACGAGCCAGCGCCCAGGAGGATGCGACACCTCTCGTGGAGTGAGCATGCAACCTGAGCGGGCAGGGCACACCCTGAGCTTGGTAAGCCAGGGCGATGGCATCCACTATCCAGTGGGCCATCCTCTGCTTGGAGACAGCCTTTCCCTTCTGCTGGCCTCCATAACAGACAAGAGCTGGTCTGAGGTCCTGAGGCTTTAGGTTCTGTCTATGTACAGTCGCAAAGCGCGGACTGGACAGAGTAAAGCCAGGGCTGGGTCTGCCTCCTCCGAGGGCAGCGCTTGCAGGCTCACCACCTGGTCCCTGAAGGGAGTGGTAGGAACCTTGGGCACATAGCCAGGCCGGGGTCTTAGTACCACTAGTATCACCCGGCCCGAACTCCAGGCACGATTCGTCGACCGAAAATGACTGCAGGTCCCCTACCCTCTTGATGGAGGCCAATGCCACCAGCAGCAAAGTCTTCATAGACAGAATCTTTAAGTCTGCTGACAGCAAAGGCTCAAAGGGAGCAATCTGAAGTGCTCTCAGCACCAGAGTGAGGTCCCAAGAGGGTATGGAGAGGGGACGAGAAGGATTTAACCGTCTCGCCCCCCTAAGGAACCTGATGACCAGGTCGTGCTGACCAACAGATTTGCCATCTAAGTGGTCGTGGTAAGCGGATATAGCAGCAGTATGGACTTTTGAGGGTGGAGGGGGACAGCCTACGCTCCAACCCTACTGCAAGAAGGAAAGCACGACTCTGATCGAGCATCTTCGGGGGTCTTCCCGGCGAGAAGAGCACCACTCGACGAACAGGTTCCACTTTGGAGGCGTAAGCACGTCTCGTAGACAGTGCACGTGCCGAAGTGATGGTGTTAAGTACCTCAGGGGGTAAGTCACCTAGAACCTCCGCATCCCGTCCAAGGGACCAGACATGGAGTTTCCAGAGGTCTGGACGCGGGTGCCAAAGAGTGCCCCGTCTCTGAGAAAGAAGGTCTTTCCTCAGAGGGATGGGCCAGGGAGGGGCTGTAGCGAGGAGTGAGAGTTCTGGGAACCAGGTCCGGTTGGGCCAGTAAGGCGCAACTAACAAGACCTGCTCCTCGTCCTCCCTGACTTTGCACAGGGTCTGTGCAAGTAGGCTCACTGGGGGAAACGCATATTTGCGCAGGCCCCGGGGCCAGCTGTGAGCCAGTGCATCTGTCCCGAGTGTCCCCTCGGTCAGAGAGTAAAACAACTGGCAGTGGGAGGTTTCTGGTGAGGCAAACAGGTCTACCTGAGCCTTTCCGAATTCTCTCCAGATCAGCTGAACCACCTGGGGGTGGAGTCGCCACTCTCCTGGCAGCGCAGCTCGTGATAGCTCGTTGGCCACACGGTTGAGCACACCGGAGACATGAATGGCGCGAAGCGACCTCAGATGCTTCCGACTCCACAGGAGGAGATGGCGGGTGAGTTGTGACATGCGACGGGAGCGTAGACCACCTTGACGGTTGATGTACGCAACGGTCGCAGTGTTGTCCATACGGACCAGTACATGCTTGCCCTGAAGCAGGCCTTTGAGGCGGCTCAGAGCAAGGCGTACTGCCAGCAACTCGAGGCAATTGATGTGCCAATGCAGATGGGGTCCCGTCCAAACCCCTGAGACTGCATGCCCGTATTACGTGGCACCCCAGCCGGTGGCAGAAGCATCTGTGAACACCACAGCATGCCGGGACACCTGTTCTAGGGGCACTCCTGCCCGAAGAAACAAGGGGTCCGACCACGGACTGAAGGTTCGGCGGCACTCCTGAGTGATTGGCACCCGGAATGTGCCGCGCTGCCACGCCCATCTCGGGACTCGGCCGTGAAGCCAGTGCTGAAGCGGTCTCATATGAAGCAGACCGAGCGGTGTTACAGCCGCAGCAGCCGCCATATGCCTTTTCCCAGTTGACCTGAAGCCCCAACTGGCTGAGGTGTCTGAGCACCAAATCCCTGAGTTTGCACAACTGATCCCGGGACTGTGCTAGAATGAGCCAGTCGTCGAGATAGTTGAGAATGCGAACACCCCGTTCTCTCATGGGAACAAGGGCTCCCTCCACGACTTTCGTGAAGACGCGGGGAGACAGGGCCAGCCCGAAGGGTAGGACTCTGTACTGATATGCTCGACCTTCGAACGCGAATCTCAGGAATGGCCTGTGTCGCGGAAGAATTGAAACATGGAAGTACGCGTCCTTCAGGTCAATCGCTGCAAACCAATCTCGGGGACGGATGCACTCGAAAATGCGTTTCTGCGTGAGCATTTTGAATGGTAGCTTGTGGAGGCTCCGATTCAAAACTCGCAGGTCCAAGATCGGTCGTAACCCGCCGCTTTTCCTGGGTACAATGAAGTAGGGGCTGTAGAACCCCGACCTCAAATCGGCTGGAGGGACCGGCTCTATCGCGTCCTTCGCCAGTAGGACTGCGATCTCCGCACGCAGGACAGGGGCATCGGCATCTTTCACTGTAGTGAAGAGGACGTCCCTGAACTTGGGGGGGAGCCGGGCGAACTGAATCGCAAAGCCGACCCTGATGGTCCGAAGGAGCCAGCGAGACGGACTGGGAGCGCTAACCCGGCTCGCAGAGACCGTACAAGCAGGACCAAAGGGACCACCGGTGTACCCGCAGCAGGGCAGCGAGGTGGAACACAGGGACGCGGCTCGGGGGGCTCTCTTTGTGAGGCGGCCCGAAGCGGCGTCACAGTGTGCTAGGCAACACTTACCTGGCTCCACGGATGGACAGAGGGAGCAGTCGAGGCTTTGGCTGCCCGCTGCTCGCTGCTGTCCGCTGGCGACAGAAGAGGGGGATGAGAGTGGTGAGGTTTTTCTCCTCCCACTGCTCTCCAAACCCTCTTCAGACCTGGAAATGGAGGAACTGCTCTTTAAAATTTGGGTACCGCTGCCTCTTGGGTCAGTGGCGGAACAGAAACAAACCCAATAAAGGATTTACCACCTGGCCCTCCTCCAGGGGTGGAAGAGCAGCCCCACCCATCTCTGGGTCGCCCGTCTCAGGGGTGATTCTCACCAACCAGTTAAACAGCTGCAGAGACGGGAGGCGTCATCTCCCCGCAATGGATACAGCAGAGCCTGCTGGGCCGGAGTTTCTTGCAGGGGACGACACCCTTGGCGACGAGCAGACTGAGGGGCGGCCCAAGAGGAACTCAATGGTTTGTCATGGGAAGCTCCCCTATCCGCTACTAACTGAGGAGAACCGCTGGGCTCAGTCCTCGACAGTGTCACCGAAGGCCACCTCGTAAGATGGGAGCATTGAGAAAGCATTTAGCTTGACAACCTCTCACACCTCACAAGGTAAGCCAGGGGGCACTTCTGGACCACGGAGGTGGACATCGTCTGGCTGAGGGCCTGCGCCGTGACTTTGATCACGGTTAGTCAACAAGCGCAGCTCAACCCCAGCACAGAACTACCCTCATGCAAAAAGAGTGCCTTGGCCTCACATGCAGGGTGGGTGTGGTCTGTGTACAGCCACCCCATCCAAGAGGGTAGTGAGAGAGGAAAAACTTATGCAGATTGGCACCTTTGGCATTCCATATTTATGGCACCAATATACCCCCATACTGCCAAGTTTTCCATGCACATCTGGAAGACCCAGGAAAGCATGGCTGTAAACTCTGAATCTGAGTCAGCATAAGCACACACCATTACAGTGGACAGCGTCACCCTCATTTCCAGAGCATAACAGCACTCTCTCCGATGCTGCAATCGACGTCTGTCCCTCAGCTGGAGCTCTGAATGAAATGCTAGGTTCCCCTATGAAAAGGACCAGCAATCCAATCCAGAAACTGCACAGCTTGCAATGCGCTAGAGAGGGAGGGGCCCTAGGGGGTTGGTTCCCCGAAGGAACCCCTCAACCTCATGTCACCCAAGCCATATCAGCAAAGTAGACCTCTTCTGGTGCACCAGAGAGGGCGCTACAATGGAGATTACGCAAGGGAACCGCGCATCTAGAGCGCCGAGCGAGCGCTGGGTTGCCGTGACAGCCCGCGCTGCAGCCCGGCAGCTCGACGGCACACGACACGCAGAGGAGCGAGAGGTTTGCCCTCGCTGATCTCCGCGGTCTCCCAGAGTGTCGGGCAGAGCCGCGGCTGTGCTTTTACACACAAGCGGCAGCTGGCCAACAACAGAGGGGACTCAAGCTTCCCGGAGAAAGAAGAGTCACGACCGGCGTGTCGACGTGATCATGTTCTCATATGAAAACATGAACACCCACGAACATCATTTCAGCACGCGCCCAGACATGCGAAACGGTGATCGTGGCCGTCAGTGAGGACAGGAACGATCGCATCCAGAAACACAAGTAGGATGTCGTCTTTAAAAAGACGCGAATCTACTTGTGTAAGCTCTTTCAGGGACTTTACTCTTTTAGAAGTGCTGAAGCACGCAGGGGAACGGCCACCGCAACACAGACAGGGATTGTGTGCAGCCTGTCATGTGCTTTCTCTCTCTTTGAAGGCGCTCACTCTTACCAGCCGTAAAAACGGCATTTCAGCGCTCAAAAGCGCACCGTACCGGCCGTGAGAACAGCCTTCTGACGCTGTCAAACAGCTATTTGCTCAAAAACGGCAAACGAAACAGAAAAAGAGAGGACGTCGACCCCGCTGCTGTGCTGTTCGCCCGCACTCTGAAAAAAAGAGAAGTTCAACCAAAAGCTTGACTCGTCTTCTAGCAGACACTCGCTTGCAGAGAACAGGAACAACACCGTTCGGCTCCGAAGCGAAAAGCTGAAGATGCAACGCACCTGCTGCTCATTATATACCCGCGCTGCGAGGCGAGCAGCTGATGCATATGATTGCATGCCAATGTGCATTGGCTCGTTTAGTTACACTCGAAGTAGATTGGCCTCTCTAGCGAGATTCCTATTCGTCTGTCTGTCCGACGTACGTCGAACGTGACCGACTGAATGGGAACTGTGTTTAACCAATTAACAGAAAAATATAGCAATTTCATTGTGATCAACATCATGGCAAGTCTGGTGTCTTATTACACCAGACTTGCCATGATGTTGATCATAATGAAATTGCTATATTTTTCTGTTAATTGGTTAAACATACACTATGTGACAGAATAAATCAGTGATGACTTGAGGTCATCATATTCATATGACAGACTGAAGTCATCATCGTGTAACAATAAATCAGTGATGACTTGAGGTCATCATATTCATATGACGGACTGAAGACATCATCGTGTAACAATAAATCAGTGATGACTTGAGGTCATCATATTCATATGACGGACTGAAGTCATCATCGTGTAACAATAAATCAGTGATGACTTGAGGTCATCATATTCATATGACGGACTGAAGACATCATCGTGTAACAATAAATCAGTGATGACTTGAGGTCATCATATTCATATGATGGACTGAAGTCATCATCGTGTTACAATAAATCAGTGATGACTTGAGGTCATCATATTCATATGATGGACTGAAGTCATCATCGTGTAACAATAAATCAGTGATGACTTGAGGTCATCATATTCATATGACAGACTGAAGTCATCATCGTGTAACAATAAATCAGTGATGACTTGAGGTCATCATATTCATATGACGGACTGAAGACATCATCGTGTAACAATAAATCAGTGATGACTTGAGGTCATCATATTCATATGACGGACTGAAGTCATCATCGTGTAACAATAAATCAGTGATGACTTGAGGTCATCATATTCATATGACGGACTGAAGACATCATCGTGTAACAATAAATCAGTGATGACTTGAGGTCATCATATTCATATGATGGACTGAAGTCATCATCGTGTTACAATAAATCAGTGATGACTTGAGGTCATCATATTCATATGATGGACTGAAGTCATCATCGTGTAACAATAAATCAGTGATGACTTGAGGTCATCATATTCATATGACGGACTGAAGACATCATCGTGTAACAATAAATCAGTGATGACTTGAGGTCATCATATTCATATGACGGACTGAAGACATCATCGTGTAACAGAATAAATCAGTGATGACTTGAGGTCATCATATTTATATGACGGACTGAAGACATCATCGTGTAACAATAAATCAGTGATGACTTGAGGTCATCATATTCATGTGACGGACTGAAGTCATCATCGTGTAACAGAATAAATCAGTGATGACTTGAGGTCATCATATTCATATGACGGACTGAAGTCATCATCGTGTAACAGAATAAATCAGTGATGACTTGAGGTCATCATATTCATATGACGGACTGAAGTCATCATCGTGTAACAATAAATCAGTGATGACTTGAGGTCATCATATTCATATGACGGACTGAAGACATCATCGTGTAACAGAATAAATCAGTGATGACTTGAGGTCATCATATTCATGTGACGGACTGAAGTCATCATCGTGTAACAGAATAAATCAGTGATGACTTGAGGTCATCATATTCATGTGACGGACTGAAGTCATCATCGTGTAACAGAATAAATCAGTGATGACTTGAGGTCATCATATTCATATGACGGACTGAAGTCATCATCGTGTAACAATAAATCAGTGATGACTTGAGGTCATCATATTCATATGACGGACTGAAGACATCATCGTGTAACAGAATAAATCAGTGATGACTTGAGGTCATCATATTCATGTGACGGACTGAAGTCATCATCGTGTAACAGAATAAATCAGTGATGACTTGAGGTCATCATATTCATATGACGGACTGAAGTCATCATCGTGTAACAGAATAAATCAGTGATGACTTGAGGTCATCATATTCATGTGACGGACTGAAGTCATCATCGTGTAACAGAATAAATCAGTGATGACTTGAGGTCATCATATTCATATGACGGACTGAAGTCATCATCGTGTAACAGAATAAATCAGTGATGACTTGAGGTCATCATATTCATATGACGGACTGAAGACATCATCGTGTAACAATAAATCAGTGATGACTTGAGGTCATCATTTTCATATGACGGTCTGAAGACATCATCGTGTAACAATAAATCAGTGATGACTTGAGGTCATCATTTTCATATGACGGTCTGAAGACATCATCGTGTAACAATAAATCAGTGATGACTTGAGGTCATCATTTTCATATGACGGTCTGAAGTCATCATCGTGTAACAATAAATCAGTGATGACTTGAGGTCATCATATTCATGTGACGGACTGAAGTCATCATCGTGTAACAGAATAAATCAGTGATGACTTGAGGTCATCATATTCATATGACGGACTGAAGACATCATCGTGTAACAATAAATCAGTGATGACTTGAGGTCATCATATTCATATGACGGACTGAAGACATCATCGTGTAACAGAATAAATCAGTGATGACTTGAGGTCATCATATTCATATGACGGACTGAAGACATCATCGTGTAACAGAATAAATCAGTGATGACTTGAGGTCATCATATTCATATGACGGACTGAAGACATCATCGTGTAACAGAATAAATCAGTGATGACTTGAGGTCATCATATTCATATGACGGACTATCGTGTAACAATAAATCAGTGATGACTTGAGGTCATCATATTCATATGACGGACTGAAGTCATCATCGTGTAACAATAAATCAGTGATGACTTGAGGTCATCATATTCATGTGACGGACTGAAGTCATCATCGTGTAACAGAATAAATCAGTGATGACTTGAGGTCATCATATTCATATGACGGACTGAAGACATCATCGTGTAACAATAAATCAGTGATGACTTGAGGTCATCATATTCATATGACGGACTGAAGACATCATCATGTAACAGAATAAATCAGTGATGACTTGAGGTCATCATATTCATATGACGGACTGAAGACATCATCGTGTAACAATAAATCAGTGATGACTTGAGGTCATCATATTCATATGACGGACTGAAGTCATCATCGTGTAACAATAAATCAGTGATGACTTGAGGTCATCATATTCATATGACGGACTGAAGACATCATCGTGTAACAATAAATCAGTGATGACTTGAGGTCATCATATTCATGTGACGGACTGAAGACATCATCATAACAGAATTAATAATTACGAGCTGAATTGTCTGCGCGGAGTGCAAACTAGCGCTGTTTTGTTCCGCATTTTTTGCGGTTTGATGTGGACGCAACAGAAACTGGCAGTGACACCGCACATGCCAATTAAACATATTTAACTGGCCGGCATGAAATGAGCTCGCAAAATGCTTAGATGCAGTCCGTAACGTTAGCCGTTTTAATAGGTAACTTAGGCGCGCTAAATAATAATAATAATAAATAATAATAATAATAATAATAATAATAATAATAAATTAAAATAAAAACCCTAAACTGTTCTTTCAGATTGTTTTAGTTCATCATTTTATTTTCACTATTATCATCACCTAACTAACTGCTGTAAATTAATAAGAGAAAGTAAAAAGCATATAGTCTTACCTTGTAAATTGAGCACTCAGAAGCGTGTTTTACAGGTTTTTTTTTTTTTTTTTTGCACCTTGGCGGGCTCTGCAGGGGGGCACACGGTGATGACGTCATAAACGTTGATTGGATGACGCTGTTGTTGTCTCTGGGTCATCATTAAAAATATTGGTCTCAGGAAAACAACCACTTGGCAAAATCATGACGTGCACTGTGGGCTGAGGACGTCCATGATGAAGCTATGTTGTGTGTTCCTTCTGTTTTGGTAGTCCCGCAAGTAACTTTGTTTCAAGAACTGCAATCCTTTGTAGAAGTCTGTGTCAGTTTGTGCAGCAGGTAGATTCTTCAACCAGAGGAGGCATATTATTTCTAATCCTTTTGGATGTAGGCAGCTGTGTTTTCCCTTCTCCGGAATGTAAGCTGATGGCTGCCGTCAGTGGGAGGCTGGTTGGATAAAAATTCTCCTTTTTTGTAGCAATTCTTCCAGTTAAAAAGATTGTTGTTGCAAAGATTTGTCGTTTAAGCACTGTGTTGATTGGCTGAAGTTAAAATTAGGAGATAAAATATAAAAGCAATAGAGCAAAGCGCGGAGCTGTAAGCAAGAGCGTCCGAACAGTAACGAATAGCCTACAAGAATACCATAAACAGATAGATTGTACATAGCATCCACACACACACACCTTACATCAATTTGGGAATAGTAACAGTAAAGAAAAGGACAACTGAAGGACAGCATTATGATGGGATAAAAGCCAATAGAAAGTTAAGCTATACAAAAAAACAACAACAAAAACAAAACATGATGCCTTTTAGTCTGAGTCCGTTTCATCCGATGCCTTTTCGTCTAAAGCCTTTTGGTCTGAGGCTGTTTAGTTCGATGCCTAATTGTACAAGACCTGACACCTGACGTCATTTTTCCTGACCCGAAGCCTTTCAGTCTGAGGTGCGAAGCCGGTTTGTCCAGTGACTGAAGCCTTTTACGGTGCTTTCCAAATGGGATATATCGCCCTCTGAAGGGCACTTCGGAGTGAAAACAATCATGGCCACCATATTGAAGGGTCGCTCCAAACCGAAGTGCTCAAAACAGGCCACTTCAAAGGGCCCTTCGGAATGAAGGATTTCAAAGGGTACAACTTATGGACACTTCGGGCCCCCATGATCCTTTGCACAGGGAAGTTGTTTGATGTCACAGGAGGCTCGGAGTTCGATTTTACCTATACATGCATGTATAGTATTTTTCTATACTACTGTAATATTTATAGGAGTTAGATTTGGTATATTATTATGGTCAAAACAACATTGTACTTCAACAAAAATACTTTAAAGCTCCCTTTATCAGTCCATTCAAATGTTTCAAATACATAGACACAATATACAATATGGTGCGGTAAACCGAAAATAAATAAACAAATAAATAAACTAACGTTAAACAAAGGGCGCAGCTTGCACAATCTACTCCTTCTTGATTGTCTCCTTTAAGATGATGCAGAAGTGCATTCCAAGAGTTTTTTTTGACCCCTACACCCTTCATCCCTTTGAAGCTCTTTTTTTTCCTTTATATTATTTCATTGAAAGTATATAAAATGAAATCATCTTAAAAGAGCTACAACCATACATCAGTACTGATTGATCATCAAAATACTAAATACTACATACTAAAACCCCAGTATCAAAAATAATTCATAGAAAAAAATTATATTTCATAACTTCTCTTTAGTTGAAATACCATTCATAAATATCGTGAGCTTCTTTATATTCTCTGTGTCTTGCTATATAGTCACAGGCAGTGCAGATAGCCAGAACAAACTCTTGGTTCTGTTGTATTAAATGAGGAGTTGGAGTGAGATGTTTCCTCCAGGTAAAGAACTTGCCATATGCTTCGTCGTCCTTGTCCAGCTGAAGCAGATATTCTGCTAGTGACTTTGCATCTGGGAAGTCATTCACATGAATAAATGCGTTGCCAGGAACAAAGTTTTCATAGTTTTTTCTGGGAGGACCCAAAACCACAGGTACGGTACCTGCAGCAAGCGGCCCGTTGATCTTCTCCGTGATGTAGTCCTTGTGGATGGAGTTCTCAAAGGAAAGGTAAAACTTGCAACTCGCCATAGTAGGATAGTAGTCGTTATAATCCAGAAATGATGAATACGCCCTCCCGTACATATGCACGTCAATGTATTTGCTGAATTCTCTGTAAAAAACGTTCCTTGCGCTGACACCTGTTGAAAGATCGTTGTTACTCACAATCCAACACACCAGTTTGTCTTTTTTGGGAATCACAAACTCCTCAGGTTTCTTCCTGGGGGTCAAGTGCATCCGTACAGGAATGTCCGCATCCTGTCTGTAGCTGAGAGTGAGATTGAACAGGTTTTCCAGACCTGGTATTTTTTTCGTGTTGGTCGGCGATTCCAAATGTAACCAAATCCACCTCTGGAACGGAGGACGAGGAGATGGAGGAAGGTTGGACAGGTCCCAGCTGATGCCCCTGTGATAAACCATAACAGCGTCTGCATCGCTGTAGAGAAATCTATCATCCGTCAACTGACAGTTATCAATTTTGTACAACGTTTTGCAGTCACTCAGGTCAAACCTGTAATTTTCAGGCCAGGTCCACAGCAGAAGTACAGGTTTGTCTTCTACTGCATCAGTAATAGAGCTTTTGCTTTTGACACATTTGTTTTGATCAGGTCTAGGAAGTGGAGGTGGACATTTCTTTGAAGGTGAGAACCAAGAAAACATGACTATCAGAAAGATGACACCTGCCGACGTCACTATTAGACCCAGACGACACAACGATGAGCCATTTGACCTTGACATTTTTGGATCTGAAAGGAATTATTGAAGAAAAAAAGAAAAAAAAGTCAATATTTGCTTTCACAGACAAGAACAAACATAAATTCCTCAATAAAAAGACTACAATCACAGCTCTGTGGGAGACAAAGGCTACTAAAATTAATTAAATTAATAATTAACTTTATTAACTTAATAAAATCTCTGAATATCATTTACTTGATAGTTTGAGTTGAACGTACCAAAATAACTGACAAGGTTTTTTTTTAATAAAAGAATTTAGTATTTGACTAACCAGTTAGTTTTTAAAAATTAGACCCTTCATTTTCACTTTTCCGGGTTTCTCAGAAGCTGAAGTCATTGTAGTTGGGTAAACTTTTATGGCGATGAATGAGAGACTTCATTAAAT
This sequence comes from Chanodichthys erythropterus, assembly GCF_024489055.1. NCBI lineage: Eukaryota > Metazoa > Chordata > Actinopteri > Cypriniformes > Xenocyprididae > Chanodichthys > Chanodichthys erythropterus. Next base: position 4,908,929 of record NC_090229.1, read on the forward strand.
ATATTTTTTGTGTTTCCATTTGCACAAATAGCAAAAGAAAAATTCCACAATAATAGTAAAAGTTTAGTGTGAGATGAAAACGAATCATTGCCTTAATAATAAAAAAAAAAAACCTGAAACTTCAGTTTTGTTTTAAACAATTTTAGTTTTTTTTTTTTTTTTAACATTTTTTAAATGAATGCAGTTAATTCAGTTTCTCACCTGAATAAAATGTAGTTTGGCGTCACATATAAAGCCAGCGTCTGAGGATTACACTAGATCAGTGGTGTCCAAACTCATTCCCGGAGGGCCACTGCCCTGCAGCTTAGCTCCCACTTGCCTCAACACACCTGAGGTTCTAGCCTAGTAAGACCTTGAATAGCTAGTTCAGGTGTGTTTATTTAGGGCTGGAGTTAAACTAGAGGAACAGAATTGGACACAGATGATTAGATAGATACAAATTTTACTAGATTTTTGTGAAGAAAAAAAAAAAAAAAAAGTTTGTAATTATTGTAATTAATGGTGTTTGTAACACCTGCAGGATATACCAGTGCTTGAAAAAAAGATTTATGACACAGACTAATCACAATTCAGTATACAGATATCTATGATACCATCCCTCCTGCCATTTAGACATGACCAAACACACCCAAACCAGTTCATCAAGATTTGCCCAAAACCATAGCTGTACCCTAGTGAAAAAAAAAGTATGCTAAGTATACTTGCAGCAAGACTACACTCTAAAAAATGCTGGGATAAAAACAACCCAAGTTGGGTTGAAAATGGACAAACCCAGCGATTGGGTTGTTTTAACCCAGCGGTTGGGTTAAAACAACCCCCCCAATATTCAAATCCATCAGTTACAACCCCCCCAATATTTCAACATGAAAATCACAGAAGATCATTTAATTCATTTATTTTGTAACAATAATTTTGTTTCTAATCGAATATGAGTTTGTCATAATAAATTAGTCAAAAAGTACCCCCCTTCCATTGAACCGATTGGTAACGCCCAACCAATGCGCGTCGCATTTTCACCAAAACAACGCGAGTTCTGTTTGAATGGAGAGCACGGGAAGCACCAAAAAATGAAGAGAACCGTTGCCCAGCCGACTATATTAAACTTCTGTTCAAAGAGGGACATTAAAAAGAATAAAGCATGTACTGAGAAGGAGGCATGAAAACATTGTAGGTACACTCCACATATATTTTAGCTATCTAATCCGTTGCAATTTACCCATAACTATCAGTGTAACTGTAACCAATTACTAAAACAGCCGTCTGTTTTTTACTTCATTTTTCAATAGCGTCTTATCAATGACAAAAGTATTCTTATCGGTGTTTGTTTTCTTCCTTAATCTGACTTTTGAACGAATTGGCTGAATGAACGATTTAAGTATATTAAAACGTCGAATCGCTGCCACCTGCGGTTTCAATATTTAACAATTTCTTTCTTTTTAGGATCACTCCGTTATGTTAGAATTTGATGAATGGTTATAAATTCCATAAAGTTATGATAGATAGATAGATAGATAGATAGATAGATAGATAGATAGATAGATAGATAGATAGATAGATAGATAGATAGATAGATAGATAGAGAAGAAATAAATGATCCAATAACGCCTCAAATACAACAGATTTTTTTTTTTAATTAAAAAAAAAAAATAACAGGCAGCATACCAACGCTCTATATATATCAAATATATTTAAAGGTTCATTATTTTTTAAATAAATAGTTAAGAAGTGCCCTTTTTTCCACTTGAGCCCCTGCCCCCCAAAATGTCTGTGCATTTGTGTGCACTGTGAATGTACTTATAATGAACAATAGTATATATACAATATTAAGATCAGCAGAGAGAGAGAGAGAGCTAACAATTTCATGTTGCAAAAAAGGTAAAATTATTCTGCAGTATGCAAATGCAAAGCGTTTATTTGCAAGGAAGATTTACATTCACTGGCACATGCAAGTGAACCGAGAAAGATGTGTTTGTCTTGAAATAGCAGCAGATTTTTTTAAAAACATTGTACTGCTTTATTGGTCCCAGGTGAAAAAAATACTATAGTAATTTATAGTAAATAGTGTTTTTGTACGGAGCCCCTAAAGGGACATGGTGGTAGAAAAAAAATGGGAAGGAAAGAAATTTTACGTGGTGGTGGAAAAAAATTTGGGATGGGAGGATTTTTTTTTTTTTTTTTTTTTAAAATCTTTTGTGTTCCCTTGCAAAGATTGCGTTACCTAGCAAAGAATGCATTCCCTCGCAAAGATGTTTTGCGTTCCCCCGCAAAGATGTTTTGCGTTCCCCTTAAAGATTGCGTTCCCTCGTGTCGTGGATGAACCTTGCGGTTAAAGGTGAGGAAGACAACATAATTTCCATTTGACGCCCAAAAATTTATTTCACAAAAAAAATAAATCCCAAGATGCAAAAAGAAAATAAGCAGTGTTACCCAAAAATAAATAATAAATTATACAAACAAGGGACACCAAACAGTATTAAAAGTGGCGGTACTCCGACCACGCTCACGTCAATTTACCACACCCCCACTGTGGCCATCTTAACATCCTGGCCCCACCTATGGAAGATGCCATAATACAGACAACATACATCCACCACAAATAACTATATATTTACACAACTCCAGATATTTTGCCCCCAACATCTCTTCCCAAAATCCCCGGTCAGTGTAAATGTAGAAAGTGTGCATGTACATGTGAAATGAGGGAACGTGCCCCATAGTCCGCACATGGTCACGGAGTATCTTCGTGACACCTCGCAAAGATTTTTTGCGTTCCCTCGCAAAGATGTTTGCCTTCCCTCGCAAAGTTATAATCGTTCCCTTGCTGTGAGCTCGGACAAACACTTCCTCTTTAATGTCCCGCTGGCTGGCAGTGTTTCAGTTAGTAACATACGTTAATAATGCACACAAATAATGCGCGGCTCATTGCGCAGTTTTTTAACTTGTTGGACTAAAAAATGGTTTGGTCTCTATGAACAGTTATTGCAGTCTATTGCACTTTTCAGACGGTCCCTTCAGGCGTGTATCTCCGCTGCCTGCTCATAGAGACCAATTTATTATAAAGCACATTTGAGGAAAATTGGGTTGTTGTAGCTTGCATATGGTTGGAAGTAGCTGCATTTGTGTTTTAACAACGTTTAGCTCACGAGTTATTAATCCGGGAAGCTCGAATCTGTGAATATATTGCCAACTGAACTGCTTGACATAAGCACTGACTGCATTTCTTCATTTTTGAGTCCAACAAGTTCAAACTTTATGAGCCGCGCATTATTTGTGTGCATTATTGTATGTTACTAACTGAAACACTACTGCCAGCCAGCGGGACATTAAAGAGGAAGTTTGTCCGAGCTCACAAGGGAACGATTACAACTTTGCGAGGGAACAAAACATCTTTGTGAGGGAACGCAATCTTTGTGAGGGAACGCAAAACATCTTTGTGAAGTACCCTCGGTTGTTTATTGGTTGCTGTCAGGTAAACTGTGAACCTATCAGGACCGGTGTTATAATATATTCGGTTCCTGAAATATAGGCTGCGTCCAAAAACCTAGGTAGCTGTCTTGCTGCCTCGCTATCTTATAAGAGAATGACTTGTACGACAGCATTTGTGCATGAAGGTACCTCACGAAATAACAGTTTAATGATCTACAGCAATATAGCGCGAGCTTGGAGAGAACTAAACAAATATTTAATTACTACAGTAGTAATTTCTCGATAGAAATTATATCAAAATTGAAATATGTTGATCAAAATCGTACATTTATACACAAATGAGCAGCAAACGCAACTTTCGTACGCCATCTTTATTTTTCTCAACTGTCACAGAATGGAAAGCACAGGATTGTGGGATATCAAAGGCAGCTAAGGATACATCTTTGCTTCCTTCAAAAATCGATCTGAGGAAGGTATCTAATGAGAGAGGAAGTAACGCTAACATTGGATTCGGACGTGCCTTGATGCTTTACTACCTTGAAATGTGTCCTCGGAAGGCAGCATTTTCCAGTTTTCGGACGCAGCCATTCTGTTCCACTGGGTGGCGCTTACGTGAATATTCAGGGGGTGCTTCTCAATTCTTATTTGTGCATCCTCGTTTCCTTTCCTCGCTTCCTTTCGTCTTAGCTCCACCCCTTCAGGATGCGAGGGAAGGACGCAAGGAAAAGAAGTGAGGATGGAGGAATTGAATCAAGTGAAATGATATATCCTCGCTCTCTTTAGCGTCACTTCAAAGCGTCATCAGTTGCACTCGAGGAATCTATCCACATGTTGTTAAAGTTTGGTTATTTAAAAAAATATAATAAATATTAATAAAGCAAGATGCCTCGTTGAAATATATGAGGTAAAAAGTTTATTTAAACTGTAAAAGTAAAGCATACATTTAAATTATTGTGACAGATATGAAGGGTGGAGGAGAATTTATGCGTGCGTCAGGTTTCTCGACGAGAAAGACTTCCGCAAAGGATGCACCGGTGTATCCTCGCTCATGACTCCTCAGGAAGCCTCCTCACTCCTCGATCCTCGCCTCCTCGCGGTGCAATTAGAGAATTGAGATGTCCTTCAAGATGGCTGAGCTCCATCGTTTTCCGGGTCATAGGATGGAGGACGGAAGAGCGAGGAGACGAGGAGGGATATTGAGAAGCACCCATGATATCCTCATTTTGTGGGCGTGTCCTTGAGACAACGCGCAAGCGAACGGAACTGAAAATATTAGTAGATGCTTCTCAAATCGCATCGGTTTAATGTATTATTTCGAAAAGGTAATAAAATATTCATTTAGAATATATCTTTGGAACTTTGTTTTGATGACAGTCTTCATGCCAGCAGCTACTTAAATGTTATTTTTGTTCAAAATATTATAATTATGATAGGATGGTATAAAATGGGAGGGCATTGGTTACCTGGGATGCGTTGTCATCCGTGCCGCCCCTTTACGGGAGTCCGCCATTTATGAATGGAAGGATGTTTGGTGTGCCATCCCTGCTTCATGCTGCTGCATGTTTTGGGGAGGCTTTTTCAGGGAATATTTATTTATAAAGTTGTTTTTTTGGCGTAGCTTGTCGACGAATAATGAACTGCACTCTATGATCAGCAACCACGCATAGTACCGCGCTGTGAACGTCTCCTGGTATGTGCGACAATAGGTTGCTTGTTTGTATTTTTATGATTTTATTCGTAACTCTGCTATTTCTGTTGGCAGGTTGATTTTTAAATGCTCAAGGGTTTCATCGCTGTACGATGCGACGGAATGTCTAGTGATATAACGCACTGCTGCCTTGCCTGGGTTTCAATCCTGTCAACTGTCTGTGTGCGCGTGTGTGTGTAACTGCAGGCCAAATTATCGCTCGCCGTGGATTGAGTACACATGCGTCAAGCGAGGCCATTCTTTGGCCGTTTTGTGCCTCGAGTGTGCGGGTGATCGTGGTTTGGTTTCCTTTTTGTTTATCTTTTGTATTTGTTTTGAATTGTAAAAACACTGAATGTAATGTTTTCTTTGTCAGTTTAAATTTTAGTTTTTTTTTTTTTTTTTTTTTTTTTTTTTTTATTTTGCAGAAGAATGGGAGGAGAGCCAATTGGCTCGTTTAATGGCGTCCACATTGAGTGCTGTGCTTTATAGGTTGGAGTGATGTGGTTTATGGTTTAAGTGTGGTGTGACAATTAAAGGGTTGCGGCAGACCATCTCCTTTTTTTAAACTTCTTTATTTTATGTATATTGTTTTTGTAAAGTCGTTTTTGTTTCTTTAGTGACCTGTTATTATGGAACCCTTGTGAGATGATGCGACAGTTTTTAACTTTTGTACACTTTAATAAAGCTGCCTCATCTGCGTAATCCTTTGCCTGTGTCTCTACTCACCCACCAATTGGTAAGGAATTTTTGTTGCTATATTATAAAATTTCCATGGGTATAAAAAAAAACAAAAAAACGGTGGCGTAGTTGGACTCAAGTGCGATCTTTGGGTATGGCCGGGACACACGAGGGAACGCAAAAGATTTGTAAAAAAAAAAAAATCCCATCCCAATTTTTTTTTTTTTTTTTTCCATCACCATGTAAAATTTCCTTCCTTCCCTTTTTTTTTTTTTTCTTCCACCATGTCCCTTTAGGGGCTCCGTATTTTTGAACCATACTGTAGTAAATAATATAATTTTAAAAATAATTTTAAACACAAATTGGTTATTTTTGAGCACAATCACCATATCTCCAACAGAAGTGAGTTCTGACTTCGCTAATGTTCTCACCTAATTTGATTATGTATCCTGTATTTGCCTGCCTGTGTTACTCACTGTGTATTTATGTTCCCAGACTACAACTGTCTCTTTTGTCTGATCATACTCTTTGTGTTTGACACACTTGCATGTCTTTGGTTACATATCTTTCTGTCCCGGATATTTGACTTTAACTCTTTATTGTTGAACTTGGGCAATAAGTATCTGCACACGGATTCTGACATTTTTTATTTGATAGTTGATGAAAATGGCTTCGTATTTTGTATCAAAATACTTTAGTGTTTTGTATTTTTGTAGTTTTAAAATACTGTAAAATACTTTGTAAGAAGTCTACATGATGACATCATAAAAATGCGGCATCTGATTGGTGCTTACTCAATAATTTGCAGAGACTTAAGTTCAGAACAGAAAACTGATCCATGGAAGAAGGTAGTCAGACTAAAACTTACTGTGTTGAGCCATATAATATGAGTTTGAATGTGTCGATGAATGTATCCAAACAGTTGCTCACTTGTGTAATAAATCACATAATATACTAAAGTGTCTTTGGTGTTTCCATGGTTTCTACAAAATAAAACTGAGAAAAATAAAAAAACTGAAAACCGGAAACTGAGGGTAATATGGGTATGATATAGTGCTGGGCGGTATGACCAAAATTTTATATCACGATATTTTTCAAAATTATATCGGTTTCATGGTATATGACGGTATTTTTTGCCCCTATGCATGACCAGGCGTTAACCACATTTTCTATTGATTGAGAGAAGAAATACTGCAGTAGATTGACTAGAATGCCCTGTTTTACTGTCATGATGAGTGAAAAATTCCACACTAGAGTTCATACAGGTTTACAAAGCCCCACAAAACGATGCTGTGGGGAGACAACAACCAATAAAACACATACCTGCAACACTCATTACATACACATGAATATTAAAATATGACCATGGAGATAGAAAATAAAGCAGTTGAGGGCACCTTAAGCATTTTAAAAATCTAACCCTTTATAAAAACAAACTGCCAAAACGAGGGAGAAACGCGGAAGAACTATTTTCAGTACATTTAAGAGCACTACAGTCTCTGAACAAATGACACACGTACGTTTAACACAGAAAGAATCCAGCAGAGGGCTGGCGCAAAATGCGGCATCGGCATCTCGCAGCGGCACTTCCGGCGGCATCTCCAGCGTCCAGGGACTTATTCGGCAGCTGTCGCTAGAGCGGCATCAGCGGCCGCGGCATCGGCATCGGCATCTAGAGCAGCCAGGGACTTTATTCGGCAGCACCTGCCGCTGGCCAATATAATTCGATGTTGTTTTTTATTTTATTTTAAAAACTACATTTAATCAAAATAATATAATATACCAGAAGACTATCTTTTGTAAGCATTTATCACAAATTTTGTTAATAACGTTCTGAATCTCCACTACATCAGATAAAGTAAATCACATGTTTTGATAAAATAAAACTGCAATGTTATCCATTGCTTTGAAATGCACATGAATATAAACTGATATTTATACAGAAATTAATTTCTGATAGACTATGCTGTACAAAGCTGAATTGCGGCATCTCATAGCGGCATTTCAGGTGTCATCTCCAGCAGCCACGGATATTCTTCTAATTTTAAAAAGCTACATTGCAACAAAATAGCATTATATATCACAGGACTGTCATTTGTAAGCATTTATCATTAATTTTGTTAATATGTAGGCCTTTTCTGACGCTGCAGTTGCTATCAGAGCACGCTGAAATGACTGCGTGTACAGTCTTATGGTATAGCTATATAATGTAATGACAGTTCTGTGTACTATATAGCAGCTTAATATTAATTTCTTCAAACGTAGTTTTAAAGTGAAAATATTACACCGAATTAATGATCAGCGGAAGGTGCCACAAACAGCGACAGCTGCCGGAGAAAGTGGCTGCAGATGCCACAATTTCAGCTTTGTAGGCCTAATTCTTAATTTCTGATAGTAATACAAAAAAAAAATCAATTGGTAGTTTATTTAAGATCAGATTTATTTTTGATCACGCTTCTATCCGATATCTCGCGCGCCGCGTGTAGTTTGAATTCTCCGCTGTAATCAAGGGCTGAATCCGAAATCGCCCCCTATAACCTCAAATAGGGCATTATTTGAGGCGACAGCCATTTGTAGCGGTGTCCGAAACCATAGTGGACGTTACTGAGTGCACTGATTCAATCTCACATTACACCGCAATGAGTGTACAGCCGATGTCCACGCAACGGCTGTCCGAATTCACTCACCCGTTTTCATTCACTCTTTCAAGTGAACAAAGTGGATAGCGTGGGGAATAGTGAATGAGGCTTAGGGGCTGATTTCGGACTTTCCATAGGCTGTGATGCGATCTCAGCTGTGCTCTCACTACAGTGCAACAGTGAAACGGGACACTCTCAAACAGTGACGCTAGGGATGGGCAATACCACTTATTTTGTTTTCGATATGATACAAGGCCAGAATCGCCGATACCGATACGATACCTCTAGTCTGAATTTAAGTTATTAAATTATTAATAATTTAAGTCCTTAAATTATTTAATTATATGAGTAAAATGGGTAATGGTACCCACTTAACATATTATATTTGAAAGGTATTTTAACATCAAATACGCCTTAATTGCTATTTATTAAATTATATTTTTGTTTACACATGGTTAAAATGTTTATTTGTAGTGGTAACCATGGAAATCTACAAATACTATAGGCTTAGCTGAACTATGCTCACTGTAGTAATGGTTCAGTTTCATAAGGGACTGCCAGTGACAGGCTGTTGCACCCATAAAATGCAAACTTTGTATTCTGATAGTGTAGTTTCAGAACAGAACATCAATACGATATCAAATAAAACTATGTAGCCTACTATTTAATTTTGTTTGTTGTGAAATAACTCAAACACATTATGTTGTTCTGTCTGCTGTTAAGCATTGTTCTGGGCTGCGTTTTCCAAAAGCATCAATGGTTTCTAACAATATTAAATGCATGCAGCCGTTTGAATGTAGTGTCGGCAGTGATCGATTGGTTCTGACTTGCAGCATTTGTGTTCAGATGAGCAGGAAAATAGTTCTACAACACATTTATTCGCTAACATAGGTTATTTGTCCAATTCAATGCATATTGTATGCATTACATTTACTGTTAATTAAACAAAATCACTAGTAAAAAAAAAAACACCTTAGTATCGATATTTTTATTTTTATTTCAACATCAGTATCGATATATCGATACTTCATATCGATATGCCCATCCCTAAGTGACGCTGCGCCACGTTCCGAACGTTGGTTAAGCGACACCGGTATTGTGGTATCATCAAAATTCGTATAATAACAAAAATAAATACCGGTATTCGGTATGAACCGGTATACCGCCCAGCACTAGTATAACATTGATAGGCGACGCATGGACACAGCCCGTGTTCTGGTTAAAATTGCTTATTTCTCTGGATTTAAACATTATTGGAAACATTTGGAATAATGTAAGTACACAAGTCAACAAAATATATAACATTGTTCTAGTGGTTTTAGGATATTTTAATCCAAAAGTCCAACATATTGTGCCTTTAACTGGTTGCATGTCAGATTTATTGCATGACTATCAAACATTGTTTACTTAATCAGATGAGTCAGTGTAATGGTGAAGGGATCGATCAAATAGGCCAGCTGATGGAAGGTTTGCTAAGAAATTCCATGCTCCCTTGTAAAAGTATTTTTTAAAATACAGTAGTTTATTGACACATGGTGTGGCTGCTGTATTTTGTAGTTTATTTTGATACACTTAAAATTAAGGTATTTGGTATTTTATTTTAAAATACATTTTGATGTATTTTTGCCCAACCCTAGATATAGCCTACTGTATGAAAAGTGTAATACGCACGAACCCTACACTAATCCTACCCAAGAAGCGTATTATATACACGCCATAAAGTGCGTACCATATGAACGCCAAAACTCATTTTGACGTATATATTCCACGAGATTACACCACTGATAAGCATTCATCTCATGTGATCAGTTAGCAACGTCATACTGAGTCCATACAGCTAGCCTATTCACCCAGGTGAAAAGAAGTACATTTCTAAAGTGCTCTATTTCGGTGCACTACTTTTGTACTTAATATACTAAAAATTCTTCTTTACTACTTCTTAAGATAATTTTAAGAACATCTAAGTGTACTCAACTGTGCTATTTTGAGACACCATGAAATATGAACTAAAATGTGCTTTTAATATACCATCTCTGTATTTAAAGAATATATTTAGTTACCACGTTTACTATAAGTGGTATCTAAATACATTTTTTAAATACAGAGATAGTATATTAAAAGCACATTTTATTTCAAGGTGTCTCAAAATAGCAGTTGAGCACACTTAGATGTTCTGAAGATTGTCTTAAGAAATGCTAAAGAATAATTTTTAGCATATTAAGTACAATATTAGTGCACGAAAATAGAGCACTTTAGGTAGCCTACATTATAGAAGTGTACTTTTTTTCACCTGGCTGAATAGGCTAGGCTAGCTATGGACTCACACAGGTAGAGTCATGACGTTGCTACCTGATCACATGAGATGAGAATGCGCATCAGTAGTGCACGTGTGTAATCTCGTGGAATATATACGTCAAAATGAGTTTTGGCGTGCATATGTATTTTGCCGAATTCGGACCCCCGCCAGATTTTTACGCCCCTTGAGTGCCCAGTATAGGTAGGTTTAGGATTCGGTGTTGTGATGGGGCTGGGGTTAGAAATATGCTGCCTTTTGAATGACGATTACGAGGTCATCGTATTCATGTGCATTCATTTCATGTGCAATGTTTACCTAGGAAACACGATAATTCCGAGTAATTCCGTGAAGGCAGCATTAGGCAACCAGATAGCGGCTTAAACAAGGGGGTAATCATTTGACAGGGAAGTAAAATTCAGCGCAACACCTGTGCTATTTTCAAAGCTCGACCGCTGTGGGTGAGTAGCAGACCGTGAGATTGTCGGCGCTGATTTTCGTATGTTTTTTGATGGCGATTTCACTTTAGATAGACTACTTCCTCCTCTTGAGCGGAATTGTCTTTATATGCTACAAATAGCTGCACATTTCTGTTAATGAAGGGCTCTTAAAGCTGCGAGGAGGAGTTTACTACAGCAAGCATTCTGTACAGTTTGACGCATGAGTCAAATGTTTTAGCCAATGAAATAAATTTATGTTTTCACTGATGTGCTGCTATTGTCTCTTACAGAACAGAAACAGTGCTAGCTTATATTTAATTCAAAATTATTTTTGAAAATAAGTTTAACATTCCTTTAAATATCGTATTATACTTGTGTTTGAAGCTGATCACTTCCTTTTCAATATTCTTTTTAGATCAGACAATGTCAAGGAAAAATGGCTCATCGTTGTGTCGTCTGGGTCTAACAGTGACGTCGGCAGGTGTCATCTTTCTGATAGTCATGTTTTCTTGGTTCTCACCTTCAAAGAAATGTCCACCTCCACTTCCTAGACCTGATCAAAACAAATGTGTCAAAAGCAAAAGCTCTATTACTGATGCAGTAGAAGACAAACCTGTACTTTTGCTGTGGACCTGGCCTGAAAATTACAGGTTTGACCTGAGTGACTGCAAAACGTTGTACAAAATTGATAACTGTCAGTTGACGGATGATAGATCTCTCTACAGCGATGCAGACGCTGTTATGGTTTATCACAGGGGCATCAGCTGGGACCTGTCCAACCTTCCTCCATCTCCTCGTCCTCCGTTCCAGAGGTGGATTTGGTTACATTTGGAATCGCCGACCAACACGAAAAAAATACCAGGTCTGGAAAACCTGTTCAATCTCACTCTCAGCTACAGACAGGATGCGGACATTCCTGTACGGATGCACTTGACCCCCAGGAAGAAACCTGAGGAGTTTGTGATTCCCAAAAAAGACAAACTGGTGTGTTGGATTGTGAGTAACAACGATCCTTCAACAGGTGTCAGCGCAAGGAACGTTTTTTACAGAGAATTCAGCAAGCACATCGAAGTGCAAAAGTTCGGAAAGGCTTATGCAAGATTTCTGGATTATAACGAATACTATCCTACTATGGCGAGTTGCAAGTTTTACCTTTCCTTTGAGAACTCCATCCACAAGGACTACATCACTGAGAAGATCAACGGGCCGCTTGCTGCAGGTACCGTACCTGTGGTTTTGGGTCCTCCCAGAAAAAACTATGAAAACTTTGTTCCTGGCAACGCATTTATTCATGTGAATGACTTCCCAGATGCAAAGTCACTAGCAGAATATCTGCTTCAGCTGGACAAGGACGATGAAGCATATGGCAAGTTCTTTACCTGGAGGAAACATCTCACTCCAACTCCTCATTTAATACAACAGAACCAAGAGTTTGTTCTGGCTATCTGCACTGCCTGTGACTATATAGCAAGACACAGAGAATATAAAGAAGCTCACGATATTTATGAATGGTATTTCAACTAAAATCACCAGAGATTGTGGAGTTAGTTACAAACAGTTATAGATTTTTATTACAAATATATTTTTGATGAACATTTCTGAAGGGTTTTATGACTGATCAAGATTTACAGATCTTTATTGGAAAGGGTTAAACCATGTTTTTCATGCTTTTTCAATAAAACACAAACAATTATTGCACATGCACCCAGGGCCGCATTAAGACTACAAGGGGCCCCTGGGCTTTACCTCTTGAGGGGGCCCTTCATCCACCAGCACTATTACCTACATTCAGGGGTTAAATTGGGCCGGGGCCGTCCGGGGCTGAGCCCTGGCACATAGGCTTACGAGGGCTCGGCATACGCTTGTCCGGGACTGCGGGACAAGTGGAGTTTTTGAAGTGAAAGAGAATTTTACTTGCCTGACCAGATAAGTAGCTTGATTAAAATGTCAATAACAACCAAAACGCGAGAATGATTAATCTAGCTTAGTGGATGTACTGGCGGTGATATTGCGCTGTTGAGGATGTAACCTCTTGAGGAGAATTCAAAACAAATGAGCTCTGTTCACACAAAGAAACTCAGTTATCATGTTGCAATAAAAATTCAATGGGGTTTAGCTTGCTATTTACGACATATGATAAAGTTAAGCATCACACGACCGAAAGTGCTGAATTCCTGAATATCACCTCGATTGAAATTGACACTAATTTCATACAACAATTCAATAAACAAGTAGTTAATATCAATCACTTAAGTTTTAGATGCAATATGCCTGTTTTTTGTTTTATTGTAGCAGCGAAAATAGTTCCAAACAAAGCAGAAGCAGCGCATCTCGCAGCTGCGCTCAGCCGTTTTGAATGATTCAGCCTTTTGAACAAATCGGTTGGGTGAAGATTCAATCGCCCATTCATAAACAACTGCTTCATTCTTGATTCAGAGTGAATCGTTTGAATAAATGACTCAGTGGCTCACTCATTAAGACGGTCACTTGTCGCCATCTACTGGCGGTTTAATTTCATGTTTAAAAGTATAAATTTCCCACCAACATTTCTTATTTGTTTATTCAAAAATATTTAAAGAATCTCATAACATTATTGAACGCAGTTGTACTTTTTCAGTGTAAATTATTTAATTTGGTAACAGCCCTAGTGTCTTACTATTTTAATTTATCAAATGTAAGAATATGAAATAAAAGATAAAAGATTTGCATAGTAATACAATTTTTTATTTTTTTCCAGACAAGCTACTTTTTTACTCTGACAAGTAAATTACCAATTTAGTTGTCCAAAGGACAAGCACGAACCCAGGCTTAATGTCGAGCACTGTATTTTGTATTTATATTCTGTTCTTTAATGGTAGCATCACTTATATTTAATACTGACACAAAGGAGAAGGCACAGGCCTACAGAAATATTTTATTGTCATCAGATGTAGCTTTCACACTACCAGCATCTATAGAATGATTTTGATCAGCATTTTATTGTTCATAGCAGAGGGCTCTCTCAACTTGTTATATTTTACAGTTTGTCAAATGATACGATTTTGAAGTCTTTGCATACACATGCACCACTCGAAAGCCTGAAACCACAGAGCCCCCCCACATAACAAATCCCAATTTAACCCCTGCCTACATTCACTCAATCTTCTTAATCACAAAGTGCAAGTTATCAGCCTTTTATTTTGCATGAATAAATGCCATTACCAAAACATCCAAATCTATTGGTCTGTTATAAAATATAAATATCACTGCATGAACTACATATTGGCACATAGTCTGAACTATTTGTACAGGCTACTCATTTCGAAGGCTGCATCCTCCAGAGGTCGCATTTGAAGGCTGTATACGTCATTGAGGCCGGCTCATTTAAGAAAAACAACCGTTGGATTGCAAAGTAAGAAAGAAAATACAGCATTTTGCACCTCATGAGGAATAACCATCAATTTTATTATGGTTACTTTTCTTAAATAAGACATCCTTAATGATGTATGCAGCCCTTCAAATGCGAGCTCTGGAGGACGCAGCCTCTGAAACGAGATGCAGATTCGAACAGTAACAAAGGCGCCAGTTTTACCATTTCAATTCCAGTGTGAGTCCTTGTCTTTTGGAAGTGCATGCAAAGTGGATTTGCTTTTGCACCGTAAAGATGTCATGTCAACATGTCAACAACACAAACCAAACTCTTCCAGTCTCAGCTTTTTGAAGTCTCAGTCTTCCAGTCTCAGTGTTTGAAGGCGGGCCAAAATAGATGTTGTTCACGAGCAACCGGCTGCCATTACACAAATTTTTACATTGTTATGTAGGTTTGTAACAGGAAGTGAGACTGGAATTGCTCATTTCGGCAGTTCAGAATCAATTAATTCTTTAAGGCAAAAATTAGGCTACTTTTTTATCCTGTACTTTGATCTTTAAAACAATGTGACAAAAACACACGCAAGTTCTACCCAAATGTTTAATGTCATGATTGTTACCATCTATTTGCATTAGTTTATATCCAGCTGGTTGCTTTTATTGATTCGTTATGCAGCAAAGTTGCATAATTAAAACTAGTGTCATGAGAAAGCAAACTGTATCGTCATGCAGCAGACATATCTAAACAAATCAGAAATGCATTTGATTTCAGTTCTCTGCAGGGTTCAGTGAGTGAAGGGGCGCACATCGGTCGAGAAGCGTAGCGACGCACCACGTCTTTAAAATTCGAACACATTGTTTTCTTTGGGGCTGTTCACACAGAACGCGCTTTTCTGCGTTACTTTTTCTTTGTTTTTCTATGTAAACATGCGCTAGAAGGACGTGCAGAACCGCTGCGCTCGCGTCTTGATGCATGACATGGCGATCTAAAGCCATGAATCAGTTCAGCTTAAAAAAAGTTTTAAAAAGCGTCTCGAGACCTTGCGGTTTCCCCCATTCCACTGCCCGCGTCTCGCGTTTTTCAAAGCAAAAACGCGTTGTGTACGCACACAGGCAGCGCCACTGGGTCTGTCCGCGTTGTCCAGATACTGATAGCCTACTTAGTTGCTTGCTGACGCAGCGCGTCGTATGAACTTCACGCGCAGAACAGCACATGTATTCATATCAAAGCGATGTTAAAGCGACAGTCATCACATTAGAAAATGCGGTTATATTTTTTCCGGCATCACCGGGGCCCTCCCTCACCCGGGGCCCTGGGCTTAAGCCCAGGTAAGCCCGTGCATTAATGCGGCCCAGCATGCACCTGTGAAACAGTTCTTAAGACACTTATGGATTACAAGCGGTTGGAAATAAAAAAAAAAAAACAAGAGAAAGATGCAAGGTCTCTGATCACCTGATGTGAACCAGTGTTGGAGCAAGTTTCTTTTAAAAGTAATGCATTACAATATTGCGTTACTCCCTAAAAAGTAACTAATTGTGTTACTTAGTTACTTTTTATGTAAAGTAATGCATTAAATTACTTTTGCGTTACTTTTTATCACCTGGGCTGGGCTTGGTTTTTTTTTTAATAACAACAAAAAAAAGTTCTATTTTTGGCAAATGTTAAATGATTAGTTCACTTTCAAATGAAAATTAGCCCAAGCTTTACTTACTCACCCTCAAGCCATTTCTTCTTTTTTTTTACCCAGGAATATGAGCTGAAGAAAGTGCTTCCATCCATCATAAACATACTCCACACAACTCCGGGGGTTAATAAAGGCCTTCTGAAGTGAAGTGATGCATTTGTGCAAAAAAAAATATATCCATATTTAAGTTATGAAGTAAAATATCTAACTTCCGCCAGACCGCCTTCCGTATTAAAATTACAAAGAAAGAGTTAAACTCTCACGGTACATCACGCTACATCCTACGCCTTCCCTATTCAACTTACGAAACAAGTGTGACAGATGCGACGCCAGTTTCTTCGTAACTTGATTACGGAAGGCGATCTGGCGGAAGCTAGATATTTTACTGTAACTTGTTAAATATGGATATTTTTTTAACACAAACGCATTGCTTCACTTCAGAAGGTCTTTATTAACCTCCCGGAGCTGTGTGGAGTATGTTTATGATGGATGGAAGCACTTTCACTTTCTTCAGCTCATACTCGTTGGTCATATGCATTCAGTGCCATTATAAAGCTTGGATGCATCAGGATATTTATTAAAATATCTCTGATTGTGTTCATCAGAAAAAAGACTTGTATGCCTAGGATGGCTTGAGGCTGAGTAAAGCTTGGGCTAATTTTCATTTGAAAGTGAACTAATTCTTTAAAGGGTTAGTTCACCCAGAAATGAAAATAATGTCATTTATTACTCACCCTCATGTTGTTCCACACCCGTAAGGCCTTCGTTCATCTTCAGAACACAATGAAATCCGTTGGCTCAGTGAGGCCTGCATTCACAGCAATGTTACTTCCTCTCTCAAGATCCATAAAGGTACTAAATAAAACAGTTCATGTGAGTACAGTGGTTCTATCTTAATATTATAAAGTGACGAGAATACTTTTTGTGCGCCAAAATAACTAAATAAAGACTTTTCAACAATATAGTGATGGGCCGATTTCAAAACACTGCTTTGGAGCTTTACGAATCGAATCAGTGATTCAGATCTCCTATTAAACGTTTTTTAGTACCTTCATGGATCTTGAGAGAGGAAATGTCATTGCTGTGAATGCAGGCCTCACTGAGCCATCGGATTTCATCAAAAATATCTTAATTTGTGTTCTGAAGATGAATAAACGTCTTACGGGTGTGGAACGACATGGCGGTGAGTAATAAATGACATTATTTTCATTTTAGGGTGAACTAACCCTTTAAGACCCTTTCACAGCAAAACTGAAATAAATAAGCCTCAGGCTGAAGGAAATGCATATTTACGCCTGTACAGTAGAGTGAATGCTCAAACAAACCTTTCAGCTGTGCTGCCATTCTGGATTAAAGAAGAATAGGATACAGGAAAAGGAAGTTCAACACCCTTATTTCTAAATCTAATCTAAAGGCATTTTTGTTTGTTAGTATGGTTGAATTAGGCTATTGAAAGTCAGCAGATTAAAGTGAGATTAAATACATAAAGTATATTTGTTTAATTTAATATAGTTGATTATTACAGGTGTGCATAAAAATCTGAGATTGCATTTCACTGTTTTTATTCATTTTGAGGAATACTGAATGTTTTCGTGCAAGTGAGGTAAGTAAATGCATGTTTACGTTTAGCTGTCGGTCAATAAATGTGAAAACAAAAGTAACGCATTACTAGTTACTTCAAAAAGTAATCTGATTACATAACTCAAGCTAATTGTAATGCATTACCACCAACACTAACACTGCTACTGCTCTCTTCAGGGACTCATTATTCAATTCCTGTTCATCAAACGTCTGAAATTTGTTCAGATTCTGTCTCCGCTGATAAATCTTTTTATGTTCACACAAATATTTAAACATCTTAAGAAATTTGCTGGAACAAAAGCAGTAGTTTATATAGATTAGTCTTTTGTTTTCAAAAAATTTACAACTGCAAATAAAGATACAGAACAACACTGATTCATCCTTATGTGTAGTAGCAACTTGTTAGCAATTTAAATCACTATTTTTATTATATAGCCTATTATGTATTATTTATTATATATGTACTATTATTATATTTAGGCAGTGTTATGGAGTCAAATTAATGCCTTAAAGTTTTGCACAAAAATAAAGTTTTGCAAAACACAAAAAAGAATTGAGCTATAAAAAAATGTTTTGCAAACAAAAATAAAGAATTGCAAAGGAAAATAAAATATTGAGCGGAAAAAAAAATAAGTTTTGCAAACAAAAATAATAAATTGCAAAATAAAATAAAGTAGTGCAAAAATAAAAATATAATCAATTACAAAAATCAATGACAGCTGTAATCCTATTTTATCTTTGCCACGTATTTTTCATGCTCAAACCTACAAAATCATTTGTAACGCTCATTTTATTCTGCGTTTCAGTCAAGCGTGCGCTCATGATACCGGTTTTCTTTTGCGCTGCACTGTTCTGTGCGGATCTCTTTATGGCACTGGTTTGACGTGGGGGTGGAGTCAAGAAACGGGGGCACGCCCCCGCGAAATGCATTGGAGGGGAACGTAATCGGCGACAGGTGAAATAATTCTTTGACATGGTGAAAAATAATGCATGGTTTGTTTTTGTTGGTTTGTTTAGCATATGTTGTCACCGATTACGACCCCCTCCAATGCATTTCTTATAGTAATATGACCCGTTGCGCTCTGTCTCACTGCCTATATCCACTTTTGTGTCCTTAAACATTCGTTTTTTGGGGTCGACTGCTTATAAAAACGTATTTCTGTTTTTTTTTTTAGCTTGTTAGCTGTACACCTTGTCACACAGCAGCTTTTAGGCATTGTTCTGTTTATTGTAATGAGTCAGAAAAGACAAGAAGGCAGCCTCACGCAATACAAAGTCAATGGAGACGGTTGGATTGTTTTTCCCCGGTGGGCATGGTTTTCAGATTATAATAAATGCGCTCTGTCTCTATGCTTGATCTGATCTGGGTAGCGTTTCCCAAAAGCATCGTAAGCCTAAGTTGATCGTAGCTCCATTGGTTTCCAAAAGCTTATGATGCTTTTGGGAAACGCTGCCCTGTTCTGTTGCGATCTGCGTCTCCTGCCGATGACGTGTTTCGCGGGGGCGTGCCTCCGTTTATTGACTCCACCCCCACGTCAAACCAGTGCCATAAAGAGATCCGCACAGAACAGTGCAGCGCAAAAGAAAACCGGCATCGTGAGCGCGCGCTTGACTGAAACGCAGAATAAAATGAGCGTTGCAAATGATTTAGTAGGTTTGAGCATGAAAAATATGTGGCAAAGATAAAATAGGATTACAGCTGTCATTGATTTTTGTAATTGATTATATTTTTATTTTTGCACTACTTTATTTTATTTTGCAATTTATTATTTTTGTTTGCAAAACTTATTTTTTTTCCACTCAATATTTTATTTTCCTTTGCAATTCTTTATTTTTGTTTGCAAAACATTTTTTTATAGCTCAATTCTTTTTTGTGTTTTACAAAACTTTATTTTTGTGCAAAACTTTAAGGCATTAATTTGACTCCATAAAATGTCCAACCTTCTTAGCATTTGCACTCTGTGTTTAAATGAAGCAAGTTACACATGGTCTAAAACATTATTTACACTGGCAAACGTATTGTACATTTAATATATGCCATGCCATCTCATAATCGTAACATTTTATTCCAGGACAAAAGAGGGCGCCGGAACTCAGAGTCAAACAGGAAGTGTGACGTTCATGACGTGCTTGAAACATGTTTTGTAGTGCAGAAGCCGAGATGTTCTGGGTTAAAAACAGTCCTGTTGTATTTTAAGTCATGCGATTTATTTTTAATTTGTCGGTAAAGCCATCAGCTCTTTGTTTTAAAAGCCTTGTTTCGCGTTTTATTTACTTAAAAACTTCATCGTTCATCGTCTTCACTCTTGTTTAAATGAATTACAGCCCGTAGGAAATATTAAAGGTTTGTCGTTTATATTTTACCAGTTTCATACAGTTTAACTGCTATTTTAAAGTTCAGTTTTTTATGTGTAGTAATGTGTTCACCACTAAAATGATTCTGAAATTCTCTCAAATATAGTTTCTGACTAACCCTTTCAGACATCGAATTTATTTCAGGTATTTTATTTCACACAATGTGCTTGTAATTACTAGAATCAGATGCATACAATGCATACAATTCAATCCAAACAACTTCCATTTCTGTCATGTGGTGTTGTTACATCTATATAGTTAACGCTACCATCACATTTCTAAAATGAATATGCTTGTATAAGTAATTTTATACATTTATATTCTGTAACATGTTACTTTTGAATAAAACTTACAGTATTGTGTTCAATTGTGTAATATTCAAAATAACTATATTTCACTATAAGGACCATCACCAGCTACTTTTCCCCAACCTAAACAACATTAAACATTTACGTTCATTAAATGGAAATATTAATGTTTTAAACTGTTATGCCAAGTGTTGAAAGGGTTAAATCAGAGATTTCAATCTTTTAGATGCCACAGACCCCAAAAAATATGACCATCCTCCTCAATTTTGAAATGCACATATATATTTTCATGTGTAAATACAAAATTTATACTGTAAAAAATGCATAAAATGGAAAATATTTAGTTTTAATTGTTTTTTCTTCTCACTATAATACTGTACAAGATGTAGATGAATGTATTACTTTGAATCAAATTTTTTAAATCAATTTATTTAATCATATTTAATTTATTAGTTAGTCTTATTTTTTTGTCATATCCAAACCATACATCAATGGAAAGCTATGATGTATAAATCTCATTTTCAAAAAATTGACCCTTATGACTGGTTTTGTGGTCCATTTTTCAAGTTCATTTTTTCCTCATTAATGTACACAGCACCCCATATTGACAGAAAAACAGAATTGTTGACATTTTTGCAGATTTATTAAAAAAGAAAAACTGAAATATCACATGGTCCTAAGTATTCAGACCCTTTGCTGTGACACTCATATTTAACTCAGGTGCTGTCCATTTCTTCTGATCATCCTTGAGATGGTTCTACACCTTCATTTGAGTCCAGCTGTGTTTGATTATACTGATTGGACTTGATTAGGAAAGCCACACACCTGTCTATATAAGACCTTACAGCTCACAGTGCATGTCACAGCAAATGAGAATCATGAGGTCAAAGGAACTGCCTGAAGAGCTCAGAGACAGAATTGTGGCAAGGCACAGATCTGGCCAAGGTTACAAAAAACATTCTGCTGCACTTAAGGTTCCTAAGAGCACAGTGGCCTCCATAATCCTCAAATGGAAGATGTTTGGGATGACCAGAACCCTTCCTAGAGCTGGCCGTCCGGCCAAACTGAGCTATCGGGGGAGAAGAGCCTTGGTGAGAGAGGTAAAGAAAAACCCAAAGATCACTGTGGCTGAGCTCCAGAGATGCAGTCGGGAGATGGGAGAAAGTTGTAGAAAGTCAACCATCACTGCAGCCCTCCACCAGTCGGGGCTTTATGGCAGAGTGGCCCGACGGAAGCCTCTCCTCAGTGCAAGACACATGAAAGCCCGCATCGAGTTTGCCAAGATGGTGAGAAATAACATTCCCTGGTCTGATGAGACCAAGATAGAACTTTTTGGCCTTAATTCTAAGCGGTATGTGTGGAGAAAACCAGGCACTGCTGATCACCTGTCCAATACAGTCCCAACAGTGAAGCATGGTGGTGGCAGCATCATGCTGTGGGGGTGTTTTTCAGCTGCAGGGACAGGACAACTGGTTGCAATCGAGGGAAAGATGAATGCGGCCAAGTACAGGGATATCCTGGATGAAAACCTTCTCCAGAGTGCTCAGGACCTCAGACTGGGCCGAAGATTTACCTTCCAACAAGACAATGACCCTAAACACACAGCTAAAATAACGAAGGAGTGGCTTCACAACAACTCTGTGACTGTTCTTGAATGGCCCAGCCAGAGCCCTGACTTAAACCCAATTGACATCTCTGGAGAGACCTAAAAATGGCTGTCCACCAACGTTTACCATCCAACCTGACAGAACTGGAGAGGATCTGCAAGGAGGAATGGCAGAGGATCCCCAAATCCAGGTGTGAAAAACTTGTTGCATCTTTCCCAAAAAGACTCATGGCTGTATTAGATCAAAAGGGTGCTTCTGCTAAATACTGAGCAAAGGGTCTGAATACTTAGGACCATGTGATATTTCAGTTTTTCTTTTTTAATAAATCTGCAAAAATGTCAACAATTCTGTGTTTTTCCGTCAATATGGGGTGATGTGTGTACATTGAGGAAAAAAAATGAACTTAAATGATTTTAGCTAATGGCTGCAATATAACAAAGAGTGAAAAATGTAAGGGGGTCTGAATACTTTCCGTACCCACTGTATGTATCTGCCTTTTAAATTAGCAGACGATCATATTTTGGTGGTGGTCTCATCTAAAAGATTGAAAAGCGGGTTAAAGATCAGTTTAGCGAGTGTTTTGATGAGTTCAGCTCTGATATTACTCTGAAATGCTCTGCAGTGTCATCATGCCCGTCCAGTGCAGTAACTGCGTTCAGAGACGGGCCGTGCTCAAGCGGCCCAAGACTGGACACTCCCTCTGTAAGGACTGCTTCTTCTGGGCTTTCGAGGAGGAGATCCATCAAACCATCGTGTCTGCTGGACTCTTTAATCGCGGGGAGACCGTGGCCATCGGTGCCTCGGGTGGGAAGGACTCCACCGTCCTGGCCCATGTGATGAAGGTCCTGAACGAGCGCTACGATTACGGGCTGAACCTTTTGCTGCTGTCGGTGGATGAGGGCATCACAGGTTACAGAGACGATTCCCTGGAGACGGTGAAGAGGAACCAGCAGCAGTATGAGCTGCCGCTGAAGATCGTGTCTTATGAAGAGCTGTACGGCTGGACGATGGATGCCATCGTGAAGCAGGTGGGCTTGAAGAATAACTGCACGTTCTGTGGTGTGTTTCGCAGACAGGCGCTGGACAGAGGAGCCATGATGCTGAAAGTTGACAAGATATGCACAGGCGAGTAATGTCTTCTGACTGACTTTTCCAACTAAATTATGTGTTTCAGTGTTAATAAATTGCATTGTGGCATCTCAGGCTTAATTAGTACATTTAAGTGTGTCCACTTTAGATAATTTAATCACAATGTATTTCAATTTTTAATCATTTACTATTCAACGTTATGGTAATTCTAAGATCATCCTCTAGAGGCGAACAATACTAAACAAGATAAAGTTAAAATAAAAGAGAGTACACTCTAATTTTTCCTTAAATTCACTTGTTGGAAGGATGATGACGTCATTATTGATATGTGGAATAATTCATTGCTTTAGGCAGCTAAAAGAGTCAATAAAGACAGAATGCAAACTTTTAATTTTTAAAAGAAATTATCACTGGTCATTTTTGTTGTACTGCCTTTTATTTATGCTCATTTAAATTAAAATGGTTTATACGTAACATTGGTTTTCAAGTGGCAATTGTTTACTTTTTATCAAAATAATGTCACAGTGCAAAAAAATGAAATATTAATGTTCCTAAAATAGGCATTTTTGTACAAATTATTATGTGCAATACCAGTCAAAAGTTTGGACACATTACTGTTTTTGATAGAAGTCTCTTATGCTCTTCAAGGTTGCATTTATTTGATCAAAAATACAGAAAAAACAGTAATATTGTTAAATATTATTACAATTTAAAATAATGGTTTTCTATTTTAATATAATTTGAAATATAATTTATTTCTGTGATGCAAAGCTGAATTTTCATCAGGCATTTTGAATAAATTCTGTTCTTTTTAACTTTTTATTTATCAATGAATCCTTAAAAAAAGTATCACAGGTTATTAAAAATATTTAGCAGCACAACTGTTTCCAACATTGAAAAATAACTGAGTATCAAATCTTCATATTAGAATGATTTCTGAAGGATCATGTGACACTGAAGACTGGAGTAATGATGCTGAAAATTCAGCTTTGCATCGCAGAAATAAATTTTAAAATACAAAACCATTATTTTAAAATGTAATAATATTTCATAATATAACTGTTTTTTTGTGCATTTTTGATCAAATAAATTCAGAGCATAAGAGACTTCTTTCAAAAACATGAAAAACAGGGCTGAAATATGACCATGACATGTTTGTTTAATGTGGTAACGTCTAAGTTAACTAGTAATTTTATTTAAGTTAATCTTATTTAATATGACTGAATCATCCTGAAAACATTAGATTTCACCTACAGAAGCCTAACCTAAATTCATAAGCATATATACATTTTAGATTTTATGAGTCTTATACATTTTAACTCGCATTAAAATTATTCTGAACTACTCTTAGAGTCTCTCAGATGCTATTCTCTCAGAAATAGATAAATGGAAACAAATTGCATTTTCCACAGCTGAGAGTGAGACTGACATTTGTTTTGTGTAATGAGCAGGTCACAATGCAGACGACGTGGCAGAGACGGTGCTGATGAATGTCCTGCGTGGGGATATCGCACGTCTTCGGCGCTGCACCGCCATCAGCACGGCCAGCGAAGGAGAGGGCGCCATTCCACGCTGCAAGCCACTTAAATACGCCTATGAGAAAGAAATCGTCCTCTACGCCTATTTTAAGAAGCTTGATTACTTTTCCACAGAGTGCATCTACTCTCCAAACGCCTACCGGGGTCACGCTCGCGCCTTCCTCAAAGACCTGGAGTCTATCAGGCCCAGCTCCATCATAGACGTCATCCACTCCGGGGAGACGCTCTCTGTAAAGGACGGGGTGAAGATGCCGGTCCAGGGAACGTGTTCACGCTGCGGCTATATTTCCAGTCAGGCCTTGTGTAAGTCCTGTGTTCTGCTGGAGGGCTTGAATCGAGGTTTACCCAAGCTGGGCATTGGAAAACATCACCGTCTGCACGGCAAAATACTGGCTCAGGAGCCTCTGACCGAACAGGAAGAGAAGAAGCTGAAGGCTGTGGACTTTTGACACCAAATCAAGACTAGATTTTAAAAAATGGGACATTTGAGTTTTTTAAGATGCTTGGGATGAATGTGAAATGTTTTCATTTGTTTTATTCAAAACGTGTCAGTCTCCAGAGATTGTTTGAATTTCATCCACAGCGAACTGAAAGTCACATATCTTAATAAGATAAGAGCAAATTACAAACTTTGCCATTCAAAACCAGAGATACTCGTTTTAAAGACAAACATGAACTTGCACCACATTCACTTCAGGAGAAACATATCAGATGCTTATGTTTTGTTTAGATTTGTTACTTAAGATCATGACAATAAAATTATTAAAGGTGTGGTTGATAATGATTTCACTTTTTTAACTTTAGTTAGTGTGTAATGTTGCTGTTTGAGCATAAACAACATCTGCAAAGTTACGACGCTCAAAGCAGGGAGATATTTTCTTTTACAGAATTCTCTGTTTAAGGACTACAACAAACAGCTGGTAGGGACTACAACAAGCTTTTTCCCAGTTTAGTGACATCACTAACCCGCCCCTGAGAACACACAACAAAGGGGGTGGGGCTGTGTTGGGCTGCTTTAGAGAAGAGGAAGAGTTGTTGTAGTAGAGCGTTGTTGTCATGCCGTCATTTTACGCCGGACTGCTTCACAAACGAGGGTCAATTCAACACAAAAGATGAACATGACGGCACATGCTAGTGGATGAGTTGAATCAACTCCACAGCAACTACATCAATTTATCCACTAACCATTCAGAAACGTCTAAAAGTTGTAACTTCTTCCTGAGTCTCTCCATCAGTGTCGACTCCGGTTTGAACAATGTAAGGCTGAACACCGTTACTGACAATCCTCATTTTGGCTGCGTGAGATTCTCCAGCTTTGTTGTTGTTGAGCTGTTAAAGCTCCGCCCTCTTCTGGAAAGGGGGCGGGGAGCAGCAGCTCATTTGCATTTAAAGGGACACACACAAAAACTGCATGTTTTTGCTCACACCTAAATAGAGGCAAATTTGATCTGTGGGGTATTTTGAGCTGAAACTTCACAGACACATTCTTGGGACACCAGAGATTGTTACATCTTGTGAAAAGTCATTTAGATTGCGTCCAAAATCTCATATTCTCTTGAGCAGGTACTTATTTTGAATAAGTAATAACTTTGTGACCGCTAAAAAAGTTTTATATAGAATGAATATCTGTAGTATGAATGCAATGTCACTGTCACGTGACGTACCAGCATCAGAGTTGCATTGCTTCGCTGTCATTCACAAATCCTGTCCTGTGGCCTCATGGGATTGTAAAGTGTCCATCATTTGCACACTTCAGAATCTCGCCGGAAGTAGTTTCGCCTACTACAATGCCCTCCACTAATATTGGCACCCTTGGTAAATATGAGCAAACCCTTCAGATTCCCAGCTTCTCTTCAGTTCACACCACTCAATTTCTTTAGGGGACTTGGATGGACATGGCAGAAGCTTCATTTTGTGCTCACTGACCATTCTTGTGTTGGTTTTGGATCATTGTTCTGATGGATGATCCAACCACAAACCATTATTGGATTTCTAGCAGAAGCGGTCAGGTTTTAATTATTAATCTGTTAGTATTTGATAGAATCCATGATACCATGTATCTGAACAAGATGTCCAGGATCTCCAGCAGAAAAATAGGCCGACAACATTAAAGATCCAGCAGTATATTTAACCGTGAACATGGGGTACTTTTTATCCATGTGTGCACCAAACCCTTCTGGTGGGTTTGCTGCCAAAAAGCTCTTTTTTTTTGTTTCATCTGACCATAGAAGTCGGTCCCATTTGAAGTTCCAGTCGTGTCTGACAACTGAATATGCTGGAGATTGATTCTGGATGAGAGCAGAGGATTTTTCTGAATGAAAGATCAAAAGGATAAACAATGTAGATTTTTTTCCACAGCCTCCTTTGCTCGTATTTACCAAGGGGGCATTAATTCTGGTGTTGACTGTAGTTGCAATAGTTAGCAGAATGTCTACAATGGACTATTGAAAATCTGAAATAAAGTGCAACCAAAAATGTCTTTTAATCGGCTGGTATTTGGGTGATTTTTAGTGAATGTTTCAAGTCAGTTCTCAAGTTCACTGAGGTGTCTAGCAGAGGAACTACAGGTATAGAGAATCACATTCAATATCAACATACTAACATTACACAATACTGACTATCTTCATTTGCTCTAAAGTTTCAAGAGAAAAAAATTATATTTTGCTTATATTTTGCTATTTTAAGATAATTTTTTCATGGCTGATAAGCTCATTGCCTGTCATAATATTAGTATTGTAATGCAAAACATTCTTATGTTTTTAGAAAAAAGTCACAAGCATAATTGCATTGCCATTGGTTTAAGCTAATTTAAAATGTATACATTACAGACAGTATTTGGCAACTCTTTATTTGTTATGAACATAATGTCACAATCCAAAATATAATTTCTCATTTTTTTTTACACACAATGGCAATACAAATTACAAAAAGCTATTGCTAATAATTAACAAATGCAATATAATTGCAATTAAAAGTTCTGTTTTCCATTGACCCCGGTGTTGCGCTCTTCGACCGCCAGGGGTCGCTGCAGTGAAGTGAGTTTCTCTGTTCTGTGATGTTTCGGGGGTCCAGTCCGGTCCAGCCACACAGACCTGCGTCTAGAACAGCAGGAAAAAACTTCAGCAGAGACTTGTCTTCAGATCACGAGCTCTACACATCGTCTCCAGAGTCGGATTAGGAGCAGAGCACTTCTGGAAACGCGCGAACATGGATGATCTAGGTAAAACACGCATATTCCCACATGTTGTTTCCAGACAGACACAAACATAGCGGAAAAATAAGAGGGAGAGGGAGAGAGAGGCTAACTACAGTAGCCAATGAGCTAACGCACAAGATCAGAGATACAAAGTAATACTTTCGCCGAACGCGATGTCATAATGATACATTGTAACTCTTCGCGTTCCATCCTGCCGAACGCGTTATTAGTTTCTGTTACAGTTACAATATTAGACTATCATGTGTCACAAAAAAACACGGAGGTTGACTGTGTTGGGCTGTACGCTGTTTTCCCCCTGAGGGAAACATCTTCAGTCATTAAATAGTTATTCATCTCTTTTTAAATGATGCTGCTTGTGTGAAATCTTGCTGTTTGCATTTTCAGTTTGTATTTCTTTCCTTAATACATTCAGTCGGAGCCAAAAAGCGTTGTTGCCACGAGTCAAGTCAAAGTTTATCAGTAATCGCAGGTTGTAGCTCCAGTGATGAGGAGAAAATACAAATAGGATCATAGATATGAGCTAAGACTTGAAAAGTAAGCATTAAAAAATTCAAGAGAAAATACAATATACAGTATGCATATGTATATAAGGGTATAAAAGTGTATTAACAATCAAAATAGCACATTTGACATATGCAGTGTGTAGTTTAATATGAGTGTGCACAGATGGACCTGGAAACCTTAGCAGTAAAAAATAAGTGAATTTAAGTTGAGTGTCTGAGAGTCACAGCGGGTTCTTCATCAGCAGGCCCACATGGAACATCATGGAACGTCATTTTCAGTTCCACACATCCCTTTGCTTACTATTCGGTATTTTTGTCTAACTCGATAATGCATTCCAATTAGAGCTCCATTTGATTAGTTTGAACAATAAGCATAAAAAATAAACTTATACAGCCATATTATCTTTGAAAGCACAGACTTTTTTAGGTCAATCCATCTTACATATATTTTGCATCAAATTCTTATTCAAAGTAATAAAAAACTGATTAAAGAAAGATTAAAAGATAAGAAGATTACAAAACCGCCCGGTAGTGGGCGATATGCGTTAGGAATCGCCTTTAAACAAAAGAAGAAAATAGAAGAAGTACAGCGCTTCTTCTTAATGTCCATTTCCGTGATGACTCCTAGATTCGGCGCTCAGTTGAGAATGTATTTGTTTGGTCACGAAAAACTCTTGAGTTTCATGCTCCGGGTTGACTGAACTTACTCCAAACCGCGGTTTCGGAACCTGCATAACTCGAGTAAGCAAAGCTTGTGTTAAAGGATTAGTTGACTTCTGAATTAAAATTTCCTAATAATTTACTCACCCCCATGTCATCCAAGATGTTCATGTCTTTCTTTCTTCAGTCAAAAAGAAATGAAGGTTTTTAAGGAAAGTATTCCAGGATTTTTCTCCATATAGTGGACTTCACTGGGGTTCAACGGGTTGAAGGTCCAAATGTCAGTTTCAGTGCAGCTTCAAAGAGCTCTACATGATCCCAGACGAGGAATAAGAGTCTTATCTAGAGAAACCATCGCTCATTTTCTAAAATAAAAAAATTACGTTATCACATTGGAAAGTTCACAGTACTTCCACCTACGTCACACATGACCTTTCCAACATGATTACATAATGTGTGGAGCATCACAGAGCAGTGCAAGATGAGCATTTGTTGTTAAAAAGTATATACATTTTATTTTGTTATTTATTTATTTTTTTTAAGACCGATGGTTTCTCTAGATAAGACTCTTATTCCTCGTCTGGGATCATGTAGAGCTCTTTGAAGCTGCACTGAAACTGACATTTGGACCTTCAACCCGTTGAACCCCAGTGAAGTCCACTATATGGAGAAAAATCCTGGAATGTTTTCCTCAAAAACCTTAATTTCTTTTCGACTCAAGAAAGACATGAACATCTTGGATGACATGGGGGTGAGTAAATTATCAGGACATTTTAATTCTGAAGTGAACTAATCCTTTAATCAACTGAGAGTTCAAAGTTAATTGCTTTCTGAAATACCCCCGAGATCAGATAATAACTCGCTGAACTCCATGTGGATGGGCGTGTCCTCTTAGGGTATTAAGTGCTGCCTGCCCCTCCCACTGCAGCCCTAAAGCAAACTAGTTTTGCTTCAGGACTCAGATTTTACTAATTTATTGATGACTCAACAAAGTACCAAAATAGTGTATTGTACAAAATGTTATTAAAGTCAAACACAATTTATCACAACGACCATGAGCTTCATAGTCACAATATGTAAAATTATTATCTTGCCATTGGCTGAATAGGAAAACTAGCCATTATGCATTATTATATTAGTGTGTTATTACCACATGACTAGAACTGATTGGACGCACAAGCTATGACATTAAAACCAAAAGACATGAGTCAAAAGCTTATTTCTTGTCCTATCCAAACTATGCACTGCCTTTTATCACATGGCTCTTGTTCTGATTGGTCAGTTGCAGTTTTCAGCGGTCAGATATTTCTAAATAATGACCGTTGTCCAGGGCAACACTATATAACAGACCACTCTCATCTGGTCTTTCTGTGTCTGCTGTTTCTACAAATAAGATAAAGCAATAATTTAATCTCATATCAGTTTTTATTCAAACTGTACAGCAACAGCAAGGTCATGGGTTTAATTCCCATTAAATGCAACTGTTGAGCCTTGAATGCAATGCAGTAGATTTGGATAAAAGCATCTGACAAATGCATAAATGGTATTTAATAAGTTATAAGTGGGGTAATGTAAAGTTAGACGGTCATTATTACTTAACAGCTTTGCAATAATGACTGGTTGACTGCACATGATCATAACAGTACTTTAGCAAACCGCACTGATTGTTTGACATCTAAAGATAGAAGATATTTGATGGTGGTAATTCAGTGCATGTTGTTGTTTTTTGGGGCTGGAGAAAGAGGCGATTGTGTCCGGAGCACTGTTACGTGTCTCATTCAGTCCTAGTGTAGCCCAAGTGACAGACGAGTGCGTGCCGTCAGTGAGTTTGGATATGATGATGGTGTGAGTACGGGGAAATCCAGTGCCTGTGTTTGGAGTGGGGGAGGGAACTGAACTGACTCACTCGAGGGTCAAAGGGCGAATGAGAGGAGTTTTTCCAACCAGCTGCTCACAGTGGAATGCTTTATTAGCTTTGTTAGAGGCGATCAGTGTTTCGGATTTAGAATTAGCCTGTTGATGAGGCCAAATGGCTTCAAATGTGTTTGGACGCTTATGCAGGGCCCATGAAATTTTACAGAATTCCACGTTTTCCGTTTTAATTGTTTTGAGTTCCGTTTGTTAATGGTTTCATGAAATTCTAATAACCAAAAGGGATGTCTAATCAGTTGAATTCATAAAACTTTAACTATTTGAAAGTTTATTAAAATTTGATCATTAATAGGGCCCTATGAAAGGTCTTTTATTTTATCAAAAATTCCATGCTATCTGTGTTGTGTTTCTGGATCATGTGTTTTATGATTTAAAGGGGACCTATGCACCTTTTCACAAGATGTAATATAAGTCTTTAGTGTCTCCAGAATGGGTCTGTGAAGTTTCAGCTCAAAATACCCCACAGATCATTTATTATAGCTTGTAAAATTTGCCCCTATTTGGGTGTGAGCAAAAACACGCCGTTTTTGTGTGTGTCCCTTTAAATGCAAGTGAGCTGCTGCTCCCGCCCCCTTTCCAGAAGAGGGCGGAGCTTTAACAGCTCACACTTCAGTTGCGCAACAACAACAAAGCTGGAGAATCTCACGCAGCCAATGTTAATCTTTTAAGCAAAACCCGTATGCACACCCACTATACATAGCATATCTGTTGGCCAAACAGAGCTATACACTAGAGGTCTTCACGGGTCCAAAAATTCATACCTGAACCCGAAGAGACCCATAAATGTGCTACACGGAACCGACCCGGCCCAACTATTATTTTGAAAGTTGGACCCAAACCCGTGCAGAACCGAGAAATGCCATAAATGCACTACCCGGGACCAACGCGGACCCCTCTATTTTTTGAAAGCTGGACCCGAACCCGACCGGGAAAACACAGACCCGTCTGACTATTAATAAGTCAATAAATAAGTTGCGAAAATAAAACGTTTTGTCTTACCTAATGTTAGTAGGCTATAGGCATGTGACGGTATCAAATTTTCATGTTGCGATTAATTGATGAAGCTTTTATCACGGTATTAAAATAAGTTACAAAAAATTTTTGTCATATTTTAACAGGTTTAAGAACTCTTTTTGTAATAAAACAAAAACTACTGACTGAAATTTTCAAACAGATTAAAATGCAAAAGAATTGGGCTATAAAGAACAACAGATAACACTTTACTCTATTTAATGCATTAATTAAGATTGAGCAATAGCTACATTTGTTACAGAAAGTAGGGATGTCCAGATCCGATCATGTGGTTTCAGACTCGATCGGAATCGGACGTTACCTCCCTATCAGGACTCGGATATATATGTATTAGGGGTGCAACGGTTCTCGGTAAAAAATCGAACCGTACCGTATGGTTTGTTTAAAATAGCAACGTGGAAAACAGACAGACAGAGTTCAAATAATGTATGTTTCAGTCGATGGATGCACAAAACGTTACAACAACGATAATCAAAAAGCGTGGACAAAACAGTCACTCTTTGTAAACTGTTGACTGCGAGTGCCGTCTGCTCTCATGTCCAGTCATTTACGCCGTCATCACCCGGGTGTTGAAACAGGTGAGACCGGAACAGCACACGTTGCTATCTGTGTTTAAACTAACTCATTTAAGCCTTGCTGATTTAAACCTTCAAGAACAAGACGCGAAAGTGAACTCGCACGTGCTGTGAGAAGATTTGTGTGCGCTCATCCGAAGCGCGCACACGCTTATTCCAGTCAGCGCGCAAATACTGAGTTCTCTTTCACGTCTTGCGCTTCGGCGGCCACATTCATACAAACATTATTTAAAAATGCCCGTCCTAGCTAATATCCTAGTAAACATAGTCGGTTATGTCTTAAGTGAACGTATATTAGTCGAGAAAGACAGCGCATGTGGAACAGTAGGTATGTACTGGATTGTGCATGTCTTAAAGGGAGAAAAACTATTCTTGCTGCCTGTTTTTAATGTTAAATAAAACAACAAATAACAAAGAAATCACTTACTGCTCTTGACTGAATAGTTTTTGTAACTTCAATAATGATTAATCTTTATTTATTTTATACAGTAAAGATAATATGAAGTGATATTTTATATTTGATTACTTTATCCATTTTCTGTACGTGAAAACGACTGTTAGATACCTGAAAAACCTGAAAAGCACTGTTCCTGGATCTGTTTTTTCACTCTTCTTTATTCTTTTTCATGTAGGCTATTATAGAAGTATCGGATCGGGACTCGGTATCGGTAGATACCCAAAATCAAATGACTCGGACTCGGACTCGAAGGCAAAAAAACGTGATTGGGACATCCCTAACAGAAAGTGTTATTTTTTGTCAATGTTAGTTTAGAAACACAACTGATCATTGTTAGTTTTATCTCAGGTCCATTAAATAAGTTATTTTGATTTTAGTAATGTTATTAAACAGTAACTTAACATTATTTTATTATTATTATATTATTTTATAATTAACATTAATTAATAATAATTAATACTTTATAAGTATTTTTATTGTCAGTTTAGTGATAATGAATTAACATGTTAACTAATGAAGCTGTAAGTTTTCAAAGTTTTACTGAACCATAACAAATAATCAGAACATTTCTAATCATTAGGGCATGTTGTAGTCCAGATTAAAATATAAAAATGTTTAGGTTTGAAAATAAATATCCTTTTAAGTCTTTTTTAAGTATTCAGTATTTGGTGCTGTGATGAACAACACTGAGATTACAAAAAAATGAATGGCTGTTTGAAGCATTTTAAAAACTTCACTAGCGCAGTTACTTTGTTTGCACGATTTCCGTGGTAACCGCTGCATTTCTGCTGTTCCATCAGCGCCCTCTGCTGTCAGAGAGTGAACGCGCACTTTCATTCAGCTCGTCTCCTTCACCCGTTCCGTCATGTGCTTCTCGTGCACGTTGGGATTGTTTACATCTGAGCGCGTGTCCTTTTGACGCAGAATACAGCAGTGTTGTGCATTTTATACGATTCATGGGTAAAGTATTCTTAATTGCCTTATAAAAAATTAATAATTGGTAATAATTATTTACGGTATTCTGAAGTGCCGATTACAATATCTAGTGTTAGCTGGAGCAACCTGAAACATATCATAGAAAACATTTGTGTGATAGTTCATCTCAGATTTTGTCAGTGATTTGAAATATGTTATTTAAATGTGAGATTTGAAGTTTGTTTGCATTACTGTTGCACACGATAGGAATAGGAAAGCTCCATGATCACCGTTCGCTTGCTTTAACTCCGCCTGCTCTGCTTCTGATGGCTGGGGTCGCACGTGTTTAATTTCACCTTATTTTCCGGCTCATACTTTGCAAGTTACAAAACACACGCACAGCGCTGACTGACTCTCAACACGGCCGGGTGATCTCCAAATCAGATCGGCTCGGGTATACACGCAATGTTAAACAGACCCGGGAACCGAAGTAATAGATTGGGACCCGACCCGGACCCGGCTGACCATTTAAAATATAGACCCGAACCCGTCTCGGGTCCTTTTTGTAGACCTCTACAATACACACCAGACTAACATTTATGATTGCTATCAAATGCTGTGAATGGTCTAATATCTTTTCCAAAATATCGCTTGAACAGAAACGCTCCATTTTTAGGAATCGATCTTGCCACGGTCAACTTTCTGGCTATCCAAGCTATCGAAACTCTAAACAGTGTTCAGCGCTCGTCTGTGCAGCCAATGACAGAACAGTTAGCATGCTTTGCTCAAACTTTGGCCATGGCGTTAGAACTGGCACACAGTTGTTGCTTGCGAAAACAAAATGGAGGCACCGTGGGTGGAAACACGCAGATTACGGGGTGGTAATATTATAATAAAATCCCCTTCCTACTTCACAAGGGGAGTGAAATCTGAGCGGCTCGTTTTTTCACATGCTTGCTGAGAAAGGCTTGCCAAAACAAAGTTGCTGGGTTGTCCTTTTTCACATTTTCTGGGTTGGTAGATGCACCGGAGACCCAATTATAGCATTTAAACATGGCAAAAGTCAGATTTTCATGATATGTTCCTTTTTAAGAGTCTATGACTGGATCATTATTGCAGTGATTAGTATGTTTCTAGCATTTTATATGTTTGGCAATAGCCCTAACTGATGGAGTGTGAAGCTTAAACAACCATTTAGGAAGGCACATCATGGCCATATTCCAGGATGACAATGTCAAGATTCATCAGGCTCAAACTGTGAAAGAATGGTCGGAAGGGAGCTTGAAGAATCATTTTCACACATGAATTGGCACCTCTGAGTCCAGACCTTAAATTTCAGTGTAAGTCTTTGGCTTGTGCTGGAGGAGACTTAACAGAGTGCTCACCTCTTGTATTGTCAATACAAGATTTTGGCCAAAAATTGATGCACCTCTTGATGGAAACAACATCACAATATTTATTTCCATCAAGAGATGCTAATTCATGTGTGAAAATAATTCTTCATTCTCCCTCCCAAGCATTCTTTCACAGTTTGGGCCTGATGAATCTTGACATTGTCATCAACTTTTTTTTGCCAGGCAGTGTATTTCTTTCATAATTTTTTCAAGTCAAACTGAACTTTTATTTCGATGGTTGGTCATGAAGACCTTTGAGTCCCTATGTGTATATATGATGATAATTTTTCCAAATGAAATGGTGAAATGCTGGTGAAGCTCTGGAGATGAAGTTCATGAGCGTCACGTGTGCTTCAGTATGTGAGGTAGACCAAACTGAGACATGCAGAACAAGCAGACTTCATATTTCAATATCAGTCTTAATATTCACACAAATGAGTCCATATCACAATATAATTAATTGTACAGCCCTACTTTTGATTGATTCATCCAAATTTTGCCACATTCCTTGTTATACTGTAAATATTTTTTTTTTATGACACAGTTCCATTTTTGTGTTCTCATAGGGCCCTACTCGTATGTTTGTTTATAAGTGCATTAAAAAAAGAAAAGCCATAGCAAGTGATTACTAATAGTCCCGACTCCAACACAACGCCCTGAGCATGAGTGTAATTCACCTAAACCTCAGTATTCTCGTACACTCACACAACAGGTTGTTGCGGTCACAACACACAGGTGCACAATGAGGGTGTTGTTCAAGTGAATGCCGTTTCTCATCTTGGCTGTCAAGGTAGTAATTTGTGGAGAATCACAGAACAATGATGATTTGTCTGTATATAAATATATAAAGAATTTGGCTTTGGCCCACACAACCACAGCCTGAGGAAACATTAAACGCTTGACAAGGCCCTTTTTTTTTTACATTCTAGTAGACAAGATAAGACTCACTTAGGCATGTTACGGTATAAAATTTTCATGTTGCGATTAATTGATGAAGCTTTTATCACGGTATACGGTATTATCACGATATTAAAATAAGTTGCAAAACCCTTTTTGTCATAATTTAACAGGTTTGAGAACTCTTTTTGTAATAAAACAAAACAACTCTGACTGAAATTTTCAAACAGATTAAAATGCAAAAGAATTAGGCTATAAAGAATAACAGATGACACTTTATTCAAGCATTAACTAAGATTGAGCAATAGCTACATTTGTTACAGAAAGTGTTATTTTTTGATTAGAAACACAACTGATCATTGTTAGTTTTATCTCAGGTCCATTAAATAAGTTATTTTGATTTTAGTAATGTTATCAAACAGTAACTAAGAAATTAACATTAATTAATAATAATTAATACTTTATAAGTATTTTTATTGTCAGTTTAGTGATAATGAATTACCATGTTAACTAATGAAGCTGTAAGTTTTCAAAGTTTTACTGAACCATAACAAATAATCAGAACATTTCTAATCATTAGGGCATGTTGTAGTCCAGATTAAAATATAACAATGTTTAGGTTTGAAAATAAATATCCTTTTAAGTCTTTTTTAAGTATTCAGTATTTGGTGCTGTGATGAACAACACTGAGATTACAAAAAAATGAATGGCTGTTTGAACCATTTTAAAAACTTCACCAGCGCAGTTACTTTGTTTGCACGGTTTCCGTGGTAACCGCTGCATTTCTGCTGTTCCATCAGCGCCCTCTGCTGTCAGAGAGTGAACGCGCACTTTCATTCAGCTCGTCTCCTTCACTCGTTCCGTCATGTGCTTCTCGTGCACGTTGGGATTGTTTACATCTGAGCGCGTGTCCTTTTGACACAGAATACGGTTCCCTGATTGAACCGGCTTTACTGAAGAAATGCGCGTGACAAAAGCATTCGATATATCGCCCAGCCCTAAAGTCTACACTCGCTAGGGTTGCAAAGGGGCGGAAAGTTTCCGGTAAATTTCCGGAAACTTTCCACGAGAACTTAACCTGGGTAATTTTGGAAATATTCAAATTTGGAAACTTAACAGGAATTTATGGGAATTTATGGGGATTTATGGGGATTTATGGGAA
This sequence comes from Chanodichthys erythropterus, assembly GCF_024489055.1. Lineage (NCBI taxonomy): Eukaryota > Metazoa > Chordata > Actinopteri > Cypriniformes > Xenocyprididae > Chanodichthys > Chanodichthys erythropterus. The sequence continues at coordinate 4,946,350 of NC_090229.1, forward strand.
TTAATTGGAAATTTTGGGAAATTTATACAGATTTATAATATTTATATAAAATGTATCATATAAAACAAATATAAACATTTTGTTTGGTCATAACATGAAATAACAGTTATTTATTTTTCATATTAAATTAATTCTAATTTAGTAAATATGTAAATTAAATCTATTTTTATTGCAGCAATTATGTGTTATTTATTTCAGTGTCACATGATCCTTCAGAAATCAGTCTAATTTTGCTGATTTGATGTTTCAAATTTATTATTTGTTATTATCATTGATGGAAACAGTTGTGTTAGCATGTTAGAATGTTATCTGAAGGATCATGTGACACTGAAGACTGGAGAAATTATGCTGAAAATTCAGCTTTGATCACAGGAGTAAATTATATTTTTTATAAAATATCAATTCTTATACCGTTATTTTAAATTGTAGTTATGTTTCACAATATTACAGTTTTTTTTTTTTTTATCAAATGTGCATGTTATGGACTGGGGGAATGCACAGTGCATGCAGGGGGTGTGGCCTGAATAGCCCTGCAGTAAGTAGTGTGCTGTGTGAGGAATGTGCAGGGTAAAAATTAAACTAAAATTGCATTAAATATGGTTGTTTTAACCAAAATTATGTTGCAAGATGTTTTTTTCTTTTAACTACATTTAAGTACCCTGTTATAGGCTAACCTGCAATTTTGCAAATTCCCTGTTTATTCCCATTAATTTCCGTTAATTCCCATGGAAAGTTTCCAGCTTTGAAAATTCCCGGAATTTTGCAACCCTAACACTCACCAATGAGTCTTTACAGTCACTTTTGATCATTTTTATGCATTTTTTTTAAAGTATTAATATCTTACTGACCCCCAAAATTTTGAATTGTAGTGTATGTCATTTTTAGTTTAAATACAGAAGCATTGTGATCATGCAAACAAACAAAACTCATCCTCACATCAATCCGATTGAGTGATCATATGATACTTTCACTGTCTGTGTGCATAGAAAAAGTGCTTGTCACTGGAATATTTTCATTTTGTGCTGGTTAAAACAGTGTGAGGAAAAGGGAGGATTAGAACAGCAACATGGCAGAGACGCAGACACAGACTAAATCAGTTCCCCTTCCCAACACACACACACACACACACACACACTGTTCCATGGCACAACCTGCCCTCAGACCAAGGCTTCAGGGTCCAGCCTCACTTCCTCAGGAAACAGTGGAGAAAGGAAGTGGCTTTGTGTTGAGCTCTATGACCACACTTTAACCCACTGAAGACATTCAGAGATTCTGAGAAGAGTCGGGACAGTGCTGGTGTGTCTTTTAAAGGCATAGTCCACCCCAAAATGAACTTTCTGTCAACATTTATTCACCCTCATGTCATGTCATGGATTTCTTTCTTCTGTGGAACACAAAAAGGAGAATGTTGGGGTCCAGACAGCATCTTATTGACAAAAGAACAAAGACTTTTTTTAGGACAACATTTGTTTGTTTCACAAAATTAAGAAAGTCATGCAGGTTTGGAATGACATGAAGGTGAATAAACGATACAATACAATAGGGCTGCACGATTAATTCGAATAAAACTGATATAGTGAAATGGCTTAGTGTGATTATTTAATCACAAAGGCTGCAAATTAATTTAATAAATGTGCTGCTTGTTTCAGAGTGAAGCGTGGCACTGTGTTTATTTACCATTTTTCATTGTCTTAGTTTGGCTTCATTGTGAAGCAGCATTTATTGCTATCTTCATCTGCTGATTCTTGTGCATATCCGATCGAAATCCAATCAGATTTAGCAAGTGAGAATGGCCAAAAGTTACATGAAATGTGATTTTTACAAATCCGTTTCGAGCTTAAGAAGACCGATATGTTCCTAATTCTGAGTATGTGACTTTTTGTGTAGGCTAGTCCACTGGTTGAGTACATAGAAATTTACTTCAAATCTACTTCACTCTTTCCCCACATTGACTGAATTTTCTGGTTATCCATGTTTTCACTGTTATAAGGTAGGGGGTGCTATTATACATCTTCTGAAATAGTACAGAATCTCCAGATCAAAACAAAGGTGAAGATGAAGCAGAAACAAGTGATAGAAGATTGCTTACTCAAATGTTAAAATTTCGCAATTATCAAACATTAAACAGCATGTAAGTTAAAAAATGCCTAACGTTACTGAATGAAATGTCCACCCAGGAAGGGTTAATGACTGAGAAGCTTTAGGGGTGTTGATGGACTCGATCTACTTCATCTGTGTTTGGATCATCATTTGGAGTCCCAATCTGACGTAATCTTTGACAAAAACATGATTTTCTCAGCTTTTTGTTTAAAATTTAGCTTTTTTATGAAACACATATTCAAGTGTTGGTAAAAAGGATGCATGAAGCTACAATAAAATGTTTTTTAAAGTGGAACACTCTAAAAAATGCTGGGTTAAAAACAACCCAAGTTGGGTAAAATATGGACAAACCCAGCAGGTTGGGTTAAAGGGCACCTATTAAGCCCTCTTTCACAAGATGTAATATAAGTCTCTGGTCTGGGCAAGTTTCAGCTTAAAATACCCCACAAATTTGAGCAAAAACATGCCTTTTACTATATTACTATATTGCTGGCTAAAAAAATAAATCCAAAATTGGTTGAAAAAAAATGGCTGGGTGAAAACAACCCAATCCCTGGGTTTGTCCATATTTAACCCAGCATTTTTTAGAGTGAAATAAAGTACAGTTAAAGGCATATTTTGAATATAAAATATAATACCTAAATAGTAACATAGTAGTATACTTAAAGTACAAAATCATATATAAATAGTAAACTATAAGTATGATGTTATGTTTCCTTAAAGAAAACATAAAAGTATACTTGTAGTATATACTTCATAGTGCACTTTCATAAACTAAAAAAATGTGCATCAAGTATTTTACTAGTAAACTCTCAGTATATCTATAAGTTTACTTGTAGTACAGTTGCAGTACAAACCTATTTGTAAGCTAGTAGTGTACTCAAAGTTTACTACTGTTACACTTAAAGTTTACCTAAAAGCATACTTTAAAAGTATACTACTTTTATACACTATTAAGTGGGCCAATTTAGTCCCAAGTAGTATTGAAACACATAAGTATACTTAAAATATACTTGAACTTTGACTTGAATAAAATATTCTTAAAGTATACTTATTTATTTGTAAGGGCAGTTGCGATACATAGTGTGTATGTCAATAATTATTCACAAGTAATCGGATTACAGTGTGAAAGTCGCTTTAACATGCATTTGAAATTGTAATGTGCCAAACGTCTTCCAAAACTTGAAATGAGAAGTGCATACCAACAAAAGAGAAGCTTTAAGGGATTCCTTTTGTTTTCTGTCTAAATAAAAGTTTGACGGCTTAACGTTTGAAAATGGAAAAATTAAGATAAAATAAAATTATTTTATTATTTAATAATTGTTATATTTGAATATATTTTAATTTAGTAGTATAATTCATAATAAATATTATTTTCTTTAGTCATATTCATATATAATCACACAATTTTTTTCTAATTGTCCAGCTCTAAACATAAGTACAATCGACCTTTTTAAAATCACATTTTTCTTTTTCTTTTTAGAAAAAATGCAATTACATTTTTTTCCCCCAAATCATGCAGACCCACATTACAACTCATAAAAGCACCCCATTTGATATGTGCTCCAGGTTTTATGAAGTCATTCGGTGCCTTGTGTGAGAAACAGGCTTGAGGTCAGCGATGCCAAACATACAGCATCATATAATTTGGTTGTTTGAAAACTATTTTCAATTTTTCTCTCTTGCATTGATTATTTTCAGTCCTCATCATTAAAAGCATTTTTATGGAATTATAATCTCACACAAATCACACACACACATCTGAAACAAGGGCTTTTTATGTGCGCCAATAAACAAGGCATGCAGAATCCTTGACAATTAACTTAATAAAGTTACGGGCTTTTATCAGTGGAGAGTCTTTTGACTCATAATTCTGTCATTTCCAGAGTATTGGCCTATCTGTTCTCAATTACGATGATGGAGCGGCGGGCGGGCGCTGAAGGGGCGATCAAAGCAAGACTTTGCCATGTGTTTGCCTGCTGTTATGAGGTGATTTAGATGAAAACACTCGGACGCGTCCCTCTCTGTTGGCCTTTTCTTTCTCTATTTCCTTCGACCTCCTTTTGGATGCCCCGCTCCCCCTCTCCTCCTTGGCAGGGCGTCTGGCTCGAGACACAGCGGTGATTGTTTTCCTGATGGCCTTGGATGTTCCAGAACTCAGTTACAGCGGAATTCTTCCCACATGAGTGGATTTGGGAGATTCTCGCTGTAAGCGCTGCCTGTGTAAAATGTTCCACTGGACACATAATGGTCATCAAAGGTGTGGGTGTGAGATCCACAGATGTTATATTTGTTCATCGTGGTCGGCTGTGGCGTGAGTCCACGCACACAGAAAGCTCACCAGGACTGAAACAAAGCTCTACACATAGGAGAGTAAAATATATTTTGATTAACTTTTAAAGGTGCCGAAGAGCATGTTTTCAAAAGATGTAATATAAGTCTAAGGTGTCCCCTGAATGTGTCTGTGAAGTTTCAGCTCAAAATACCCCATAGTTTTTTTTTTTTATTAATTTTTTTAACTGCCTATCATTATAAATGTGCGATTCAGGGTACGCGGCCCCTTTAAATCTCGTGCTCCACGCCCCAAGAGCCTTAAACACCATAAACAAAGTTCACACAGCTAATATAACCCTCAGAATGTATCTTTACAAAGTGTTCGTCATGCAGCATGTCTAATCATGTAAGTATAGTATTTATTTGGATGTTTACATTTGATTCTGAATGAGTTTGATAGTGCTGCGTGGCTAAAGCTAACATTACACACTGTTGGAGAGATTTATAAAGAATGAAGTTGTGTTTATGAATTATACAGACTGCAAGTGTTTAATAATGAAAATAGCAACGGCTCTTGTCTCCGTGAATACAGTAAGAAACGATGGTAACTTTAACCACATTTAACAGTACATTAGCAACATGCTAACAAAACATTTAGAAAGACAATTTACAAATATCACTAAAAATATCATGAGATCATGGATCATGTCAGTTATTATTGCTCCATCTGCCATTTTTCACTATTTTCCTTGCTTGCTTACCTAGTCTGATGATTCAGCTGTGCACAGATCCAGACGTTAATACTGGCTGCCCTTGTGTAATGCCTTGAACATGAGCTGGCATATGCAAATATTGGGGGCGTACATATTAATGATCCCGACTGTTACGTAACAGTCGGTGTTATGTTGAGATTCCCCTGTTCCTTGGAGGTCGTTTAAACAAATTAGATTTATATAAGGAGGAAACAATGGTGTTTGAGACTCACTGTACATCTTTTCCATGTACTGAACTCTTGTTATTCAACTATGCCAAGATAAATTCAATTTTTGAATCTAGGGCACCTTTAATTATAATGCTTTCAGAAAGAATGCAGTGCTTTCAACTCAATTTGACGCATTTTGTCATGTTTACATCCACCCAAAATCAATGCAAATTCCAAAAGATCCTGCCCGTGTTTGCCGAGCGAATACATACAAATGTCAGATTGAAAGAACACTTACTTTATTTACTATTTAGTCACTTTGAAACACACTGCAAAAATATATTTTCTTAATATTTTTGTCTGGTTTTCCAAGATAAATATCTAAATATACTTAAATCAAGATATATTTACTTGAGAAGCAAAATGACTTTGATATTAAGTCTTAAAAAAAAATGAAAAAAATAAAGAAAAAATATCTGCCAGTGGGGTCAGAAAAATAATCTTGTTTTCCCTTTGAATTAAGTTTGTTTTTCTGACCCCATTGATATATTTTTTTTCTTATTTTAGGCATAAACTTACTTAATTTTTTCAGAAAACAAGACTTAATATCTTAAATTCATTTGCCTTCTCTAGTAAATGCATCTTTATTTAAGAATTTTTAGATATTTGTATTAGAAGATTTTTTTTTTTTGCATTGCAGGATTGTTGAATATTAAAACGACAGAAGATGGATCTTAAAAATATATTCTTAATGAATGTTTTTGTCTTGTTTTCCAGTTAAAATGTCTCGAAACAAGATTTAAAAAAAGCACTGCACAAGATATAAAGACTTATTTTTACAGATTGTATATTGGATATAAGTATACATTGTTTTACTACACCAGTATAAAAAAGTTCAGTGTAAAAATACACTAAAGTAAGCAGATTAATTCATTTGTTTTAACAGCAAGACAAAATACACTCGTATTTAAGATGCATTCTGTGAAATCAAGTCTTATCCAAGCAAATTTATCTACTTTCAAGCATTTTTAGATACTGGAAACAAGTCAAAAAAGCCTACCTAAAAACTTAATAAGGGGTCACTCACACGGAAAGCAGTTATGCGTTTAAAGAATTCAGAATTAACATTTCCTGATAATTTACTCAGCCCCATGTCATCCAAGATGTTTACGTCTTTCTTAAGTCGAAAAGAAACTAATGTTTTTTCAGGAAAACATTCCAGGATTTTTCTCCATATAGTGGACTTCACTGGGGTTCAATGGGTTGAAGGTTCAAATGTCAGTTTCAGTGCAGCTTCAAAGAGCTCTACATGATCCCAGACGAGGAATAAGAGTCTTATATAGAGAAACAAAAACAGCGCAGTGGGATGCAAACGCATTCGGTGTTTAAATGGCCACTAGGAAGCCATTTTTAATTAGCTAATCGTTAAATATTGCGTTTTCTTTTTATTTATTATCAAGCCTAAGCAGGTGCTTTAATCCAAATTAACTTATGAGTAATCATACAACAGTCATAATCTCTGATTACTCTGTTACTAGTTTTTGTGGGGTGTTTATGGTCTCTGTGGGTCTTTTCCAGGTTTAACACACTGAACTCAGATAGAGAGTCAGCCAGCACTTATCGAAATAACCATCCAATCAGATTTGACCTGCGTGTGCGCGTACGAGTCGGTTGGATGTTCTCACTTCTGTGTATACGTAGGTGTCCAGAATAGACAAGGGACCCCCAGTCTGCTTGGCTTGAAGTAATGTTGGGAAGAGCTTTTATTTTGGGTGCCAAGTGTCAACTTTCTACAGGGGTGGGGTCGGGTACTTGAGATTTCTCTCTAAAATATCCATCAATCCTCTCCTTTACCACGTTTCATGTTTTTTTTTAACTCTCTCTCCTCCACAGACTTCCATGACCCCCCTCCGTTTGTTTCGTTTCATCTCTTGTTGCTCCCGGCTGTCTTGTAATAATAGCTGCTTTTTCTTTCTCTGTTGTTTCTTTTGTGACCTGTCCTGCAGTCATCCTGTTGGCCCCCTCGCTCACCCCCTCTTGCCTCTCTGTTATAAATATCAGAGTAAGTTTGGTTAGACGGTATAGAGTTTCCTTTGGTGAGGTCGCCAGCTTTGGCCTCTGGTCTCCAGTCATAAACAGGCAGAGTTTGGCCTCTTATGACCTGCAGGAGAACATCAACTGGTTACGCTGACCAGGACTTAAATGGGACCTATTATGCCCTTTTTAAAAAGTCTTGTTTTCATACTTGAATGTTCATTATTTTCCCCATATTCTTAATTGTTGCAGCTCCTCTCTTGTCAGTCTGTCAGTAACACTCTGTTCTGAAAGCACAATGTGCTCTGATTGGTCGGCTGCAGCAGCAGTGTGTTGTGATTGGTCAAGCGCTTCGAGTGTTTTTGAGAAATGTCCTGCCCCTTACCATTACATCCAGTTTCAATACACTACTAACTAACACAACCAGGCCCCGCCCCTTTATTCTGCGCATTAATTATTTAAATGAGGAATATTGTGACATGTTCGTTCCCGGAAGAAAACTCAAGACTACAACGGAGGCGTTTCAGAGAGTTCAGAAACACAAAAACTGATATAGAGAAGAAATGAAGGTTTTTGAGGAAAACATTCCAGGATTGCTTCAACTGTCCAAATGTCAGTTTCAGTGCAGCTTCAAAGAGCTCTACATGATCCCAAAGGAGGAATAAGAGTCTCATCTAGAGAAACCATCGGCCATTTTCAAAAAAAAAAAAAAAAAAAATGTGTATACTTTTTAACCATAAATGCTCGTCTTGCACTGCTTTGCGATCTGCCACGCATTACGTAATCATGTTGGAAAGGTCATGACGTAGGCAGAAGTACCAATCCAGTGTTTACAAAGCAAATGTGCAAAGACTTAGTCAAACAGCCTTTACTAGTTGAACCCCAGTGAAGTCCACTATATGGAGAAAATTTTCCTTAAAAACCCTAATTTCTTTGCGACTGAAGAAAGAAAGACATAAACATTTTGGATGACATGGGGCTCAGGAAATTATCAGGAAATTTTAATTCTAAAGTGAACTAATCCTTTAAATTGATTATACATGACACTTTCGCTTCATCCATAATCTTGAATTTTTCACTTATTTTGTCAGCACTAGCTTGTCTGTAAAACATATTATATGTCTTTATATCTAATATATGAAGACTTCAGATGCAAAAACCTCTAAGTCCATATGACATTTTTCTTATAAATGAGCATTTTTGTCAGGCTCCTATGTTTAGGTTCAGTAATTTCACATTAATTGCAATGAAAAGGTTATTAGTCAGTTACTGAAATGCCTTATTGTCACTGATAAGAGTAAAATTTAAATCATGAAAATGCTTATTTATGAGAAAAATGTCAGATGGACTAAGAGGTTTTTGCATCTGAAGTCTTCATATATATTACATAAACATATCTTGTATTTTTGGTCTGCTCATTTTTAAATATCACTTGGCAATGATTTGTATCAGTTAGTTTTGCACGATATACCGGTACTAGAAAGGTATCGCAACCTAAAATGGTCCGGTTCTTCATTTTATTAGTACCGGTACTTTGAGTGCCAGCTGTATTTCCTAAAGTGCGACAGTAGAGGGCAGTGTGCGCGCAGAGCGCTGCTTCAAAGGCACATTGAGTGCGTGTTTATTCCTCTCAACTGCGCAACGACTTTTATGGTGACGAAACGAGAGGTGTGATTGCAAATACAGGTGCTCCTGCAGACCGTCCACAAATTGTTGTTACAAAAAAGCGCAATCGAAGGGAGTCAAAAGCATCGTGCCGTCAAACATCCCGATTTGTGCAAAGAATTTAAAGAGCGACAGGTTAGTGAATGTGATCCCAGCATTATGTTTATGCTCTCAAACATTAAATGACTGTTTTTTATTTATTTTACTCGTGCAAGCAGACCTCCGCAAAGAGGTGAATTATAGAGTCTAAGTTTAATAAGTGATATCTGGTTGCAAAAATAAAATTAATTTAAAAATACATAAATATGTGAAGGGTATATACAGTTATTTTAAACCAATTTATGCTTTAATAACATTGCTCTAAGTATTTACAGTAATCTAATTTTTACAATAATCTTACTGTCAAAAAGACCGACATGTATAAAAAAAAAGCATAACAGCAAATAATTTACAATTTTATTGAGCATGAAAATAATAGATTTAATATAATTTTTAATGTTTAACTCTAACTTCACGGCAATGAAGCTCAAATCCAGAATTATCAGTCTGCACAGTTCTGTCATATGTTATTTATTTACTTTTCCTGCTGTTTTAGGTTTTTGCCATAGTATCGTTTAAGTTAGCTTTCGTATCGAAGTCTCAATTTTGGTATCGTGACAACACTAGTATCAGTACAAACTTTGAAGGACTTTTTTTTTTTTTATCACATATACATCTTTTATTGAGTTTTATTTACTTTTTTGCTTAACAATACTATGATTGAATTAATGCAGAGTTCATCAAAGAGTAAAACTACACTTAAAAGTATAAAAACAAAAATATGCAACACATGCTCAGGAGTACAATGCAAAAATGAAACAAACTGTAAATATCTGCCTTCTTTTCATGCTGCTTGCACACATATGATGCTTTCAGAAGCAGTGCTTACGACAGTGCTTAATGGGAGGAGTTCAGTTGGAGTTGTGTTGCTGTTTACCCATTAGGGCTGGTTTTCTGCTCTTGTGGTGGGACTGTAGTGCTTTCACGGTTTCTGGTATTTTTAAATATAGGTGGGTGGGATGGATCGCAACAGTGAAATGAACACCGGCCATTGTGAGGCCGCTCGCGCTGCATTCCTCCGCCGTGTCACAGTTCAGCCCACACGCCCCCTGCCTGTCCTCCCTCTCTCTCTCTCTCCATCCTCTATAGTGTTTCTGTGGCAGCTCCCTGATGGAATGTGTGGAATTCTTTGCTCAGATTCCGAGTATGAAAGCGATAAAGTGAGTAACGACCTCATAAAGGAATAATGCGATTAGAATCGAGAAGAACAAGACTCTCTCTAGCACTTTATACTGTGTGTTCCCTGTTCAGAAGATATCAGTGTCACACCTGGCCTCTGTTCAAGTATTGTGCATTCGTATTACATTTCTCCTGTGGTTTTTTATAACCTCTCTCAGCTCTCAGTTTTATATTATCATATTATGCTCAGCTATGCAGAAGAACGTAACTGGCATAATAAGAAATAAGTGTTCATTACTTAATCATTCAGTGACCCTCCAAACCTGTATGATGCTGTGAACATGTTTAACATGCAGCTGCTTTTCATATAACATACTCTTTATTTTAAAGAAATCAATACTTTTATTGAGCAAGGATGTTAGATAAGTCATTTTTCACTTTAAATAAGTTTTCTATTTCAAATAAATGCTATTTATAAAAATGGATAAATCTGAAATGTTTTTTGAGCAGCAAATCATCATATTAGAATGATTTCTGAAGGATCATGTGACACTGAAGACTGGAGTAATGATGCTGAAAATTCAGCTTTGATCACAGGATATAAATTACACTTTACTATATATTCACATAGAAAACAGTTATTTTAAATTGTAAAAATATTTCACAATATTACTGTTTTTACTGTATTTTTGGTCAAATAGTGAGTGAGCAGAAGAGACTTCTTTCAAAAATATTTTAAAATCTTACTGATCCCAAACTTTTGAATGGCAGTGTGTGTGTATAATAATATAATATAATATAATATAATATAATATAATATAATATAATATAATATAATATAATATAATATAATATAATATAATATAATATAATATAATATAATATACATGGTTCATTTTTTTTGTCCAAAGGCCTTAATAATAATAAAAAACAAAGATATGACATCCAAAGTATGTAAGGTAGTATAACTAGATCCTTTTTATTGAATCCAAAAGGTTTTAATCATATTTTGCTACATATAAAGGTGTTTTAAAGATTTTGAAGTGTCAAAAGGTCATTCGGTTTAACCGTCCAAAGCCAAATACAGCCATTTCATTTGTGATTAAAATATCTTAAAATGTAATAAATGTATATATTTTTTATTCTTGCATGATTTTATAACATCAAATATCAACATTGTGCAAATTGTATTAAAATTATGTGTAGAAGTCGTTGCTTTGTTATAAGAAAGAATCAAAAGTAACTAGTCGAAAGAATCAAAGTCGTGAAGCAAAGTAACTAATTCTCTTTTGACTATTTGGAAAATTCATGTTTTCACTTGATCATACGCATGTCCCGAAACATCAGGTCATTCGGTACAACCGCGATAAAACATGGAAAATGTTGTAATATTTTAAAAACTTGTACTAAATATAAAATGTTTGATTGTCCTTTTGCTAGCTAGCTAGATATCAGCCTGTTAGCATTGTTTAAAAATATCGTCATTCGGTATAACCAAAAGTGTCATTCGTTAAAACCGAAATTTTGGTTAAACCGAATGACTTTTTTGGTACAAATTTTGTCCATCTTGTAAAAATTGACAAAAGCAGTGTTAATTGATTGTTTACAAACATGTTGACAGTAATACACTTACACATCTTTGCAACTAATTACACATCCAAATTCATATTCTGCTGCATGTCAGAGTTGTTTATCCCAAAATATTTCAGTAAAAAGTACTGTAGTTTGACATTTAGTAAACCTAGGACTCTGTGGATTTCTTCAAATGTGGAATATAATCTACTAGGCCGGATTGTTTAGGTGAATGTGGACCGCTGTTCTGCAGTGGATCAAGTTTAAGTTTGGCTTCACACTCCTGTTTGCATTTGTAATCACATCAACTAACCACTCGGTTATGTTCTCCATAAACAGCAGCATTAAATGAGTGGTCAGACCCTCCCTGACACATAATAAATCCCTGACTCAATACTGCCACCTGCTGGGGAGTATACAACTGCATGTCAATGAAGCATTTAACACTGTCAGTCAGTTTGCAGTCTTGTATAGAGGCTAATCTAATGAAATGACCTACATTTAATAATTTCTCATAGCATTTTAGACTGCTTTGTTTTACTTTTACAAATCTGCCAACACCCAAAACAGGATAGCCATGTGGTGCACAGGATATCCTGTCTGTACTTGCACCTCTCTGCTCTTTGTTCCAATGCACATTATTGCTGAAAAAGTGTTTCATCTTTGGGCACGTTTGGTTTTGTGGGCCTTTAGAAAATAAACTCTCTAAAAACAGACTTGTCAAACTCTAACTGATCTGCTATCAATTTCCAACAAGAGGAATTTTGTTATTTTTCTAAAGAGTCATGAATATTTTTACTGTGATTTAATTTCCACACATCTCAACTCAAGTAAAACTACTTTCAATAATATTGCCATGAACTGAAGTACTGAACTGAATAGACCTAAATAATTCACAGTTATTCAACTTTTTCTTTCTCAACTGTTCACTTATGACTAGTGATCGACCGATAATGATTTTTTTTTTTACAACCGATACCAATAATTTGTGTGTTTATGTGTCCGATAACCGATATGCAGGACCGATATTTATTTACTGTTATACTTCTGTTTTTGACCACTGAACTGAACAAACCATTTTATTTATAACAATCTCTCCCTCCTTGCATAGAAAACAAAACAAATCTTTAGGCACCAATAAACAGAGGTGTCTGAAAGTGCAAAAAATTAATAAAAAAAAAAAAGAAGTGAACTGTTACTAAACTGTTTTTGTTGAAAATTAGTCTTTCATGTTAATTTTAATCTTCATATTACAAAAATAATTTTATTTATTAAAAGCATAAGCAGGAACACTAATGTTAACAATAAGCAAAATAAATGTAGAATGTCTAATATTTTCAAATGGAGAAAATAAATTAAAGACAGGAGTCATATCAACTTTGCACAAATGTAAACTTCATTTTAAACTACAGTTTAAGTAGATTTTTAAGCTGTTTAATAGGCTAAAGTAAAGAGTGAAGCATAATTCACTGGATAATGTGAAATAACTGAATAATATTGTCTGGAATATTGGAATATAACAAACAAAACATCATATTTTATTGCATTTCTCAACTGGTATGTTATATCAGAATTAATAATAATGTTTTTGTCATTCTAGATTATGAAATATCTGCTGACAAAGCACTTTATTATCTATGCATTTACACAGAACTATAGCCTACTTAAACTGCAGTCGCTCACGGAGATAATAAATAATTCTTTTCCATAGAGTTGTTTACTTGGAGGTTTATTGGTGAATCAATGGTTTTATAGTAAATGTTTTTATAATTACAGTGTTTTAAACGAGTGAATCTTGTTAAAAGTTACATGCGGTGGCCGTGGAGCATTTTCTGAGCATCAACCCACTGAATGAACAGCAAAATGCAGATGACTTCACAAGACTAATGATAAGCATAGATAACAGAGAGAGAATTCAATTCAGCACTTTTATTTCCAACATGTGCTCATTCGTGGCTGTATTATTTAATTCATGTAAAGTTACATCTTTATTGTGACAGGACATGACTGATCATCTTGTGTGGCTCTGTGAGCTTGTCTATTTCTCAAGCTGCATAAACTAGCAACATTTCAGGCATTTATATATCACGTCTAATTTGTGCATTAATGGCTGTTATGTTAAATAAAGTTCAGTAATTACAGCAAAGCAGGTAAGTATAGGCTACTTTACCTGTGCATGCCGTTGTCTCGTCTCCCCTCAGATGCGCTGTAACTGCGATCATGTGCGAAATTCTCAAAACACCCACAAGATGGCGGCGTTTATCGGTAAATCCGATATTACAAAACCGATATCCAATTATGGTAAAATGCTTAAATATCAGGAAAAATATTGGTAAATCGATATAATGGTTGATCTCTACTTATGACATAACCTTGCATAACTTGCTGAGACAGGTATTTTTTTAGATAATTGTGTGTATGTGTCCGTTCAAGAGAAAGTAAACCAGAAAGAGGAATCAATTCAGTGTTCCAGCGCTGTCTAAATCACGCCCCGCCCCGCCTCTGCTCTGATTGGTCAGATGGTTCAGTCTGTTGTGATTGGTCTTCTCTGCTCTGATTGGTCAAGTAAGTTACTGACTCCAGTCTTCATGCAATTTAGGATCATTTCTTTCTTTTTGGAGACAATAACTCAATTTATCTGCACTTTGACCTTTGAAACTTTACATTTACAAACAACAATAATACACACTACGTGAATGGTAATATCACAAAAAGCATGATTGGGGCACTTTAACATGCATGCATAAGCTTATTTTTATGATAATTTGTTGTAGTGTGTAGAATCTGTTTCTTTTTATTTGAGAAAGCACAACAGGTTTGTGTTTATAGTTTGAGTTTTAGCTTGTAAATGTCTTTTGGTTTCAGCCGGTAATTCACCACATACTGTAAAACACACTGAAGTCACTCAAACCATGTTTATATTCATTTCAACCCTTATGTATTATAATCTTATTTTCTTTGCCTTTGTGTAGTTTTGCCTATGTTTTTCGAGCACGAGAGCACGTCACACAACCTGTCCGTTGACATCTGTGTAATTTGACTATGTTGTACCACACACACACACACACACACACACACACACACACATACATATATATATATATATATATATATATATATATATATATATATATATATATATATATAGATATATATATATATATATATATATAGATATATTTGTGACTGTAGAGTTTGTTTGGACAGAGTTTTTATGTTTTCTCTTCTGTTTTAAGTTGTCAGGTCAGGTGACAAGTTAGTTGCATTTTATTATTTGCATTTAGCATCGTTTTCCCTGACCCCATCAAACGCACCTGTGATTTATTTTTGGACGTGACCCATCAGTCATGCACCACTGCATTAGACAATAACCATTAGTCATCGTCTCTTCTGCTGCATATAATGCAATGCTTCAGGCATGTGTGGCATTGCCAGTATATGTGCTCTGTATGGTTGTAATGGTTCTGGAGGGCGCGTAGCACCAGGTGCGGGTCCTCTAGGGCCCTGAAGAGTCTCTCAGTTTATTTTCAGTATGTTTTCACTGACTTGCGCACTGATCTCCGTGCTTTAAATAGACGGGCTGTATGCTGCTATGCGGTTAAACGGCAGGGGTTAAACATGGATTTTGTTAGACATTCCCTCTTTTTGTGTGTGTGTGTATTGTACAAAGTCCTCACACAACTTGCACATTTTCCATGCAGTTTTTAATTGACCACACCTAATATTTCAGATTAATTTAGGGTGCCAGAATTAGGCGCAGATGTGGGCGTCAGAGGCCCACCGCAGTCCTGCTGACACAGGCAGCCGTTTCCCAGGAAGAGGCTCCTGGGAGTAAAACATATCCGACTGCCATTTAAGGAGCACTTGCTGTATCCGCTGAGTTTCTCACATATTTTGCTTGATGATGTGAAGAAGTCTCCATTAAGTGAGAGCATAAGACGTACTCGACTCATGCTTTTAATCGGAAAGCTTCTGCTTATGCATTTATTGTTTCTTCGCATAGCAGCCATTTTATTGCATGTTTTGTTCATGTTGTAATTCCCATACTTCCAATTTCATTGTTTTTATGACTGTACTTAAATGTGGAATATAGACATAAAACGAAATGTTGTAAACACTGTGTTTAAAGTTCTCAGGGCAGGAAAGGGTTAATTGCAAGCCGTCTGCTGTGTGTGCCTCCCCTTCTCCCTCTCTCTTCTCTCTCTCACACACACACTTGTGCGCTCACACTCAGGTGTGAAGGAATACTGGGAAACATTCTTGAATACTCTAAATTCTGTGAGTACACATTTTATGCCCTCGCTGTAGGCAACATTAAAGCTTTAGGTGTTTGTGGTACATTTTGACCCTTGGGTAACTTCTAGACCAGGATAGTAGGAGACGGTACTCCATTTCACTGTTAAAAATAGAGTGAATTCAAGAAAGAGATGTTTAGATACTGTTTCTGTTCAAAGTTGAAACGCAAGTTAATGTGTTAATGTTTCCAGTGAATCAGTGTTTATATCCGAACTCTAAGCTTTGAATTATGAGATGATTTGAATTATTGTAAGACAGAAAAGACTGTTTGTGAAGCTGTTTCATACCTATACATGACAGCTGCTCTCTCTGGATCAGCAGCGGCGCGAACACAGATCTGAATGTTTGCTATTAACCGTTGTTAAACTTTTAATGAACTGAGCCAAATCTTAGGAATATTGCATTCGAGAATGCAGTCTTTTAGTGATTAATCATGCAGCTCTAATGACTAGTTGTTTATTTACTAGATAAGGGTTTTTAGAAATAATTTTGATTCAATCAATCCATTTTAAAAAATTATGTAGATTCCGATTGATTCAAAAGTGGATCATTCAAGTTCAAATGGAATTTAATGTTTCTTTAGAATGAATCAAATCAAATATAGAGATTTTATTCATTTCCATGATTCTCTTCCAAGCCTGTAATATATCTTGATGTTTCCAGGTTTTCCACTGTAGCTTTGCCAACACTAACTGTCTGTTAACCAACACTGTGAAGATCTCAAGAGACGCTGTATGGAAGCTGGACTCCATCTGCACTTTAGTTTTAAAGTGTTTTGTATTCTCATCCCTGATCTTTCTAGGTGTTAATTTACTATCTTGTCATAGTTGATCTTCAACCGTCACGCTTTTTTATAGCGTCTTCTGTGAGGTTGGTTTTGATGTGTCTACTCAAGTAAGAGTTCCAGTAGCTCGGGTGTCTCTGTCAGGGCGCCAGCACCACGCCGCTCTTTACCGGTGCGTGCTGCATGTGAGGAGATCTCTGCCTGTATGGCATGTGACGGCTGCATGTCTCCAGGCTATTATTGACCGCTTGGATGAATGGATGAATAGGTGCATGAAAAAAGAGTGAGGTAAGAGCTTTATCAGGCTCTTTTAGACTAGCTGCATGTCTGACATTCTGTCCGTCTTTCTAGACTTTATTTTGGTGGTTGTATGGTTGGAAAGAGCAGGCTGATTTCACAGTAGGCATGGGCTGTATGACCAAAATATTTTATAATGATAAAGGTATATCACAAAGTAGTTTGTTTTTCCTGTAAATTTAGCCCTAAAATGTTTTAAAAAATACATAACCATGCAGTAACGCCTATTATAGGATAATCCAGTGAATTAAAAACTGCAAATAATAGATCTCATCTCATTATTTTTGTTTTTATTCTGAATATTATGGATGCAAACCATACATTTCAAATGATTTATATGGAAGCTTGTTTTTGCCATGAAATAAAAAATAAAAAAGGTCATTGTGACATTTTGACACTTTTTCTTAGAATTGCAAGATATAAACTCACAATTGCGTGATACAAAGTCAGAATTGCAAGTTATAAAGTCAGAATTGTGAGATATAAAGTCAGAATTGCAAGTCATAAAGTCAGAATTGCAAGTCATAAAGTCAGAATTGCAAGTCATAAAGTCAGAATTGCGAGTTATAAAGTCAGAATTGCGAGATATAAAGTCAGAATTGCGAGATATAAAGTCAGAATTGCAAGTCATAAAGTCAGAATTGTGAGATATAAAGTCAGAATTGCGAGATATAAAGTCAGAATTGTGAGATATAAAGTCAGAATTGCAAGTCATAAAGTCAGAATTGTGAGATATAAAGTCAGAATTGCGAGATATAAAGTCAGAATTGTGAGATAAAGTCAGAATTGCGAGATATAAAGTCAGAATTGTGAGATATAAAGTCAGAATTGCAAGATATAAAGTCAGAATTGCGAGATATAAAGTCAGAATTGTGAGATATAAAGTCAGAATTGCAAGTCATAAAGTCAGAATTGCAAGTTATAAAGTCAGAATTGCGAGATATAAAGTCAGAATTGCGAGATATAAAGTCAGAATTGCAAGTCATAAAGTCAGAATTGCGAGATATAAAGTCAGAATTGCGAGATATAAAGTCAGAATTGTGAGATATAAAGTCAGAATTGCGAGATATAAAGTCAGAATTGTGAGATATAAAGTCAGAATTGCAAGTCATAAAGTCAGAATTGCGAGATATAAAGTCAGAATTGTGAGATATAAAGTCAGAATTGCAAGTCATAAAGTCAGAATTGCGAGATATAAAGTCAGAATTGCGAGATATAAAGTCAGAATTGTGAGATAAAGTCAGAATTGCGAGATATAAAGTCAGAATTGTGAGATATAAAGTCAGAATTGCAAGTCATAAAGTCAGAATTGCAAGTTATAAAGTCAGAATTGCATGATATAAAGTCAGAATTGCGAGATATAAAGTCAGAATTGTGATATAAAGTCAGAATTGTGAGATATAAAGTCAAAGTCAGAATTGCAAGAAAAAAATCAGAATTGTGAGATAAAAAGTTGTAATTACCTTTTTTAATTTTTTTTATTTAGTGGTGCAAACAAGCTTCCATAGATTTAAACACATCGGTGCTCAAACTATTATTATTACACTGTAAAATATGATTTTTCTAAGTTGTAAATATAAAAAAAAATAATTATTGGAGTACATTTTACAAGAAAATATAATTTCGTTCTGTAAGTGGGCACAGTGGTGCAGTGGTTCAAAACTAAATTGCTGCCATTAAAATCAACAAAGCTGTCAGTATTTGCAGAGTGGACTGTAGTTTTCTGCTTGATGATGTATGTTTTAAACGGGTATATACTGTCATGCAGCTCATCCCTTGTCCGACTGCAGCCGAACACCTATAATTCTGTGATAGTTCATCATATTTTAGGGTCTCAGGGTGTTGATGAGGGACAGACTGGGTTCATATCTCCGCTCTTACTGCAGGACCAGAGGAGTGCGATGACATCAGCTCAGTGTGATGGATGTGTTGACAGGTTCTCTGCGCTCCATCACAATCTGCGTTTTACCTGCCAGCGGACACAACACATAGACAATGACCAAATCGGGTTAAATAAAACCTGAAACCCCTCTTGTGGTTTTCAACTGAACCGAACCATTGAGTTTCTGTGAGAAAATCCCCTTAGAGAGCACTACAGCTGGCATAGATGCCGCTGACGCACTGTATTTAGTAACATGACTGAGGATGGTTAGAAAGGTTGGAATGCACGACTGAGTTGCACAAGCAAACATCATATCTGTGTTTGGAGGCGCTCTCTCTCTCTGCTGGAGAGGAATATCATGCTACTGTTCCATTTATTTTTAAGCCTGTTGTTCATTGTTATTTTAAACTTTCCTCTTTGATCATGTGTCTAGCTACATGATAAAAATATCATTCTTTACAAACATACACTATCCTTTAAATGTTTAGTGTTGGTAAGAAATTAATACTTTGACTGTAAAGACATTTATAATGTAACAAAAGATTTCGGTTTTATATTTTCTTTTGAAATTTCTATTAATAAAAATCCTGATTTAAAAAAAAGAGTATCATGGTTTCGACAAATGACTCGGCACAACTGTTTTCAACATTTATAAAAATCATAAATGTTTCTTGAGCATCAAATCATCATATTAGAAGGATTTCTGAAGGATCATGTGACACTGAAGACTGGAATAATGATGCTGAAAATTCAGCTTTGATCACAGGAATAAATTACAGTTTAAAACTTAATCAAATAATAAACAGTTATATTACATATAATATTACATATTATTAATATTACAGTTTTCTGATCACATACTGTAAATGCAGCATTGTTGAGCATAAGAGACTTCTCTATAAAACAATAAAAATCTTAATCATCCCAAACATTTGAATTGCAGTGTATTTTTTTTATTACATTTTTTTTTTTTGGTCTTTTGAAACAAATGTGTTTGATGTGACTCTTAACATTTGTCTTAAAATCTGTCAAAACAGAAGGAGGTCATGCAAAACTAAAACAGGAGAAAAAAAGCCTTGACAAACTTTTAAAAGGATTTTATTCTTTCCCTGAAGTAACTTAAAGACAATGTACAATTAATAATTTGTTTCGTCTTTTTGCACAGACGCATTGCTTGCAGATCTCGAGTCTTCCACTGCCCATATCTCCAAGTGCCCAGTGTTTCTACCCGAGGAGACGCCATATTCCTATCCCACTGGAGGGCACCTTTTTCAGGATGACTCCCCTCCTCCGCCTCTGCCCCCACCGCCCTCAGTTGAGGCCCTGAACGGATCCATCTCCCCGCGGCAAGACTCCCAGCACTCCTCACAACAGGTTCAGCACAAATTATCTTTTGAGCTTTACAAAATCACATATAATATCCACGTCTCCACTGTATGTGGTTTATCTGTGGTTCTCAACTGATTTTACGTAGTGCCCATATTTTACATTGGGCATAAAGTGGTGATCCAACATTTTGGATTGCCAAACTTTTTTGTCAGCCAAACCCCTTTGACCTAAAATGTTTATTAATGATTATGAGAATGAGAATCAATGTATTGGAATGTATTACATGTTCAGTGTAGATTTGCTTAAAAATGTATGCATTTTGGTTTTCATCTGTTGAAATTCAGTCTCTGGGATCTGCTCATAAAACTACGTTGTCTCGGGATAGCAGTCCACCAGCCTCTCATACAGAAGAAGACCACGTTTACAGGTGTGTTACAGTACAACAGCTCATACTGATAATAGTCAAGCAAAATGATTATGAAATATCTGTCATTCTACGATGTGATCCACTATAATATTGCTTCTATTAGGGCTGCTCGATAATGGCAAAAATCATAATAATGATTATTTTTGGTCAATATTGAAATCACAGTTATTTAACACGATTTCTGGTGGGCGATATGATCAAAGTCTTACTTCACAAAATGAGTAATTTTAAATATCAGTGTAATTAATGTAAGAAAAAGGTCCTCAAAATAATTACATAAGACAAGAAAAAAGTCAGTAATACAAAAAGAACAAAGAAACTAATTGCAAATAAAACGGACAAAAAAATACAACAGAATGAAAATACAAATTAAAGCGTTTTAAGTTTTTCAGGAAGATGTACTAACAGTGGTATTCAGATAAATAATGCCTACAACAAAAAATGTAGTAAGAAAATATGTAAAATAAAACTGCATAGTCTTATTGTACACATTCATTTTAGTTTTATCCTTATTAAAGTTACTTAAGTTATTTAGTCAAGATCAGTGAGTGATTTTCCTTTGTCATTTGTTATCATTAATGATAGACTGCGGTAGGTTTATTAGGCTGTTGTCACTTTAAGAGCTAATGCATGGATCCAAAATACTGTTACATGCGTGTTTTCTTTAAGTACTGTATGTACGTTAACTTAAGACATAACTCACTGTATTTACATGAAGAATTTTGTGTGGATGGGTTTAGGCACGTATTTTGAAGCCATTTGCTTTTCCGCGTTCAGCTCAGACTCGGACAGAAGCTGCCTGGGTAGCAGTGCCCCCTTTGCGGCTTAAAGATGATTTAAAGGTCCCGTTCTTCGTGATCCCATGTTTCAAGCTTTAGTTAGTGTGTAATGTTGTTGTTAGAGTATAAATAAAATCTGTAAAATTTTAAAGCTCAAAGTTCAGTGCCAAGCAAGATATTTTATTTAACAGCAGTCGCCTACATCGAACGGCCAGTTTGGACTACATCCCTCTACTTCCTCCTTTAATGACGTCACTAAAACAGTTTTTTGACTAACCTCCGCCCACAGGAATACACAAGAGTTGCTTTTGTAGAGTGTGTTTGTCGCCATGTCGTCGAAACGCTGTTATTTTCATCCCGCAGTCCAAGCACCGGGTCTGATTCCGGCTCAAATTGATAGGGTAAAAATAAAGACATGTTTACAGTAACACTGAGCGCATGCATCTCCACGTTATGGTAAGAGGCATGACCTTTCCGGGCAAGGAGCGCTAAGATGCTGTCGAATCACAACACAGGAACCGCTGGCACAATCAGAACTCGTTACGTATTTCTGAAGGAGGAACTTCATAGAACAAGGAAGTCATCAGCCCGTTTTTATGACAGTGGAATCAGCGGTATACAGATAAGTAAATTATGTGAAAAATACTGTGTTTTTTTACACGCAAAACAAGAACACATGTTATATTGCACACTATAAACACAATCAAAGCTTCAAAAAAACACGAAAAATGGGACCTTTAACACCGTTTAATATCAAACATGTCCTGCAGTTTAGCTACAGTAGACTGCATTTTACATCACTCACTTCTTTGGCTGATTTGGTTGTTAAGTTTGGGCTTTTATAGAGGAACGAAAGCACACCGCTGTAAAGGACAGCAAGGTGTGCCAGACGGAATGACATTTTACCTTGATTTTCTTGTTTTCATAATCGCTGGAAGCCAAAGTCGAAATTGAAAATCAATTACGATTAATCACACTTTCTATATGTATAATAAAAAAAATCTGAAACCCATATTAACACATTACTATTTGTCCAGTTTTCCTAACAAGCAGAAGCACTCAGACTCATCGTCCACAGCCATGACTTCTGCCCTGGGCAGCAACCTGTCTGAACTGGACCGCCTTCTTCTGGAACTTAATGCTGTACAGCAAAACGCCCCATCTTTCTCCAGTACAGGTAAACACAGAGACACTCTTAGGGCCTGTTCACACCAATAGTGCTGCAAGTAATGCAAAAAATAAGACATAAAACCCATGTAATCTCCTCTCTTCAGAGGATGCACCACCTCCATTGCCACCTTGCAGTGTTGCCCACTATATACAGGAAAATGGAGCCCACCCAGCCATCACACTGACACCAGCAGCACAGGACAAGCCTCAGAAGAACGGAACGAAGGGGACAGAAGATGGTCGTCCCACTGTGGAAAGTCTTCTGAATGAGTTGGAAAGCTCAGTGCCTTCCCCAACGTAAGATCACCAACACGTTCATCTCTAGATGGGGAAACATGGATTTGCATTGTGGGTTTTAATGGAATGCTGTAATTTGTGTAAACAGGCCCAGCCCCTGTGCTCTGACAAGTGATTTGACGGACGGACAGGTGGACACACCTTCTGAGCAGCAGGGCAGAATATCAGCCACCTCCGCTACACGAGAACTGGATGAACTCATGGCCTGTTTGTCAGATTTTAAGGTGCAGAGCAATGTGAGTGTGTGTATGTGTGCGTGTGTAATATGAAATGGCTTTACTAGGACAGTGTAAGTGAGTTGTAGAGACGTTGTGTCTGGGAATGTGTGCTGAACTATGTTGTTTGGGTGATCTATTTTCAGGACTTACTGCTCGACAATCTGGGCTACGTTTCCCAAAAGCATTAGGGGCTTTCGTACCGTGTAGTTGTTATAGGAACTAGCCACCAGGGTGGTTCCCCAAGAACTAAATGTTCCCCTAGGGTCATTTTCCTGGTTACATTTGCACCGCCAGTAGGAACTCTGAAGTGACGTAAGCCGCAATTGTTGTTGTGACTTTTATTTTGACGACACGGCGGACATTTATTTTGATGACGCTGAGAACAGCAGAGCCTAAACACACAGTTCTTTACAATCTGTTTAACTGTCGTTAAATACATGTAAATATGTTATTAGATAGAACTGTTATACAAAGAAAGTAAACAGTATATGAAAAAGTATTAGCGTTTGCCGTGTGGTTCATGCCCAATGTCGCAATCTTGATCAGAAATGGTTCCCTCAAAGTCGTGTTGGAATTTCTCCTTAACGTAAAGGTTGAGAGGTCCATCTATCGCTGCTTTCCATGTTCGTAGAGTTTGTTCATGAAGTAAATATATATGCTATAATCTGTGTGTACACTAGGGATGGGCGATATGGCCTAAAAAAATTATCACGATAATTTCAGGTATTTATTGCGATAACGATACCAATGACGATAATTTATATATATATATATATATATATATATTTTAACGGACAGTAAAAAATCTGGCATAATCAATTATTACCCGTCATTTAAATTTTTATATTATAATGATAAGACATTTAATAGCTTCTGATTTCGTCCACATTTTCATTTTTATTAATGAACTTGCAGGATAAGTTAATAGGCCTGGGCTATGCATTTATTTATATTATGAAAAGAAAGTTGAACAAAGACAGTGTCACTTCTCAGTTTTCATCTTGAATAACTTGATCATCCTTTCCTCTTTGCAGAATGAAAAACATGAAAATATGTTGAAAGACACAGTAGCTTTGGCCAATCGGCATACCCTTATGTCACTGGTAGTTCCTATTGTGCGGGGTGAGACCTACTGTGAAGTAGGAGCTAATTTAGTTCCCCTAACAGGATTTCCTTGAACTAAAATCATTCCCAGTTCCTGCAGTGTGAACACACCAAAAAGCGGTTACTTCCTCCATTATTTCTAGGAATTATGAAACGGCTTCTCCAGTGTGAAAGCCCCTATTGTAAGCATATTTTTGGGACCATTGGTACTAGTGGTGTCTACAATCTTATTGGGCTACTGCTGCTGTTGGGAAACTCAACTTCAAAAAATTTACCAGTTCATTTATTTTTAAACCTTTTCCTGCTCGTCTTTGACTTCTAGATTCAGTTTCATCTCATTATTTCAACATAGTCTCCAGAATCTGCTTTGTTTTTTTTCCTGAGCTGTTCTGTACATCTCATTGAAGCTTTTTCTTAATTATTTCTCATTCTCTGCCTCCCTTAATCTGTCAATCTCTTCTGTTTCCCCACTTTTTTCCCTCTGACCTCTTTATGTCCTCCAGCCAAGTTCCTTAGGCTCCCTGAACTCTGAGCCACTGTTTGAGCAAACTACTACCATTGCTGAAATCCACCCTCCTCCCGCGACTGCCGTGTCCAAATCCCTGTCCCCTTGCCTCCCAACGGAACCAAGCCGATATTTCCCAGGTCTCTCCCCTTCTTTAAACTTTGAACTGCACATTGTGGAGGAATCTGGTGAACTGGGTGCTGCGCATCCACTATCTAGTGGGAAGCCATCCTCTCGACTGTCTCCACCTGCAGCATCTAGTCCTCGTTATTCTCCGGTATCTGACCTGGGCTTGGATTCTGCCATTGATGTTTCTGCTTCCATGCTCTCCTCCCAAGTGGAGTCTCTAGTGGTTCTATCTCAGACTATAACCACAACTGGAGGTCGGGATCATAGTCCTCTCAGGGAGGGAAGTCCTTCTGCCAAACTGACAAGCTCTGAGCTGAAGTCCTATTCGCCTCTCACCAAGTCTCCTAGTCCAACAAATGCCCCAGCAGTCAGCAGAACCCCTGAAAGAGTTAGTCCATTGATGACACCTGCATCTATTGATCTGTATCTCTCCAGTTCTGAAGCAAAACCTTTGAGCCCAGTGCCATCTCTTCCCAGATCTCCACTTCCTACAGTCTCTGAATCACCATCAATGTCGCTCCCCAAAGCTGTTTCACCTCCTCTAATCCTTTCCTCTTCCCCATCTCTAGCAGCTCCCAAGTCTCCAAGCCCAAAACCATCATCAGAACAGCATGAGCCAGCTGTTTCTCTCAATCCCCTTCCTGCCACTAGGCTTGAGCCACCAACCTATGAGCCTTCTCTTGACGATGCTTTAGATAAACTTCTCGCCATGAGCTTCAGCAGGCCTGAGAACGAGGCTCCAATCACAGCTTCAGCGGCTTCACGGCTCACTTTAGAAGTACAACCAGAAGTATATGAGGAGACAATAGTGCCGACGGATCGCTGCGACATTCATCCTGACACACACACGGAGAGCGAAATGGGGGATGGGCTCTTGGAGGATCAGTCAGACTGCAGGAGCGATCTTGACTGGGCTGACATGGAGCTTAAGATGGCCTACGAAGGACTTGATGGCTCCATGACCCCCATGACTGAAGCAAGCTGGATGGATGACTCTCTCACTCCGTCGTCTTGCCCTGGAACTCCAGATGCCCAAATGGACCTTCCCATGCTCCATATGGCTGGCACAATGGACAGAATCTCAGCCTCAGGACACGTATGGATGAGACTGCAATGCTTGTTGATTGAGAATGCTGTGTGGTCTGGACTTATTCCAAGCAAGGCTTGTAGTGGTTTGTGTAGCAGCATGTAAATTAAACATTTTAGTCAGTCGGCTAAAAGTTGTATTGTAACTGTTCCTAACTCTGCACCCTGAGTTATCCTTCCTCTTATTCTTTAATTTTCACTTTATTTATGGTAAATTGTAACTATAAGAAAAGTAGATGCACTTAAGTGTTGCTGTGTGTGTGCTTGAAAACAAGTAGTACCTCTGTGCACTTGATAAGCAGTAGTACCTTGATAACCAGTGTTAACCACCACCATTTTCATGCTATAAATGTCTAACGGATTCTGCAACTGGATCGCATCTGAATGCTTCCCTAGATCCCTGCTTGTTGTGATTGGTTTCTTTGGACAATAAGCAACAATTCTTGAGGCTTGTGGCATCTCAAGAAGTTTACTACTGTCTCAGATCAAATCAGTGATTAGACGCACCAAGGAGATTCAAAATGTCCACCCCATGTACCGAGATGGCCTGATACGTAGGAAGATGGGCCCCCTCATTTTCCACAAGAGCAACTCCCAGGACCGGCTCATTGAGGAACTGCAAGGAAAGCTGGGAATAGCCCGTAAAGATCGTCCAAAAAAGCAGCAGTCAGACGATTGGCTCACAGAAGGCGTCATCGTCATGTCCAACCCCAAACGCTCACGGGAAGACCACAACAGAGAGGTGGATAAGGTAGACGGGAAGGATTTACAGATTCAGAAAATTCTGTTTCCATTCAATTCCTTTTTAAAGACTTGCTTAATTGCATAAAATTTTCTCTGTAATCACCTGCTTCTTTCTTCTTCATTCCTACTTTCCATCTCTTCCTCTTTCTTCTTCCGGCTTCCTCTAGATAATCATACCACCTGAGTCTCCACTTCCTCAGAGGAAGGTGATCCTACCTCCCCAATCTCCCCCAATCCCTCGCCCCCCACCCCCTGCTGAGGAGCCAAAGCGCCCCCCTCCAGTCAAATTAGCTCCTGCTCCTGCTCCTGTGCCTCCACCCCCACCACCTGCTCCCTCCCCCCCTCCAAGAGAGCCTACACCTCCTCCCCAGCCAACACCACCTCCACTACCACCCAAGCCCCCGACCCCTGAAGCTGTGGAAGTTCCAGCTCCCTCCCCAAAACCCAATCCTGCACCCCTGCCCACACCCACCCCACCACCTGCCTCTGTGACCCCTCCCAAAGTGTTGGCATCAGTGGGCTGCCAGACGGAGTACGACCCGCTCTTCCCTCCGCTGCAGGTGCAGACGTGCTGTCATTGACTAAGCTTCTGTCTTACTGTCCACTCCTAGAAAAATAACAAAACTTTGATGGATTTGTAAATTGAATGTTGTATGCTTCAGAGTATGGAGATATTTGTGTGTGTGTGTGTGTGTGTGTGTGTGTGTGTGCATTACTCTTACCCTGGTCATAAATATTAGATTAAATTAGATGCGCACCAGTGAGTTTGGACCAAGGGCTTGGTTGAGAACACATTGCATTGATTTTGGGGTCTGATTGGATTTCAATTCTGTTCTAAATTATGCTTCCAGTATCAAAAAATATGGTCACGATTCAGTTTTGGTATAGTTTTTTGCTATGTACTGGGATGTTGACACAAAATAGATTTTATATTCACATGATCAAAAAACTTCTTATTATAGTAATTATATTGATTTTAGAAACTAACACCTCACTGATTTATTTATTTATTTATTTTTAAGGTTTTGGTGCTTAAAGGGATAGTTCACCCAAAAATGGCAATTCTGTCATTTACTCACCCTCATGTCATTCCAAACCTGTAAGACTTTTGTTCATCTTTGGTACACAAATGAAGATATTTTGATTTAAATCTAAGCGCTTTCTGTCCCTCCATTGACAGCTACATAACTACCACTTTGACGCTTCAAAAAGTAAAACAAAAATGATCATAAAACTAATCCATATGAATTGAGCAGTTTAGTTCAAATTGTCTGAAGAGACATGATTGCTTTATATGATTAACAGACTGAATTTAGGCTTTTATTCACACATAAACATTGATCAGCGAACATAAACAGAAACTCAACCATACATGCTTGATACGCGAGAACAAACCTCATTGATTCTTGCGGAAGCTCGTAACACAAACGTGCTGCGAAACACAAGAATGAACCTCATTGGTTCTTGCGGAAGCTCGTAACACACTAACACGCGTAACAAAAAAATTAACCTCATTGGTTCTTGCACGTTAAGCGAACATTTTTGAGCTTCCGTTTACCACAACTGATGTGTGCGCTGATGAATGTTTATTTGTGAATAAAAGCCTAAATTCAATCTGTTCATCATATAAAGCGATCAAGTCTCTTGGACTTTGGACTAAACTGCTCAATTCATATGGATTAGTTTTTCAATCTCTTTATGAACTTTTTGAAGTGTCAAAGTGGTAGTTGCGTAGCTGTCAACGGAAGGACATTTAATTAAAAATATATTCACTTGTGTTCTGAAGATGAACGAAAGTCTTTCGGGTGTGGAACGACATGAGGGTGAGTCATTAATGACAACATTTTTGGGTGAACTAACCCTTTAAAAAGCTCCACGTGTTTTGTGCTTTTTTGTAAAATATCGAAGACTTCATGTTTCTTTTGATTCTTTATCTATTGTCCCACCTATCTGTAGATCATGGCCCAGGGGAAGGGTCCACATGGACAAGTTAATAAACTAGACAACATGCTGGGCAGTCTTCAGTCTGACCTCCACAAGCTGGGAGTGCAGACGGTTGCCAAGGGAGTGTGTGGCGCCTGCTGCAAACCCATTGTTGGCCAGGTGAGGGTGCAAGAGAGCTACAACACAAACACATATAGGAGAGCTGTGAGAGGATTTTAGCTTCCAGCTAAGATTAAATGTGCCGAAGTTGAAAGAGTTGGACACATCTAAACAAAGGTGTGTGTGTTTCTGTACAGGTAGTAACTGCCATGGGGCGCACATGGCATCCAGAGCATTTTGTGTGCACACACTGCCAGGAGGAGATTGGTTCCAGAAACTTCTTTGAGAGGGAAGGTCAGCCATACTGCGAGAGAGATTACCATCATTTATTCTCTCCGCGCTGCTTCTACTGTAATGGACCCATACTGGATGTGAGAACAAATTTTGTGACTTCATTGATTAATTTGAACTGAGCAGCAAAAAAAGCACATAAAATCTGATGCTTAAGTGGATGCAATTAAAAATTGACAGCCTGCTACAGATGTGTTAACACAAAACACCCCATACAAAAATTCAGTGCTATTTTTTTCTCACCTCACAGAAAGTGGTAACAGCGTTAGACAGGACGTGGCATCCTGAACACTTTTTCTGTGCCCAGTGCGGGGCATTCTTTGGTCCTGAAGGTGAGTGAACGCATAACTCAATTTTTTCTGTTTTGATCATTGCACACAAATTAAAATTTTGTCATTAAAGGGTTAGTTCACCCAAAAATGAAAATAATCTCATTTAATACTCACCCTTATGTCGTTCTACACCCGTAAGACCTTCGTTCATCTTCAAAACACAAATGAAGATATTTTTAATTAAATGTGAGAGATTTCTGTTCTTCTGTTGACAACTATGCAACTGACACTTTGACTCTTCAAAAAGTTCATAAAAAGATCGAAAAACTATTCCACATTAATTAGGTTGTTATTATTAGAAATACATGTTTGTTCTGGTTTTTCAGGGTTTCATGAGAAGGATGGGAAGGCGTACTGTCGTAAAGACTACTTTGACCTCTTCGCTCCTAAATGTGGCGGCTGTGCTCGTGCCATCCTGGAGAACTACATCTCTGCCCTGAGCTCTCTCTGGCATCCAGAGTGTTTCGTGTGCAGGGTGAGTGTACCATTATGAAGTATATGGTTTGTTGCTTTGGTTTTGGATATGCATGCGAGTCTGCACATGCTAGTGGATGAGTTGAATCAACTCCACAGCAACTACATAAATTTATCCACTAACCATTCAGAAACGTCTAAAAGTTGTAACTTCTTCCTGACTCTCTCCATCAGTGTCGACTCCGGTTTGAACAATGTAAGGCTGAACACCGTTACTGACAATCCTCATTTTGACTGCGTGAGATTCTCCAGCTTTGTTGTTGTTGAGCTGTTAAAGCTCCGCCCTCTTCTGGAAAGTGGGCCGGGAGCAGCAGCTCATTTGCATTTAAAGGGACACACACAAAAACGGCGTTTTTTTTTTTTTTTTTTTTTTTTTGCTCACACCCAAATAGGGGCAAATTTGACAAGCTATAATAAATGATCTGTGGGGGATTTTGAGCTGAAACTTCACAGACACATCCTGCAGACACTAGAGACTTATATTACATCTTAGAAATATACTTTATACTTTGTAGTGGAATCAATAGCCAGCATTTCGACCAACCTCTTACATTAAAAATTAGACACAAAAGACAAAAATAGACAATATTCATACAATACTAATCCATATTCAACAGTCTGATAGATACCTGCACAAAAGAGTTTTTAAACCTGTTCCGTTTGTGATGGAGACTTCCGTACCTTCTTCCGGAGGGAGAGTACATAGGATAGAGTACATGGGACGGGTCACTTAAAATCCTTTTAGCCTTGTTCAAAGTACATTGCTCATACAGAGTCTGGATACTGTCATAGTCTTTCAGTCCAATCATTTTCATATCAGTTCGAACAATGTACAGTATCTTTGATTTGGATTTTACAGAGAGATTAGCATATAGAGATTACACATCTAGTGAAATAGGTCCCGTTTAATAAGTACTATTCCAAACATTTGTAAATCAGTTCTTTTATGAGTAATCATGTGTTTTGGTTATGTGTTTCAGGAGTGCTTCACACCCTTCATCAACGGCAGTTTCTTCGAGCACGACGGTCAGCCCTACTGCGAGGTCCATTATCACGCCCGCCGTGGGTCGCTGTGTTCCGGCTGTCAGAAGCCCATCACGGGCCGCTGTATCACAGCCATGGGCAAGAAGTTCCATCCCGAGCATTTTGTCTGTGCCTTCTGCCTTAAGCAGCTCAACAAGGGCACCTTCAAAGAGCAAAACGACAAGCCTTACTGCCAGGGCTGCTTCATCAAGCTGTTCAGCTAGAAAGATGACTGACTGATTGAGTGTTTGTGTGTGTGTGTTGTATGATTTGGTGTAAAGTTTGCATGTTGTATTGACTGTTTTGTGTGTGTGTGTGTGTGTGTATTTGTCGTTCAGGTTTATGTCTGACTTTCGACATCCCCACATGACGTTGCTGGTCAGGTTGAAAAGATGGTGACATGAAGGGCGCTCTCAAAATCCAGGTTGTTTTTAGAGGGTATTAGAGGAAAGATGTTTTTTTTTTTTAGAAAGTGTGTGAAAAATGTGTTCTGCTCACTGGTTGAGCTGGAGAGAAACTGTTTGATGGAGAGAACGGATCAGGAGGGATGATGGGAAATGAATGTTTGATACACAATCAACTGAGATAAACAACAACTGGAAATATACCGAATAACCAACTTGAGCCAATTATTGCTGGGTGAATTTAATGAACTAATATCCAGGTCATATATCAGCCTGAAACCTAAAGGAAAAATAAGAAATTATATTTTGCGTTAAAGAATTAGTTCGCTTCTGAATGAAATTTTCCTGATCATTTACTCACCCCCATGTCATCCAAGATGTTCATGTCTTTCTTTCTTCAGTCGAAAAGAAATGAAGGTTTTTGATGAAAACATTACAGGATTATTCTCCTTATAGTGGACTTCAATGGACTCCAAACGGTTGAAGGTCAAAATTACAGTTTCAGTGCAGCTTCAAAGAGCTTTAAACAGTACCAGACGAGGAATAAGGGTCTTATCTAGAGAAACCATTTTCTTAAAAAAGCTTCTGCTTTCTGTATTCTTCAAAACACTTACGCCGTATGTCCTACGCCTTCCCTATTCTGCTTAAAGAAAAAAGGAACTGGCGCCGCATTCGTGCCGTAAGTAGAATAGGGAAGGCATAGGACATACAGCGTAAGTGTTTTGAAGAATACAGAAAGCGGAAGCAAGTGCAAGACGATCATTTGTGTTTATAAAGCATATACAGTTGTATTTTTTTCGAAAATGACTGATCGTTTCGCTAGATAAGACTTTTATTCCTCGTCTGGTATCTTTTAAAGCTCTTTGAAGCTGCACTGAAACTGACATTTTGACTTTCAACCGTCTGGAGTCCATTGAAGTCCACTATAAGGAGAATAATCCTGGAATGTTTACATCAAAAACCTTCATTTCTTTTCGACTGAAGAAAGAAAGACATGAACATCTCGGATGACACCCCCATGTAAATTATCAGGAAAATTTTATTTGAAAGTGAACTAATCCTTTAAAAACATTTTATGACTCCTTAAGATATTTTGCATTATTTTAAGAAAAATTAAACACATTTTCCGCCCAAATTCTCATTATTGAGACATAAATATAATAATAAATTTTAAATTAGAATAAATTAAACAAATAATAAAATTTCATTGTTAATAATCCTAAAATAGGCGTTGTGTTCTTTTAAGCTAAATATAATTTATTGTTATTTATTGCTATTTCTTTGTATTTTGGAGTGAAATATGACCCGGACATGTTCATGACAGATTTGTAGACTTTACCCTGTTATGAAAACGTCTATTTGCTGCATTTGCGTCATTTTAACGTTGAATTCCACCTCGATGAATTGCTACTTTTAGTGCCTTGTTTTGTATTACAAATTCAACTGTCTTTAAAAGACATTTAAAGTATACTAAACATGTAGTTTTGCATACAAGATATAACATGACGTTTCTAATCTATGTTGAAGTTGTATTTTATTAAAGGAATATATGGGGTTAAATACAACTTGAGCTTTATGGACGACATCTAAAGAATAAGATTACCACAGAAAATAATTTCTACTCGTCCTTCAGTTTGTTAAATCAAAGGAGAAATGTATTTACAGTTATGAAATATTATGGATATTATGGGTTAATTATATATATAATTAACCCATAATATTCTTTTGAAGGAACCAGTCACATATGAAATCTTGGGAAACGTTTTGTAGTGAGAATGACTGTATTGAGGTTTTATTCACAAACAGTCACTACACAACCACTGATGATAGAAATAATAGAAATCAAATATGTGATATTGTTTATCTAAATAGCTGTGACAATATTGTGCAATTCTCAACCCTTGAATACAGTATATGATTTGATTGGAAATGAATATCTGATATTGTCTTGCTCATTCTCAGAGAAAATTCTTGACAATATTGTAACTGCTGTATTATGATATTGTGATATTACAGTATATTCTTTTTTTCTCTCTCTTTTTTCATTTTGCATGAAAGTCTTAAGTGTCTTTCATTAATTTTAAAGGGCGAGTTTTGAAAACTTGCTGTGAAGTTACTAAGTGGTGAACTGATGAAGACTTTCTTATATTTTTAGAAACATGTTGTCACTGGAATAGAAGTGATTTTGTGATCAAGAGTATTAAATATATATATATATATATGATCCCTGATATCAATTGCAATGGTGCGGCTTTCTGGATGCCTGTCAACAAAGATTGCAAGATATGATTTATTGGATAAATACACCAGCAAGTGTTTATTATATGAAAGCTTTTACATGACCCGATGTGCCAGAGATCAGTCTCATCCGCTCTTGAGAGAACTTTGAAAGTAGATAATTGTTTTATTAAATCCACTTTTCTTTGATAACTCAATTGTAATGATCTGTCCTGTCTTTCGCGGTTCGTTTTGCTCCTAATCGCTTTGTGCCAAAATGGAAATCTCGGGATCATATGATGTCCTTATCTGTTTTAATCACACATTTACACTGGTCGAATGTTGTGCCTTTGTTTATTTTGAGATTTTCTATCATATAAATCGATCTGAAGCTTTTCTATTTCTGTTCATAAGTAAGTATTTTAGTATCCCTTTACAAATATTATCTTTACTCAATGTGAAAACAGCTATGCATATTTTTTTCTCCTGTAACACTGTCACGTTTTGTTCTGTGAGTATCGGTTACTGTTTCAATTCATGCAATTATATACAAATAAATCTGGTGTTTTAATGCACTGAATATTTTCCTCCTCTTGTTGTTTTTATTATTATTATTATTATTATGAAATAATATTCAGATCATTTTGACTGTACACTAAATCCTCAGGTGTTTTTTTGACTAACAAAAATATACAATATAACAATGTTGACAATCTGCTAAATTTATATTATATTTGTGGTAGTAAATTAGTTTTAATTTCTTAAAACATGTTTAGCATATACCATTTAATTTTTAGAACAATTCCTAATTTTGTATTTAGGCTAAATTTTGGTGGGGGTTTTTGCTTGTTTTATTTATTTTTATATATATTTTTTTTTGTCTATTTTATTGTAATCTTTATTTGGGTTTGATCATTTACTTTATTACTTTGTAATGGTTTTTTTTATTTATATATATTTTTAGTAGTAAATCAATAAAGTAATATATATATATATTTTTTTTTTGGCTTGTTTTATTTATTTTCATATATTTTTATTTTGTCCATTTTATTTTAATGTTTATTTTTCATATATATTTAATAATTAGACCGCTTAAATAAAATGAAGATTAATAAAATTTATAAAATATTTAGCCCCCTTGAATCTATGACGTGTGATGGTCCGTTTGACCGGCGCCCTCTAGAGGCGCTATGAGGAAAATACAAACTCAAGCTCTGAGAAGCACGTGGCTGAGGACGGTAATGACTCCGGAAGTGACGACTTAAAGCCTTTCCAGATCGAGGCCGGCAAGATGGCGGCGGACACGCAGGTTGGTGTGAATCGATCCACTGCTGCATGAACATTAAAACACAAACTTTTCTTCTGTATCTCACCACTTTTTTTTTATGTGTTTTCAAAAAAGATGACGTGTGATCTGCGAGCGCGTGATGCTCAGACACCAGAAATCGCAGTGCGCGCGCGATAGTGCGTGAAATGACAAAATGAGCATTAATTATAGCAGAGTTGCATAATAAACACATGTATTGTGATTCTGCTCTAATGTGAGAGAGATTGAGACTGTTGTACTTTTGTAACTCACTTAAATGTGTATCTGCTGATCTCAAACACACTATCACTTCAGATCCTAATAAGAAAGTGCCAGAAGTACCATGTTTTGTGGACATGGTATCATGGTAAAACCATGTTTTTTGGACATATAGCACTGTATTATCGTGGTAATCTTCAAAATGCCGTGTAAATATACTGTGGTAAATAAAAATATTCACCTGACACCATCATTATTTTATGTAAGGGGTCACTTATGAAAATATACCACGGTAATCATAAAATTAGCCTGAACTGCTTAATGTAAAATTATAATAAATGAATATCCTTCTGTCAGAACATGATGCTTTCAAAATATTTGTCAATTTCATCGTTGTTTTATGACAGCGGTGACTAATATGATGTTATCTCGAACTTTAATATAGTAACAATAGATGTAGTGATAAGTATTGTAAACAACATTTACCATGGTAAGTTGTGCTTAAGATGCCCAGATTACAAAAAAACTCTCTGATGGCTCTTGTTTTTGTGTTTGTAGGGGCAGATTTCAGACACACTGAAGAGATTCGCTGTGAAAGTCACGTCATCCAGCGTTAAAGAGCGCAGAGAGATTCTTGAAGAATTGAAGGAATGTGTGAAAGGAAAGGGTGAGTTGATCTCTCTCTGTTGCTGTATCAGGATAAAGGAATAATATGACTTATTTCTTCTATGAAGTCTAGTGGCTGTCAAGCTCCAAAAGGCATAAAAACACTGTTAAAGCTTCATAACAGTTGTCCATACCACTCATACACTGAATTTCAAGTCATCAGAAGCCATACATGTGTTCAAAAGTGACTTACAAATGACTTACATTTGTGTCTGCGCTGTTTGAAGCCTTTAATTGTTTGTTCTCTCTTCAGATCTTCCTGAGCCGGCCATTAAAGGACTGTGCAAACTCTTCTGCCTCACACTGCACAGATACAGGTGCGTGTGAGCGATTTCTTCTCATCTGTCCACTAAAGCAGGGGTTTACAATCCTTTAGAGGCTACGGACCATCAAATATGATCATCCTTGTGAGGAAAAAAAATAATTTTCATGTCTAAAGACCCAATTTATACTCATTTTAATTGTAGACTATACTAATTTAAAGTATTATGTGGAAATTATTTATAAGTTTTTCTACTCACTGTAGTACTCTACTGTTAAATGTATTATTTATTTATTTTAAATTCACCTGTGGTGAAAATCAAGTTTTTAATATTGTTTATATGTTTTTTAATATGCTTTAAGACAAACCATGTGCAATTTCATAAGTCGACACCATTGCTGAGTATTTTCTCTTTAAAAGGCAGTGAACCAAAGACAGTCTCAAACCGGTGGTTTGAAATTACTGGTGTTTCTGACGACACAAATTACCCTGTAACCAATCGCGTCAACATGTCGGCAGGCTTTAGCATATCGTTAACTGACCGCTCTGAAGTAGGGGAGTCTCAAGAGAAGCCAGGTTTTCCCGGTACATTTGACTGTTGATATGAAAAATGGGGTAGATTTAGCAATATAGCAGGTATATGATGTATATTGCGATGTTATGAAGAACTATATGCCTTTAGAATGGAGCTCGTGTGAGTGAGTGGAGACGGGGCTAATTAGCATATTCATTGAGCAGCGTATAGTAAATGAAGCAAGGGTCTAGAGTAGGGCTGGGGCGATATATCACATGCGATTGTCACGCGCATTTCGTCAGTAAAGCCGGTTCCCTGCATCGCTCTGTTCCTGTCTGGACAGAATGCGAAACATGAAAACTATGTTTCTCGGCTGGATAAAGCAAACCAACTTCTTGCTATGAAAGTTTTGATGGATAAGGATTGCAATCAAAGTAAAGGCATTGTGGTGACATACAGGAGTCGCGTGAGCCCGTTATATTGATGCGCAAACAAATCATGTATGAGTGCTCTCGATGCACTGAACGCACATTGTTTTTATGCACAGACACATTTCAGTACATTCAGGATAATGTTTGGATTTGTCCTGTGTATGTTGCTGTGTACTTTAGTATATATGCAGGTCAAGGCGGTTGGTATAGGTGTTTTTGGCATCTCCATGTGGTCCTGTGACTTGTCTAAAATGTAAACAAGCTCTTTGCTTTTGCACATACTATACACTGTGAATTCTGAAATTCTTTTTTTTTGTGCTGTGATTATTTATTTATTTTATTTTTTTTTATGGGTACTTTGGTGTAGCCTACAAAAATGTATGAGTTATATGAAATCATATCATTTGGTTGATTGGTGTCCTTTTGGAGTCTGCAAGTGTCCTTTTTTGGAACGACATCTAAATTTACCTTGAAAAAAGCTGTAAAATACAGTTTTGTGAAAATCACACTTCAATCTAGTGGTTTACTTTGCTGGATATAGAAAATGGTGGCAAAATGGACATGTTAAACAAGATAAATGGTGTATGCTTAATTTGACGATAAGTGTGTGATTAATCGTGATTAAAAAAAATTTAATCGATTGACAGTCCTAATTTAAATGTCATTTTGGTGATTAAAGATGTGTTTTAAGGCATATAATTATTGAATTGACTACAGGAGGACTTTAAATAAAAAAATTACTGCTTATTTAAATCCAAATCAATAAAATTTGTATATTTATTTATATTAATTAGCATTTTACAATATAATAATATATAAACTGTGAACTTGTATGAAATATATTTATAGATAGTTATTCTGAGAATTTCTTTTGTTTTTGTTTTTTTTGTTGTTGTTTTTTTTTCTTTACCCAATGTGGGTATAATGTATAAAATTGCACAATATATATATATTTTTTTTTTTTCGTTGAACAATACTTGTATTTCTATGGCTCGAAATAAAAGTAATCAATCAACCAATCAAAATATTTATATTTATTAAAATGTATTTATTTATTATAAAACACATTTTTGTGTACTTATCTAATTTATATTAATCTAATTTGTAGTATTTATTTTAATCCTATTTTATTTGTTTTAATTTTCATAATTTATTTTTTACAATGTTTTCTCTAAACTTTTCCATGGACCTCCTAGGACTCCCTTGTGGCCCTGGACCCCCCCCCCTGCATTAAAGAGGACATATTATGCCCTTTTACAAAGTCTTGTTTTTGTTTTTGGGCTCCACTAGGACAGGTTTTCATGCTTGAATGTTAAAAAAAAACACATTATTTTCCTCATATTCTCCATTGTTTCAGCTCCTCTCTTCCCAGGCTGTCAGTGACGCTCTGTTTAGTTCCTGTCTCTGTGAAGCCCCTCTTTCTGATTGATCAGCTGGATCAGTGTGTTGTGATTGGTCAAGCGCTTTCAGTGTGTTTTGGAAATGTCCTGCCCCTTACCATACCTGCGTGCTTCAACACACTACTAACTCAACCAGGCCCCACCCCTTTATTCTGCGTATGCCTCGGGTGGAAATTACTTAAATGAGGAATATTGTGTCCTCTTTAAAGTGTGCAAGTATGTTCTTCTGATGCAGTTGGGTTTGATTTGTCTTCTCAGGGATGCTGCATCTCGGCGAGCTTTGCTCTCGGTCATCGAGGTGCTCATCCAATCACAGCCTGATGCCATTGCGAGCAACCTCCCTCCCGGTCTGCTCAGCTGTGGGGTGGTCAGCAGGGGCGTGATGCCCGGGTGAGTGACCGCAGAAATCTTATAGTTATCAGATGCCAGTTTCTCCAAGCTATAATATATATATATATATATATATATATATGATATTATGTCAAAAATACCCACAGGAAGAGCACAGCGTCAGGAGCCTGCTGCGCCCTGCCATGGACCTGTTTGATTGTTCGGACTGTCTTTCCCACCGCAGACAAAAGAGAAGGAGCCAACTGGAAGAAACTGGTGAGTTTTGAACTTTAGATTGTCATAATTTAGTTTAGCCTTTGTTCTAAACCTGTATGACTTTATTAGATCTCTACATATCTGTCCAATCATATTCTCTCTTTTCCAATCAGGTTGAGGTTCAGAGTTTGCTGCTGGCAGAGGCGGTGGGCGGAGCCTCAGGGAACGCGCTCAAGTCAACCAGCAAGCGCTTTATCAAGCTGTGGAAGGAGGTAAAACTAAATGAATTCAGTCTGATGTCTCATACAGTGTCGTTTAATAATTTGGGGTCGATTTATTTGATGATCAAAGCTGAGTTTTCAGCATCATTACTCCAGATTTCAGTGTCACATGATCCTCCTGAAATCACTCTAATATCAATTTCATCTTATCAATGTTGAAAACAGTTGTTCTGCTTCATAATTTTGTGGAAACTGATACATTTTTTTCAGAATTCTTTGATTAATAGAAATAAAAAAAATAAAAAAAGAACTGTTTATTTGAAATGGAAACTTTTGTAACATTGTAATTGTCTTTTTTGGTCAGTTTAATGCATCTTTGCTGAATAAAAGTATTAATTTATTAAACAAACTCAATGCAAACTTTTGAACTTTTGGTAGTGTAGATCTTTGTCTGTGTATGTAAAAGCTCATATCTATTCAATAGTTAGTGTTGCTTGGTTGTAATATAACAGCAGTCCTTCAGTTTAGAAGTTTTGTCTCTGTTTCCGCAGAACCCGGGTCTGGTGGATCAGTACATGAGCACTCTGCTGAGTCTGGATCAGAGCTGTGTGTCTGTACCGCTGCTGGGATTGTGTGTGGACTTCTGCACTGCGCAGAAAGACATCGCCACCATCAACAAACACAAGGTGATAAACTCGACCTGTGTGTTAAAACTGTGTTGACTGTAGTGGTGCAAATGTTTCAGTGTTATTTTAATATTTAATAATATATTAGTATTTATGAATATTTTGAATTAGCTTTTACTTGAATATTGTATGTTAATTTAGTTGAATTTTTTCATTAAAAAAAAAAAAAAACTATATAGCTTTAATTTATTTTAGTTTTAGTAATTTTAGAACTTTGACTTAAAGGTGCCGTAGAACGTCTTTTTAAAAGATGTAATATAAGTCTAAGGTGTCCCCTGAATGTGTCTGTGAAGCTTCAGCTCAAAATACCCCATAGATTTTTTTTTTTTTTTTTTTTTTTGACTGCCTATTTTGGGGCATCATTAAATATGAGCCGATTTAGGCTGCGGCCTCTTTAAATGCTCATGCTCCCCGCCCACAGAGCTCGCGCTTGCCTTAAACAGTGCATAAGTTCACACAACTAATATAACCCTCAAAATGGATCTTTACAAAGTGTTCGTCATGCAGCATGTCTAATCACCTAAGTACAGTGTTTATTTGGATGTTACATTTGATTCTGAATGAGTTTGATAGTGCTGCGTGGCTAAAGCTAACATTACACACTGTTGGAGAGATTTATAAAGAATGAAGTTGTTTATGAATTATACAGACTGCAAGTGTTTAATAATTAAAATAACTACGGCTCTTGTCTCCGTGAATACAGTAATAAACGATGCTAACTTTAACCACTTTTAACAGTACATTAGCAACATGCTAACAAAACATTTAGAAAGACAATTTACAAATATCACTAAAAATATCATGATATCATGGATCATGTCAGTTATTATTGCTCCATCTGCCATTTTTTACTATTGTTCTTGCTTGCTTACCTAGTCTGATGATTCAGCTGTGCACAGATCCAGACGTTAATACTGGCTGCCCTTGTGTAATGCCTTGAACATGAGCTGGCATATGCAAATATTGGGGGAGTACATATTAATGATCCCGACTGTTACGTAACAGTCGGTGTTATGTTGAGATTCGCCTGTTCTTCGGAGGTCTTTTAAACAAATGAGATTTATATAAGAAGGAGGAAACAATGGAGTTTGAGACTCACTGTATGTCATTTCCATGTACTGAACTCTTGTTATTCAACTATGCCAAGATACATTCAATTTTGAATTCTAGGGCACCTTTAATACTTTAATTTAACAATGCCAACACTGTTCTGTTTTAGGCGGCTCTCTTGGACCTGTACATGAAGACGGTCCTCATGAGTAAGACCAGACCACATCAGCACATACTGGTAAGAATCTGTGTCGTGACTTTGTTGAATTGACACTCTTTGCAGTGCCGAGATCATAAAGCCTGAAGCTGAATGTGTGTTTCAGGAGAAGAGCGGCTCGATGCTTCGTCACATGTCTCACTCAGAGTTTAAAGAGCAACTGCTGCCCACCTTACAGAAAGCTCTGCTGCGCAGCCCTGAGAACTGCATGCACAGTGAGTCACACGCATTCAAACACGCGCATCGCAAACTGCCTCGCGCTGTGATTCATCAAGACACAGATGCTTCATGATGTCATCATCATTAGATGCAATTGTTATACTGCTCAGAATAAATTATCATGACGCAGTGTTATTGTCAGTGTTATTTTAGCATAATTGAGATACTATTGTAATTTTATTAGTATTTTGAATGATTTTTTTTTTTTTCATATTTTCAGTTTTCATTTTAATATTAAAGTTTTAATCATTTTGCTTTTTGTCCATTAGCCCACTAGTTAAAAATGAGCAATACAGTTTGTTACAGTATTTATTATACGACTGTTCATTGTTAGTTCATGTCCATTAAATAATATGAACTTTTAATTTTAGTTATGCATTAGTGAATGTTTAAATTAAAATGAACTAAAATTAATAAATGCTTCAGAAGCATTTTTCATGTCAACTAATGTTAACAAAAGGAACCTTATTTAAAATGTCTATATATTTTTTTTTTTATTTCATTTTTAGTTATTTCAGTACAGCAAGTTAAACTAAATGAAAATGAGAAATTTGAGCAGCTAGCTGATATAAAACATGCTTTTTTAAATTTTAGTTAATTTTTATTTTATTTAAGTGACTAAAATGTTTTGTATGCTTTTAGTTTTAGTAAATATAATATCCCTGGTTAATTTTAATGATTAAAAGGGGAAATATAATTAGGGCTGCACAACGATTAATCACGATTAATCGTTTGCAAAATAAGTCTGTGTTTGCATAATATATGTGTGTGTTCTGTGTATAATAATTATGTGTATATAAATACATGCACATACATGTATAAATTTAAGAAATATATACATATATAAATATACATATTTATATATATTTTATATTACATATTGTTACGCCCCGTTCTATTTAATAGAAGGGGCTGGCGTGAGTTTGTCGGATATCAGAGAAACCGACTCCAGCCGACAGATCACCACAGACAGCAAACTAAGATCCACACAAAATTTATTAAGGTGGAACACAAAGAAATCAAATAAAAGGAGCCATGGCTTCAGGGTGCCCCAAGGCCAAAACAATAAACATAACAGCTTAAAAATAAAATAAATAATTACCCTAACAAAAAAAAAAAAAAAATACAATCAACTTCCCTAACTCCCTAACATAAACAAATCACAAAGAAAGTCAAAATAAATGGCAGGACACCCCTACGCTCCTAAAGCATAAACAAAAACGTATTTGAAGCACTTTAAACAAAACAGGAACTGTGGTTCGCGATCTGCCGACGGGAGAAGGAATCCGGAGCTCCTCACGCCAGCAGGCCAACGCCAGAATGAGCTCCCCATCTTCCGAGAGTGCCGCCCTTTTAAACGGAGCAGCCGCAAGCTCAGCCAATGACTATCTGTTCCCAGCAGCCAATCCCTGCACAGACATTTGAAAGGAAAAAAAAAACAAGACAAAACTACACACATAAAACAATACAGATGCCGAATATCGTAACGCATATAAATATAAATATTTTACATATAAATATAATTTTTTCTTAAATATATACATGTATATGCATGTACTTGAATTATTATACACAGAACACACACATATATTACGCAAACACACTTTTATTTTGCAAACGATTAATCACAATTAATTGTTGTGCAGCCCTAAGTATAATAAAATTATATTGTTGTCAAAAAATAGTGTTTCTGACAGTTCATTAATAATTGCTTTTGTTTATAGAAATGCTCACAATTTTTTTTTTAAAAGACCCCCCTGCAATCTATAATTGTATCCCCTTAAAACTCGTCTTTGATCACCAAAATGATATTTTTAAATGTTTTCTTTCCCTTGAATGCCTTAAAATAGCTTGAATGTAACTCACTTGAATGCCTCATTTAGTATATGCAGTTCTATTAATATGTAAATTAGCCCCGCCTCCACTCACTCACACCAGCTC
Organism: Chanodichthys erythropterus; assembly: GCF_024489055.1. Lineage (NCBI taxonomy): Eukaryota > Metazoa > Chordata > Actinopteri > Cypriniformes > Xenocyprididae > Chanodichthys > Chanodichthys erythropterus. The sequence goes on from NC_090229.1 coordinate 4,989,644, forward strand.
AGAGATCCACTTGCTGACGATCATGCTTTAATGTGATTAGTTACATGGAAGTTTGTGATGTCAGAAAACCAGCGTTTTTTAGACTGTCTTTGGTTTTAAAGAGAAAATACTCTGTACTGGTGTTGACTTATGAATTTGCACGTGGTTTGTCTTAAAGCACATTAAAAACAACACATAGATATATAAACAACATTAAAAACTTTAAAGGTTTTTTGAAACCTCTTGTCTACCAAGCATGAACAAGATATTACTTTTACTATATACTGATTGTTAATTTCTGAATAATTCAGAATCCTGTGTTTTATAGTCTTTTGCTCATATTTCCATCTCTGTTATTGGTCTTTCCTCCAGCGATCTCCTCCATGTTGGCGTCTCTCACACTTGACCTGAGTCAGTATGCGCTGGACATCGGGAAGGGCATCTCCAGTGAGTCGTCGACAGTGTGCTTGAGATGTTTTGGTCTGAGGTGTCACGTGCAGGTTTAATGTCATGTCTGTGTGTTTCAGGTCAGCTGAAGGCCAATAACCCAGAGCTCATGGAGCAGGCGGTGGTGGCCCTTCAGAATCTGGCCCAGCAGTGCAGCGACCCCAGCGCCGTCCAGGACCTCGTCAAACACCTCTTCGGCATCCTTGGAGGTCAGTGTGGCCATGAACTTTTACAATTAAGATTTCTATGGCTGGAAATCATAATCACAATCAACATTAGCATCATTACTCCAGTCTTCAGTGTCACATGATCCTTCAGAAATCATTCTAATATGATGATTTGCTGCTCAAGAAACATTTCTGATTGATATCAATGTTGAAAACAGTTGCGCTGCTTCATATTTTTGTGGAAACTGTACAAAAATACACAACCATTCAAAAGTTAGGGCTAAGTAAAATACTAAAAAATAAAATAATACTTTTATTCAACAAGGATGCATTAAATGGATCAAAAGTGACAGTAAAGGCATTTATAATGTTACAAAAGATTCCTGTTTCAAATAAATGCTGTTCTTTTGAACTTTATATTCATCAAAGAATCCAGAAAATAATGTATTACAGTTTCCACAAAAATATTAAGCAGCAAAAACTCGTTTTAACATTGATAATAATAATAGGAACTATTATTAATAATTGAGCACCAATAATTGATGATACTTGTGCAGCAAATCTGAATATCAGAATGGTTTCTGAAGGATCATGTGACACTGAAGCCTGGAGTAATGATGCTGAAAATTCAGCTTTGATCACAGGATATAAATTACAATTTAAAGTATATTCACATAGAAATAAATTATTTCAAATGGTAATAATATTTCATAATATTACTGATTCATTGTATTTTTGACCAAATAAATGCAGCTTTGGTGAGCAGAAGAGACTTCTTTTAAAAAACATTTAAAAATGCTTGTGTTGAGTGAAAAGATCTATCTGTGAAAGCAATAAATGTAGTCATTTGCATGGAAAACCACACCTGTTATCTCAATAAAATTATTATTATATGAAACTTATCCAATAATCATTAATGACTGGAAGGTCATGAATAGGATGTTGGTGTAGGATGTCTCACACACATAACCAGATCCTGCTCGCTTTTTAAAGCAGGATATTCCTAATTGTTCGGTTTTTTTTGCGCAGGCTCAGAGGGGAAGCTGACTGTTGTGGCCCAGAAGATGAGTGTTCTCTCGGGTGAATATCCTGTCTGTCTGTCTGTCTCTCTCATATGCTCATCAGGCCTGTTTGGACAGCAATGGTTTTACATACTTTTTTTTTCTTTTCTAATAGCTAATCTTGAAATAAGTTGTCTTTTGATTGCTTTTAATTCAGGAAACATGTTTTTGCGTTCTCCTGCACTGCTTTCATTGGTTCATCTTTGACCGCTGTGCTTACTCTCCCATTCCACTACTGTACATCTTGAGTTTTTAAATGCAAAAACACATGCTTTGATTGAAAGTTGTTCCTTCCAGTTTCTCCCAAATCTCATTCTCACTTCTGCATGAATATGTGAGTTTTTTATTCAAGTAAGCGCCTGCTGTCATATTGAGCATCATTTATGTGTGTTTTTGAAACAGGAATCAGAAGTTGCAGTCATCATGCCGTCTCTGGCGCTTCTTCTCAGTCTCTGAGCTCCAGTGTGGCTGTGATGTTCATCCCATACCTGCAACAGGAAGGTGAGAAACCATTCATACGAGTATGACTACTTTAGACTGTTTTCATAAACTGGGGTTTTTGAGGGTACTGCAGGGGTTTGTAAGTTGATGTATCGCTAATAATGAATTAAATTATTATAATTATTTAAAATTAATAATAAATTATTTTAAAATAAAAAATCACTAAAAAAGTTGAAATATTTTATTTGTTTACGTACACTTCGAGAACATGCAAATTCGTTGTTAATCATTGAACAGTGTTATTTTATTATCACTCAGTTACTATTATAGTTTGTATTAATAGTTTGAATTAGTATTTATTTTTATATTTTCCATTTTAATTTTAATTAGTTTTAGTAGTTTTATGTTTTATTCGTTTTTTAATGCCTATATAGTTTTTAGTCATTTTTATTACATTTTTTATTCATTTTATTACTTAATTTTTAAAGTTTTTTTTTTTTTTTAAATACATCAAGTTAAACCATTTTTCCATGGCAACTAGCTGAAATTAAAAAAAAAAAAAAAAAATATATATATATATATATATATATATATATATATATATATATATATATTTTATTTATTTATTTATTTATTATTATTTTTATGTACTTATTTTGTTCTGGTTAATGTTTATTTTTTTAAGTAGCTTTTTTTTCTTTTTTTTTTTTACTATTATAACCCTGTCATTGAATATTGATTATTAAATATTAACAAACGCTTTGTGAATCCATGACTTAAAATATAAAGATTTTATTTATTTCTACCCAATTTGCTATTTAATGATTTAATATGAATTTTTAACTTTTTTTTTAATTTCATTATTTGTTTTACATTAAACAATCTTAAAAGGTCTTGCATTTCATAAATTCTTATTAGTTTATATTTATTTTATTTCAGCTTTAGTTTATATAAGTACATCCAGTTAATCTAAATGAAATAAGAAATGTTTCCATGTAACTAGCTGAAGTAAAATATCAAGATTTTATTCATTTTTACCCAATTTGCTATTGAATGACTTAATATGAATTTTTGACTCTGTGTTGTTGCAAAATTGGTCTTAAACTTGTAATTTCTTCCATTTCTGAAACATGCATCATAACCTAATATCTGCTGATTGTTGTGTTTGTGTGTTGCAGTCCACGAGGGGACGCTGGTACACGCAGTGTCTGTGTTATCCCAGTGGACAGGCCGTTTGACGGTGGACGTGCCCTCAGAGCTGAGGGAATGGTTTAAAAAAGCCTTCACCCTCAAGACGTCCACGTCCCTTGTGCGTCAGGCGTATCTCCAGGCCATGCTCGGGGCTTTCAAAGGTCAGTCGGTCTGCTGGGATGTTTCACATGGATTTATACGTGTGCTGCTGATGTTCTGTCAAAATAAACAGCGTTTGTGTGTCTTCATCCTGTTTAGGTGACACTCTCAGTCAGGCTGTTGATTTCCTGCCTCTCCTCATCCAGACTGTGGAGAAAGCTGCTGCTCAGAATACCCAGCATGCACTGCTGGCTGAGGGCGTGACCGCGTCTGTGCTGCTCTGTCGGCTGTCTGTGCTCGACTCTGTGTCTGGTGAGCGTTCACACTAGCTATGCACATACTGGGGTATCGCATAAATACTATAAATATGCATAAAAAACTTATGTGCTGACACGGATACATTTTTATTTTATTTTTTTCCAATAAGAAGACATGAGCATAAACAATGATGGAAACACATTTACTGAATAAATCCCCTAAACCCGAGAACATTCTTCACGCTCTGAGATGCGAGTAATTTATGATGGCACAGTGGCTTCCCCGATTGCAGCAACTTCCATTTTTATTACGGATATTTTGTGCCCATTTCCCAGTTAGTGATGATTTTGTTTTCTTGAACACATGGGATGGAAATGCTGCTTTATTTGCAAATGTTTTATACAATATTCCAACATAGCTACTGAGACTCTGCTGACATCCTCCTGTGTCTCATGCTGGTGTGTCTTCATGTTCTTCTGTGTCTTTAGAAGCGAAGCTGGTGTCTTTCTGGAACATGATACTGGATGAAAAGAAGCCTCTGTTCACCACTGAGAAGTTCCTCTCTCAGGCCAGTGAAGAAGGTCAGAAACGCTCCATTTATCCAGCTTTTCCAGAGGCGATTCTAGGATTTCACTGATGTGGCCTTATTTTTTTTGCCTTAAGTGGTTAGACGAAAATATTTAGTCTAACAAATAGAAAGAGGCCATATTATGCCCTTTTTTAAAGTCTTGATTTTGTTTTTGGGCTCTACTAGAACAGGTTTTTATTTTACTGCATTGTTGCAGCTCCTCTCTTCCTAGTCTGTCAGTAACGCTCTGTTTAGTTCCTGTCTGTATGAAGCCCCTCCTTCTGAAAAGCTCAGTGTGTTCTGATTGGTCGGCTGGATCAGTGTGTTGTGATTGGTCAACCGCTTCGATTGTGTTGTCCCGCCCCTTACCATTAACTGCCAGTTTTAACACTATACTAACTAACTCAACCAGGCCCCGCCCCTTTATTCTGTGGGTGGTAATTATTTAAATGAGAATATTGTGACGTGTTTGTTCCCATTAGAAAACTCAAGACTACAATAGAGGAGTTTCAGGGAGTTTGGAAACACTGACACTGATATAGAGAATAACTCCCGCTGGAGGGACTTTGTTTTACCTTTTTCATGCATAAACGGCAACATTACACACTAAAGAGAGATGAACATGTAAAAAAGCATATTAAGATTTTAACAACTGGTAAAGGGAGGATTCAGAGTCAAATAACCTCAGGTATTTTACTGCAGCTGCTGTTTTCTGCATGCATAAAGAGAGATCACTGATTGTTTTTTTTGTTTATTTACTTCTGTTTAGCTTTTTTTTTATTTTAGTTTTTAGTAGTTTTAGGACTTTAACTTACTTCAGTTATGTCTAAAGTTAGTTTTTTCATCTGTTATTTAATTTCAGCTTCATTAATGAAAATTATTTTTATAGTTTAACAATAACACTGAGTTGTAAATCTGATGAAGATCACTCTCTCACACACCTGTCCTGTACCCACAGCTCTGTGCACCATCCTGCTGCTGTGTGAAAGACTGTTCCTGGATCAGCCACAAAGACTCAACAACAGCAAGTCTCAGTGAGTCACTACTATTTTCCCTGAAATGTTTTTTGTAGAATTTAATAATTTATTGATCTGGCAGAGGGAATTCCATTTCCTGTGTTCTATTTTAAGTTTTACAGTTTTTGTTACTAAAAATGTGAACAAAAATGTAAACTAAGCATTTGTAAATCATTTTACTTTTGTAATGATAAAGTCAGAAAACTTTAAGGCAACCCTTGGATCATTAAAAGTAGGCTATGATATGCCAAATAAAGCCTAATGGGATCTTGTATCACCCTGAAAGAGTTTATTTTGTGATTTGATCATCTGACTTTACCGTTAAACCACTTGTTAAACGAATATACACTTATACACAAATGCATTAACATATACACAAATGCATATGAATCTTCATTTGATTTGTTTTACTTCATCCTGTAAAAATAGAGATTGACCAATCACCAGTGTTGTTTTTTTTTTTATATACAATTACAGTATTTATTAATATTTTAAATTATTTTTTAATTATTATAGTTTTTTTCATTTTTAGTTTTCGTAATATTATTTTGCTTTTATCATTTGAGTTTTTATATATATTTCTATTTAGCTTCAGTTTATTTTTATTTCAGTTTTAGTAGTTTTAGTACTTCAGCTTGTTTTATTTCAGTTAGTTGCCAAAGCAACATTTAAACCTTTGTTTTTCATGTAATGTTTATAATTTATTACAGCTTTATTTCAGTTAACGAAAAACTATTTAATAAGTTATTGCCAATGGCAATACGTTTTTCCAGAGAGATGTGTAATAATGTTATTAAATCAACAGAAAAGTTAGATCAGGTCCAATGAAACATTAGGACATGTTTATTTCTATACAATAATGTACAATGTTACAAAAAGACCAGGAATATTATTAACCTTCCTGTAGGGCTGCACAACGATTAATCGTGATTAATCGTTTGCAAAATAAAAGTCTGTGTTTACGTAATATATCTGTGTGTTCTGTGTATAATAATTATGTATATATAAATACATGCACATACATGTATAAATTTAAGAAATATATACATGTATAAATATACATATTTATATATATTTTATATGACATAAATATAAATATTTTAGATATAAATATAATTTTTTTCTTAACACTCTGAGGTCTGACGGTATCGCCGGCGATACCACCGTGGTTTTTTTCTTATCAGTGTGAAAGAGACTCAAAATACTCCGTCAATGTTGCACATACAATTAAGAGTTATACACCATTTTAATCTGTGGAATATCTTCTTTCATTTGTGTACACTCAGAGTAAAAACAGAATTTTGTGCTTTTTGTAAAATAAAGAAAACTAACATGATGCGTGATCTCTCCTCTCCCTCTGAACGAACTCCAATCTGATAGTTCTCAGAAAATGAACTGTAACTTAGTGAATACTAATGACAAAAAAATTACACTTATGTCTAAAAAAACGTTAAGATGTCAGGTTTTAAATCATGTAAGTCAAATCGAAAACAAACCTTCTTTGTTTATGTAATCTGTATGAAAAGAGAGCCATGTCAGAAATCCGTGATTCAGCTCATTATCTGCTAATGCGGCCACGCCCACGGAGCCAGCGCTATTCAGACGCTAATTCAGTCAATACATGCATTTATTATCTCAATCGTGTATTTATTGTCTTGAAAAGTGTTTATCTGGATGTAAAAGTCATGGTTAGCGATCTCTAGAAGACATGCAGTTACTTCCTGTTTACTTGTCTTCTACAGATTAAGTTTAGATGAGTTTTTGTTTCTTTAGCGCCCTCCTGCTGCTGTATGTATTGGAAACTCCATTCATGGAATAGCCTCTTCTTCTTTTAGATGAATTTGTGGACTAAAATGCACAGAGCGCCCTCCGACTTCAAGGATGAATTGAAAACACCAGCGCTCATAGTAATGACAGTGAATATTAAATAAAAATAACTCCTCTGTATAGAAAATTGACATAAGCATATGATAATCCAATATTTCTCCAAATGTGCATGCTTTTAAACTAAAAGCCTATATTCAGACTCTTTGCATCACAGAAATACATTATATTTTAAAGTATAATATAAAACCATTACTTTATATTGTAATAATATTTTTCTGTATGTTTCATATATCATAATGAGCTTGAGACATCACAGAAGGTTTTTTTTCACAGCCTACCTGACTGAAATGCCTCATTAATATGCAAGTCATTTCAGCTCATTACTATCCAATTCTTTTGTCTTCTCAGGTGAGAATGGCCCATTTTCAGTGGTGATTCACGCCTCCTTGCATACTGTGTTTCTTGGCAAAAAGTGTCTTACAAAAACTAAATCAATATATTGTTAAATATGAAGGAGTAGGCAGCATAATTTTTACATAATTTTGAAGCAAAAACTCTAGTCTACAACCTCCAATACCCTAAAGTCTTATGAACACAGATTTATTATACTTTTTTTGGCCTTATTTCAGTGACTTAAGTTTTTTGTTTTTTCAACAACCACGCATAAATGTTATTCCTTCAAAAACACAAACATGTACATACATGTTCCTCACATATTATTGTAGCCTAGTTTGTGCTGAATACAGTGTAATGACACTTTTTCCATTAATATGTTTATGAACAACTGAAAAAAGCACAAATGTCAGGGCATGTCAAAAGTTCTCCAGGCCCCAAATCAGCGTCAGACTCCAGAGGGTTAAATATATACATGTATGTGCATGTATTTTTATACATACATAATTATACACAGAACACACACATATATTACCTAACACAGACTTTTATTCTGCAAACGATTAATCGCGATTAATCATTGTGCAGCCCTACCTTCCGTAGTATCTGGTGTCAAATTGACAATTCTGAAAAATATGATAATTATATTTATGAAGAATTCATAAACGTGCACATCTTGTTTTACAGAGTTGTCAAAATGCCTGTACACATTTTTACCCAATCGGTGATGTCTGGGGGCATTTTGATGTCACAAAAGCATTGCTGAAATTTGCACATAATTAGGGTTAAGAAAGTAAATCGGGTGTAAATTTGAATTTTGGCATTCAAAAATAGTGCAGAAACTGTTGCCATTTTCATAAGTATCTGTGAGCGATCATGTGACTCAGACCCTTGTCTGCTGTCCTCAGGATGTATCATCAGGCCACAGTGATGGCGCTGCTGTCCCGTCAGTGGCGTGTGCGGAAACGTGCTCAGCAGTCCGTAAAGAAGCTCCTGTCCTCGCTGGGCGGATCCAGCCTGGCCCACGGCCTTCTGGGAGAACTGCGTGTCATTATTAACAAACACAAGGTGAGGGATGAAGAGGAGTTGAACGATTGCTTTACTCTGACGTGTTTTGAATTTGCTAATTTTTACATCTCTTAAATCAGATTCTGCCATCAGATGCTCTTTATACGGAGACAGGTGAGCTAACTGAGATCGGACGCTCGTATGTTGCTCCGCGGATCCTGCTGGACGCTCTGAGCGTTATCTGCTCTGTGGCGGCCCAGTGGAACGACCTGGCGGAGACTGAGAATCTGGCCCTGGATATTGTCATCGTTACCCATCATCCCTCAATCGGTTCGTCTCTTTGATGTCCCAGTAGATTTGATTGCATCCATACAGGAATTTTTCAACAGCTGTTAATCATGCTCTTTCTTTTTCAGTGGCTATCAGGTCTGAGTTGTGGCCTTCTCTGCTGTCCACTATGAAGATGAACCCTGCTGAATTCATCGACAAACACCTGGAGAAGATTCTACCTCGCCTGCTAGAAGCCAACACAGACAACCAGGTGAATTTAAAGTCAGCATGAGAAGTTGCGATAGTCTTTTCTTGCCCATTGTGCCGTATGTCAGAGTGAAACAGCTTCGCAAACAAGAACAAATGTGGGGCGGGGCTTGATTTTGTACATGGGGAATTGATTGGATGGTTGTGGTTTGCTATTGGTGGATCTCATGTGAGTGACAGGTTGCCCCGCCCTCATTATCAGAGAAGAGATGTCACTGCAAGAGGGAGGGGAAGTTATTTTGATTAAAAAGATTACGAGGCACATGAATTAAAAAAAAAAAAAACATGCATGGATAAATCATTTATAATAATTACTGAAATATTCCATAATAATTTATAAATAATATTAAATGAAAAAATAATATTTTAAATGAATTTTAATTAAATATTGTGTAAAATTTATAATGAATATATTTTATTTAATTGCAGCATTTTAACGTACATCATATTTGATATATATTGTATATACTGCAGTGCTTTCCACAGGTTTGAAATATACTTGCGGTGGTAGCCGGGCGAAAAATCCTCCTATTACCCACGGCACAAAAATAGTCTACTACATGTGACAAACAACTAATGTGTGATTTTTAACAGTATTTTTATTTATTGAAATTAATTTTAATTAAATAAAATATTACATTTAATTACATACTAATATTATGCATTATTATGCATTGTAAATTATGCAAAATTACAGCATTTAAATGGTTCACCTTTTCCTATGTTTTCCTTGCTGTCATATAGTGTCTCTCTCAGTGAATGGGACACAGATTTTATTAGTAAAATTTATAAAATGAATAATATATGTGTCAAATAATGTTCTTAGTCTTTTCTTCCTGTGGGGGACACTACAATAATTTACTATGAATTAAATGGAAATCAAATGAAATACAATTTATTGTGTAACCAAAATGCCAATAATGCCCAAAAGAAAAAACTTAGCGTGTGACTTTTAATTATAAACAAGCCCGAAATACACAGGTACTCTTATTTTGAAATGTCTGTACTATTGCAGGCTGATCCTTCAGATTCTTACAACCGTCTAAAACATTTTATATAAAGGCCATAAAGTAGACATTGTAATAATTCATCAACTTGAGTTCATTAGCAATCGCTTGGCATAAATCTGCGCTTTTCATTGATTGAGAATCACTTTGAAGCAGACTGAAGCGCTGTTGCGCGAGCTTGTAGAACGCACAACAGCGCCCCCTTGTGACTTTACAAAATGCTGCGCCTGTGGGAATGTCAACTGTTCTGACGCACACGTAACGAGCAGGTATGAAACGACTAGTTTATCGATCGCGGATGGTTTCATTATCTTATAAAAATATAAAAGCATAAAAATAATAAAAGCAAAAATGCGTCTCCAAATATACTTGGGCGGCCGTTATTATATGTGGGCGGCCCGCCCAAGTAAAGTCTATGCGTGGGAAGCACTGATACTGTGTCTTCGATCAAATAATGAGCATAAGAGATTTCTTTCAAAAACATTAATTATTGCACTGATATAGTAGGACAAATTTAAGATTCGGTCATATTTATTTTATATTTATAGCTGTCATTGTCTCTCACCGTAGGCTGTTCAGAATGCTGTCGGCTCTCTGTCGCTTCTGTCTCCAACTAAACTGCTGCCGCGTGTCATGGATCACGTGACCCAGCGCTTGTCCAATCCTGCGCTGATCCAGGTGACGCGTCAGGAATATGCTATCATGAAAACGCCTGAGGGAGAACTTTACGACAAGAGCATCATTATGAGGTAAAGTGAACTAAATCAGTCCAGATGAAATTAATTAACTTCATTATCTGTGGTTGGGTCGAGTGAATGAGAATCACATGGATGGATCTGCAAACACTATTGTTGTTTTTGGCAGTGCGCAGCAGGAGAGCACAAAGAAAGGCAACATGAAAAGAGAGAACAAGGCTTATTCCTTCAAAGAGCAGATCATTGAACTGGAGCTTCAAGAGGTAAGAGAGAAATACAGCACAAGATCTGCTGCAGAAAAAAAGGGTTATTTTGGTCTAGACATTAAAAATCATGGCCAATATTGCATCTGGTTCATCCACCACACTGAAAAATGAAACAAAGTTAAGCACAATGCATTTTGGGATACAGTATCCAGTGAAGTTTGTTCGGTTTTATGCCGCACGTTTGATTGAGCCTCTCCTTGTGTTTGTCCTTCAGGAGATCAAGAAGAAGAAAGGCATCAAAGAGGAGATCCAGCTGACCAGCAAACAGAAGGAGATGATGCAGAACCAGCTGGAGAAAGAGTCCAGCATCCGCAAGAAATTGCAGGAGGTGAGAGGTCATGCGCTACTGTAAACCACCTGAGACACCTGATCAGTGTGAACAAACCACTAAGACGTGTCTCTGTCTCTCTTGTTCTCTCTCAGTTGGACGTGGAGCTGCAGTGTGTGGTCGGTCTGCTGGAGGCGGCTCTGGCCCGTCGTCCTCCTCTGATCTGGATTCATCTTCCTGCAGTCGTGCAGGTACTTCTGCCCCTCCTGCAGTCTCCTGTGGCCGCTCCACGCATCAAACCGGTGTTCCTGCAGATCGGCGTCACTCTGATGCCTAAAGAGCTGCACTACTTGGGTAAGCCTTCCTTTTCCTATGTTTATAAACCTTCACTTGTGTTAAGGGTCCTTGTTTTTTATTATTTCATATGTCAGATTTTAGCATGTGTGATTTATCAGATGTCTTACTTTTGGGTTCATGTGTGAACGTGACTGAAATCTGTGTTTTATATGTTTAGCGGTTCTCGTGGGTCATGTGACCTTGCGTCAGCTGAAGCCAGAGTGTGATTTGGATCCTGCTTGGGCTCAAGAAGATCTGAACACGGCGACGCAGCGAACCATCTTACTGCTGCACACAAACACAGCACCACAGAGAGATGGCAAAACCGGTGAATAACACACACCCACATGCAGGAGAGGGTCGAAAATGGACATGAAAACTAAATTACAACAGGTTTTAGTGCAAGAAAGTGGACCAAAACAATAATAAAGAGCTTCTGTAACTTGGCAAACCTCTCAATCATTGCAGGGTCAGAAGTGTTTGCCCTGTCAGCGCCGGCGTTCTCCTTCTGTTTCCCGTTGCTGCAGGCTGTGTTGAGTCAGAGCAGCGGATCCTCGGAGGAGTCGGAGCTCACGATGACCCGCGCGCTACAGGTCATCAACACACACGCACAGCTGCGGGCGCATTCGGACGATACACTGATAGACGAGGTACGGCTGGGTTCTCAACTGGTTGCTTTGACATTAATCTGTGGTTTTGATTTAATGATTCATCAACTTCGCATTAACTGAAGTCATTCAGGAATTTTTGAATTCAGTTTTAGATTAATAATCTTTTACATAACTAATTAGCATGCAAATGAATGCCATTCTTAAGAGTTTTTCACACCAGTGATGACTATAAAGATATAGTTCTAAAACTCATTCAAAGTATATAAAAGAATATCAGAGTCCACACTACAACTATAATGATAACGACACAGAGAAACAATATCATATGAATCACTTTCACAACATTTTTTTTTATTTCAAGCTTATGAATGATAAAAACATTGACAGCCAATCAGAATCCATCCTGCTTTAAGAGCTTGAGCACTTAAAGTGGCAGATGACAAAACTGCAGTGTGTGCTTATAAAATGCAGGACACTAACAAGAACTAATAGTTATTATCTTTATAGTTATCGTTCTTGATGTTAACAGGTCTTTAAAATGGGCATGAAATGGACTTTGCGATAGTCTTTTCCCCCCTATTATGATGTATATCCGATTTAATGGCTTCTGGAACAAGAAAAAAAATGGAGGATGGGACTTTTATTATGTATTTTGAAATTGATTGAATTGTTATTGTATTGCTTAGATCTTGTGATTTGATTTTCTGATGACTTTTAGTAAGTTATTGAGGGAATTAATGAATGAATGACTGCAATTAGGTGCACTAGAATATTAGGATATGAATCTGAATTTTGTTGTGGTTATGTATGTTTTGTGTCAGTGGCTCATTCAGAATCACCATTTGTATCTAAAAAATGAGATTAAACATTACTGAATCATTTACATCTAAAAAAAATCAATTCTAATTTCTGTTATAAAGTTTAATTTAATTTAAAAAAACTATTAAGATGACATTATTAAATAAATTATAAATTATAAAAAAATTCTATTATATAATTTATATTTTATTTAAAAAAAAAAGATATAAAAACAAATCCAGTTATATCTGTGCATGTTCATAAAGTAAAATCTCATTCAGTCGCACTTTATTTTACAGTCCTGTTCCCCATGTACATACTATGTACTTATTATAATTATTACAATAACGGGGTAAAAACTAGGTACTAACCCTGAACCTACCCCTAAACCTACCCTTAACCCATGTAGTTACCTTATATTACCCAGTACTTTCTTAGTTAAGTACACTGTAAGTATATGTACTATAAAATAGTGTAACCTCTCATTCATGTGTCCATAAATTATCATGCGTGCATATTTATGATTCTATCCATGTCTGTATAACTGAACCCCTAGGAGTTAATAATGAATGTCTTTTTCTATTTGTCCAGAACGGCCCAGAGCTGCTGCCCAGGGTCAGTATGCTGCTGCTTTTGACCAAAGTGATCGGCACGTCCACCCCTCGCCTTCAGGTAGAGCCTGGAATCAAGAGCGGCGCTCAAACACGCTGTATTTGATGAGAGTTGTGTTGTGACAGTGTGTTTGTTGTAGGTGCTGGCAGCAGACTGTCTGACGGCTCTGTGTGCCAGCGCTGGAGGGCAGGGGGGATGTGCGCTCGCCGAACAGCCTGAGATCGACGTTCTGCTGGAGGCTTTACTGTCCCCGTGCTTCTCTGTCAGAGACGCCGCGCTGAGGGTCAGTACCTTTCTGATGTCATCTTGCCTTTGAACACGTTTGTTTTGACAGTATATTATGAAACCTGTGAACTGGCTCTTGTAGGGTCTGCTGGAGATGGAGTTGGCGTTACCCACCGACAGCGCTGACGCCAACGGGTTGAAGATGCTGAGGAGACTGTGGGTGGCGAAATTCGATGTGGAGGAGGAAGCCAGAGCTCTGGCAGAGAAGTGAGTCATGCACTTTAAGTGTAGAATCAGTTTTTCACACTGCAGCCTCTGGTGCTGCTGCTAATCAGTTTCACATCAGAGTTTGGTTTGTGTTAAAGCTGTTTTCCAAACTCACTCCAGGGAACAACACAAGTTAATTTGAACAGGGCTCTGGGAAATGGTTCATCATGTGGACTCCAGCGCAGTTCACAGTTGTTAGGAAAGCAGTCCAGGTTATTCTGTGGGAATGAACTGCTGCTGATGGATAGTGTTTATAGCAAATATTTCTCATAACATTTGTCATCATATATATATATATATATAATTTCACCAGCTAAATTTCAAAAGTGAATATGCATATGTGTCAAAATAAAATGAAGGATATCACCTTCTAAAATAGACATTTTTAAAGTGAACATACATTTCTGAAAATAAAATAAAAATATAAAATTTCACCAGCTAAAATAACATTCATTTGTAAAGTAAATATGCATTTGTCAAAATAAATTAAATAAAACAAACATAAATATTATTTCACCAGCTAAAATGTACATTTCAAAAGTGAATATGCACGTGTCAATGTAAAATAAAAAAACCCCTGCTCAAATAGACATTTCTAAAATGAGCATACGTTTGTGAAAATAAAATAAAAATATATTTCACCAGCTAAAATAACATTCATTTCTAAAGTGAATGTGCATTTGTGTAAAAAAAAAATCAACTTCTAAAATAGACATTTTTAAAGTGAATATTCATTTGTGAAAATAAAATATATAATAATATTATTTAACCAGCTAAAATAGTGTACATTTCAAAAGTGAATATGCAGTGGTGTAATGTAAGGAAGTAATAATACTTTGTTACAGTACTTGAGTATTTTTTGGGAGAATCTGTACTTTACTTGAGTTTTTATATTTCTGTCAACTTTTACTTTTACTCCACTACATTTCCTAAATAAAATGTATACTTTTACTTCGATACATTTTCCCAAAGCATTTTTGTTATACTTACTACAAAATAAAGTCAGAAGAACACAGACTGCAAGCAAGCATGTGCAAACAAGTGCTCGCACAACCACGGTTGGTTTCATTTTCCGGGTTGCGTCCGTTGCTAGAGCGGCTGAGAAGAGTGCGCTGTCATTATACATAAACCAACTGTTCAATGTCACGATTGTTATCATTCATTTGCATTAGTTTATATCCATTTGTTTGCTGTTATGCATTCATTATCCATCGAAGTTGAATATTTAAACTGTATCCTCATTCAGCCATTCGATTTCAGTTCTTTTTTTCGGCACTGTAACACATTTTGTGATTAGATAATCAAGTTTTCTAAAATAGAGGCAAATAATGTGTGAAAGTATACATATAATAGACCTATGCTATGACTTTGTGTGTGAAGATGGTAATTTTTAAGCATGACTGGATTTATATGGAATGGTAACATTTGTAACATTTTAATGTTTTTTTTTATTTTCATTATTATTATTTCATGTTATTTAAAAATAAGATTAATAAAAGTATTGTTCATTTTTAATTTCAACATTTACATTTCAACATTTTAAAGTTGTTTCTTACATTAGTTATAATGCACTTGAACAATCAATGTATGTATAATATACTAGTATTTTTTATATAGTAAAAAATTACAATAAACATTAAACCTTTTTTTAATTCAAAATACAAAATGTAAGAAAGAGTTAAAACTGAACACAATCTTGCTGCTCAAACAATTTTTAATAATATTTTTTTGCTCCTTTTGTATTTTACATTTACTTGTACTTTTACTTTCAATACTTAAGTATGTTTAATATAAAAAAAAAAAAATAATTCTTGTGCTTAAGTACAAAAAATATCACATACTTTAAAACTTGTTCTCAAGTAACATTCTAAACAGTGACTTTAATTTCTACCAAAGTCATTTTCTGGTAAGATATCTATACTTTTACTCGAGTATGGTTTTCGAGTATTTTATGCACCACTGTCAATATGCACGTTGATATAAAATGAAAAAAAAAAAAATCACCTTCTAAAATAGACATTTCTGAAATTATATAATTATAATACATTATTTCACCAGCTAAACTTTTTTTAAATGCATAATCCAGCAGTGATGGGCGACTGGAAAAGTCATGTTGTGTCCTTGATCATTGTGTTAAAGTACTGCAGTGGTGAGTGTTGCTCATGCTGTGCGTGTCTCTGTCTCAGACTCTGGCAGGCTCTGTGTCTAGATCTCGTCCCTGAACTCTGTCCGCTCCTGATCGAGGATGTGATCCACCACGAGGAGGCGGTGCGGTCGGCCGGTGCGGAGGCTCTGTCCAGCGCCGTCAGCCAGTACCAGGAGCAGTCGGCCACCGTTCTGGCCCAACTCACTGAGCTCTACCATCAGAAACTCTACGTGAGTCTCACACACTGGAGATTTAGGGCCAGACATGAATATTTCATCAAGACTTGATTGAAATTCATCTGTGAAATTAAAGCCGTTGTGTTAAGTGTCATAAATCACTCAGAGGGGCTTTTATAATTCACATTTTTAATTCATTGCCCTAATATTTAAATTGAATGGCTGTCGTTGTAAAGGCGAATCACTCTGGATTGTTGTTTGCATGAATGGGATGACTTTGATTGATGCTCAGTGATTTCTGTGTGTTCTTGTGTTCAGAGACCTCCTCCGGTTCTGGACGCTCTGGGACGCATCATTTCTGAAGCTCCTCCAGACCAATGGGAGGCAAGGTAAGAAAGCATTTCTATAATAGCTGTGGAGTTATTATAGACATTTAGAAATGTTTTATTTATTTATTATGTATTTGATCAACATCTGTGGCAATGAGTTATTACAGAAATTATGGTTACTTACAAAATGTATCTTTTATTTCATTTTGGGTATCTATGTATCTATTGTTTGTTCGTTTACCTGTGTCTGTCTGTCTATCTATCTATCTATTGTTTGTTCATTTTACCTGTCTGTCTGTCTGTCGTTCTATCTATTGTTCATTCATTCTTTCTTTCTCTTTTTCATTTGTTTGTCGTTTTACCTGTGTGTCTGTCTGTCGTTCTATCTATCTATCTATCTATCTATCTATCTATCTATCTATCTATCTATCTATCTATCTATCTATCTATCTATCTCGTCTTTGGACAACATCTGTGGCAATATCAGTTACTATAGGAAATATAGTTAAATAATAGTGTATCATTTTTGATGTTTTTGATTTAATTTTAGTTTTTTTATTTATTTTTTGACTGTTTTTAGTTATTATAAAGTTTAGGTAGGCTATTAATTTTTGATTTCATTCTTAATATCATTTTACAACTCTTATGTGGATACCGAGAACAAGTTTACTTTCAAGGCATGAGGTAAATGGATGGAAAACTTGACAGGCTTGTCATGTCAGTCTCATACAAAGACATGTAATGTTCTTCAAAATGTATTTTAAACATTCACAGTGCTTCACATTTGCCCACAGAACATCCATTATAATGCATTTCTTGTCATGTATCAGTGAGTGATGTGTTTCCTATGTGCAGGTGTGGCATTGCTCTGGCGCTGAACAAACTGGCTGAGTTCCTGGATGAGAGTCAGGTGACACCCCTCTTCCTGTTTTTTGTGCCTGATGCTCTGAACGACAGACACGCAGAGGTGCGGCGCTGCATGCTGGAAGCGGCGCTGTCCGCCCTCAACACGCACGGCAAGGTACTCCTCCATCGGATGCCCCGTCCAGCCTCGTCCTCCTGAAGCGACGCTCACTCTCTGATGATGTTTTTGTCTCTCAGGACAACGTGAGCTCTCTGCTGCCCGTGTTTGAGGAGTTTCTGAAGAACGCGCCGCAGGACGCCAGCTATGACTCCGTGCGGCAGAGCGTGGTCATCCTCATGGGCTCGCTGGCCAAACATCTGGACAAGAGCGACCCGAAAGTCAAACCCATCATGGCCAAGCTGATCACCGCCCTCTCAACTCCGTCACAACAGGTCTGCAGCTATTTTGATTAGCATGCTCTTAATCTTTACAAAGAAACTGCATGTAACACATTGAATTAAATGAGAAATTATGCAGAAAGACTGAAATAGCATTTTCATGCAAAATGTACTTAATAATCTTTCATTTACAGCTTCAAAAATCATTTGAAATGATGCATATAAACAACAGGGTGAAAAATATTAACACGTGTCTCTCTCTGTCTGGTCCTGCTCAGGTTCAGGAGTCGGTGGCGAGTTGTCTCCCTCCTCTGGTTCCTGCTATAAAGGAGGACGCCGGTGGGATGGTGCGGAAGCTCCTGCAGCTTCTGCTGGAGAGCGATAAATACGCCGAGCGGAAGGGAGCCGCGTATGGGCTGGCCGGGCTGGTCAAAGGTCTGGGCATCCTGTCTCTCAAACAGCAGGAGATCATGAGCACTCTGACAGATGCCATACAGGACAAGAAGAACTCCAGACGCAGAGAAGGTGAGGGTTATGAAGCATTATTAATAAATACAAACAAACGATTGCATTAAAGTGTGCTGTATTGCCATGACAAATAATGTTTATTTTTTATATATATATTTTAATATTTATTAAAAATATGTAATGTTTTATGCATTTATGTAATATGTATATAATATTTATATATTTTATATTAAAATATTTGCATTTTTTTTTTCTCCAAAACACAGCCAGCTAATCAAGTTACTTGTTTAGCTTGTTGAAAAAAAATCATTAAAAAAAGGTTGTTTATTAATAATAAATAAATAATTAGTGCTGTCAAATGATTAATCGTGATTTATCGCATCCAAAATAAAAGTTTGTTTACATAATGTGTGTGTACTGTGTATATTTATTAAATATAAATACAAACATGTGCATGTATTAACAAAAATAAATTATTTATAAAATATTTATATTTATAATATAAACTATATATAAATATATATCTATACATGTAAATATTTCTTAAATAAATACATACATATGTGTGTGTTTATATATACATAAATATACACGGTACACACACACATATTATGTAAACACAAACTTTTATTTTGGCAGTTATTAATTATGATTAATGGTTTGACAGCACTATAAAAATACATTAAATGAAGCAAAAACTATACTGAAATCAAAAACAATGCAAATGAAGTAAACCACTGATTAAATAATGATATAACAATCATTCCTGTGTTAGTGCATGAGGTTCACATATGGGTGAAGCAGGTTCGAGTTTTGCTTGTGTACCACACTCTTGTATTAAATAAACAACGAATGTTAAAAATGTAAGAAAAAAAATAAAGTAACATACGATAAACGTACAAAGAATTCTAGTCAGAGTTGAAGGTCATGCTAAGCCTGTCATCTTCTCTCTCACAGGTGCTCTGTTCGCGTTTGAGATGTTGTGTAACATGCTGGGGAAGTTATTTGAACCGTACGTGGTTCACGTCCTCCCTCACCTGCTGCTCTGTTTTGGTGATGGGAACCAGTACGTCAGAGAGGTACGAACACTCATCCTGTCTCATACTGCGTCATAACCAGTTTTTGTTTGGTTTGCCACTATTCAAGTTTCGTCAAGCTGCACTGGGTGGCCCCGCCTACAGTGACGTCTCATTGGTACATGCTGCATCATGATTTCATGGTTTCATATGTGTCAGGCTGCGGATGACTGTGCCAAGGCCGTGATGAGGAATCTGAGCGCTCACGGGGTGAAGCTGGTGCTGCCGTCTCTGCTGGTGGCTCTGGAGGAGGAGTCCTGGAGAACCAAAGCAGGTCTGCTGCTCACTGCAAACCACTGTTAACACCATATTACCCATATTGATATTACTATATGAATATGTAAAAATTATTTTGTTGTTTATGTGAGTTCTGGGGAAGCAAGAATATTATTATATTTTATAATAGTATATTTTATTTTAATTATTATAATGATAGTTTATTCTAATTATTTTTAATTTTAGATTTTTTTGGTATATTATTTTTATGTTTGTTTTATTCTTAATCATTAACATTTATTATCACTGTCTCACTTGGAAATGCAGAGCATTGTTTATTTTTTATTGTTATATTTTTATTATTATAATTTTGTTTATTTTATTTCATTATTATTATTGTTATTATTATTATTATTGTATTTTTTATTAATGATTATCACCATCTCACATGAAAATGCAGAGTATCGTCTAATTATATTTATAGGATTTTGTATTTTAATTATAATTAAAGTTTGTTTCATAGTTCTGTATTTTATATTATTATAATTTGCATTTTATAATTAATCATTATGACTGTCACATGGAAATGTAGAGCATTGTTTATTTTATTTCATTATTTTAATTTGAATATATTATTACTATATAATTATTATTTATTTTATATTTTTATCAATCAATATCACTCTCACATTGAAATTGTATATTTAATTATTTTATTTTTTACTATAGTATTTTTTAAATTATATTAATAATATTATTTATTTAGATATTTTTATTAATCATTATCACTGACTTACATTGAAATACAGATTGTTTTTAAATTATTTCATTTTTTTTAGTTTTTACAATTATATATTTTTATTATTATTATTTATAATAAATACAAATTGTTTTTTAATTTATTTTATTTTAGTTTTTTTAGTTTTTTATAATTATATATTTTCATTATTATTATTTATCTAAAATATATATAATATATGTATTTTTTTATTATTGTTTATTTATTTTTTATTAATCATTATCACTCACTCACATGGAAATGCAGAAGCATATTGTTTTAGTTTTATTTATAACACATCACTCTGTGTGTAGGGTCAGTGGAGTTGTTGGGTGCGATGGCGTACTGTGCTCCTAAGCAGTTGTCCTCATGTCTGCCGAACATCGTTCCCAAGCTGACTGAGGTTCTGACGGACTCTCACGTGAAGGTGCAGAAGGCCGGTCAGCAAGCGCTCCGACAGATCGGCTCTGTTATCCGCAACCCTGAAATCCTGGGTATGAAATATAAATGTTTAAAGAAAGAGCTGACAGAAGTGCTTAAATCATTATCTGTCAGTGTAGAATGTTTCCTGATGTGTGAAAGACTTCCAGCGCTCTGTTTGCTGTGTAAATCTGCTTTTTTTGTTCGGGTGGGAGGTGTAGCACGGTGGTTAAAGCAGTGGGGCTTTAATGTGTCCGTTCTGTTGTGCTGACACTGAACTGATATTGTGAATTCAACAGCGATCACCCCCATCCTGCTGGACGCTTTGACTGACCCGTCTCATAAGACGCATCACTGCCTGCAAACGCTGCTGGACACCAAGTTTGTGCACTTCATTGATGCTCCGTCTCTGGCTCTGATAATGCCCATCGTCCAGAGAGCGTTCCAGGACCGATCCACCGACACACGCAAGATGGCTGCGCAGATCATTGGAAACATGTACTCTCTTACTGACCAGAAGGTAGGAAGTGATTCTCACATGACCTCTATTGACCTAAATATTTAAATATTGTGTTGATTTTACAACCTCGGGTTCCTTTTTTTCCACCCAAGATATCCAAGCTGAGGGATTGTGATAGAGCCTAATGTGATTATTAAACTTCAAAAGGCAAAGATTTCATTAATTATATTAAATAAAAAGAAGCAACGTGGTTTCAGAGCAGTTCACAATCAATTAATACCACACATTTATGCCGATAGATTGCTTATGATCTACTGTTGATGAATTATGACAATTTTTACTTGGTATTTATGTTGTAGATGGTTGTAAGTGGCTCATTTCTTTAATATCTTTATTTGTGTGACGTATTGCTTTCCAGGATCTGTCTCCGTACCTGCCCAGCGTGATTCCAGGACTCAAAGCGTCTCTGTTGGACCCTGTGCCCGAGGTAATACAGCCTGCACTGATCCGTGGAAACTCTTAAAGCCCACTGGTATAAACTTTGTTATAAACACCGCCTGTCAACCTCCCTCAGGTGCGGACCGTGTCTGCCAAGGCTCTAGGTGCCATGGTGAAGGGTATGGGCGAGACTTGCTTCGACGATCTGCTGCCGTGGCTCATGGAGACGCTGGCGTCAGAACAGAGCTCTGTGGACCGCTCTGGTGCCGCTCAAGGTGAGAGCGGATCTGTGCTGCTTCACTGCACCATTAGGGGGCAGCAGAGAGCTGCAGTACACAAACTACCAGGGCTTGAAGTGCACTTTTTCCCCAAGAAGGACTTTAAATAATAATTACACCAGCATACATGTGTTTGTCTTTCTGCTTTAGCATATTGATGTAATGTTGTGTTTTATTCCTCTTTATCTTCATCTTTAGGTCTGGCTGAGGTGATGGCAGCGTTAGGTGTGGAGAAGCTGGATAAACTGATGCCAGACGTGGTTCAGACGGCCAGTAAAGTGGACATCGCCTCTCACGTCAGAGACGGATACATCATGATGTTCATCTACCTCCCTCTGACCTTTGGGGACAAATTCACCCCGTATGTGGGTCCCATCATTCCCTGCATTCTAAAGGTAAGACGACACGACTGAATACTTTTTAGTAATTTCGCATAATTTCTCTCCTGCATTTTCAAGTTCAGCAGAAGTTAAAAAAGTTTGACGCTCTATTTATTTTCTTAATAGTATAAATAGATTTATTATGAGAATGTTTACTTTAAAAAAAAATTAATGTTTAAAAAAAAATTAAGAAATGTATTTTCTTAGTAATAAATTATTAATAAAGTAACTGTTTATTTATCTAATATTTATGAAAATAAATATTAAGAAATTAATTTTCTTAGTAATAATAATTTATTACTAAAATGTACTTATTTTCTCAATTTAAATATGAATTACTTAATAGTAATATTCATCATTTTAGTAATATTTAAATTGAGAAAATACATATTAAGGTATTTATTTTCTTAATAGATTGTTGTTAAAGTAATGAATTAATGTTTTTCTATAATATTAAAGGAAATAACGATAGTTTCTTAGTAATACATTTTTATTATTATTAAAGTTATTTAAATTGAAAAAAAAAGTTATTTTATTAGTAAATTATTAAAGTAATGAATTGTTTATTTTCATAGTATTTAAGAAAATAAGATATTTTCTTGGTAATATAATATAATATTATTATTATTAAAGTAATTATATAAATAAAAACAGGGTTTCCGCGGGGTCTTAAAGTCTTAAAAAGTCTAAAATTCTGACCTTTAAATTTAAGGCCTTAAAAAGTCTTAAAAACAGCCAGATATTCATCCGAGGTCTTAAATTTCATTTAGTCAGGTCTTACATTTTTTTTTACCCATTTCCAGAAACACTACCTGCTGAAAGTTATTACAAAGTAGCATAAAAGTAGCGAGTCGTAGTTCTTTCTGGGGTATATTGGTGTTGGTATACGCTGTGATAAAACTACAAATCCCGTGGTAAATGCAATACCTGCCCGTGAAATACGTCTGCATCTCCTCAGAGTTTGTTAAAGTTCGGCTATGTGTGGAAAATGGGAGTGTACTTTCAACGAGACATGGCTAGATCACAGCGATTACTGCTGTTGGTTACAAGCGGTACCCAGCTCCAGGTACGAGGCTCACTGCAAACTTTGAAGAAAAAAAAATCAGCTAGAGAGTCTGGGTGTGAAGCGGTGTAAAGGCGCTGAAGTCACACACCAGAGCGGAGAAACACAAGCTAGCCGCAAAATCCCTTCAGCGGACTCGGCCAATTAGCCTCACCACTGCTGTCGTCCTCCTCAATGCCTGGTCCCTCCGGTCTCCAGCGCAATATCATCACAGCTCCGTCGAACAACCTTCGGGGTACTTTTGGAGCGACTGACACATCGAAAGCCGAGGTGATTTGTATACTACACAAGGTGACTAAACAAACACCACTCAACAGTGAGATTAGCGATCTCTTCCAAGTGATGTTCCCTGATTCAGTAATCGCGAAGCTGTTCTCTTGCGGGCCCAACAAGATCGCTTATGGCGAGATTTGGATTGGGGGAGTTTAGGCTATATAGAGGGAATTGATTCGTACTCTTACCGGGCCGTATGTCGTAACGTTCAATGAAAGCCAAAATCAGACCACCAGGACCATTGTTCTGGAACAATGGAATTGTTAAGTCGAGGTACCTGGGCTCACAGTTCATGGGACAGTGCAGGACACACACACATACATGCATACATACATACATACATTCATGCATACATACATTCATTCATACATACATACATACATTCATTCATACAAACATACATACATTCATTCATACATACATACATACATTCATTCATACAAACATACATACATTCATTCATACATACATTCATTCATACATACATACATACATTCATTCATACATACATACATACATTCATGCATACATACATACATACATTCATGCATACATACATACATACATTCATTCATACATACATACATACATACATACATGCATACATATATCAGATAATCCATGTTAGATAGATACTTTAATCATCCCGAGGTAAGTATCTATCTATCTAAAATGGATTATCTGGTGTGTGTGTGTGTGTGTGTGTGTGTGTGCGCTACATTGGTTGTTACATGGGTTGGAGTAGCCTGTTCAATCTCTATTAGGCTATTAATATGCTGTTTTGTAATGTAAATAAATATGAGATGAAATCTATTCTGTTTGAGGGCAAGTTTGTTTTAGCCTATTTTCATTTTGGGCCTAAGGTTTTGGGCTTTTGGCACATTGATGTGTGTGGAAGGTTACTATTGTGATTGTTTTATCTGTAAATTAAATTAATGCTTCTTCAATGACTGAATTCATTGAAATAAAATGACTTTTTTCAGAATTTCTTTGATTTGAATATTTTTTGGTAATGCGTCGTGTAGGTCTTAAATTATTTTTATTAAGTTATTTTATTAGTAAATTATTAAAGTAATGAATTGTTTATTTTCATAGTATTTAAGAAAATAAGATATTTTCTTGGTAATATAATATTATTATTATTATTATTATTATTATTAAAGTAATTTAATTTAACTAATTTTATTAGTAATAAATTATTAAAGTAATGAATTGTTTTTCATAATATTTAAGAAAATTAAGATATCTTCTTAGTAATACATTATTATATATTATTATTATTATTATTATTAAAGTAATCATTTAAATTGAAAAAATGTCATTTTATTAGTAAAAAATTATTAAATTAATGAATTGATGTTTATTTTTATAATATTTAAGAAAATAAATGTTAAGATCTTTATTTTCCTAATAAATGCAAGAAAATATTTATTTTCTTAATGTTGCTGGTTATTGTGCAATGATGGATCAGCCCGTGTTTCTCTAAAGTAAAACATTAATTATAATTTAATAACTCTCACTACCTGTATTTTTCTTTGACTTGAACAAGGCTGTGTGGGTGGAAAAAGTATTAACCAGTAATATCCTAGACTACTTTTCACAATTGGAATTTGGTTCGTTCCCTGTTATTTCCCACAAAATATCATTTCACTCTCAAATTGCACATGATTTTTGATCTGTTACTGTTTTTATGGGTTGTTTATACAGGGATATTGTTCTCATCTAGTTTTTGAAGCCTCCTAAACACAGATAAGCTGTTCTGTGTGATTGACTCTGGGGTAGAGTAAGATCTGTGTGTTGTGTGTTTGTTCAGGCTCTGGCCGATGAGAACGAGTATGTGCGAGACACGGCCCTGCGCGCGGGCCAGCGCATCATCAGCATGTACGCCGAGACCGCCATCGCTCTACTGCTGCCGGAGCTGGAGCAGGGCCTGTTTGACGACCTCTGGAGGATCAGGTACCGCACACACACACTCTCTCCCATCAGCCTTTTAAACGGTCCCTCCATCATTTCAGAAGTTTAGACTGTTGTCATAGCGACGGATGCTGATGCTGAGGGTTTGTGTTCTCTTAGATTCAGCTCGGTGCAGTTGCTAGGAGACCTGCTGTTCCATATCTCCGGGGTATCGGGAAAGATGACAACAGAGACGGCATCAGAGGATGACAATTTTGGCACTGCCCAGTCTAATAAGGTAACACGTAATGAGCCCCAGGACATTCAGGACAGCTTCTGACAGCTGTGCTTTCATTAGAATACCAAAATATATTCCTCATTTCCTGTTGTGTCCGTGTTCTAGGAAACAATGTGTGTAAATGTTGTATTTTTAATGACTTTGCCCAGGCCATCATTGGAGCGCTGGGTGCAGAGAGACGGAACCGGGTGCTTTCGGGGCTCTACATGGGCCGTTCAGACACACAGCTGGTGGTGAGACAGGCGTCTCTCCATGTGTGGAAGATTGTGGTGTCCAACACGCCACGCACGCTTCGAGAAATCCTGCCAACACTCTTCACGCTGCTGCTGGGCTTCCTGGCCTCCACGTGCCCAGACAAGAGAACGGTACAAACACACATCCGACTACAGTCTGATTTTAGTCTGAGCAGAAAAAGATGTATATATGGTGTTTAGAAACTGGTTTCTGTGCGAACATTTACATCAGAACTGTAGTAGGAGTTTTATATCAACTGGAAAGCAGTGTATGTAGCAGCATCATACACATTGTGGCATAATGTTATTTATTTATCAATACATGCATAACTTTTTTGGGGGTCTAGATTTTGATGAATAAATACAGTTATGAATTGTAGTTCACTTCAGAATTAAAGTTTCCTGATAATTTAATCACCCCCATGTCATCCAAGATGTTCATGTCTTTCTTTCTTCAGTCGACAAGAAATTAAGGTTTTTTCAGGAAAACATTCCAGGATTTTTCTCCATATAGTGGACTTCATATCGCAGTACGGCCAAAAACTCAATCTCATTTTCTCCCTTCAACTTCAAAATCGTCCAACATTGTTGTTTTACTTGTTTTTTTGTAAAGGCTGTTCGCTTTGTAAACCCTTGTGCGGTACTTTCACCTACGTCACACGTGATCCTTCCAACATGATTGCTTAATGTGTGGCGCAAGATGAGCATTTGTGGTTAAATGGTATTTAAATAATTTTTTATAGAAAATGGCCGATGGTTTCTCTAGATAAGACTCTTATTCCTCGTCTGGGATCATGTAGAGCTCTTTGAAGCTTCACTGAAACTGACATTTGGACCTTCAACCCGTTGAACCCCAGTGAAGTCCACTTTGTGGAGAAAATATACTATATATTAAAAACCACCTATGTTTTTTTGTTTTTTTTTGTGCATTCTTATTACGAAAAATGTGTTTTCTATTTTTTTAAACGTTTTTTTTTTGTGTGAATCATTGGTCAAATATCAATGCTGGAATGTGTAGTCTTTAAGTAAGGACCAAACATTCACTCTGTCATGTTCATTTTGCAGTCTAGCTAGTTTTCAGTCAGCTGGTGATATGGGGAGTTTGTGTGACGTCTTTCATGTTATGGGCGGGTTTTAGGGTAGCACTGCGGGGCTGCTGGTCCGACAGTGGAAATGCAGCTTGATTTTGGCCTTGCAGCTCTAGGTCAGAGGCTATTGGCCCCACCCGGCATGCTGTTAGCCCTTGCTCACACTGGCCCGACAGTGGAAAAGAGCCCATTGTGGATTTGGCATCATACACATTGTGTTGTAATGTTATTTATTTATCTAGACATGCATACCTTTTTGGTGGTCTAGGTTTTGATTAATAAAATAGAGTAATGAATTGTAGTAGGACTTTTATGTAATTTGGAAAGCATTGCATATTCAGCATTATCCGCAATGTGCCTTAATGGGCATTTAAATTATTATAATTATTTTTTTGGTCTAGATTATTTATATTTTTTTATGATGATGAATACAGCAGTGAATTGTAGTAGGATTTTTTTTGTCATTTTGAAATCGGTGTGTAATGTTAATAGAATTTTTTTCATCATAGATTTTGATGAATAACAGTCAGTAATGCATTGCATGTGTTCTTGAAGTTTATGGTCTGTGTTTCCCGTCTATCCTGCTCCAGATCGCTGCTCGTACTTTGGGAGACCTGGTAAGGAAACTGGGTGAGAAGATCCTGCCTGAGATCATTCCCATCCTGGAGGAGGGTCTGCGCTCAGATAAGAGCGACGAGAGGCAGGGCGTGTGTATCGGCCTCAGCGAGATTATGAAGTCCACCAGCAAAGATGCAGTGAGTTGCAGCTGATAATATAATGCTCAACAGGTTCGTTATGTTTATATCATTGATCATATGACTGATGTTTGTGTGTCAGGTTCTGGTGTTCTCCGAGTCTCTGGTTCCCACCGTGCGGAAGGCCCTGTGTGATCCTCTGGAGGAGGTTCGTGAAGCGGCTGCCAAAACCTTCGAGCAGCTCCACGCCACCATCGGTCACCAGGCCCTCGACGACATCCTGCCTGCACTGCTCAGACAACTGGTACTGCCTCCTACCCACAATCCTCGCTTTACCTTGCATCGCAGGGAAAATTAAATAACAATCAGTAGTGATGTTTAAAGAGACAGAACGATATTAAAAAATAAAAAGGATAAATAATTTAAGTTGTACTCAGTAGATTTAGTATATGTACTCTACCGTTCAAAATTTTGGGGTCGGTAAGATTTTTTAATGTTTTTGAAAGAAGTCTCTTCTGCTCACCAAGGCTGCATTCATCTGATCAAAAATACAGTAAATAATCAGTAAAATTGGGTAATATTATTACATTTGTAAAATAACTGTTTACTATTTTAATGTTTAAAAATGTAATTTATTCCTGTGATCAAAGCTGAATTTTCAGCATCATTACTCCAGTCTTCAGTGTCACATGATCCTCCAGAAATATGCTGATTTGCTGCTCATATTATCAGTGTTGAAAACAGTTGTGCTGCTTAATATTATTTTCGGAAAGCGTGATACAATTTTTCAGGATTTTTTGATGAATAGAAAGTTCAAAAGAACAGCATTTATTTGAAGTTGAATTTTTGGCAACATTATAAATGTCTTTACTGTCACTTTTGATCAATTTAATGCATCCTTGATGAATAAAGGTATTAATTTCTTTAAAAATGTCAAACTTCTATCCCTAGCTGCCAGTTTCTATCCACCTACGCTGCTTTGAAGCAATATGTTTTGTGAAAAGCACTAAAATCTACTTGCTTTTTGTTGCAGGAGGACGAGGAGACCTCAGAGTTTGCGCTGGATGGATTGAAACAGGTCATGGCTGTGAAGAGTCGGTCAGTCCTGCCTTATCTGGTTCCCAAGGTGAGCTCTCTTTACTAGTGGCCTCTTTGAACTAATCTGTGCATAAACACAGATTTGTAGACTTATGTATACAGGCTTTGACTAACTCCATAAAAGCCGTTTTCTCTGGCCAAGAACTGCTCTCTTGTTTGTTTGTTTGTTTGTTTTTTGGGGGGGGTTAAATGTCATTATTTACAATATATGTTTACTTGTTCTAAATATCTTAATGTAAACTATGATGTTTCTCTTGCTGCTAATTTCCACCCAATACCCCTTAAAGGCACAATATGTAATTTTCACCACTAGAGGTCGCTTTTTTAAAACAAAGGCGCCTTGATTTGGTGGAATCATGGGAGGTGTTGTCTTCATGTCTACAGCCTGTGGAAAAGAATCAGGATGAGACTCAAGCAGAAATCATATTAATGGATGAGCTAATGTATTAAAGATTTATTAACATTACTGTGGTATAAAGCAGGGTGGTGGAGCAGAACGAGGCCGCTGGAGCGATTAATGAGAGATAAGTGCGACACACGGCTCGAGAACAGCAGAGCTTTTATTATGCCGCAGATGAGCGCTTCTGCTTCTTCCAGTCATGCGTCTGTGGGGTAACGCAGCGCTGTTTATCATATTAGATACATTTGTGTGTTGAAAGTCGTTATAGTGCTACTCTGCGTTCGCGCGGCGGCTGCTATGAGACACTTAATGGTCACTGCAGTAAGCTAGATCGATATTAGGCATGGTAAAACGTGGTACTCACGGTAAATCAAGAAAACGAGATTTAAACAATGAGACTAGGGCTGCAAGATTAATCGTAATTGAATCGAAATCGCAATTTGGCTCAGTGCGATTATGACATCGCAAAGGCTGCGATTTTTAATGATATAAATATGTACACAGCGTGTTAGTGAAGAGCTGCTCTGTGATCAGTAGTAAATGACGCTCCATCTGAGAGCACTGCATTAGAAATGCAGCACATGTTAAATATACAAACTTTCCAAACATGAGAAGCCTATATGAACTTCTTTTCTAACAAAAGACAACATTTAATGTGCTTTTACTCCAAACCCACTTCATAACGTCAGGTGAGTGTTTGAAATAGCATTTTGATTAGCATTGGATTGTAAATATACTTTATTACTACGGAAAAACCTGAGAAGGCTTGAAGAAAACATAAACCATGTATTGTTGTAGTCGTCTGTTTATTTTATTCATGTTTGATCAATCAAAGCGTTTCTACCTTCTTTTTATTCAGTCACAGCGATAGCATGATGCCCATTGGGGATTTCCTGGAACAGCTTTTGTTATATTGCATAATATTTGGAGTATCTGCATATACAGTATGAAACAGACATGTTTAGGGCCAAGTAAAGCTCACTCAATCCTATTCAGGGTAAAAATAGGAAAAATAATTCCTCTCTCTAAAGAACTTTGAGGGAAATATATAATCAATATGTTTTTCTCCAGCATGTGCATGTTTTTTTTTTTTTTTTGATAATAAAACCTTTCTAATGATTTATAGATATGCTGCTTGCATATCAACAGGTTACCCCACATTTTGTCATACAAGTTTTAAATATTATTTTATTAAATATTAATTATTATAGTTATTTATAATTAAATTCTAATGCTAAATGCTTTAATAATGAAAGTTATTACAACAGTAATATTTCCTATTTGGTTTAATATTTTTATTTAGCAATAATAATAATAATAAATTATTAGTCAAAATAATATATTAGTACACAATTTTGGGCCAAATTGTGCAGCCCTAAAAACAAGCAAAACAAGCCTGGTATCGTTTCAAAAAAAAAAAAAGAAAAGTCATACGTTTTATAAGAAATCGCATTTTAAATCGCAATTTTAACCAGAAAAAATCGCAATTAGATTTTTTTTCTCCAAATCGTGCAGCCCTAATTAAGACTAAACATGTTGAGCCATATAACATGATTAGTTTTCTGTCGATGAATGTATCCAAACAGTTGCTCACCTGTGTACATAATATATTAATGCATCTTTGGTGTTTCCATGGTAATGCGGGTATGATGTCATCGATAGGCGACACAAGGACAAGCCTGTGTCCTGGTTAAAATTGCTTATTTCTCTGGATTTAAACATTCTTGGAAACATCTGGGATAATGTACTATAAGTACACAAGTCAACAAAATACTAGTGATTTTTGGATATTTTAATATAAAAATCCAACATATTGTGCCTTTAAATCCGGCTTTGTTTCCCTGTTCACACAGATTTAGTATCACCACACAATGAAAATTAACTAATTAATAATGTGAGAGTACTGTATGCATCTGGGTAAGGTTGGATATGCATACAGTAGTAGTAAAATTCATTAAGCAGTATGTACTTTATAATAATCTAAACTGCTTGATTTGTTATATCAGCAAAATATTGGTCAGAAAAGTTGTAAATATGGTACATCCTACTTTACCTGCACACATGCAGAACACTAATGTATGCTATATAGCAAATCTCACCATTAATATAGAAAGCTCTTGACGTTTTTGTGGGTGTTTTGTCTCAGACTGAGGCTACTGTTAAATTTGGAGTCTATTCCAGTGTTATTTAATGGTTTATTTTGATCCTCTACAGCTGACGGCTCCTCCTGTAAACACGCGTGTTCTGGCCTTCCTGTCGGCGGTGGCAGGAGACGCTCTGACGCGCCACCTTGGGGTGATTCTGCCCGCGCTGCTTTCCTCTCTCAAAGACAAGCTGGGCTCAGAAGAGTGCCTGCAGGTGAACATGGCAGCTCTCAATCATTCATACTGATCTATCAGCTCTTTCTGAAAACGAAATGATGAAGAATCACAATAGGTTGATGGTGTAAATGTGGCTTTCATGGTCTTCTGCAGGAGCTGAGCAACTGTCAGGCTGTGATCCTCTCGGTGGAGGATGAAGTCGGCCAAAGAATTATCATTGACGATCTCCTGGAGGCCACGAGAGGAGCAGACGCCGGGCTGAGACAGGCGTCCGTCACCATCCTCAACGGCTACTTCTCGCGAACGCGACTGGACTACAGCACTCACACGCGCACGCTGCTGTCCGGCCTCATGCGGCTCATGAACGACCCCAACCCTGAAGTGCTCAACCAGAGCTGGGACACCATCAACTCCATCACTAAGGTAAACGAAGCTTACATCCATGCAGTTTATTACAGGGTTCCCACGTGCCTTGAAAGTACTTGGATTTCAGAGACATGTATTCAAGGCCTGGAAAGTACAAATATTGGTCCTTGAAAGTGCTTGAATTAAATTTGAAATACATTTTGGATATATTCATACATGCATTAATGTTACTTTCATTAAAATCGTTGTTTGCCATGGTTTAAAGCCGGGAGGAAAGGTTTCTTCACGACCAATTTCAAAGTTCTGTGCGACTGCCG
This sequence comes from Chanodichthys erythropterus, assembly GCF_024489055.1. Lineage (NCBI taxonomy): Eukaryota > Metazoa > Chordata > Actinopteri > Cypriniformes > Xenocyprididae > Chanodichthys > Chanodichthys erythropterus. The sequence continues at coordinate 5,022,173 of NC_090229.1, forward strand.
CTAGGGGGCGAAATGCGACAATCAGATGCGAATGTCGTGTGCAATTTTGATCATGGATGATTAAAAGGTCTCCACGATCTGCTTCTGAAGAAATAACGTTTACTCTGCCCTAAATTCACAATTGCGAGTTAAAAAGTCAGAATAGCGTTATTATAAAGCCACAATTGTGTCTTATAAAGTCAGAATTGTGATATATAAATTTAAATTCTGATTTTTTCCTCAGAAGTGCTCATTTATATCTCTCAATTCTGACTTTTTTCTCAGAATTGCAAGATTATATCTATATAATATATTGTATATATTCTAACTTTATAAGCCACAATTACGATCCATATAATCCTTAAAACCCATATAATTTTTCCAATCAATTGCAAAACTTATTTTTTACAATATTCTCTCTATATAATAATGTTTTTACTCAAGTAATGATCCATAAAAAATTAAAACCAAATCTAGTGTGAAAAGATTGTTATCATTAGAGATAAGGAAGCTGCAAACGGTTTTAATATATTTCCAAAATTACTGTACAAATGATTCTGTACCTCTTCCTGGTTAAAATGGATGCAAATGCAATAGGAGGGTTAAAATGTTAAGTATTGTAATGTTCATGACGCTCCATATGCTGGGCTGTGAATTTGGTAGGTGCTTGATATAAAATAAACGGTGCTTTAAAAAGTCCTTGAAAGTGCTTGAATCTGGTGTTCATGAAAGAGTGGGAACCCTGTTACTACTAAGAATCATTATATTGTTTTATATGCACTACCATTCAAACTTTGAAAATTCAGCTTTGATCACAGGAATAAATTATATTTTACAGTAAATTCAAATACAAAAACTTATTTGAAATTCTGATTTCTGATTTTTGATCAAATAAATGTGGCCTTGTTGAGCAAAAGAGACAACTTATATTTATTACTAAATTTTTGCTACTACTAGGATTAAACAGGAAATGTGCTGAAATATGACTGTGGCATCTTTGTCTAGTTAATACATTTCTCATCATTTCATTGTGTTTGGATTTGTGAATATAAAACTGTGTGTGTTTGTACAGAAACTGGATGCTGCCAGCCAGCTGTCCATGATCGATGACCTACACAGGGACATCCGCTCTGCTGCCGCTGAGGTCAAAGGTCAACACTTACCTGGCTTCTGTCTGCCCAAGAAGGTGAGCATCACTTGGAGAGATAAACTACAGAACAAAGGTCCACACATATCGTCTCTAATGACACATAATCAATTTACAAGTGTTCAGAATGACATACTGCCTTCCCTAAGAAAGTAATAACTCCATGGGTTAAGGTTAGGTTCAGGGTTAGTACCTAGTTATTACCCAGTTGTTACAACCACTATAATAATTGCATAGTATGTACATGCAGAACAGGACTGTAAAATAAAATGCCACCCAAATTAGACTAAAAGTGCAAAATAACAATTGTTATAGTCAAGATTATAACTGGAGGCCACTCACTAACAGTGTTGCCAATTTAGGGATTTTGTCGCTGGATTTAGTGACTTCCCCGCCCCTTTTGAGACTTGTTTAGGGACCAATCAAGATTCTAGATTCTTATTTTACCCACTGATCTCCTATTCATATTTATATAGATCAATGAATTTGCCATTATGATGCATCTCGTGACATTTAGCTACCAGCTACTTTCAATTGAAACCAGTTGGCAACACTGCTCAATTAAACTTAGTGATGTCATTTGATAACACTAACAAACTTACTACATTTTGCACACAATTTTACATGCTATTTTTCAAATACTGTAGTAGTACTAGCATACTGCACTATGTATAATATGAAAGAGCATTTTTATTGTTAACTATTAAAATCATTAAACATTTTCATTAATTGAAATAAAGCTGAAATAAAATATAAATATTAGATGAAACACTTAACTGAAGTAAAATGTTTAATTCGAAGTACTAAAATGTATGAACTTGTTTCCTCCATGGAATGAAAAGTGAAAAAGGTCATTTTTATCACACAATTGTGAGCTTTTTTCTCAGAATAGTGAGATATAAGCTCAATCAGAATTAGTAATTCTGAAAAAATGTCAGTATTGTGAGATAAAAAAAATCGCAATTACCTTTTTATTCCATGGCGGAAATAAGCTTCCCTAAAAATGACTAAACCTGAAATAAAAATGAAGCTGAAATGAAATGTAAAAAAAGCACATAACAAAATTACTAAAACTTAAAATGAAAAACTGAAAACAAAAAATAAGTTTAATAGTATATAAATATTAGTAAGACTGATATGAAATGTTGTGTGTGCTCTCTACTCAACATGTCTTTTTCTTCAGGGAGTGACGTGTATTCTCCCCGTGCTGAGGGAAGGCGTGCTGACAGGAAGTCCGGAGCAGAAGGAGGAAGCTGCTCGTGCATTGGGAGGAGTTATTAAACTAACATCAGCGGAGGCGCTCCGGCCCTCTGTGGTCAACATCACTGGACCGCTCATCCGTATCTTAGGAGACCGTTTCACTTGGACTGTGAAGACCGCTCTACTCGAGACGCTCACTCTACTGCTGGCCAAAGTCAGTATCCATCATGCCTCTGTCCTTATGCTTATCTAGACCCTTCATTCACACTCTGCTTGTTTTCTCTGTCCCGTGCAGGTGGGCATCGCTCTGAAACCCTTCCTGCCGCAGCTCCAGACCACCTTCTTGAAGGCCCTTCAGGACTCCAGCCGGGCGGTGAGGCTGCGGGCGGCAGAGGCTCTGGGTCAGCTGGTCGCCATACACACTAAAGTAGATCCGCTGTTCACCGAACAGCTGTCGGCCATACGCAACGCAGAGGACTCTGGAGTCAGGTAGGCATGAAGATTGCAAATACGCTATTTCTTGTTAAAGGATTAGTTCACTTTTTTCAGTTGAAAAGATATTAAGGTTTTTTGAGGAAAACATTCCAGGATTTTTCTCCATATATAGGGCCCTATAAAATCTGTTTTATTTTTTCCCAAATTCCGTTTTTTTTTTTTTCTGGATTCCAATTTAATGGTTTAATAATCAAAAAGCATGTCTAATTAATTGAATTCTTAAAAACAACAATATTAATTAACTAAAAAATATATATTTTTATGATTTTTTTTTTTCTTCAGAAGTTCTGTTTTTCTGGCAATCAAATGAACGCATACCATTTAATTTATCTTTTAATAATGGAATTAAACTTTTTTGTCAAACAGTGTGCTGCACAACAGAGCTTTACTGTTAAAATTAAAACATGGAAGAACACTGAGATTGTTTAAAATATATTTAAATTTATTGTTAAATTAACTTATCTAAATTCTTATCTAAAAATATGTTTCTGTCAAGTTAAATCGAACTTTTATTTTGACGGTTTGCCTAGAGCTTTGACTTTCTCTGTGTTTATGACGGTAGTTTTCTCAAATGAAGCGGTTAAATGACTTTCAGAGCAGCTCTGGAGATTAATTTGTGCATTCATATAGTGAGAAAACGAAACACCGTGAGCGTCGCATGTGCTTCAGCGTGCGTGTGTGTGCCCGCACGATTGAGTGTGAGGCGGTGTGAGGTGGTGTGAGGTAAATTAAACTGCGCTTCCGCGTCATTCATTTCAGAGGCACACAGGCATGCAGGATTCATGTTTAACAGTGTTTTTGCGGTTTAATATTCAGTCACTAGTCTATATCACGATTTAATTTATGTGTGCTGACCTGCTTTTAATTCATTCATCAAAAATGTGACAAATTCCGTGACATTCCGCATTAGGGTTAGTAAATTCCGTTTTTATGACTGGATTCCACAATTCCGTCCGCGATTCCATGATCGCAGATATTGTAGAGCCCTACATATAGTGGACTTCAGCAGTTACCAATGGGTTGGTACACTGGATCAGTACTTCCGCCTACATCACACGTGACATTTCCAACATGATTACGTAACTTGTGGCACATCGCAGAGCAGTGCAAGATGAGCATTTGTGGTTAAAAAGTGTATATAAATCTTTATTTTTATGCTAGATAAGACCCTTATACCTCGTCTGGGATCATGTAGAGCTCTTTGAAGCTGCACTGAAACTGACATTTGGACCTTCAACCCGTTGAACCCCAGTGAAGTCACTATATGGAGAAAAATCCTGGAATGTTTTTCTCAAAACTGGCGCTGCAGTCGTTCCGTAAGTAGAATAGGGAAGGCGTAGGACATACAGCGTCAACTTTTTGAAGAATATGAAAGTGTGGTTTTGGCGGAAGCATTTGGAAGGCAATCATTTGTTTATATAAAGCATATACATTTACATTTTTTTTCAAAATGACCGATCGTTTCGCTTCATTCATTGAATAAAATGTGAGTTTTCACAAGTGCACCAAAATCATTGAGCTTGCGCTGCACTGACTGACAGCTGCTGTGATTACAAATTAAAAGTGCGGCGCTTTCTGTGTAATTAATTCACAAGAAAAGTTATTGTTTTTCATGAGATTTTGTGAGTATTTCACCTTGACAAAATGTAGTTTTAAACCTAGTGATTTTATAATGTTTAACATTTATTCAAAAGTGAAAAACTATTACAGGAAGTGTCTGATATATGCTTAAATAAATCCTCCTCTGCTGCTTATGATGTTAATGTTTGGTTTTACAAATAGTTACAATCTCAGAAGGATGAACAAATAATGTTTGTGGTCATCTAGGTCTGTCAAACGATTAATCACGATTAATCGCATACAAAATAGAAGTTTGAGTTTGCCTAATATATGTGGGTGTACTGTGTGTAATTAATATGTATATATAAATACAAACACATCCATGTATATATTTGAGAAATATTTACAAGTATATGTATTTATTTATATTTTTATATAATTTATATTATATATAAATACATTTTTTTGTACATTAATAACATATTTCTCTTAAATATATACATTAATTTGTGTGTATTTATATATACATATTAATTACACACAGTACTCACACATATATTATACAAACTCAAACTTTCATTTTGTATGCGATTAATCGCTGGACAGCCCTAATTTGAAGTGCTAGAAAAACGTTGCATGTGCGAGTCTAATTACAGACACCGCGTTTCTTATTCAAACGTTCCCAATAGCTTCGTATTTATTGCAGTCAATTAAACTGGTTTATTGGCAAATTTGGCAAATGTGATAACTGCATTAAAATATAGATACAGCATTAAAAATTCAAACATCAATGGTTTTGTGTCGATATACAGCAATTAAAAATGACACCTAACAGTACACCGGAAATGCCCAAGCTGGCTTAAGGAAAACCAGGAAGTAACCATGCATATGGACAATTTCTTTATTACATTAAATGTTTGTCAAATGTAAAACTCTAGTTTGTATTTGTCAGTCACTCTGTTGTTGTATATGCTGCAGGGAGACCATGCTACAGGCACTGCGCTTCGTCATCCAGGGAGCTGGGGCAAAGGTCGACCCTAGTATCAGGAAGAACATCATGACCACACTGCTGGGCATGCTGGGACATGATGAGGTAAAGCAAGTATTTCATTTTTGTTTTTGTTTTATTTGAGATATTAAAAATCGTTCAAAATGAAAGTAGTACTTTACAATAAACTCCCATGCACTAACAATTGCATGGGACTTTATGAATTGAATGCATATGAATGCCGCCACAAAATACTAGTGGGAAGCTCAGGATTTTCTTTGTGTCAGAGAGAAATATAGCGGAATATCACAATACGTAAAGGTATTTAGCAGTGATATTAGTTGGGTTTCCAAACGTGAAGCGAATCTTTTCAAAGTTTGCAGGAAAAAAAAGTGAATTAGGTGCGTTTCCATCTCGTTGTTCGAGCTGATGGTGGTAGTGGTACCCAACAGTAAATAAAAGAATGGTGGGTTTAATGTTTGCTACATCAGAATTTGTTCGGAAACTGCATTTCCATCACCCATTATTCGCAAGTCAAAATCCACCTCAAGCAAATGTGTAAACTTTTTTTGCGAGTTAAGGGATCCCCCCCACCCCCCCGTTTCCATCACACATTTCTGATGCAATACTTCAAAATGTGTGTAACAAAATAAGCTAATTGCCTGCACAAAATTTGATAGCATTGTAATACAACAATACGATAAGGTATACAGTGGCTTCATAAATTAATTAAAAACATAAAAAGCAAAACACACGATGCAGATTCTTTGTTCATTTTATAGAAGTACAGTTTTTATTTTTGTGTAATATTTAAATGTTTTAACATTTAATAATAAAATATATAAATGCATTTATGAATGTTATCTTTTTTTTTTTTTTTTTTCCTATTCATTTTTATTTTTACACTTTGAGACATGAGAACGTCAATGCATGTTTTTTTTCTCGTCTTTATAACAGTATCTAGCACAGGATGTGGTTGTCAGAGTGTCATTGTAGCCTTACCTGTGAGTGTGTGTGTGTGTAGGATGCCACAAGAATGGCCTCTGCAGGCTGCGTTGGTGAACTTTGTGCCTTCCTGTCAGAAGAGGAGCTCAAGAGTGTTTTACAGCAGCATGTCCTTGGTAAGATCACACACATCATCCTGGTAATAGTGTGGCATGTTATGACATGTGGCATATTATGACATTCTCCTCCGTTATATGTTTGTCTCTGTAGCGGATGTGTCTGGTGTGGACTGGATGGTGCGTCATGGCCGTAGTCTGGCTCTGGCCATCGCAGTGAAGTCCGCTCCTGATCAGCTGTGTACGGATGAATACAGCTCCTCTGTGCTGGAGGCCGTCTTATCTAGTGCCACCGCAGACCGAGTAAGAGCCGCTGTAATATCAGAATAAAGTCTGCTTCATGCTGTAAACCAAATGCATTTTACAGTGTGTCAAGTAAATCTGAAAAACATGAGAACAGTCGAAATGCTTGAATATACAGACATTTGTTCATTGCTTGAACCTCACAAACTGTGCTAAATCCATTGCTATTGGTGGATTTCATGTGAGTGACAGGTTGCCCGCCCTCGTCATCAGAGAAGAGAGTTCGCTGCAAGAGGGAGGGGAGGTTATTTTGATTCAAGATTATGAAGCACATGAATATAAAAATAATATACATTTATAATAAATACTGCATAGACAAGTGGTGCAGATGTTTAATTCACATGGATGTCTGTGTCTTCTGCAGATCCCCATCGCCTGCAGCGGTATCCGGGCCATGGGTTACCTGATGAGACACCAGCTCCGCACAGGAGGATCAGAGGCCGTGTCGCCACGCGTCATCACACAGTTCGTTAAGGTGAGTCTGACGCCAACGTACCCAGAGATAAACGGCCTACGGTCCAGAACAGGTGTTGTGGGCTATCATAAAATAAACTAGTGTACAGCCTGATGCATAATGTTACACTGCACACTTCATACTGCATACGACTGTTGTACTTTTAACTATTGCAACTTTTAGCTCAGATTCTTTAAACAATATGAAATTTAGATTTTATTGTTGGTAAATGTTGTTATGTGTAAGTAAATGTTGAAATTACCATGAAGATTAATAAATATTTTTCATTGTTAGTTAATGTTAACTAATGTAACAAATGAATTATATAATTATGAACTGTTTATTAAAATGCTAAATTTGGTATTACATTGAGGGTGGAAATGAATAGGCTTGAACTTGGTGCTGGTAACCCAGTGCACAGGACAGTGGTGACACCAGAATAAAAATATTCATGATTCTGAAACTAAAAATACAGAATTATTTTACTTGTTTGTCACTGACTAGATATATTTAAAATAATGTGGCCACTTTTTACTGGTAGCATAAGACATTTGGCATTATCAGGAACCACAAATATTCCCCCTTTGCATTACTATACATTTATATTCAACAACATATACGGTAGTTTAATGTAATATTGACACTAAAACTCTGTAAACTTGAACTTTTTCTTCAGTCAAGAAAGTTTCAGGTTCATTGAAAGGATTAGTTCACTTCAGAATTCAAATTTCCTGATAATTTACTCTCCCCCATGTCATCCAAGATGTTCATGTCTTTCTTTCTTCAGTCGGAAAGAAATGAAGGTTTTTGAGGAAAACATTCCAAGATATTTCTCCATATAGTGGACTTCACAAGAAGCTTCAAAGAGCTCTACATGATCCCAGACGAGGAATGAGAGTGTTATCTAGAGAAACCATCGGCCATTTTCTATAAAAAATAAAAATTATATACTTTTTAACCCCAAATGCTGCTCTTGCACTCCTCTGTGATGCGCCACACATTACATAATCACATAGGAAAAGTCACGCTTGATGCAGGCGGAAAGATGCTTCTTGGCATGCCATTGCAAACCTAAACAAACACACATCAGAAATGTTGAATTTGTGCTAAAGTGATCTGTTTGTGTGACTCTGCCTTGGCTCCTCCCACAGAGTTTGCAGAACCAGTCGAGCGACATTCGTCTGGTGACGGAGCGCGTGCTGTGGTGGGTGTGTAAGGAGGCGGAGACTCCCACTCTAGAGCCCAGTCTGGTCAAACCGGTCATCAAGGCCCTGCTGGACAACACCAAGGACAAGAACACCAGCGTCCGAGCCCAGAGCGAACACACCCTCGTCAGCCTGCTGCGACTGCGCCAGGGAGAGGAGGGCATGCAGGTCAGTCACTGTTCACTCACACGCATGAGGTTTCTTTCTTTCCTGGAAAACCAAAAATGCTAGTCGATTCAAGTCACATTTTCTTATAAAGTGCTTTATACAATACATGCAGAAGACATTAGTTATTCAGCTTGAGTCATTGTTGATTCAATTCAGTTCAATAACAGTGTCGATGGTGCAAAATTCATCATTTATGAAATCTGCTGAAGATTTGGGAAAGTGTTGGGTTAAAGTTACTTTTTAAAGCCATGTGTTACAATCATATGTTACATCCTTAAAGTAACTAATTACATTACTTATGCATTACTTTTCTCATCTGACCAAGGCTCGCTCTCTTCAAGGCCTTGCAGATAATTTTTTCAGGATTTCTGCAGGTCCTAAAAATGCACCCTGACACAAATTTAAATCAGAGCAGAAAATCTAAAATGAATAAAGTTATGCCATTAAATGTTGCATGCATTGCAAAAAATGCGTATCTTTCTCTGTATTTTTGTCCTGTACAATTTCCAATACAAATATTCAAACATCTTTAATTTACTTGAGATGCAAATATAAAATGAAGTCTTGAAAACTTGACTAACAAAATGAAGTGAGTTATATCTGTCCCTTTGAAGTAAGTTGATTTTTCTGACCCCTTTGGCAGATGCTTGCTCTTGTTTTATGCAAAACTTACTTTTTTATCAATTTCACAGAAAACAAGACTTTATATTCTTAATTTTAAGAACCTTTAGACAATTGCACTGGAAAACGACAAAATACTGAGGAGGAACATCACTTTTTTGCAGTGTGATCAGAAGATACAGTAAAAGTTGTCCATATTCTAGTATTCAAGCTGCTTTTTTGTAAAATGAATTAAAAAGTCATGGATATCTGTTGTAAATTGTATTTTCAAGCTCTGAAGTGTTGCTAATAGAACTCATTGTTTTTCTCCCTAGACATTTACATTTAGAGAACATGTTGACGTATTGTTTTTCCTTTCAATATATTCCTTAAATTTTCTTTACTTAGTCTTAAAAAGGTCCTGAAAAAAAGTTTTATAATTTATAACTAATTTATATTCGTAAAAGCCTGCAGAAACTAATTTTTTTGCAAGTGTGTAATGCATTCAACAACAATCACCTCCATTTTCTTTTAAAAACACATTTAGAATATTATTATATTCTCACCACATTATGGAGAAGAGAGATTTTCAATTCAGCAGTTTAAACATTTGCAAATTAATTAAACTGAAAAGTAACGTGCATTACTTTTTAAAAAAACGTTACCCAAACATTAAAGGAATAGTTCACCCAAAAATGAAAATGTGATGTTTATCTGCTTACCCTCAGGGCATCCTAGATGTAGGTGACTTTGTTTCTTAAGCAGAACACAAATGATGATTTTTATCTCCAACCGTTGCCGTCTGTCAGTCAAATAATGGGAGTAAATGGGAACTTGATCAATAAGAGTCAATAAACATGCATAGACAAATCCAAATTAAACCCTGTGGCTCGTGACGACACATTGATGTCCTAAGACACGAAATAATTGGTTTGTGAGAGAAAACCGAACAGTATTTACATCATTTATACCATATATCATTTATATAATTTTTTTTACCTCTAATACACCACTATGTCCAACTGCGTTCAGCACTCGGTTAGTGAGGTCTGATCGCGCTCTGACAACAGCGGTGATGTCTCGCGCTTATACTTTAATGAGTGCTAGACATCACTGCCATTGTCAGAGCGAGATCAGACCTTTCTAAACGAGTACTGAACGCAGTTGGACATAGTGGTGCATTAGAGGTAAAAATGATATAAATACTGTTCAGTTTCTCACACAAACCGATCGTTTCATGTCTTAGGGCATCAATGTGTCGTCATGAGCCGCAGGGTTTAATATGGATTTGTCTATGCATGTTTTGTTTTTTTTACTCTTATTAATAGAGTTCCCATTCACTCCCATTATTTGACTGAGAGACGGCAGCGGTTGGAGTTAAAAATCATCATTTGTGTTCTACTGAAGAAACAAAGTCACCTGCATCTTGGATGCGCTGGGGGTAAGCAGATAAACATCAAATTTTCATTTTTGGGTGAACTATCCCTTTAATGTATGAATTTAGTAACAAGTTACTTTGCTGGTTACATCAAAAAAGTAATCTGATTACTCGAAGCATGTTATTTTTAATGCATTACCCCCAAACACTGGTCATTATCCTATGGAAGCTTGTGTCCGCCATGAAATAAAAAACAAAAAAGGTAATTGCACCTTTTTATCTCAGATAAACATTTATAACTCACAATTCTGACTTATATCAAGCAATTCTGACTTTATAACTCACAACTGTGAGTTTTTATCTCACATTTCTGAGAAAAAAATGTGAGAATTGCGAGCTTATAAAGTCAGAACTGCATGACAGAAACTCATGGTTGCGAGAAAAACAGTCGGGATTGTTAGATAATAACTTGCAATTACCTTTATTTTGTTATTTAGTAGTGGAAACAAGCTTCCATATTATCCAGCTGAATTAAGTTCAAGTTTTGTTCTCATCTGATAGTGTCAGTGCAGTCAAATCTAATTCTGTTCAGTAGAATTCGGTTCTAATAATAATATAACTGAATATTAAGTGTCTTTCAAACTTTGACTAAGCAATCCAAAGGCGAATATTCACAGCTTTTTTTTCCATGTGAACAATCACAGTGCAGCAATTCAAATAACATTTGCATGTGTATATTAATTTCAGAGCATCAGTGCGATCCTGGACTCGGCCAGTAACGAGCTGCTGTCAGAATGTTACCGCAGATCCTTGAAGAAGATCTCCGGTCTTCCCGACTCCAACGAAGAGATCGATGACACCATCCTCACATGATTGACAGCTTCAGCCCCGCTCGGGATCATTCTAGAACCTGCGTCAGTCGGTCATACACGCTCTCCTCACGCTAGCTTTGATTGTCCTCATCATTTACGCCACAAGTAAAGCCTGGGAAAGTATTTGTGCCGAGCCCCTAAAATCATCATCTAAAATTGACATTTTCCTTAATTGGCTGGTAGTTTGTAAATGTATATTTTTCGTTTGGTTTTCTTCTGAGAGATGAAGTATTAATTTGTGCCAATTCTTTACAAACATTGATGTTCTGATGCCCTTTTTTATTTAGTTTTGATGGTGAGCAGTTTCTCGCTGTGTCCGGCTGTTGTAAATGTGTGTGTGTGTGTGTGAGAGAGAGACAGAGAGACGTGTGAGCCATTAACAACCCAAAGGATGTGATGCTGATTTTTCCAGTTAGCGCTGTGTCCACTAATAATGGTTGTATGAATAAACAGAAAATGAAAACCTTGATTTAATAAACGGTTTGACTTAAGGAAATGACCTCTGTGTTTGTGTTTTAATGCTTAACATTTCATGCATCATATTAACACAAGATTAATAACTCCACTGAAGTACCGTCATTCAAGAGAAATCATTAGACTGATTGTGTACCTAAAAGTGAATTATTACGGAAGAATAAGAGCATAAGACAAAAAGAAAAGGTAAAGGAGTTGACAAGAGTTTCCATCAAAAAGCCAAATATTTTTTGAAAGGTTTGAAGGTGTAAAGAGCGATCAAACACATCTGTAAATTTAGTGCTATCACAAACCCATCTTCATGTCAATATTGAGCCCATATGTGATATAATTCAGCTTCAGCTGATCCTCTGGGATACAATCTACAGTTTTCTGACAGGCTGTCAAAGTTTAAACTGCTTTGAAAAGTTTTCTGGCTCTCGCTGAGATGACATGAATGTATTTCTGTGTTGGCACAAAGGAAGAAAGAATGAGAGATTGCTTAAAAAAGGCACTGTGGTGGTACCATGGTATCAGATGGTAATATTTCCAACAGTTATAGCAGAGTTATTCTACGAAACGGCTGCCATTTGGGTTTGCAACATTTGATCGGATGCATAAGGCACAAAAAAAGTCCCCAAGTGTTCTTTTTAACATGATATATGATAAAATGTGGGGTTTTCTTTGAAGATTAACATACTGTTTTTAATCATTTTTCATTATTACATAGCCAATTTCACATGTCCGTGTTAACCAACATGATATTTGCATCTAAAATATCACCAAATAAGTTATGTTTCTTTATTTTTACGAACATATGCTGTTTTGAGGATTATATGTGTGTCCCTGTTTACATAAGATATATTTATTCACAATAGACCCTTATTGTTTTTGTAAATATTTCATGATTGGTGCGCGTCCCTCAGTTTGACTCCCCTCCCCGTCACACTAACTAAATAATGCTCTGTTCCTTTAAATGACATCACAAAGCAGAAGTGACATCATTTGAGCCTTATAGCCGCCAAGAACTAAAGCAGGCAACTATGTAACTTTTTAAACATTGTTTATTTGTTGCTTTTTCATGTTAAGCAGGGCCCAACCACCCCGTCACACAAAATAGATAGGGAATTTTTTTTTTATTCATTTTTTTACAATATTAATACAAAGAAAATTATATTTCAGATTGAATGCATGTATGTTAGGTGAGAAATTTGACCACATGGGGGATTTGCAGACATTTTGGGAAAAAATGTTCCACCCTGTCATGTTTTATTGTGACAGGGTGGTAAATTTCATCCCAAGATGTCCCCCTGATAAAAATCACGTTCTGTGGGGTAAAACGTTTTTTTGGCGGGTTCCCTTGGTAAAATGTGCATTCCAAGGGCTAAATATTATGTTATTTGGGCTCGCTTCAACCTGCGGACATGGAAAAACAACCTGCGGCAACCGTGTAAATAGCCTAATTCTGCGGGAAAACCACAGACTTGGCAACACTGTTTGGTTCATTCACTCACTATATCACTCACACACTTTTACTCAATTTGAATGTCTCCCCTCCCCTAGTTTTTAAAGTTTAAAACCAGCAGATAATATAGAGAAACACTTCGTCCATACCACCCCGTCACATCAGTTACCACACTGTCACAGGTTCATTTTGTTAAAAGTTTATGGAAAGAAAATGAAATATTTCATAAATGAATGTTGAATGATGTTCTTGTCAGGTAAATGTAACTTTATTTGTATTTCTTAATTGAATTCATTTTTTCAGTACAAACAATGAGGCCATTGAAATGTCAAATTCATATTTCAAGATTAAAAATCTAAGATTAAAAATATATATATATATATATATTAAATTACAGACTTTCTATTGATGGTTTCTAAAAAAGGGACATTTTACTGTTAGGAAAACGTTAGATTTTAAAAATCCATTTCTTGTTTTACTACTCCTATGGCATACATATTGTCCGTGACGGGGTGGTACCAGAATGGCTTCCTTGCCTGAATAAAAAGGATAATATTAATAAAGATTTTGTGTCTGAGGTGGGAAAATATGTTTGTTTTTTGGAGGATTAACATCTCTTTCAAGTTATAGGTTTGTTTTAAAAAAAGTTTGTTCTTAATGAAAATTTTGAAAAATGCAAAGTGGAAATGGCAGCCGTTACAGTCCTTGGCCCTAATGAGTAACATTCAAATACCATGGTATATGCAATGTACTTTTTAAAAAACGGTATTATATAGCTATATTGTGGTAATAAAATATTTTGACCCATTAAAACTGTTTAAATAGCTAGTACATTATCAGTATGTGACTTTAAATCTGAGCTTTGTGCCTTAAATTTCAGTGACAGATTCAAACTTTAAGGTTTAGTGGATGGTAAAAAGCTTCATTTTGCTGCAATGATGGTATAAATACAAATTTACATATATTACATTTATATAAGGCCCAAGCGTGCCATACGAGTCCTGAAAAGTGAAGCCAAAGCGTCTCGATCGCCTCAGGTGGCTGGATGCAGTATAGGTCGCCCTAACCTTGTAATCTAACGGGACGCGAGACAAACTAAAGTCAAATTATTACACTTCAAATATGTCTTTCCAAAGATGGTTAGGATAGTTTTTATCTAACCCTAACCCTCACACTGATGTTAGTTAAAGTGTTCCTTCTTAAAATAAGTTTTAGTAAGTTGTTTGATGCTATAAAAACACAGGTTTTGACGTCATGATTGACAGCTGAGATTGACAGCTTCTCTGTCATATTCCACATCATTTTTTGGTTCATTTGGGAACATTTTATTGAAAAAAAAAAAAAAAAAAAATCAAGAAATCATTAAGTAAAAAGGGAAAAAAACTTGAAAGACATTGATATATTGAATTTGATACATGCATATGTCTGTATCATGTAGTGTGCTATGCCATATAATGTACTTCATGTGGTAAGATTTCACTCTGTACGAAACTTCAAAAAGCACTTTTTCTCTGCTGTGACATAGTGGTTTATTTTACAATTTTTGCACATCACTTTGAGTGTTCCTGCACACCCAGGAACCCTGCATCTTCCCTTCTTATAATACATTGTGGCCAATGTGAGGTGTTGTCTAAAACATCCTCGAAAAGTACTCCTTAATGCACAACGTTGCCCTGTTACTAAAGATTACTTGTGAAAATAAGTACTTTGTTATTTCAACATTATTCATAATTTCTTAATATCATGCATGCCATTTATTCACTAGATTTAGAGCAGTGGCCAATTTGGGCAAAAAATCTCAACCCCGTCACACCTATATTATTATTTTATTTTTATTTTTTTTATTAAGTTAAGTTTATGAAAAAGTAATTTAAAGTTAGTTGAACTCTGAAATGTTCAGAGCAATCATAAGAAAACTGATTTTAGTTCAAATTCTGAAGTTAAGCCTTTGATCAAAAATGATGAGGTTGCTGTCACAAAAAGTGCTCATTTCAGGCTTTAATAGCAAAAGTGAGATTTTATGTAACTTTTATATTTGTAATTACTGAATTAGTATGAGGGACGTCTGATTAATAGGACAATGATGATTTGATCACAAATAATATTCAGAGAGCTCCCATAGTGTCCATAACTTAAAATAATGACCAATAATAATAGGGATTTGATGTCTGAGATGGGAAAATATGTTTTTCTGGAAGTTAAATATGTCATTAATGTTGTGTGGTGTTCAGAAAACTAATACATTTTCATAAAAAAAAATTCTAAAAATGTGTGGAATGACTCTATTACTAATGTCACACTAATTTAGTACATTAAGACACAAATAAAGATGCTAGAAAATGGAGTAACCTCAAGAAAAAAACGTGAAAAATATTTTGAAAATAATATTATGTATTGTGTAAACAAGGAATAAAGTATTATTTTTGTTGATGTGTAGAATTTTTTTTTTCTTCCAAAATAAGCGTTTTTGTTTTTTTTCCCTTCAAACAACGTTTTTCAAAAGAAAAATGACATCCTGACACCACTTCAAAAATATTTTTGGATTTGTTATTGACCTATTTTATGTTTTTTTTTTTCAAATAATAATAATTTATTGACATCTTTTGATCCTTTGTATCTCTCTTTTTTATTATTCTTAAGATCATTATATAGACATATAGACAACAAAAAAATATATATTAAAAAAATATATAAAATCAAAAAGGTGATCCTTTGTACCTCGACGCGGGCTTGTTGACCATAGACATACAATATAGATATGTTGTTGAGGACTGTTACGTCATATGGCGTCGGCGCGCTCTGATTGGTCCGTAGCCGCGCTGCTGCAGCAGGAGGAGGAAGCGCCGTTTCCGGTAATGAGCGACTGACTGCTGACACCGCCAAACCCCGACGACAAACCCGCTGCTTTTGGCTTCTATCGGGGTGAAATTGTCCGCTCTTATCCGGGCGGGACGTCAGACGGCTTCCAGCCAAGCGTTCGGCTGGAGAGAGGCGTGAAGCTGAAGTGAAGGCGCGGGGTTTGAGCCACACTCCACCGGCATGGCCCGCGACTACGATCACCTCTTCAAACTGCTGATCATCGGTGACAGCGGTAAGAGACTCCGCGGATGTGTGACGGGAAGCGGGCCGGGGCGAGGCTCTGTGGGGGTTTCAGTGTTTCATATTGAAGCTGTGAGGTCCGAGAGGCTGTAAATGAACGCAGGTCTGATTTAATGAACAGATGATTGTGTTTATGTCATTGTTCTGCTGCTTTATGGGCTGATCGAGCTGATCCCAGCGAAGGCCGGAGATCCACAGTCTGATCTGCTGCTCATCAGTCCTGCTGTAGCATCACTTATTCAGTCCTAGAACAGAAGTGCATTGATTTAAGTGACCCCTGAAAGTATTTGAAGTCACACTTAATGTGTCTGAATGTCATTAGATAACACATTATCAAAGCAAAGTCATTTATTTAAACACTTTACAATCAAAACAACTTGCATAGCTGGTTTAAAATGATACAATTATAGGTCTAGTCAAAAATTAACAAGGTATTGTGAAACTTTCTGATGGTGAATGTGATTCTCCACACTTGATAACTGACTTCATATATATATTCATGCAAGAATAATGAAGAAACCGAAACAATTTGAGATGCATTCAGACATAATGAAATCTGAAGTGTTTATAAGTGCTGATTTTGACACAGTGTGTTTTATGGTCTGTCAGTGGTGTGTGACAACTGAAGTGAAGGAGATCTAGAGTTTGCTTTAGTCTTTGCACAAAAGCGAAGGCGAGTGTGTCCTGTTTTCATGGTATGGTTAACAACCAGCAACACTTCACAGTTTGCGGTTCTTGTGGTTTGAGTTTGTGCACCTTCTTGTGTGAAGCAGACGACACAAATGAGGTCAATCCAGCTGTTTGGAGGAGCTGTATATTATCAGTATTATGATAATGTCATACATTTTTTTTCTTGAAATCTTAAAAAAAAAAAAAAAAGTTTGGGCTCAGTACGATTTTTAACACATTTTTTTGAAAGTAGGCTCTTAATTGCACAAAGGCTGCATTTATTTGATCAAAAATAAAGTAAAATCCATAATGTGAAATAGTTCTACAGTTTAAATTTGTTTAAAAAGTTTAAACTTTTCTATTGTAATATAAAATGTAATAGATAGATTTTTTTTTTTTTGATTAACTTAAAGGTGCCCTAGAATCAAAAATTTAATTTACCTTTGCAGTACAGTTCAGTACATGGAAAAGACGTTCATTGAGTTTCAAACACCATTGTTTACTCCTTATGTAAATCTAATTTGTTTAAAAGACCTCCGAAAAACGAATCTCAACATAATACCAACTGTTACGTAACAGTCGGGATCATTAATATGTACGCCCCCAATATTTGCATATGCCAGCCCATGTTCAAGGCATTACACAAGGGCAGCCAGTATTAACGTCTGGATCTGTGCACAGCTGAATCATCAGACTAGGTAAGCAAGCAAGAACAATAGTGAAAAATGGCAGATGGAGCAATAATAACTGACATGATCCATGATATCATGATATTTTTAGTGATATTTATAAATTGTCTTTCTAAATGTTTGGTTAGCATGTTGCTAATGTACTGTTAAATGTGGTTAAAGTTACCATTGTTTATTACTGTATTCACGGAGACATAACTGTTGCTATATTCGTTTTTAAACACTTGCAGTCTGTATAATTCATAAACACAACTTCATTCTTTATAAATCTCTCAAACAGTGTGTAATGTTAGCTTTAGCCACGGACCACCATCAAACTCATTCAGAATCAAATGTAAACATCCAAATAAATACTATACTCACATGATCCGAAGCATGCATGCAGTATGCATGACGAACATCTTGTAAAGATCCATTTAAGGGTTATATTAGCTGTGTGAACTTTGTTTATGCACTGTTTTATAGTTGAGAGCTCAGGGGGCGGGGAGCGCAAGATTTAAAGGGGCCGCAGCCTGAATCAGTGCATATTTAATGATGCCTCAAAATAGGCAGTTAAAAAAATGAATTAAAAAAAATCTATGGGGTATTTTGAGCTGAAACTTCAGACACATTCAGGGGACACCTTCATCTTTTGAAAGAACGTTCTAGGGCACCTTTAATATAATTGTTGCCCACTCAATCGATTATTTACTGAATAATTGATTAATCCTGTGTTTCATTGACCAATAAAAAATAATTTACCAATTAATAATAACCGTAACTAATCTATGTATGAACTTTTACCTAATGATATTAGCTGTTGATCACAAAAGATAAGGTTTATGCAGTGTAGACCTAAATAGGAAAGGTGTTTATTATGGCTGTGTTCAGTTGCTTTTTGGGATTTAGAGCAGCAATTGCTTACAAGTGTGAATCCTGAAATGTTTTTGTCATTCAGATTAAAGTAGCTGCTTGAATATGTTCACTCGCTCAAGTTTTACCATGATTGACATTGATTGCATAAATAAATGAGTCCAACTGAGGAGTGAGTTCATCTATTAGATATTTGATATAACCAACAACAGCGTTAAATGTGTAGAAATTGACTATTATAGTCCAAATACTTGCTCTGCCGTCTCATCGTTTTCTCATCATTACTCCAGTCTTTAGTGTCACATGATCCTTCAGAAAACATTTTTATATGCTGATTTGCTGCTCAAGAACAACTGAAGAACATTTCTGAACAAAAGAAACAGTTCTGATTATTATCAATGTTGAAAATAGTTCTTGTAGAAAGTGATACTTTTTTTCAGGTTAATTTGATGAATAAAAAAGTTCAAAAGAACAACAGTTATTTGAAATTTAAATCATTTGTAACTATCAGTTTTGGGGTAACACATTACAAGTTATGTAATCAGATAATTTTATTCAAGTAACTAGTAAAGTAATGCATTACATATCTGAGTTGCTTTTTCAAAAAAGACTTTGTTTTCCCATTTACTGTCTGACAGCTCTCCTGTCTGCATGTTGAGAGAAATCCAGAGTAAAAGTGCAGAGGTGGTGTTGTAGTTTTAGACTAATGTTTAGACATTTATTAATCTCATTAGCAGATTCAGTATTCCTCCAAACGAAGAAAAACTGTGAAATTCAGTCTGTGAAACCAGGCCTACATGCATTTAATCTTACTTTACTATCCAGTGACTTTCCTGCTGACCTTGAATGATCCAGTTCAACCATACGAATAAGCAAAAATGACTTTAACTAAACATCACGTTTGTGTTTCTTTTTTTATTATTGCAATCCAGAATGGCAGCACAGCTGAAAGTTTTTAGTTTGGGCTGCACCCTCTGTTGTACAGAAATGAGTTTGCATTTCATTTTGCATTTGCACTTTTGGTGTGAAAGGGTCTTTACACTTGCCAAAAATAGAACTTTGGGGTTTTTTTGTTAATAAAAAAACAAATCAGCTTGCCGCGCTCAGATGATAAATAGCAAAATGTAACATAACACATTACTTTCCATAAAACGTAGCTAAGTAACACAATTAGGTACTTTTTTAGGATGTAATGCAGTATTGTTACACATTGCTTTGAAGAGTAACTTTCCCCAACACTGAACATGATAATTCTCTTTATGTTATGCATCCTTGATGAATTAAAGTATTAATTAAAAATACTGACCCCAAAGTTTTGAACAGTAGTGTATATAAACACATCATGTGTATAGATTTATATATACATACAGTGTGTGTGTATATGTATATATACACATCATTGGAGACATAGTGTTTTTATTGTTTTTAGTCAGGGACAGCTTACAGAATTTCTTTACTGTCATATGTTTTAATATTGACAATTTGTCTTTGGTCACCACTAGGTTTTGGATAATACATCCAATCTCGATTCGCGATATAAAGAATCTGGAGCGATTCTGGTATTTACAGATGTATCGCGATTCTCTCTCAAATCGATTCTGAGCACAGCATGTGGCACTACTATACGTGTTTAGAAACACTCGTACACTGCCTGCTTCCAGTTCCTTTACACAAGCCACTTAAACCTAAAATAATACATTAATAAAGTTCGAAAAGGTTGACGCAAATTACAAATCTTGCATCATAAAAGCATTTTTAGCCAAGGTGCAAGTATATTTAACCACTTACAAGACTCAGCCGAACCAAAGAGCTTAGAACCCAAGAGGCGACACTTTGATACTTTGTGGGTATGGCGCTCAGGTAGCGGCCGCCATTATGGGGTGAAAATACTAACTGGATCATTGAATCCTTCACATCTTACGCACTAGGGCTGGGCGATATATCGCATTCGATTGTCACGCGCATTTCGTCAGTAAAGCCGGTTCCCTGATTACCGCTAAAAAAATCACCATCACCTGCTTTCAAATGGAGCGGCCAACTTACAAGCCACGCAATATCGCGTTCATATCGCAGATGAATCGCCTTCGATAATGAACGCGATATTGCGTGGCTTTTCAGTGAACTACGGCTCTGTCTATTAAATGCCGCTCCATTTGAAAGCAGGTGATGCCGATTTAGCGGTAATCAGGGAACCGGCTTTACTGACGAAATGCGTGTGACAATCTCATGCGATATATCGTGCAGCCCTATTACGCACCCAAAAATGGCGAATTTCACTGCCAAATCAGAAGCGCAATAGAAGTTTTTTTTCACCAGTAGTATGGCTCCTACAGTAAATGTTGTATTGTCTTATATATGTTTTATTTTACCAGTTGAGGTATTCATCCATCTTATTCATCCATCTGAGGTAACAGTTATTGAGTATTTCCATTTCATGCAACTTTACACATTTATTAATAGTAAACTAATAATTAATCCATTTAAGATCATCATGTTTGCAGCGAACTATATATTTCAGACCTAGTAAAGTAATAATAATATCTAGGTCTGAATTGAAATAGGCTATAATGTATGTTTTAATGGATCACGCTACAAACTTAATGATCTTATAACACATGATGCATTGCTGTGTCCGTTAGCCCATAATTCCCACTTTTGTACACTTTTGCTTTAACAGACATTAGACAACAGTGCAACTCGTATATTTATTGTCCAACATTCCCAATTTTTCTGATGCATGTCCTTAATTTAATTTCATATGTTGGTAATAATTCAGTGTTTATAAGCCTTTTAAAGAATTTTAACCCAAACTGACTGGTTTTCTAGAGAGCAAAGGTTTTGTGAAAAAAATGGAAGACTTAAACACAAAGTGTGTAAAAAGGATTTGATGATCACTAGTGATAGTATTTTATTCTGTGTTGTCATCATTCAGGTTGGATTTCAGCTTTAATGTACATTTTTTTTAACAAAGCAGCTGATATCGCCATAGAAACTAGTGGACTGACGATTCGCTTTCACCCCAAAATGGCGGAAACGCAGTGCTGGGCGTCAGTGTTGCAATGGAACGAGCTATTGAGTGTCGCATCTTGTTAGTGTATATTCTTTAGCCGAACACACCAGAACTGTCCATCAGTCTTCTTTGTGAGCGTTTGAGAGTGTGCAGTTAGCCTAGAGCGCCATCTGCTGTTAAAACTAAGCTCAGAATCGATTAGAGATTCATTGCATCGAACGAGAATCGATGTCGTCCCAGCCCGAGTCACCACAGTTGTCCATACATTACATGAATAATGGACACTGTCCCGTCCGCTGCTGACGGTACAGTAGATGGACACACAGGCCTCAGTGTTTCTGTCCTCTGAGGACTTTTATTTGCCCTCTGGCTCAGATCTGAACTCTAATAAAGGGACTGAATGAAATGCTGCAGATCTATAGTCTGTGAGGAAAGATATCTGCTGTTCTTTGACCGAGGCTCAGTTTGGACACTGATTGTCTAGCATGTAATATAACTCAAGATTTCAGTTTTAAACTGAACATTTGATATGTTTAATTGTGGCTAGATTTGTTAGATTATGTGCTCTTTTTGAGAGACCTGAAACTGATATGAGTATCTCTCTGCAGAATAAAAATTCAGGATGTCCAAGTCCTGTATTCATGTTTGTCCATGTTTTTCCTGTATCTGTATTTTTTTATCCAAGTGATTTGGATGCCTTTCTATAGTCCTTCACTAAATAAAGCAAGTGAACTCTTTTATCCTGCGTGTTAGTGATGTCATTTGTCAGGAGAGGATGTTTGCTTGGTTCATCTTCCTTTCTGAGAGTCCGCGGTCGGTGTGTCAGTTGGCTGTAGTCTCAGACGGCACGTCCACAGACCCTTCATAAACCGCCTGTTACGTATTCCACAGAAATATCTCAAGAGCTCAGTCTGCTCCAATCTGATCGATGACTTTGCTATTTTGACATGCCTGCAAACCCATGAGAGCTGAAGAAAGTGGCACGGTCATATTGCAGACAGTCTCAAATTCCTTACAATAATCTGCAGTGTGGATTTTGTTCCTATTCCTAACTTTATTTGAGAAAAGGTTCCCACTAAAGACACCACATTTCTCAAATGTACGGTTTTGTCTGCAAGCAGTAAATCTGAAAGCTGTGAGAAACCACATGGTGAGCAGGCGTTAGTCTGGAGGTTTTGTCTGGTTTGCTGGAGTCAGTATTTATCATATTCATCTGAAATGTGCTGCATCATTCGTTTTGTTTGTTGTCTTTCATTCCAGGTGTTGGGAAGAGCAGTCTTCTCCTGCGTTTTGCAGACAACACTTTTTCAGGTAAGATCATCTGTTTGATTTATTATCATGTTTGAGTACAGACAGCCCTGATGTTTTTTGAAGCCAGGGGCGGGACGATGTTACAGCTGCTGTTTGTGTTGGAGAATTTTTTTTTGTTTATGCTTATTTAAAGGTTTAGTTCACTTCTGAATGAAAATTTCCTGATAATTTACTCACCCCCATGTCATCCAAGATGTTTATGTCTTTCTTCAGTTGAAAAGAAAGGTTTTTGAGGAAAACATTCCAGGATTCACTGGGGTTCAACGGGTTGAAGGTCCAAATGTCAGTTTCAGTGCATCTTCAAAGAGCTCAACATGATCCCAGACGAGGAATAAGAGTCTTATCTAGAGAAAGTCATTTTCTAAAAAAAATAAAAAATAAATAAAAAATACAAATTTCTATACTTTTTAACCACAAATGCTTGTTTTCCACTGTTCTGTGATAAGTTTTTCGCCCTGCCGTGGTACTTCCGCCTACGTCACGTGACCTTTCTAACGTTATTACGTAATGTGTGGCACATCACAGAGCAGTGCAAGACAAGCATTTGTGGTTAAAAATTATATAATTTAAATTTTTTTTAGAAAATGGCCGATGGTTTCTCTAGATAAGACTCTTATCATGTAGAGCTCTTTGAAGCTGCACTGAAACTGACATTTGGACCTTCAATCCGTTGAACCCCAGTGAAGTCAACTATATGGAGAATAATCCTGGAATGTTTTCCTCAAAAACCATTTCTTTTCGACTGAAGAAAGAAAGACATGAACATCTTGGATGACATGGGGGTGAGAAAATTATCAGGAAATTTGAATTCTGAAGTGAACTAATCCTTTAATGAGCGGCAGGTAGTGGACAAACAAAAAATACCAAGTTCTTGTTCAAATCTTATTTAATTAAAGCTGCAGTCCGCAACTTTTTTGGTTGAAAATGATCCAAAATCAATTTTTGAGCAAGTACATAACCAGCCAGTGTTCAAAACTATCTAATTATCTTGTCTCGATTCTCAATGTAATCTTGTAATAATGTTTTATAATAATAGCGACATGGTGGATTTCCGCGGGAAATTTGAGCATGCAGCAGTTCGTCTGTGCGTCATTACGTCACGTCCGTAAACAGAAAGGAAGGAGTCCCGTCGAAAGGCTAGTCAGTTATATCATGTGAGGATGCTGCCGGTAGCGGATCATTTATAGCCTTTTCTCAGCAGCTGAAATAATTAAACTTATCATTTTGATGGCGGATTGTAATCCAGAAAGATCCAAATGACAATCATCAGTGATAACTGGAGATTCAGCCTTAGCCAAAAAGCAAAAGACTTCGGACTGTGGAGTGGATACAGAAATTGAAATCTACAGGTAACGCTAATACACACTAAATACACATTGCCACGCAGTGCTGATGTTGTTAACAATAACGATTTGAGAACAATATAACAGCAATAATAATTTGCACGGTTTTGCGTGATCCAAGCTAAGCAATCATTAGATTTAATCATCATTTATTGTAGGCCTAATGCTTTTTTCCTCAGTTGGTCAAAACAAAAGTGGCAGAAATGTTACTTTCTTGTTCAGCTGATATTTTCCAGTGAAAATTCTTATATTGGTCATACTTTCAAGATGTAGAATCTGTGATTCTGAAGTTCACTATCCACACCGGTGCGGTGACTGACAGCAAACATTAGATTCATCTGTGCCGAGGCCCAACGCACGTACAGATAACTGTTCCGCATATGACTGCAATCGCATGTTTCAAACAGAGATGGCGACAAAGAGGAAAAATCGCGGACTGCAGCTTTAATGGAAGTTAACAAATTCTAGTAACTTTTGTAACTCTTATTCTAATTTGCAAATAGAAATAAAATAATTTTATGAATCATATTCCCATTCAAAATTGTGGGGTCAGTAAGACTTTATATATTTTCAAATATTCTTTTATTCATCAAGAAAGCATTAAATTGATCAAAAGTTACAGTTAAGACATTTATAATGTTACAAAAGATTTATATTTCATATAAATGCTTTTTATTCAACTTTCTATTCATCAAAGAATCCTGATTATTTTTATATCAACATTGATATAAAAATAATATTTTTTTCTTAAGCAGCCAATCAGCATATTAGAATGATTTCTGAAGGGTCATGTGACACTGAAGACTGGAG
The DNA here is from genome assembly GCF_024489055.1 of Chanodichthys erythropterus. Taxonomy (NCBI): domain Eukaryota; kingdom Metazoa; phylum Chordata; class Actinopteri; order Cypriniformes; family Xenocyprididae; genus Chanodichthys; species Chanodichthys erythropterus. The sequence goes on from NC_090229.1 coordinate 5,047,284, forward strand.
TAATGATGCTGAAAATTCAGCTTTGATCACAGGAATAAATTACATTTTAAAATATATTTAAATAGAAAACAGCTACTTTAATGTTTCACAATATTACTGTTTTTATTGTGTTTTGATCAAATAAATGCATGAGACTTCTTTCAAAATTGTTAGTGACCCCAGACTATAGAATGTTGCTGTACAAGGCAAAGAACAAAAATGAAAATATTTATCACTGTAAATATAAGGAGGGATTCTTAAATTTGACTGTTTAAGCTGAAATCATTGTCTCGTGTCATGTGATGTGGAAGCTCAATGTAGGCCAGCAGTGTGCTGTTCCTAAAATAACCTTCTGGACAATGTTTGAAGAACTAAAAATTAAGGGGTAGAAAAAGCCCAACCTAATCTATTATGATTGTCCATTGTTCATTGCTGTTTTGTGTTGTAGGTAGTTACATCACCACTATTGGAGTCGACTTCAAGATCCGGACGGTGGAAATCAACGGAGAGAAGGTGAAACTGCAGATATGGGACACAGCCGGACAAGAGCGTTTCAGAACCATCACGTCTACGTGAGTCAAACACGTGATCAAACTCCTGCTGCTGAGCTGAACACGTCTACTCACACGTGTGCTTTCTATTTCAAAACAAACCGTAACACAAAAGGGGTTTCTTTAAACATTTTCAGATTTAGTATTCAGCTTTCTTGAGAAACATGAACAGAACTGAAACATGCCCAAATAAAGTTTGTGTTTGATATTGTCTGACAGGAAGCTCTTAGTAATCAGTCCAGTAGATATCAAACCAAACGCTCGGTCAGAATAAATTATTTTTAGTAGTTCTCTTTACAGTGAATTGAATTAGTGCTTTCACTCTTAGATTCAGTAATAACATTTTACTTAAGAAAGTGAACAGGATGTTTCAAGATGGTTTTTATGTGTGCCAGCATGGCTTTAACAACTCCTCAGGGAATCTGTTTGAAGTTTCTCATTAGTTGTGTAACATTTTATAGCTGCAGTTTGACTGAGAATCCATTTCTACCATTGGTACTCTGGGACTGAAGCTTTCCATGGGCTGTAGTTCACAGTTCCTGTGGCGAGAGGATTCATTCACTGTGATGTTTGGATGCATTGTACATTTGCAAACAACAAACTGGCGAAAAACACACCATTACGTAATAAACTTCATTTGTGTAGAAGCTTTCGTACAGAAAATGCTTACTAAAATAGATTTCTGGGGGGATTATTGTTAAAAGCAGCTTTACCTGAAAACATATGGCTTTCATTAAAGACTTCAAACTACATTTTTGCCTGTCAAAATGGAAAGACTTTTTTTGTTGTTGTTGTTGTTGTTGTAGGATTTGGACTTGTGTTAAAGGAGTAGTTCACTTCAGAATGATAATGTCCTGATAATTTCCTCACCCCCATGTCATCCAAGTTGTTTATGTCTTTCTTTCTTCAGTCGAAAAGAAATGAACATTCCAGGATTTTTCTCCATATAGTGGACTTCAACAGGTTGAAGGTCCAAATGTCAGTTTCAGTGCAGCTTCACATGATCCCAGATGAGGAATATGTCTTATCTAGAGAAACAATTGCTCATTTTCTGAAAAAAAAAAAAAAATAATTATATACTTTTTAACCTCAAATGCTCATCTTGCACTGCTTTGCTAAACTCAAAAAATAACCTGTTGGTCTATCTTAATTCAATTATGACACATTTCCACACAGTTGAACTGATTTATTTGAACTTAAGCTAGGTTAATTGTACTGATGAGTAAAATTCATCATAATTGAATGATATCACACCAGTTTCGTTTGATGTATTCTGTGAATGTTTCCTGAACATAATTCACTCTTGTTGATCCAACCAGTGCTATTGCAATTCAGACTGGTGCCCTTGTGCAGTGTTGCTCAAGTTTTCTGCGCTTTTAAGGAAATGGAAAGACCTGTTTCCATTTAAGTGTTTAATGTTTAGTTATTTTGAACATTTAAAAGAGTTTGGTATAAAATGTTTTTTGTTTGGGTTTTTTTGTTACCATCGTGGTGAAGATGTGAGTAGCTGTTGTACACAGACATACAGGTTCCATGACCGTTGAGAGGGGTAAAGCTGATGACCATATGTAAACTGTGTAAATTATGTGCTGGCCCTCAAACTATTTTATTTTTATTTCTATAAAAACTAAACTAAAACAACACTTTTTCATGTGCTAAGTGTAACATTTTAAGCATGCAAGTAATGATCAGAAAAAGAACTTCTCATCACTGGCTTTAGCACAGTTAAAGCTTGTTGAGAACAACATAGATTTATTTTATGTAGCCACCCAGAGCCTAACCACAAGGTCTACACTTCAGCATAATGGTAACCTCAAAAAATCAACATAACATAAACTCTTTTAACCCTTATAGGGTCTTTGGGGTCTGCACAGACCCCAAACAACGTTTGCTCAATTAAAAAAAATGTTCTCTTTGTCCAAATGACATGAAACTTTGTACAGTTGTTAACACTTTCTAGATCTACAAAGAAAAAAAGAACTGGAGTGATATTTTGTTTTTATGTTAGTGTAAAAAAAAATGGGTCTCCACAGACCCCAGGCAACAAAATGTAATTTTGTAACAATAATAGTTTTTTTAAAAAACAAATGTAATTTTACTCTGTTTATTAATGTTTTTACTTCATATCTGTGCAGTTTTTGGAGGATTTGTCATATCTTTTAAATTTATATAAATAAATAAATAAATATTTTTTTTATACAAAAACAGCTTATGTAAAATTCACTTTATAAAAGACACACATTTCTAACTTTCATTCATGGGGATAACATGGATAATTTGACATGGTTTAGTGTAAGATTTTTTGGCCATCTTTTGGAAAATGCAGTTTTAAAAGTAAAAAAAAAATCTCACTTTTACCAGTAGACGGCTGCAGAGCTCCACTATTTCCTATGTGCTGTTTGACTGACTGAAAGACATCTTTTCACAAGTATTTTTCAGTTGGATTCATATCTAAATATTATAAAAATCACAATTATGGCAATAAAAGACAATAAAAAAGACTTTTTGTCAAAGTTTAGCATTTTTTATGTACTGAAAAAAATGTTGATTTTGAGGATGAATTTTGTCAATTTTCTAAGTGGAGTCTCGTCATAATGTAACAATATTGAAAAACTGATTTATTTTCCATTACAAATAGTAGTAAACTTTGACAAAAAGTAGCTTTATTGTTATAATTGTGATCTCAGAATATTTAGATATGAATCCAACTTAAAAAAACTTATGAAAAGATGTCTTTCAGTCAGTCAAATAGCAAATAGTGGAGTTGGGCAGCATCTACTGGATAAAGTGATAATTTTTTACTTTTAAAGCTGCATTTTCCAAAAGATGGGCAAAAATCTTACACTAAACCATGTCAAATTATCCATGTTATGCCCATGAATGAAATTTAGAAATGTGGGTCTTTTATAAAGTGAATTTTACATAAAAAGCTGTTTTTGTACAAAAACCTATTTAAAAAAATATTTTTAAATGTATTTATATAAATTTAATAAATATGATAAATTCTCCAAAAACTGCACAAACATGGAGTAAAAATATTAATAAACAGAATAAAATTACATTTGTTAAAAAAAAAAAAGTATTTTGTTACAAAATTGCATTTTGTTGCCTGGGGTCTGTGGAGACTGTGGTTAAATGTCAAATATAATTGAAAATCAAAGTTTAAAAAGTATTTCCCTTTACTAAAAAACACATTAAACAACACTTAATTTCAACATTTACTGTCCCGATCAATCCCTACACAAAGCATGCTGGGAACTAGAAATCCACTGCCCAGTTTCAATCAATGTAACATAAATGATTCATGTAGTCCCAACACAAATGGTTTAGGTTAACCTAACATTTTGCAAATTTAATTTCATATAACATAATACAATTGAGTGCAAATGCCAATTAAGTAAAAAACTAAAGATTTGTGTTGGTTCAACTTATTTTATTTAAATAAACTGAGCAAGCAGCTAAAATCATTTTTTTGAGTGTATGCGCCACTCATTACGTAATCATGTTGGAAAGGTCATGTGTGACGTAGGCAGAAGTACGGAGCAAGTGTTTACAAAGTGAACGTGCAAAGACATAGTCAAAGGGCCTTTACAAAAAAAAAAGGTAAAACAATGATGTTTGACAATTTTGAAGTTGGAGAAAATGAGATGGAGTTTTTTGCCCTACTGCGGTACTTTCGCCTACATCACGTGTGACCGTTGCTACGTGATTCCGTAATGCGCGGTGCATCGCAGAGCAGTGCAAGATGAGCATTTGTGGTTACGTTTTTTTTTTTTTTTTTTTTTTTTTTTTTTTTTTTTAGAAAATGACTGATGGTTTGTCTAGATAAGACTCTTATTCCTCGTCTGGGATCATGTAGAGCTCTTTGAAGCTGCACTGAAACTGACATTTGGACCTTCAACAGTGAAGTCCACTATATGGAGAAAAATCCTGGAATGTTTTCCTCAAAAACCTTCATTTCTTTCCGACTGAAGAAAGAAAGACATGAACATCTTGGATGACATTGGGGTGAGGAAATTATCAGGAAATTTTCATTCAGAATTGAACTAAACCTTTAATGTGGCGACATTGTGTATAATGGCCTGAGGCTGGATGGTCATTACGTAGCTAACAAGGGAATGTATGTCGCTTCATTAGTGTCTCATTAGTGTGAGTACATGTTCCTGCATGTTTATGTGGTTTGATCTGCTATTAAGGCTGAACTGTGACAGGCTCGGCCAATGACAGAAGGGCTTGGTCCCTACAGACCTCTCAAAGAGCTCTTTGTGTGTGCACTTTTCTTTGTGTCTCTGGTTGGAGACAGAAGATGGCCTGTGTTTTAAAGTCAGAGGCCTGTTCCTCTGTTCTCTGTTGGTTACTGAAAACTAAACTCTTACTTTAAAAACTAAACTAATGTCTTTACTCTTGATTTTCCATTCTCAGGTATTACAGAGGAACCCATGGGGTCATAGTAGTGTATGACGTCACCAGTGCCGAGTCCTTTGTCAATGTCAAACGATGGCTGCATGAAATCAACCAGAACTGCGATGACGTCTGTCGAATATTGGGTCAGTTCACCATTGCAGACTCTACATGTTACATTTTATTTTATATATTTTCAAGTCCACTTCTATATATTAATTGTTCAATTTTGATTTGGGCTGTCACAATATCAGATTTTTCACACCACGGTTATCGTGACCAAAATTACTCCCATTAACAATATATCACGATATCTATAGAAACCTTGGGGAAAAAACAATGTTATCAGTCAAATTCATCTCTACTTAACTTTGTGTTTTGCTTTTTTTTTGTTTACCAATGAATCAAACCATTGCACACAACTGAGCTTTCTTTAGTTTCTTTGATACTGCCTAAGAAATAACCAGGAGGGAAAAAAATACTGTTCAACAGCATTATAAATAAGCTTTAACAACACAACTAAACACAACCCAAATCCTTGAAATGGCTTACCTAAATTGAAATTCATAGTTCATGAAGGCTTTGGACTTCAAAAACGCTAACCGTTTTTAGCTTAGCACAGCGTGAAAATGCAACTTATGAGAATAACAGCATATTTTACTCCAAAAACGCTTTATAGCATCAGTCGAGTGATTAAAATAACATCCTTCTGTGAACTGATGTGGCTTCTTATCACAGAATGAGGCAAAAATTTGATTATTTTATAGTATTTTATATAGTGATGGGTGATGTTGATTATAAATATACATTATCCTCACGAAAATAACCCAAGATGGCTTGAAGAACACAGATAAACCATATACTGTCACAATGGTGTGTTAATTCTCTTCATGTTTAATCAGTCAAAACGTCTCTATCTGCATTTTATTCAGCTAAAGCAATAGATGTATTTGTCCATATTAGGAATTTCCTGGAACGTCAAAAGTTGAACACTTCTTTGGGTCTCACTTGTGGGCTCCCTCCGGTGTCGAGTATGAATAAAACATATTACATGTGAGAGTTTAGCACTCCACATTAGCTCACTTCGCCCTGTTTTAGTGAAAAATAATACGTAAGTTTCTATCCGAATGAGCACATTTTTGGACTAAAAGCCTCAAGGGATGCTAATATAAAAGGCAGTTAACAGGTTAATTTAACATTTCTCATTACAGGACTAGCAAAATAATTGCAACTTACTCTCTTTATAGTGGGTAAATCCACAGGATAATGGGTGCGGAGTTCAGTGAACAGGTTGCTGGTATTGACTGGGGCGTCTAACAAGTCATTTTCTCGCTTACTGGGGAGTGGGGGGTGCAATTAGTGAAACTTTTATTTATTTAAATAAAAAACATCCAATTTTCCATGATATGACACCTTCAGTACATGAATTAGTAGAATTGTCTTGAATGAACCGAGTTAGTCCAGTGGTGGCTTCTGTATTAATGTCTCTCTCCACTTCTGTCATGTTCTCCCTTCAGTGGGCAATAAAAACGACGATCCAAACTCTAAGGTTGTGGAGACGAATGACGCACAGAAGTTCGCAGAGCAGATGGGAATCAGTCTGTTTGAGACGAGTGCAAAAGAGAACGTCAACGTGGAGGAGGTGAGTTCCTCAGGGTTCTGTCTCAGGACCATTCAGATTGTGCTGTAAAAACACTTAAAACACACCCGACTGGTAAAATCACAAATATGCGCAGCTTCTGGGTCTGGAAAATTCACTGAAATGTAGTTTTGCTCTGTTGTAGGTATTTCAAATTTCACAGAATGAGTACTTAGATAATTAGTTACTTGTGTGCATCCCTAGTTTAAAGTTGGCGCATTGAAATGAACTAAACATTGAAATTTCAGGGGTGGTTCAGTGTTTTTTTCTAGGCTTGATTTGTGTTTTTGGGGCACAGTTTAACATGTCTTAATGCTTCGTTTTTTAAAAAAAAGCCGTATTTTTCATATATTTTACCTTTTATAGAGGGTATACATCACTTTCCCGCCGAAAACGCGTTCCCTCAGCTGGACTGAGTGGCAAAAGAACCTGCTGCGTAACTGGAATAGTAGTTTTACTCGCGTTTTCGCCGTTTCTCCTAACGAATTACCCTAAAGGTTGGACTCAAAAGTGTTTCTTACAACTTGTCAAATAAACCTAATCCATGGATATTGACATGCAGCCAGGAGTCGTGTTTCCTGACATTTATATATGTGCCTGATTTGACGTCGGGGAAATACATAAAGCAAATCTGGCTGTGAATGTTTTATATAACTACAATATCGGTAGGTTAAAATCTGCTTAATCACTTATATCAATGTTATATCATCATATTGTCCAGCCCTAAAACATATATAGTTTTATAGTATAGTTTTTGACAGTGTTGTTTATTTAAAAACACCCAATTATGCAGAATATAAGATGGAAAATATTTAATTGATGAGTCGTCAACATAATATATAACAATACAATATATAAGGTACGATTTTAACTCAAAATCCAACAATTCGACAAAATGATAACTGCAAATCCATGTTTCTCTGCTGGAGTCGAGCTGTTTCTGTGAATTGCAGTGATCCATTTGCTTCTTTTTCTGTTGCTTTCTCTCGTTTTTAAATATATACCTCAGGGATTGTGTCAAATCTATTTGTACAGTCAGCCACAAAGCTCTTTCCCGTTTTGAATGTGTTTTGTGTGTTTTTCGGGACATTCACGCTGAAAACCAATGCTGTTGTTCAGTCTTTTGCCACTCAGCGTGCGTGACCGCAGTCCTAACGGTCGACGGTGACGTCACGTGCATACCCTCTATTCTACACCTCTGTTTCTACTGTCATTCGAACGGCTCGTTTGACTTCCTGCTTCTATGAAGCCACTCCCTCCGAAATACGTAATGTGCTCAGATTGGGTAGCTGGCCCATTGTGTTGTGATTCGCTGAAGCGTCCGGAAACACCATGCCCCTTACCATTAGTTGTTACCAGAGCCATTACATGTGCTTCAGTGGAAATGTAAATAATGGCATCTATATTGCTCTATTAAATTGAGCCGAATCAGACCCAGATGAAGAGTCAAGCAGAACCTCTGTAATCGCGGCTTTTAAAGGACGTTTATGAATGGTATTTCATTTAGTATTTGTGTCAAAGTGTTTAGATGCTGTCACTGCTGTTTGTTAGCTTTCAATATACAGTTTTATCCTGATTAAAGCTTTACTGTAGCCGAATACATGACTGAGTAGTCGCATTTTTGTAAAGGTAGTGTTAAATTTATAGCATGAACAACTGTTTGTCTATTATAAACAGAGACATTTGTTGGTGTTTTTTGGCTAACGAAGCAAAAACGCGTTGGTCTTTGTTTACATCATTGATGCAACCAAAAATAGCTACAGAACTATGTTTAAAAGACATGTACAAACAATAAAACCTACTTACAGTTTGAAGCCAATAAACAGCAGCTTCTGCTTTTAAAGTGAGAACTGCTTCTTTCAGTAAATCCAGCATTGATCTCGTGTAGATTCTGCGAGTCTTCAGCGTCGCATCCAGTGTAGAAAATATCACAGATTATCTTTTGACGTGTCGCATTGCTCGCGTCCGGTGTACACAACTCTTCCGCTTCCATTATGCCGCGCCACATGGCCTCGCCTACTTTGTTGTGTGTTCCCAGGGGCGTGTTTTGCAGGGTTTGTGATGTCACCAACCCAGGAAGAAGCTCGTTGTAGTCCAAACCGGTCGCTTTTGTAGGCATTAAACTGCCATAACTTTAAAAGACAATATCTCCGTTTGCATTGAACTTTCAGCGCTGTAACTTTGCAGATGTTGTTTATGCTCAAGCAGCAACATTACACACTAACTAAAGTTAAAAAAGTGAAATCGCACTGAACCACCCCTTTAAAAGAAAATTATATGTATACATTGTATGTGTGTGTGTTTGTATATGTGTTGTGTGTCATCTATTTTACAGCGGCTTCAAACACAGCTGGATATGTTAAATAAAATGTGTTAATCTTCATCAAATTCAGTGCTAGATGGTACAGTAACGTGTACGTGTGTGTTTCTGGTCTTTGTGTAGATGTTTAACTGCATCACAGAGCTGGTGCTCCGGGCAAAGAAAGAGTCTGTGGCCAAACAGCAGCAACAGCAGCAGAACGATGTGATTAAACTCGGCAAGAATAGCAAACGAAAGAAAAAATGCTGCTAGTGCACGAACAGACGTTCCTCTGCACGGCGGTCGGCACATGCAGACGGACTGTGATCGTCTCAATTGCGATTTCACACAAACACAGTGCGGACAGAATGCAGTCCCTTCTGGACCGAGACAAACCACAAAGACTTTTTAAAAGAAAATGTACAGATTTTATCGGAGTCGAGGAGTTTCATGTGGAATTCGTGATATTTAATAAAAGATCCTCCTTCTTTATTGAAGGACCAGCAAGCTGACATGATCGCCAAACCGTGCAGGTTTCTGTATGCTTTCAGAATTACTCTCTATTATCCACCATCTCAGGAGTGATTTTTATTTTCTTCTTCATTTTGCTTCTCTTTCTCTCATTTTTTTTTTTTTTTTTTGTGGAATGCCACGTGTTTTTTTTTTTCCTCTGCAAGAACAATTTGAGCCTTTTTTCCCTTTTTGCATTTTTTTTTTTTTTTTTATGAAATCATGCAATTAAAGACATTCGCTCATCGTGGACTCCATGCAAGACAGATGCCAACAACTTTTTCAGTTTTAGCTCATTTTTAGACCATATTAATCAGTGATCCGTCAAAATATCAGTCTTTTGATTCTCTCGTTTGATCTTTTTTCTTTCATTGGGTGAATCTCACAAAATGAGCATGTCCATGTTTTAAATGTGAAATTAATATTTTGCATAAAGAAAATTAAATCCGTTTAAGACCAAGACAATTAAGCACAACCCAAACACAAGAAAAATGGTTTATCATTTGTAATGCTATTTGTTGTACTGCCTTTAATTAGTGCTCATTTAAAAAAAATGTGTTGCCTCAGTCATTTTGTACTGTAGCGCATTAAAACATGTGGATGCGTTACATTATCATGAAAATGTCCATTTAAACCCTAAAATTCTTGGCTTTAAAATAGGCCATGTAAAAAGTAGTTTCTTTTTGTCCTTTAGATTTAGGGCTCAACATGTTTTCATGAGATTCACAGCATTAGTGATCTGGATAAATGTCTTCAGGCCGAGGACAGCTTTCACAGACGTCTTCTGCCGCTTCAGGCTTGTGTTTTTCTGCTTTTGTGCTTCCCATGAAGATGAAAACGATGCGGGCGGAAGATACTGCCATAATCTCAGATGGTATGATGACAGAATTGCCCTCTCGTTCAGTGTTGCCATAGAGTTTAGTATTCATACGGACGCTGGAGTCGCACCTTTGGGTTTATGGATGCACCTGATTGAAGCTGATGTCAAGATTTGGTCTGCTGATGTTATTGTGTCATACGAGGTTGTAACACATTGTTACGAGTCCTGTATGGAGCACAAGGACCTCAACTCATCTGTACTCAGAAGACTCTGATCCCCCCCAAAAAATAACATGTTTATGCACAGTTGCAAAGGGTATATTGCTAATATGAAATGTAATATGTTTTTATATGTGGACGGGAGATGTTATGTTAATGTGTTTAAGCCAAAGGGGTGAATCTGTTAGTGTTCATCCCTAAACGGACAAATTTCTTGAATTTTCTTGACACTTTTACTGAATAGAGTCCTTATGGCAGATCCTTTGACAGATTTGATATTCCTTTGGCGTTCTCCATCGGAGGTGAATCTCACCAAAACGTGACCATGTCACAATTCAACCCTAAAGAAAATAAAGAAGCCCATTTTTAAGCACATTAATTTTTGTTAAATTGTGTTTTTTGCAGATAATTAAAAATGCTGCAATACAATGATCTAAAAAAAAAAATATATATATAATGCAATAAATTTAGATCTGCGTTAATGTCATTACAACTAATAGTATAATAATATACAAATGCTTTACAATTGAAATATGCAAAACAAAGAACCTAAAATGTGCTTCACTGGTTTCGTTTCTTCTTTTGAGCGTTTTTGTGAGATTCCCCAACAGGAATAATTTCATTATTAGTATTAATTCAGTAAGCCAAAACACACCAGAAGCCCTGGCTGTGCTGTGAGCCAAATTCAACCCGGTTATGTGACTTGTGTTCATCGTATATGTGCGTATACTTGCACGTATGACATATTAGCACGTCCATGCAAACTGTGCTGGTTGAAACACTTTTTTTCAGCTGTGGTTATATTATACACTGGAGAAATGTATTATGGACCTCCCCTTTATGAATTAAATCATTAATAAATATTTTAAAGAATTAATATTTGACACAAGCATTTTTGTCCTCGTCTTTATTAAGCATCTTGTTTACAAGCTTTCCTCGTTCTTCTGTCTTGATGTTTAAAGCGCTTCCTCAGTTTTCTTACTGAAATAACTGATGATTGAGAACGTTTTGCATGTGTATTTTTATTGTGATACATCACAGTGCGTTCCACGCAAAGACATTGGAAGCTTTTTTCAACATGGACATGTTTGCATTTGTATATAACTTGGTATTTTCAAGGAATCTGTTTGGAAAAATAAGAATTTGATCATTATAAAAACATACACCGTATTGTACTTACTATGAGTATAAATAGCATACATTTATGTAAAGTAAAAAATATGTTTAATATTTACATGTTTACCATGATGTTACTTACAAATATACAGATAAATACACTTTTGTCTGCAGTCTTTGCCTGGAAGTGAAGAATATTACAAAAAGCTTAATATTATCTGTGTTATAATTCCATGACATTTTGTTGTTTTTTCTTTCTTTTGAGAATCAATAACAGACGATTGTTCTGATCAGCATGAATAATTCAGACTTGACTATGATTTTTACTGTAAATGTAGTGAGGTTCATGTTTATATGAAGTTGATGTTTTAGCAGCCATTTTTGAGAAGATTTACTGCAAAGATAAATATATATGTAGAGTTTTTAATACGTTAATTTTCAGAAAGTGCATTTAAGGGAAGGAAATGTGGCACTAATGAAAGGCTGGTGAGAACCATTAATATTTGTTTTACTCACATAGTTATTAAATTCATCCTTTTATCAAATAAATTTCTTCCTCAATTTTCTATGTAAAATAAGCTTTTTGAATTGCTTATATAACAATCATGTCAATGGGATCAGGACAGAATTGCTTAATACACAATATTTCTTTAGAAAGTTCAGTGATTGCGTTCAAAGAACTTTGTCTTATGAATGAAATATACATAGAAAGACATGCACATCCACTCACATGCATGTAAAGGAACAAGTACTGCTAATTTGGGTGACATTTTAGAGTTTTTTTTTTTTCTGGGAATGAGAGATGGCAGTAGGAAAAACATTCACAACAGCAGCTCACACAGATTTAAGACACACCGGAGAGACTTGCAAAAACAGTGTTTAAATGGCAAAAGGACAAATAGTACAAAGTCAATGTGACATGAGACATTTACATAACAGTGTGTGTGAAATGCAAGAAAAGAATCTAAAGAAATGACAGAAGAGGCTCTTATTGAAATGTTTTTACATAGAGAACAACAGAAAAACAGATGATTAATACTCTAAACGTGGAGCGATTCAGGCTGCGGCTGCTGTCTGGGAGATTTAAACCACATCAGTGATTTATGTTTGACTTGCTGCTAATACCACAACATGTTTAATTCATTCGCTGTCAGTCAGGAGAAACACTACAGGTTTCCAAAATCATTTATAAACATGATCCTTTTCTTTTTCCTTTATCACTTTTGGCATATACATTAGCATTAGTTTGGATCTTTCAAAGCAATTTTCTGAAGTGGCATTTTGATCGGAAACTTGTTTGCACCACGAAATAAAAAATAAAGATCATTTTACTTTTTATCTCCCAATTCTTTTCTCACAATTGCAAGTTTATATCTCACAATTCTGACTTCTTTTCTCACACTTGTGAGAAACAAAGTCAGAATTGCGTGTTATAACTTGAGATATAAACTCGCAATTCTGACTTTTTTTCTTGCAATTGTGAGATATAAACTCAAAATTCTGAATTTTTTCTCGCAATTCTGATATAAACTCAAAATTCTGAGAAACTCACAATTCAGATTTTTTTTTTGCAATTCTGACTTGTCTCACAATTGATATATAAACTCGCAATTCTGACTTTTTTTCTCGCAATTCTGAGATATAAACTCAAAATTCTGAATTTTTTCTCGCAATTCTGAGATAAACTCACAATTATGACTTTTTTTCTCACCATTTTGACTTCTCACAATTGTGAGATATAAACTCTCAATTCTAACGTTTTTCCTCGCAATTCTGACTATTTTTCTCACAGTTGTGAGATATAAACTCAATGGCAAGTTATAAAATCCAATTCTGAGGAAGAAAGACTGACTTCTTTTCTTTGAAGTGTGAGTTTATATCTCCCAATTTGCTTATGTAGTAAATAAAATTCAGAGTAAATTAAATATTTTAACAGGATGTTTTTCTTCTAAAATGGAACAGAATGTTTATTTACATGCACATATGCATGTATTTAGTTAAAAAAATACTTAAAAGTACACTATGTAACTTTGTTCAAAACCCCCCGAGAAATGCTTGATTTCACAACCTATAGCTTCAGTGATATACTAGTATATGAACCATGACATTTAAAAGACATTAATGGTCATTATAACACACCCGTTTTAAACGAATGTCAAACAGAGGAGAGTCTGCTGGCAAAAAGATAATGCGACAGAGCTCGTAATAAAACAAGAATCAACATTAGCTTGGATTTTCAGAGACGGCGAGAACTGAGGGATGATTAATAAGGAATGATTTATGAGCAGGATAACCATGTTCATCCGCACAGTCACGCATGCAGAGCCGAAGCTCAACCAAAACAATGCTCTTCCACAAAATACATGCAGCTTTATTTTTTAACCACTAGAGGGCCAGAAGTTACATAGTGTACCTTTTAAAGACTTCAGCTGATCTTTTCTGTAGAATTTCAATCAAATACAATCTGTTATGCATATTTTTACAAATTTAGTAAGATTATGCCTAATTTGCATACTGAAAACAGTCACTATGGTTAATATTCATATGAATTTGTCACAACAAAACTTTTGTATTGTTCACCTGTATTACCTCTCCTACAGACTGGATTGATCATCTTATTTCACATTGATCTGGATCAATATAGAATGATACTTATTGAGTCTGGAGTTCTGGTGGTTTTAGATGGTTTACATTCAACTCTAATCAGACAGCGGAGCAGAACCGGACCTGATCCATCCTCCAGACACACGTACAAATCAGACAACATGACAGACACGTGCTTACATGGAGAGTGCTCTAAAAAAAGTGTTGATTTATCATTCAAAAGTTATACATTTACAAATATATTGATTCCTTTTCTTATTCCAAACCTATTTGTGTCTTTGTACGTTAATAAAAAAATCACTCTTTGGGTTTCTCCAAACCAGAAATCACCTCTGCGAGATAGAAGACAGCTGCATAGCTTTGCTCAAAATCTGCCCAACTTTCACTGACTGAACCCAAACACACACACACACACACACACACACACACACACACACACCAAGCATGTTTCAAAGAAACAGAAAACAATTACAGCGCAAAATCAGGACACAAGTGCTCCCTTCATTCTCATAGGCTGGGATCTCCACATGACCAGTGGCTGGAGGAAGTACACACTAAAAATGACCCTGACTGTGTTCAGAATACCATACTAGCACGCTGTTTTTTTATGCAACAATACTGAAATGACCTCCTACAGTTGCCAAAATGTGCATTATCCATATATATTATTCACTGCATTGAATACTATCCCACAATGCAATGCACTTAACTTAGCCTTCCATTTACAGTATGACTAATAAACTGGAAGTAATAAAATAAAAATCTCTAGTAACATTTTTTGACTTGTTTGATTGGATTACTAAAAGTTAAATTGAATTTTTTAAAATATGTAATTTTTTTTACTACAATGTAGCAAACTGCTCTTTGAAATACTGTTACATTCTGAATACTATGGAAGCTTGTTTCCACCACTGAATAAAAAAATTAAAAAGGTAATTGCGACTTTTTGTCTCACAATTCATACTTTTTTTCTTGCAATCGCGTGTTATAAAGTCATAATTGCGAGATACAAACTTGCAATTCTGACTTTTTTTTTCTCGGAATTTACTTTATATCTCACAATTCCACGGAAGAGGATTAGGGCCAAGCAATAATAAAAAAAATAAAACCATCTCAAGATTAAAGTTGTTAAATTTCTAGAAAAAACTTCAAAATAAAATGTTGAGAATAAAGTCATTAAATTACGAGAAAAAACTCGTTAAATTTCGAGAAAAAAGTAGAGATAAAATGTTGAGAAACTCATTAAATTATGAGAAAAAGTCGTAAATTACGAGAACAAATTCGTTAAATTTCGAGAAAAAAGTGAGATAAAATGTTGAAAAAGTCGTAAATTACGAAAACAAATTCGTTAAATTAAAAATTTGTTCTCATAATTTAACGACTTTTTCCTCATAATTTAATTAGCTTTTTCTCATAATTTAACAAGTTTATTCTCAAAATTTTATCTCGACTTTTTTCTTGAAATTTAACGATTTTTTTCTCGTAATTTAGCGAGTTTATTCTCAACATTTTTTTCAACGAGTTTTTTCTTGAAATTTAACAACTTTAATCTTGAAATGGTTTTATTTATTGTTTTAGTGCTTGGCCCTAATCCTCTTCCGTACAATTCAGACTACTTTTCTCAGAATTGTTAAATATAAACTCGCAATTGTAAGTTATAAAGTCCATTTCTGAGGGGAAAAAAAAAAGACTTTCTCAGAATTGCAACTTTATATCTTGCAATTGTGAGAAAAAAGTCAGAATTGTGAGATAAAAAGTCTCAATTATCTTTTTTTTTATTCCATGTTGGAAACAAGCTGTTTCACACTACAGTGTCACACTATTTTTAAAAATATATAATATGTAGTATATTCTGCACAGTATTCTAATATTGCATTCTGAACACAGCCGTGGTTTTAGTGCATCTCGGAGGACTGCTGTTTTCTAATGGTATTCAGTTTGGTGTTTCTCTCTGATTTCTGCTGCGTGTGTGTTTGTAAGTGTGTAAACGACATTTTTCAGATACGGTCTACAGCCTCAGTTACAGCTCGACTCATCTGCTCTTTGGTTCATTCACATCACAGATCATGATGCTGATGGCCTGAAGTTTATTATCAAGCAGCTGAAACAGCCATAATACTGTCCTGAATGCTTTTCTCAAGAAATTTGTTACAAACAAGCAGGTATTTTTGATAAAATAGCCACAACACATTTTCCTGTTGCATTATTATTATTTTCATGTTGGTGTTTTCTTACTGTATAATGATCTTTTTTATATATATGTAAGCAGCTGCTGAAAGTTAATTTTATATAATATCCATATGGTTGTTAGAAAGTTAATTACATTCATCTGGTTATTTTTTATATATATATATAAAATGGCTCTGTGAATGAACCCAAGAGCAGAACGACTGTTGCAGCATTCAAACATCTATAATCAGGCCAACACGGAATCTGTGTCCGAAAATGACACATGTATGCCAATATACGCCATCCATGTCGCCATCCATATTTTGGCTAATTTGAATAATACTGTAGTACGCTCATATTTTATCCCACAGAAACTGCAGAAGACGTTCACAGATTCCGTCTGGGCCTGTAACTACAGCGTGATGTCCTGAACCGTCTGAAGTTCATCCTGAGTTGAGTCTCTAGCGAATCCCGTGATTTGTCTGTAAGCGGATGTGTCTCCGTCAGTTTCTGGCAGTGAGGTGAGGACAAGCTTTCCGAGGCACTCGCAGGGGGAAACTGACCTCTGATAGGACTGGAGAATTCTGGGAACCCTGTTGAACAGACCCTGACGCAGGGCTTCACCCTATCAGAGCGTGTCTCGTAAGATTTCTACTCCACTCCTGAAGCTTTCTGAGTGAGGTTTGAGGGTACAGATAAAGTGCAAAATGGCTCAAAGCCGTCAGAGGGCTCGTCTGTTAGCGCAGTGCTTCTCAACCGCTGGGTCGTGACCCAAAAATGCCTCGATTTCTGTGTTTTGACAGTGAATTTTTGGGTGCCGAGAGCATAAAACTATTGATGCTTGTTTAAAAAAAATATAAGATTTATGTATTTGAATTGCATATAAAATTTCCATCTTTTTAGATTACAACATTAACATAAACTAATAAACTTAATGTGATGCATATTGAGCTTTCTGCATGGTGTTATTCATTATTAACAATTTTCATTTTATTTGATTTTAATAATCATATTTTTGTTAGCACTTTATTTTAGGGTCCAATTCTCATTATTTACTAGTTGCTTATTAGCATGCATATTACTAGGATATTGGCTGTTTATTAGTACTTATAAAGCACATATTAATGCCTTATTCTGCATGATCAAATTCTACATCCTATAATCCTACCCAATACCTAAACCTAAAAACTACCTTACTAAATATTAATAAGCAGTAATTAGGAGTTTGAGGCAAAAGTCTTAGTTAATAGTGAGAATTGGGCACTAATTTAATATGTTTTCAGTTAAAAAGTATGAACATGACTAAAATATGGCTTCTCTGTGGAACCAGCAATATTCAAATACAAATGTATGAGATAAAAAAAAACTAACTGGATTTATTGATGATAAATATATAAATGTGGTTATTGTGTATTTAAAAAATTCAGTTTATGAATGCTGTTTATTAGATCGTAATCCAAATGCATGGGAATTTTATATGCAATTCAAACACATAAATCAAAATATATAAATATATATCAAATCTAAATTTAGGCCTAAATATGCAATCAATTAATGCATTTTAGTATTTGATTTTACGATATTCGTTTTACGTTTGCACAATAAGTGAGAAAAACCAGTTGAGAAGTACTGATCTAATGACTTTCTATCTTTCATTTGTTGTACCCTTCTGTCATGTCTGTTCTCACACTCTCTTCCTGCATGTCTTCAGATAATCTCAGTTCTTCTTGAAGAATGAAAAGAGGCGCTTGTCTCCGTCCGAGAGGCGATGCGCTCGTCTGGAAGGAGCTCCGCCTCGTGACCCGCTGAAGGAGAACGGAGGATCCTTCCACTCCTCCTGGTGTTTATCCATCAGCTGTTGATCGATAACTCTGTGCATATCATCCTGAGAGAGAGAGAGAAAGACATCAGCACTTGATTTAAAGACAGAAAAGCGGCCACAGCAGACAGTCTGAGGTGGAGTGAGAATGGATGAACATGAGTCCTGTGTGAGCGGCGGACATGACGGCTGTTTCACACTTCTGTAACATTGTTTGGTCTGAACCAGAACTCAGTTCCCTTCCTATGAAAGTTTGTTTCCACCACTGAAGAAAAAATAAAAAAGGGAATTGCAACTTATTATCTCACAATTCCGACTCTTTTTTTTTTTCACAATTGCGTGATATAAAATTGTGAGATATAAAATCGTAATTCTGAGAAAAGAAGTCAGAATTGGGAGAAAAAAGTTAGAATTGGGAGATATAAACACAATTGGGAGAAAAGTCAGAATTGCAAGAAAAAAGTCAGAATTGGAAGACAAACTCGCAGTTGCGAGAAAAAGGTTAGAATTGCGAGATATAAAATCAATTGCGAGAAAAATTCAGAACCGCGAGATATAAACTCAATTGTGAGAAAAAAGTCAGAATTGCGAGAAAAGTCCGAATTGCGATAAAAACTCACAATTGCGAGAAAAAAAATTCAGAATTGTGAGAGATAAACTCGCAATTGCCAGAAAAAAAGTCAGATTTGTGAGAAAAAAGTCCGAATTGTGAGAAAAGTCAGAATTTCGATATAAACTCACAATTGCGAGAAAAAAGTTAGAATTGCGAGATATAAACAATTGCGAGGAAAATTAAAAATTGTGATCTAAACTCAATTGTGAGAAAAAAGTCAGAATTGTGATAAACTCACAATTGCAAGAAAAATTCAAAACTGCGAGATATAAACTTGCAATTGTGAGAAAAAAGTCAGAATTGTGAGAAAAAGTTAGAATTGCGAGATATAAACAATTATGAGAAAAAAATCAGAATTGCGAGATATAAACAAGCAATTGTGAGAAAAAAGTCAGAATTGCAAGATATAAACTCACAATTGCGTGAAAAGTCAGAATTGGAAGAAATAAACTCGTAATTGTGAGAGAAAAGTCAGAATTTTGAGATAAAAAGTCGCAATTATCTATTAAATTGTTTTAATCCGTGGCGGAAACAAGCTTCCATAACTAACATAAAAATAATTTAATAGCTAATTAGAAATATAAAAAATTTTACAATAAGGTTTCATTTGTTAACATTAGTTGTCTGTTAATAAATTGTATTTTATTAACTAATGTTGACAAAGATTAATAATCTAACAAATGTATAGCTCATTGTTAATGCGTATTGTTAACTTAGAACTCTTTGTAAAAAATAATAATAAAAATGACAAAAGAACAAAATGAAATAAACTGAAAACATAAAAATGTGTTAATTTTAAAAAGATTAATATTATAAAACTATATAAATAATAGTAAAATAACACTGTTTCCTTCTCTACCCCTCAGGTCTCTTATCACACAAGCATTCACTTGTCATGTTTGTTCTAGTGTGAAAAGTCCCTGAAGAACAGGTGAAGAACTACACCACAATGACATGACGGCGACCTCGTGACCTCATGACCCGGGATGAACATGGATACGGGTAAGACGGCGAACCCGAGCTCACCTCTAAGGCAGAAGGGAGTTACCATAGGGGAGAAGGGGTCTGTATGGAAGCTGAGAAAGGCCACTAGATCAGAAACCACAAGAGCCACACAGTGAACAGCCCTGAGGAGGCAAACTGCAGGCGGGGAGAGAGAGAAGGGAAGCTAAGAGTTAAACACTCACACACACACACACACACACACACACTCACATTCACGGGATACGGGTGAAGCAGAGCGACAGAACCGCTGTCATCTTGGCTTTAAAATGAGGAAAGGGACACACATTCATACACTCAAACACACACATACTGAGAGTTAAAGTCAACATGAAACTGCACTCACAACACATCTGACATCTGTAACTGGCATTAATAATGTATTAGTAAATGTTGACATTAAAATGTATAAATGCTGTAGAAGTATTGTTCATTGTTAGTTCATGTTAGTTAACTAATGAAATCTTATTGTTAAGTGTTACCAAAGACTGTATATACAAAACTGCTGGAAAAAAGTTGAGTTGTGTGCAATAAGATCAGGAACGTGTCTTAAAGTAAATAAGGTTGACTTCATGTTGACTTTAAGCATAAAGGGCAAAAGGGGAGAGAAACAGACAAAGAGGCTGACCGCTGCGATTCATTACAGTTTTGCGTCGCAAAAAGCTTGTTTACTGTGTTAATGAATGTAGCATGTATTCTCGCAAGTATTTCTTTCTATTATTTGTACAGTGGTGAGTATTCACAGGTTGGAGTTGTTGAAGTATCGTTAATTGTAACCCAATGGCACCAGTGTAACCCCTCCCCGCAAACAAGGACGTTAAAGAGCACAGCCTCTAGCCTCGGAGCGGTCCGAGTGGAACCGGAGGGCTTACGTTGGTGCCGTGACCCGGATGGGAGTGAGGTGTATTAGGGGTGAGTGTAACAGAGGCCAGCTAGTAAGAGTTGTGCGAGTAAACCTCGCTCCCCTGGCTTCAAAAGGCGCACTAACAAGTGTTGTTAGAGGCTGCGGATGGCCGGACTCATGCATAGGCGTTCTAGGCACGTCCAGGGGGCTCAATTATAATGAGAAGAAATAATATATTTCTTAATTATTGTTATTATTTCTGACTAATGCTAAAACTTTGTAAGACAATTACTTGATAATAAATTAATAACATGTAAAAAATCATTGCTGTCAGGCATCGTGTATCCATATTTCGCCATTTTTAAAATTATTTTCATATTGGTCACCCTGTACATTTGTGGGTTTGCAAATATTTAACCAATGAAAGTATAAAAACAGCTTGTGACTAAACCTCGTAACTTCATTGGCTCCTCAAACTGTCAGTCAAACCTCCTAACTCCATCCCGCCTCAATCATGAATGAAGTGCAACACACATTTTAGTGGAGCATCTCTGCTTGTTTGCAATGCAATCGTAAATAAAGAACTGGTTGTTTTAATAAGTACAGTATTTTCTCTACTCAAGAAACACTATATATATATATATATATATTCTGTAATGCGATAAATCGCGATAATGAATATGCACGATATTGTAATCGTCGGCACTTCAGAATACCGTAAATAATAATTTATTACCAATTATTAATTTTTTTATAAGGCAATTAAGAATACTTTACCCATCAGTCGTATAAAATGCACAACACCGCTGTATTCTGCGTCAAAAGGACACGCACTCAGATGTAAACAATCCCAACGTGCACGAGAAGCACATGACGGAACGAGTGAAGGAGACGAGCTGAATGAAAGTGCGCGTTCACTCTCTGACAGCAGAGGGCGCTGATGGAACAGCAGAATGCAGCGGTTACCACGGAAACTGTGCAAACAAAGTAACTGCGCTAGTGAAGTTTTTAAAATGCTTCAAACAGCCATTCATTTTTTTGTAATCTCAGTGTTGTTCATCACAGCACCAAATACTGAATACTGAAAAAAGACTTAAAAGGATATTTATTTTCAAACCTAAACATTTTTATATTTTAATCTTGACTACAACATGCCTTAATGATTAGAAATGTTCTGATTATTTGTTATGGTTCAGTAAAACTTTGAAAACATACAGCTTCATTAGTTAACATGTTAATTCATTATCACTAAACTGACAATAAAAATACTTATAAAGTATTAATTATTATTAATTAATGTTAATTTCTTAGTTACTGTTTAATAACATTACTAAAATCAAAATAACTTATTTAATGGACCTGAGATAAAACTAACAATGATCAGTTGTGTTTCTGAACTAACATTAACAAAAAATAACACTTTCTGTAACAAATGTAGCTATTGCTCAATCTTAGTTAATGCATTAAATAGAGTAAAGTGTTATCTGTTGTTCTTTATAGCCTAATTCTTTTGCATTTTAATCTGTTTGAAAATTTCAGTCAGAGTTGTTTTGTTTTATTACTAAACTGACAAAAATGGTTTTGCAACTTATTTTAATATCGTGATAATACCGTATACCGTGATAAAAGCTTCATCAATTAATCGCAACATGAAAATTTGATACCGTCACATGCCTAATATATATATTTAAATCTCGCAGCATGCATGTGCACAAAAAGCACAGAAGGTTTTACCTTTGTATTTGTTTCTGATATTTTGTGTCTAATAACCTTCTGTAATGCGATTCATCTCAGAGCTGGTTGTTTGAGCAGAAACACATTATAAACCAGTATGCAAATGCAGACATGAAAGCTTGACTTAAGTATTTCAAGCATGCAGTCCTGATGTATTTAACCCTCTGATGTCACTTTGTTTGCCATTTTTAACCATTCAGGATGTGATGTGTCACAATCAAACCACCATGAAGTCGTTGCATAACCCTTTCCTATAATTTTATATATAGCTGACATTATGATAACATAAATTCAGTATTTCTGATGAAAGTGGTGCCTCAAGTCATACTGATAATTATCTTCTATTGCAAATACATAATTTAGGGAAAAGAGCATGATTATATTCGTCACTGTAGAAGGTTAGTCATTTTAACAGGGGAAAAATATATTAAAAAAAGCTACAATTGTTGTTTACTTGTTATTTGGTTAACCTTATTAAATTAAAATCCCTTATTATATTATATTTTATGTATTTTTTTATCTTTAAGTTCCAATAACAACACCTACCAGATTTTGTTTGATATATTTAACAATAAAATTATTAGTGTTGAAGTAAAAGGAAATATTGTTTTTTATTTGTGAATTAATAATTAATATATCAACCAGTGTTATTTTAGTATAATCGAGATACTATAATAGTTTTTATTAATATTTTGAATTCGTTTTTATTATTATATATTGCTGAACAATTTTAGTTAACTTTTTAGTAATTTTGTCGACGTTTTCATAAATTTTGTGTTGATCTGAAAGAGAAAACCGATTATAGAGGAAGACAGTTAATGCTAATGCTGCTAAAGCGGCCCTTTTGACAATATTGAGAATGCAACATGTATTTGCATTATGATATTCTAGTGTTTACATTCACATACTTGGTTCTTAATCCCCCTTTTTTATTTCTAGATAATTCCAGAAGCCCAGGCCGCTTAATCAGTGCATGTTATACACACATCAGATTTTCTGACCTACTATTTTCTTTCAGGTTCACATGATCTGTTGAACTTGAGGCGTTTCTGTGCGTTAATGTGTGTGTGTGAGAGCGAGACTAACCTGCCAGGCTTCTAACTGCTGAGACAGGTTGAGTTTCTGCTGTATCGCATCCAACAGCTGACTGTTCAAAGACATGATGTCTATCTTACACTTTGCCAGCTCCATCTCCACGGCTTTCTTCCTGTAACGGGGAAAAGAAGAAACAAAAGAGTTACTCAACTGCATCTCCGGTTAATCTTGTGACTGACAGAATGGTGTCACGGGTACAGGCTGCAAAAACGTGAGTGTGTGAGTGTCTAATCTCCAGTAGCTGTACAACATTTCTGAAAATGACCCAGAGTCTAGTAAATCAGAGAAAACCCGTCTGGAGAAGTTCTCAAACGATATTAAATAATGTCTTTATTCTGTTCTAAAAATGCAAACAGTTGTGTGTTGTGGGTGGTTGCCAGGATGTTGCTAAGGTGTTCTGAAAAGTTTTTAATTCATTGCTAAATGCAGTTGCTTACAGGTAAAATTATAAATCGGATCAAGTCATTTGATTTGATGAATTATTCATGTCTGTAGGGCAAATTTTTTAAAAAGAAATGGCTTAAATGTATTGAATGTGCACTTGTAGTGTGATTCAAATCTTAAAATCTCAAACATTTTAAAAAACTTTACTTGCAGATAATACAATATTAATTAAATAAAAGCCACTTAAGTTTGCTTAGAGTGATTCTTAACACACTTTTAAAAAGTGCAATTTGTAATAATTTCAAATTAAAAGTTTTACTTAAAAGTTTTAAACTAAATTTTTATTTTTCAAGTCGTTCAAGTACTTATTTTTATGTGTTGACCAACTTATTAAAGCATACATACTTTATTCTAAGTTTAAAATGTCATTTGATATTAATTTTTGAAGTTTTAATATATTTCAAATGTACTAAACAGCAACTTCATCACTGCAAAATGTATGTGTATTTACAAATATATTTAAATACATGTATGTGACATAGAAATGGCATTAAAGTGTATTTTAGTTAGTTGCTTGTCAGTACATTTAAAGGTGCCCTAGAATTAAAAATTGAATTGATCTTGGCATAGTTGAATAACAAGAGTTCAGTACATGGAAATGACATACAGTGAGTCTCAAACTCCATTGTTTCCTCCTTCTTATATAAATCTCATTTGTTTAAAAGACCTCCGAAGAACAGGCGAATCTCAACATAACACTGACTGTTACGTAACAGTCGGGATCATTAATATGTACGCCCCCAATATTTGCATATGCCAGCCCATGTTCAAGCATTAGACAAGGGCAGCCAGTATTAACGTCTGGATCTGTGCACAGCTGAATCAACAGACTAGGTAAGCAAGCAAGAACAATAGTGAAAAATAATTATGTCAGCAATAATAACTGACATAATCCATATTTGTAAATTGTCTTTCTAAATGTTTCGTTAGCATGTTGCTAATGTACTGTTAAATGTGGTTAAAGTTACCATCGTTTCGTACTTTATTCACAGAGACAAGACTGTTGTTATTTTCATTTTTAAACACTTGCAGTCTGTATAATTCATAAACACATCTTCATTCTTTATAAATCTCTCCAACAGTGTGTAATGTTAGCTTTAGCCACGGAGCACTATCAAACTCATTCAGAATCAAATGTAAGCATCCAAATAAATACCATACTTAGGCAATTAGACATGCTGCATGACGAACACTTTGTAAAGAACAATTTTGAGGGTTATATTAGCTGTGTGAACTTTGTTTATGCTGTTTAAGGCAAGTGCAAGCTCCGGGGGCAGGGAGCGCGAGCATTTAAAGGGGCCGCAGCCTGAATCGGCGCATATTTAATGATGCCCCAAAATAGGCAGTTAAAAAAATTTATTTATTAAAAATCTATGGGGTATTTTGAGCTGAAACTTCACAGACACGTTCAGGAGACACCTTAGACTTATATTACATCTTGTAAAAAGACGTTCTACGGCACCTTTAACAGTACACTTATTTCAAATAAAACAAAAGTAATTAAGAAATTACATATAGAGATGTACTTAAGTGGGTCAAAAAGCACTCTAAAGTTCAGCTAAGTGCATTTAATATAAATTTAAACTATACATTTGCATTTAACATAATTAAGTGTTGAAAACAACATTCAATCTGTACTTAAGTATCCTCTTTAAAGTATAATCTTTGTAACATGTAGCTAACTCTTTAAAAGTATGCTAAAGTGTACTTACAGGCTGAAGTTTAATATTTAGTGTTTGTTTGTTCAAATCACTACCCCAAAATATGGCTAAAAATACCAGTCAAAAAATAACTTTTAGCAGGAAGTCTCTAAACATGTATATGTGTGTCATTCGTACTTGGCAATGGCTTCATCTCTGTCTCGTATAGCACTCTGTAACTGCTCGTTGGGCTCGTGTACTTCGGCCATCGCTCTCAACCTTTCGTTCTCTTCTCTTGAAGAAGAAACTTCCACAGAGAGCAGCGCCACCTACAGGATCCAGAGAAGAACCAGAGGACAGATGAACTGATGAGCTCAGGTGTTTATATAAGGCTGCGTTTAAGGCCACTTTTTTTATGCCCTTCCCTCACTAAAATCTCGTTCACTCGGATATATACACCACTGCTTATGCTGCATAAGTGCCCACTACTGGCGGACCCCTTTCAGTGCGTTTAAATGGAATGCCCTAAGCCCTTGATCACTTGTGGGTAAATTAGGTTGCTGATGTGACATCACAATCGTGTTGTATTGTGGTCTATGGATCTGCTTGAAGTGTACAAATGATTAGACATACTCCCTCGGACAAAAGTGGTTGAAGGTCTGTCCAAATAAACTTCCCTCATCCACTTGACGAAATTGAACGCAATGACGGCGGGGAATCCATTTTGGAGAAGTGCTTAGGGAAGTTTGCGAGTGTATGTCTAAAAGTGGAGCCTAAGTACCAGATTTACTGAAGGCAAATAAGCATGAGAGCGCAATCCCATAAAAGCATTGATGGGAGTGGAAAGTTTTGCGTGTGATCTACTGACAACATGCAAATAGGTTGTTTGCACATGACGTCACAGCAGCAGCGCGAATGAGTCTGGAGGGCAGGGAGTGATGTTTCTATATAGGAATGTATGGAGTCAAATTAATGCCTTAAAGTTTAGCACAAAAATAAAGTTTTGCAAAACACAAAAAAGAATTGAGCAATAAAAAAATGTTTTGCAAACAAAAATAAAGAATTGCAAAGGAAAAATAAAGTATTGAGCGGAAAAAAAAAGTTTTGCAAATAACAATAATAAATTGCAAAATAAAATAAAGTAGTGCAAAAATAAAAATATAATCAATTGCAAAAATCAATGACAGCTGTAATCCTATTTTATCCTTGCCACATATTATTCATGCTCAAACCTACTAAATCATTTGCAACGCTCATTTTATTCTGCGTTTCAGTCAAGCGTGCGCTCACGATACCGGCTTTCGTTTGCGCTCTTTATGGCACTGGTTTGACGTGGGGGTGGAGTCAAGAAACGGGGGCACGCCCCTGCGAAACACGTCATCGGCAGGAGACGCAGATAGAGACAGAGCGCATTTATTATAATCTGAAAACCACGCCCACCGAGGGAAAAACAATCCAACCGTCTCCATTGACGTGAGGCTGCCTTCTTGTCTTTTCTGACTCATTACAAAAAAACAGAACAATACCTAAAAGGTGCTGTGTGACAAGGTGTACAGCTAACAAACTAAAAAACCCAGAAATAAGTTTTTATAAGCTGTCGACCCCAAAAAACGAATATTTAAGGACACAAAAGTGGATACAGGCAGTGAGACAGAGTGCAACGGGTCATATTACTATAAGAAATGCATTGGAGGGGGTCGTAATCGGTGACAACATATGCTAAAAAAAACAAACCATTCATTATTTTTACCCATGTCAAAGAATTATTTCACCTGTCGCCGATTACGTTCCCCTCCAATGTATTTCGCGGGGGCGTGCCCCCGTTTCTTGACTCCACCCCCACGTCAAACCAGTGCCATAAAGAGATCCGCACAGAACAGTGCAGCGCAAAAGAAAACCCGCATCGTGAGCGCGCGCTTGACTGAAACGCAGAATAAAATGAGCGTTACAAATGATTTAGTAGGTTTGAGCATGAAAAATATGTGGCAAGGATAAAATAGGATTACAGCTGTCATTGATTTTTGTAATTGATTATATTTTTATTTTTGCACTACTTTATTTTATTTTGCAATTTATTATTTTTGTTTGCAAAACTTATTTTTTTCTGCTCAATACTTTATTTTTCCTTTGCAATTCTTTATTTTTGTTTGCAAAACATTTTTTTATTGCTCAATTCTTTTTTGTGTTTTGCAAAACTTTATTTTTGTGCAAAACTTTAAGGCATTAATTTGACTCCATAGGAATGCTATCAAAAACTCAAAATTCGCATGTTTTACGTCGTTTATGGTTGCTCAAATCGATAAAATAGAGAACCCAGAAGTTGTTTATATCGTTTACATAACTTATACTGTTTTTTATAACTTATTTATTTTTTTTAACTTTAAAAGTTGTCGCCTTTTATAGCGTTTTGCGTCTGCTGATACTTAAATGAATATGGATACCTGCTTACTTTTTGACTTGGTTAAATATTCACATTCTTCATGCTATCATTTGCAGGGAGGAGAAGATATTTTATCCTATTTAATTATAATTTGTTTTTGTTTTTTTCACTTCAGTTTTGTAGTATTCCGTTCACAATGTTGATCTGGTTACCATGAGAACAGTGTCACGCGCTGCTGCTTCAGCCGTCGTATGGTAGAAAATGTCCAAATAAAATAAATGTGTTCAACAAGCTGACAGAAGTCGATCCATTTATTTGTTGGAAGCGTGTAAACGTAACGTAACTAACTTAGTTTTAATGTTGTCTTTGTAAATATTCCCTTTCCCATATGATCACGGAGGAGAATCGGAGGGTCACGTTCAGGACACAGACTGTATTTTTGTATTTATTTCAACAAATGACAACCAAAATCAAACCCATAGAAGCTCGTGAACAGTTTTGAAGTGGCTGTGTGCAAGTTATAATTATTCACAAGACGAGTGATCATACTCTAAAACATAATGTTAATTATTAGGCTACACAAAAACCAAATACAAAACTCAGCAAAGTATGTGATTATTTTAAGTGAAAGGCAGTGGGTTTATTTAGTGACATTATTACATTTGCTAGTCGTCTTCCCTCACCTTCTCAACCAAGGCGAAAATTGTATTAGCCTACCATCCATTTTTTTTTTCCACGAACGATATCGTGAGTTCCTATTACAATTCTCAATTCAGCATAAATGACCTACAATGGCGACATTTTTCACAATCACGACAGAAAATCAAAATACTGCTCTAACGTCACTAGTAGAAAGGCAGCGCGATATAAAAAAAACCATACTAGAACTGAACACGGCGTGACGGCAGCTTCACATCCTCTATATCTGCCTCCACGATGGCAGGAACGTCTTTTAATTAAGCGGAAAAGTCGCTCCTCTTCATAGCATAAGGATCGCGTCCAACATGTGTTGTGATTTTCTATTTATACCTTTCTAAACCAGCAAAGAAAGGACTTTTGCCCATCTCTTCCATTCTAATTTTCACTGCTTGCCCTCCACTGGAATTTCGCGCGTCACCAGAACCACGTGATTGCAAACAACCTATTAAAGAACACAGACGCAGCCGGATCATTTCCATAATGACCAACGCAATCTGGTTTAAGACGTGCTTTTTTTGGGTGGTAAATAATGGCGCAAATAGCAGTAAATTGACTCGTGCAAAGCTTAGCATGATTCATTTAAATACATCTGAAAGGGAAACTCCTACAAATGCATATAATAACTGTTAGAAAATGTGTGTGTGTACCTGATTATGGAGCTGTAGCGCCTCCTCCTGGCTGTTGCGTGTTTTTTCCTGCTCCTGTTCGTACAGTTCTCTGAGATCGCGCAGCTCCTCGCTCAATTTACGAACCTGCTCTTCTAGAACCTCCTCATCACTGCGCCGTGAACCCTAAACGCATCCAAAACACGTTGAACAAGATTAATGTGAATTTTTCCGCATAAAACGTGCAGATTTCGATGTGACGTTTGTTACCGTGGATTCATTGCCGTCCAGCAGGTTTTGCGTAAGTCTGCGCAGCTCCACAAGACTAGCGGGCAAACTACCCATGGGGACGTCTTTTGCCGACAACGTCTCCGAAGACTCGTCCATGGATGAGTCTGTGGATAAGGCGGAGTCTGTGATGTCATTTCCTCTCAGCTGTGAGCAGATGGAACGCACCTGACAGTAAGCCTCCCACAGCTGCAGCCGAAGCTAAAGGGATGGAGAGAGCATTTGTGATGGCAATTTATAAAGATCATTTTACAGAAATTTGTTCATGTGAAAAGCAACTTTAGTTTGTGAAATATTTCAAGAGCTGAGCATAAGATGTATAGTATATGCATTCCATAAATTTTTAAAATGGTATCTTGACTTTTCCAGGACTGGGAAATTAAAATTCCCTGATATTTCCTGGTTTTCCAAGACTGTTGAATCCATGTGTCTTCAGTAAAAGGAGAGCAATTGACAGTTTGCAAAGACCCGCCCCCTTTAGTTACTGTTGCTATGTCCGACAAGCCATGCAAATCTCTCGCCACACATCATGTTCTCACGCAGTGAAAAATACATCGTGGAAACCAATCATCTCTTTCTACTAGTTCATCAAATAAACATGAATGAAAATCATAAAGAAATTAAGAAATGTTGTTTTAATCACGGAAAGACATCGGTACACACCTTTTTTTCAAGTTCAAGTCCATCTACGTTAATATGCTAACTCCCCTGACTGCTTTGTCGGACAAAATGGTGGATTCGGCGTTATGATTGGTTAGATCGCCTGTCAATCAAACTCCTGGCGAAGGGTCAATTCTGTCCATTTTACAAGGTATTTATGTGGATTAAAAGTAAAGGCTTGGCGCTCTTTTTATTTAGTGCATTTTTTCATAAAATCATCATAAATTAGGTATCACCCGGAAGCTTACGAACTCAAAATTCATCCTGTGAAAACGTTACCATGGAAACGGTACTCTAATTTCTTTTAGCGGGCTCCTCCCCTAGTGGGCGGTGTCAGGTTTCATATTAAATTTTGTTTTAGCTTCTTTAAATTAAAAAAACTTTTTCTAATCTTTACAAAACACATATCGTCGGAAAGGTCTGAGTCTCAAGGTTCCATATTTGTTGATTGTTTTGTGATAGAAGTGATATTTGGATTTGTTACCAAAGAGTGCATCAAAAAAAAAATCAATAGAATGTTACTGACACCTGGTGGATATTTTTGGTACAGCGCCTACACCAAATCTCATGGGAACTTTAATTTTTGTGATATCAACTTCAAATTTGGAACACAACTTGTTTAGACATTTGGCTTTGATTTGGTAGTCAAACTGATGCATTTTTTTCAGGATTATTTGAAGAATAGAAAGTTCAAAAGAACAGCATTTATTGTAATAGAAAACTTTTTAACATAAATGTATATATTTTTTTTTTATTTATTTTTTTTTATCAGAACCAGCATTAACATCTGTTGTATCAGACCACACGGGCCATCCTTTGCTCTCCACGTGCATCAATGAGCCTTGGCCACCCATGATCCATGAAAAGTTCCGCAAAAATCAAACCATGGCTGTATGTGTCAGACAGAGAGTCTCATGTCCAGAATAATCAGTAACATGGAGCCGTCTGTATGCTGTTATAATGATGTACCTGCTCTCTCTCCTGCTCCAGCTCCTCCTGCTCCATACTCTGCTCGATCTCACAGAGAAGGCTGTGTGGGTTCGGACTGAAGCCCTGTAGACTGCGTTCCTCCGTCAGCTCCTCCAGACGAGCGCTCAGCTGCCTGTGAGACACGCGCACCTCCTGCAGCTCCAGCTGGCTCTGCCGCAGCTGGTACGAACACACGGGAGAGTCACACACACACACACAAAACACACCTGAGGGAAACACGAGAGTTTACCGGGTACAAAAAACAAGCTGGTCGGCGAGGGATGCTTAGTTGATTTAATTCACCCCCGAGAAATAAACGAGCTGAACGCCACTCTCTCTTTATATATCATCTGAAACGTGTGTCATTGTGTAAATCACCTATGATTCATTCATTCCACAACCGGAAGTGTCTGATAATAGAAATAAATCAGTGTTTTTAATGTAGTGATTCATCTCTCACTGTTATGCTCTATTTTAGACCATTACTTTAAAACGATTTCTAAAAAGTACTTTTCATTTATTTAGTGGTAAATCTTTTTAATGATGCAATGAATGGCCTTTTAAGAGCAGTGTGTTCAGTAAATATTAAACAGACCATAAGAGGCCGTCTAGCGAAACAAATAATAATAATCTCTGGCAAAACAATGAACTGCTAATCTACAATAGCACAGAATTAAATTGAGCAAGAAAAAGAATGACTATTTTTCTTTCCATCCCAGCTTTTATCTGCTGAGTTTTCAATGATTTCCTTTCATTCGTATTTCATTTCAAGCGAAGATCAATCAGAACAAACT
This sequence comes from Chanodichthys erythropterus, assembly GCF_024489055.1. Classification (NCBI taxonomy): domain Eukaryota; kingdom Metazoa; phylum Chordata; class Actinopteri; order Cypriniformes; family Xenocyprididae; genus Chanodichthys; species Chanodichthys erythropterus. The sequence continues at coordinate 5,079,176 of NC_090229.1, forward strand.
TCTCAGTTGGTTTTGTCATCTTAATATAATGTATGAATGAACAAAACTTGTCAAGATGTACAGTACCAGTACAAATTAATAAAATATATTTTTCTACAAGGCCATTAAGAATTTTTACATTATTTCATAATAATTAAATGCATTTACCCCAAATATTCTCATTTCTGGAGTGCAAAAATGTAATTTACTGTATAAGTCATGGTAGCATTTTTGTATTGCTTTTAATGTAGTCATTTTAATAATAATAAAAACTCATTACTGTATTTCTCTTTATTCTCAATAATGATTCTCATTACTGAATTACAAAAAAAAAAAGAAAAAAAAAATCCGGATGCATTACAGTAATGAGAATTTGAGGGAAATATGTTTAATTGTCTTTTATAATAATGTCACAATACAGAACAAGGCACGTTCACACCAAGAACGATAATTATAAAAATAACTATATTTGCGTTTACACCAACAAATGATAACTATAAAGATAACTATAACAATAACACCAATGAACGATTTCAAATTCTTGTTGCATTTACACGCTTTAACCAGCAGATGTCCTCAGCGTGCTCTGTTTGGAGTGAATAGCTAGTGTAATCGATCTAATCTAACAGTGAATTTAACTGACGAAGTCAATATAGTGGAATAAAAACTTCAGAGGAAGCAGTTGTCAAAACCAGCGCTGAATATCTGAGGTAATTTTATTTTACACTGTTTGCTAGCCTGAAATAATGATCTCATGTTTAATACTTCTGATAATTTATTCCGAAGGTATAACCAATTGTTTTCCATATATTAATTTTCTTTAAAGTATCCTTGAAAAGGGGGTTTGACTTGTTGAACAGTGGTAACTTTTTCTGGACCTCTGCGATTAACTTCACCTCAATGTCATTTTAAATGCGTGAGCCCTTAAATTATAACGGATTCTCTTATATTTTTATATATATATATATATATATATATATATATATATATATATATATATATATATATATATATATATATATATATATATATATATATATATCTTTATAGTTATTGTTCTTGGTGTGAACACACCTTTAATCTTAATGGTTCTTGTTAATCGTAATGTCTTGTTTGTTTCTTTTATTATAAACAATATTATATATTTGTGACATGGACTTGTTTGTGTTCTTGACATTTCATGAGATTCACCCAAAGTAACACAAGATGCACTGCAATGTTTTTACTTTTTTTGGCTTAAAATTCTGGGCATAATATATTTCAAACATGTTGTAAACAGAGCATGTTTCATGAAATATATATTTTTAAATTCAAAATATTTCACTCAAACCTTCAAATATCAACATATTCTAAAATGTACTTTAAGAGGCAAAATACATTTGCAAATATTGGGTACATTTGCAAAGTTGTGTATATACATATATACAGTCAAACCAAAATGTATTCACACCTTGAACATTTCATTCATTAATACAGTTTATTCATTATAGTTTAAAAAAACATATGAGTTAAACTGTGTCAGAAATAATTAATAATGTCAGATAACACTTAAGCAAAACATGGTCAGGTCAAAGTGTCTGAATAATTTTTGGTTCCAAATTTTTATCATTTGTTTCTGTATGAAGAATTTTTGGGTATAATATGTCACACTTTATTTTGCTATCCTCACTTACATAAATGAACTATAGTGTCCTGCACCCACTAGTAAAAAAATATATCAAAAATATCTGAATAATTTTTGTTTTGACTGTATATTAGACAGTATACATATATTTAGATTGACAGTATATAAAAATGGCAAAAAAAAAATATATGAGAAAATGTACTAAAAGTACCTGTAAATATATTTTAAAATATAATATATTTTTGGCCATTATTTGTATATTTTTAAGTGCATCTGAAAATATTTTTTTCGAATGGTTTTGCAGCATTTTACAACTCTCATGTGGAGAAGCAAAATATATTAAGAGTTATTATTTTTTTATTTTTATCTCCATTCTTTTCATGTTTGAAACATTTTTGCATTTATGACATGTATGCTCATTAATTTGCCAGTCCACTCATATCCAGTTTTGCTTCTCATGTTGTTTAGTGAAAAGCAGGACAAAAACACTGATGAATAACATGTTTGTTTTGCAGTGCACCAGCCGCTCACCTGTAAGTCCTTGTCGTGACACTGTTTCTCCAGCACCAGCGTTCGCTCTCTCAGCTCCTCCACCGTGTTCTGCAGCTGCTCGTTTTCCTCAAGCATGGCGTTCACACGTCGCTCCAGTTCCTGCTTACGTTCCGACAACATCTTTATCTACCCAACGAGACCGGGAAAAACACCATGTTACGGACATCATCATCTTCATTATCCAGCTTTAGTCTCTGATTCAGAGCTATTCAGACCAAAACACTGCAAACTATAAAAATAATGCTTGACTTAAAACTTTCACAATATATCTAAGCCTTTATCAGGCTTTCAAGAAAAACTCAAGTGTGGTTTAGTGGATTAGGTTGAACTCTGGAATGCCGTGTTGCCAGGCATCATCAGTAGGGAGTCACGAACACCTCCATAGTCAGGAATGTGCGCTTGATAACGGGAATATTTCTGTTCAAAACAGCCCCAAGAAAATGCTGTTGATCAGAAGTTCTTCTCAGTTGTGTTTCAACTATTGTCTCACTGGTTTCTTCTACAATATAGAAACAATTTTCACACTTTTCACACAACAAGTAACACATTAATAAATTAAAATTAAAATTTGACATTGATATTTTGAAAAACTGAAATAGTATTTTCTATAGCAATAGTAAAACATACTCCAATCATTTTTGTTTCATTTAAAAGTTTGAATTTTTTGTATTTTTGTAATTTTTTATTTTTTGGGATATATATATATATTTTTTTTTTTAAAAGAATCAGTGTTATTTTAGTTTTTATTTGAGTTTTATTATAGTTTTATTTATATGTTGAATTAGCTTTTTTATATTTGTAGTTTTCTTTAGTTTAATTTTTAGAAATTTTATGTGCTTTTTTAATTTTATTATTATTATTATTATTATTAAATATTGCTTTTAAGGTTTAAAGGGGACATATCATGAAAATCTGACTTTTTCCATGTTTAAGTCAAGCGGCAACCTCCCCCAGTTTCTTGTGAAGCCAATACGGAAGTGACTTAACTGCGATTCATCAACTGGCCGCTAGGGACAGGCTGCAGAAGAGAGCAGAATCTCATTGACCATCATGTTAAATTAACCAAGTTTACAGCAGAAAAAAAACATGTTCACAGTCTGGTTCAAATTGTGTTTTTGATCTGTATAGCTAATTTTGCTCTTCATGACAACTCTGAGGGGGGTGAATTTTTTTATAACTCATCCGTTTAAATTATACCAAGCCTTAAAGTTCTGCATAATTAAGGGCGTGGTCACTTGAGTGACAGGTGGATTGCCGCTGCTGTCAGTGAGCCGTCATGTTACCTCAGCAGCTCATTTCAGCCAGTGAATTTGGCATCTCAGCCGTATTTGTGCTTTTTTTCTCCTTTTTTTTTTATTACAATTATAATATATGGCATGCTGCATTAATAGTCGAGGCGCGTCTAGATGTGCTCGCATGCGGGACAGAACACACGTTGTTGGATTGGCATTGGCTAAAAGTTCCTGATATTTACTACAATGACAATAGCAGGAGGATATACAACAGCACTGCTTGGATATTATAACGAAAACTGCTGTACTATTTTGAAAAATTATACTTTGGACACGGGCTCATTTGTTTGTTAGATACGATCACACACAGTTTTACAACATAAACGCTGCTCAGATTGCATTATTTCTTGAAGAACGATGATGGAGAGCAGATCATTCAGAAGAAATGTGATGCAAACAATGGATAATATATCAATATTTCATGAATTTAACGCTTTCGTGGACAAAAAGTACTGTTTTTTTTGTTTTGCAATGGACATTTTACCCAAGTGCCACAGATTGGATTCATCTCGCAATCTCTATTTCATTATGAAGGTATGAAGTTACGTTTGATTTTTCGTGTTATTTGCACACCTGACACAAATTAATCACTGGTGTTGGAGCATCTATATCTTATAAAAGAAAAAATAAAATAAAAACACTGTAGATTGACTGTAAAGCTTTAGTACTTTCTAATGATATTGTGATCTTCATTAATATTTTAGATAGTAAGATAGATAGCTCCTGCTAACATGGTCACGTCGTGCTAGGCGGGCGTGGTTTCAGCAACCAGTCACATCATGGGGCTCCAACCACGTCCCGCCTCTTTGCCCATTTTCAGTTATCCGGGAGTGATGTGTGGTGATGCGCAGCTAAGATGGCAGCAGCCGCATTTTCGCTTTTCGCTACCAACCCAAAAACCGTGAAAAAGGACAACCCAGTAGCTTTGTTTTGGCAAGCCTTTCCACGATCCGCTCGGCGCCGCCATTTTGTTTTCGCAAGTGAAAATGGTGAACCAGTTCTAACGCCATGGCAGAAAACTGTTCTGTCATTGGCTGCACAGACGAACACAGACACTATTTAGAGTCTCGTTAGCTCGAATATTCTGCAAGTTGACCCTGGCAAGCTTGGTTACTGAAAAAGGAGCGTTTCTGTCCAAGCGATATTTTGAAAAAAAAGATATTAGACCATTTACAGCATTTGATAGCAATCATAAATGTTAGCCTGGTGTGTATGGCTCTGTTTGGTACCTGATGTGTAGTGGGCGTCCATACGGGTTTTGCACAATAGATTCAGACCATTCAGAAACGTCCAGTTTCATTCTAAAAGTTGTAACTTCTTCCTGAGTCTCTCCATCAGTGTCGACTCCGGTTTGAACAATGTAAGGCTGAACACCATTACTGACAATCCTCATTTTGGCTGCGTGAGATTCTCCAGCTTTGTTGTTGTTGAGCTGTTAAAGCTCCGCCCTCTTCTGGAAAGGGGGCGGGAGCAGCAGCTCATTTGCATTTAAAGGGACACACCCAAAAACGGTGTGTTTTTGCTCACACCCAAATAGAGGCAAATTTGACAAGCTATAATAAATGATCTGTGGGGGATTTTGAGCTGAAACTTCACAAACACATTCTGGAGACACCTTAGACTTATATTACATCTTGTGAAAAGGGGCATTATAGGTCCACTTTAATTTATTTTCAGTTTTAGTTAGTTTTACTTTTTATTTATTTCCAAATAATATTTTTAGTGCTTCAACTTAACTTATTTCAGTTTATTACCAAGGTTCTAATTTTTACTTTTTCAACTAATATCAATATTTCATTTTATTTCAGCTTTATTTCAATTAACAGATTTTTTTTTAATAGTTTTAGATAATGATAATGACCCTGATGGGAATGGAAAGAGAATCATTGTGAGAATTAAAACATCTGGCTGCATTACATTTACATTAATGTCTTCAATTGTCTTGAAAATAATGTCACAATACAGACAAAGATTTCATGAGATTCACTCAAAAAAGATTTTTCATTCCTCCTCTCAGTCCTGATTTGTGTGAGCAGCAGATGAAACAAACATGAGCAGAAGTTTTGGTGTCTCTCCCTCATGTTATGACCTAGATCTGCTAACCCAGTTCACCAGCACTGAGGGATTCTGTGTGATTAACCGTATGCCTACAGAACAACTGGACATTTAATGCATACTTCTGCTGATCTTCAAACTTTAATTTTGAATCAGCCGACCCAGACAGTGACATTTATGTCCCGGTCGGATCAGAAGCGTCATGGATTGGAATAGACGCCCATTTCTCTCTGCCTGGCACTGGCTGCAGTTTCGGGAACACCCAGACATTGCAGCATTTGCTCTTAAAATAGAACAGAAGTTTTCCTCGCTCGAGTACACACACTCCACATGGGAGAGTCGCTTCTAAAGAGCCTTTACATCTACACAACATCCACTTTATTAGGTACACCTTGTTAGTGTCAGGTTGGACCTGCTGGAAACATTCCTCAGAGATTTTGCTCCATATTGTCTTGATATCATCACACAGTGCTGCAGATTTGTCGAATATGAATCTCCCATTCCAGCACATCCTAAATCTGCTCTATTGGATTGAGATCTGGTGGCTGTGGAGGACATTTAAGTTGTTCGAGATGGTGTGTTATCCTGCTGGAAGCCATCAGAAGATGAGCACACTGTGGTCATGAAGGGATGGATGTGGTCAGCAACAATACTCAGGTCGGCTGTGGCATTTAAGCAATACTCAATTGGTATTAAGAGGCCCAAAGTGTGCCAAGAAAATCTCCCACACACTATTACACCACCTGAACCGCTGATACAAGGCAGGATGGATCCATGCTTTCATGTTGTTTACGCCAAATTCTGACCCTCCCATCTGAATGCTGCAGCTGAAATCCACACTCATCAGACCAGGAAATGTTTTTCCAATCTTCTATTGTCCAGTTTTGGTGAGTCCATGTGAACTATAGCCTCAGTTTGCTTCTTCTGCTGCAGGAGCTCATCTGCTTCAAGGTTGGATGTGTTGAGCATTCGGAGATGCTCTCGCTATTTGAGTTACTGTTGCCTTTCCATCAGCTGAACCAGTCTGGTCATTCTCCTCTGACCACAACAAGGCATTTTCGGCTACAGATCTGCCACTCACTGGATATTTTCTATTTTTTGGATCATTCTCTTTAAACCCTAGAGATGGTTATGTGAGAAAATCCCAGTAGATCAGCAGTTTCTTAAAGGTGCCATCGAATGTTTTTTTACAAGATGTAATATAAGTCTAAGGTGTCCCCTGAATGTGTCTGTGAAGTTTCAGCTCAAAATACCCCATAGATTTATTTTTAATTCATTTTTTTAACTGCCTGTTTTGGGGCATCATTAGAAATGCACCGATTCAGGCTGCGGCCCCTTTAAATCTCGCGCTCTCCGCCCCCGGAGCTCGCACTTGCCTTAAACAGTGCATAAACAAAGCTAATATAACCCTCAAAATGGATCTTTTCAAAGTGTTCGTCATGCATACTGCAGGTTGGAGAGATTTATAAGAAGTGAAGTTGTGTTTATGAATTATACAGACTGCAAGTGTTTAATAATGAAAATGGTGACGGCTCTTGTCTCCGTGAATACAGTAAGAAACGATGTTAACTTTAACCACATTTAACAGAACATTAGCAACATGCTAACAAAACATTTAGAAAGACATTTTACAAATATCACTAAAAATATCATGATATCATGGATCATGTCAGTTATTATTGCTCCATCTGCCATTTTTTGCTATTGTTCTTGCTTGCTTACCTAGTCTGATGATTCAGCTGTGCACAGATCCAGACGTTAATACTGGCTTGTCTAATGCTTGAACATGAGCTGGCATATGCAAATATTGGGGGCGTACATATTAATGATCCAGACTGTTACGTAACAGTCAGTGTTATGTTGAGATTCACCTGTTCTTCGGAGGTCTTTTAAACAAATGAGATTTATATAAGAAGGAGGAAACAATGGAGTTTGAAACTCAATGTATGTCTTTTCCATATACTGAACTCTTGTTATTCAACTATGCCAAGATTAATTCAATTTTTAATTCTAGGGCACCTTTAAATACTCAGATGTTCAAAGTCACTTAAATCACATTTAATGAAAATGCAATCGCAAGTGTCTTTACTGTGAGTGCAAATTGCAAATAAAAAAATAACATTTAAATGGTCGTTTTGCTTGAACATTTTAAACATATAATCATTCTGTAATACATTTTCATTTTAATTTTGCAACTTATAAAGCGTTAAAATATATGTTTAAATTATATTTTAAAACTAGTGTAGGAAACAGCAAATGTTAATTATATTATTGAATTTGAATTTGCTCCAAACATTGCACATATAGTATGGAAAATGTAAATTTAAATACAGAAATGCATTGCCATTTTGCATATTACATTTTAAATTGAATATTGCTACACATGTGCTTCCATAGATTTGGTGATTAGATATTTTCGTTACCAGGCACTGGTGTACTTGTGGTTGGTGAGTGTACGTCTAGCTGCTATATGTTTTGTCTCTAACTCACTGCTTCTTTCTACTGTATCTGATCAGAGAGAGATTGACGGACGGTTCAGCTGATCCTGTAAATCAGCTCTGGTCTGACGGACAGCTCATCCCTGTATCGAACACTAATCATGGGACTAATTACCCTCGGTGAGTAAACCCTGACACTTCATCTCAGTTTTGTGTAGTTCTCTATATTATGACTTCTGAGTTAAACTGTGGCAGTACCATAAATCGCATGCAGAGACCGGGTGTAAACAGCCCCTTTGGTTGACCAGATATGTTTCAGGATAACTTGCCAGTCAGTAATCATTTGGGAGAAGTGTGGACTGTTCACTTAAAGGATTAGTTCACTTTCAAATGAAAATTAGCCCAAGCTTTACTCGGATGGAGACACTTTCTTCAGCTCAGACTCGTTGGTCCCGTTCACTGCCATTCTAAAGCTCTGATGCTTCAGGATATTTATTACAATATCTCCTATTGTGTTCATCAGAAAAGAAAGTCATATACACCTAGGATGGCTTGAGGGTGAGTAAAGCTTGAGCTAATTTTCATCTGAAAGTGAACTAATCCTTTAAGAGCAGACAGTTTCACTTTACAAAGGTGCAAAACTTGTGTTAAGCTCTGAATTGACTATGCAGCTCCACTGTACACTGTAAAGTTGTAAATAAAAAAAGATTATATACGTATGTTTTACAAGAAAATACTATTTCAGTCTTTCTACTTCAAAATTTAACATTTAAATTCATTTATTTGTGAAAATTGTTTCAAAGTAAATCCTACACCAATTTTTTAAACCTTTCAAAATATAGACAACATGGTTGACACATGCATACAAAACCAGACATGCATTAGATGTGTATGTATGAAGAGTTTTTTTTTCCTTAAAGGATCCATATTCTTTCCTCTTTTGGCATTTTGTTTTTTCTCCTGGAATCTACTTAGGACATTGAGAAGGATCGTTTTTTATTTTATTTTATGATCGTTTTCCTTCCCCTCTCTGACTCTTAATCAGGCTGGTTTTGCTTCTGTACCTTTAAGACTTCTCTACATAAATGATGTTTGTTATGATAGGCTAACCTCTATATTGTTGATCATCAGCTCAGTCCAAGTTGCTGAATGATGAATATGTGTTGTTATGTAAATGTGGGCGCTCGTCTGTTAATGTGGCTGTAATAAATAAAACACTCTCCTGTACAAACAATACATAGTGAATCTTCTAGACACATTAGTTCTGTTGCAAAACTGTGCTGTCTACGGGGTTGGGGAGTAACGAAATACTTAGTTACGTATTTAAAATACAAAAATTGAGTAACTGTATTTCATTACAGTTACATTTTAAATGGGTGGTAATCAAATTACAATTACATCTGAAAAGTATTTTAGATTACCAAAGTGATTACTTTGAATTTTAATGTCATTTAAACATTAATCTAAACTGTGGCGGGCAATTAATGCAAACAGCAATTGGTGATTCTCCGACTCTGACAGTCTGCAAAAGCATCCTAAGCTATAGTTCTGCTTAAAAGTTTCTTACCCCTTGCAGAATATGTAAAATCATTTTAACAAAATAAGAGGGATCATAAAAATTGCATGTTATTTTTATTTAGTCCTGTCCAGAATAAACTATTTCACATAACATATGTTTAATTACACTCCACAAGACAAAATAACTGAATTTATAAAAATTGCCCCATTAAAAAATTTACAAACTCTTACAAACGTTACTGGATGATCTACGACTGTTTTCATGTTTTGCAATAGTTGAGAGTCCCTTGTAATTGTAGAAAAGGTAATTGCGACTTTTTATCTCACAATTCTGACTTTTTTTTTTTTCTAATGCGAGTTTGCATCTTACAATTCTGACTTTTTTTCTCAAAATTGTGAGATAAACTCATAATTGCAAGTTATAAAGTCAGAATTGCGTGATTAAAAACATGCAATTCCTACTTATTTCTCACAATTGCGAGTTTAAATCTTACAATTATGACTTCTTTTCTTGAAATTCAGATATTTTTCTGAAAAAATATGAGTTTAACTCACAATTATGCCTTTTTTCTCAAAATTGATTTTATATCTCACAATTCTGACTTTACAACTCACGATTGCAACTTTATATCACACAATATAAAGACAACAAAAAAAAGTCACAATTGCCTTTTTATGTTACATATTTATTAGTATTCCAAAGTATTCTAAAGTATTTAAATTAAGTTACAAAACTTGGGTAATCTACCGAAATACGTTTACTTTTTAAATCATGTATTTTGTAATCTTTAGTGAAATGCATTTTAAAAGTAACTTACCCAGCCCTGCTTAAATTTAAGATTTCGTAACTCTCTCGTAACTACCATAGTACGATGCATCGTTGAAAAAATCAACTAGCTAGTCACGACTCTTTCCCGAAACCGTACTGACGCAAATGTGTCGTTCAACCATGTTGGTGAAAGACGTCACGCAGGTGATGATAGTAATAATGTCTTTTAATGAATCCTTTTGAGTTTGAATTAATGCTAGATTTTTTGCTATAAATGACAGATATGGCATCTGAGGACTAATTCTCATTTTTCTCAGTTATTCTGCTTTATTTCCAGATTCAATCATAGGCTCCTTCTTCTGTACCAGAGCACGAACGCACATGCACACTCTTCAAAAACGGCGCTGTATATCTCTCGACAAACTAAAAGATGTAAATGAATACATTCAAAATAAATGATAGAGATTGTACTGAATGTCAGCTTGCTATTTTTCCTCAAGATAACGATTTATTAACTCCAAATGTCATGCAAACAAGAAACTATACTTCCACACAACTTTGCGATGATGTTTGTGAATATGTGTTGGAACTTTATGGTTTCGGGAAGCACGGACTCGTTGCATTCTGGGACGGCCTTCTTTATTAAGGACACAAATTGCAAAACTGATATCTTGGAAGGCAGAAGCTTCCAAGCAGATCCACATTTTTCCGCTTAATACAGTTTCCTTAGGTGTGTTATTTCAGAATTTAGCAAAGCTTTGATTTGAGATAGTTGTTCTGAATAGACCAGCGTCCATTGATGACTGCCTGTGAAACTCACACTGACATTGTTTGTCCTGCGCTGTCACATCAAAGACTCCAGGAGCCAATTACATGGCCGTCTTTCATAGACGAGTTAGCGAGAAGACTCGCATTCACTTTTTCGGGCTGCTTTGAAGCTCTGACATTACAAAGCAATCAGGATATGATCCAGCAGCGCACAATGAGATCACATCACAGAAGACACACATCCAGAATGAGCATGCAGAAAAGAGGAAGCGGTTCATGAGCACTTACTTCAAGCCCTTGCTGTTTAGTGCGTGAGACAAATAATAATTTGAGGAAGGAAAACAGATGACAGCAGATTTTGAAATATATCATGGTTTCATGACTCTCATTAAATAAAAATAGTCCAGATCCCGTAGTGCCTCACCTCGGCCTGTATGGTCTCGAGGCGCGTCATGTGCTGGTTGGTGGAGATACTTTTCTCTTTGAAATCATCCCGTAAAGAATGAACCTGAGTAGACAACTGTTTCTCCACCTCGGCGGCCTGTGGACACAAACATAGAAACTTGTGTTAGCTTCCCATAGATAACTAGTCTATATAGGCTACTTGTACAGTTTGTGCAGTATTTACAGTATAATATACCAATCGCCTGCATGCACGTAGTATCAGGACATTTGCCATAAGGTGCAGTATACAGTCAGAGCACACTGGATGAATTTGGAACAGCATACTGTACTTGACTTTCAACCAGTTTGCGAGGTACTGTATCCCACAATGCAATGAGCATTTATTTCCAGGGTCCTTTTTTCTTTTTTTGGGGGGGGGGATGATTCTATATGATCATCACTGGATTTAACAATTTTTTTATATTTACTTATTTCTTTCATTTTTATTATTATTATTTTTTATTATTATAGGTTTACAAAGTACTGACACTGTTTTTGAGCCACTGGATTTAACAATTAGTTTTTTATTTTATTTTAATTGTTCGGCCACATCAGGTTTACAAGGTACCCAGCATTTCATTTCATTTCATTTCATTTCATTTCATTTCATTTCATTTCACAAACCTTCTAAGGTACCAGGCTGATACTATGAGCTACTGTATTAAACAATGTTTATTTATTTTAAATTTTTTAAATTTTATTTTTTTAGCCAAACAAGTTTACAAGGTACCCGGCAGATTTGATTTGATTTTTTTTTAAATTTTTTTAAAAAAAAAATTTTATTAATATGTTATATTATATTATTTATTTTATTTTATTTTATTTCACAAACCTTATTTAACAATATTTTTATTTATTTAAAAAATATATTTTTTATATATTATTATATATTTAATATATTTATTTATAAAATACATTTTAAAATGTATTAAATAAATATATTTTATTTAATTTTTTTTTACCAAATAAGTTTACAAGGTGCCTGCCTTATTTTATTTTATTGTGTTATATTATTTTATTTTATTTTATTTTATTATGTTATATTATTATTTTATTTTATTTTTTCATTTCATTTCATTTCACAAACCTTCCAAGGTATGGGGCTGATACTATGAGCCACTGTATTTAACAATATGTTTATTTGTTTTAATATTATTATTTTTTAAAATTACATTTTTTTTTTTGCCAAATAAGTTTACAAGGTACCTGGCTGATTTATTTTATTTTATTTTATTTTATTTTATTTTATTTTTTTATATTTTTTTATATTTTATTTTTTTATATTTTATTTTTTTTTTTATTTACAAACCTTCCAAGGTATGGGGCTGATACTATGAGCCACTGTATTTAACATTATGTTTATTTATTTTAATATTATTATTATTTATTATTTTTTTTTTTTTTCAATTTTATTTTTTTTAGCCAAATAAGTTTTTTAGCCAAGTTTACAAGGTACCCAGCTGATTTGATTTGATTTTTTTATTTTATTTTATAATTTTTTTATTTTATTTACAAACCTTGATACTATGATACTATGAGCCACTGTATTTAACAATAAATTTATTTATTTATTTATTTATTTATTTATTTATTTATATATATATATATATATATATATATATATATTTTTTTTTTTTTTTTTTTTTTTTTTTTTTTGGACAAAATCAGATTTACAAGGTATATCCAGCCGATACTATGACCATTTTTCAAATTTCAACTATTTTCTTTTCTTTTCTTTCTTTCTTTCTTTCTTTCTTTCTTTCTTTCTTTCTTTCTTTCTTTCTTTCTTTCTTTCTTTCTTTCTTTCTTTCTTTCTTTCTTTCTTTCTTTCTTTCTTTCTTTCTTTCTTTCTTTCTTACAAGGTCCCGGCTGATACTATGACTGATTTTGAGTCACTGTATTTAACAATTTGTTTATTTGATTGATGTATTACAAAATCAGGTTTACAAGTTATCCAACTGATACTATAGGTGGTTTTGAGCCACTGGATTAGCTAAAGTTTGCCAGTTTGCATTAAGTTATTAATTAAGAAATTAGTAGCATGTTAACTAGATATTGCTTGATAACTAGCAGAGCCTGTTACATGAAATAAGTATCTTCATAACATTAGCACACACATTCATAACACATTCTTAACAGTAAGCCAGCTAGCGTTAGATTATTTCATACAGAAATGTATTAAAAGAAAAACGAAGCCTGTTGCTGCTGCCCTAATAATCTATGAGCATGAGTCATATTACAGAGAAACCCCTCCCACACACACACACACACACACACACTCATTGATCACACTTGGCATTTTGGAGCGTCTGTAGAACATTCCAGCCGAGATCCTTGCGTTTTTCCGAGCCGATTGGACGGCTGCGATCAGGCCACTGCAGCTGTGAGAAACACTCATTACCATCAGTGAGACTGCAGTCGCTAAACTGACTCACATAATCTGTGACTGTCACCATGGCAACCCACGAGTCCTGGCTACGTACAAAAACAACAATGACACTCACGTCCGTATGAACTTTGCAATATCTCGCACTGAACATGTTTTTATCAGATTAAGCACAGGATCCAGTAACCTGCTGCTCTGTGATTTAACAATAACCTATAAGGGGCCGTTCACACAAAATGCACACTTTTAATTGTCTTTTCATATATACACAGGAACTCACATACTGTAGAGTCACATGCAAATTTTATTTATCAGGTTCCGGAAGTAAAACTCCATTCATTTTCTCTATAAGGATTTTAAATGATTACTTATAAACTTTTCAAGACAGCCCTACTGCGAGCTACAAGTTTGTTAACCGGTGGTAATTGCTTCTGCAAAAATAATCATGTTTAACAGTGGAATTCCTGGTGAAAAACTACATTACCCATGATGCTGTACAGAAAATTACACCAATCAGAGTTGAGAAAGGCAACACACTCCAAAATAGCTCTTTAGCTCCGCCCACTCCAATGAAGCATGCTCTTAAAATAATTAAATGTTGGTATATATATGCATATTTTGCAAAAAACGTAAAAAATATTGTTTTTATACAGTTATAGTTCTTTCCCTCACTAGAACCGTTAAGTACACAGTCTTGTACCTTTGTCTTTTTGTCCAATTCTCAAAAAGCTTTTTGCTTCAAATCAGAGTTTGTTGAGTAGCTGGTTGGTTTGCTTCACAGCTTATAACTCTTTAACCAAGGCAATTTTAAAATCCTCATGGGAAAAATGAATTAAAAAAATACTTCCGGAACCAGCGCCGCTGAAAAAGTGGGCGGGCACTATCACACTCTATTGCATGGCTTTGTGGAATACTTGATTCCGATTGGTTCTGATTAATGCAGGTCCAAAAGCTTCCCAGTGATATTCCTCTGACCTTTTCTCTTTTGTAATGTGTTGTGGCGCCCACTCTGATCTACTTTCAACAGCATCTCTCAGAAATTGCTTACTGCACCTTTAAATATACTGACAAGTCACAAGTACCACTAAAAGTACAATTTCTGCAAATTTTTTATTTTTTTTTCTGACAGTATGCATCACAATATGTCTAAGTTATAGATTCTTAAATGTATTCATTTTTTCATTCTGAGTCTCGTTTTCCCTTGCAGGAGGAATCTCCTGATAAGAGTCTTTCTAAAAATAATTCTCAGCTATTTTAAGAACAAAGAGGAAACTGTTTCAGAAAACGTCACCAACCTTGACCTTGGATTCAATTCTCTGTTGCCAAAGATAAAGACTCGAGTCAGATACAGAAATGTTTTAAGCAGCAGGTTTTCACTTGTGGAGCGCTTTGACTCATATCAGATTGCTGAACTTCCTGTTAGTTTGATTTTGTTTAAGGTTTAAGCCATCAAGAATACTTAATTGCCCGGCTGATTCATGAAATGATGGAGAAGCAAGGAGGGGATTTGAGGAAGTTCAAGTATGGTTGTTATCTGTATTTACTCTGTTGACAGCAGTGTTGTTTATATACTAGTATTATGTTATTTATATAATTTTATTAATATTTTAAATTAGATTTTACTTTTATATTTTCAGTTTTCATTTTTGTTTAATTTTTAGTAATTTTGTTACATGCTTGTAATTTTTTATATTTTTTATATTATTATTTAGGTTTAATTGATTTTTATGGCAGTTTTAGTTAAAGGTGCAGTAAGTGATTTCTGAGAAACGCTTTTGATATTTGAAATCACTAAAACAAACACGCCCCTACCTTGATAGCTCCGCCCCCAAATTCACAAACATGCTATGCAACACAGGCACCTTCCCCCTCATGAGTGGACACACCTCTTAATGCTGATTGGCTACAAGTGTGTTCAGTCTGATTGACTTTCAACAGCATTTCTCAGAAATTGCTTACTGCACCTTTAAGTTTTTGTTTATTTCCAGTTAGTTGTTTTAGTGCTTCAACTTAAAGGTGCCCTAGAATTAAAAATTGAATTTATCTTGGCATAGTTGAATAACAAGAGTTCAGTACATGGAAAAGACATACATTGAGTTTCAAACTCCATTGTTTCCTCCTTCTTATATAAATCTCATTTGTTTAAAAGACCTCCGAAGAACAGGCGAATCTCAACATAACACCGATTGTTACGTAACAGTCGGGATCATTAATATGTACGCCCCCAATATTTGCATATGCCAGCTCATGTTCAAGGCATTACACAAGGGCAGCCAGTATTAACGTCTGGATCTGTGCACAGCTGAATCATCAGACTAGGTAAGCAAGCAAGAACGATAGTGAAAAATGGCAGATGGAGCAATAATAACTGACATGATCCATGATAACATGATATTTTTAGTGATATTTGTAAATTGTCTTTCTAAATGTTTCGTTAGCATGTTGGTAATGTACTGTTAAATGTGGTTAAAGTTACCATCGTTTCTTACTGTATTCACAGAGACAAGAGAGCCGTCACTATTTTCATTTTTAAACACTTACAGTCTGTATAATTCATAAACACAACTTCATTCTTTATAAATCTTTCCAACAGTGTGTAATGTTAGCTTTAGCCACGGAGCACTATCAAACTCATTCAGAATTAAATGTAAACATCCTAATAAATACTATACTCACATGATTCGACCCATGCATGCAGTATGCATGACGAACACTTTGTAAAGATCCATTTGAGGGTTATATTAGCTGTGTGAACTTTGTTTATGCACTGTATAACTGCACTTATAGTCAAGAGCTCAGGAGGGCAGGGAGCGAGAGATTTAAAGGGGCCACAGCCTGAATTGGCGCATAGTTAATGATGCCCCAAAATAGGCAGTTAAAAAAATTTATTTAAAAACATCTATGGGGTATTTTGAGCTGAAACTTCACAGACACATTCAGGAGACACCTTATACTTATATTACATCTTTTGAAAAGACATTCTACGGCACCTTTAAACGTATTTCAATTAGTTGCATTTTTAATATTTGTTTAGTGTAGATAAACATTTTTTTCAGCTTTATTTCAATTAACAGAAATGTTTTTAAGTTTTTAAGTTTAGTTAATGATAATAACCTTGGTTAAAAGGCACAACCCGAGATCCAAAAATGATTGGTATCTTTTGAGAACAGTTTACAGTTGACTTTATAGTCTTGACCGAAATAAACATCTGCTGGTTTGTGGTTAAACAGGAAGGACAGTCATATGTATCTTCCTGTTTACCTTTACAATGATAGTGTTTTGATTTTTTTCAAGCTTGCATTGAGCCGAGATGAAAGTGATTGCTCAGGAAACTTAGCAACACATTATTAGCTGTTTGATAATGTAGTCAAGCAAAAGGCTAATCATATTAATTACTGTTGTAAAGAGTGATACCATTGTGCAGCGTTTGACCATGTAGATCTCTGAGCCTGTGTGAGTGAGTGGAGGCGGGGCTAATTAGCATATTCATAGATCTGCATATACTAAGGTGTAGAGTTACATTCAAGCTATTTTTAATCATGAAGAAATCTTTTTTTTTTTTCAGATGAAAAAAACTTTTAAATATGCCATTTTGGTGATCAAAGATAAGTTTTAATGGATAAAATTACAGAACTACAGGGGAACTTTAATAAAAGACATAAATGAGTCAATAGTTATCATACAGTAAGAATATACAGCTATATAATGAATGTGGAGCAGCTCAGATCATTCAGTGAAGAAGCTGATGAGAACTGATCTGACTTTTTGATCGCAGACTGATGTCTTGACAAATCTGAGCACAGTTTGAGACATTGTTGGGGTCTTTTTTCCCAGGACTGAAATCTGAGAAGCAGGAGATTTAATTTAACATCTCTGCTGAATCTTAATTGTGATTTTTCTTTCCCACAGGATCTAGCATCATTCATGACGGCATTTAAAACTGAAGTGTAATTACATTTGCATCATCTTCACAAATGATAATCAGAAAGCCATTAGTCATTTTGGTGGCTGTCCATTCAACAGTGTGAATCGTGTCTGATCAAACACTGATGGATGTGGGCGGAGCTGGAGAAGGGAAGCACTCACAGATTGACATGACCCACGGCACATGGTACGCGCTCGGTCGCTTGTCACGTGGAACGATGTGAGGTTGCATGTTCTTTTATGACTGCGGATCCAGGACACCTGCATTTAACGGCTCTTATTCTTTCATTTCTACCTCATTTGCATAACAAAGAGCATTGCTAAAGGAACCCCTTTTTACAGTATACAGATTTTTTAAAATCTAGATTTACAATGACTCGTTTAGAGTGTCTTATCCGTTAGAGCCGAGGTGGGGGGTGGGGGTTCGGGGGAGTCGGACGGAGGGGGGAAATCACGTTCCCATGGTAACACATGGAATTGAACATAACACTTGGGGTTGCCATAGCGATATGTGGGAATAGTGATTGGAGGTGCTGAGACATCCCTTAGTCATACTGTCAGAGGAGGAAACCTGTGACATTTCTGCAATATAAACTGGAGACACTCAATATGAAATGTCTGACTGCTGGGCAGTTCACATGCTGAATCGCAAAAACAAGCTGCTCCACAGTGATTTTACCACATTTAACGGAAATGGGGGGGGGGTACCTGTGGCAAAAGCAGTATGAAAAAAGACAAACATTTTTTGTAAATTACTAATCTTGTCTAAGGTGAACATTACTATTAGTGCTGATAGTGATGTGATCAAATCTCTAACACTAAGTATTAGTATTGTGTATCATCCTGTGCGTCGTCCTGCGGCATTATTCTTTTCACCCTAGACAGGAAGAAACCTCCTAGCAACCGCACAGAACTACTTAGCAACTCCCTAGCAGCCACCTGGCAACTATTCACTATTCAGAACTCCCTAACAGCTGCATAGCAAAGCTCTTTTCACACCAGACAGGAAGAAACCACCTAGCAACCATTCTGCAACCTCCTAGAAACAACCCTGTACTTCCTAGTAATCATTCTTCAACCACTCACAACACCCTAGCAGCCACCTGGCAACTATTCAGAACTCCCTTGCAACTGCATACCAAAGCTCTTTTCACACCAGACAGGAAAAAAACCATCTAGCAACCATTCTGCAACTTCCTAGAAACAAACCAGAACTTCCTAGCAACCATTCTGCAACTTCCTAGAAACAACCCTGAACTTCCTAGCAACCATTCTGCAACTTCCTAGAAACAACCCTGTACTTCCTAGCAACCATTCTGCAACTTCCTAGAAACAACCCTGAACTTCCTAGCAACCATTCTGCAACCTCCTAGAAACAACCCTGTACTTCCTAGCAACCATTCTGCAACTTCCTAGAAACAACCCTGTCCTTCCTAGCAACCATTCTGCAATGTCCTAGAAACAACCCTGTCCTTCCTAGCAACCATTCTGCAACTTCCTAGAAACAACCCTGTACTTCCTAGCAACCATTCTGCAACTTCCTAGAAACAACCCTGAACTTCCTAGCAACCATTCTGCAACTTCCTAGAAACAACCCTGAACTTCCTAGCAACCATTCTGCAACCTCCTAGAAACAACCCTGTACTTCCTAGCAACCATTCTGCAACTTCCTAGAAACAACCCTGTACTTCCTAGCAACCATTCTGCAACTTCCTAGAAACAACCCTGAACTTCCTAGCAACCATTCTGCAACCTCCTAGAAACAACCCTGTACTTCCTAGCAACCATTCTGCAACTTCCTAGAAACAACCCTGTCCTTCCTAGCAACCATTCTGCAATGTCCTAGAAACAACCCTGTCCTTCCTAGCAACCATTCTGCAACTTCCTAGAAACAACCCTGTACTTCCTAGCAACCATTCTGCAACTTCCTAGAAACAACCCTGAACTTCCTAGCAACCATTCTGCAACTTCCTAGAAACAACCCTGAACTTCCTAGCAACCATTCTGCAACCTCCTAGAAACAACCCTGTACTTCCTAGCAACCATTCTGCAACTTCCTAGAAACAACCCTGAACTTCCTAGCAACCATTCTGCAACCTCCTAGAAACAACCATGTACTTCCTAGCAACCATTCTGCAACCTCCTAGAAACAACCCTGTACTTCCTAGCAACCATTCTGCAACTTCCTAGAAACAACCCTGAACTTCCTAGCAACCATTCTGCAACCTCCTAGAAACAACCCTGTACTTCCTAGCAACCATTCTGCAACTTCCTAGAAACAACCCTGTCCTTCCTAGCAACCATTCTGCAACGTCCTAGAAACAACCCTGTCCTTCCTAGCAACCATTCTGCAACTTCCTAGAAACAACCCTGTACTTCCTAGCAACCATTCTGCAACTTCCTAGAAACAACCCTGAACTTCCTAGCAACCATTCTGCAACTTCCTAGAAACAACCCTGAACTTCCTAGCAACCATTCTGCAACCTCCTAGAAACAACCCTGAACTTCCTAGCAACCATTCTGCAACCTCCTAGAAACAACCCTGTACTTCCTAGCAACCATTCTGCAACTTCCTAGAAACAACCCTGAACTTCCTAGCAACCATTCTGCAACCTCCTAGAAACAACCATGTACTTCCTAGCAACCATTCTGCAACCTCCTAGAAACAACCATGTACTTCCTAGTAACCATTCTTCAACCACTCACAACACCCTAGCAGCCACCTGGCAACTATTCAGAACTCCCTCACAACTGCTCTTTTCACACCAGACAGGAATAAACCATCTAGCAACCATTCTGCAACCACCTAGAAATAACCCTGTACTTCCTAGCAACCATTCTGGAACCTCCTAGAAAAAAAAAAAAAAAAAAAAAAAACAGAACTTCCTAGCAACCATTCTGCAACCTCCAAGAAACAACTCCGAACTTCCTAGCAACCATTCTGCAACCTCCTAGAAACAACATTGAACTTCCTAGCAACCATTCTGCAACCTCCTAGAAACAACTCCGAACTTCCTAGCAACCATTCTGCAACCTCCTAGAAACAACCCTGAACTTACAAGCAACCATTTTGCAGCCTCCTAGAAACAACCCTGAACTTTCAAGCAACCATTCTGCAACCTCCTAGAAACAACTCCGAACTTCCTAGCAACCATTCTGCAACCTCCTAGAAACATTGAACTTCCTAGCAACCATTTTGCAACCTCCTAGAAACAACCCTGAACTTCCAAGCAACCATTCTGCAACCTTCTAGAAACAACTGTGAACTTCCTATTCTACAACCACTCACAACACCCTAACAACAACATAGCAATGCTGTTTTCACAACAGACAGGAAGAAACCACAAAGCAACCAGACAGAACAGCCTAGTAACTGCATAGTAACCATTCTGACCTCCCTAGCAACCATTCTGTAACCTCCTAGCAACCACTCAAAACACCCTTGCAACTGCATAGCAATGCTCTTTTCACACTAGACAGGAATAACCCACTTAGCAACCATTCTGCAAACACCTAGAAACAACCCTGAACTTCCTAGTAACCATTCTGCAACCTCCTAGCAACCAACCACAACACCCTAGCAACAACATAACAACGCTGTTTTTACAACAGACAGGAAGAAACCACCAAGCAACCAGACAGAACAGCCTGGTACTTGCATAGCAACTATTCTGAGCTCCTTAGCAACCATTCTGAACAACGCTGAACTTCCTAGAAACCATTCTGCAACATCCTAGCAACCACCCACAACACCTTTTCACATCAGACAGGCAGGAATAAACCACCTAGAAACCACACATAACACCCTAGCAATGATTCTGCAACCTCCTAGCAACCACACAGCATAACCTAGCATCTCAACTCCATAGCAACACCCTGGCAACACCCCACCATCATGGCAATGAGTTTTGCATCATTCAAAAATCTAGTTTACTGTAGTTGTAATGGGTTCTTGACTCGACTCAGTATCATATACGTCTCAGCAAGGTTAACCTTAGAGTTTTTCTCCTTCTTCTGAACGACTGTATCAGCGCTTCTGCTGTCTGACCCCACAACCTGTTACTGATGTTACTTTGCCATTCATTTCCAATGAAGCCCACTCCAATCTACCAGTGAACATATAATCAATGGGATCATTTATAAAATCACCCTATCTTGATAATGAAATGTAAGTCTATTTTGTTCGGTGTCCATCTCCCCTCACCCTCCTTCCCTCTCTCTCTAAACCTTTTGTAATGTAATTAGTGAAATGCTTCTCACTGATCAGATTAGGCTGCTGGGGTTCTGGCTTTTTTGACAACCCCCTGCTTCCAGGACTGGCAGACAGACGTGTGTATGTGTGTGTGCAACAGAAAGCATCTGTCCAACACAACACAATATGTTCAGTACATTAGCTAAACAGTTATGCTGTCTGTATTTGCTAGGCTTTACCTACTTGTTAAGCTCTACTTCATTATCTAGTTAAGTTGTCACTGTCCCTCCAGAAGAAAATATTTTATTTACATGTCAGCTGTGACTCAGATGTTTTGATAACCTTTTACAATTAGTTAATGCATTAACTAACAATGCTGTTGAGCTAAGTTGAAAAACTAAGGCAACTTATCACATTCAGCTTAAGTTAAGTCAACTCAATCAATTTGCTCCAATTAAAGTCAAATTAAATACTTTTGTTCATCTAATGAGTAACAGGTAGTCTTTTGAACTTAAAAATTCTTGTCAAGGCAACTATAGAATGTTTAGCATTTGGCAATGCAAGCGGCTACAATCCTTGTTTTTCATATCAATGTTTGTTTTTCAAAGCTAACTACATGATATGAACATTACAGGGGACCTATAATACCCTTTTCACAAGATGTAAAATAAGTCTCTGGTGTTCCCAGAATGTGTCTGAAGTTTCAGCTCAAAATACCCCACAGATAATTTATTATAGCTTGTCAAATTTGCCCCTATTTGGGTGAGCAAAAACACTCTGTTTTTGTGTGTGTCCCTTTAAATGCAAATGAGCTGCTGCTCCCGGCCCCCTTTCCAGAAGAGGGCGGAGCTTTAACAGCTCAACAACAACAAAGCTGGAGAACCTCACGCAGCCAAAATGAGGATTGTCAGTAACGGTGTTCAGCCTTACATTGTTCAAACCGGAGTCGACACTGATGGAGAGACTCAGGAAGAAGTTACAACTTTTAGAATGAAACTGGACGTTTCTGAATGGTTAGTGGATACATTTCTGTAGTTGCTGTGGAGTTGATTCAACTCATCCACTAGCATGTGCCGTCATGTTCATCTTTTGTGCAAATCCTGCATTGAATTGACCCTCGTTTGTGAAGCAGTCCGGTGTAAAATGACAACAACACTCTACTACAACAACTCTTCCTCTTCTCTAAAGCAGCCCAACATGGCCCCACCCCCTTTGTTGCGTTCTCAGGGGCAGGTTTATGTGAATTTTGGGGTTTGTGATGTCACTAACCCGGGAAGAAAAAAAAAACTGTTTAGTTCATGTCAGCTCAGGTCTATTAAATATGTTTCATTATAAGTTTGTTAAATAAAGCAGTTATTATTGTTAACAAATTGAACCTTATTGTAAAGTGTTATCGATGTTTATACTAAAAGTTCCTTGAGACAAAAAATTAAAAATGCAATTGTTGCATATAATAAAAGTATAGTGCTATACTGGGAAATTTATATTGAGAGCAAAGCTTTTAATATCTCTTCTAAAACTCTTCTTTTTCAGGAGAAACATCTACTGTAAAAAGCAGGAGTCTGTTTTCCTAAATAAATCTTAGTGCTGATATTAATGAGATCTCATTTGTGATTTTGTTTCATTCAGGTTGTTCTTGTTTATGTAACAGCACACAGTTCTTTCTGTCCTCTCTTGCTCTGTTTCAGTCGGCTGTACCTTATGTTGTTGGTAAAGGAAAGAGGATCTGGATTAAACCCTAATCCCACCTGAGTTCATCCATGTGTCACTTTGCCTTATGTCACTTCCTGTTGCTTGTCCCACAGAAGGAAGGTCATCTGAGTCTGCTGCAATAGATCCATTAGCAGATTTGTCAAGCCCATCTAGTTATCTCATATTCAGAGCCTCTTTCTTGCTTCAGAGAACATCACCATCAGCAGACAACTAGCTGCTCATTTTTAAAAAATTGAAAACACCAGGGGAATTACTGAAGGTAACCAACCAAACAATTTAGTTAGCAACCTTTCTACTTTTATGTTCACATATGAACATTCATCAGCACACACATCAGTTATGGTAAACAGAAGCAAGCATGCAAGATCCAATGACGTTCATTGTCATGTTACGCATCATGTTTGAGCTTCAGCAAGATCCAATGAGGTTCATTCTTGTGTTTGAGCTTCCCCAAGAACCAATGAGGTTCATTCTCGTGTTACGCATCACGTTTGAGCTTCCTCAAGAACCAATGAGGTTCATTCATGTTACGCAGCACGTTTGAGCTTCCTCAAGAACCAATGAGGTTCATTCTCGTGTTACGCATCACGTTTGAGCTTCCCCAAGAACCAATGAGGTTCGTTCTCGTGTTACGCAGCACGTTTGAGCTTCCTCAAGAACCAATGAGGTTCATTTTCGTGTTACGCATCACGTTTGAGCTTCCCCAAGAACCAATGAGGTTCATTCTCGTGTTACGCAGCACGTTTGAGCTTCCTCAAGAACCAATGGGGTTCATTCTCGTGTTACGCAGCACGTTTGAGCTTCAGCAAGAACCAATGAAGTTCATTCTAGTGTTACGCAGTACGTTTGAGCTTCCTCAAGAACCAATGGGGTTCATTCTCGTGTTACGCAGCACGTTTGAGCTTCCTCAAGAACCAATGGGGTTCATTCTCGTGTTACGCAGCACGTTTGAGCTTCAGCAAGAACCAATGAGGTTCATTCTCGTGTTACGCATCATGTTTGAGCTTCCCCAAGAACCAATGAGGTTCATTCTCATGTTACACATCACGTTTGAGCTTCCCCAAGAACCAAAGAGGTTCATTCTCGTGTTACGCATCATGTTTGAGCTTCCCCAAGAACCAAAGAGGTTCATTCTCGTGTTACGCATCATGTTTGAGCTTCCCCAAGAACCAATGAGGTTCATTCTCATGTTACACATCACGTTTGAGCTTCCCCAAGAACCAATGAGGTTCATTCTCGTGTTACGCATCACGTTTGAGCTTCCCCAAGAACCAATGAGGTTCATTCTCATGTTACGCATCATGTTTGAGCTTCCCCAAGAACCAATGAGGTTCATTCTCATGTTACGCATCATGTTTGAGCTTCCCCAAGAACCAATGAGGTTCATTCTCATGTTACACATCACGTTTGAGCTTCCCCAAGAACCAATGAGGTTCATTCTCGTGTTACGCATCATGTTTGAGCTTCCCCAAGAACCAATGAGGTTCATTCTCGTGTTACGCATCACGTTTGAGCTTCCCCAAGAACCAATGAGGTTCATTCTCGTGTTACGCATCATGTTTGAGCTTCCCCAAGAACCAATGAGGTTCATTCTCATGTTACGCATCACGTTTGAGCTTCCCCAAGAACCAAAGAGGTTCATTCTCGTGTTACGCATCACGTTTGAGCTTCAGCAAGAACCAAAGAGGTTCATTCTCGTGTTACGCATCACGTTTGAGCTTCCACAAGAACCAATGAGGTTCATTCTCATGTTACGCATCACGTTTGAACTTCCACAAGAACCAATGAGGTTCATTCTCATGTTACGCATCTTGTCTGAGCTTCAGCAAGAACCAGTGAGGTTCATTCTCATGTTACGCATCACGTTTGAACTTCCACAAGAACCAATGAGGTTCATTGTCATGTTACGCATCATGTTTGAGCTTCAGCAAGAACCAATGAGGTTCATTCTCGTGTTACACATCACTTGGAGCTTCCCCAAGAACCAATGAGGTTCATTCTCGTGTTACACATCACTTTGAGCTTCCCCAAGAACCAATGAGGTTCATTCTCGTGTTACGCATCACGTTTGAGCTTCCCCAAGAACCAATGAGGTTCATTCTCGTGTTACGCATCACGTTTGAGCTTCCCCAAGAACCAATGAGGTTCATTCTCGTGTTACGCATCACGTTTGAGCTTCCCCAAGAACCAATGAGGTTCATTCTCGTGTTACGCATCACGTTTGAGCTTCCCCAAGAACCAATGAGGTTCATTATTATTTTTTTATTTTAAACTACTATAGTTCCTGATGTGGGCCTATATTCTCTTTTCATAATTTTCTGAGAACATGTTCTGGTTTTGCTGGTGTTATTGCCCTCAGCTGGAAGCCCTTGTGCTGCCAGTCTTGATTAGTTCATCATCATCAATTTTTCTGCCATTATGTGTGACCATTAATATAACCCCATGTGGTAATAACAGGACGTGTGTATTGTGTGTGTGTCGGAGTGAATGAAACTGACTAGGATTGACAGCTTTAAAGAATTATGAGGCATGAGTGTGAGTGTTATGGACAGCTGCAGTAAATCTGAACGTTAAGGACATTAACATCAGTCTGTCAGGGGAACGCTGGTGTTTAGATAAAGGAAGAGATTGTTGTCTGACCTCAGCTGCGTCATTGCCACAACACCACAGCCATCCTGGGGCAAAATCAATGAGACTCAATGACAATTCAAATGTGTCTGTGAACAAGAGTCGCACAAAGAACCAGCCATTACTGAAACACAAACTAAATTCAGTGTGGCATTTAAATCTCAATTTCCTGCCAAATCAATCAACCCCAGTTTCCCATCATTACACATTCACTGATTTAGAATGATAAACCATAATTTCTCTGAAGGTAATCATTTTAAATTTCATCATGTTTAGAAGTGAGACACATGTAATCATGCAAATCCTATTTATTGATATCAAGATATTTTATATATATATAAAATGATTACATTAGTGAAATGTTTATATTCTTCATTTGAAGTATTTTCAAATTGTTTCAAAGCATCTTTACAGAAAAGGCATGTTTCAAATATCACAATCAAGAAACCAGAGGTGATATATGACACTGCATTCTCTCACACAATGCATATTACCGAACAGATTTTGTCTTTGTCAAAGACAAAACATCCAAAGATACAAAATCTTGAGTCTTTTTTCCATCAGCTTTATTCGTTGGCCACAATTTAAAGATACACCGCAGTGAAATGTCCTGTGCATCTTCAAGGTCGCCCTGCTGGACTGTGAAACAGGTAGATTGCATAATTTTGAAACCGGAACAGAGCGTGGTGTAATTTTGATGAGTTTGCATAAGGTAGTGTCTCAGGAAGGTGAGGGGACATCCTGTGTACCAGAGCCAAGAAATTTATTCATAGCATGCTGCATGCATGTTTTTCTACCTGCCTCTGTTTGGATTTGCAGCCACCATAATCAATATTTCAATTCAAAGAATGACCAGAATAATAATTCTGGCTTTTTATGAGAACACTGCTTTACCTATGTGGTTTTTAGACAATGATTTACTGGTTTGATCTCCATAAGGAGCAAATCAAGAGCCATTACCATTGAACTTCACCTTCATAGTGCCATTTTACATTTGGTAGACAGTTTTAACCAAAGCTTACAGGATGTGCATTTAAAGGGTTAGTTCACCCAAAAATTAAAATTCATGTCATTAATTACTTACCCTCATGTCGTTCCACACCCGTAAGACCTTCATTCATCTTCGGAAAGATATTTTTGATAAAATCTGATTGCTCACTGACAGCAAGATAATTTACACTTTCAATTCCCAGAAAGCTACTAAAGACATATTTAAAACAGTTCATGTGACTAAAGTGATTCAACTTTAATGTTATGTAGCGACGAGAATACTTTTTGTGCGTCAAAAAAAACAAAATAACGCCTTTATTCAACAATATCTAGTGATGGGCGATTTCAAAACACTGCTTCATGAAGCTTCGAAGCTTTACAAATCTTTTGTTTCAAATCTGATTCGGTGCGCGCATCAAACTGACAGTCACGTGATTTCAGTAAACGAAGCTTCGTTACGTTGTAAGTGTTTCGAAATGTTTAGAAATTTCAATGCCTCACATGACTTTGGCAGTTTCATACACCCTCTGAACCACTGATTCAAAACTAAAGATTCATAAAGCTTCAAAGCTTCATTAGCAAGACAATTAACACTTTCAGAAAGCTACTAAAGACATATTTAAAACAGTTCATGTGTCTACAGTTGTTCAATGAAAATACTTTTTCTGCGCCAATAAACCAAAATAATGCCTTTATTCAACAATATCTAGTGATGGGCGATTTCAAAACACTGCTTCATGAAGCTTTACGAATCTTTTGTTTCAAATCAGCATGTATCAACCTGCCAAAGTCACATGATTTCAGTAAATGATTTCAGTAGTATGACTTTAGTAAACAGTGATTTCAGTGACTTTGTCAGTTTGATACACGCTCCGAATCACTGATTCCAAACAAAAGATTTGTAAAGTTTCGAAGCTTCATGAAGCAGTGTTTTGAAATCGCCCATCACTAGATATTGTTGAATAAAGGCGTTATTTTGTTTTTTTGACGCACAAATAGTATTCTTGTCACTTCATAACATTAAGGTTGAATCACTGTAGTCACATGAACTGCTTTAAATACGTCTTTAGTAGCTTTCTGGGCATTGAAATTGTAAATTATCTTGCTGTCAATGCAGGCCTCACTGAGCCATCGGATTTTATCAAAAATATCTTCATTTGTGTTCTGAAGATGATGAAGGTCTGTGGAATGACATGAGGGTGAGTAATTAATGACAGAATTTTCATTTTTGGGTGAAATAACCCTTTAATCAGTATTTATCCATTCGGCATTAAGTTTTCAAAACATTCCTCTATCGTTTAGTTCAAGGTCTGCAAAGCTGCATTCTTGCAAACCCCTCTATGTGTTTTGTCCCCATCTGACCCACTGCAAACTGTAAGTGAACTTCGCGTCCCGTAGAACTGGAGGGGTTACACACTCACCCTGCTGAGCTGCTCCAGCAGGCGATGGTTCTGTTCTGACAGCTCGCTGATGGCCCGGCTCTTGTCGCGGTCGGCCTCGCGCAGCTGCACCTGATGTCTCTCCAGCTCCCCCTGCAGTTGTTGCACATCAGTCTCCAGTTCGGCCACCCGGCCTTCCCACTCACCCTCGCGATTCTCCAAACGACGCCGCAGCTCGTGTTTTTCCTGCTCCAGGAGCTGGAAGAAAAACAGGGTCATGAAATACCAGCTGAAATCCTGAATTTGAGGATGAACTAATCACTGGAGTTACCAGGTTAGTGACATCAAATCTTTGAAAGTTATAGTTTTCTTCAAGCTTCTTAGTAGCAAATAAACTTGTAAAAGTGATAAAACTACAGTATGTTTCTCCTTTTTATGAGTTACATTACCATTCACATGTTTAGGGTCAGTATGATTTTTTTTTTTTTTTTTAAAGAAATTAATACCTTATTCAGCAAGGATACTTTAAATTGATCAAAAGTGACAGTAAAGAGTGTTAAAAAGATTTCTGTTTCAAATAAATGCTGTTCATGAAAAAAATCCTAATTAAAAATGCATCACGGTTTCCACAAAAATGCGATTATAATAGATAAAAATTGATAATAATAATAATAATAAATGTACCTTGAGCAGCAAATCCACATATCAGAATGATTTCTGAAGGATCATGTGACACTGAAGACTGGAGTAATGATGCTGAAAATTCAGCTTTGGTCACAGGAATAAATTATAATAAACATATTCAAATAGAAAATAGTTATTTGAAAGTGTAATAATATTTCACTCTTTTACTGTATTTCTAATTAAATAAATGCAGCCTTTGTGAGCATATAAGAGACTTCTTCCAAAAACTCATATCTTACCAACCGCAAACTTTTCTATATTTGTGAAATAATCTGTATTTAGTACTTTTGGACAGACAGAACTTCTAATTAAACTTCTGTTTATCTGTGTTATCAGTATTATCTCCACCCTGCTAAGCTATCATGGCATCAACTATTTTAAATAACCACGCCCCTAAATGGCATGTAAAAGAACAGCATGCGATTGGTCGCTTTACATGTTGGACATATGGTCTTATTCCTGTGTAAGTGGGCCAGCATATGGATTTCATGGTTTGAGAGTTAAAGTTCTCAAGTTATGGAGGGTCATGCAGGTTCAGTCCCAGGCACCTCTCAGAGCATTAGCTGTAATTGCAGAAAATGAAATCTGGCACTGATTAAAGCCTGTGAAATCCACTGTGAAGTCTATCAAACCAATTAACCGTTAGAAGTCATTTCAGTGCTGATTATTTGCTTTTGTAAGAGGATGTTAATATGAAAAAATAAGGATTCCTCAATTGTCAGAAAATATGAGTAAAGAAAGAAATAGCATCAGATAAAATGAATAGATGTAGATTAAGACGAGGGGTTTAAGTCAAAGATGTGAACTGAGAGACAATTGCATGGAGAACTGCCAGGGATCTGTCGAGCGTCTGGCCCTCAGATGGGTGAGAGCAGCCAAAGCGCATTAGCTTTGCTTGCAGCATCGCTGAAACGACCATCAAGGCCCATACAGATCTGAACGAGGTTCAACATCTTCACACGGTCTACATTTAATGACAATAAACGCTTCTCAGATGCAGAACAGCAGCATGTATGGATGCCGTTCGCTCTGGTGTTCTCATGATGCCGTCCACCATCATAGACATGCCTTAGTTATCATTTTTATGACTGTATAAAAGAGATAATATGAGTCTTAAAAACCAAATGTGGATTTAGTCTTGAGATATTCAGGAGTTCAGCATGAGGAATAATATTACATACTAGCACAGTATGAGATTAAATGTGTTCAAGTCATTTAAATGATTTGCTCCATCATGCTGTTAATATTATCATACATCTTCCTGATTAATACCTTAAAAAGCAGACTGACTGTATACACATGTAAACAACACATGCATATGAAATCAATCACAGCACTAGTGATAAAATATTAAATTACACTCTTAAAAATATTTTAGTGTCATTGTTACATGTAGTTACTTTAGTAATAACTATAATTTTTGCAAAACTACATGCAACTAACCCTAAACCAATCCCTAATTCTACAGCAAGTGCATATAATTAATTATTATTACTCAGTACTTAAATGTATAATTACACTGTAGTAAAGACACCTTAAAATAAGTTTAAGGTGATGGAGTTATATTACTCAAGTAAGTACTAAGTAATATTAATTAACTACATACTTACTATAAAGTTAGGGTTTGGTTTATGGTTAGTTACTTGTGCATAATTTACTATTATTAATCACTCCAAAAAATGTCAAATTGGGTTAAATATGGACATACACAGCGTTTGGGTTAAATGTTTGCCCAACCTGCTGAACAGTTTTGTTTAAAAATTACTATATTGCTCACTTAAAATGAATTATTAATAACCTTAAAAATAGGTGATAATAAAAACAGTTTTTATTATTTAATTATTATTTATGAAATTTTAATAATTGTTCTTTTATTAAACAAATTAATAAATGTTCTTTTCCAACCAATTTTGGGCTCATTTTAAACGAGAAATATAGTCATATTTAAACAATAGTTGAGTTAAATAAAACTACCCAGCCGGTTGAGTCAAATTTTAGCCCAACTGCTGGGTCAAAACAACCCAATCGCGGGGTTTGTCTATTTTTTTAAAGTAATATAGTAAGTGCATGGTGTAACGTGTAACTACGTCAATAAAATAAAGTGTTACCAATAAATTCACTTGATTATTGATATTTGGAGGTGGTTACTTCTCTATTTTCAGTTGATTCAGTCCTCTTCCCAGCATGCAAAACTTACTATGGTTGCATTTGACACACTCTAAAAAATGCTGGGTTAAAACCAAATGGACAAACCCATCGATTAGGTTGTTTTAACCCAGCAGTTGGGTTAAATGTTTGACCAATGTGCTGGGTAGTTTTATTTAACTCAACTATTGCTTAAAAATGATTGTATTGCTTGATTAAAATGTGTTGCCTTTAGTAATTATGTGTCTGATGTTTAATTTCCAACCTATTTTGGGTTCATTTTAAGCCAGTCATTTTTAAACAATAGGGTTAAATAAAACTGCCCAGCATGTTGGGGAAACATTTAACCCAACCACTGGGTTTGTTCATTTTTAACCCAACTTGGGTTGTTTTTAACCCAGTGCAGTTTTATTTACATCTGTAGTCACGTTTTCACTAGTAACTTAATGGGAAGAGTTAGTTTTACACTTTAGCCTATAGGGTTCAAATCTCACCATGAACTACAGCATGCATATTACTATTATTTTGTCTGATTATTAGTACTTATAAAGCACATATGAATCTGCATGACCATAGTCTACATCCCCTAATCCTACCCAATACCTAAACTTAACTACCTTACTAACTATTCATAAGCAGAAATTAGGAGTTTATTGAGCAAAAGACTGGACCCTGTTCTAAACTCGAGTGCAGTTTTAGATCTCCTCACCTCCAGTTTGTCGTTTAAATCCTTGGTCATTTTGTCATATTGCTTTGTGAGGTCTTGGTTTCTTTCAAGTAGAGCTTTGCCCAGTTTAGCAGCGAGGACCAAGTCCTTCTCTTTCTGCCGGAAGAGCGACAGTAGGTCAGAGTCCTGTCCGCTCACAGGTGTCTCTGAGGCGGATACCTCCAGATCCTCCTCCCGTTCTCCGGTGAGCATGGCCAGCTCCTCCTCCAAAGCCATGCCGAGCCCCCCGGGCGCGGTGTGTAGCAGCGTGAGGGTCTGATATTCCCCGGCGGTGTCTGGCGAGCTTTGTCGGCTGGGATCGAGCGCTCGTTCCATGCGGTCGCTGTCCAGCTGCGGTGGTGCTGAAATCGCGCTGCGCAGATCGAGGCAGGACACGGACATCGCCGGAAACACGACAGATTGAGCGCTTTAGACCCGGTGAACCCGCTTTAGTCCTGGGTCCGGGTGACCTGTTCGGCTCTGGGTCGATGATAGCGCCATGGAAATGGGTGAATCGTATCCAGTATGGTTATGTGAGCTTTATCTGGTGTCTTGCCTCAACGTCTCCAGTGACAATCAATTGATCATTTAACCCAATAAAATCCATCAAGCCTTGCGAATCTGTTTAAAACACTGTAGAGTTGGCTGATCTTCACGTTAACCCCCTTGATGATCACCGTCCAGTCGTTGTGTCCACTCCAGAGCACCGGGGTCCCGGTTATTCCCCATTATCGTCGCCCCTCGCTCACATCCCTGGCCTATACGACACACAAATACACGGATTGCTCTCGTGCGCGAGCCTCCTCCCAACCCCGCGCGCGCTCTCTCTGCGCCCGTGACGTCAGCTAATCAACCTGCTCCTCGTAGCCGCCCATTGGTCAATTGTGATAACGCCATATGCTATAGAAGAACTGGGTGAAAGACATGTGAATGTTGCTGCTGCTGATGGTGTGTTGGGGATCACAGTATGTTCTGGATGGTTAATGACCTCTCTTAGATAAGCTCAAGACTGATGTGGCCTTTACCCAATACTGCTTCAGAGTTGAATCAGCTGTACACACACAGGCCTATAGTGTTTTCATGTTTTATGAGTACATTCCATAGACATAATGATTTTTATACTGTACAAAGTGTATATTTTATCCCCGCCCCTAAATCTACCCATCACAGAAAACTTTATGCATTTTTACATTTTAAAAAAACATCGTTTAGTATGATTTATAAGCTGTTTTCCTGTGTGCGTGTGTGTATATATACACAGTCGAACCAAAAGTTATTCAGACACTTTGAACATTTCATTCATTAATACAGTTTATTCACTATAGTTTAAAAATGTGTTAGTAAAATATTACAATTTCTCAGAGTTAAACTGTGTCAGAAATGAATTAATCTGAATAATTTTTGGTCCCAAATTTTTACTGGTAGTCCACTGTATGAATAATTTTTGGGTATAATATGTCAAAGTTTACTTTATTTTGCTATCCTCACTTACATAAATGAACTATAGTGTCCTGCAAAAATATATCAAAAATGTCTGAATAATTATTCTAGCTTTCTGTTTATTACTTCCACTTACAGTTTTTAAAAAATGTATAATTAATATTATCATAGTTCATTATTTCCCATCTCACTCGACTGGTTTGGATATACATTATATATTTATTTTATATATTATTACTATTATTAGAAATTTTATTTAAACTATAACAAATTTATTCAACAGGTCATATTTGTTGTACTGCGTTTAATTTATTTTTTTTAAACGTTTTGTCTGCACATAATGAGTTGTATGACCGTATTACAGTCATGAGAATATAATAAGAAGTGTTCTTGACATTAATGAGACTACAAACAAGCTCAAAAGTAAAACATCTGTGGATGTAAATGTAAAAACTTTATATATTTTAATTTAAAAAAATATTTATTTTTTTTTTCTTTTAATTTACTTTTTTGTGGAATGTAACATTACACTCTAAAAAAATGCTGGGTTGAAAATAGACAAAACCAGCGAATGGGAAGTTTTAACCCAGCGGTTGGGTTAAATGTTTGACCAACCTGCTATTTAACTCAACTATTGTTTAAAAATGACTATATGGCTGGCTTTAAATGAACCCAAAATAGGTTGGAAATTAAAAATCAGACACACAATTACTAGAGGCAACAATAATCCTCTCCATTTTCATAAGCAATTTAATAAATGCTTTTTGTTTAATTACTATTAATTAAACATATTAATAAATGTTAATTTATTAAACATATTAATAAATATTCATTTCCAACATATTTGGGGTATATTTTAAGCAAGCAATGCAGTAATTTTTAAACAATAGTTGAGTTAAATCAAACTACCCAGCAGGTTGAGCAAACATTCAACCCAACCGCTGGGTTTGTCCATTTTCAGCCCAACTTGGGTTGTTTTTAACCCAGCCTTTTTTATAGTGTATGATGCATAAATTCACACATAAGTGAAATTACTCCTAGAAGCTAATTATCTTTTAGGTCTCTTGAAAGAATATCAATGAATGTTCCAGCAATGAATTCCCAAATACATTGAGTTATTCTACTTTGTGTATTATTTGTTCAATAATTTCTCAACCTCATGTCGTTCCACACCCGTAAGACCTTTGTTCATCTTCAGAACACAAATTAAGATATTTTTGATGAAATCCAATCGCTTAGTGAGGCCTGCATTGTCAGCAAGATAATTTACACTTTCAGTTCCCAGAAAGCTACTAAAGACATATTTAAAACAGTCCTCTCTGAACCATCAGATTTTATCAAAAATATCTTAATTTTTGTTCTGAAGATGAATGAAGGTCTTACGGGTGTGGAACAACATGAGGGTGTGACAGAATTTTCATTTTTGGGTGAACTAACCCTTTAATTACATTGAATTATTCCAGGATTATGGTTGAGTTCAAATAGTTTCAAACTTTGTTTGATCACTGTAGACAAATGTGCAAATGACAGGAATGTAATTGTAATGACAGCCGCACACACACTGATACAGTCATTGTGTTTGAAAGGGTTTGACCTCATTATGACACAGCGGGGTTTCTGTATGATCATACAAACAACATATTACAAACATTCAGATTACTGAAAACATTCCCCAACAGCAGCAGCACATCAGTACTGTCGGGAAAACATGATTCCCAGTGATTCAATCTGCTTGAGTGCTAACAGATCTCATTTAATCTCATTTCACAATATTGACCGCAATCGTCCTAGTGTGAGACATGCTTCAGTGCTTCAGTGTTTTCTAATGGTTCAGTGCTCCTCCTGCACCATGTGATGAGTGTGTTTCAGTGAGAGATGGAAACATACAGGAAAGAATGAGGGATTATTGAGATACAAAGGCTATACTTGTGGACCATAATATTGACATACAAAGGAAAGTGGGTCACTGTCATTCCAGAGCACAAACCCCAAGACTGGCCATCCAATCACTGACGGCTCATTTACTGAAGGATGAACGGCAGAAAACAACATGTTTGGGGGAGTAGGAGCTTCAGGGGATTGAGGCTGCCTTTGTAATCCTTGAGATTAAAACGCATTCGCTATTCAACACATGCTTGATGATCAATCTGCTGAGCTTTTGTTAAAGTCGGCATGAAACGGAAGTTGCGATAGTCTTTTCTTGCCTATTCTGATGTATATCTGAGTGAAATGGCTTCTCGAACAAGAACAAATGTAGGGCGGGGCTTGATTTTGATTGGATTGTTGTGGTTTGCTATTGGTGGATCTCGTGTGAGTGACAGGTTGCCCCACCCTCATCATCAGAGAAGAGATGGCAAGAAGGAAGGGGAAGTTATTTTGATTAAAGATTTAAAAAATAATTATGTGCATGGATAAATAATTTATTACAATTACTGTAATATTTCATCAAAAACAAGAATTGTCAATTTTGATTTCACACTGACTTTAAGTGTGTTTTAATGCACCTCAAAGTCACATGTCGAATTAAAAATTATATTTGGATGTAAAGATATTTATTATGATACAAATTTTTAAGCATGAAAACATCGGAAACAAACCGGTCAAGTGAGAGAAGAAATAATGAAGTGCAATAACATTAAATACTAGAAACGAACATTCTTTTGAAAGAGGAAAAACAAAGCAAATGTAAACATGGAGAAAAGTAAACAAATTAGCCATAAGTAAATAAAAAATATGTAGAAGAAAAAAAAATCTTTTAAATGAAAATGTATATATAAAAATTAAAATAAAAAAAACATACTATTAAATAAAAAAATAAATTCATTCATTCATTCATTTTGAGACACTTCAATTTGTTATATTAGCTGTTTGCACTCATAAAATACCGGTTGATGTTTTTGATAAAAACAATACACTTGTCTTGTGTTATTCTAGTCTTTGGAGTAATTAATGACAGAATTTCATTTTTGGGTGAACTAACCCTTTAAATGGATAGTAGCAGTAATTTTAACATCTTTTTGTTGAATCGTTATCTAATCTGCCAAAATACATTTCTATACAAAATGAAACTTTTAGGCAGTATACATTATATACTGTGCAATAAGCAGTAAAAAAAGTATTCAGTTCTAAACACAGCCATGAAGCTGAACCACAAACACAAAGAGCAATACTGCCATCTGGTGGAAAACAAGTGCACTTAACAAATTAAGCAAGATGCTGAAAGTTTTTCTTCTGAGTCAGCCTTAAAAAAGTAAGTGTGATACATTTATTCATGAACATAAATTGAATAATTAATATATCGCCTAAATAGCTGCACTTCAAGGCAACTTCATAAACCTGTTCTATGGTAAAGCAATTTCCTCTGAATGCATGTTAAATCTGTACATTACTACACATTCAGTTACATCTTTACAATTAAAATATTTAATACATCTTTTTGTTATGTTGTATGGCAATACTTTTTTTTTTAATATGAATCAATTAACATATCAACTGTTCAGTTCATATTATCAGCTTAATTTGATATCAGTACTTGTTTTCAGTCGCTCTTGAAAGCTCTGGAGGACGTGGGCTTTCTAAATGCCCTGATGATTATTTTTCCAGTATGATTGATTTATAATACATTTGTGGAAGCTCTTTGCTGAATACATGAGCGTTTACATAATGCTCTGAGTCATATTCCTAAACTAGAGACTATCCCACAGCTCTCTTCTACCAGGCCTAAGAGAAAATACAATGACTCTCAATGCTGTTACACAATCCACACTTTTGCAGATGTTGAGCTGTTGAAGAAGCATCTTCTCAAGCATACAGCACTTATATAAGAAGGCTACAACAATCTTTCTGTGTAATTCCTTCCCAAACCTTTGGAGGGAGCTGTGCTCTTCCTCATCTACTGAACATATTTTTCCATAGTCATTCTGCTGATGAATGCCTAGTCAAGGTGTACAACAGAGTGATTATATTCACAACAATACAGCATGACCTTAAAATATTCCATTGCTTTTACTAAATAATATATAAATAAATATAAATGCATGCATAAACTGTATATATAATAAAATATTAAGGACAGTTAAATGACAAATTTTAAATAAGTTACTGCAGTAAACACTCACTCATAAATGTCACTGAATGATGCCGTGTTTTTGAATGAATCGGTTGAATGAATGACTCAATGACTCAACTCATAAAGACATTCCCTGCGTTCCATTCGGAAGGGCTCATCCCTATGCCCTAATCCCTTCAAAGGGTTTACCCTCCGGAGTGAAAGCTTCGAAGGGATGAAGGGTGTAGGGGTCAAAAAAACTCTTCTTTTGAAACGCACTTCTGCGTCATCTTAACGAGACGATCAAGGAGGAGTAGATTGTGCAAGCGGCTCCTTTTGTTTAACGTTAGTTTATTTATTAGCACGTAGGCTATATTGTATCTATGTATTTTAAACATTTGAATGGACTGATAAAGTATAAATATTACAGTAGTATAGAAAAATATTATACATTTATAGTTAAAATCAAACTCCTATAACCTCCTGTACCCATTCTGTGATGTCAAACAACTTCCCTGTGCAAAGGATCATGGGGGCCCGAAGTGTCCATCAGTTGTACCCTTTGAAATCCTTCATTCCAAAGGGCCCTTTGAAGTGGCTAGTTTTGAGCACTTCGGTTTGGAATGACCCTTCAACATGGCGGCCATGATTATTTTCACTCCGAAGTGCCCTTCGGAGGGCGATATATCCCGTTTGGAACGTACCGATTTTGTTCTTTAATGAATCAGTATGTTTTGAAAGATTCAGTTGTGTGAATGCTTCGAAAACGGTCACTTGGCGCCACCTACTGGTGTAACAATGTAACCTGCAAAAAGAGTCAAGTGTGAGTATTCGCTTGTCGGAGCAATAGGTAGGAAGTCAAAGTAAAAGTACCTTTAGTCCCACAAAGGGAAATTGGATTTGCAGCAATGCTCCACATAAAACACATAAACATACAACAACACTCACCAGCAGTCACTGAAAAATCCCCACCGATAATTATACATGTCTAAAGGCAGGAACACACCAAGCTGATGCCAACGAACTAGTGGCGACGAAAGCAAACAAACCTCTGCTTGACAGCCGACGGCCAAATAGCACGTTCGTTCTGCACCTGCGTAAGATGAAATGCCTTTCCGAACCAGCAGGTGGCAGTAGCTGAACAGCCAATCAGAATGATCAGATGGACCGGCGGACTGATGAGCTCCGATGCCTATTTAACATGTCGAATCGGCCGAAAAAAAGCAGACGAGGACCAACTTCAGCCGACGGTAGGCTTGGTGTGTTTCTGCCTTAATAAAATGTGCAGAACAACTATGGAAGCTTGTTTCCGCCACTGAATAAAAAATAAAAAAGGTAATTGCGACTTTTTATCTCACAATTTTTCTCACATTTGCGAGATATAAATAATTGCATGATATATTCAACTGCAGAAAGACGTCAATACACACATTTTTAAGTTTTAAGTCCACTAACATTAATTTATTACTGTTTGTTTGTCAGATAAAATGGCGGATTTAGCGTCATGATTGGTCACATCGCCTGTCAATCTTAAAGGGTTAGTTCACCCAAAAATTTTGTCATTAATTACTCACCCTCATGCTGTTCCACACCCGTAAGACCTTCGTTAATCTTCGGAACACAAATTAAGATATTTTTGTTGAAATCCGATGGCTCCGTGAGTTTTCAAAACACTGCTTCAGGAAGCTTCGGAGCACAATGAATCAGTGTGTCGAATTATGATTCGGATCGAGTGTCAAACCGCCAAACTGTTGAAATCACGTGCCTTTGGCGCTCCGAACCTCTGATTCGACACAAAAGATTCATTACACCGAAGCTTCCTGAAGCAGTGTTTTGAAATCGGCCATCACTGAATAAGTCGTTATTTATTATTTTTTTATTGGCGCACCAAAAATATTCTCGTCGCTTTATAATATTAATATCGATCCACTGTACTCACATGAACTGATTTAAATATGTTTTAGTACATTAATGGATCTTGAGAGAGGAAATGTCATTGCTGGCTATACAGGCCTGAGCCATCGGATTTATAAAATATCTTAATTTGTGTTCCGAAGATCAATAAAGGTCTTACGGGTGTGGAACGGCATGAGGGTGAGTAAATAACCACATTACTTTCATTTTTGGGTGAACTAAGCATTTAACTTAGGGAATTGCGAGTTTAGATATATTGTTGTCTGGAAAGCCTCCACAGACAGCAAAAGCGATACAAACAGCGAAAATCCCAGCGCTGTTGAACTGTTATATTTGCGTCTATCAAAAAATATTTATTCAACAGTTAGTTTTTGTGCTCTAATTAGATTTCCCAAGGGTCCATCAGCACTATGACGTTTAAACGCTGTTAGCATCACTACATACTTTCCATATCTTACTTTGGCGTCTTTTCTGGAACTATTTTCATTGGCAGAGTAAAACAATAACAACAAAGACATTCAGTAAACAACAGCACTCTTGCTCGCGCGATATTGATTAAATATTAAGTTGAATGAACACGCTGTAGAACATTTCCATAGTGTCGCGTTTTATAGAGCTGGTGAGTGGTACTCGTGATTCTGACCGGGGCTAGTTGTCACACTTTTTACACTTATCTCGTATCAGCGGGTTTATTTTTGAAACAGAATTTATGTATTCAGGAGTTAATGTGTTTTATATAAACCTTGAATTGCAAGGAAAGGTAAAACATTAAGACGTGTTTGGATTTTCTTTGGATTATTTCACACTATAAGATAATTATGAGATAATTATGATAATTATGATGCACATAATGATTTATGAAATAGCAAACAATAACATAAAAAAATACATTCATCAAACCATTGTTTTGGCTAACATATTTTAATTATGAATATAAAATTACACCAGATGACAACCTGACCTGACTTAATTAACTTGCATTTTTACTGTGGTTTTATTTGTTCATTGAGCCGAAACAAAAAAATGTGATGATATATTGTTTGTTGATTATAACAAATATCATTATTTGACTGAGATACAGAACTTTTGACAATTTTTTCATGTGACAGCTAGCCCCAGTCTCTCCACAATTATATTGTATAGTAACCACTATGGTATTTAAACATCTGTA
The DNA here is from genome assembly GCF_024489055.1 of Chanodichthys erythropterus. Lineage (NCBI taxonomy): Eukaryota > Metazoa > Chordata > Actinopteri > Cypriniformes > Xenocyprididae > Chanodichthys > Chanodichthys erythropterus. Next base: position 5,119,935 of record NC_090229.1, read on the forward strand.
GCAAATTAGCTCAAAATAAATATGAATAATTAATCATAACTAGTTATAATTAATTATTAATATTTTAATCAGTTAATACAATTAACTTAATGTAATAAAATTAATATTACAATCAATTAACCTGTTGTTCAATGAACACACAGTGTTAATTGTTTATTAATTCTAAGAAATGTTCATTTCCAGGTTATGGGAAATAACAATCTTATTCTACTAAAAGCCTGTAGTCAGGACCGACATGAATAGGGACTCCCGTATATGAGCGCAAAACACGGACAACCTTACATGTGACATGAACAAGACTTTATTAACTAGACTAAACACTTAAACTACTCTAACATTCACACACATACATGCATACAGTTTACCAAGAGAGAGAGAGAGAGCTAAAGCAGAGTACAGGAAAGCAAGAAGTTACAGCATTGTTGGACATTCAGCAGATCAACAGCCTTGAGCAAACCATCAGTTTAGTTTTAACAGGCCCTTCTTTAAAAGGGGTAAGGATACTCAATGTATCCGATAATGAGACTAAGTTTGATACTTGCATGTCTCTCCAAGTTGAATTAAAACTGTCCTGATGCAATTTGTGGAGGCTCCCATTGAATCTTTGCTGATATTGTCTTGATGAAAGAGAACCAGTTGGATTCAGAGGATCTTTGGTGAATGGAAGGTCTAGGCCGAGGCCTGGCACAAGCTTGGGGTTCCTTAGAAGCTTCTAGCTTCTTACAGCATCATCTTAACGTCAGCATTTGTCAGTAAAAAAAGGAAGAAGAGGAGGAAGAGCAGGAAGAGAAGGCTTGGTCTTGTGATCAGTAAATATAAGGGGTGAAGATGTCACACCCTCTTGAGGTGTCTGAGCCAATAAGGAGTTGCCCCCTCGGAGGGAAGTTTTACGAGTCTTTGTTCTGTAACAAGATATTAGCATAAGACACTGGATTGGATGTTTGAGAGAAGAACCCTCTAGATTCTTATAATACTAATGTGTCACAGAGTTAGTAACATGTAACATAAATTACCAAATAGGAAATGAAAGTTGGAGTCCGTAGATACCAAGCATGCTGCCAATGTGATCTCAGTTAACTATACATTTGCAACTATGGAACATTAATACCAAAATAGTTCAAAAGAGAGAATTAATACATAGAATAAAGCCTATAAAAGGAAAGTCATGAGATGGGAAAATTGGATACATGTTTATACATTTCCCAAGTGGTTATATAGAGAATACATAGGATTAAGAGAGTTTATTCGTCCTTCTCAGGAAGAATGAGTCACTAGTCTCTCCAGAATTCTTCTGGATCATAAAAGTACCATATAACTGTAACAGGACACCTAGGTTGGCCTGTGTGCTAGCAACATTGGGATGCTGGTTATAGTTTTAGGGGGATGAGTTCAGAGAACTTTGATAGTGAGAGTGAGTTTATGGGTAATTCATCAAATACAATGAATAATTGTGTGGCTGATTGGTCCAGACGTTACACATCTAAAAACAAAACATGGTACTACCATAGTAGTTTCTGGTACTTTATTGTTGTCTCCTGTGGTTCAGGCAGCCTGTGTCTCTGTAGCAGGCCGCTTCAGTCCATCTGTCTCATCTCTGGGCGGCCAAAAAACACACATGCACCCCAACGGCGTTACCAGCCCTGCCCACTATATAACTGGATTTGTTATTAAGTCATACCCAGATTTCCATGACTTGACTTTGAAGAGGGTGAAATGAGATCAGCCGTGTTTCTCTGAAACCCTCGAATCTGAGTAAGCTACAGGATTTCCCACAGAGAATGAACGAAGAGCTCTCGCAGGATGAAGAGAGGAGGAAGATAAGAGAGGAAGAGACTCAAAGCAAAGACTAGGTTGAAGATTCGTGTGGTACGGGCCAGAGGAGATGGAAAGAGGAGCCATGTGGCGTGTTAGTTGTTCGGTTAATCCTAAACTGCTCCCGGATGGGGTCCAGACATGGGGGACTGTGAAGAAAGGACTGGCTGGAGGAGTTAAAGGGAAAAGGAGGATGTTCTCTTTTTCTTTGCGATGTCGGATTGGAGTTATCAGAGGAAGGGTTAAAGGTAAGACATGAGAGAATGTGGTGATGTTTGTACAGGTAAAGGGTGAATTGTATGTGTAGCTGCTACATACATTATGAGCAATCATGCTGAAGTGATTGTGTCTGTAATTTTGTAAAATATTTTTATGTTTTTTCTTTGTGTGGGTCTCAGAAATGAACGCAAGCTGCGGTCCTATATGGGCCATTCTACGGAATTGGTGCAAACTGCTGTCCCACAACCAAAAAACACATTTAAAAAGCGTTTAAGTATTCAAATTTTTAGATGTTTACTAAGATCCTTCTATTATCTATTGAAACTCACAATAATATTTAAAATATCAGTATGCTTAATATATTTAAAATCATCATTTATTGGCTATTTTCAATCGGGAGGTGGCTGTCCTGAACCCTAACCCCTTAATTTCAACTTGTGAAAATATTGAAATAATTTTTGCAATTTTTTGCAATGTTTTTAAAAATAGATTTTGTTTTTTAAAGTGAAGTTAAAAAAAATATATTTTATATTTTATTTTTAAATCATGAATCTTCATGTAAAAAACAAAACAAAACTGACTCCCACATTTTCATGTCACTTCCGACTAATGTTTTAGTCCATTGGCTGAGACTGATTTTAACACACTTCTACATTTTGATCAGGAAATATTTGCGTGTCCTTCTCTCTCATAGCCTCTCTTTCATAGTAAGTCCATAATTTTGAGTTAAAGTCTGAAAATCTGTGTGTAACTTCAAGGAACGTCACTAAATTGCACTAATTTGCAATTAAGCAAACTTTTTGGGTCGTTATTCCATAAACAGTCACGACCAAAACGTGGTGAAGTTTTGGTAGTGACAAAGTGAATAATCCTTTATTTGGGGGAGATAAATACAATTATAGTACAGTTATGCACAGGGTTGGGAAGTAAAGAAAAAAATGCGTAACTTAAGTTAGGCATTTAAAATACAAAAAATTGAGTAACTGTATTTCATTACAGTTACATTTTAAATGGGTGGTAATCAAATTACAATTACATCTGAAAAGTATTTTAGATTACCAAAGTGATTACTTTGAATTTTAATGTCATTTAAACATTAATCTAAACTGTGGCGGGCAATTAATGAAAACAGCAATTGGTGATTCTCCGACTCTGACAGTCTGCAAAAGCATCCTAAGCTATAGTTCTGCTTAAAAGTTTCTTACCCCTTGCAGAATATGTAAAATCATTTTAACAAAATAAGAGGGATCATAAAAATTGCATGTTATTTTTATTTAGTCCTGTCCTGAATAAACTATTTCACATAATAGATGTTTACATACACTCCACAAGACAAAATAACTGAATTTATAAAAATTGCCCCATTAAAAAATGTACAAACTCTTGAATCTTAACTGTCCTGTCGTTACTGGATGATCATTACAAATTTAGCATGTATTTTGTAATCTGTAGTGAAATGCATTTTAAAAGTAACCCACCCAGCCCTGGTTATGCAAATCATTAATATTTTAATGTTTTATTGGTGTTTTAGTATGCGAGTTAAAATTGTGTAACGTGATGTGGTCAATACCAACACATTACTTTCACTACTGAAAATGTGCAGTCACGACTGAAACATGGGATGTTTTGTCAAAAATAAAGTATATTAAATTATCAACCAATATGTTATTATAGTGTTTCGTTTCAATATATATTCAAACTAATGAATCGTTCACTCTGAAATCAGTATGATTTACTTTTTGCCTTTTACAAAGAAAGAATAAATACAATAAATCTCATAAATTACACTTGAAATATTGTGAATATAATAATTTAAAAAGAATATTTTTATTAAATTATTTATTATTGTGTTTCATTAGTAACAAATTCGGAGAGAGGAAAATATTCCAAAACTTTCTGAAAATACAATATGAGAATTAACTGTACAGTTACCAGAAATGTGTACCTTGAATATTAAAATAATTTGCATACATACAAAATTTGTGGAAAAAGACATTTTTTTTCCCAAGATGTTTCCAACTCTGTCTTTAAACCAATTCTGTTGAATGACCCAAATCAGCTTAAGTGACCAACAAAACAACGTCCGGCCACATGGGGGCTGTATACTGTCCATGACTTGAAATTCTCTGCAGGCTTACAGAAACCACAGAAATATTTCACTTTTACTGCATTCTTGTCACCACATTAGATTACAAAGTATCAATTATTTGAGAGAGAGAACATTTTACTATTGTAACACTGTAATATTGTGAAATATTGTTGCAATGTAAAAGAACTCTTTGCTATATTAATATACTGTAAAATGTAATTTATTCCTGTGGTGGCAAAACTGCAGAATACAAAATCCCTCCCCTTTAGATTGGCAGTGTGACTTTTGTTCAATATTTTGTATGTGTTGTGTGTCATCTGTTGTTGGGGAAGGAGTTTATTTCGGTGTTATAGAGAGAAGAATGTGTGGAATGTTTTGATGGGTGAGACAGGTGTTCGTCGTCTCTCACAGACACATGCGGCTGTCATGACAAAATACCCCCACCAACCCCCAAAAAGTGAAATTTGAGACAGATTTCACATAGACTTGCTTTCAGTTTGTCCCTTTATGGCTTCTTATATAATTATACTAGGGGGCTGTTGAATGCTTGAATCTGATTGGTTGACGAACGTTCTAAGGCGTGCACTTATTTTCAGGGAAACGCACGGCTAAAGTAGTTCCAGGCAGGTATTGACCGCATATCACTTCGCCAAACGATTTCAGTTATTTCAATGGTCCTTACAGCCGACAACAGCAAAAGAACCAAAACCCACTATGACACTGACTAATCAAATAAATATGGTAAACAAATGGATAAAAACAACAAATTATTTCCACTTTTTGACACCAAGTAAACACACACTCACACAGAAACATGTTGTCAGCGCTGCTCTGACTATTTTATCAGCAAAATAGTTTAACAACTTAAAAGCTAGATGACATTTCTCACTAGCGAGGTAATAACGGCGCTGTTTTTGAAGCAGATAAATTTACAGTTTCGCTAGTAGAGACACAGCTGCCGAACACTTGAGTGTTGAGAGATGCACAGACTCAGGTAATCACATATGCTTAATCTCTCTGCATTAATATTCAGTTATCATTGGCTCAAGACTTCATTACTAGTTCTAAAATGATGTTTTAGAATTAGCAAGAGGGCCTGATTAGATTAGTCCTACACAAAAGAGTGTTTTGAGGACAAAAACCTGACAAATGTCTTAAAATACAACATCTGAACAATGGTAACCGTAGTATAAGCGGTTTACCACCGGCATTCGCTGTGGTGTTAGTGGATTCATTATGTCGGACTCACCGCAGGTAACTCATAATCTGCAGTTGGTACTCCTGTCTCCTGACAAAAACATTGCATGCGGCGCCTGTGGAGTGTGGAAAGTTACTGAAGCGCGCAGCCGCGCTCGTCTCTCACAAGGAACGTCACGGCAGTGATTGACAAGCCAGAGGGCCAATCGTTTACGGGATGATCGCGTAAACGATTGGCTGATGTTTTTAAGGCCCTACCTCGTGCACAGATGATGTATATTAATATTATTCCTTTCAGTGCATCTAATAAATAGTCTTTTATCAGTTAGTAAAGACAGTTTCATGTAATATTGCAAAAATGTATAAAACAAAACATCCTCATTAGCACCTTTAACCATTGTAAGGACTTAGAAAACTATTTATGAAGGTAAAAAAAAGTTACTTATTTCTGCTTTAACACTGTTTTCATGGGTTGTTTTTCATGTCCGCGGGTTGAAGAGATCCCAAATAACATGATATTTAGCTGAAATGTGAATTTTTCATGGGGAACCCAACCAAAAATGTGGATTTTATCCCCCAGAATGGGATTTTTACAGTGGGACCCTTTGAAACGCGATTGGGCAAGTTTTGGGCTCGTTTTGAGTAGCAACCGGGCGGGTTTTGTTGTGAAAACCTGGCAACACTGCTTAGGGTGTGCATTATTATTATTATTTTTTTAATAATTAAAAGGCCCGTTTAACATTTCCATTTAGTGCATCATTTTGTTTTTGTTTTGGCATTTATTTGATAAAAATACAGTAAAAACAGTCATACTGTGAATAATTACAAATAACTGTTTCATATTTAAATATATAGTACAATGTAATTTATTCTTGTGATCAAAGCTGAATTTTCAGCATCATTACTCCAGTCTTCAGTGTCACATGATCCTTCAGAAATCATTCTAATATGATGATTTGCTGTTCAAGAAACATTTCTGATTATTATCAATATTGTAAACGGTTGTGATGTCTTTTGGAAACCATGATACATCTTTGTCAGGATTTGTAAATTTACCATGGTAAAATGTTGCAAGGGCTGTTTCACACTCGTCTCTCAGCTGCTAAAAGAAGGAGAACGGGGCACGTGAGAGGGAGACAGACAGATAGGGAGGAGGAAGTGTTTGTGCGTGAGGCACGTGGGGGCTGAGAGAGTAGTGAGGGGGTTTGGCTGTGCATTTAATATTTGTGTCTACATTAGCTTGCCGGTAGGAAGATACTCTCAGGCAAGACTGTGTGTGTGTGGATGGTGATGATTAATAGTACATTGCAGGAAGGAAGAGCACGAGTGAAGAGTAAGAAGCTCAAAAAGTGAGGGAGGAGTGGCAGAAAGGAGGGAGGAGAGGAGAGATTCTGTCCGGGGCTGAAGCACTGGAGCGTTCGGATACGTTCCCATACTGCAGCGCTGTCATCGCTGGATAAACTACCATCTGCTTCAGAAACCCAGGGCTGAGTCTGTGCGAGCGGATCACATGTGTTTTATGGATGACTGACTGGAGACTGGTTGCATGTGCGGACTGGAAAGAGGAAGAGACCACGTTATGCTGTTTGGAAAGAGCAAATTGGAGTGACACCGGAATGTTTGAGGAATAATCCAGTTCTACCTATGCAACACACTTTTTTAGTCACTCATTCATGCATTACACTCTTACGGTCGCTCATGTGTACCTTGCAGAGATTCAGATGATCTCCATGGAATTGTAACAGGATCTTTGCAACAGGATCAGCTGTAGATAAAACCACAGAGATCTGAATCTTCTAGGCTGAATGGATTCATCTAGTCTGCTTGTCTTCCTCAGGAATATTGTTTTATTGCTTTTCAAAGAAGAGTCATCCTGTATGAATATCTCTAAGGGATCCTAGCTGAAGTTACACATGTAATGTGGCTTGACTTGATAGTTTAATATGAAAATTTCCAGATGTGCGCTTTAATAAACAGTCAATTTAGTTAGTTCCTACACTGTTGTGTGGCAGAATGGAATTGTGACATTCCCATGATGCTGTGTGGCTTTAGGAGAGAGGGTCGCAACAATAGTGGTGAGTCATGTTGATCATTTTTCTAAATCTCTTTCATTTCATTTGTCATGTGCTAAATTGGGGTCGGAAGGATTGTTTAATGTTTTTGAAGAAAGTCTCTTCTGCTCACTATGGCTGCATTTATTTGATCAAACATATAATAAAAACAGTAATATTTGTGAAATATTATGACAATATAAAATAACCATTTTCTATTTGAATATATTTTATAATGTAATTTATTCCTGCGATTCAAAGCTGAATTTTCAGCATCATTACTCCAGTCATCAGTGTCACATGATCTTTCAGAAATCATTCTAATATGATGATTATTCTTATTAATATTAATATTGAAAACAGTTGTGCATTTATTCAAAGTAGAAATATTTTGATACAAATGTCTTTACTGTCACTTTTGATCAAATTAATGCAAAATGCAAATTTATTTTTACACCCAACTTCTTTAGATATCCAGATGATCCTTTAAAAAATGTTCTGTGGTGGTACTATGGTATCAGTTGGTATTTTATGGTAATAATTACCATGGATGTGAATGATTACCATTCATATATCATGATATTTTCATTATACTCCATGGAAAATATATGACTATAATTTATTTTTTGCTGTGAAGAAGTGAAGAAGAACCCTTACTGTAAACATTTCATTAACTGTACAAGAATCATTTTAAACCTAATAAATATTGAAATATTATTATAATTTCAAATAACTGTTTTCTATATGAATATATTTAAAAATGTTCAAATGATCAAAGCTGAATTTTCAGCATCATTACTCCAGTCTTCAGTGTCACATGATCCTTCAGAAATCATTCTAATATGCTGATTTGCTGCTCAAGAAACATTTATGATTACTAGTACATGCCCAAAACAACAGTATTTTTGGTACTTTTATGTTTGTGTAAGCTTACACGCTAAAAAATGCTGGGTTGTTTCAACCCAAATTTGGGTCAAATATGGACAAACCCAACCGTTGGGTTAAAAAATGCATTTAAAAATTTAACCCAATGGTTGGGTTTGTTCATTTTTGACCCAAACTTGGGTTGAAACAACCCAGCATTTTTTAGAGTGTAGGTTTGAAATGATTTCCTCATAAATGATCATGGTCAGGGTTCTTCTTCACATACAGCAAAAAATTAATAATATTCATCATACATTTTCTTTGAAATCAAACCATTAATAATGTAATTTTTGCCAGAGGATCTGTTGTTCTGCAGGTTGTCGTTCCAGGCCTTGTTTAATGTCTGCTATGGTCCTCTATGTAATTGTCTACTCTACTACGTATTGGGCCAGGGTAGAGGAGACCCACCCATTTATTAATTTTATCCTGGGCCGTGTGGTTTTCAGCTCCAGCACTGCTGGTAATGGAAAAGCCTGTTCAGAGCTGAGCGAGGGGTGACAACTGGGGCCGCTGTGGCCTCTATAAATAAAAGCCCAACTCTGAAAATAGGCCCTGAGCTTCCATTTGCATTGTTAGAACATCATCCGTTTAACCTACATCAGGATTGGTGTCAACACAACCAGGGCCGTCGGAGTGGCTTGCTCCAAATTAGTTTCAGAGTTTTAATAGACTTGGAAAATTGAGTTATCCTGACCCATAATGACAGTTTTACTCTGCTGTGACTTTCAGAGATGATGCCATGTGTGTGTGTGTGTGTGTGTGTGTGTGTGTGAGTTATATAACAAGTGCTGATTTTGAATACTCCTAGATGTGTGTCTCCTGACTGTTAAAGCAGTGGTGTGATGTTTTGAGCCTTTGACCTCTTAAACAAACCATCTGGGTGATGTTGGTTTGTTTAGCCTTTTGGCCCAAAGAGCAGCTGAACCATCTTTACTGACCAAAAGGAGATTTATGAATTGTTAACACTCAGGTTGGACTATCATGTTGGGACTGGCTGACCTTTATTTATTGAGTAGCACACAAATTGCCTCTACATCAAGTTCTTATTCTTGTCAATTTCAACCAGGCACCTAACGTTTCATGGATTGTATAAATAATGTGTTGTGAGATGGATTTGGAAGCTTCATGGTTTAATAACAAATGTAAAATATAGTTGCAAGCAGCGTTTATGGGGCCAAGCACCGGTTCAGCAGCAAGTGCAGTGTAGGAAGAGCAAAAACAGCAGAAATAGAATATACTGGAACAACAGATTTGACCTAAAAGGTTCAGGGCTCTTGGGATTACAGATTGCGCCACTCAGTTGACGCTGATTCCAGGCTGCTGAGGAGAGCCGTCAGTATGAGAATGAGCACACAAAAGCATTACTTAATATTTTAACCAGCTTATCATGCTGAGCTAACTTAATGTTAATGTAGCTTATGGTTAACCTGATAGTCGAAGAGACAAATTAGAAAGAATGGCAACTGGTTAGCATGCTTATCAATTAGGCATGGCCAACTTTGGAGAGATATTTCTCAGGAACGGTAGTTAATATCAAAAATCTGTTCAGTCATTTCTGTGCGGCTCGGTCCAAAGATCATCTGAGCTGATTTTGGGTGAAATTCGTTGGAGTAGTAGAGAAAAAACAGCTCATTTGCTTCAATATGGTGGACAGTCACATTGTTGGAAATTGACAAATTAGATATTGTCGGAATTGGCATAAATTAAGGAATGTAACGACACAAAGAAAACAAAAATTTACAAGCTTTTTTGCAAAAAGAAAAACATATATCTCTGGAACGCTAGGTGGCGCTGTGTTAAGTGTTTATTATAATGCGCTGTGTTCAGTTAGGTCAACTTCTCAGGTTCCTTCAAGAGATGCCGATGATAATACCTACAGAATTTTGTGCCGATATGTCAAATTGTTTAAAAGATATTGCAATTTATGACAAAATTCGAAATGGTGGTTCATCCTGGAAAAACCGGTATCCCTGGATTCGGCATGACACAGAGTCCATAGACACCAAGATCTTGATTGTCAGAAAGATCAAACTGTGAGAAAGTTATTAGCGAAATTAGCCAATTTTCAGATCTCATGAGTCATGACCTATAGGTGGCGCTGTACTCAAGTTTGACATGAACCCTCAGATCATAGTTCTGATGAAGCGTACCAATTTTAGTTTCGATTGCTCAAAGTTTGGCCGAGATACAGCCTCTGAACCAATTTTGGGTAAACCGTGTTACGTTTGCGACATCATAACTTTTGAACAAAGACTAATTTAAATAATCTGTTTCATAATTTCTGTGTGGCTCGGTCAAAAGATAATCTGTGCCAATTTTTGTAAGAATTAGAGATTTGAAGGAGTAGCAGCAAAAAATTGGAATACCGTACTTTTCAAAATGGCCACTACTGTAATGGGCGGAGTCTTAATGTAAGATGTTGAATGTGATTAGCATGTTGAGAGGAATCAGGTATACTAAATTAAATTTTTCTAGATCAAAGAGTTCAGAAGTTATTACTTTTAGAAAAGTGAATTTTTGAACTTGTGGTGGCGCTATAGAGTTGGTCCTAGAGACTCCAAAATGGGTCAAATCACTTTTTATTACCATCTCTATATTTGTGCCAAATTTCATCACTTTCCCATGTTCTGTTCATAGGGCTGCCTTAGACACCCATGGGGTGCAGTAGCTGCCATAATTGGCCCCTAATTAAGCGCTGCTATTACATTACTTTTCAAAATTATGGGGTCAGTTATTTTTGTTTTTTAAAGTAATTAATGCTTTTATTAAACAAGGATGCATTAAATTGATCAAAAGTGCCATTAAACACAAAAAGATTTATATTTCAAATAAATGCTGAATTTTCTAGTCATCAAAAAAGCCCAAAACAGTTATTTTAAATTGTAATAATATTTCACAATATTACTCTTTTTATTGGTGAACAGAAGATGTGTGTTTCAAAAACATGAATTCTTCTAACTCCAAACTTTTGAACAATTGACCCTTCGCAAAGACCCGCCCCCCTTAGTTACTGTTGCTTTGTCCGACAAGCCATGATGGCGCTGTCACGCCACACAGAGTGAAAAATACATTGCGGAGCAAAGAGGACACTAACAACAAATCGACAGACAAGACAGAGCAGGTTACTTATGATATTAAACAAAGTCCCAGCTTTCAAATGTGTAATTTGTAAAGAAAGACGTCAGTACACAACATTTTTCAAGTTCAAGTCCACCGAAGTTAATCTTCTAACTCCTGACTGCTTTGTCGGACAAAATGGCGAATTCAGCGTTATGATTGGTAAGATCGCTTGTCAATCAAACTCCCGGAGAAGAGGCAAATGGGTAAAGTCCAACAAATTCAACTTTCCAGGATTAGCAAACAATGAAGAGAACAATTCTGACTTGTATCATCAGACATGCCACAACCCATTTCACAACCCATGCTTCCATAATGTATCTTTCCAAGTGAAACAGGATATTCAATAACAAAAACAAAAACAAAAACATAGGACTTACCAGAAATACACAAAGTACCAGAAGTACATGTTTACATATGACTTCTCTTGTTGTATATCCTGCTTCACTCAGAAATAAGTCAAATGGGTTGCGAACGCTGTTTCATGTTGAATTCAGAGTTCTAAATGTTATCAAAAAAAGATCAGTCCACGTCTGATTATTCAGTAAAATGCATTTGTAATTTATTATCACAATTTATTTAATCATTTTGTGTTTCAGATGATGTCCCATACACAAAGGGAAGTAAAGATGCTGCAAGTGACAGTAGCGGCCTCACCAAGAGGTCCAGTCTCGCTGGTAAGTTGGCAATGTGAACCGGGTCAGAGGTCACTAGACTCGAGTACAGCCGTTACTGGAAGCCAGTGATTATAGTTTCTAAAGTTATAAATATGGATATTTTTCTTCAAAAACACATCGCTTCACTTCAGAAGGCCTTTATTAACCCCTTGAAGTCCTATATATTACTTTTTTGATGCTTTTTTGGGCATCTGGGGTACCATTCACTGCCATCATAAAGCTTGGAAGAGCCAGGATATTTTTTAATATAAACATCCGATTGTGTTTGGCTGAAAGTCATATACATATACCTAGGATGGCTTGAGTGTGAGTAAATTATGAAATAATTTAAATTTTTGGGTGAACTAGCCCTTTAATGCTCCACCTGAACCCGTGGGCTGTATCAGATGTGTTCGGCTCTCGATTGAGACTCTTTAGTAAGGAGTTCTGCGAGTCTCAGCACACATACAGTGCCTCATACCTTAAGGTGAAGAGACTGTTTGTCTGTGATAATGCTGATATTTGATGTCTTCGGACCGCAGCTATACCCCCTCAGTCAGTCTCTCTGTTCTTTTCTTTTCATCCGTTGGGCTTGAGGAATCTTGTCAGTTCATTTGTCTCTACTGATTTATCACACTGACACTCACTATCAGATGCTGGAGATATTTAACAGCAGTAATGAGCACACGTGGCTGCATCATAAAACCTTATCGAGTAATTTTTCCTCATTTTGTCAAACGGAACAGGATAATCTCTCATATCTGTTATGAGTGGAAACTAAATATTTGTGTTATTTACGAAAGTGTGTATTATATTGTTTGTTTGTGACAAAAAACTCGAAATAATAAAATAATAAATTTTATTTCATAATAATAAATTCAACTGATATTAATACCAATGCACTCCTCATAAAAAGCATAACTGTTTATAAAAGCTATTGAACAATTTGTCTTTATTCTGTCACAATGATTAGAAATTCTTCATCCAAAATATCTTCCCCTTAATAGGGTCCTCATAACTGTCATGAGTGTAAATTTATTTCTATTTTTCTTAAATCATACATAGTATTTGTGACAATTTAAGAAAGTGGAATGCACTTAATTTTTCCTCATTAAAAATACAATAACGTTCAAACTTTTTAAAGAAATTAATTGAATTTTATTCAGCAAGGATGTTAAATTGATCAAAAGTGACTGTAAAAACCTTTACATTGTTACAAAATGTATCACGGTTTCCACATAAATATGACTCAGCACAGCAGTTTTCATCATTAATAATAATCAAAAATGTTTCTTGAGCAGCAAATCAACAAATTAGAATGATTTCTGAAGGATCATGTGACACTGAAGACTGGAGTAATGATGCTGAAAATTCAGATTTGATCACAGGAATAAATTACATTTTAAAATATATTCACATAGAAAACAGTGATTTTAAATTCCAATAAAAATTCACAATTTTATTGTCATTTTGATAAAAAAAAAACAACAACCCAAGCTTTTGAACAGTAGTGTATACACACACACACACACACACACACACACACACACACACACACACACACACACGAATAGCACTTATTCTGTCTAATGTGAAAACTGACCTATTTTTTTCCCTCATAAAAATAATTTCAGTAATGAGTAAAAAAATAAGTGCTGGACATGGTTTGTGAAAATCACTCTTGTTTGTTCCCATAATATATAATTGTATCGCACACAAACTGCAATACTACCATCTGTCCTTCATGAAATGGTTAAATGAATCTGAGTTCCATGTCACAATGCATGGTTACACAAGCGTCTCTACAGAGCCCGCGGGTGGGTTACCTGCTGCGGTGTCCGTGTGCTGGTGCATGTGTGTTTATTGTGTGTGTTTGTGTACGCACAGATGAGCAGAGAGGTGTGACGACGGTGGAACTGATTAAAAAAGAGGGAAGCAGTCTTGGCCTCACGATCTCCGGAGGTTGTGACAAGGAAGGCAAGCCAAGAGTGTCAAACCTAAGACCAGGAGGTCTCGCGGCCCGGTGAGAAACATGCACCTGCTGATCAGTGACTCAACTGCCAGTAGAAAACTTCATTTTTTGAAGGTTGCTCTTTTACAGCTCTCAGTTATGCTTCATTGGAGTACCAACTCATCCGAGTCTTTTGGATGGTTCTCTTATTAAAATTGCTTGTGAGAGAAACAAATGGCTTTTAAAGGGATAGTTCACCCAAAAATGAAAATTTGATGTTTATCTGCTTACCCCCAGTGCATCCAAGATGTAGGTGACTTTTTTTCTTCAGTCGAACGCAAATTATGATTTTTAACTGCAACCGCTGCCGTCTGTCAGTCAAATAATAGCAGTAGATGGGAACTTCAACTATAACAGTAAATAAAACTTGCTTAGACAAATCAAAATTAAAACCTGCGGCTCGTGACGACACATTAATGTCCTAAGACACGAAACGATCGGTTTGTGCGAGAAACCGAACATTATTTATATATTTTTACCTCTAATACACCAACTGTCCAACTTTGTTCAGCTTCCGGTTAGTGAGGTCAAAAAACGCTTTGTGATGACGGAAGTGATGTCTTGCCCATATACTTCAATGAGCGCGAGACATCACTTCCGTTGTCAGAGCGCGATCAGACCTCACTCACCGGAAGCTGAATGAAGTTGGACATAGTGGTGTATTAGAGGTAAACATTATATAAATAATGTTCGGTTTCTCGCACAAACCGATCGTTTCGTGTCTTAGGACATCAATGTGCCGTCACGAGCCGCAGGTTTTAATTTGGATTTGTCTATGGAAGTCTTATTGTTCAAGTTCCCAATCACTGCTATTATTTGACTGACAGACGGCAGCGGTTGCAGTTAAAAATCATAATTTGCGTTCGACTGAAGAAAAAAAGTCCTCTACATCTTGGATGCCCTGGGGGTAAGCAGATAAACATAAAATTTTCATTTTTGGGTGAACTATCCCTTTAATTCATCTTAGATGCTAATCTTAGATTCTATGGGCCAGATTTACTACACAGGGCAAATTAGTGTGAGCGCAATTCCAAAAAAGCACAGATGGGAGTGGTAAGTTCTGCGCGTGATCTACTGAAGACGTGCAAATTAAACAATACAAATGCAGCCGGATCACTTCCATAATGACCAACACAATCTACAAAGAGCAGCGCAAATTAGTGTTTGGTTTAAGACATGCTTTTTTGGGCGGTAAATAATGGTGCAAATACCAGTAAATTGACTAGCACAAACCTTAGTAAATCACCTTGCACCTCCTCCCATAAATTTTGCGTCTGAATGGGAAAGTCCTACAAATGCAATAAGGTCTGCTGCAAAAATATCTCTGTCCACACCTTTTCAGCGCTAATTTTTCACTTTGCATCTTTAGTAAATCATTTTTAAACGCCAAAAGAGGATTTGCGCTGGCGCAAGCTGTTAGTAAATCTGGCTCTGTTTTCTATTGTTGTTGTTTTGTGTGTGTGTTTCAGGGCCGTAGCCACCATAGGCACTGAGGGGGACAAGTCCCCCCCAATATTTTGATATTCTTAATGCTGTTCTCCATTATGCCCTGCTGTGTTTGTTGTTAGTATGACAAAACAGTTTAAAAATGTACATTTTTGGCTGGTCTGCCTTAGCAGTCTAAAGGCCTGTACACACCGGGACGAATACGTGTCGTACGTGTTTATCACCAGCGTTTTTCGAGACATTTTTTGTGTTCATACTCAAGCGATTTTCACTTTTCACTTTCACAATTTGTGTGTGTGTGCCATTTTATATCTGCATTTTATATATATATATATATATATATATAAATAAATAAATAAATAAATATATATATATATATATATATATAAATAAATATATATATATTTATATTTATATATATATATATATATATATATATATATATATATATATATATATATATATATATATATATATATATATATATATATATATATATATATTAGGGCCGTCAAACGATTAATCGCATCCATAATAAAATTTTGTGTTTACATAAAATATTTTTGAATAATAAGTATAATTATTATGTATATATAAATACACACATGCATGTAAATATTTACAGAAAATTTGTTATATTTATAAATGTACTATTTGTATTTATATATAATATTAATTATATAAATATATACACAGTATATACAAGCAAATACTTTTTAAATATATACGTGTATGTGTGTGTATTTACGTGCACATAATAATTAAACATAGTATACACACATATATTATGTAAACACAAAAACTTTTATTTTGGATGCGATTAATCGCTATTAATCATTTGACAGCCCTAATTATATATATATATATATATATATATATATATATATATATATATATATATATATATATATATATATATATATATATATATATAATATGACATGAGATATGAGAGAGATGATAGTCAGAAACGGTAGTCAAAACGGTAGTGCAAAGAAGTGCCAATAATTCACAATGACAGTAGTGCAAATAAACATATTTATGAAATAGACATTCTTAACTATATTTCTTGAATGTAAAAGAAAAAAATAAACCGTAAAAATAGAGAAATAATACACATCTATTGGTGTGGCCAAGAAGTGGCAGAGCACCCATAGCGTGCGTCTCAATCAGCTCCCTAGTTCACTAGTCAGGGCACTGATCAGGGAGTCGGCCACATTCATTTACACGGTATACTGATACACGACCTAGGAAGCTAGGGAGCTGTTTGAGACGCAGGGATAGTTTGTAGGGGTCTTCCTCGTCTACTTACTTCCTCTTCGTTGTGTTAGTATCAGTGTGTGCTCGGCAAGACCGTTTTGTGATTGAGTGCCGCCAAGTCGTGTTTTACTGTAACTTCAGCAGCTCCAGTCACGTGAACAAAAGCGTCACTCTCATTGGTCTGCCAGTTTTTAACGCGGCGTGTCAAACCAAAAAAATGAACCCGAGGTGTTTTTTTTTTTTAAATTACACTTTTACAACTCACATTGGTGCCCGTTGTTTAGTCACAAGGCGTTAAACGTCGGCGCTAATCGCGCGCGATATTCATCCCAGTGTGTACAGGCCTTAACAGCGCTCCTCAAGGTCAAAATGATGGCCAATCAGATCAAAGAAGCGGTGCTTACTGTTCACTGAAGGCAAGTGTGAATTCCAACCTGACGCTTTTACATTTTACAGATTTAAGTAGCGAAACATTTAATATTCGACAACTGTTTTACAATGGATATGTTCAACGACCCACAGTAAAATACCATAGTGAAAAAAACTATACCAAAATGTATTTAGAATATATTTATTTCATACTAAGTATACTTCAAACCCATTAACATATTTATTGACATATCACTTAAAGGCACACTATGTAGTTTTTTCCACTAGAGGTCGCTTATTCAAAACAAAGTCGCAGCTTGATGACGCCAAGATTGAGCGCAGATTCTTGGGAGTCGTCGTCTTCACCTCACTGCCGGTGGAAAAGAATTGGGATGGGACTCGGCCATAAATCATGTTCATGGATGAGATTATTAATGTTACTGTACTATGAAACATTGTTGTGGGGGCTGAATGATGCCGCTGGAGCGACTGCTAATGAGAGACGAAAGCAGAGCTTTTATTATGAGCGCTTCTGCTTCTTCCGGTCAAGCGTATGTGGAGTAAAGTGCTGTTTTGTCATATTAGATACATTTGTGTGTTGAAAGTTGTTATAGTGCTGCTCTGAGTGTTCACTCGGCAGTTACTATGAGACACTTGTTGCACACTGCAGTAATCTAGATCGATATTAGGCATGGTAAAACATGGTACTCACAGTAAATCAAGAAAACGAGTTTTAAACAATAAGACTTACTTTTTATTGTTCTTATTTCTTCTTTATTCCCTTAAATCCCTTTTAATCCTTTAATTTTTTAATTTCTTTAAATAAAAAGACCCAACCCCCCTCAAAAAAAAAAAAAAAAAATGCAACTTATGCAAAATATAAGACTATAATAGTATCTCAATGATAGTAAAACAGCAGTGGTGTAGTGTGTGCGATGCACCATGTTTACTCACACAGCTCTTTAACCTCAGGATGTGGGCTGCTCCATCACATCAGCCTCTAGTGTGACAGGCTGACGCAGTCCTAACGTGACCGCTCTCTTTCTGTCACACACACACACACACACACACACACACACACGAGGAAGATTGTAGCTGAATGGTCGTGCTAACCTGTAGGCAGCCGCAGGATTGATGTGCATATTCCTGAATGCAGAGTTGCAGCCAGGTGATATAAACCTTGTGACTCTGTGTTTGAGTTTACAGCTAATGCTCGTATATATCAGTTTATCAAGGTCTAGTGCAGATGTGCGAGCTTGTAATTAGTATGTGTGTGTTAATGCTGTTTAGCTCTACTGCATAATTATGCAGAATCACAAAATGATGTGTTTGGTTTTGCCTTTGGTTGTGTGCTCACGTGTAAATTAAGTACTTTTGTGTGTCGTCATTGTGTGTGCCATTGTCTCAGTTAATGCAGTGCTTACAGGCAAAACCCCAGCGCTGGGTGACAGCAGTGGCTTAAATTAGCTTCTACAACAGTACATGAGGAGTCAGCTCTGCTTACATCACACAAATTTGCACTCACACGACACAACACAGGTACCTGCTGCGCAACTCAAACACACCTTTCTGGTGTGGTGAGGATTTGACATGTTATATGGAAATAATTTTGTGCTTTGGATTTAGATCTGTGACTAAAAGAGGCTATAACAATCTGATAAGTTGGATGTCATTGCCAATAGTAGATTTTTATACACTACCGTTCAGTTTGGGGTCGGTAAGATTTTTTTTTAAAAGAAAAAAGACTCTTATGCTCATTTGCATTTATTTGATCAAGATACAGTAATGCAGTAATATTGTGAAATATTATTACAATGTAAAATAATTGTTTTCTGTTTGAATTTTATAATGTAATTTATTCCTGTGATTCAAAACTAAATTTTCTCATTTTCAGCATCATAAAATTGCTCAATATTATCACAATTTAAAATAAAAGTTGCATAACTGAATTTTCAACATCATAATATTGCAAAATATTATTACAATTTAAAATAACTGTTTTCTATTTTAATATATTTTATATTGTAATTTATTCCTGTGATGCAAAGCTGAATTTTCAGCATCATAATATAGCAAAATATTATTACAATTTATAATAGCTTTTTTCTATTTGAATATATTTTATAATAAAATGTATTCATGTGATGCAAAGATGAATTTTCAGCATCATACTGCTAAATATTATTACGATTTAAAATAACTGTTTTATATTTGAATATATTTTATAATGTAATTTATACCTGTGATGCAACACTGAATTTTCAAAATTTTCAGCATCATAATACTGCAAAATATTATTACAATTTAAAATAACTGTTTTCTATTTGAATATATTTTATAATAAAATGTATTCCTGTGATAAAAGCTGAATTTTCAGCATCATAGTATTGCTAAATACCATTACAATTTAAAATAACTTTTCTATTTGAATATATTTTATAATAAAATGTATTCATGTGATGCAAAGATGATTTTTTTAGCATCATATTGCTAAATATTATTACAATTTAAAATAATTGTTTTATATTTAAATATATTTTATAATGTAATTTATTTCTCTGATGCAACACTGAATTTTTAAAATTTCAGCTTCATAATACTGCTAAATATTATTACAATAATAAAAAAAAAGTTTTCTATTTTAAAGGTGCCCTAGATTGTTTTTTTACAAGATGAAATATAAGTCCTAGGTGTCCCCTGAATGTGTCTGTGAAGTTTCAGCTCAAAATACCCCATAGATTTTTTTTAATTAATTTTTTTAACTGCCTATTTTGGGGCATCATTAACTATGCACTGATTTTTTCAGCACGGCCCCTTTAAGAGATGTGCTTCCTCTGCCACACGAGCTCTCGACTATATATATATTGCATAAACACAGTTCACACAGCTAATATAACCCTCAAATGGATCTTTACAAGATGTTCGTCATGCATGCTGTATGAATGCTTCGAATTATGTGAGTAAAGTATTTATTTAGATGGTTACGTTTGATTTTGTGTGAGTTTGAGGCTATGCTCTGTGGCTAAAGCTAACATTACACACTGTTGGAGAGATTTATAAAGAATGAAGTTGTGTTTATGAATTATACAGACTGTAAGTGTTTAAAAATGAAAATAATGACTGCTCTTGTCTCCGTGAATACAGTAAGAAACGATGGTAACTTTAACCACATTTAACAGTATATTAGCAACATGCTAATGAAACATTTAAAAAGACAATTTACAAATATCAGTAAAAATATCATGCTATCATGAATCATGTCATGTTATTATTGCTCCATCTGCCATTTTTTCGTTGTTGTTCTTGCTTGCTTACCTTGTCTGTGCACAGATCCAGCCGTTAATACTGCCTTTCCTTGTCTAATGCGTCGAATGGGCTGGCATTATGCAAATATTGGGGTCATACATATTAATGATCCGATGATGTTGAGATCCGAGTGTTTTCCGGAAGTCTTTTAAACAAATGAGATTTACATAAGAAGGAGGAAACAATGGAGTTTGAAACTCAATGTATGTCTTTTCCATGTACTGAACTCTTGTTATTCAACTATGCCGATGAAAATTCAAATTCTGATTCTAGGGCACCTTTAAAGCTGCAGTAGGTAACTTTTGTAAAAATTTATTTTTTACATATTTATTAAACCTGTCATTACGTCCTGACAGTAGAATATGAGACAGATAATCTGTGAAAAAATCAAGCTCCTCTGGCTCCTCCCAGTGGTCCTATTGCCATTTGCAGAAATACACCGCTCCCGGTAAGAACCAACCAATCAGAGTCAGGAGGAGTGTCTTAGCAGTGTCAATCAAGCTTGTGTGCGCGCTGATCACACTCCTGTCATGCACAGCCATAGTGCACAGCGTGTACAGGCATTCAAATTCAAGATTACCGGTGTGCAGCAGCTTTGCTTATGGCGGACAAACAATCCAGTTTCGTACGTATAATACCCCATAAAGTGCGTATCTTATGCACGCGAAAAACTCATTTTGCCGTATATATTCTACGAGATTACAAACTCGTACTATTGATACGCATTTTCGTGTCATCGGGCTCTATTAAGTCATGACTGATGATATGCAGTTTTAAGAGTTTTTCAGGTGAGAATGTGCTGGTTTAAAGCTCAAATTTGTGGTTAATTGATAAAGATAGCGTCTTTCTGACAATTTGATCTGACGTTGTCGGAGTTTTGAGATCCAGGCGATTACCGGACTCTCAGCGCTCATGTGCCCAGCCGAGAGCAGCCTTACCTCGGCTAGTCCTTCTGACGTTTGCCGCTGGCTCCGTTTTGGCTGAGGGCAACGTGACGTTTCATAAATGTATATATGACTATTTAACTTTTGTATCATACTAAAGCGCTGATTTTGTACGCTTGACTGAATTGTTTGCTTTATTTCTTATTGTATATTTTTATACATTTTTATTATGGCTATTATTGAACATTAAAACTGACATTTAACAAAAAGAGAAGGTTGTGTTTTATGTTAAAGCCTATTTCATTTCATTACAGTGAAGATAATCAGAGTATGCACAAATAGTATTACATTTAATATGTTTGAATTGTAAACGAAAAGAGGCAGGGTTGTTTAATATTTCGTTTTGTTATAAATATAAGCAGACATTGCAGATAATTAATCACTCGTTGCCTGAGGCTTTTAATATGTTTTTGTTTGTTTCTTTAAATAAAATGAAAAGAGGCAGAGTGGTTTAATAACAAATTTTGTTTTATTCTTGGCTAAAATATACATACAGAGATAACCGGAGAAGCCAGTTATTTGCATACTGTAACATTGCCGTTATATTATCTTACTAGCTATTTATTACTTATAGAAATAGTGCATATACGTCATATAGTTACATTACATGTATTGCAAAATACGTAATGTTTTGAGGACCAAGTTTGTTGTCAAAGTATGGGAAGGCCATAGTCAATGTAAATCATATTGTTGATGTTCCCTTTCGATACTTCACTCGTACTGCGTATGGGGAAAGGTCTCCCTTTTTTCCCGCTGCTGAAGCCTTTTTTCAATAACGCAGTGTAACTGCACCGTCATTGGTTCACTCATAGACAAGTTGTTGAACCAATGGCGGCGCGGCATAGCTGCGCGGCCTATGGCGACAAAGCGCGCGAATATTCCCGCCGAAATGGGCGGGGTATAGGGCTATATAAGCAGGCGTTTCGCCATAGGATTTCAGTGTTTTCTCCTTCAGCGACGACATCTACTTCTCTTCGCTGATCTCCGCCTGAAGCCGAAGAAGCTCGCCGCCTTCTGCTCTCGCCGCCGTCTGAAGAGGCTCCCGCAGCGGACTCGCCTGGACTCGCCGGTGGAAGAAAGCGCCGGCGCCCTCGCGGACTGCAGCTTCTAGCGCCGTCGCCGAGCCGCCGCCTCCCGCTTCCCGCTTCCGGCCGCTTCCTGTGCGTCCCCTGCCGCCATCCGGCGCGCCGCCTGAGAGCTTCATCCGCGGCTTTAACGCCGCTCTAAAAGAGCGATTTCCAGCGGTTTTCACCGCTCTAAGAGCTTCCGCGGCCCTCGCCGCTCTAAAAGAGCCACCCAATTGCCGTTTTCACGGCAGCGGCGTCTCACGATGCCCCGCCACTCATGTGGTACTTGCAGGGCCCCCTGCACGACGACGATGGACACAGCGAGTGTGTCGCTTGCCTGGGCAAGCCCCACGCAGACGGCGCGCTCGCTGGAGACTCATGCCCGCACTGCGAGTGTATGAGTCTCGCTTCCCTGCGCTCGCGGGTCGCCTTCTTCACTGAAGGCGATCTCGCCGCTCGCGCCCTCCCGTCTCCTTCCTCCCGCGAGCCGGCGAGGAAAAGACAGCGGGGTAGAGCGACTCAGCGCCAGGAGTTGAGCGAGCTCACGCCGGCCCAGCCCCCGCGTGCCTCGCCCTCTCCTCCCAGGGAACTCTCTCCCGTTCTGTTCTCTCGCCCTGAGCAGCGTCCCTCCGCAGAAGCGAGTGACCTCGTCTCATTCGGGGGAACAGACGACGAACAAGACGACTCCATGTCTCTTGCGGCTTCCGAAGCGGAAGGATGGGCTGGCGAGCCGGAAGACCCCGCTCCACCGCCTCCCTTGGAACCCATCGAGCATGGCCAGGGCATGGATGCCGAGCTCTTCCGCATCCTGTCTAGAGCCGTTGAAGAGCTGGACCTCGAGTGGGCCCCTCCAGAGGAGCCGTCTCGCAGCCGCCTGGACGAATGGTTTCTGCCAGGCCGCCGCCAAGCACCTCGCCAGCGTTCAGCGCCCTTCTTTCCTGAGGTCCACGAAGAGCTGACGAAGTCGTGGCGCGCTCCTTACTCTGCCCGCCTCCACACTACGCACCGCTCCGCCCTCACCGCCGTCGACAGCGCCGAGGAGAAGGGATACGAGCGCTTGCCACCCCTAGATGAAGCGGTGGCTGCTCACCTCTGTCCTCCCGCGGCTGTGGGTTGGAAGACGAAGAGGGCCCTTCCTTCCAAGCCCTGTCGGACCACCTCTACTCTGGCTGGACGGGCTTACACCTCGGCGGGCCAAGCTGCCTCTGCGCTCCACACCATGGCCATATTTCAAGCATTCCAGGCCAAACTCCTCCGCTCTCTGGATGAGTCTGGAATCGACGCGCCAGCCTTCAAAGATCTCCGCAGCGCCACGGATCTTGCCCTGCGAGCTACGAAGGCTACGGCCCAGGCCATCGGTCGTTCCATGGCCAGCCTGGTCGTGTTGGAGCGCCACCTGTGGCTCAACCTAACGGAGATCAAAGACCCAGACAAGACGGCCTTCTTAGACGCCCCGGTCTCGCCTTCTGGTCTCTTCGGGCCTGCAGTGGATGGCTTCACTGAGCGCTTTACTGCCGCGCAGAAATCGTCTCAGGCTATGAGGCATTTCTTGCCTAAGCGCTCCAGCTCCGCTTCTGCGTCTAGCCGCCCCAGGACTGCGCCGGCTCAGCAGAACAAACCAGCCCCACCTGCAACACAGGCAGCGCCGCCCCAGGAGCATCGCCAGCGCTCGCGCCTGCGAAGCGCCCTCCCTTCCCGAGGCGCCAGGGACCCCGGCCCAGGATTGTGCTGGACCCGGTGCCTCCGAAGTCGTCCTGATTCGTCGGACAGGAAGAGGATGGGGGACCGTCCCGTTACGACCGGGACCACCCCAAAAGCTCCCACGAGTAATTTCCCCTCCGCCTCGTTTATTTCCGGGCGTGGGAAACATACTCCAAGTGACAGCTGGGCCCACACCTGTTGCGCCCACCTTAAACGCCGTTTTCACGGCGGACAAATTTTTACCTCATCACAAAAAGAGCAAAATTTCCTCTTCCACCCCTCGCGGTGTACGACCCTCTCAACGGCGGTCTGTCACCCAACATTATTCAACCCCTAGCCACTCGGGCCGAGGCCTGGCAGGCCATCCCCGATGTGTCAGAATGGGTCATGGGGATCGTAAACCAGGGCTACTCGCTCCAGTTTGCACGACGGCCCCCCGCTTCGCCGGGGTGCTTCAAACATCGGTCAATCCGGACGACGCTCATGTCCTCCGGGCCGAAGTCATGTCGTTGCTGGAAAAAGGAGCTGTGGAAATGGTTCCTCCGTCAGAGAGCGAGACAGGCTTTTACAGCCGCTACTTTCTGGTCCCCAAAAAGGATGGCGGTCTCAGACCCATCCTAGACCTCAGGCTTTTGAATCACTCCCTCATGAGACGGAAGTTCAAAATGCTGACGCTGAAGCAGATCCTCGCGCACATTTGCCCCGAGGACTGGTTCTGCTCGCTGGACCTGAAGGATGCGTATTTTCACATCCAGATAGCCCCCCGTCACAGACGATTCTTGAGATTCGCATACGAAGGGGTGGCATACCAATATACGGTCCTGCCCTTCGGGCTGTCTCTGGCTCCCCGCACTTTCACCAAGTGCATGAACGCGGCGCTTTCCCCTCTGAGACAGATGGGAATCCGGGTTCTGAATTATCTCGACGACTGGCTCATCTTAGCCCGTTCGCGAAACGAGCTGGAACGCCACAGATCCGTGCTCCTCAGCCATCTACAATGCCTGGGTCTCAGGGTCAACTTAGCCAAGAGCTCGCTATGCCCCACTCAACGAATTTCGTTTCTGGGAGCAGTTTTCGACTCGGTCCGTATGACGGCAGTAGTCTCGCCAGAGCGCGCCCTGGCAATTCAGCAGCTCACGGCATCTGTCACGAACAAAGCCTATCTCCCTCTGAAGTTTTTCCAGAGGCTGCTAGGGCTGATGGCTTCCGCCTCCCCGGTGCTGCAGCTAGGCCTTCTTCGGATGCGGCCTCTTCAGTACTGGTTGAAGTTCCGGGTTCCTCCCAGCGCATGGCGGCACGGCCGCCTATGTCTCAAGGTCAATCGGGCCTGTCTTCTAGCCCTGAAACCTTGGATGGATCCAGTATGGTTCCAACGCGGAGTCCCTTTACAGGCGGTCTCACGGAGGACGGTGCTCTCAACAGACGCCTCCAACTTGGGCTGGGGCGCTGTGTGCGAGGGCAGACCGGCCTTCGGCTCGTGGAGCCACGAGGAAAGCCATCTACACATCAACTGTCTAGAGATGCTAGCAGTGATGAAAGCCCTTCAGTTCTTTCAGGCTTACTTGACGGGACGTCATGTTCTAGTTCGGTCAGACAGTATGACGGTGGTGTCATACCTGAACCACCAAGGCGGTCTTTCGTCCAGCCGCTTATGCGCTCTGGCGAAACGTCTGCTGGAATGGGCTCTTCCGAGGCTTCAGTCGCTCAGAGCGACTCATGTTCCTGGCAGGAACAATCTGGGTGCGGACATGTTGTCACGGAGCAACATCCCCTCCGACGAGTGGATGCTCCACCCCCAAGTGGTCCTCACGATCTGGGAGTTCTTCGGGAAGGCAGAGGTAGACCTCTTCGCCTCAGAAGACAACTCTCATTGCCCAACATTTTTCTCGAAGGAAGTAGATGCTCTGGCCCACACATGGCCCAGCACGCTCCTTTATGCTTTCCCTCCGATCGCACTGATCCCCCAGGTCATCAGGCGTATCAGAGAAGACCAGCACAGAGTCCTTCTGGTGGCCCCGCTCTGGAGGAACCAGGTTTGGTCCTCAGAGCTATTCAGGCTCTCTCTAAGAGCCCCGTGGCCGATTCCCCTGAGACGGGACCTCCTCTCTCAGGCAAACAGAACAATCTGGCACCCACAGCCGCAGCTCTGGGCTCTGCACCTCTGGTCCCTCGATGGGAGCCGACTAGCCTCCCCGAGGACGTCCTAAATACCATTTCTCAGGCTAGAGCCCCATCTACGAGGCGCCTCTACGACCAGAAGTGGTCAGTCTTTGTTGATTGGTGTTCAACACGCAACATAGACCCTGTGGAGAGTGACGTATCTTCCATACTGTCTTTCCTCCAAGAACGCTTGGAAATGGGGCGCTCCCCTTCCACGCTTAAGGTTTACGTAGCAGCCATTGCAGCGTTCCACGCTCCTATTGCTGGCCAATCGGTGGGACGAAACGGGCTCGTGATCCGTTTTTTGAGAGGTGCTAGGCGTTTGAATCCTCCTCGCCCTCTCACTATTCCCTCCTGGGACCTCTCGTTGGTCCTCAGGGCCTTGAAAGGAGCCCCATTTGAACCAATGGGTTCAGCCGACCTCAGGCCCCTAACACTAAAAACCGCTCTGCTACTAGCACTAGCATCGGTAAAGCGTGTTGGCGATTTGCAGGCCCTCTCTGTGAACCCTGCATGCCTCGAATTCGGGCCTGGTGACTCTAAGGTCGTTCTGAAACCTAGGCATGGCTACGTCCCTAAAGTGCTCTCAACTCCGTTTAGAGCTCAGGTCATCTCGCTCTCTGCTCTTCCTCCCTCGGCGGACGAACCGCCGCTACGAACTGCAGCTACTCTGCCCAGTCAGGGCATTGAGGACCTACATAGACCGATCACAGTCTTTCAGACTGTCGGATCAGCTCTTTGTTTGTTTTGGCGGCCGCACCAAAGGGTCTCCGGTCTCGAAACAACGCATTTCCCGTTGGATAGTGGATGCTATTAACCTGTGCTACTCCTCACTGGGCACTAATTGCCCCATAGGAGTCAGGGCCCACTCCACTAGAGGAATGGCTTCCTCGTGGGCTTGGTCCAACGGAGTTTCCATCCAAGACATCTGTGAGGCGGCCGGCTGGTCTTCGCCGTCCACCTTTGTCAGGTTCTATCACCTCGATGTCCCGACCTTACAAGCTCGGGTCCTGTCGGTGTGATTAGCGGCTTCCAACAGGTCCCGCTTCACGCCACCATAGGAAGTATCTTCCTTCAGTGTAACCATGGGTTCGGTTAGGCTTTGCCTCCGCTTGTCCTTTTGCCCCCCTCTGGGTGGCCAAATGCAAGCTATATCGTTCCCAGCCGTGGCACGGCGTGGTTGAATTCGTTCCCCATACGCAGTACGAGTGAAGTATCGAAAGGGAACGTACTCGGTTACTAACGTAACCTCGGTTCCCTGAGATACGGAACGAGTACTGCGTCACTTGCCGTGCCACGAGGCTGCGGCTCAGGGTCGTCGCTTCAGTCGATTGACACTGAAATCCTATGGCGAAACGCCTGCTTATATAGCCCTATACCCCGCCCATTTCGGCGGGAATATTCGCGCGCTTTGTCGCCATAGGCCGCGCAGCTATGCCGCGCCGCCATTGGTTCAACAACTTGTCTATGAGTGAACCAATGACGGTGCAGTTACACTGCGTTATTGAAAAAAGGCTTCAGCAGCGGGAAAAAAGGGAGACCTTTCCCCATACGCAGTACTCGTTCCGTATCTCAGGGAACCGAGGTTACGTTAGTAACCGAGTACGTTTTGTCCGTATCAGTGAATGTGCTATAACTGTTTATCCGACGTCATCGGTCCTGCTTGCTTACTAGCCTGCGCGTTCACGGCAGGCTCCGTTGTGATGGGGGAGGAGCTTTGGAGGGAGGGCTGTAGCGCAGCAGAGAGCAAGGGGGAGTGACCTGTGAGTTGTGCTTGTTCAAATTTTCAGGCTAAGTCAACGTTTTCTAAAAACTCCCTACTGCAGCTTTAATATATTTTATATTGTAATTTATTCCTGTGATGCACAGCTGAATTTTCAGCATCATAATAGCAAAATATTATTACAATTTATAATAGCTTTTTTCTATTTGAATATATTTTATAATTAAAATGTATTAATGTGATGCAAAGATGAATTTTAAGCATCATACTGCTAAATATTATTATGATTTAAAATAACTGTTTTATATTTGAATATATTTTATAATGAAATTTATTCCTGTGATCAAAGCTGAATTTTCAGCATCATAATATTGCAAAATATCATTACAATTTAAAATAACTTTTCTTTTTGAATATATTTTATAATAAAATGTATTCATGTGATGCAAAGATGAATTTTCAGCATCATACTGCTAAATATTATTGCGATTTAAAATAACTGTTTTATATTTGAATATATTTTATAATGTAATTTATACCTGTGATGCAACACTGAATTTTCAAAATTTTCAGCATCATAATACTGCAAAATATTATTACAATTTAAAATAACTGTTTTCTATTTGAATATATTTTATAATAAAATTTATTCCTGTGATGCAAAGCTCAATTTTCAGCATCAACTTGCATTCTTGCTTATTAAAGTGGCCCGTATCATTGCATGAAACTATGGCCTGTGCGAAACATTTAGAGGATGCTTTTATCCAAAGCAACTTACAGTATATTGCATTCAGGTCACTTTTTTGCATTCCCTGAACTTAAAAAATGTAAGAATCTACTATGCATGTTTACATCTTCCATATGTGTGTGGCAGGAGTGACCAGCTCAATGTCGGCGACTACATAAAGTCAGTGAACGGGATAAACCTGTCCAAGCTCAGACATGATGAGATCATCAGCATGCTGAAGAACATCGGTGAGCGTGTGGTGCTGGAGGTGGAGTATGAGCTGCCTCCATTCGGTACGGACACAAACACACACGCACACATCTCCAGAATTCAGATTGATAATATTGTGAAATTTAAAATGTTCTATTTTTATATATTTTAAAATATAATCTATTCCTGTGATCAAAGCTGAATTTTCAGCATCATTACTCCAGTCTTCAGTGTCACATGATCCTTCAGATATGTAAGGGACTTTTCAGTAGAGTCCTCAAGTAATATGTGACAATTATATTGTGGCATTAGAGTTTATGGTCCTGTGAAAGTAAACATATGTAGATTTCAGTGTGTAGAGCTGTGACAGTAACACAAGCTGTTCTCTGTGTCTTTAGCTCCCAGCAATCCCTGCAGCGTCATCTCGAAAACCATCGAAGTGTGCTTGGAAAAAGAAGGCAACAGCTTTGGCTTCGTTCTGAGAGGTACTGAATCACCATCAGACACCTTGAAATGTCAGTAGATTAATATAAAACTGAGGAAAAATACATCAATGATGGCTTGAAATCAAACTAGACATTATTTGAAATTATGTTACAAAGAATATTCCAGGTTTAATATAATAGCGTCTCCCAATTGTGAGGGAAACTGCAGGGGGTTTTGTGGTAATAATGCATTAAATCATAAAAGATTCACCAAGTCTGCATTTATTTGATCAAAAATAAGTAAAAACTGTGTGGAATTTTATTATAATTTAAAATACATCTTCTAATTTATTATATATTGTAAAAATTTAATTTAATTTCTGTGATCAAAGCTGAATTTTCAGCATCATTACTCCAGTCTTCAGTGTCACATGATCCTTCAGAAATCATTCTAATATGATGCTTTGATGCATAGTTAAATAACAAGAGTTCAGTACATGGAAATGACATACAGTGAGTCTCAAACTCCATTGTTTCCTCCTTATATAAATCTCATTTGTTTAAAAGAACTCAGAAGAGCTGGCGAATCTCAACATAACACTGACTGTTACGTAACAGTCGGGATCATTAATATGTACGCCCCAATATTTGCATATGCCAGCCCATGTTCAAGCATTAGACAAGGGCAGCCAGTATTAACGTCTGGATCTGTGCACAGCTGAATCATCAATAATAACTGACATGATCCATGATAACATGATATTTTTAGTGATATTTGTAAATTGTCTTTCTAAATGTTTCGTTAGCATGTTGCTAATGTACTGTTAAATGTGGTTAAAGTTACCATTGTTTCTTACTGTATTCACGGAGACAAGAGCCGTCACTATTTTCATTTTTAAACACTTGCAGTCTGTATAATTCATAAACAACTTCATTCTTTATAAATCTCTCCAACAGTGTGTAATGTTAGCTTTAGCCACGGAGCACTATCAAAGTCATTCAGAATCAAATGTAAACATCCAAATAAATACTATACTTACGCGATTAGACATGTTGCATGACGAACACTTTGTAAAGATCCATTTTGAGGGTTATATTAGCTGTGTGAACTTTGCAATGATAGAGTCGAGAGCTCAGGAGGGGGCGGAGAGCGTGAGCAATTAAAGGGGCCGCAGCCTGAATCGGTGCATAGTTAATGATGCCTCAAAATAGGCAGTTAAAAAATTTAATAAAAAGAAATGAAAAAGAAAAAAAAAAGGGTAGTTTGAGCTGAAACTTCACAGACACATTCAGGGGACATCTTAGACTTATATTACATCTTGTAAAAAAACATTCAGTGGCACCTTTAAAGAATATTCCAGGTTTAATACAACAGGATTTCATGAGGAAACTGCAGATTTTGTTTTTCAAATAATTAAATTTAATAAATCATAAAAATGTCAAAATAAAATAAACAATTTTAAAATGAAATCTAAATGAAAAGTTAATTAGTTAAAAGACCCTTTTACAGACTGTGATGATTCATGAAGTGTTTACACAGTTATCAACATCATAAATAAAGTAATATAGTTTTTAATTGATAACTCTATACTTAGTGTTATATTACCTTTGATAAATAGTAAATGACAAAAAATCTAATTAGCGCTGCTGCGAGGGTGTTTCTAATATAACAACTGAGGGAACAACTGCAAATTTTGCATCTTTCTCTCTTCTGACCAACGTAATCAATCTTTCTGTATTTTTCCCTCTTTTGTAAAGCTGTGGAAACACTATCACAGATTATTTTCTTTTGCTATTAGAGCAAATGAAAATACAAAAATTATATTTGCTGTCCTGTGAAAGTCCCATTCACCGCTATAGAAGTTTACCCAACTATGACAACTTCCACTTCTGAGATGCCTAGAAATGTGAAAAAGGTCCGTTTGTTTACCATTAAAGGATTAGTTCACTTCAGAATTCAAATTTCCTGATAATTTACTGACCCCCTTGTTATCCAAGATGTTCATGTCTTTCTTTCTTCAGTTGAAAAGAAATGAAGGTTTTTGAGGAAAACATTCCAGGATTTTTCTCTATATAGTGGACTTCCAGGTTGAAGGTCCAAATGTCAGTTTCAGTGCAGCTTCAAAGAGCTCTACATGATCCCAGATGAGGAATAAGAGTCTTATCTAGAGAAACAATCGCTCATTTTCTAAAAAATAAATAAATAAATAAATTATAAACATCTGAGCATCTCAGAGCAGTGCAAGATGAGCATTTGTGGTTAAAAAGTTTATAATTTTTTGTTTTTAAAAATGAGTGATTGTTTCTCTAGATAAGACTCTTATTCCTCGTCTGGGATCATGTAGAGCTCTTTGAAGCTGCACTGAAACTGACATTTGGACCTTCAACCCGTTGAACCCCAGTGAAGTCCACTATATGGAGAAAAATCCTGGAGTGTTTTCCTAAAAAACCTTCATTTCTTTTCTACTGAATAAAGAAAGACATGAACATCTTAGATGACATGTGGGTGAGTAAATGTTTAGGAAATTTTAATTCTGAAGTGAACTAATCCTTTAACCCACGTCAGAAATCTGTGAGAGATGTGAATGTGTTGTTGTATTCATCTCAGGGCATACTTAAAGAAATTATTTTAGGCCAAAGTGATCCGGCTGACAAAAAAACTTTGTGAGTCCTGCAAAAGAAACTCAGCTCTTCAATTTGACTTGTTTTTACAAACTGAGGGAAAAGGACTTAAATTATTTTCTTTGGCAATCAACAGCATTGAACAAGTTATTTAAGAGCATTTTTATGACTTTCAAGGGCAGCAGGTGATGTATGTGTGTGTGTGTGTTCTGCTGCTTTTTATTACTATCACTTAAGGCAGCAGGGTTGGCATGTCAGGTGTGCGTTTCACATGCTTTCAGGGGGCTTTCATGAGGACTGGCATAAGGCTCGATCTCTAGTGGTGACCTACGTCAGGCCCGGCGGACCCGCAGACAGGTGAGACCACGATGACTCAAATCTCTGTGTGCGTGAGACACGTTTATAACAGAAAGACAGGCCCTTTACAACATCTCTGCTTATTAATTAGCACAATGTCTGAATCATCATGAAGCTCTCTGCATCTGTGTGTGTGTGTGTGTCACATCAGTGCCGTCTGTATGCATCCGCCTAGGTTATTTGTGTAAATATTCCCTTGATGGAGTTTTGATTGTGTCTGTGTGTGAGATGCAATGTATTTGGTGTACATTAATGAGAGCATTCTATATGTTGTGTGTGTGTGTATGTGTGTGTGTGTGTGTGTGTGTGTGTGTGTGTGTGTGTGTGTGTGTGTGTGTGTGTGTGTGTGTGTGTGTGTGTGTGTGTGTGTGTGTGTGTGTGTGTGTGTGTGTGTGTGTGTGAGAGAGAGCGTTGAACCCTGTAAGCTGGTTCTGGAGGCACACATGTTAACTGAAGCATAGGCTGATGACATTAGAATGAGTGAGAAGGGTAGAACACAGCCTGAAGCACACGCACACAGAGACACACATGCATATAAAAAGTTGACTTAATGCTTTAAAGTGAATTAGATTAGCATTGCAATTCCACTTCCATTGTTCATGCAAAAGGATGCTTTTATTTTAAGGCTGACGTCTGCATTCACGTCTCATCCCTGCTGCTGTCTTTTTGTGTTTCCGTACGTCTCTCCATGTTCTTCCGTCTGTCAGAGAGGGAACCTTGCGAGCGGGCGACCGTGTGTTGAGCGTGAACGGTGTTGCTGTGAACAGACAGAAACATGCTGACGCTCTGACCCTGATCATGCAGAGCAGCCAGGAGGCTTTCTTCCTCATCGAGTACGACATCATGGTCATGGGTGAGCGGACACACAGATGCGCACGTGCACGCAGACGCACACGCTTGAGTATGCTTGTGTGCACAGATACTCTCATGTGGCCTTAATTAGAGTAGAAACATATTCCACTGCCCCTCCAGATTCCCATAGGAGAGACAAAACACCATTTCTCTGATCAGAGCTGCTGTGCATTTGAAGGGGACCTATTATGCAAAATTCACTTTTACATGATGTTTGAACATATGTGTCAGCAGTGTGTGTACACATCCACCCTATAATGATAAAGATCCATCCACTCCTCTTTTTTTAATCCCCATAAATCATAAGCAGTGTCTCAGAACAAGGCATCTAGTTTTAGTGATGTCACAAATGTGTAGGCCCCGCCCACGATTAGCATAGACCCCGCCCTCAGTGAGCTGTACACAGTCAGAGCTTTTAACAGCAGCATTCAGTATGTATTCTTATTAAAGCTACTAAATTTAATAGAGCAGTGAGTAATTTTCTTGTTTTCTTGGTTCATATTAAGAGCATATAGAGCAGCAGGTACTGTATATTACGCTGCTTTCACTTTAACACACAGATCTAATATACAAATGCGATTTCTTTACTTGCTGTTTACGTTTACAGACATAGACTGACTGTGTTTGTGAACTTTGTGTTTTTGACAGTTTAAGTGCAAACATACAGGTGCTGGTCATATAATTAGAATATCGTGAAAAAGTTCATTTTTTTATTGTAAATTATTTTTAAAAATAAAACTTTCATATATTCTAGATTCCCTACATGTAAAGTAAAACATTTCAAAAGTTTCTTTTTTAAATTTTGATGATTAGAGCGTACAGCTCATGAAAGTCCAAAATCCAGTATCTCAAAATATTAGAATATTTCCTAAGATCATTCAAAAAATGGATTTTCAAAACAGAAAAGTTCTTTAAAGTATGTTAATTTGTGCACACAATACTTGGTCGGCAGCACATATTACAGCAAATGACTTGCTCCTAGCACAAATTACAGCATCAGTGAAGTGTGGCATGGAAGTGATCAGCCTGTGGCACTGCTGAGGCACTATTGAGCCTTCAGATCATCTGTATATTGTTCGATCGACTGTTTCTCATCTTTCTCTTGAAAATATCCCATAGATTCAGGGGTCAGGCATGTTGGCTGGCCAATAAAACACCATATCATGATCAGCAAACCACTTGGAAGTGGTTTTTGCGCTGTGGGCAGGTGCTAAAGTCCTGCTGGAAAAGGACTTTAGCTGTGCTAGGAGCAAGGAAATCAGCATCTCCATAAAGCTTGTCAGCAGATGGAAGCATAAAGTGCTCCAAAATCTCCTGGAAGATGGCCGCATTGACTTTGCACTTGATAAAACACAATGGACCAACACCAGCAGATATCACGGCCCCCCCAAATCATTACTGACTTAAGAAACTTCACACTATACTTCAAGCAGCTTGGATTCTGTGCCACTCCAGTCTTCCTTCAGACTCTGGGACCATGATTTCAACATGAAATGCAAAATTTACTTTTATCTGAAAAGAGGACTTTCGACCACTGTTCACTGTCCAGTTCTTTTTCTCCTTAGCCCAGGTAAGATGCTTCTGATGTTGTTTCTGTTTCAGAAGTGGCTTGGTAGTCCTTTTCCTGAAGATGTCTGAGTGTGGTGGCTCTTGATGCTCTGACTCCGGCTTTATTTGAATCATTGTGAAGCTCTCCCAAGTGTTTGAATCGGCTTTACTTGACAGTATTCTCAAGCTTGTGGTCATCCCTGTTGCTTGTGCACCTTTGCCTACCCAATTTCTTCCTTCTAGTCAACTTTGCATTTAATATGCTTTGATACATCACTCTGTAAACAGCCACCACATTCAATAATGACCTTCTGTGACTTACTCTCTTTGTGGAGGGTGTCAATGATTGTCTCCTGGACCATTGCCAAGTCTTCCCCATTAGTGTGGTTTCAAAGAACAAGAGATACCCGGAATTTATACTGTAGGGATGGTCATTTAATGAAACTCAAATGTAAATATACTAATATTTTGAGATACTGGATTTTGGACTTTCATGAGCTGTACGCTCTAATCAACAAATTAAAAAAAAAAAAAAAAAAAAAACTTTTGAAATGTTTTACTTTACATGTAGGGAATCTAGTATAAATGAAAGTTTCATTTTTTTAAATAATTTACAATAAAAAATTTAACTTTTTCACGATATTGTAATTATATGACCAGCACCTGTAGTTTAATACTCACAGGACACACCGTCTGACATCCAGCTTACTGTCAGCAGCTCATTTGCATTTAAAGATGCATGCATGAAAACAGCATGTTTTTTTTTCCACTCAAAAATGGCATTGTATAATAAAATCATCTGTGGGATATTTTGAGCTGAAACTTCATAGACACATTCTGGGGACACAAGAGAGTTATATTACATATTGTGAAAAGGGGCATAATAGATCTCCTTTAAAGGGTTAGTTCACCTAAAAATTGAAATTCTGCCATTAATTACTCATCCTCATGTCGTTCCACACCCGTAAGACCTTCGTTCATCTTCATGACACAAATGAAGATATTTTTGATAAAATCCAATTGCTCAGTGAGGCCTGCATAGCCAGCAATAACACTCCCTTTTTCCAATGCACAGAAAGCTACTAAAAACATATTTAAATATTTGACTACAGTGGTTTAACCTTAATATTATAAAGCAACGACAATACTTTTTGTGTGAAAAAAAACCCAAAATAATTACTTTATTCAACAATTTCTAGTGATGGGCGATTTCAAAACACTGCTTCATGAAGCTTGGAAGCTTTACCAATCTTTTGTTTCGAATCAGTGGTTCAGAGCGCCAAAATCAGTAAACAAGACTTCATTGCGTCATAAGTGTTTTGGAATTGCAATTGTTCACCACTGGGGGGCACTCCGAACCACTGAATCAAAACGAAAGATTCGTAAAGCTTCATGAAGCAGTGTTTTGAAATCGCCCATCACTAGATATTGTTGAATAAAGTCGTTATTTTGTTATTTTTGGCGCACAAAAAGTATTCTAATCACTTTATAGCATTAAGGTTGAACCACTGTAGTCACATGAACTGTTTTAAATATGTTTTTAGTAGCTTTCTGGGCATTGGGGAAAGTGAGTGTTATTGCTGGTTATGAGCCATCGGATTTTATCAAAAATATCTTAATTTGTGTTCTGAAGAGGAATGAAGGTCTTACGGGTGTGGAACGACATGAGGGTGTGTAATTAATGGCAGAATTTTCACTTTTGGGTGAACTAACCCTTTAAAGCTTATTTTTTATTTCTCAATAGGAATTTTAAAAGGAACATTTGAGACAAAGTTGATACTTAGGGGGCACTTAAACGACACCGTTTTCATCTAAAAATGGAAAAAATTTTATGTGTTTTGGCTCAGGTTGCAAAGGGGCTGAAAATTTCTTATAAATTTCCAGAAATTTTCCAAAAGTACGAAAATTGACAAAAAATCCTGGAAAGTTTCCAAAAATTCCAGAAAGTTACGGAAACTTTGCAACACTAGTTTTGGCTGTTTTTTTTGCACTACAATGGCATTCTGGGGGCCTAAAAACTTTTCAAAAACGCGAACTTGTAAAAACGAT
The DNA here is from genome assembly GCF_024489055.1 of Chanodichthys erythropterus. Classification (NCBI taxonomy): domain Eukaryota; kingdom Metazoa; phylum Chordata; class Actinopteri; order Cypriniformes; family Xenocyprididae; genus Chanodichthys; species Chanodichthys erythropterus. Next base: position 5,156,777 of record NC_090229.1, read on the forward strand.
GATGACATGCACGTGTATTACATGTTCAGTCTATAGGCGTGTAGTGTTTCTTTACAAAGTGACATCGCCAACTACTGGCCTGGCATGAATAATAAAGCGTTTTTAATCGTTTTCATGAATCCGTATGAATGGTGATTGTTTTGACCATGTTGTTGTCTCTTTGCAAAAAACGCAAAGGAAAAACTTTTCCGTTTTTAGTGCATCATTGTCGTTTAAACATACCCTTAAATGATATAAATGATATATAACCGAGACCCCATCAAATGGTTTAAAGTGGTTTTCTTTCCTATACTACTGTTCAGAAGTGTACTACAGATTTAATACTTTTATTCAACATGGATGCATTAAATTAAATTGATCAAAAGTGACAGTAAAGACATGAATAATGTTACAAAAAATATATTTAAAATAACATCTGTTCATTTCATCTTTCTATTTGGCAAAAAGAGTCTCACTGTTTCCACAAAAATATTAGGCAGCTCAACATTGATAATAATAAGAAATGTTTCTTAAGCACCAAATCAGCATATTAGAATAATTTCTGAAGGATCATGTGAAAAAATATTAAAATAGAAAACATCACATATGGTCAGTGGTTTCCTTCTCTCTTTAATTTCTGAACTACCAGTGAAATACCTCCTATTTCTGTCTCTCTCTGGTTCTGGTTTGGCCTCGTATCAGACTCGGTCCAGAAGTCCTCCGGGCCGCTGCAGGTGGACATTGCACGTTCCGCAGGATCAGTACTGGGACTCAGTCTCACTACCTCCCTCTACAGGAACAAACAGGTCATTACAATCCAGAAAATCAAGCCTGCTAGTGTTGCGGACAGGTGAGCACACACAAATTCAGACACATCGATACATGAAAAGAATCACATGCACAAAAGCATGGGCCGCCACTGCAAGCTCGTTTCTGCCACTGAATAAAAAAAGGGACTTTTTATCTCAGAATTGCAAGATATAAACTGACTTTTTTTTTTTACATAATTCAAAACTTAATTTAATTAGCATGAAACAGAAAGCATTCTTCTTAAAATAAACATATTTAGCAATCCTCTTTTTCACCTCACACCTTCCCGTCTGTTGTGACTCACCCGTTTTCACTGTTTCTTGCTTTGCTCCACATACTGTAAATGACTTTCTCACCTTGTTACCACTATCTGTCTCTCTCTTGCTGTCTTTCTCTCTTCTTCTCAGATGTGGTGCTTTGCATGTGGGAGATATTCTCCTGGCTATAGATGGCATGAGCACAGAGCACTGCTCTTTGATGGAGGCTCAGCAGCTCCTGTCCAGCTCCTCAGAGCTCACCAAACTAGAGATCCTGCCCTCTCAACACAGCACACATGACGCAGGTCTGCAGACACACACACATTGCTCATAAACACACACTCAAAGGCTCGTAGTGACTGATATTCACACGCTTGTAGAATTTATTCTCAAGAAATTTTACCTTGGCTCTGTTTACAAAAGCATACTGCTCATACTAATTCTGTGCAGACTGTACATACTATCCAGATACGTAGAGTGCAAATGTTTTTGTTGACATGGAATATCCAGCTGACTTACTACTACATTTTGCAATGAACAAGAGCTTATTACACAGAATACTGCACCTGAATTGACTCATGTCCAGTGTGAAAACTGACTGGAAATATGAAATGTATTTTTTACTTTGTAGTTTATGACTCAGCAGACTACCAAGAGTTTAGATGATTTTATGCCTAAATGCAAAATTATTTATTTATTTTATCTTGACACCACTTGCTGAATTAAGAACTCAACATAGTGAGATCATGTGACAAAAATTCAGCATACTACAGTTCAGGGCCGTTTCTAGCTTTTTTGGCACCCTAGGCGAGATCCCTATTGACACCCCCCCACCCACACACACACACACACCCCGCAATATGTTACGTTATCAGCTATTATTACTCAGTAATAAGTATTATTATTCAGTAATACGCAGTTCTCACTTTTCAATAAAACAACTATGCACATCCATTTTCAAAGGAAGTAAATGGAACTGGTAAACAACTACAAGGACTTAAAACAAATTGACCATGGCATATTTGAGCATATGTTTACTATTTTCAATAGCTTTAAAAGTGGACACGCCTAGACTTAATTGCTGCAAAAGTGTCAATAATTTCATCATAGGACATCTGCCTGGAAACATCCCTGTTTATGCTAATACAATCAGACATGGCATTGCCACATACCATTTTAAACACTTTTGAAACTATTCTTTATAGCTAAAGAAGTAAACACTTACAGTTAAGACTGGGGCTTTCCTCTGATGATTCTCTTCCTACAGTAGCACCTGCCTTAATTGTGATTCTCTAAAAATTTGTTGAGTGCACCTATCATGTACAATTAATATAAAACTCTCTAGCATAAACAAACAAATTCTCAAAATCTACACGCCCAAATCACAATGCCTGTCTGTCTGTGGCTTCAACTGCACTATTACAGCATAAAGAAATGCATTTATTTGATATTATATGCTATAATATCCTAGCTAACAATTTTTGGTTCCCAGAATGTTCCAGGAACGTTGTTTATGGTCCCCAAAACGTTCCCAGAACAAAGATTGTAACGTTCCCTGTTCGTTTGCCAGGAAAGTTTTCTTTACGTAAATAGAACGTTCCCTTTAGGTTACAAAAAAGGAACCAATAGAGGATGTTCCCAGAACGTTCTTATTTGGTTCCTCCAAAAAATAACCAAACGGGAACCATATTGAAACGTTAGGGGAACGTTCTGTGTTTACTGGGATTCTGCTGCGTGACTTATCCGTGTGCTAATATGCAGTATCATGTTTTGCTCATGATGATGGACAGCACAATTAACCAATTAGTAACATACCTGTATATTTCACTTTCTTTTTCTCATCCTCATTTTTATTATTATGATACTGAGCCCCTGATGGTTTTGACCTATTCATGATGATGAAACTAAAACACTTAATCCAGGTAAGCACGGATGACGACGTTCCCTGCCGCCTTCTACATCTCGTTTCTCTACTCTCTTCGTAACAGCAGTGGCCACTATCACCAGGAGACTTGTCACTCAGATAATACGCAAGTAATCATAATGCCTTGAAATGGCAAAAGTACGAAATAATAATTTTAGTAATAATCATTTTTATTCAGTTTTATTTTATTAGTGTTTATATATATTATATAAATCTCTTGGTGGGGCAGGGGCTCTAACTGGCGCCCCCCCAGCTGTTTGCGCCCTAGGCGACCGCCTAGTTTGCCTATGTCTAGAAACGGCTCTGCTACAGTTAGAAATTTATATTTGTGCAGTACCATTTCACATAATATTTATTATTATTTTTATTATTATTATATTTGGACACCACTTACTAAATTAAAAATGTAGAATATTACAGTTTGAAATTTTTATTTTTTGCAGTACCTTTTAACGTAATATTTATTCATTTATTTATTTAGTTAATTTATTTTTTTTATTATATTTGGACACCACTTGCTAAATTAAAAATGTAGAATATTACAGTTTGAAATTTGTATTTTTTGCAGTACATTTAACGTAATATTTATTCATTTATTTGTTTATTTATTTATTTGTTTATTTAGTTAATTTTTTTATTATTATTATTATTATTATTATATTTGGACACCACTTGCTAAATTAAAAATGTAGAATATTACAGTTTGAATTTTTTATTTTTTGCAGTACCTTTTTACATAGTATTTATTTATTTATTTATTTATTATTTTATATATGTACACCACTTGCTAAATTAAATACTGACAAAAAATGTAGCATACAGTTTGAAATATTTATTTTTGCAGTACCTTTAACATAATATTTATTCATTTATTTGTTTATTTATTTATTTCAGTTGTTTATTTAGTTTAATTTTTTTTTTTATTATATTTGGACACCTTTGCGGAATAAAAAAAAACAAAGTCCAATTTTTGCCAGGCTATTTTAAATACTATTAATTTATTTATATAATGTTTTATATATATATATATATATGTTAAATCAAAACTGTAGCATACTACAGTTTGAAATGCATATTTTTGCAGTACCATTTCATATAATATTTTATTTTATAATTATATTTCGACACCATTTACTAAATTAAAAACTGTGGAAAAAAAACATGGCATACCACAGTTTGAAACGTTTCACATTATTTATTTATTTATTTATTTCATCTGGACACCACTTGCTGAAATAAAAAAACTCAACATACTGAGATGATTGAAATTTTTTTACCAGACTGCAATAATGGTGTACTGCGCTGTTAGCAGTACGCACATGCATTTCTTTTCAACAAGATGGACGTCAAGGCTGATTTCCTGTCCGCCAGCATTAGTGCAATAAGAGCATTATCAAAGCTCTATTTTTAATTCAGATCCTATTTGTGTTTATTCTCCATATTTATGGCATGAATTCAGTTCACAGCTGCTGCTTTACAAGTTCGTCTCATCTTCATTTCTCCTTCTCTTTTTCTGTGTCTCTTTGACCTTTATGTGTGCCAGTGTTGGTTTGTAGTGGTTGTTGGCATCCAGCTTTGGGCCACTTTCTTGCAAGTATCCTGAGTCATTATTAATATGCAGAACACTGAAGGCAAGACTTCCCCTACCCTACAGACACACACACACACACACACACACACACACACACACACACACACACACACACACAAGCTCAGAGCCTTCACTCTGGCTTTGCTGTGTTACTAGAAAACTGCATTCTGACTGCATCATTGGATTTTGTAGAAATGCGATATGAACGGGCACACCTCAGCTATAAAGTGATTTGTACACCTGCTTCCTCTTCTGCTGAAGCTTGAGCTCACTGGGCAGCTCATGTGTCAGAGAATAATCTCATATGTGGAGTCATTTTCCACATTGCAGAATTGAATACGGAGGAATGTACTGAATGGAATACTAGCATTATACACTGTATAGTACAGTATATACTGAATACTGCCTACTAGTATGTTATAAAGTACACTACAGTTCAGAAGTTTGGGCTCAGTCAGATTTTTTAATGTTTTTTTTAAAGGAAGTCTCTTCTGCTCAGCAAGGCTGCATTTATTTGGTCAAAAATACAGTAAAAACAGTAATATTGTGAAATATTATTGCAATTTAAAAAAATTGTTTTACACTGTAAAGTGTTATTTATTCCTGTGATCAAAGCTGAATTTCCAAAATCATTACTCCAGTCTTCAGTGTCACATGATCCTTCAGAATTGATTTGCTGCTCAAGAAACATTTCTGATTATTATCAATGTTAAAAACAGTTTTTTAATATTTTTTTGTGGAAACTGTGATACATTTTTTCAGGATTCTTTGATGAATTGAATCATTAAAAGAGCAGTGTTTATATGAAAGAGAAAATCCTTTGCAACATTATAATGTCTTTACTGTCAATTTTGATCAATTTAATGTGCCCATGCTGAGTAAAGTTAATTTCTTAAAAAAAAAAAAAAAATCAGCAGTAGTGTATGTGTCACAATATATAAAAGTTTAACCATTCAAACTGCAGTCTGCTATATTTTTATTGTAATGTCACATGACCTGACTCATTTGCATGTTTAATTCACCTGAATAAACATACCTTAATAATTTCTGATCTCTTGGAAGTCAACACATTTATTCTGGTTCATTCACACTTGAAATGAAAGGTTAGTGTCCTGTTTGTTTGACAAATGGTGTTATTTTAGCATTTATTAGTGTATATACTATTATAGTATTTAATAATATTAGAATACATTTTTTATATATTTTCAGTTTTCATTGTAATGTTAGTTTAAATATTTGTGATTTTATATGCTTTTGTCATTATTAGATGTGACATTATTTAATTTCAAGTTTAGATTAATAAATATTCAGTAGTTTTATTTCAATTAATGAAAGTGAGTTTAAATCAAGTTTAAATGTTGTTTATATGTCTATGTGGTTTTTAATTTGCTTTAAGACAAACCATATATAAATTCATAAGCCAGTACATTCTTCTTAAAACTGCAGTGAAAAAAGTGGTTTTGGCGACGTTGTGTCCAATGTTGTAAAGAGCGATACCATTGTGCAGCGTTTACATCAGTAAGTTGACCAAGTGGATCTCTGAACTGGCATGAGCGAGTGGAGGCGGGGCTAATTTGCATATTCATTGACCTGCATACTAAATGAGGCAAGGGTGTAGAGTTACATTAAATTACGAGAAAAAAATTGTTAAATTTCAAGAAAAAAGTCGAGATAAAATGTTGAGAATAAAGTCAGTAAATTACGAGAACAAATTCATTAAATTATGAGAAAAAAGTCGTTAAATTTCAAGAAAAGTCTAGATAAAATGTTGAGAATAAACTCGTTAAATTTCGAGAAAAAAGTCAAGATAAAATGTTGAGAATAAAGTCATTAAATTATGAGAATAAAGTCATTAAATTACGAGAAAAAAGTTGTTAAATTATGAGAACAAATTTGTTAAATTATAAGGAAAAAACTCGTTAAATTTCGAGAAAAATGTCAAAATAAAATGTTGAGGATAAACTCGTTAAATTACGAGAAAAAAGTCGTTAAATTACGAGAACAAATTTGTTAAATTATGAGAAAAATGTTACATTTCGAGAAAAAAAGTCAAAATAAAATGTTGAGAATAAACTCATTAAATTACGAGAAAAAACTCGTTAAATTAAAAAAAGTCGATTAAATTACGAGAAAAAATTGTTAAATTATGAGAACAAATTCGTAATTTAATGACTTTTTTCTCATAATTCAATGACTTTATTCTCAACATTTTATCTCGACTTTTTTCTCGAAATTTAACAACTTTACTCTCGAGATGGTTTTATTTTTTTATTATTGCTTGGCCCTAATCCTCTTCTGTAATATTCAACCAAGGTTTGTCTGGTTAGTATAGTCCAGTTAGCCCCCTGCTGGCAGATATCATAACTACACCATCTAGCTGTAAATAGCATCTTACTCACTCCTTTGATGGCCATTGAAAAGTAGCCATGCATTCTGACAAAATACTTTTTTGCTAGTAACATATACTGCATGTCACAAATAAATGTTTTACCAGTGACTAATTTTTTTTGGAGGCCCTTAAAGGCATGACTATTGTTCCTGTCTTATGTCTGAAAGCTCTTTTTAACAGTAACAGAGACAAAAAATCATTGAAATAACAAGTTGTTAGAAAAGAGAATAGCCTAAAACAAAGTGAATAAAGGCACAGGACCTCTTTGATGTGCAGATTTATCTCTGTTAGACGGGCGTGGCACTTCCTAACGAGTGTGACACGCTGCATGCCTAATTAAGCATCGTTAGTGACACAGCTGCATAGTGTCAGAAGGGTCTGTTTCTGTCAGAATCCAAAACAATGTCCTCCATCTGTCTTCCAGAGCGTTTGTTTCCTAACGTGAGCTAAGAGAGATGGTTCCTCCACTGCTGTCAGCCTTACTAGAGCTGGCCCGGAAATGTAAGAAAAAGAAATGGAGGGAATAAATGTGTAAAGGAGCGAACGAGGCACGTGCCTATGAGCAGCGTCTCGGACTGAATGCCAATGATCAGTGAGGCAGTGCGGATCGGTCCACATCAGATCTTTCTACAGGCGTACATCAGTGCTGTAACATTAAGCTTGTTTTTGGCAGAAATAACCTATTTACGGCCCGTTTTGTGTGTGTTTTCCCTGCAGTACGTGTCCAGAGGAGTAGTCAGCGCCAGTGGGACTCCAGTGAGAACTACACCAGCGCTCCTCCACCTTTCCAAAAAACGCCCTCCGCCTGGAGTCACACCACCCCTACACCCTCACACCGATGTGAGTGTCCCCATAATGTCCTGTACATTAATGTATAGACCAGATGCAGTGATGCAGATTTTTAAATCTAATGAATTGCCTGAGGTGCTAATGTAGGGGCTAGTTGTAACACACATGGTTTAAAAGTTTCCACATGCTATTAGAACTGATATTCTTGGATAACTTTTGAGAAACCATGAGAAAGAGGTGAATAAAGACTGAGGATCAATGTTCAGAAATTGATTATGTTTTGAATTATGCTGTATAGCTGTTTTCTTGTGGTGTGTTTGTCAAACTCAAAAATTAGTTTATTTTTACATTAGTGTTACAATGTGCCCCACCTGTGCAGTATGTATACCTGGATGACCTACTGTAATGTGCAATATAGTAAACACAGCATATTATGTGGAATACTGTGTTCCTTAATGTATTGTGCAACTTCCTGTTTGGGTGATGTACTCAAAGTAATAGCATGAATAGCCATGAATATTATTTATTTACATGTTTATGTATTAGTTTTGTTTTATTTGTTTTAATTAAATTATTTTTATTACTTTGTTTTATATTTTTATTTATTTTAATTATCTAAATTATTGATTTATGTATTTATTTATTTGCATGTTTATTTGTTTAATTTTTATTTAATTTAATTAAACTATTTTATTCATTTATTTATTTATTTATTAGTCTGTTTATATATTTGCCAAAATGTGCAATATAGAAAACACGGCGTACTATGTAGAATACTGTATTCCACAATGTATTGTGCAACTTCCTGTTTGGGCGATGTACTCAAATTAATAGCATGAATAGCCATGAATACTATTCATTTATTTATTTGTGTGTATTAGTTTTATTTATTTTACTTAAATTATTATTTCTTTTAATTATCTGAATTATTTGTGTATTATTTCTTTTAAATACATTTATTTAATTAAATTAAACTATTATATATTTATTTATTAGTCTAGTTTTTTTTTATACATTTATAAGTCTAATAAATATATATATATATATATATATATATATATATATATATATATATATATATATATATATATATATATATATATATATATATATATATATATATATATATATATATATATATAAATAAATAAATATCATGTATTGTGCAACTTCCTGTACTTAAAGTAATAGCATAATTATTTGTGAATATTTATTTGTGTTTATGCATTAGTTTTTTTTCTTGTACTCTATTTATTTATTTAAATTTTCTTATTCTTTTTAATAAATGTATGTAATTTTATTTATCAGTTTGTTTTAATTTTTATTTTATTTATGTTTTTGTAAGTCTTTATGTATAGCTTTTATATGTTATATATATATATATATATATATATATATATATATATATAATTTTTTTTTATTATTTTATAATTTTATAAAATTGTATAATTTTGTAATTATAATTTTATTTATTTGATTAAAAATACAGCTATTTATAATTTGTGTGTCACTCATATGGCACACTAGCAGCACTGTAGTATTCCATTCCACATATAACCAACCATACACCATTCAGTCTCAAATCTTCTCTCTCCTCCAGCTGTGACATCAGGCATCTCTGCAAACACATCAGGCTTTCACAGTTACAACTGTGGCACTCAGTCAACATATCCCAACACCTATCCCAGCAGCACCCTGCCTTCCTACCCATCCAGCCCTCGCTGCACTGTCACCAAGAGGAGACACCGCAGAAAAGACCACAAGAGCTCCTGTGAGATTATCTATCTTATCTATCTAGTCAAATAATTCTTTCGTTTTTTTAAATGTTGCTCATTCTCTTCTCTCTCAGTGTCTCTGGCATCGAGTACAGTGGGTGCCGGTGGTCAGGTGGTGCATATAGAAACCAGTGAGGTGGTTCTGAGAGGAGATCCTCTTACTGGATTCGGGCTGCAGTTACAGGGGGGAGTGTTTGCTACAGAACCCCTGTCAGCGCCTGCCTGTGTCCGCTTTATAGAGCCTGACACACCTGCTGAAAGGTGAGAGGACGCCGCTGTTAAACTGTTGATGCGATGCATGCTGACGCCATTGTCTTGTACACTTAGAGCCTGTGGATAGATGTGCATACATATACGTACACACACACATGTGCGCCTTACAGCATGAAGACTGGAGTACTGATGCTGAGAATTCAGCTTTGATCACAGGAATAAACTACATTTTACTATATATTCAAATAGGAAACATTTTAAAGTGTAATAATGTTTTAAAAGTCACTGTGCAGCCTTGGTAAACAAAAGAGATTTCAGTAACACTTTACAATAAGGTCTCATTTGTTAACAGTAGTTTAATGTATGAACTAAAGCAGAATTTATACTTAGTTGTTTTTTTTATGCATACGCCCACAGTCGAACGTACAGCCTTGCAAAGTATACTTCATTTGACGCGTACGTTTTGAGCAATCTCTCACCATGAGTTACAACTAGAGATCGACCAATATATCGAATTACCAATATTTTCCCCGATATCTTAGCATTTTACCCTAATCAGATATCGGTTTTGTAATATCTGATTTACTGATAAACTGCACCATCTTGTGGGTGTTTTGAGAACTTCGCACATGATCGTAGTTACAGCGCATCTGAGGGGAGACGAAACAACGGCATGCACAGGTAAAGTAGCCTATACTTACCTGCTTTGCTGTAATTACTGAACTTTATTTAACATAACAGAAATTAGGTGTTACATAAATGCCTGAAATGTAGCTATAGTAGTTTATGCAGCTTGAGAAATAGTCAAGCTCAAAGAGCCACACAAGATGATCAGTCATGTCCATGTCCTGTCACAATAAAGATGTAACTTTACATGAATTAAATAATACAGCCACGAATGAGCACATGTTGGAAATAAAAGTGCTGAATTTAATTCTCTCTCTGTTATCTATGCTTATCATTAGTCTCGTGAAGTCATCTGCATTTTGCTGTTCATTCAGCGGGTTGATGCTCAGAAAATGCTCCACGGCCACCGCATGTAACTTTTAACAAGATTCACTCGTTTAAAACACTGTAATTATATAAACATTTACTATAAAACCATTGATTCACTAATAAACCTCCAAGTAAACACAACTCTATGGAAATTAATTAATTATTATCTCTGTGAGCAATTGCAGTAGTTCTGTTTAAATGCATAGATAAACAGTGCTTTGTCAGCAGATATTTCATAATCTGAAGAATGACAAAAACATTATTATTAATTCTGATGTAACATACCAGTTGAGAAATGCAATAAAATATGATGTTTTGTTTGAGATATACGGAAGAGGATTAGGGCCAAGCAATAATAAAAAAATAAAACCATCTCGAGATTAAAGTTGTTAAATTTCGAGAAAAAAGTCATTAAATTTTGAGAACAAATTTGTTAAATTACGAAAATAAATTTAATTTAATGACTTTATTCTCAACATTTTATCTCGACTTTTCTCGAAATTTAACGAGTTTTTTCTCGTAATTTAACGAATTTGTTCTCGTAATTTAATGACTTTATTCTCAACATTTTATCTTGACTTTTTTCTCGAAATTTAACGAGTTTTTTCTCGTAATTTAATGAATTTGTTCTCGTAATTTAATTACTTTTTTCTCATAATTTAATGACTTTATTCTCAACATTTTATCTCGACTTTTTTCTCGAAATTTAACGACTTTTTTTCTCGTAATTTAACGAGTTTATTCTCAACATTTTATCTCGACTTTTTTCTCGAAATTTAACGACTTTTTTTCTCGTAATTTAACGAGTTTATTCTCAACATTTTATCTAGACTTTTTTTTTATCGAAATTTAACGAGTTTTTTCTCGTAATTTAACAACTTTAATCTCGAGATGGTTTTATTTTTTTATTATTGCTTGGCCCTAATCCTCTTCCGTATATTATAGTGTTACCAAGATTTCTTTCAAAAACATAAAACAATCTTAGACCCCAAAATTTTGAATAGTATTGTACATTTATTTATGCAAATTTGTAGCATCTTCATTTATAACCAGTGATAATATATTCTGTTTTGTATTGTTTCTGTATGTCTGTCTTATTTGAATGCATGCTGTGATTTTGCCTTCAAGGTGTGGAGTGTTACAAGTCGGAGACAGACTTCTTTCTATCAATGGAATTCCCACTGAGGACGGAACACTGGAGGAAGCCAATCAGCTGCTCCGAGATGCAGCTCTGGCCAATAAGGTCACGCTGGAGGTGGAGTTTGATGTTGCAGGTACAAAATGTAATTTCAATCAAAAGTCGGTGATTCAAGTGTGATCTGAATACACGGACACAGATTTTAGATGTATAATTCTGTGTGATCTTGTGTCTCTCTCACAGAATCAGTCATTCCCAGCAGTGGCACGTTTCAGGTGAAGTTGCCCAAGAGGCGTGGAGTGGAGCTTGGCATCACAATCAGTGGTGAGTGATGACCAACAGGGGGCGCTGTTGACCTATACTATTTTACAGTCCAAACGTATAAATAAAAATATTAATTTATTTGCTCTCTATATAATATTATATACAATATTTAAGGTGGTAAATGCATTTTTTTTTTGTTGCAATAATGCAAAACTCCTGTAAATTCTGATTTACAGCAAGCAAGAAGCCAGGAAGACCTCTGATCATCTCTGAGATCCAGAGAGGCAGTATTGCACACAGGTACACCTACAACACAACACAACACAACACCTTAAACCAATTTGATATACATGCTTTTAAAGAGACAAAATGATAGGTATGATGTTTCTTGTTCCACTGATTGATGTGAAATGGCCTTTTATAATAGAATAGGAACCCTGGAGCCAGGTGATCGTCTGCTGGCCGTTGATAATGTTCGGCTGGATAACTGTGGGATGGACGAGGCAATGATGGTCCTGCAGCAGGCCGAGGGGATGGTCAAACTGCGAATTCAGAAAGATGAAGATAACCTGGGTGAGTGTGTGTGTTTAAATATGTAAATATAGTACAGTATTATATACAGTATATATAATATTACTTTTTAAGGAAACCATGGGTTTTGTTGAAGTACTAAAATTGTTAAAACTAAAATAAAAATAAAGCTAAATAGAAATATTTAAAACAAAATAATGATAAAATTGGCAAAAGCACATAACTACGGAAGAGGATTAGGGCCAAGAAATAATAAAAAAATTAAACTATTAAAGTTGTTAAATTTCGAGAAAAAAATCGTTAAATTTCGGGAAAAAAGTCTAAATAAAATGTTGAGAATAAACTCATTAAATTATGACAATAAAGTCATTAAATTATGAGAAAAAAGTTGTTAAATTATGAGAACAAACTCGTAATTTAATGACTTTTTTCTCATAATTTAATGACTTTATTCTAAACATTTTATCTCGACTTTTTCCTCATTTTTTTTCTCATAATTTAATTCATTGAAATTCAATTTTTTAATGTAAATGGTGCCTGTATGAAGTTATTTCTATATTATACTATATAGAATTTATTATATTATATTATATTATATTATATTATATTATATTATATTATATTATATTATATTATATTATATTATATTATATTATATTATAATAATATAGAATATATAATTTCTATAACTTCAACTTGAATAACTAATATATATATTTAAAAATGCTATAATGTTATATAAGGAATACTAAAATAACATCGTAATTAAATATTAAAAAAAAATAAAATACAAGCATTATACATTTTAACATCACTGTTTCTTAACCTATCAATTTATGACATTTTATCCTCTGTGTGTCTCTGTATATTGTAGATGAATTGGAGTCATCCGGTTCGGTCATATTCACAGTAGAGCTCAAGAGACACGGAGGTCCTCTTGGAATCACCATTTCAGGCACTGAAGAGCCCTTCAATCCCATCCTGATCTCCAGCCTGACCCGCAACGGCCTCGCGCACAGGTGCACACAAACACTCACCACCTCATCTAGTGCTTCATCATGAATAATACACACACTCAGATGTGTATGTTTCATAACACGTGTCATCTGACTAAAACATGAGATTGTATGTGTGTGAAGGACTGGCGCTCTTCATATCGGTGACCGTGTCTTGGCCATCAATAACATGAGTCTAAAGGGGAAACCTCTGAGCGAGGCCATCCACCTGCTGCAGACCGCCGGAGACACGGTCACGCTCAAGATCAAGAAACGATCCGATCGTAAGTCTCAGAAATAAGGCTGGAGAAGTGCTTTTCTGACATATAATCCACTGGGAAGAGCATCTCTATGAATAATGCATCAACACTTGTCCTCGTGACCCACATTTGTCTTTTCCAGCACTTTTGGAGTCGGAGAGGGGCAGTCCGTCCAGAACGGCTTCGTGCGTGAGCGACACGGATGACGATCGCTCGGATTCTCTCAGGCGGGGTAAATACTCTGAGCTTCACCGTCTGACCACACCGCCCAGTCTAGATTCAGCCATGGACTCATGGGATAGCTCGGCCCTGGACGCCGGCTATGGAAGTCAAGGTACAGAAGTCCCTGGATTAGATGACGAATAATGTAATTGGATGTTAACAAGGGCTGGCTAAAGTGAAGTGTGAGGTCAGCGAGGGTTAATCGACTCATTTGGACATTAATCAAGTGGGCAGGAGGGAATGTGCCTGATTGGAATATGTCCTAGAAGTTTTCTGTCATTGAAGGATCCTTGGAAAATTAAGGCGACAGTCATTTGTAATGCGCTTTTTTATTTGGCAGTTTTACAGAAAAGAATGCCTTTATAATCGCATTTAGCAGATTAGAGCTGAGCGATAAGTTGAGTTGTTGTTTTTTTCAAGAAATTAATACTTTTATTCATCAAGGATGCTTTTAATTGATCAAAAGTGTCAGTAGATACATTTATAATGTTACAAAAGATTTCTATTTCAAATAAATGCTGCTCTTTTGAACTGTATATTCATCAAAGAATTCTGAAAAAAAACAAAAACATGAAGCAGCACAACTGTTTTCAACATTGATAATAATCAGAAATGTTTCTTGAGCAGCAAATCAGATTTCTGAAGAATCGTGTGACACTGAAGACTGGAGTAATGACGCTGAAAATTCAGCTTCGATCACAGGAATAAATTACATTTTAAAATATATTCACAAAGAAAACTATGGAAGCTTGTTTCTGCCACAAAAAAAAAAAAAGTGCAAATTTTATCTAACAATTCTGACTTTTTTACTCAGAATTGTGAGATATAATGTATAATTGCGATATATAAACGATTCTGAGAAAAAGTCAGAGTTTTGAGATAAAATTTGCAATCATAAATTATATCTTATCTCTAATTAATATCTTTTTTATTTTTTATTTAGTTGCGGAAACAAGCTTCCATAGTTTTCTATGTGAATATATTTTAAAATGTAATGTATTCCTTCAGCATCTTTTTCATCATTTTCAGCATCATTACTCCAGTCTTCAGTGTCACATGATCCTTCAGAAATCTGATTTGCTGCTCAAGAAACATTTCTGATTATTATCTATGTTGAAAACAGTTGTGCCGCTTCATATTTTTGTGGGAACAATGATTTTTTTTTTTTTTTTTCAGAATTCTTTGATGAATATAAAGTTCAAAAGAGCAGCATAATACAATAATTGTAATAATACAATTGTAATAAATTGTAATATTTCATTGTTACTGGGGTTTTTTTTCCTCTCTATTTTTGATCAAATAAACACAGCCTTGGTGAGCAGAAGAGACTTCTTTCAAAAACCTTAACAAATCTTACAGACCCTAAACTTTTGAATGGTGGTGTACATTTTGCGACAAATCAGGCAGAGATTTAATATATATAATATTTATTGCTTTACATGAGTATAATACATGTATATAGAAATAATAGCCAACTTTATATAAAGCGATAATAATAATAAAGGCGATAATATAGCAAGGTTTTGTGACGATATAAACAATCACTCAATTTACGTGAGTATACGTGAGTATGCAGATGAAGTAGAATGTACTATAAGGTATATCCAACTTTTAATGTCACTGGGCGATAATATAGCTTACATATTTCGATGATATAACAATCAAGCAGTTGACATTTGCTAACATAGAGTGTACTGTATGTAAGGTTCAATATACTTGTTATTAATTTAATTTAAGTTATTAATTCATTACGTGATGATATTGAGGATTTTGAAACCTGTGAGGTTTCATTCAGTTTATAACAATTTGGTGTAATGGCAAGCCAAATTACTATAGTTCACTCAAAAGCACTATATATATTGTGCGCGATATTCATTATAGTCATTATTTCCGAAAAATCTTTACCGTAGCTCTCAAATCTTATTAATGTTTGTGCATAATCAAACCTAAACCTATATTTTCAGGTGTCTATATTCATAGAGCGTCTGACTTCACTCTTCACCCCAATGACTGGAGACAGACCAATCACAGGAGCCCGCTGACCTCCAGAAGACATGCCCACCGTACTGCGATGTATGATGGAAGGCTGGGTGAAGAGGACTGGACGTACTCTGGGTGAGAGTTTGTTTAGAGACACTGCTTGTTGATTCTGTTGCTACAGTATCTTTATTATTTTAGAGAAACTAATCAGGAGCTAGAAGATTTAAAGCTGATTTAACAGCTTATTTTTTTATATATATAAACAATAACATTTGTGCATAAGAACATTTCAGCTTGTTTTATAGTTTTGGTTACTAACACACAATCATGTGGCTGTTGCTCTTTCTCTTGGCCTGTCATGTGCGCTTAAAAAAAAAAAAAAAACTCACAGGTGAACCTCATGAAATGTCAAGAACATGTCCAGGTCATTTTTCAAAGATGCACTGTAAAACATTAATTTTTATTTATTTTTTTGTCATAATACAACAAATGATGTGCACTACCATTCGTTCAAAAGTCTGGGGTCTAATGTTTTTAAATGTTTTTGAAAATTTGCTCTGCTCACAAAAACTGTATTTATATACAGTAAAAAGTACAGTAAAAACAGTAATAACAGTAAAACAATAAAATACAGTAAAAACAGTAATATTGTGAAATAAATATTGTAAACTGGTTACTATTTTAGTATTTTAATTCCTGTGATCAAAGCTGAATTTTCAGCATCATTACTCCAGTCTTCAGCGTCACATGATCCTTCAGAAATCATTGTAATATGATGATTTGCTGCTCAAGAAACATTTATGAATATTATCAGTGTTGAAAACAGCTTCATATTTTTGTGGAAAAACAATATCAATATCTTTACTGTTTTAATGGATCCCTGCTGAATAAACTTATTAATTTCTTTAAAAAAATTACTTTAAACCTTTGAGTGGTAGTGTATAATGCACATATTTAGATACACATTACAAAACTTAACCAAAAGTGACAAACAACAGCAAGTAGTAAAAAGTAATCTGCTGTCAATTAAATTAATTTATTGCACATTTGTTCTGTAATTAATCACGATTAAAAACATTGGAGATTTTAATATTTTTATATTGTAATTTCACAGTTACTCTAAATTACTATAGAAACAACTTGACAACAAGACAGTATATTTTGTCACTGATACTAATACTGCTACTGATGTCTTTATAAAAATATTTTTTTTAAACATTAATTATAGACATTCAATATTACAGTACAACTAAAAGCTATCAATTTCAACTTTTATTAGGCTTTAAAAATAACTTTTAATTTAAGTGAACTTAAAACTATCTTCTCATAAACCCATTATAATGTCATAATTACTATGGCATTCATTCTGTTTAACAGGTAGAAAATATACAGAAATTGAATAAAGTTATCAAACACTTTACAGTCTTCACTGCATAAATTATAAATGAAATATAGATTATTCCTTATTAAAGCTACAATTTTCTCTGTTTTCATTGTTCTTTGATTAACATTAAAGGGGGGGTATCACACACAGTTTCTGCCGATCTCATGTTAATCTTGAGTACCTATAGTGTAGTAGTGCATCCTTCATATCTCCAAAAATCCTTTAGTTTTATCATATTTATAAAAGATATGCTGTACAGAGTCTTTCCGAAAACAGCCGAGCGCCTGGAGCCGTGCCGTGTGAGCAGAGCTAAAGAGTGACGAGCAAGCGCAGCTTTTGCATAGCGATCGTCTGCAGCTAAACAAATGTATTTAAACACACACAATACACCATTGCATTATCCCTGGATAACTTTTGAATCACTGTAATGAATATAGCGTGTGAATGATGAATAATGAATTTATGAATTCACTATGTTCGTGTTGCATACATTATATGCACTTAGACGCTATTGCCAACAAAACAGACATTTGAAGCAGTTTTACTCACCACCTGTGGTTCCGACTCATGACCGGGATCATTATCGCTGTGACCGCTCCATCTTTCAGTTTCAAATGATCTGTAAATCCAGTGTAGAACTGGGCCTTGTTTATGAAACCATAAGCGCCGATCCTGAGGGCTCGAGCAGCCACCAGATATTCTCCATTCATTTTAAACAACACAAAGTGATTGCAACTATCAGTTTCTATGGTCATTTTAATAACAAATATCGAGAGCGCATCAGTGTTAAAATATTTAATGCTGGGTTCTTTGGGAAGCAAGGTTATCTTTCCCTCACAACCAAAAACACCCTCCTTTGGTGACATTTTTGATTTCGTGGTCTAAAAACAAAGTGACAAATCTTTCTCTTTCAAGTCATGTGCAGCGCTGCTGACGACTTCCATAAAGCTGAAGGAAGTGCGTTGATGGGCGTGCTCTGGCTCTGGTCGATATGTGTGCGCTCTTATGGGAGAAGTGCCCATACAAGGAATTTTTGGCACAGAAATACTCTGCCACATGTCCAACAAGTTTTTTTTAAACTTTGGCTATGTTTAGCATGATAATCCAACACTTTATACCAGGGGTACTCAAGTTCAGAGGCCAAGAGGGCCGCATTTTAACCAAATGAAACGCGAAGGGCCACAAATTATACCTTGGATTGTAAGACTTTTATTTAGGCCTATTTAAGACAATATTTGTAGTTTTACTAAAAGTGCAGTTTTTAAGGTCTGGCTGTTGTTCACTGGCTGATGAGAGTTTGTCCATAAGACGAAAACATTGCACTTTTTTATAGTCTTTTATACTCCATTGCACCTTTTTAACACTTTTTATAGCACCTATTTTTATACTCAGAGAATAAATGTTTTATTATTTGTATTATTATTACCCACCTTTTAATTTGGCCAGAATCCAAAAATATTTTTTCTTTTTTTTAATGTTCAATCACAATTTTATGAATTATCTAACTATAACCAACGTTGTAAACATGATAAATCAGATATTCTCCGTGAGCTCAATGATGTGATGACAGATCTTTAATGGGAGCGCTGCTTGCTTTCTGTTTATAACACATTGACATTAAGAATAAAAGGTGTGTTTTTCATGATGCTCGGCAACTTACACACTGCAAAGTTTGAGGAATGTCAACTGCATTTCATCATGGTTACTTTGTTTTTTACTTGCGTGTACAGTCTCGAGCCTTTGGTGGCGTTCACGAGCACAAGTGCTCAACACATGCGCACTAGAGAGATTCATGCTTGTCTAGTCTTTTTCGCTCAAATAGTTACAATAAAATCTCTTTGTACTTGCTGGTATCTTTTAATCCCCTCAAACGAGCGCTCTTCAACACGGTAGGTGTTCGTTGTTACTCTTGTTCTGTCTTCTCCGTTTCTTTTCAGACTGAAACAACAGGCCGTTTCAGTGCTGACACCTTGTGGACAAACTAAATTAGTGCAAAAACTATTCAATGCGCGCGTGCAAAGTGCCTTCAGTTTATATTGTTCTTTGCGGTTAGAAAAACTGTGCTGCGCGCGTACACTATACACAATCTATGCTGATGATTGCAGCGTCATGTGCACTGTATGCCTAAAAATACGTGTACGTGTAAAAAAACGAAGTAATATTCACGCTAATTTTGAACGCAAATTATAATAAAAATACATTTATATGTAGCATGATGCGGGCCACAAATGTAATGCTGACGGGCCGGATGCGGCCCGCGGGCCGCCTGTTGAGTACCCCTGCTTTATATATATCCCCCCTTTAATGACAGAAATCATCACAGCAACTGGTTTATTAGGCTGCTGTCACTTTAAAAGCTGCCACTGCCGAACATGACGCGGATCTGACACGCATCTCAACTTTTTAAATTCATTTAAGACGTTATTTAACTCATTTAAGACTGATCTTAAGAGGATACTCGACAAAATGGGCATTTTGGCATAATTCTGTGTTATTGCTTGTTCAAGCGCAAAAGAGAACTCTTTCAATTTCTGTGCACATGAGTTGTGTGCGTCACATGACAACATTCACAGACAGCCATTCACGTTTGTCTTGTAGTGCTTAAATGGTTTGGAAGCATTTGCTTGAATAAGAACTTGATCATATAATATAACGCTAGCCAAATTATGATGTAAAAAATGGATGCTGCGTTAATTGCATTAAATATTTTTAACACGTTAAACTGAAATTAATTGCAACTAATTTTGACAGCACTAATCTGTACATATACAAGCGACATACTAATAACATACTGTAATACAGACCCAGATATTTGAGATTTTTTGAGCACTAAGCTGCTTACATGGCATTGCAATTTAATTGAAATAAATTATACATCTAATATTGTAAAAAACGTTTTTACCGAATGAGATTCACCTATATTTGTTGGTGATTTTATATGTAACTTTGATGATCCTTTGATGAAAGTAAAAGGCCTCTTTGTGCCTAAATGAATCTACATGAGGTTTTTGACTTGTTTCTGTGTCTAAACTCTTATCGAACATGCACACTGTCTAGCACAGGAACCACTAGCCTGTTTGCTTCCACAGTCTCTGTATGGTCCTACTCTTCTCTTTTCTATTTTTTTCTCAGGTTTTCTGTCTCTCGTCTGCCTTACTAATCATCCGTCGGCCACATGCTGTCATCTGCCCTTGTCTGCTTCTTTTTTGCTCATTTTCATAATTTTATTATTTTATCGCTGGAACTAGTTCACAGCTTTTTCAGACACATTTGTTTATGTTTCTCTTTCTCTAACCGCCGCTTTTCTTGTAGTTGAGAAGGCTCTTTTGCAGTGACTGTTTCAGTTATGCCGTACAGTACAGTTATAGAAAGGGAGAGAGAGCTCCGTTTCCAATAGTACACCTGGCCTTACATTACCCAGGTTGCTTTGCATTGACACAGATCTGTCAGTCCCGCACGCTGTCACAACCACAACAATACAGACGCTCAGGAGAACTATTGGTCACAAGCTCTTCAGGATCTGGAGACCTGCGGCCAATCGGAAATCTTGCGGGAACTTGAGGTAAATCCAATTGGGAATCAACTCAAACAGTGTGTGTACCTTGTCTGCGTTTTCTGTGCTCATTGTGGAGGATTAAATCATTGTTTAAAGTACTTGGTCATATGACCTACATTCTAGACAATACAAGTAATTTACCAAAATCTTTAACTTGATGCAATGTTTTCAAAGTAATTGTCAATCACAATAAGGAGCAGATTCACATTATAGTAATTTTGCCTGAAATAAGAGATGCTACTAATTGAAATTAAAGGTATACCCTATATTTCTCAACATTTTCACTTAAATGACTGCTATATAGTCAAACCAAAAATTATTCAGACATTTTTTTTTTTAATATTTTTTTATATATTTTTACTACTGGGTTCAGGACACTATAGTTCATTTATGTAAGTGAGGATAGCAAAATAAAGTGTGACATATTATACCCAAAAAATTCTTCATACAGTGGACTACCAGTAAAAGTTGCTGTTTGGATTTAAATAGGCAAACTAGGCTTTGACAAACTTTTAACACAACAAAATAAATTACCAGTAATTAAATGTTAAAGAGTCTCTATTGTGCCCTTTTCACAAGATGCAATATAAGTCTCTGGTGTCCCCAGAATGTGTCTGTGAAGTTTCAGCTCAAAATTACGGAAGAGGATTAGGGCCAAGCAATAATAAAAAAATAAAACCATCTCTAGATTAAAGTTGTTAAATTTTGAGAAAAAACTCGTTAAATTTCGAGAAAAAAGTCGAAATAAAATGTTGAGAATAAACTCGTTAAATTACGAAAAAAAAGTTGTTAAATTATGAGAACATTCGTAAAATTGAGGGGAAAATTTAGAATTTGTTCTCGTAATTTAACGACTTTTTTCTCGTAATTTAATAACTTTATTCTCAACATTTTATCTCAATTTAACGACTTTTTTTCTCAATTTAACGAATTTGTTCTCATAATTTAATGACTTTTTTCTCGTAATTTAATGACTATTCTCAACATTTTATCTAGACTTTTTTTCTCGAAATTTAACAACTTTTTTTCTCAATTTAACGAATTTGTTCTCATAATTTAATGACTTTTCTCATAATTTAATGACTATTCTCATCGTTTTATCTCGACTTTTTTCTCGAAATTTAACGACTTTTTTTCTCAATTTAATGAATTTGTTCTCATAATCTAACAACTTTTTTCTTGAAATGTAACGAGTTTTTTCTCGTAATCTAATGAATTTATTATTGCTTTGCCCTAATCCTCTTCCGTACAAAATAGCCCACAGATCATTTATTATAGCTTGTCAAATTGGGTGTGAGCAAAAACACACCATTTTTGTGCGTGTCCCTTTAAATGCAAATGAGCTGCTGCTCCCGGCCCCCTTTCCAGAAGAGGGCGGAGCTTTAACAGCTCAACAACAACAAAGCTGGAGAATCTCACGCAGCCAAAATGAGGATTGTCAGTAACGGTGTTCAAACCGGAGTCGACACTGATGGAGAGACTCAGGAAGAAGTTACAACTTTTAGAATGAAACTGGACGTTTCTGAATGGTTAGTGGATAATTTTAAGTAGTTGTTGTAGTCCTTAAAGCGATTTCTGTAAAAGAAAATATCTCCTTTTGTTAACTTTGCAGATGTTGTTTATGCTCAAACAGCAACATTACACACTAACTAAAGTTAAAAAAGTGAAATCATAATCAAGGACCCCTTTAATAAAACAAAACTGATACATGTTTAAAATGTTAATGGAACAAAAATTACCAATTTTTAAATTTCTTAATTGCCGAGAACGGAATGTTCATGAACGTTCCAGAACGTGAATGTGCCCGAGTCGCTGCAGCACTTGTATAAGCCTACAGTGCTAGAGTCTAGACAACACTATAAATACAATATAGCTAGATCTACAATTCAGAGGAACACTTGTATCATCGTTTTATATCATATCGCTCAGCCCTAAAACTTGTTCTATGGTAAAACACTAAGGCATTATAGATATCACAGTATAAACATCTGTAAATCTGCTTCAAAACAATGTGTATTGTAAAAAGCAGCATACAAATAAATTTGACTTGAAAATTCCCAGAATTCTCTATACCCCGTCATGTCGTTCCAAATCAAATGTGGTGCAGTTCATTTTATTTCCTCTGTAGGCTACTATAATGTCAGGCAGCACGTTAAGTTTGAGCGAAGGTAGTGAGAAGCAGAATGAAAGCAGGACCAAAGAGAGGACCTCAGAGAACACCGCTGTACCAGAGGACATGAAGGACAGCCCGTCCATGCCATTAGAGCTTCATAAGGTAATGTGCACTTTCCCAGCAGCTCTAGGGAATGATGTCTTAAGCCGGGGATACACTATAACGAGTGTAAGGCTGATTATGAATGTAATTTGATACTTACGACTGATTATGCCCAAACATGCCGAGTCAGAGCCAGTTGCTTTCAGTCAGTGTTTAAATTCCTTGTGTAAGTATTTAAATCTGCTTCAGTCGAAGGAAACGGTCTTTGTGTGTTGAGCGCAATGTTAGAATGTTTCAGCAAGTCATTAAGTGTGTCCCCGGCTTTATTTGCTGCTGGACGGATCTTTATTCTCTCCCTCTCTCAGATCTGTATACGGAAGGATATTGACAGCAGGGATTTTGGGTTCAGCGTGTCCGATGGACTGCTGGAAAAGGGTGTTTATGTGAACATGATCCGTCCTGATGGGCCTGCGGACCAAGCTGGGTTACGGCCTTATGACCGTATTCTACAGGTGATGTATTCAACCCTCTGACCTTTTCTTAACGGGATAGTTCACCCAAAAAGGGAAAATGTTACACTTTACTAACCCTCAGTTCTCCCGTATTCTGGAAGTTTGAACTATTCCTTCCTAACCTTGACAGTTTTCAATGGAAGCTTGTTTCCGCCACTGAATAAAAAAAAGTTAATTGCGACTTTAAAAGAGAATTGCGACTCCTCATAATTGCAAGTTTATATCTTGCAATTCTGACTTTATTTCTCGCAATTCTGACACTTCCTCTCAATTGTGAGTTTATATTTTGCAATTCTGACTTTTTTCTTGCAATTCCGACTTTCTTGACATTGTGAGTTTATATCTCGCAATTCTATTTCTCGCAGTTGTTTTTATCTCGCAATTCTATTTCTCGCAAATGTAAGTTTATATCTCGCAATTCTGAATTTTTTCTTGCAGTTCTATTTCTTGCAATTGCGAGTTTATATCTCACAATTCTGACTTTATTTCTCGCAATTGCAAATATATCTCACATTTCTGACTTTTCTCGCAATTGCGTTTCTCGCAATTGATTATCTCGTAATTCTGACTTTCTCACAATTATGACTATTTCTCGCAATTGAGAGTTTATATCTCACAATTTTGACTTTTTTTCTCACAATTCTGACTTTATTTCTCGTAGTTGCAAGTTTATATCTAAATTCTGACTTTCTCGCAATTGCAAGTTTACATTTCACAATTCTGACTTTTCTTGCAATTCTGACTATTTCTTGCAGTTGTTTTTATCTTGCAATTCTGTTTCTCGCAAATGTAAGTTTATATCTCACAATTCTGATTTTTTTTCATGCAATTGACCATTTCTCACAAATGTAAGTTTATACCTCACAATTCTGACTTTTTTCTCACAATTCTCTTTATTTCTCACAGTTGCGAGTTTATCTCGCAATTATGACTATTTCTCGCAATTGCGAGTTTATATCTCACGATTTTGACTTTTCTCACAATTCTGTCTTTATTTCTCACAGTTGCGAGTTTATATCTCACGATTTTGACTTTTCTCACAATTCTGTCTTTATTTCTCACAGTTGCGAGTTTATATCTCAATTATGACTATTTCTCGCAATTGCAAGTTTACATTTTACAATTCTGACTTTTTTCTTACAATTCTATTTCTTGCAATTGCGAGTTTAATCACAATTCTGACTTTTTTCTCGCAGTTGTGACTTTATTTCTCGCAATTGCAAATCTCCTATTTCTGACTTTTTTCTCGCAATTCTATTTCTCGCAATTGATTATCTCGTAATTCTGACTATTTCTCGCAATTCTGACTATTTCTCGTAGTTGCAAGTTTATATCTAAATTGACTTTCTCGCAATTGCAAGTTTACATTTCACAATTCTGACATTTCTCGCAATTCTGACTTTATTTCTTGCAATTGCGAGTTTATATCTTGCAATTCTGACCATTTCTCGCAGTTGTTTATATCTTGCAATTTTGACATTATTTCTCGCAATTCTGACTTTATTTCTTGCAATTATTTATATCTCACAATTCTGACATTTTTGAGTCAGAAAAAAAGTCAGAATTGTGAGATAAAAAAATTGCAATTATCTATTTTTTTTATTCAGTGGCGGAAACAAGTTTTCATAGTTTTCCTAGGCGGTTAGTAGGATTTCTTTTCTTTTTTCTTTTTCTTTTTTCTTTTTTGGAAGAATATACTAAAAGCATATACATTGAATATATACTTTTATTCAGCAAGGATGCATTAAATTGTTCAAAAGTGACAGTAAATATATTTATAATGGTACAAAAGGTTTCTATTTCAAATAAATGCTGTTCTTTTAAAATATTTAAATATGTTCATTTTAAAATATATTAAAATAGAAAAGAGTAATTTCATATTGTAATAATGTTTCACAATATTACTGTTTTAACCATATTTATGATCAAATAAATGCAGCCTTAGTGAGCAGAAGAGACTCTTTCAAAAGCATTAAAATAATCTTACCAATCACAAACTTTTGAATGGTGGTGTACAGTAATTGAACTCCAAAGAAACATCTCAAACCTTCTGATTTTGTTTGACTATTTTAACAGGTCAATCACGCACGGACTCGCGATTTTGACTGTTGTCTAGCTGTGCCGTTGATCACAGAGGCCGGAGAGCATCTGCAGCTGGTCATTAGCAGAAACCCTCTCGCTCAGGCACACATTTGGCCACCTAAAGACTGTCAGGACCCTTCTGAACTGTCCATGGTTTCTGCACAAAATGCAAGAAGAGTTGACCTCTGATTCCCAAAAATGAGCACAACTTTTTCAAGTTTTTCCACACAAAATGTTCTCTCTCACCCTCACAAGAAACACATTAGCACTATTATTTAAATATTTATTTATTTGTTCATTTTCAAACTAAGTTCAATGTTTTTGTCACAAGTTAGGATCCACTGCTGCTTTTTATGCTTTCATACAAACAAGCCACAAAATACATGTATTTGAACACTCACAGTGGCACGTGAGTTTTATTTTCACCTTTAGTTACACAAAACATGTCAAGTTCATCTTCACACACGCCACTTTTCTTTCTGTTATAAATAAATGACACACTCATTTAGTTTCTCCTGTCAGCACAAACTCTTTGATCTGCAGATTTTTACAAAACACAAAGAGAAACTTCAAGCCAAGTGTCGTCTGTTTCGACAGATCAAAACCATGACAATCGATTTTTTTAAAACACTGATGATGAAAAGCTCAGTGTTTCTTTCCCTCAAGTCTTGACGTGAATGTTTCAGGTGCATGTGATGCAGTTCGGTGATGTCTTTTGTGTACCGTAAGGTGTTTTACAAGGATTTTATGGCTTTACGTCCTGATACAATCCAGGAATAAATTCTGATTTTAAGTGATCTGAAGTCCTTCAAAGGATCTTGTTTTAAGTGTGATTTTAATAGGAGATCCTTCTCTGTATATCCTCTATTCTGTGTACAAACCCCCTTTTCCTGGATGTTAATTATGTAGAATGCCATGAATAAGATGTACATTTAATATTCTTGGGTTTGAAATGATCATTTCCTTTTTTTAAATAAAATAAAGGATAAAAACCAAAGTGTATGTAACTCTGTGTCTGTGGTACCTCTCTCTCTCTCTTCCTGTTGTTCCACCTCGTGTGTCTGTCAGGACGCCGTTCAGGGTTTTGATAGCGTAGACTGTGTTGGCACGAGGTGGAGATGAGCTGTCCCACACCTCACCGCGCTGTCAGATACTGGAAGCCAAAGCCGCTTGACACCACTCCTATTTTAGTCCAAGCAAGGGTGGATTCTGATTTGAGGAAATGTGATGCCTAATGCAGGGCTTTGCAATCTTTTAGATGCCACAGACCCCAAATATGATCATCCTAAAATGTAACCACTATATATTTTCAATATATAGACCCAAATGATACACTGAATAATTGATATTATAAATGTGTAAAATGTTTAGTTTCTGTTATATCAATGTATTTCTACTGTACTGTTAATGCATTCATTTTATCAAATTCTTTTAAATGTATTTAAATTTGAATCTTTTTCTATTTTAATTTAGTTGCTTAGTTTAATCTTTATTTTTTACATTACATTTTTACAGTGCTTTTATTTTTATTTCAATCAAGTTTTATTTAGTTTCATCGAATTTATTTGCTTAATTTTATTCATTTGAATCAAACATTATTATTTTTTATTTAAATAAAATTATTTTATTGTAATTAATATATCGATTTATTTAAATAAGCATTTTTTTTATTTTAATACAATTAATATATGTATATATATATTTTTTTTGTATATTTTTTCCCTTAATTATCCACTCCCCTGTGGCTCCCTGGGACAGTAACAGATTCATTCTGTTACTGTATTTCAGTACATTTTTAATTTTGTGCATAGATTATATTAATTTCAATTGAAATACATTTTAATACTTTTTATATTTTAATATAATTAAATAATTTATATTTTAAAAATGTATTTTTTTTTTTGCTACACTTCAGAAAAACACACATTGCTCTTTTTTTATTTTATTTTATTTTTTTTAAAGTAAAGAAATACCCGCTCCGAGAGTTGTTCAATTCATGAGGAATCATTTGTTTGTTTTCGATGAACCTGTTGAACTCATTCACAAATTGATTTGCACGGAATGTTTCATCATGAATTGGATTTCTCCAGTTAGAAATCCATGATCCAGTGGGAACGAATTTTGAATCAGCTCTCAGTATTGGTCATGTCTGACTCTCCCTGCGTTCCATTCAGAAGGGCTCATCACTATGCCCTAATCCCTTCAAAGGGTTTACCCTCCGGAGTGAGAGCTTAGAAGGGATGAAGGGTGTAGGGGGTCAAGAAAAAACTTTTTTTAGAACGCACTTCTGCATCATCTTAACGAGGAGTAGATTGTGCAAGCTGCGCCCTTTGTTTAATGTTAGTTTATTTATTTATTTTTAGTTTATCTCTCAATATTGTATATTGTCTATGTATTTGAAACATTTGAATGGACTGAAATAGGCAGCTGTAAAGTATTTTTAGTGCCCATTTGGAACGTATACCAACTAATTATCAATGAACCAGAACTGATCCTAAGTTTGGAGCTCGAGCATGGAGGATTTGACAGCTGGTTCTTTTCAATGAACCTGTTAACTTGGTTCACTAATCGAACTGAATGATTTATTCGTGAACTGGACTGATCCGATTGCCGCATTTATCAAGCTACAACTCACTGATTCAGTGATTCGGTCGGAATGATTCTTGAATCAGTTCTCAGTCTGTTTTGTCTGTGGTCTCCCACAGTTTCAAAAAGATTTGAAAATGGATCAGCATGAATAAATTATGCAGATGAATTGTCTTATTATTTTCTTTAATTTGAACTATTGTCCTACATGTTTCAGTAAAACAGGGTTTGTAATTTAAATGAATTAAGGGCAAAACACAATTATTACATTTCAAATGATATCAGTAAATCATGCTATTTCGCAATGATTATTAAATCTGATCTCATTTCAACTTTTTTTGCTACCGCAAACGTGTTTGACAAACACACAGTCACAGCAGCCAGCGAAAACAAGCATGTTATAAA
Organism: Chanodichthys erythropterus; assembly: GCF_024489055.1. Taxonomy (NCBI): domain Eukaryota; kingdom Metazoa; phylum Chordata; class Actinopteri; order Cypriniformes; family Xenocyprididae; genus Chanodichthys; species Chanodichthys erythropterus. Next base: position 5,185,630 of record NC_090229.1, read on the forward strand.
AGTTAAGAGCCCAACTAATGGAAACACTGATCACCGTTATGGTGACTACAAACGATATAAACATGAGCTTTAAACTTCTGTTAATTCTCAATAAGAACTTCTGTAGATGAATGACAGAAATAAAGTAAATCTGGTTAGAAATATGTAAATCTGTAATGTTTTTTTCAGTGATTCGGTCGGAATGAGTCTTGAATCAGTTCTCAGGGAATTGGTCATCTGACTCAAAATGTTCAAATAACAATCCTGCTCGAGCGTGCGGAGGATTTGACTTCCAAAATGACGAATTTTAATATTGTTTATTGTAACTAAGTCATATTTAGGTTATAAATGACTCTTGTTTATGTGCCAAATCAGCTGTTAAAGAGTGAGTTTTCATTTTAACATGTTTAGGGTTTCATTTTAAACCTAAAAGGGGCGACGTACTGTATCCTCCAACAAACATTGGGAGAGGCTGTGGGGAGAGGCAGGGAAATAAAAGAAATCTACGTGTAAATCGCATCCATCAGCTCCGTGATGTCACCATGGAGGAGTGGAAGAGGACTCCAGTGGCAACCTGTGAAGCTCTGCTGATCTCCACGCCCAAAAGGGTTAAGGCAGTGCTGGAAAATAACAAAATATTGACACTTTGGACCTGATTTGGACATTTTCACTTAAGGGTGTACTCACTTTTGTGGCCAGCGGTTTAGACATTAATGGCTGTGTGTTGAGTTATTTTGAGGGGACAGCAGTGTTGTCACATGAAAAGATATAATAAAATATTTACAAAAATGTGAGGGGTGTACTCACTTCTGTGAGATACTGTAGGTATAGAAAAACAATTTAAATTGTAATAATATTTCACAATATTACGGAAGAGGATTAGGGCCAAGCAATAATAAAAAAATTAAAAAAACATCTCAAGATTAAAGTTGTTAAATTTCGAGAAAAAACTTGTTAAATTTCGAGAAAAAAAGTCTAAATAAAATGTTGAGAATAAACTCATTAAATTACAAGAAAAAAAACTTGTTAAATTACGAGAACAAATTCGTTAAATTATGAGAAAAATGTCGTTAAATATCGAGAAAAAGGTCGAGATAAAATGTTGAGAATAAACTCATTAAATTACAAGAAAAAATCTTTAAATTTCGAGAAAAAAGTCTAAATAAAATGTTGAGAATAAAGTCATTACATTACGAGAAAAAAGTCATTAAATTACTAGAACAAATTCATTAAATTATGAGGAAAATGTCGTTAAATTTCGAGAAGAAAGTCGAGATAAAATGTTGAGAATAAACTCATTAAATTATGAGAAAAAAGTCATTAAATTATGAGAACAAATTCGTAATTTAACATTTTTCTCATAATTTAATGATTTTTTTCTCTAAATTTAACGAATTTATTCTCAACATTTTTTCTTGACTTTTTTCTTGAAATTTAACGAGTTTTTTTCTCGTAATTTAATGAGTTTATTCTCAACATTTTATCTCAACTTTTTTCTCGAAATTTAACAATTTTTTTCTCGTAATTTAATGAGTTTATTCTCAACATTTTATCTCGACCTTTTTCTCAAAATTTAACAACTTTAATCTCGAGATGGTTTTATTTTTTTATTATTGCTCGGCCCTAATCCTCTTCCGTACAATATTACTGTTTTTCTGTATTTTTAATCAAATAAATGCAGTTGATGAACAAAAACATTCAAAAACATTAAAAATAGTAATGATTAAAAGAGTGCTTCCATGTAAGTTGTAAGAACTAAATAAAGCACTAAATCATTTGTGATGTGAAACTAACTTACTACCTGCATGGTATGAAGGGATTATTTTTGCCCCAGGGTCACACCCCTTATTTTGTGGGGTTTATTTTAAACCCTTTATTCAGTACAGTTTATGGAGACTGGGACGCATGGACTATTGTACATCAGGGTTACAACCCTTCATACACTACAGCTTATTGCAACTGTACTGGGGCGTTAGGACCCACTCAGGCCACAGGCTGATCAGACCTGCAGGCCTCTATAACACCTCTTCCCGCAGCGACCCAGTCTCCCATCCAGATAGAGACTGGGCTCAACCCAGCTTAGCTTCAGGGTGTGCAGGTGAAAGCTTCAGGTTGCTTCATGCTGCAATGCATGAAGTCTCCATGAGATCTTGTCTCACTGTGAAATCGTTCCTGCAATCAGCAGTTGTGTGGTCTCGCAGTCTGGTCGAATCATCTAGTGTGTGCGTTCAGAGGATTATAATGCTAAACATCGGTTGAAACTGTCATTATGTCTGTGGTCTCCCACAGTTTCAAAATCATTAAAGATTTGAAATTGCATCACAGCATGAATAAATTATGCAGCTGAATTGTCAGCTTTAATTTGAACTATTGTCCTACATGTTTCAGTAAAACAGGGTTTGTAATTTAAATGAATTAAGGGCAAAACACAATTATTACATTTCAAATGATATCAGTAAATCATGCTATTTCGCAATGATTATTAAATCTGATCTCATTTCAACTTTTTTTGCTACCGCAAACGTGTTTGACAAACACACAGTCACAGCAGCCAGCGAAACAAGCATGTTATAAAAGTTAAGAGCCCAACTAATGGAAACACTGATCACCGTTATGGTGACTACAAACGATATAAACATGAGCTTTAAACTTCTGTTGATGAATGACAGAAATAAAGTCAATCTGGTTAGAAATATGTAAATCTGTAATGTTGTTTGTGGAGTTGTTTAATCCTCCTCTGCTCAGATCTGCAGAGATTTAATGTCTTTATCTTCAGTTGATTTCATCTAAGGCTGCGCCTGAAGTCAGTTGTAGCTCTTGTGTTTCTGTCTCCTTTTTTCTTTTTTTCAGTGATTTTGCTTCTTAACAGGCTTGTTAATGCTAAGATGGTTCTATTAATAATATATAAAGATTTTGTGGCTCAGATAAGGTCCAGTTCTGGTTTATTTCTTTGTTCTTGACTGACATGTGGCATTGCTATGGCCTTCTTTTACAATTTGACCGTATAATGCCTATTTATGAATACATATAATGCTGTATAATATTTAACACGCAATTTACTACGCCCTATAAATTATCAAAATGACCAAAACTTTGCTGAAAAATACGGAAGAGGATTAGGGCCAAGCAATAATAAAAAAATAAAACCATCTCGAGATTAAAGTTGTTAAATTTCGAGAAAAAACTTGTTAAATTTCGAGAAAAAAGTCTAGATAAAATGTTGAGAATAAACTCGTTAAATTACGAGAAAAAAACTCGTTAAATTTCAGGAAAAAAGTTGAGAGAAAATTTTGAGAATAAAGTCATTAAATTACGAGAACAAATTCGTTAAATTATGAGAAAAATGTTGTTAAATTTTGAGAAAAAAGTCGTTAAATTACGAGAACAAATTCATTAAATTACGAGAATAAACTCATTAAATTACGAGAACAAATTAGTTAAATTATGAGAAAAATTATGTTAAATTTTGAGAAAAAAGTCATGATAAAATGTTGAGAATAAAGTCATTAAATTAACGAATTTATTCTCGTAATTTAAGGAATTTGTTCTCGTAATTTAACAACTTTTGTCTCGTAATTTAATGACTTTATTCTCAACATTTTATCTCGACTTTTTTCTCATAATTTAACAAATTTGTTCTCGTAATTTAATGACTTTATACTTAACATTTTATCTCGACTTTTTTCTCTAAATTTATCGAGTTTTTTTCTCGTAATTTAATGTTTATTCTCAACATTTTATCTTGACTTTTTTCTCATAATTTAATGAATTTGTTCTTGTAATTTAACGACTTTATTCTCAACATTTTATTTCGACTTTTTTCTCATAATTTAACAAATTTGTTCTCGTAATTTAACGACTTTATACTTAACATTTTATCTTTTTTCTCTAAATTTATCGAGTTTTTTTCTCGTAATTTAATGTTTATTCTCAACATTTTATCTCGACTTTTTTCTCATAATTTAACAAATTTATTCTCGTAATTTAAGGAATTTTTTCTCGTAATTTAACAACTTTTGTCTCGTAATTTAATGACTTTATTCTCAACATTTTATCTCGACTTTTTTCTCATAATTTAACGAATTTGTTCTCGTAATTTAACGACTTTATTCTCAACATTTTATTTAGACTTTTTTCTCGAAATTTAACGAGTTTTTTCTCGAAATTGTAATCTCGAGATGGTTTCTTTTTTTATTATTGCTTGGCCCTAATCCTCTTCCGTAGAAAAACCATATGTTTGTACGATCTACTTCATGCTTTCTGTGCTCTGATTGATAGTTCATACTTTATCAAGTAAAGTCCTTTTTGCTCAGAAATGATTTTTTTTCAATTATGAAGTAACTTCCGCCAGACTGCCTTCCGTATTCATCTTACGGAAAAAGTGTAAAACTCTTGCAGTTCAAAACGCTTGCGCTTTGTCCTAAGCCTTCCCTATTCAACTTACGGAAAAAGCCAGTTCCTTTTTTCCCTCTGTAATTTGAATACAGAAAGGGGGTCTAGCAGAAACTAGATATTTTACTTCATAACTTGTTAAATATGGATATTTATTTTACACAAACACATCGCTTCACTCCAGAAGGCCTTTATTAACCCCTCAGAGCCGTGTGGAGTACGTTTATGATGGATGGATGTGGATGGATGCACTTTCTTCAGCTCATACTCGTTGATCCCGCTCAATGCCATTATAAAGCTCGGATGTGTCAGGATATTTATTAATATATTTCCAAATGTGTTCATCAGAAAGAAGAAAGTCATATACTCCTAGGATGGCTAGAGGGTGAGTAAAGCTTGGGCTAATTTTTATTTGAAAGTGAACTAATCCTTTAAATATTATACAGCATTACACAATATATTCATAAATAGGCATTATACTTATTGTTCAACAGAATTTTACAAAGAATGTTTAGTTTAAGTTACGGGGGAATAAATGGTTTTAAAAATGTGGCTAAAATGTTGTAATGCACACTGCCAAACAAGCTTTCTGGTCTGGTTGTCCAGAATATCAAAAAGCAGGAAACACATTTCTGACTTGACACAACACATACCAAGATTGGACATTTTTATTCAGTCTGAAAGATGCAATATGCATCTAGAACGGTGTCTGTCACAAAACTACTTTGGTTTTTACAAGATTTTTTGTTTAATCAAGTTACAGCAAAATGTGAATGAAAAATTTCATCTTGAATTTCCTGTTTTCATCATATTACAGTATTTTCCAGCTGAAATTATAATTAAAAATGGACAAAGCCAGTTGTTTACAAATATTGCACACTGCAAGTTGCATTTAGGCTGACAACTAATCAACGTTTAAATATAAATTTCTGAATACGTTCAGAAAAAAAATATATATAGGCAAATGACCAATCACATCAGGTACAGTATAAAATGGTTAAATACAAAAAGGCAGATTTTAGATAAATGAAAATACTACAAATGAGCAAACACTTGCTTAGTGAACAGATTGGTGGGAATAGGACCGAGGGTTTAGCTAAATCAAGAAAGGTTCAGGGGTCATGCGTATGCCGAAATCGCATACTCTCTCGAGTAGGTAGTTACTATGATTAAGTACTTACTTTGTGAGCGCTAAAAGTACGTGCTATATATGTATTCTGGACCTACTACTACATTTGCTGTGTCGTCTTTATCATGTGACCTAGCAAAGTCAGTTGCATCGCTTCACTGCCATTCACAAATCCTGAGGCCTCATGGGATAGTAAAGTGTCCATTCGTAGGTAGTAGGTCACCTACATACTTTTCATCTACTCTTTTATGAGTACTATGAATTCGGACATACTTCTTTTGTCACATACTGTTTTTCGCCTACTATACAGTAGGGAAGAATGCGATTTCGGACGCGGCCCTGATGTATACAAAGACATTGGGGTTAGAAAGGGTCGTGTTTATGGATGCTCAAAGGTAAAGGACACATTATGAGGGGCAGTTCTTCGCTGTTGGTGATTAGCTTTAATATTTATTTAGACATCTTAAGGCTAAAGAAACAATCTCATTCTTAGACCAGAGAGGGAAATGGCAGTGTCTCTGTGCAAGGACATAAAGCCCAGGTTTCCTGCGCTCATTCTGAGAGACTTTATGATGATGAGCGGTTTGGCTGACATCCACATCATCATGTGATGTACAGCGGCCTCCAAAAGTCTGAAACGTGGGAATCAAAATATAATTGAGGATTTTGTGGAAAACAACAACAACAAAAAAAACTGCACTATTTTTAGATCACTAATCAAATGCAAGTTAATTAGTGACATTGATCATGTGACTCTTTGTACATGAAGCATAAGGTGCTTATTCTCATCAAGTTTTGTTCATGTCAGCAATTCTTATGCTGATCAGGGCAGTGATTTGGGGGCCCAAAGCAATCCCAACACCAACATTTCTATATAAAAGGTCAAATATTCAAATGTCAAATTGATTTATAAAGGCTTCTGGGTATTTGTCGGGGACCCATGATACCCCAAGCGACCCCCTGATGCTGATAGTATAATTCATAATGAAAACAATCTGATAAATAAATATACACACAATGACAATTCATCAGCATTCACATTAAATCTAAAAAAAACAAAAAAACAATTCTATTTATATTTCTAAAATATTATTTTTTTGGAAAACCAGTATCTGTGTATATCATGGGTGTCCAAAATTACGGCCTCCAAAAGGGATGGATTTCAAACGACCCGCAGCTTGTCTATTAAAATATATGCTGCCGCCACATAATTTACAAATTATGCAATTTCACAATGTCAAGGTCAGGGAAACATTAAATGCGGCAAAAGCAGAACTAAACAGCACTAGTTGTTTGAACCGCTGTCATGACAAATCCGGTCCTCCCTCGAAATCGGGTCTCCCCAAACTGTCAGTTAATGATTATCCTGAGTATATATGAATGATATTAATTTAAAATACCCATATAGTTTTCTATGTAATGCATAAGAAAGCAAATTAGTGCTTAATAAATCCAACTGAACGTAATTCATTAACCCTTGTGCGGTCTTCATTTGGGAAGTACACTCAGGCAACAAAATGCAGTTTTGTAACAAAAACAGATTTTTATGTAAAAACAGCTGTTTTTTTATACAAAAACAGCTTTTTATGTAAAATTCACTTTATAAAAGACCCACATTTCTAAATTTCATTCATGGGCATAACATGGATAATTTGACATGGTTTAACAAGATTTTTGCCCATCTTTTGGAAAATGCAGCTTTAAAAGTAAAAAAAAAAAAGATCACTTTATCCAGTAGATGCTGCAGAGCTCCCCTATTTGCTATTTGACTGACTGAAAAACATCTTTTCACAAGTTTTTTTTTCAGTTGGATTCATATCTAAATATTCTGAAATCACAATTATAACAATAAGGCTACTTTTTGTCAAAGTTTACTATTTTTTGTAATGAAAAAAATCAGTTTTTCAATATTGTTACATTATGATGAGACTCCACTTAGAAAATTGACAAAATTCATCCTCAAAATCAACATTTTTGAAAAACTTATTTTTTTTTTTTCAGTCATAATTGTGATTTCATAATATTTAGATATAAATCCAACTGAAAAATACTTTTGAAAAGATGTCTTTCAGTCAGTCAAACAGCACATAGCAAATAGTGGAGCTCTGCAGCCATCTACTGTTAAAAGTGAGATTTTTTTTACTTTTAAAACTGCATTTTCCGAAAGATGGCCAAAAATCTTACACTAAACCATGTCAAATTATCCATGTTATCCCCATGAATAAAAGTTAGAAATGTGGGTCTTTTTATAAAGTGAATTTTACATAATAAGCTGTTTTTGTATAAAAAAAAAATATATTTATTTATATAAATTTAAAAGATATGACAAATCCTCCAAAAACAGCACAAATATGAAGTAAAAACATTAATAAACAGAGTAAAATTACATTTGTTTATTAAAAAACAATTATTTTGTTACAAAATTACATTTTGTTGCCTGGGGTCTGTGGAGACCCCAAAGACCCTGAATGTGACCCTTTTTTTTACACTAACATAAAAACAAGATATCACTCCAATTTTTTTTTTCTTTGTAGATCTAGAAAGTGTTAACAACTGTATAAAGTTTCATGTCATTTGGACAAAAAGAAAATTTTGTTTTTATTTGAGCAAATGTCGTTTGGGGTCTGTGTAGACCCCAAAGACCCTATAAGGGTTAATAAATAATAATTATAATAGACTATTAAATGAATAATTGAACTTTGTTTTATTTATATTATCATTATTAACCTTTATTTAACCAGATGAATCAATTGAGAACCAGTTCTCATTTACAATGACGACCTGGCAATATAACTGAAACATGTGGACATTTAACACTTAATTTAACACATAATACCATATATTAAAATACCAATATTAAAAGACATTTGAACCAATGGGATCGCGTGGGGTCCTACTGGAGAGCCGATTTCAGGCCAGGGGGACCCAATTTGTCACTATACACCGTGCTGCATGGACCATTTATTAGCTCGGCCCAAAAGGCAGAACAAATGCGTTCACTTGCTGACCGGTCTTGATCGTGTGACCACTAAACAGCTCAGTCACATGCGTTCGAGATGAGTTCTCTGATGCAAACCACAAATGTCTCTGTTATTTGAACTAGTTCACAACCAGATGAAACGGTGCTGACATTCTCAACAACACTATCGTGGAAAACATGCGAAACATTGTGCGACAACCATCCAGTTAGAATACTTTTCAATCCACAAATCACCAACATTTATCACGGATTTACTGTGGTAGTGGTAGAATGTGGGATATTAATATCGAATTTTATTGTATTATTAATGTAGACATGTATTAAATAATGAAGAGTAATGAAATAGAGGCCAAATTACAATTTTTTGTTAAAACCTAGCAGCTTTGTGCATTTTTAATAACATAAAGTCATTCTAGATACCATAGAAACAATATGAACTCAGTAAGAATATTAAAAAATGTGTTTGTGTTAATGAAAATAAATTTACATCTGCTTTCCAAATCAAGCTACTGGCACTGTCAAATGTGCATTTCCAAGAGACAAAATATGTCATTATTAATAATAATTAGTTGATCTCAAATGTTAGTCTATCTCTCTCTATATATATATTTGGGTCATTGATGAATAAGGTTTTAAAACCATAATGGATATATAATTAATTTTGAAGTTTTATTAAGTGTTAATAATGAGATTATGTGGTTTTTATAATCAACTAACACTGCTTTTGTCATTTTTTACAAGATTGACACCAAAAAAGTCATTCGGTTTAACCAAAATTTCGGTTTTAACGAATGACACAATTGGTTAGACCAAATGACGATATTTTCAAACAATGCTAACAGGCTGATATTTAGCTAGCTAGCAAAAGAACAAACACAAATTTTATATTTAGTACAAGTTTTTAAAATATCAGAACATTTTCCATGTTTTATAGCGGTTGTACCGAATGACCTGATGTTTCGGGACATGTGTATGATCAACTTCACGACCATGTGGTCCTTTGCAGGTGTCTGAATGATGTCACATCCTGTCACATGATATTGACCACATTACTTCCAAAATGGTCCCTTTATATTGGTTACTCCGAATGACATCAATGAAATTAATTTTTCCAGACATTCTTTCTCATAACAAAGCGACAACTTAGACACATAATTTTAATACAATTTTGTACTATGTTGATATATGATGTTATAAAATCATGCCAGAATAAAAAATATATAAGTTTATTACATTTTAAGATATTTTAATCACAAATGAAATGGCTGTATTGGCCTTTGGACGGTTAAACCAAATGACGTTTTGACACTTCAAAATCTTTAAAATACTTTTATATGTAGCAAAATATATTTAAAACATTTTGTATTCAATAAAAGAGATCTAGTTGTACTACCTTTTTTTTTGTATTATTATTAAGGTCTTTGGATAAAAAAAATGACCCGTCACATCATTGAACCATATATATATATATATATATATATATATGTATATACACACACACACACATATATATATATATATCACAATTTTGGTTTTATATATATGAAGAAAAGTATCCACCCCCAGGTGTATCGACAACATCGAATCCAGTCCCCTTTCAGAAATCTTTGGACACCCCTGATGTATACAATACCAAATGATTAAAATATGATTGAATTCTTGAATAAAGTAGAAATTTCCCTGAAGTTAGCACTTTTTATTATAGAGGGGGAAGTAGAAAAGTTTTAAGATTTAAGAAAATGTTAAATAAAATGAAAATAAATACACACAGAAACATTTTGACTTGTACAGTCTCAGACTTTCGGAGCGCGCTGTACATGAGGAGCTTGTAAAGTGCTGCCGAACGGCTCTGCGTGGTGCTGATAATCATCAGCTCTCGGATCAGCTTACAGCGAATGACGCTTATAATAGTGCATCAAATGATACTTACATCAGTGAACACAGCTGCCTACAGTGTTAAATGAACTCGATGTGTGCGATGGCAGTGATCACTAGAGTTCAAGGAGAGACTGAAAGGACAGAGCGTTAAGGTTATGTCTTACGTGTGAGTGTGCATGACTGTGCACAGCGTCCGCCCCAAAGCGGAGGTACATTCATTTTTCTTCAAGACAAAGAACATTTAAGAACCTCATCGTACAAGAGTTACTGCCACAACCACTGACGGACGGAGCTAAATGTCACATTTAGTTCGCTGCTGTTTTAAGTTTATCCTAAAAATGAACTAAAACTCGCTCTCTCTGCTGATGGATTGTGTCCTAACCAGGCGCAACAAGATTTTCACAATAAAACGTGTAAAATGCAATAAGAATATCGGAAGCGTGATTTTGGACCAATGGGATTTCGCTGTGGGCGGGGCTACCCAGAGTGACAGCACCGAAATTGACAGCAAAATCTCTCTGATATGATAGTAATAGTAAAGCGATGAGTGTTAAATCGTGTGTCGCTCCTGATTAGGACACGGTTTAATGTGAAACAGTGCACTACAGATTAAACAAACCGCCCCACACAGCTAAAGCTCACATCAGGTTATTACAATATCAGCATTAATGCTAATACCAGTGATTACAATCAGAATACAAATCCTACATGGCAAAAAAGATATATATCGATAGAAGATCATTTCATAAAAATACACTAGTGCAGAGCGAGAGAGAGAGGAACAGAGGGGAAGGCAGAGGGACAACACAGGAAAACGGGATCTCCCATAGGAGAGGACAGGAGCAGGAGAATATGGGAATCTCTCTTAGAGAGTCTCACATAGTGGTTTCTACGATGGTGTGGGTGTGTTTGGTGAAGGTGTGGATGCCGTTGGGGTCCAGAGGGTGAAGCAGCTCGCTGTTCTTCAGGCTGTACTCCTTCGGACGAGAGCTCGCGCCTCCTTTAACGGGCGCCGCCACCGCTTTGATCCGCTAAACACAGTGCGTTCATTGATTTGAGTACATTTTCAGGACTGTTATAAAAATAAGGAATTTCACATGATAGCTGATCATTGTTTTTATGTTATGGCCTAGAGTTTAAATGATGGATGATATTATAATTCTATTTTAAAATGGATTTTTTTATTTTTGTTCTAGATTTAGTGTGAACAGCATTCACATTGAATGTAAAACAAAAAAAGGAGAAGAAATAATGTTTTTATGAATTAAAATCCTCAAATAATAGTGTGTGTGTGTGTGTGTGTGTGTTGTCTATGTATACAATATCAAATGATTAAGATATGATAAAATATAATTTTCTTGAAAAAAGTATATATTCCCTGATTTTAAATGTTTTTATACATTTATAATAATGGGAAAGTAGAAAAGTATGAATTATAATTTTTTTCTTAAAAATTAGAACATTTTATAAAATAAAAATAAATAATAATAAAAAGCCTTATGTTATTTTAATATATTCTTTAAAACTGGAACGATAATTTAATATGTAATATTATAATAAATGTATAAGTCTGAATTAATTTTTTTCTTAAAAAGTGAATGTTTTAATAAAATAAAAATAAATGAAAATAAAAAGCCTTAAGTTATAATATTTTATAAATACGTTTATATAGGATAATTTACAGAAAACAGTCAATGTATACAATAAAATACAAAAATGAATTAAAATATGATTGGTACATTTATTTTCTTGAGAAAAAGTAGAAATTCACAGACATTTTTATACATTTATTAAAGAGGGAAAGAATTTTTTCTTAAAAATTGAAGATATTTTTTCTAAATACCTTTAATATAATAATATTTTATAAATGATTTTCCATAAATTATTTGTGCAATTATATTTGAGAAAAAGTTAAATAAAAAAAATAAAAAATAAAAAATAAAAAAAATAAAAATGAAAATAAATAAGAATAAGAAGACTTATTTTATTTGAATATATCCTTTAAAATTAGAATAATAATTTACAGAAAACAGTTAATGTATACAATAAAATACAAAAATGAATTGAAATATGATTGGTACATTTATTTTCTTGAGGAAAAAGTAGAAATTCACAGATATTTTTATACATTTATTATAGAGGGAAAGTAGAAAAGTCTGAATTATTTTTTCTTAAAAAGTGAAGATATTAATAAAATAAAAATAAATGAAAATAAAAAGCCTTAAGTTATAATATTTTATAAATATCTTTAATATAAATAAATAACTTTTTAATATTTTATAAATTATTTTCCATAAATTATTTGTGCAATTATATTTGAGAAAAAGTTAATTAAATAAATAAATAAATAAATAAATAAATAAGAATAAGAAGACTTAACTTATTTAAATATACCCTTTAAAATTAGAATAATAATTTACAGAAAACAGTCAATGTATACAATAAAATACAAAAATGAATTGAAATATGATTGGTATATTTATTTTCTTGAAAAAAGTAGAAATTTACAGATATTTTATACATTTATTTTAGATGGAAAGTAGAAAAGTCAGAATTATTTTTTCTTAAAAAAGTAAGTGAAAATATGAAATTAAAATAAAAAAAGAAAACAAAAGAAAAGAAAAAGCCCTAAAGTTATAATATTTCATAAATACTTTTAATATAAATAAATTACTTTTTTATATTTTATAAATTATATATATATATATATATATATATATATATATATATATATATATATATATATATATATATATATATATATATATATATATAAAAATATTTTATACAAATATTTTTCTATAAAAGCATTAAATTCTTTAAAATAATCCTTGGGGACACAATGTTTCTCTCTGTTCCCTAATCTTCATAAATATATTGTACTCTCCTAAAAAAATCTCATTAAAATCAGCCTGATGTGTTTTATATACAGTATATGACCTTCTCACCTCTATCAGGGAGCCGTCTGATTGGATGATTTTGATGACGACCATCATCGGGATGCAAATCATAGAAGCCAGTGCAAGAGCCCAACCCAGTCCAACGGACCAATCAGGATACTTGTAAAGCTTGTTATAGGTGAGCGGCTTGTACTTCACCAGTGAAAAGACAAAACAACCCTGAAAGAGAAAGACGGGAATAGTCACAACCTCTTGCTGCTGGCCATATTTCTCAAGCATAAACTGCGATCGCTCACTCACCACACAAAGGACGGGTGTGATCAGCATCCAGCTCCATTTCATCCAGCTGTTGGGTCTGTAGCCGATCATGTCCTCTATAGCATCGTAGAAATTATCAGCCCCTACAAATGTACACATGCAGTCGAGATCATCAGCAACAGTGCATCTCAACTTATAGAGCTTAAATGATATTGAGTTTGACACAAAGATCTTCCCAACAATCATCACTGAAAAACATGCTGATTTCATGTGGGGCCAGTCATGACTCAAAAGAGAGATCTGATATAAGCCCATAGGACTCATGTGATTATATAAGACTAAATGAGATTATATAAGATTAATCTCAGCAAACACTGTTAGACTGTTGATTGAGCAACCATAAATGAGCTTAATGCAAAGATCATAAGACGCATGAGCTCAGTATTAATGCTGTAAACACAAGTGACCGGCCGCAGCATCTGTTTTTAAAGAGACAGATGCCCATTATTATAAGTAGAGCATATAGTGTGTGTGTATGTGATTGTTTATAGTGTGGTGTTTCACCTCTTAAGAGGTCACATTCACACTCAAGTGCTGATTAACCTTAGTAAATTTGTGATGATTTGTATACGAGTATGTGATGCATAAAATGTCCATGATCTCTTTCATGTATCAACTACTGTCAATCGATTAAAAAAAGAACACACGATTAAAACATTGGAGTTTTTAATATTTTTAAATTGTAATAATTTCTCATTTACTCTCAAAATTAAATTAGTAAAAAAAAAAAAAAAAAACTAATTAATTGCAATTTTTTTCTGTAATGAATTGTGATTAATCAAGATGAAAACAAGGTCGGATTCAGATTCAAGTACCTGAGTATCTGATAAAATGTCCATAAGCTCTTTTATGTATCAACTAGTGATGTCAATCGATTATTTCTAAATAATCACACATTTTTTCTGTAATTAATTGCAATTTAATTTAATTTAATTTACTCTATATTTGACAGGGACAATGGACAATAAAATATTACCCCAGAATTAGCTACAGAGCTTAATTTCATCTGCTGTCAACAAATTAATCACGATTAAATCATTGGAGTTTTTAATATTTTTATATTGTAATAATTTCACATTTATTCTCCAAATTAAATTAGTAAAAAAAAAAAAACTAATTATTTGCACATTTTTTCTGTAATGAATTGCGATTAATCACAATTAATATTGCTTAATCAAGATGAAAACAAGGTCGGATTCACATTCAAGTACCTGAGTATCTGATTAAATGTCCATAAGCTCTTTTATTTATCAACTAGTGCTGTCAATCGATTAAAAATCAACTAAAAAATAATCACACATTATTTCTGTAATTAATCACAATTAATCAGGATTAAAACATGGGAGTTTAATATTTTTATTTTGTAATAATTTCACATTTACTGTCCAAATTACATTAGTTAAAAAAGAAAAAATTATTAATTGCACTTTTTTTTCTGTAATCGATTAAATTCAATTAATTTGATTAATCGTGATTAAAACAAGATTACATTCGCACTCAAGTACCTGAGTATCTGATTATGTGATGCATAACATGTCCATGAGCTTTTTTATGTATAAACTAGTGCTGTCAATCGATTTAAAAAATTTACTAATTATCAAATTTTTCAGTAATTAATTGTGATTAATCGTGATTAAAACATGGGAGTTTTTAATATTTTTATTTTGTAATAATTTCACATTTACTGTCCAAATTACATTAGTTAAAAAAAAAAAAAAATACATGAATACACATTCACACTCAAGTACCTGAGTATCTGAGTTTGTTATGCATAACTTGTCAATGAGCTCTTTTAAGTATCAACTAGTGCTGTCAAATCGATTAAAATAATTAACTAATTGCACATTTTTTCTGTAATTAATTGTGATTAATCACAAAACATTGGAATTTTTAATATTTTTATATTATAATAATTTCACATTTACTCTCCAAATGAATGCAGAAACAATTTAAAGACAGTGTATTTTAAATATTTGTTTAATGGCATCTTTTTATGAACGAAAGCCAGCATCACTGATACTAATACTGCTACTGATGTCTCTATAGCACGTTTCCACCGAAATTACCCGGAACAATTTGTCCCATGAACTTTGTTCTTTGATGAACATTAATGACAGACATCATCACAGCAACTGGTTTATTAGGCTGCTGTCACTTTAAGAGCTGCCGCTGCCGGACATGACACGGATCTGACACGCATCTCATTTTCTCACAACTCTTTAAGTTCATTTAAGGCATTATTGAACTCATTTACGATGCTCTTATAAGGATACTCGACAAAACGGGCATTTTTGCATAATTCTCTGTGTCATTGTTTGTTCAAGCGTGAAAGAGAACTCGATTTTGGCATGTCTTTCTGAGCACACAAGTCATGTGTGTGTCACATGACACACCAAGGGATTTTTTTTAAATCCTGTAACTGGTCACCATTTTGTTTTTTGCTTTCACTAGTTCAAAATATTTCTCCATTATTTCTTTCTAGAGGCCTGTATTGTTTACTAAAACCTCGTGTAGTGTGTATTTACCGTAAACCCAGGCTACTGCAACACATTCAAAGAATGCAACCCAGAGAAGGCACACACCGCTGGCGGCATAGTAGTCAAACAACTGGAAGACGTACATGCCACCCTGAGAGAGAGAGAGAGACAGGTGAACATTCAGCATTCAGGCGCTGGCGGAGGGGTGAAATCCATACCGTGAACACACTCCTCTTACTTTAGTGACCATGGTGAGTCCCAGCAGGTAACTGATGACGCAGATAACAGCGATGAAGATTTCTCTCCGGTATCCCTTCCTTAGGAGGGATGGGTACAGGTCCACCAGCGAAGTGATCTGACCCTCCACTTCTACAAACTAATGGGAGAAAACACACACACACACACACACACACACACACACACACACACACACACACACACACACACACACACACACACACACACACACACACACACACACACACACACACACACACACACAAGATGGAATTGAATTAGTAAGCACATTGTTTGTATACTGTTATAGTATTTATAAATATTACCTTTTTTAAAAATATATATATATATATATATTTTTTATATTTCCAATTTTTATATTTTTGGATTTAATTTTTAAAAATAATTGTTATAATAATATTTTATTGTAATTATTTCTATTTCTATTTAGCTATATATATATATATATATATATATATATATATATATATATATATATATATATATATATATATATATATATATATATATATAAATATATATATTTTTCTGTATCATTTATTTATATTTCAGTTTAGTACTTTTAGTACTTCTTTTAGTACTTTAGCGTAAACTTTGTTTTCATTTTAATTATTCTTCAGAAAATGTTGTTATGGCCTTCTGCAATTTTTATAACTTTTTTTAAAATATATATATATTTAGCTTTGTTTATATTTCAGTTTTAGTAGGTTTAGTACTTCAACTTTCATCTTCAACTTCAACTAAAGTTGATTTCAGTTAATTTACTTATAATTTCTGATTTTATTTTAATTTTATTTTTAGTAAAAAAATTTATTACTTTTTTAAAAAATATATATATTTCAATTTAGCTTTATTCATATTTCAGATTAGTACTTTTAGTGCCTCAACTTAAACTTATTTATTTGAGTCTGTTTACTTATTTATATTTTCTGTTTTCATTTCAATTGTATTTTTAGTATTTCTTTATGAGCTTTTGCAATTTGTTTTATTACTTTTTTAAAATATTTCTATTTAGCTTTATTTATATTTCAGTTTTCGTAAGTTTAGTACTTCAGCTTAAACTTATTTATTTCAGTTAATTTTTCAGTTCAGTTTTCTGTGTGCTTTTGCCACTTTTATTGCTTCGTTTATAAACAAAGGTTATTTGTTTAATTACTTCTATTTAGATTTAATTTATTTCTATTTAAGTTGTAGTCATTTTAACTTATTTTTTAACTTTTCTTATTTTATTTAAATTTTTTTAGGTTTAATTTTTTCATCTAATATTTATATTTTATGTAATTTCTTTTCAGTATAATTTTAATTAATTTTAATTATTTAACAATAACGACACTGGTAAGTACTTGTGACTTAAACCTCGTCCTTACCAATATGTCACTGAAAATGCTGAATACACACACATATTAATTGATATAATATATAATATATATTCATGTAAAGCAGATGAAATGACCTGTCACTGGTTACTTGTTGTGTTTGTTTGGTTACAACAAAACTCGATTCAATCTGTTCCATGTAAAAGATGGCTTTTGTCACCTATATCGCGTGTCTTATTAAAGCCTGGCATGACAGTGCAGACACAGAGGTGTGTTCATACTGAGTGACTGACAGAACAAAGCAACCATTTAAGTTTTGTTATTTGGACAATACCAATGTTTGTGAAGCATAAGTCATGTGATACATTGGATCCTGCAGTCGAGTACAGACGCCTACTAGTGACCAACAGTACAGCATTGTTAGTGGAAACAGTAATGGAAATGGAAACAGTAGAGCACTGTTGGTGTTTACAGTTTTTATTTTAATCATAGTTTTGGTATTGTGACTGTAGGAAGGCCAAACAGCTGGAGAGGAAAAATAACGTAACGTCTGAGGCTGAGGCTAACTACTGACTAACTCAACCAGGCCCCGCCCCTTTATTCTGCATATGTCGTGGGCAGGAAATATGTAAATGAGGAATAGTGTGACGTGTTCTCAAAAACTCAAGACTACAATGGAGGCGTTTCAGGGAGTTCAGAAACACTGATATACAGTAGAGAAGAACTTTGTAAGAGCTTTTTCATGTTCAAACAGCAACATTACACACTAAATGAAGTTGAAAATGTAAAAAAGGTCTTCTTTAAACCAAAATACCCTTCGCTAATGCAGATGTCAGATAAGCATTGCTTTACAGGGAGTTGAATTGTTTGAGTGAATGAACAATGGTGACAGCTTATGCATGAGGTCACCACCTCGTTTTATCCTGAACTCTGGAAAACTGTGTTTCAACACAGTCTGAGGGTTTAGCATTTTTTTCATTGCCTAGTGAAGAGTGAATGACATTCATAACAATGGCAAACTTATTTACGTCCCATTGTTGCTCTGAGTGTGTGTGTGTGATGTACAGTAGGTGTAATTTCACACACACATACCCAAGAGGAAATGTGATCCTTCATACGCTGGCTTTTCAGCAAGTCATACGAGACTGGAATAACTTCACCGTCTCGTGATATGTGAGTGTGAGGGTGTGTTTGTGGGAGGCAGCCCGAAATATGGCCGTGTAATTCCTCAACGCTGGCTCCCAGCCGCAGAGAGATGATGTTTCACATCAGGACTGAACGCTATGCTGTACAGTTATGATCTGATGGCTTAACCATCTCAATGTTTGCGCACTTTCATTCCAACACCAAGACACTCATATGTCACACCACGCAGAGGACATTTTTATTACTCAGAGCTTGCTCTTTTATAGCTCCGGAGGCAGTTCCCAATTATATGTCTTGGATGTTTTTCTTAAAGAAATAGTTGATCAAAAAATTATATTCTATTTTTTGTTTTGTCTTTCAGGTTTGGAACATGACATGAGTGGGATTTTATTTTTGGTGAACTATCCCTTTAATGTAAGAGCCAGACAAGTCGACAGGAAGTGTAGGTGTGTGTTTGTGTGTGTTGATCTAACCTGACTGTCTAGGCCCAGCAGCAGAAGCATTATGAAGAAAAGTATCGCCCAGACCGTCGGCATGGGCATCATTGTAACGGCCTTTGGATATGCGATGAAGGCCAGACCAGGACCTGAAGTCAATTATACATTATTAAAGGAACAATATTATTACGCTTTTTTTTTCTGACTTTATATCTCAAAATTCTGACTTTATTTCTCGCAATTCTGACTTTATTTCTCGCAATTCTGACTTTATTTCTCGCAATTCTGACTTTATTTCTCGCAATTCTGACTTTATATCTCACAATTCTGACTTTATATCTCACAATTCTGACTTTATTTCTCGCAATTCTGACTTTATTTCTCGCAATTCTGACTTTATATCTCACAATTCTGACTTTATATCTCACAATTCTGACTTTATTTCTCGCAATTCTGACTTTATTTCTCACAATTCTGACTTTATATCTCACAATTCTGACTTTATATCTCACAATTCTGACTTTATATATCACAATTCTGACTTTATATCTCGCAATTCTGACTTTATATCTCACAATTCTGACTTTATATCTCACAATTCTGACTTTATATCTCGCAATTCTGACTTTATATCTCGCAATTCTGACTTTATATCACTCAATTCTGACTTTATATCTCACAATTCTGACTTTATTTCTCACAATTCTGACTTTATTTCTCGCAATTCTGACTTTATATCTCACAATTCTGACTTTATATCTCACAATTCTGACTTTATTTCTCACAATTCTGACTTTATATCTCGCAATTCTGACTTTATATCTCACAATTCTGACTTTATATCTCACAATTCTGACTTTATTTCTCGCAATTCTGACTTTATTTCTCGCAATTCTGACTTTATATCTCACAATTCTGACTTTATATCTCACAATTCTGACTTTATTTCTCGCAATTCTGACTTTATTTCTCACAATTCTGACTTTATATCTCACAATTCTGACTTTATATATCACAATTCTGACTTTATATCTCGCAATTCTGACTTTATATCTCACAATTCTGACTTTATATCTCACAATTCTGACTTTATATCTCGCAATTCTGACTTTATATCTCGCAATTCTGACTTTATATCACTCAATTCTGACTTTATATCTCACAATTCTGACTTTATTTCTCACAATTCTGACTTTATTTCTCGCAATTCTGACTTTATATCTCACAATTCTGACTTTATATCTCACAATTCTGACTTTATTTCTCACAATTCTGACTTTATATCTCGCAATTCTGACTTTATATCTCACAATTCTGACTTTATATCTCACAATTCTGACTTTATTTCTCGCAATTCTGACTTTATTTCTCGCAATTCTGACTTTATTTCTCGCAATTCTGACTTTATATCTCGCAATTCTGACTTTATTTCTCGCAATTCTGACTTTATTTCTCGCAATTCTGACTTTATATCTCGCAATTCTGACTTTATATCTCACAATTCTGACTTTATTTCTCGCAATTCTGACTTTATTTCTCGCAATTCTGAATTTATATCTCGCAATTCT
Source organism: Chanodichthys erythropterus (assembly GCF_024489055.1). NCBI lineage: Eukaryota > Metazoa > Chordata > Actinopteri > Cypriniformes > Xenocyprididae > Chanodichthys > Chanodichthys erythropterus. The sequence continues at coordinate 5,206,408 of NC_090229.1, forward strand.
GACTTTATTTCTCGCAATTCTGACTTTATTTCTCGCAATTCTGACTTTATATCTCGCAATTCTGACTTTATTTCTCGCAATTCTGACTTTATTTCTCGCAATTCTGACTTTATTTCTCGCAATTCTGACTTTATATCTCGCAATTCTGACTTTATTTCTCACAATTCTGACTTTATATCTCACAATTCTGACTTTATTTCTCGCAATTCTGACTTTATTTCTCACAATTCTGACTTTATATCTCACAATTCTGACTTTATATATCACAATTCTGACTTTATATCACAATTCTGACTTTATATCACACAATTCTGACTTTATATCTCACAATTCTGACTTTATATCTCACAATTCTGACTTTATTTCTCGCAATTCTGACTTTATTTCTCAGAATTCTGACTTTATATCTCACAATTCTCACTTTATATATCACAATTCTGACTTTATATCACAATTCTGACTTTATATCACACAATTCTGACTTTATATCTCACAATTCTGACTTTATATCTCACAATTCTGACTTTATTTCTCGCAATTCTGACTTTATTTCTCGCAATTCTGACTTTATTTCTCGCAATTCTGACTTTATATCTCGCAATTCTGACTTTATTTCTCGCAATTCTGACTTTATTTCTCGCAATTCTGACTTTATATCTCGCAATTCTGACTTTATATCTCGCAATTCTGACTTTATATCACACAATTCTGACTTTATATCTCGCAATTCTGACTTTATTTCTCGCAATTCTGACTTTATTTCTCGCAATTCTGACTTTATATCTCACAATTCTGACTTTATTTCTCGCAATTCTGACTTTATATCTCGCAATTCTGACTTTATATCTCACAATTCTGACTTTATTTCTCGCAATTCTGACTTTATTTCTCGCAATTCTGAATTTATATCTCGCAATTCTGACTTTATTTCTCGCAATTCTGACTTTATTTCTCGCAATTCTGACTTTATTTCTCGCAATTCTGACTTTATATCTCACAATTCTGACTTTATATATCACAATTCTGACTTTATATCACAATTCTGACTTTATATCACACAATTCTGACTTTATATCTCACAATTCTGACTTTATATCTCACAATTCTGACTTTATTTCTCGCAATTCTGACTTTATTTCTCGCAATTCTGACTTTATTTCTCGCAATTCTGACTTTATATCTCGCAATTCTGACTTTATTTCTCGCAATTCTGACTTTATTTCTCGCAATTCTGACTTTATATCTCGCAATTCTGACTTTATATCTCGCAATTCTGACTTTATATCTCGCAATTCTGACTTTATATCACACAATTCTGACTTTATATCTCGCAATTCTGACTTTATTTCTCGCAATTCTGACTTTATATCTCGCAATTCTGACTTTATTTCTCGCAATTCTGACTTTATTTCTCGCAATTCTGACTTTATATCTCGCAATTCTGACTTTATATCTCACAATTCTGACTTTATTTCTCGCAATTCTGACTTTATTTCTCGCAATTCTGAATTTATATCTCGCAATTCTGACTTTATTTCTCGCAATTCTGACTTTATTTCTCGCAATTCTGACTTTATATCTCGCAATTCTGACTTTATTTCTCGCAATTCTGACTTTATTTCTCGCAATTCTGACTTTATTTCTCGCAATTCTGACTTTATATCTCGCAATTCTGACTTTATTTCTCACAATTCTGACTTTATATCTCACAATTCTGACTTTATTTCTCGCAATTCTGACTTTATTTCTCACAATTCTGACTTTATATCTCACAATTCTGACTTTATATATCACAATTCTGACTTTATATCACAATTCTGACTTTATATCACACAATTCTGACTTTATATCTCACAATTCTGACTTTATATCTCACAATTCTGACTTTATTTCTCGCAATTCTGACTTTATTTCTCAGAATTCTGACTTTATATCTCACAATTCTGACTTTATATATCACAATTCTGACTTTATATCACAATTCTGACTTTATATCACACAATTCTGACTTTATATCTCACAATTCTGACTTTATATCTCACAATTCTGACTTTATTTCTCGCAATTCTGACTTTATTTCTCGCAATTCTGACTTTATTTCTCGCAATTCTGACTTTATATCTCGCAATTCTGACTTTATTTCTCGCAATTCTGACTTTATTTCTCGCAATTCTGACTTTATATCTCGCAATTCTGACTTTATATCTCGCAATTCTGACTTTATATCACACAATTCTGACTTTATATCTCACAATTCTGACTTTATTTCTCGCAATTCTGACTTTATTTCTCGCAATTCTGACTTTATATCTCACAATTCTGACTTTATATCTCGCAATTCTGACTTTATTTCTCGCAATTCTGACTTTATTTCTCGCAATTCTGACTTTATTTCTCGCAATTCTGACTTTATTTCTCGCAATTCTGACTTTATATCTCGCAATTCTGACTTTATATCTCACAATTCTGAGTTTATTTCTCGCAATTCTGACTTTATTTCTCACAATTCTGACTTTATATCTCACAATTCTGACTTTATATATCACAATTCTGACTTTATTTCTCGCAATTCTGACTTTATTTCTCACAATTCTGACTTTATATCTCACAATTCTGACTTTATTTCTCGCAATTCTGACTTTATTTCTCACAATTCTGACTTTATATCTCACAATTCTGACTTTATATATCACAATTCTGACTTTATATATCACAATTCTGACTTTATTTCTCGCAATTCTGACTTTATATCTCGCAATTCTGACTTTATATCTCGCAATTCTGACTTTATTTCTCGCAATTCTGACTTTATATCTCGCAATTCTGACTTTATTTCTCGCAATTCTGACTTTATTTCTCGCAATTCTGACTTTATTTCTCGCAATTCTAACTTTATATCTCACAATTCTGACTTTATTTCTCAAATTTCTGACTTTATTTCTCACAATTCTGACTTTATATCTCACAATTCTGACTTTATTTCTCACAATTCTGACTTCATTTCTCACAATTTTGACTTTGTAACTCGCAATTCTGACTATTTCTTGCAATTCTGACTTTATATCTCGTAATTCCAACTTCTTTTCTCAGAATTGTAAAATATAAGCTCACAATTACAAATAATAAAGTCAGAATCGCACAATATAAACTCGCAATTGTGAGAAATATATGTTGTTGACAGAGCCTCAAATAAAATCTAACAATTAGATTTATCACAATCTTGAATCAAAATTCCCTTCTCTCGCTCATTCCAAGAATTCTTTGTGAGCAGATTTGGTGACCTTTGACCCTAAGGATTACCTGACTCGGCCACATCGGCGATGGCCACGCCCTGCTCCTGTGCCATGAACCCCAGGACAGAGAAAATGGCAAAGCCTGACACGAAACTGGTACCGCTGTTCAGGCATCCGAGCAGCATGCAGTCCCTAAACACACACACACACACACACACACACAATGTTTGAACAAATAGACACAGCATATAGATATAAACATATAAAACATGCATTTACAATCAGTACCACACAACAGCAAGCGCTCACCTGTAACAGTTATACTTGTACTTGTTGTAGCTTCCCAGTGATGTCATTGCACCAAGACAAATAGCATATGAGAAGAAGATCTGAGTGCCTGCATCAATCCACACCTAAATCAGAGAGAGAGAGATTGTAGTTCTCTTCAAGTGTAAAATAACAATGCACAAAAGATTGTTTTCTCTGTGTCTCTGTACCTCAGGGTCCGTTAGGCGGGTCAGATCAGGGTAAAGGTAGAACTTGATGCCCTCGGCGGCACCAGGCAGAGTAACACCACGAACCAGCAGCACAATCAGCATGAGGAAGGGAAACGTCGCTGTGAAATAAACCACCTACAGACAGAGCGAGAAGAGGGCAGAGCGTTCGTGGATTTCCATTATGAAAATAAAATAATTACACACCTACGTAAAGCAATCCATATTCACAGATGAAACCCACAGAGAGCTGCAAATTCTGAAACAAAGGCTCGTGAAAGTGCGCATTTATTGGACCTTTTTCATGAAACGAGCAGATTTGTGTGTAATTCACTTAAAATCATTCTTTCATTAAACACTGCAGTGAACTGAATGGTTTTACAAAAGATGATTTCCACAGAAATCAGTTCTGCTCGTGTTAAATGAATGAGCCTCAGTGTGTGTCCGTGATTATCATCCTACACAGTTACTAGACTGTGGCTTTTCACATGATGTACTTATATTTTCAATTAGAAAACGTTGAATCTTTTAAAGTCTCCATAAAATCAAACATTTTTTTTTGTGGTTTTTAGTTTGTCTATTATAATATTGCAATATGTAAATTTGACCGGATGACTTGAATAGCTCTATATGGAAAGAATGAATCATTCTAGAACCAGTGGGGTGATTTTGTAGGGTAATGCATCTGTATAGAAAATAAACAAATTACAAGCATAGATAAATACAACAGAACAAAGATACAAATAAAAAAAAATGAAAAAATGTTTTATGTTTAAGTCTAACAGTATTTAGGTACAGAAATATATATATATATATATATATATATATATATATATATATATATATATATATATATATATATATAGACTATGCAGTAAAATAACACTGCATAGTCTTTGTGGTATCAAATAAATATAATTAATCTTTGTTTTTCAAAATGATTTTCTCTTGGTCTTTTGTTGTGTGATTATCATTAATGACACAGACGGCAGCAGGAATATTAGGCTGCTGTCACTTTAAGACCGAATGCACTGATCCAATATAATGATACGCATCCGATTTCTTTTTCAGCTGTTTACGTTCACTTAAGTGACTGTGTTTACGAGGATACTTGCCGAGACGGGCATTTTAACACAATTTTGCGTCAAAAAGATAAAGAGAACTGAATTCGCTGCTCTGAATTGAGTTCTCTTTCACATCATCTTGCGCTTTAATGCTTTACAGTCGCTTGAATGTTTTAAAGTGTCAGTACGTGCAAATGATATACCGTATTGTTCCTAATATAAGACGACCCTGATTATAAGACGACTTTTTCAAGATGTACATTTTGGAAAAAGGCTTTTTGAAGACCAAATCTTGTATTCTATAAAAAAAATGCTTTTATTTGAAAATAATTTTCATATTGCATATTTTTCATATTTAAATTTTTATATTGAGAGTATGGTAAATACTGGTAAAATGTACCAATGATCACATTTAAAAATAAACACTTTTTGGCATACCATAAAAATAACCTGTAGCCCATCTGAATTATATAACAATTAGACAATCCATCTCATAGTGAAAAACATGTAGCCTATCAAAATTTCATTAAGAGTAGAAGTGAAATCTTATCTAGTTTTGAAATCTGGGTACCGTCTTAAATTTCTCAGGTTTGGCCTATAAAGCAAAAACTTGAATTATTCCTGTTTTCTGCTTCTGCATATTATATAAAAATAATTTTCATAAACTTAAACCTATATAACTTTTTTTTTTACACTTTTTTAAAACTTTTTTTTACTTAACACAATAATCTGCCATCTTTAAAATCAGACCAAACTTAATTCTTATGACAGTTTTTTGGCATGGACATTTTTGTTCTCCAAGGACCTCTGAGTAACTTTTTTAAATTGATGCACAAGGGTTCAAATAAGCCAGTACAAGACATTTTGATGGACTTTTTTCGTCCTCTCCCTCACCTTGCCGGTGGATTTGACTCCTTTCCAGATGCAGAAGAAGCAGATGATCCAGACAGCCAGCAGGCACAACGCCAGCTCCCACTTCAGACCGCCGACCTCGTCGATCCCTGAAGAGATGCTGAGGACGTTCCGCCTACAGACCATATCAGAGTGATGAGAACGGGCGTAGAGCGTCCGTCCCGTACACACAGCCTCAGGACGACGCACCTACGTGCACGATACTCACTCCCAGAATTCGGTGACCGGCGAGGTGAAGTTGGCAGCGTTGGCGGAGATCCAGAGGGTTTTGTTCTTGCGGACGGTGTCCTCCACGCAGTTCTCCGTGTTCCAGCTGTGTCGGCAGCGGGCCCAGGGCAGCTCGTGCTGGAAACACTGCAGCAGGTAGTACAGACCCCACGCCAGGATCACGATGTAGTAGATGTTCAGCAGAGACACGATCACGACTGAGGCGTAGCCGATTCCTGTCGCGGACACACAATAAAATAGTCAACATGAAAGCAACATTCATCCAATTTACTTTCTTAGTACACATTCATGGTCTTATTGACCACAGTTCGTCAGTGATTCATTCAAAATTATACAAACAAAGAAATTGTTAAATTATAGGGTTGCACCAATTGTTAATTAATACATTCAATTAAAATAAATAAAATGTGATTTAAATCAAAATAAGTAAATAAATCAAATTATTAAAATAAATAAATAATTTATGCATTTGATTAAAATATATGAATTTTAAAAAATATTAAATTATTTATATTTATTGTAATCATTTTCAGCAGACACTTGTTCTCTAAGCAATCTGTAGTGATTATCTAAATAAATAAATAATATATTATAATATATACATAAATAATAAATTAATACATTGCATTAAAATAAATAAATAAAATGTTATTTAAATCAAAATAAATCAAAATGATTAAATTAAATGAAATTAAATAATAAATTAATGCATTTTTAAATATATTAATTTAAAATTATTAAATATTTTTATTTAAATCATTTTTTACTCAAATGCATTGAATTATTATTTATTTATTTGAATCATTTTCAGCAGACACTTGTTCTCGAAGCAATCTGTTGTGCTTATCCAAATAAATAAAATTGTATTTAAATAAATAAATAATAAATTAATACATTACATTCAAATAAAAAATAAAATTTTACTTAAATCAATAAATAAATAAAAATGATTCAAATATATAAATAATAAATTAATGCATTTGATAAAAAATAGATTAATTTAAAAAAATTATTTGAATAATTTTTATTTAAACAGTTTTTTAATCAAATGTATTAATTTATTATTTATTTATTTTGAATAATTTATGTATTTATGTTTCATTTAAATAACATTTATTTATTTTAATGTAGTGTATTAATTTATTATTTATGTAAAAACACTTGTTTTTATTTAGTTAGTTAGATAAGCACAACATATTGCTTAGAGAACAAGTGTCTTCTGAAAATGATTAAAATAAATAAATATTAAATTAATGCATTTGATTAAAAAATAATAAAATATATTTTTTAATCAAATGCATTAATTGATTATTTGTTTATTTTAGTCATTTATTATTTATTTATTTTAATGTAATATTTTAATTTATCATTTATTTATTTAAATACAAAAACAAGCATCTACTTGCATGGCATGTAACTTGTCACTCTTTGTGTTACTCTTTGTGTTGATATCTCAAATAATGACGAAAGGTGCGACATCGAAGCAGAGCCCTGCCGTGTTTTAATGAGTCAAACTCTATTCTCAGAGCAATGAAGATTCACCTGTTGGCTCTGACACATCTGAACTGTATTTTTCTAGGGTTGAGGGCAGTCAAAGGGCTGAATGCCAGTTTTATGCTATAATTAATACAAAGTGCCACTCGCCCGCTCTACGGTGCCAGGAGCTCACTGCGACAGCTGACAACAGAATGCCAAATGTGCGTTTGAGTATGCAAGGGCAAGACTTCATTTGTAGATGCGTGTGCGTGCTCAAGAGAGATCGGTCAGCTGCCGCCCAGACTAAGAACATAATCATTGGGTGAAAGGGGACAATGGGCTCAGGGTGTCAGGAAATATGGCTCGTATGTGCTAAATAAAACCCAGCCACTTGAGCGACTTGCCTGTGCATGTGTGTATATAGAGGTCAGGTACCAAAGTAATAGAAATATCCTCTAAGACAGGGGTTATCAAACTGAGAGATTGCTAGGCGGTCCGTGGAAAAGTTGTAAAAGTAAATAATAGGATTATTGTTCTATAAAATAAAAAATAGGATTAACCTAGCTAAATAAAATGATATTTAAATAAATAAATAATAAATACATTACATTAAAATAAATAAATAAAAATGTTATTTAAATCAAAATAAATAATAAAATAAATTTTATTAAAGTAAATAAATACAATTATTAAAATAAATAAATAATAAATGAATGCATTTGCCTAAAAATATTAAGTTAAAAAATATTTAAATATTGTTATTTAAATATTTTTAATCAAACGCATAAATGTATTGTTTATTTTACATTACATTAAAATAAATTCATAAAATGTTATTTAGATCCAAAAAATTAATTAAATAAATAAATTTGATTTAAATAAATAAAAATGATTACAATAAATAATTAATGCATTTGATTAAACATATTCATTTTAAAAAAAATATTTAAATATTTTTTTAATCAAATGCATTAATTTATTATTTATTTTTTAAATCATTTTTGTTTATTTATTTTAATCAAATGTTTTTATAATTATATAAATAAAAACATTTGATTTAAATAAGATTAAACTAAGTAACTAACTAGATAAATAAAAAATATATATTTTAATCCAATTTATATTTGATTAAAATATATTAATTTAAAAAAATATATATTTTTTATCTACATATTTTTAATCAAATGCATTAATTTATTAATTTATTTTACATTACATTAAAATAAATTAATAAAACGTTATTTTAATAACATTAAAATAAAATAAACAAAAAAAGTGTATATTAAAATAAATAAATAACAAATTAGATTAAAATATATTAATTTAATACATTTTAATATATTAGTAATTTTAAATCAAATGCATTAATTTATTATTTATTTATTTTAATCATTTTCATTTATTTATTTTAATCAAAAAAAATTTATGTAACTACATAAATAACAACATTTGATTTAAATAAATAAGAAATGTAACTAACTAAATAGATTAAAATGTATTAAAATCAAAAATATTAAAATTTACTTGATTGAAATAAATAATAAACTAATGCATTACACAGTACAGTACTAGAGTAGGTAGAAAAAATTTAATGATCTAATAGAAACTAAATATTTTACACATTTATAATATTAATTTTCCACATTATTAATTAGATCTTAATACATGAAAATCACATCTAAAAATGAAAAAAAGCCCTGCTCTACGAAACACCATCCGCCTTGTTCTTTCTCATCAAATCATTCCTAACACAACCACTCCATTTTGGCTCCTGAGCAGAATATCTCTGAGCGGCACCGGAGGAGATCCCATCAGTCACCTCTCACGGCTGTTGCCATGGAGATCAGAATACATGTCCAAATGTGGAGCGGGGTGTTAGTCAGAGCACTCTAAAGCAGAGAGCGGCGGAAAGCAAACAAATGATGGGGAATTAAACGCACATGTAGTGTGTGTGTATGAGTGACCCGCATCCTGCTCACACACAGAACAAAAACATGCAGAATCGAACACGACGACGCATCTGAAAAGAACACAGCGTCTTCTAGGGTTGCTTAGCAACCGCAGCAGATGCTGAAAACAGGTCAGTTTAACGAGCCACCCCAGCAGCCAATCAGACTCGATGCGCATCACAGTAACGGCCGTGTTGATTGGTCGAGGCTGCCGTGAGGGACTGTGGGTAACCGGTAGGGGGTAAGGGAGAATCATAAAATATATGATTGATGCCGATTAAAATGTGCTTGAGCCTGATGAGTCACTAAATATCAGACCTGTCTCGCCCTCCCTCACTCTCTCTATCTCTCTCTTGATCCATCCATTTGTCTCACCAGTAAAAATGGGGCAGAGTTTCCCCCAGCAGGTGATTCCTCCCTCAGAGGTGAACTGGCCGAGCGCCACCTCCAGAAAGAAGACGGGTAACCCTCCGCCAAACAGAAATATGAAGTAGGGGATGAGAAATGCACCTGGAAAAAACAACAACAGATAAGACGGGTGACACAATACAGAAACTCAGCAAAGAAAAACGCATTAAAGGAGGCTAAATTACCAAAAAAATGAACAAAACATGAAGAAATGTTTACAATAATGCACTTACAATGGATGTCTATAAGGATCCACATTAAAATACACAGTATAGTACATCAACACATCGATAACCAGAAGTTCATCCACCTTAGAAAATAGTCCTACCACTAATATTACAATATCAGAATTCATATGAGATTCACATTTCGGCATTGTAAACCTCATAGACTTACAATACTGAAAATTAGGGCTGTCAATAGATTAACATTTTCAATTGATTAAAGGTGCCCTAGAATGCTTTTTCACAAGATGAAATAAAAGTCTAAGGTGTCTCCTGAATGTGTCTGTGAAGTTTCAGCTCAAAATACCCCATAGATTTTTTTTATTAATTTTTGTAACTGCCTATTTTGGGGCATCATTAACTATGCGCTGATTCAGGCTGCTTCCCATTTAAATCCTTGCGCTCCCCGCCCCTGAGCTCTCGACTATAATACAGTGCATAAACAAAGTTCACACAGCTAATATAACCCTTAAATGGATCTTTACAAAATGTTCGGCATGCATGCTGCATGCATGCTTCGGATCATGTGAGTATAGTATTTATTTGGATGTTTACATTTGATTCTGAATGAGTTTGATAATGCTGCGTGGCTAAAGCTAACATTACACATTGTTGGAGAGATTTATAAAGAATGAAGTTGTGTTTATGAATTATACAGACTGCAAGTGTTTGAAAATGAAAATAGCGACGGCTCTTGAATACAGTAATAAACGATGGTAACTTTAACCACATTTAACAGTACATTAGCAAAATGCTAACGAAACATTTAGAAAGACAATTTACAAATATCACTAAAAATATCATGAATCATGTCAGTTATTATTGCTCCATCTGCCATTTTTCGCTATTGTTCTTGCTTGCTTACCTCGTCTGATGATTCAGCTGTGCACAGATCCAGACGTTAATACTGGCTGCCCTTGTCTAATGCCTTGAACATGGGCTGGCATATGCAAATATTGGGGGCGTACATATTAATGATCCCGACTGTTACGTAACAGTCAGTGTTATGTTGAGATTCGCCTGTTCTTCTGAGGTCTTTTAAACAAATGAGATTTATATAAGAAGGAGGAAACAATGGAGTTTGAGACTCACTGTATGTCATTTCCATGTACTGAACTCTTGTTATTCAACTATGCCAAGATAAATTCAATTTTCAATTCGATGGCACCTTTAAGATTAAAATCACGATTAATCACACACTTATTGTGAAACTAAGCATACACCATTCATCTTGTTTAACACGTCCATTTGGCCATTATTGCCTATATCCAGCAAAGTAAATCATCAGATAGAAGAGTGATTCTCACAAAACTATATTTTCCAGCTTTTTTCAAGGTAAATTTAGGTGTCTTTCCAAAAAAGGACACTTGCAGACTCCAAAAGGACACCAAATAACCAAATGATAAGAAGTCTGCATAATTCATACATTTATGTACACCAAAGCACCCATGAAAAAAAAAAAAAACGATTCAGAATTGAATTCTATTGCCTATTAAAACATGTAAATATTAAAGCATCTTTGGTGTTTCCATGGTTTCTACAAAATAAAACCAGAAACCGACGATAACACGGGTATGACGCAATTGACAGGCGACTCCTCACACGTCCCGGAGCCTTGATTAAAATAGCAATTTTCTCACGATTTACAAATAGTTGGAAACATTTGGGATATTGTAAGTACTCAAGTGAACAAAATATATAACACTGGCCTAGTGGATTTTGGATATTTTACTGCAAAAATATTACATATTGCACCTTTAATTGAAATTAATAATAAGTATATAGTATATAAATGATACTAAAATATAGTTTTTAATACATAAATTCATTACTACAGCACAGAATACAATGCATTCATATGTGAAATACTTTGTAAACCACACAGAAGGTCAGACTAAAACACTGTTCTGCCATTTTAGAATAGGATTGTTTTGTAAACAAAATATTCTGCAATCAGCTCAAAGGTATTAATGTCACAAGCTCATGTTTGCATGTGACATTAGCAGCTATTTACAGTACACAAAGACTGTAAAAGTGTTGTCATATTACACACTGAAACACACTCACCTCCGCCATTCTTGTAGCAGAGGTACGGGAAACGCCAAACGTTGCCTAAACCGACAAAACCTCCGGCCACAGAGAGCACGAAATCCAGCTTGCTGGCCCATTTCTCCCGCTGCGGTGCTTTACCCTCCGCCTCGTCTTCCGGACGCGTGCCGGGACTCTTTCCAGGAGACGGCTTCAATGTGTCCTTATGGAAATCTTTGAGACACTGCAACTTTTCCTTCTGTGCCATACTGAGAACAAGAAAGATGGAGGGGAAAGTGTTGAGAATAATATACAGTACCTAAAAGTTTGATAGATATTATGCAGGTATGCATTAAATTAATCAAAAGTCACAGTAAAGACATTTAAAATTTTACAAAAAAAATATAAAAAATTATTTGAACTGTCAAAGTATCCCAACAAACATGATCAGCAGCACAACTGTTTTCATCATTGATAATAATCAGAAATGTTTCTTGAGCAGCAAATCATCATATTAGAATGATTTCTGAAGGATCATGTGACACTGAAGACTGGAGTAATGATGAACATTGAACATTCAAAAAATTCAAGATTAAAGAAATGCATCCTTGGTGAGTATAAGAGCCCTCAAAACCATTAAAACAAATCGTATAAACTAAATACAAACTTTTGGCAGTAGTGTATCATAAATGTGTGTTTATACATGTGTGATTGAGCTGGAAAACCTTTATGAAGACCCCTATAAGTAACAAGTACTGTAAATAAGCAGGAAGTTTGAGCTATAAAATGACATCCTCTGAGACTGTGCAAAGCATGAACTGTTATATAAGACAGATCTAGAAGCTAGAGCTAAAAAAAAAACAGCAAATCTCAATGCTGATTGCTCAAAGCTTATGTAAAAATATTCCTAGAAATAATTTGAATAACACAGTAGCCCTTAAAATCTAGGATTACAACTAAGATTACATTTCATGTGTTACATTTCAGCTTCATTGTAAAAAAAACAATTGTTGATTTAACTTAAAAAAGTAAGTTACCTGGATGCCTTAAACTTTTTAGCTCATTGAAATAAAGAAATTGAGTTAACACAATGAAGGTGATTGCTTTAATCAACAGAAACTCAAAATATTATGTTACCTGAGCCACATTAATTATCTAAGTTGATTTGACAAAATAAAAAATGTTGTGTGAAATTTTTGACATGCAGAAAACGTTTTAAATGCTTGCCGTTTTTACACAAGCACCACAAGTGTTCCAGCTAAGCAGTGTTTCATGGCCTGTTTTTAATCAAAGTAAGACTTGAGCTCTGAAATTAGAGTCAGGCTGGCAGGAAGCTGATACAGTCTGATATCCTGTTTGAAACTCACACTAACAGCTCAAACACTGACGCTGATAAACTAGCTCACTTTATTACACATGTCCTAGTTGGCCAGTGACCTTTTCTCTGTATGATTGCAGGTTTGATACCATTTGCATCGATATTTTTATTAGCAGGAGGTCAGCACATTATTGGCATTGATGGTAATACTTTAACATCCATTGCACAAAAGGTTATTTATAGTGGAAAAAGTGCTTTAGATTTTTAAAATGTTCTTCATACTAAGAAAAAATGGCTCTTTTAAAGGGGTCCTTGATTATGATTTCACTTTAGTGTGTAATGTTGCTGTTTGAGCATAAACAACATCTGCAAAGTTAAGACACTCAAGGACTAGAACGAGCCTCTTCCCGGGTTGGTGACATCACAAACCCCAAAATTTACATAATCCCACCCCCGAGAACACGCAACAAAGGGGGTGAGTCCATGTTGGGCTGCTTTAGAGAAGAGGAAGAGTTGTTGTAGTAGAGTGTTGTTGTCATGCCGTCATTTTACACCGGACTGCTTCACAAACGAGGGTCAATTCAACACAAAAGATGAACATGACGGCACATGCTAGTGGATGAGTTGAATCAACTCCACAGCAACTACAGAAATGTATCCACTAACCATTCAGAAAAGTCCAGTTTCATTCTAAAAGTTGTAACTTCTTCCTGAGTCTCTCCATCAGTGTCGACTCCGGTTTGAACAATGTAAGGCTGAACACCGTTACTGACAATCCTCATTTTGGCTGCGCGAGATTCTCCAGCTTTGTCGTTGTTGAGCTGTTAAAGCTCCGCCCTCTTCTGGAAAGGGGGCAGGAGCAGCAGCTCATTTGCATTTAAAGGGACACACCCAAATAGGGGCAAATTTAACAAGCTATAATAAATTATCTGTGGGGTATTTTGGTATACGGTAGGGTTAGGGGTAGGTGTAGGGAGGGCTTTATTATCCCAATAAGATGGCATCAGTTTAATAATTTTAAAACATATAATCATTTACACTCTATGATTGTTATTGCATTCTGTTAATATACAACAACAACACTGAGGTGCAAATAGTATCTGCAACTATTTATAAGTATAAAAAGCGGCATATTTCATGCACTTATTGCAAAGAACTGCTACTTTTATATAGTGTAAATATTATATATCACTATTTTCACTTAGTGTAAATAGCATCTGTTGCTAAGAAAATATGCTATTTTTATTTAGTGCAAATAGCCGCTGCCTTTCTTTTTAGGTCTGGAACAAAAGAACCAAACTACAAGTGTGAACACAGTTACTGAGCTGAATAATAACACTATTGTCTTGCTACATGCTGCATCATTAATTTCCTGTTAATCGTGTGAAGCTGCTTTGAAACTATTTCTATTGCGTGTAAAGCGCTATAAAAAATAAAGGTGACTTGACAGGTTTGTGTGGGTCAAATTCTCAACAGAGCAAACAGAATGACTCACACTAGTCAAATGTTGCTGTGGCCATGAGCAAAGAAATATCGCAAGTTCACAGCTCCGCTATCTCAGCCAGCATCGGCCTCTTTCAACCTTGTCCCCAATAATGACCTTCTAAACATGCCCAGACCTCACATTAGCCTTGATATAGATAAACACAGATAGCTCTCTATCAAAACAAGCTATTCAAGTGCATGTTTAATCAAGCAGTGAAGAATAAGACATGTATCAGAAGGCCACAACAACAGACAGCTGACTTAACCTTGTCTGGAAATTCAGCTGAATGTTATAAATTACACTCTAATACTAACTATCAAATGTGAAACATAATATTGGATTGTATTAAAATACACAAAGAATGTGGAATTGGGGATTAAATTAAGCTTTAATGCAGGGTTAGTTCACCCAAAAATAAATATTCTGTCATTTATTACTCACCCTCATGTCGTTCCAAGACCTTCGTTCATCTTCAGAACAAAGCAAATGAACAAATGAAGCTTTACGAATCTTTTGTTTCCGTTAATCTTTTGTTTGCGTATCAAACTGCTAAAGTCATGTGATTTCAGTAAACGAGGCTTCGTTATGTCGTGTTGCGAAATTTCAGTGGTTCACCACTGGGGGGCGTGACTTTGGGAATTTGATACACGCTCCGAACCACTGATTCGAAACAATTGAAAGTGTTAATTATTTTGCTGGCTATATATGGAGGCCTCATTGGATTTCATCAAAAATATCTTCATTTGTGTTCCGAAAAGAAGAACAAAATCTTGGGGGTAGAACGACATAAGAGTGAGTAATTAATGACAGAATTTTCATTTTTGGGTGATCTAAGTTACCCTTTAATGCTGTAATGTCCATTTATACTCGAAAGCCACCAAAAAGCAAATGGGATGTTATAAACAGAAACAACAACATTTACTCTAATGCAATCATTAATAATGGAAGGTCAGACGCTATGATGTTAGTTCATTGTTGTCTAGTGATTTATCTTTTAAAGTAAGAGTGGAAAACTTTGCCAACTTTGTACAACACGGGACCAAAAAGACACTCTGTCTTTACAAAGTTCATTTCTTTAACTTGCACCTCGCTTCAGCTACTGCTCTAGTTTAGGGATCAAAAAGAAGCAGTTGTAGAACATGGCGCAATTATATTAGTATTTGACATTGGCACTTTTATAGCATATTGTAATACCTTTTGATGTGCATGAAAATGACCGAGTGTATGGCACTGCCACAGTAGGTATTGATGGTGGCACGAATATCGAGTATTGGAGAAAGCACAGTTCTTCTCATGTCATGCATTAGAAAACTAAATCTGTCTGGTTTCGAAATAATAGCTATCCCGCACTTGCCGCAATTCTCCGGCGCGCGCTCCTAATGAAATTACATTTTTTAAGCGTGTTTAATTTGGAAACCCTGTTACGGATACGGAATAAATTATAATTCCCTAAACAAGTTTTTATTGCAAGTTTGCATGGCAAACACAAACATTGCACGAGCTTACATTGAAAGATGAACATGCATTTGCGAAGCAATTATATCTCTAATGCATATCCATCAACGAGGGTTTTTGCATTTACCACATCAGGCCAATGGGCAAGATAAGAAGTTAAAATCGTGACTGTGTCCCAATAACCTACATTGTGTGTTACATGAACCCACAGGACAGGTTTGAGACTAATGTTTACATGCACGAGCAGTGCATGTGAAATTCACATTAACCTACATTTTATTGCCCGGTTAAAGCACGCGCTGTGATGGTCCTGAGGGTGCTGTCACAAGGTTTTGCTAAGATGACTGGTACACAGTTAACCAGTACTCTTTAATTACGGTGCATCTAAAATAAATTGATTGCATTTAATATTTAATGACATTGAGCTTGCAAAAGCCTGTGAGAGCACTTATTTGTTCTTTCTGCCTAAGACAATGCTTTCAATACAATGCCGGAAACCTGAAATATAGGGATAATGTATGTGTAACAAAAATCCTATTTATTTTCTAATTAGAACTGTTGAATTGCAAAGTCTTTTTTTACATTTAAAGCAGAGAATAAAATTAAATCTGCACATAAAAAATGTTTGCAAATCAAACTGAAATTTTAAATATATTAAAAAAAGAGCATGCCTTAGACAAAAATAAACGAGTTCTTGAAACGTAAATGAAAATGTACACATAAAGATGCGCTTGATCAGCCTCCACTGCCCTGATGGGTCCAAGGTGTCACTCACCTGACAATGCAATGTATTGCTCAAATCCGTCTCTTGTTCTTTTGTCTTCTTGTGGTGAGGCTACAAAGCAAGGGAAATAATCTTTACGCCCTCTCCCCCCGACTTCTGTCTTATATGGGAGCGCATGTAATAACGGAGAGAGTGGAAAAACACCAGGCTCTCGTGCAACAGGAGTGTTTCTTAAAGAGACAAGCACACGCTCGCTTTACATCGCTCGGCGTCGCGAGCGTCGCGCCATTCGGCGGCAATTATGTTGCTTGGTAATAAGAGTTTACATGACACCAGCAGGGGGCACAGAAAGCTGCAACCTCCATCGAGTCTCGTTTAAATGCCATGATGTCTCGCTTGAATCTGTTAGCTTTCAAAGATTGGTACTTGACAGACTAATTCAAGCAATTTCTTTAAAATGATTTACTGTGATTAGCCCATTTTAACAAGTGATGAGAAAAGTAACAGATATCATGTGACTGATTCCAGGCTGCTTCATCAGTGGTGTGTATAATAATTTACTCCAGAATAATTATTCTTAAAGAAAAATAATCATTTCACAAAAAATATACCCAGTTAAGATCACCAAAAAAAAAAAAAAAAAAGATTTAATATTTAGACCCATCCAAACAGACGTTAAACCCCGCCCATTTAAGGATCCAGCTTCATCCTCTACATCTCATCTCTAGTTTGATCTTGCGCATGCGCATTGTGAATAAGCACGGAGACTGCTGCTGCTTGCGTCACTATACTGGAAAGCAAAGAGCCATACATACATGCATGTCGTTCCATCATAAGACCTCGATGACTGACAAACAATAAATCATTTCCAAGGTGTTTTTTAAGTTCCAGTCCAATGGTTGCCATGCTAAAGCAAAATCTCCAGACATAGGTAGTGCTAAAGTGAGGTCACGTAGGGGTCAGTGGCCTTGTGAGGGGATAATCTACCTAGGCAAAAAAATTTGGGATCAACTTAGAGAAAGAGGGGGTGGGGTACGTCCAAACTCTGATATGGCAACAACGCTGAGCTAAACGTGTCTGCCAATCACAGCAAAGCCAAAGGATTGTGATGGTTGGTGGTGTTTTTCCATAACGCTTGTGTGCCACAATGCATGTCCTCATCTCTCCTTTTCTTATCTCTTTTAATAAAATCTCACGACTGAATGATCACAAATCAAGGTCACACACTGTCACGGATATCAAGGACTAGTTTTGTGGCATTTGAAAATTGAAGCTATTGCAGTACATTTGGTGAATATAAAGAGTTTGCTCACTCAAATTCATGCTTTGCTATGACATGTGTGTGCGATTGCATGAAGACAGATGGTCTGTCCATGTGTCCACACTCACCAGGATGTTAGTCAAAGGGTGTAAGCTGCGGCCATTACACTATGGGACGGCCGACTCTCGCTGCTTCTATTATTTTCCCCATATATATGCACATGGGTTAATCTGTCAGTACACAAATGTAAGTTGCATGCTTTTGAAACAATATATCCAATATATCCGTGCAAGAATATCTCAAATACTTGTTATTAAAGTTATCTTATTTTCTACAGCACATAAATGTGTTTTTCTTTATGAAGTGATGTAATATTTAATATATAAACCAATTTAAAATGACATAAATAGTATCTCAAATAGTTGTTGAATGGTCACTGCCCAGAAAACATTTAACTTACTGCTGCATTTGTCCACATTTAACCCAACTTGGGTTGTTTTTAACCCAGCATTTTTTTTCAGAGTGTACACTCTTAGATAATTTTTTCTACCCAAGTTCTCGGTTGGTCCTTTTGGGTCATTTTTTTTGGGTTATTTTGTAGTGTTTTGGCTCGTTAACACAGAACGCGTTTTTGCTTTGAAAAACGTGAGACGTGGGCAATGGAATGGGAGTAAAACGCAAGGTCTCGAGATGCATTTTTTAAAAGTTGAACTGTTTTTAACAAGAGCGCCGCATTTTTAGAATGCTGTGACATGCGCGAGACGCTGCAAAAGATGCAAGACGCGAGTGCAACGGTCATACGTCCAGCGTGTGTTTACATAGAAAAACAATGGAAAAGTAGCGCATTGGAATGGAAAAACACATTCTGTGTGAACGACCCCTTTGGGTGTTTTTTGTGTTACCCAGCTCCTGGGTCAGACGTAACAACCCAGTGTTTGGGTTTTTTTGTGTTACCCAGCTCCTGGTTCGGACGTAACAACCCAGTGTTTGGCAGTTTTTGTGTTACCCAGCTCCAGACGTAATAACCCAGTGTTTGGGTGTTTTTTGTGTTACCCAGCTCCTGTGTCAGATGTAACAACCCAGTGTTTTGGTAGTTTTCATGTTACCCAGCTCTTGGGTCAGACGTAACAACCCAGTGTTTGGGTAGTTTTCATGTTACCCAGCTCCTGGGTCAGACGTAACAACCCAGTGTTTGGGCAGTTTTTGTGTTACCCAGCTCCTGGGTCAGACGTAATAACCCAGTGTTTGGGTGTTTTTTGTGTTACCCAGCTCCTGTGTCAGATGTAACAACCCAGTGTTTTGGTAGTTTTCATGTTACCCAGCTCTTGGGTCAGACGTAACAACCCAGTGTTTGGGTAGTTTTCATGTTACCCAGCTCCTGGGTCAGACGTAACAACCCAGTGTTTGGGTAGTTTTTGTGTTACCCAGCTCTTGGGTCAGACGTAACAACCCAGTGTTTGGGTAGTTTTCATGTTACCCAGCTCTTGGGTCAGACGTAACAATCCAGTGTTTGGGCAGTTTTTGTGTTACCCAGCTCCTGGGTCAGACGTAACAACCCAGTGTTTAGGTAGTTTTCGTGTTACCCAGCTCCTGGGTCAGATGTAACAACCCAGTGTTTGGCAGTTTTTGTGTTACCCAGCTCCTGGGTGAGATGTAATAACCCAGTGTTTGGCAGTTTTTGTGTTACCCAGCTCCTGGGTCAGACGTAACAACCCAGTGTTTGGGCAGTTTTTGTGTTACCCAGCTCCTGGGTCAGACGTAACAACCCAGTGTTTGGGCAGTTTTTGTGTTACCCAGCTCCTGGGTCAGAGGTAACAACCCAGTGTTTGGCAGTTTTTGTGTTACCCAGCTCCTGGGTCAGACGTAACAACCCAGTGTTTGGGCAGTTTTTGTGTTACCCAGCTCCTGGGTCAGACATAATAACCCAGTGTTTGGCAGTTTTTGTGTTACCCAGCTCCAGACGTAACAACCCAGTGTTTGGGTGTTTTTTGTGTTACCCAGCTCCTGGGTCAGACGTAACAACCCAGTGTTTGGGTAGTTTTGTGTTACCCAGCTCCTGGGTCAGACATAATAACCCAGTATTTGGGTGGTCTTTGTGTTACTCAGCTCCTGGGTCAGATGTAACAACCCAGTGTTTGGGTAGTTTTCGTGTTACCCAGCTCCAGACGTAACAACCCAGTGTTTGGCAGTTTTTGTGTTACCCAGATCCTGGGTCAGACGTAACAATCCAGTGTTTGGGTAGTTTTTTTGTTACCCAGCTCCTGGGTGAGATGTAATAACCCAGTGTTTGGGTTTTTTTTGTGTTACCCAGCTCTTGGGTCAGACGTAACAACCCAGTGTTTGGGTAGTTTTCATGTTACCCAGCTCTTGGGTCAGACGTAACAATCCAGTGTTTGGGCAGTTTTTGTGTTACCCAGCTCCTGGGTGAGATGTAATAACCCAGTGTTTGGCAGTTTTTGTGTTACCCAGCTCCTGGGTCAGACGTAACAACCCAGTGTTTGGGCAGTTTTTGTGTTACCCAGCTCCTGGGTCAGACATAATAACCCAGTGTTTGGCAGTTTTTGTGTTACCCAGCTCCAGACGTAACAACCCAGTGTTTGGGTGTTTTTTGTGTTACCCAGCTCCTGGGTCAGACGTAACAACCCAGTGTTTGGGTAGTTTTGTGTTACCCAGCTCCTGGGTCAGACATAATAACCCAGTATTTGGGTGGTCTTTGTGTTACTCAGCTCCTGGGTCAGATGTAACAACCCAGTGTTTGGGTAGTTTTGTGTTACCCAGCTCCTGGGTCAGACATAATAACCCAGTATTTGGGTGGTCTTTGTGTTACTCAGCTCCTGGTTCGGACGTAACAACCCAGTGTTTGGCAGTTTTTGTGTTACCCAGCTCCAGACGTAATAACCTAGTGTTTGGGTGTTTTTTGTGTTACTCAGCTCCTGGGTCAGACGTAACAACCCAGTGTTTTGGTAGTTTTCATGTTACCCAGCTCTTGGGTCAGACGTAACAACCCAGTGTTTGGGTAGTTTTCATGTTACCCAGCTCCTGGGTCAGACGTAACAACCCAGTGTTTGGGTAGTTTTTGTGTTACCCAGCTCTTGGGTCAGACGTAACAACCCAGTGTTTGGGTAGTTTTCATGTTACCCAGCTCTTGGGTCAGACGTAACAATCCAGTGTTTGGGCAGTTTTTGTGTTACCCAGCTCCTGGGTCAGACGTAACAACCCAGTGTTTAGGTAGTTTTCGTGTTACCCAGCTCCTGGGTCAGATGTAACAACCCAGTGTTTGGCAGTTTTTGTGTTACCCAGCTCTTGGGTCAGACGTAACAACCCAGTGTTTGGGTAGTTTTCATGTTACCCAGCTCTTGGGTCAGACGTAACAATCCAGTGTTTGGGCAGTTTTTGTGTTACCCAGCTCCTGGGTCAGACGTAACAACCCAGTGTTTAGGTAGTTTTCGTGTTACCCAGCTCCTGGGTCAGATGTAACAACCCAGTGTTTGGCAGTTTTTGTGTTACCCAGCTCCTGGGTGAGATGTAATAACCCAGTGTTTGGCAGTTTTTGTGTTACCCAGCTCCTGGGTTAGACGTAACAACCCAGTGTTTGGGCAGTTTTTGTGTTACCCAGCTCCTGGGTCAGAGGTAACAACCCAGTGTTTGGCAGTTTTTGTGTTACCCAGCTCCTGGGTGAGATGTAATAACCCAGTGTTTGGCAGTTTTTGTGTTACCCAGCTCCTGGGTCAGACGTAACAACCCAGTGTTTGGGCAGTTTTTGTGTTACCCAGCTCCTGGGTCAGACATAATAACCCAGTGTTTGG
Source organism: Chanodichthys erythropterus (assembly GCF_024489055.1). Lineage (NCBI taxonomy): Eukaryota > Metazoa > Chordata > Actinopteri > Cypriniformes > Xenocyprididae > Chanodichthys > Chanodichthys erythropterus. The sequence goes on from NC_090229.1 coordinate 5,228,474, forward strand.
CAGTTTTTGTGTTACCCAGCTCCAGACGTAACAACCCAGTGTTTGGGTGTTTTTTGTGTTACCCAGCTCCTGGGTCAGACGTAACAACCCAGTGTTTGGGCAGTTTTTGTGTTACCCAGCTCCTGGGTCAGACATAATAACCCAGTGTTTGGGTGTTTTTTGTGTTACCCAGCTCCTGGGTCAGACGTAACAATCCAGTGTTTGGGTAGTTTTTTTGTTACCCAGTTCCTGGGTGAGATGTAATAACCCAGTGTTTGGGTGGTTTTTGTGTTACCCAGCTCCTGGGTGAGATGTAATAACCCAGTGTTTGGGCAGTTTTTGTGTTACCCAGCTCCTGGGTCAGATGTAATAACCCAGTGTTTGGGTTTTTTTGTGTTACCCAGCTCCTGGGTCAGACGTAACAACCCAGTGTTTGGGTAGTTTTCGTGTTACCCAGCTCCTGGGTCAGACGTAACAACCCAGTGTTTGGCAGTTTTTGTGTTACCCAGATCCTGGGTCAGACATAACAATCCAGTGTTTGGGTAGTTTTTTTGTTACCCAGCTCCTGGGTGAGATGTAATAACCCAGTGTTTGGGTTTTTTTTGTGTTACCCAGCTCCTGGGTCAGACGTAACAATCCAGTGTTTGGGTAGTTTTTTTGTTACCCAGCTCCTGGGTGAGATGTAATAACCCAGTGTTTGGGTTTTTTTTGTGTTACCCAGCTCCTGGGTCAGACGTAACAACCCAGTGTTTGGGTAGTTTTCATGTTACCCAGCTCCTGGGTCAGATGTAACAACCCAGTGTTTGGGTAGTTTTCGTGTTACCCAGCTCCTGGGTCAGACGTAACAACCCAGTGTTTGGGTAGTTTTCGTGTTACCCAGCTCCTGGGTCAGATGTAACAACCCAGTGTTTGGGTAGTTTTCGTGTTACCCAGCTCCTGGGTCAGACGTAACAACCCAGTGTTTGGATAGTTTTTTTGTTACCCAATTCCTGGGTGAGATCTAATAACCCAGTGTTTGGGCAGTTTTTGTGTTACCCAGCTCCAGATGTAACAACCCAGTGTTTGGTTTTTTATGTGTGTTACCCAGCTCCTGGGTCAGATGTAACAGTCCAGTGTTTGGGTGTTTTTTGTGTTACCCAGCTCCTGGGTCAGACGTAATAACCCATTTTTTGGGTGGTTTTTGTGTTACCCAGCTCCTGGGTCAGACGTAATAACCCAGTGTTTGGGTGGTGTTTGTGTTACCCAGCTCCTGGGACAGACATAACCCAGGAGTCATTTATCGCAGGGGTTTTGCGCCCTCTTCAGGAGAGAACAGTGCAGCCAAATTGGTGCTCTTTGGTAAAATACAGGTCTGTGTATGCTTTATTTTACCTAAAAATCTAGTGAAACGCAAACGGTGGACTTAAGTTAGCAGTTCCCCCGTCGAACGCGAGCCATCCTGCGGCATTACGGTGGAAACAGTACAACAGAGCCTGGTCATTTACACTTGAATTACTTCTAAATGTTTAATTTTTACCTCTAATATTTGTTAAATGAGCTTAAATATAGGCAATATGTATTAAAAAGGATCTAAAATATGCTATACTATAAAATATGATAGAAAATAAAGGAATTATCATACAAACCAGTGGTTGTGTGGAGTGTTTAAAAAAAGTTTAGAGGATTTAAGTTAATCAGTAAACATAAATTCATGTATTAAGTAAAAAAAATAAGGTAGTATTATAGTAAAATTAATCAACCCAGTTTGCTGGGTAAAATGAACCCAACATGTGTTCTGTTCTGTATTTACCCAGCCCTTGGGTTGAAAACAACTCAAATTGTTTAGAGTATTTACATTCAAATTATATCATATTTAATAGTTGTATTCCATATTTAAATGATATATTAATGTATTAAGGCAAGCATTTCCTTTTAAAACTTCACTGTAGTATCTAAAATACTTGTAATTATATATTATACAGCTCATAATTAATAATATTTCATATTTAAATTATATCATATTGATATATCAACCAACTTAAAATAACATGCAATGTCTTTTAGAATATAAATAGCACCTAAAATACTATAATACACTGATTATATATAGCTCGTAATTGCATATTTAAATCATATTAATATATCAGCCATGCACTGCCCTTTTTAAGTACACTGCCTTTCACTGTGTATGGTAAGGTAACTTACAGTTAATGACTAATTATGTTAACAGTTGTATTTTAAAGCATATGTCTAAGCAATCAATTTTTAATTCAGATACTCATAATGCTAATGCCCATCAAGACATTAGTACAGCAAAAGGCTTATTTTGATGTGAATATTTGTTTGTATAGTTTCTTATGCTGAAATATAAGAGAGGTCTGAAATCCCTTAAACTTGACTCATTTATTTCTCCTTTTCTTCATTATGCCCAGTGAGTCACTTTGAAATACCAGCATTAAGACAATGTCGGAGTTAACAAGAATTCTCTTTTCTGTGTGCTGGCGAGCATGTCTGTATACCGTGTTGCCAGGTTTCCTCGCTGGTCTCTGGAGCCTCTGGTCACCCAGGAGGAGATTAAAGAGCGAGGCAATGGAACAGGTTGTTTTTTATCCATGCCAAAATAATACCTGTAAATCAGCTCAGCTCCAGAGTGCTGAGTCCAGCTGTATTTGGTGCTCTGAGGGGTTGTGTAACGCTGACATTTCCATGTGATGAGATCTCTTGTGCAGCGTTTGCTTGCATTTAATTGAATTATAAGCAGCGGTGTGCAAAGCGCTCTTTGTTTCTGGTTAATTATTCATGTTGTCATTACTGTGCATTATATTCCCAGTGTCATGTGGATGGATTTGAATTAGTCATTTTGATCAAGAGATTTTTTGTAAAGTGTTTGAGCTCTACTTTTACTGACATGTGAAGCAGGTGGACTATGGGAAGAGTCATGTGGTGCCACAGTAAGCCTCTTTCAGTCTCACATGCGCTGTGTTTGTGTCACAGAGGGCAGCTGCATGGGGAATACTGAAAGATTTCATTCACACACAAACCACCGATTCGCCAAAACATACCGAATTGCCATGAGATTGTGTTCATTTTTAGAAAGAAGGGTTCAGTATAGAACCTTAAAGGTTTGTCACACTGTAAAAAAAAATATTGTTGGTTTAACTTAAAAAAGTAAGTTACCTGGTTGCCTTAATATTTTATATTTTAATACACTAAAAAAATGCTGTGTTAAAAACAACCCAAGTTGGGTTGACAATTGAACAATTGGTTGTTTTATCCCAGCTGTCGGGTTAAATGTTTGCCAAACCTGCTGAGTAGTTTTATTTAACTCAACTATTTAAAAATGATGGTATCGCTTTAAAGTTTAATAAGTGAACATTTATTATAAGTTTAATGAATAATAATTAAACAATAAACATTTATTAAATAGCTTATTAATAAATGTCCACCTTTTGAATATTATTGTTGCCTCTAGTAATTATGTGTCTGATTTCTAATTTCCAACCTATTTTGGGTTCATTTTAAGCCAAGGAATTTTTAATTAATAGTTGGGTTAAATAAAACTGCCCAGCATGTTGAGCAAACATTTAACCCAACCGCTGGGTTTGTCCATTTTCAACCCAACTTGTGCTGTTTTTAACCCAGCATTTTTTAGAGTGTACCGTGAAGGAAATTGGTTTAATAAATAGAAACTCAAAATATTATATTATCTGAACCACATTAAGTTGATTTGACAAAAGAAAAAAAGTTGTGATAACAAATCATGAACAATATTTTTTACAGTGAAGGTACTTCAAACTATATATTCCATCATGGGATCATCATGGGATGGAATTAATACTTTTTTTTTTTAATTCATTTTGTATTGCGATTAAATTTTATGAATTAAACAGCCTGTAAACATACTAAAACTTGAAATGACCATGTAAAACATGAAAGTATTATGCAATTATCTACAGGTAAATGGGACCTATTATCCCCTTTTTCAAAGTCTTGATTCTGTTTTTTTTTTGTTGTTTTTTTTTTTGGGGTCTACAATAAGTTTTCATGCTTGAATGTTCAGGTGTGTTTACCGTACAATGACATAACTCGCTGATAACTATCATAGTACGATCCATCGTTGAAGAATTCACACCTGTTTCCCCGAAACCGTACTGTTGCTAAATTATCGTTCAACTACTGTACGTTGACGTCACGCAGGTGGTAATAACTTCTTTTAATTAATCTGTTTGAGATCAAATTAATGCTATATTTTTTGCTGTAAATTGGCATCTGAGGACTAATTCTCATTTTTATCAGTTATTTTGCTTTATTTCCAGATTCAAGGCTCTTACTAGAGCACGTATGCACGTGCACTCTTTAAAAATGGCGCTAAACGACGTAAATGACATTTGTATATTTTCAAAATAAAAGATATAGATTGCATTTAATGTCAGCTTGCTTATTTTGCTCACAATGAGGATTTATTAAATTCCACATCATGCAAACAAGAAACTCTGCCTCTAACACACTGTCATTTCAACCACACTACTTTGAAATGCTGTTTGCAAATGTTAATTGAAACTATGGTTTCAGGAATCACGACTCGTTAAACTATGCTGATAACGATGGAACTTGCGACCATAGTTGGCTAACGATGCTTTTGGGAAACTCACTGTCTCTATGAAGCCCCTCCTTCCGAAAAGCTCAATGTGCTCTGATTGGTCAGCTGGACCAGTGTGTTGTGATTGGTCAACCGCTTCGATCGTGTTTGGGAAATGTAAAGCCCCTTACCATAACTCAATCAGGCAAAACCCTTTTTATGCATTGGGCAGAAGTTATTTAAATGAGGAATATTGTGACGTGTTCGTTCCCGGAAGAAAAATCAAGACTACAATGGAGGTGTTTCAGGGAGTTCAGAAACAGTGATACTGATATAGAGAAGTATCATTTTTTTAATTTTATTTTTTACCTTTTTCATGCTCAAACAGCAATGTTGAATGTTGAAAATGTAAAAATGCAAAGGACCATTTTAACACATTTCTCCTTATATAGAACCTTTCTGGCATAAAGGGTTCTTTAAAACAGTTAAGAACCCTAGAGTTCTATTTAGAACCACGCTGAACCTTTTTCCCACATGCTGCACTTCATTTAAACAATGCAGGAGAACTACGACACACAAATTTTCCTACAATGCTGCGATCGCAGCAGGAAACAGGCTTCATTCCTTTAAATACTCTGAATAAGTGATTCCCAACCAGGGGTACATGAACCCCAGAGGGTGCTTGGAAAGAATTTGACGTGTGATTAAACCTATAAAACAGAAAATGAACCAACTAGTTGGAATTAATACCATGCTTTCTTCAGTTCCTTTCAAAAGAAAGAAAACCAAACATTTTTAAATGTGTGTACATATGTGCTACTTTGGACTGTTTTTGACCAACAGTATTTAATAAGTGACATAATATTTATGATAATGCTGAATGATATCCACTATAATATGAGTTGAAAAGGTTACTTGAGCCTTACGAAGACTAAACATGTTGCAAAATATAGATTATTTTAAAACTGCCAGTGTGAGTTTTGCTGTGTACACCACTTATTTGTTTAATATTTGAGTAGTAGGTGTTAAGGATATTTGCCTACTTGTCAGACTTTGACCTGCATGCCATTCTCCTTTTATTTTGCCAGAAAACATGGTTACCATGGTAATTTTGTGTAAGGGAAACTTCAGTTGACACAAATACTCTAGCAGGGTTAGAGAAACCCAAAAAATCTCTTACCTCACTTCGATCAGTGACTCCAAGAAGTATTTGGACACTTAAAACACTGGATTAAAGTGTTTTAAAAAATATTGGATTAAATACTATTCAAAAGATTTGGGTTTGAAAGATTTTTTTTTCTTCTGCTGACCAAGGCTGCATTTATTTGATCAAAAATACAAAAGTAATTTGATTGCATAATGTACGTTTCTTGTAATGCATTACTCGTTACATCAGAAAAGTAATCTGATTACGTAGTGTATGTTACTTGTAATTACATTACAAACTTACATGAAAAAGTAATTTGATTACATAATGCATGTTACTTGTAATGCATTGTTACTTGTTACATCAGAAAAGCAATCTGATTACGTAATGCATGTTACTTGCAATGCCTTACTTTACTCGTTACATGAAAAAGTAATTTAATTACATAATGCATGTTACTTGAAATGCATTGTTACTCATTACATAAAAAAGTAATCTGATTACTTTACTCGTTACATTAGAAAAGTAATCTGATTATGTAATGCATGTTACTTGTAATGCATTATGTTACACATTACATGAAAGAGTAATCTGATTATGTAAAGCATGTTAGTTGTAATGTATTACTTTACTCGTTACATGAAAAAGTAATCTGATTGTAATACATGTTACTTTTAATGCATTACTTTACTCATTACATGAAAAAGTAATCTGATTATGTAATGCATGCTTGTAATGCATTACTTTACTCATTACATCAGAAAAGTAATCTGATTATGTAATGCACATTACTTGTAGTGCATTAATTTACTCATTACATGAAAAAGTAATCTGATTACATAATGCATGTTACTTAAAATGCATTACATGTTACATGAAAGAGTAATCTGATTACATAATGCATGTTACTTGAAATGCATTACATTACTTGTTACATGAAAAAGTAATCTGATTACATAATGCATGTTACTTGAAATGCATTACATGTTACATGAAAGAGTAATCTGATTACATAATGCATGTTACTTGAAATGCATTACATTACTTGTTACATGAAAAAGTAATCTGATTACATAATGCATGTTACTTGAAATGCATTACATGTTACATGAAAGAGTAATCTGATTACATAATGCATGTTACTTGAAATGCATTACATGTTACATGAAAGAGTAATCTGATTACATAATGCATGTTACTTGAAATGCATTACATTGTGTTACATGAAAAAGTAATCTGATTACATAATGCATGTTACTTGAAATGCATTACATTGTTACATGAAAAAATAATCTGATTACATAATGCATGTTACTTGAAATGCATTACATTGTTACATGAAAAAGTAATCTGATTACATAATGCATATTACTTGTAGTGCATTAATTTACTCATTACATGAAAAAGTAATCTGATTACATAATGCATGTTACTTGAAATGCATTACATGTTACATGAAAAAGTAAATTTTAAATGAGTTTTCAGAGGTTTCTAATCTATAATAACTGGGAAGGGACATTTATGAAATTTTTATGTTAATTCTATCGATACTCAAGCTCCACATTTCATCCGTGGTAGTTTAAATGCACTATACAAAAACAAATGCATTAAAGATACATTTTATCTCTATGAGCTGATTAAAAACAATGGCAATTTAGGGACATTCAGTTACGAAACATTTGATATGATGCTTTATATAACATAATCGTGTGACGAAAACCCAACAGTATTTAAGACAGTGTGGAAAAGTTATCATAGAACACTGTGTATTTCAGTGAAATTATGATCCCTGTTTGAGTCACTAATACTGAGCGCCTCCTGCAGGACAAAACTAATAAAGCATCTTATGGATCAAAGATAGGTCAGATATTTCCAAATACACAGGGATCCAAACCTTTGAGACCACATTTAACATTATTTCATTCAGACTTTACGTAGTGTATGTTACTTGTAATTACATTACAAACTTACATGAAAAAGTAATTTGATTACATAATGCATGTTACTTGTAATGCATTGTTACTTGTTACATCAGAAAAGCAATCTGATTACGTAATGCATGTTACTTGCAATGCCTTACTTTACTCGTTACATGAAAAAGTAATTTAATTACATAATGCATGTTACTTGAAATGCATTGTTACTCATTACATAAAAAAGTAATCTGATTACTTTACTCGTTACATTAGAAAAGTAATCTGATTATGTAATGCATGTTACTTGTAATGCATTATGTTACACATTACATGAAAGAGTAATCTGATTATGTAAAGCATGTTAGTTGTAATGTATTACTTTACTCGTTACATGAAAAAGTAATCTGATTGTAATACATGTTACTTTTAATGCATTACTTTACTCATTACATGAAAAAGTAATCTGATTATGTAATGCATGCTTGTAATGCATTACTTTACTCATTACATCAGAAAAGTAATCTGATTATGTAATGCACATTACTTGTAGTGCATTAATTTACTCATTACATGAAAAAGTAATCTGATTACATAATGCATGTTACTTAAAATGCATTACATGTTACATGAAAGAGTAATCTGATTACATAATGCATGTTACTTGAAATGCATTACATTACTTGTTACATGAAAAAGTAATCTGATTACATAATGCATGTTACTTGAAATGCATTACATGTTACATGAAAGAGTAATCTGATTACATAATGCATGTTACTTGAAATGCATTACATTACTTGTTACATGAAAAAGTAATCTGATTACATAATGCATGTTACTTGAAATGCATTACATGTTACATGAAAGAGTAATCTGATTACATAATGCATGTTACTTGAAATGCATTACATTGTGTTACATGAAAAAGTAATCTGATTACATAATGCATGTTACTTGAAATGCATTACATTGTTACATGAAAAAATAATCTGATTACATAATGCATGTTACTTGAAATGCATTACATTGTTACATGAAAAAGTAATCTGATTACATAATGCATATTACTTGTAGTGCATTAATTTACTCATTACATGAAAAAGTAATCTGATTACATAATGCATGTTACTTGAAATGCATTACATGTTACATGAAAAAGTAATCTGATTACATAATGCATGTTACTTGAAATGCATTACATGTTACATGAAAAAGTAATCTGATTACATAATGCATGTTACTTGAAATGCATTACATGTTACATGAAAGAGTAATCTGATTACATAATGCATGTTACTTGAAATGCATTACATTACGTGTTACATGAAAAAGTAATCTGATTACATAATGCATGTTACTTGAAATGCATTACTTTACTCGTTACAACAGAAAAGTAATGATTACATAATGCAGATTACTTGTAATACATTACTTGTTACATCAGAAAAGTAACCTGATTACATAATGTGTGTTATTTGTAATGCAATGGGTTTTATTGTTCCTCCTGAAAAAAACACATGATGGGAGATTACATCATCAGATCTGGCCGTAACTCAGTGAGTGTTGTGAAGTGGGAGTCGTAATGGTTCTGCTGCTGAGATCTTTGTGGGTGTAGGTATAAACCGAGTGGTGAGATCAGATCACTGCAGACCTAGTTACTATCCTCTGTCGGCGGTGCCAGGCTAGTTACAGATTCATGGCATGTCTGCATCGGCCTGTGTGACTCAGGGATCTTAGTCACACAAACACACACAGCTCTTTTGATAGATGGCAGAGAAACGCAGTGCTGCTCTAACAGGCCTCCATCCCTCACTTGAGACGGTTGTCATGGCAATTCTGCCTCCTGTTGCCTGGAGAAACATGAAAACCCATACGGAAGCCTTACGCCATACTTTGACAAGTTACCAAACTCCATGCAGCAAATGAGAATTTTAAATGAGTTTTCAGAGGTTTCTAATCTATAATAACTGGGAAGGGACATTTATGAAATTTTTATGTTAATTCTATCGATACTCAAGCTCCACATTTCATCCGTGGTAGTTTAAATGCACTATACAAAAACAAATGCATTAAAGATACATTTTATCTCTATGAGCTGATTAAAAACAATGGCAGTTTAGGGACATTCAGTTACGAAACATTTGATATGATGCTTTATATAACATAATCGTGTGACGAAAACCCAACAGTATTTAAGACAGTGTGGAAAAGTTATCATAGAACACTGTGTATTTCAGTGAAATTATGATCCCTGTTTGAGTCACTAATACTGAGCGCCTCCTGCAGGACAAAACTAATAAAGCATCTTATGGATCAAAGATAGGTCAGATATTTCCAAATACACAGGGATCCAAACCTTTGAGACCACATTTAACATTATTTCATTCAGACTTGGAAAAAATACATTTTAGAGTATTTTGGGGGGAAAATAATATGACATAAAATTAATAAATATTGGTAACACTCTAATATGTTAATATTAGTTAAAGCTGCAGTCTGTACGTTTTGCCTCTTTGTCGCCATCTCTGTTTGAAACCTGCAATTGCAGTTATTTGCGGAATTATCATCTTTACGCTGGTTGTGCCTCGGCACGGCTCCTCAGCGCGGATGAATCTAACACCATGTCCTATGCGATGCCACAATGCAATAAAAGGTATCTTTTCCGTGTTAATCAGAGTTTTTGTCTTAACAAGCCGTGACAGCGACACACAACAATTCTATTTCTATGTCTCCGCGACGCCGCAGCTGGAACAGCAACACAAAGTATGGCAAATTCACCTCAGGTCTAGAAAATAAATAAATGGGCACAAGAATGTTCAAACTGTCAACTCAGTGCCAACAAACAAGCCGATTCTATGATAAAGATTGTTTCAGTCACTCCATATGTACTTTAAATATTGTTTAAAGTGTAATAATTATGATTTTTAATATGTACTGGCCCATTTCATTGTGTCTGCTTTAATCGCTTCTCATTGTTGCGTCACATCTAGTGTGGACAGTCAAATTGCTTGTCGCTGAAATCTTATCGCATCACGTCTGGTTAGGACACGGTGTAATGTTTGCTGTCAGTCACCACACCGGTGTGAATGCTGTACTTGGAAGTATGACCAAAATAAGAATTTTCACCTGAAAATATCATCTTAACAAGAAAATAACATGTCTGCCACTTTTGTTCTGACCAACTGAGAAAAAAAGCATTGCAATAAATCGCCCTACAAATGGTGATTAAATCTAACAATCGCTTAGCTCGGATCACGTCAAACCGTGCAAATTATAATTATTGTTATACTTTGTTCTCAAATTGTTACAACATCAGCATTGCGTGACTAGGTGTATTTAGTGTGTACTGGCATTATCTGTAGATTTAATTTTCTGTAGCCACTCCGCAGTCTGAAGTCTTTTGCTTTTGAATATGGGTGAATCTCCAGTTGTCACTGATGAATCTGACTGTCATTTCTGGATCACAATCCGCCATCAAAATGACGTTTAATTAATGCAGCTGCTGTGAGAAAAAGCTATAAATGGTCCGCCTCGCATGCAATATTGCCTTCTAGCTGGGACTCCTTCTTTATGTAAAGAGACGTGATGCAATGATGCAAAGATGAACAGCGACATGCTTGACTTTCCCGCGGAAACCCACCAGTACCACCCAAATTAGAGATAATTTTGAACACTGGCTGGTTATGTGCTTGCTCAAAAACTGATTTTGGATAATGTTTAACCAAAAAAGTTACGGACTGCAGCTTTAATGCATTAACTAAGATTAGCTTTACACCCAAGACTATATTACATATTGTAAAAAGGGGCATTATAGGTGACCTCACACAAACAACACAAGACAAACACTCGATTGTCAGGATCCTGTCACCAAACTTAGACCAGTCAAGGTGACTAAATAGAACCAGAGCAATGCAGGAAAAAAATGTTTTAGGTGGAGAAATACATTTGTGAAGGCAAATCAAACAGACCCACAAGTAATACATTATTAAATAATATTTATTTTTTCTCACCTATGTACAGTACATCCCATTCAGTCACAGAATCCCACCCATAAATCACATGAAAGGAAATTGCAATGCCAACGCATCCGATCATAAACCGATATTTCATGACTTTGACATTCATGAATGTTCATACACAAAAGCGTCATTTGTGGGATATTCTCCTTAGCACCCAGTTCAGTAACACAAACCTACACAAACTCAAGTGCTGTGACAGAAATGAGCTAAGGATAATGCTGAAGATTTAAACCACATCGTGCAGACGTGTCACTTTAAGACCAGCATAAAATAGAATAAATAAAAGGCTATGAAATAAAATCAAAGCAATGCAGGAAAAGGAATTTAGGTGGAGAAAGATTAAGGACAATCAGGTTTAGGAGCACGTTTCCTGATTATAATATTGATATTAAATGCAAATATTGCATGCACATTAGCAGAAGTCTTTCCTGTGGATGCAAAGCAGAGAAACTTCTATATCAGCGCTGGAAGATACATTTGTGAGTGAACGCACATTTAGAGGCATTAATAATAATTTGCTTAAACAAATGGTCACACATCAGAGAAAACACAAGTGAGATCTTCCTTTCAGAAGAAATTGCCTCATCGTTGATTAAATACTGACTCAAACCATATACGGTTTTGACTCTGCATCCACAACACTTCACAACAAGTTTCCTCTAGAGTTTGTTAAATATTCTGCTACATGATGCATCTGGAAGATTGAACAGTACATTTCCAAACATCATGAAGAACTAATATTAACTTAAACACAATGCTCACTACCAGCGAACATCAAAATGTCAGGCTTTTATCTCTTTGGAGGGAGTCTGTTCATGGAAAACAACAAAAACTAGAGACAGCAAGCTTCACTATATCACAACAGGCCACTGCGATATGATGCATCTGACTGCATATGTGCATGTGCAAGTGTGTTTTTGGTTAGAATCGACCATATTAGTTTGTTACTGCTAATGTGATGCTAGTTTGCTACAGATTATTTGTGCATGTAAAGCATTTCATAAATCATTCAGCATCCTGCTCCCTCCCAACCTCGAGTTCCTTGTTGTTTTTCAACACTCCAGCCCAATGCTGGCCAGCAGGAGCTCCAGGGCGCTGAGTTTCTGGTTGGCTTCCTCGATTTCGCTGTACGTCTGAACATCACTGGCGATGTGGAATCGGATCTCGTCCACCAGAGGGATGGAATCGGTTTCCTGCCTGGCGGCCACGTTCCCAGCGTCCTCTCTGATCATATCAGCAAACTCTGGCCTTTCCACCAGCTGAAACAAACATGACTTCTTTTTTTGAGCAAAATCTCCCAATGAAATGTATATGCAAATGTTTATTAATATGGCTGCTGGAGCAGAAGACATTGAATCTTGAGTATTAAATGGTATTTTTGTCATCAGGATTAATTCATGTTGAAATCAAGTTAAAACATGATTTTCGTAACAAATTTAACTTATGCAATGTGAAATTTTTACCAGTGAAACTGAATAATCAGTGGAAAATGGGACAGGACTTAATTTTATCCATCAATTAGAGGTTGTTACGCTTAAAAAAAAAAAAAAAAAAAAATTATATTTATGTAAATTGTTTTGTATTAAATAATTTATTTTTATATTTAAAAATAATATATATTTATATTAATAATATAAATATATATTTATATAAAAGAAAATGTGTTTTTGTATTTAAAAATATATATATATATATAATAATATGAATATATAATTTTATAAATTTATTATAATATATTAATAATATAAATCCATAATTTCATATACCAGTCAAAAGCTTGGACACAAAAACATGATTTTTAAAAACATTTTTTTTAAGTCTGCTCATCAGGCCTGCATTCATTTGACACACAAAAAAACAAAAAAAAAAACAAAGAAAATCTGACTGAAGACTGGAGTAATGATGCTGAAAATTCAGCTTTGCATCACAAAAATAAATTATATTTTAAACTAGAATAAAATAGAAAACCATAATTTTAAATTGTATTAATATTTTACAATATTAAAGTTTTTTCTGTATTTTTGATCAAATAAACGCAGCCTTAATGAGCATAAGAGACTTATTTAAAAAATGTTAAAAATAGTAATGTGTCCAAACTGTATATTGTATCTTTATATTATATAACAAATTTATATGTATAAATAGTTAATATCATTTGTATATTAAATAATTGATTTTTATATATAGTTATTTTAAATGTTAATTAATTTTATATATAATATACATATAAATTAATTTTAAATATTTAATATTTTTTAATGTATTTCTATATTTAAAAATATTACAATATATATATTTTTATATAAATATACATGTATATTTACATAAAATCAAATACTATTTCTATTAAACAACTCTTTTTTTATACTTAATTTTTTTATTATTAATAATAATAATAATAATATTAGAAACATTTATATAAAAAATGTTTATAAATATTTATAAATAATACAATATGTTATATGAAATCATTTATTTTTACATTTATAAATAATTTTATAATAATATTAAAATTAAAATGCACAATTGGCCCACAATAACACCAGGGACATTTATGAAGGATGTAAATAATGTGAATTTTGAGAAACATAAAAGCAGCATAACTGTGAATGAACACACGGCTGCTGTCCGTGACATACCCGCTCTATAATCTTGGCCATGTATTCTGTGCACTGGTCCTCCAGACGCGAGAGACGGAACAGTTTGGCCGTCTTCCACACGTGCAGCACGTTCTCCTCATTGAGCAGCGCGGCCAGAGTCCTTCCACACAGACGCTTCAGACCCGGTAACAGGTACATGTCGGCCACACACAGAACCTCATACACGTTCTCATGAGAGAGCTGGAAAACAACGACATTCCTGAAGCATTTATGAAGCATGATTTTAGCTCAAGAAGTACAATTTATGATACCACTGTTGTCAGGGTGCTTTATTAGCATCTTAGCAGCAAGAATGCAGCTAAATGATATGACTTTCCTTAAAAGTAGTGGAAAACTGTCCTGTAAAAGTATATGTTGAGACTGTTTAAGGTGAAAGTGGCACACCTCTGGCTTCTGGTTTCCTTACATATGAGATCTTCTAGTGTTAATGACTCCTAAATTTAGTAAGGCCCCTACGGGTGCCAGGTCTTTCAGTCAGGTTGTGTAATGCTCTACCTCAAGACATCCATCAAGGATCCTCCCTTCTTTCTTTCAAAAACATCTTAAAAACATTTTTTTTGTCACTGAGCTCTCTTTCACATCTTGTACTTGAGTGGACAAATTCACACAAAATTATGTTAAAAAATAGCGAGTATCCTAGCAAAACATGTTGTGTCTTAAATGAACGTAAACAGTCGAGAAAGTAAACGCATGTGTACAGTATCAGTATATTAGATCTGTGCATTCGCTCTTAAAGTGACAGCAGCCTAATATTCCTGCTGCTGTCTGTTTTTAATGTTAATCCAACAACAAAGGACAAAGAAAAAAATCACTCACTGCTCTTGACTGAATAATTTAATAAGGATTAATTAATAGGGATGTTTAATTTATACAGTGAAGACTATGCAGCGTTATTTTACATTTGCTTACTTTATTAAATTTCTACATGAAAAACCTAAAAAGCACTGTTTATTTCATTAGTATCTTTGTAATATTGTATTTATTTGTGCTTTTGCTTGTAATTTGATTATTTGTTCTTATTTTACTACTGGCTGTCTTTAATAATGTTTTACATTTTGTTTTGTAGTTTTAGTTTATCGAAATTGGAGCAGAGAATTGTGAATTTTCACTGGTATCTAAAATTTAGGTGTCATTACTACCTGTTATCTTTAAATATTTATGGCCGGTACATTTTCTTAAGTTGCATAATCGGTGTATAAATCGGTGTATAAAGCTAAATATATATATATATATATATATATATATATATATATATATATATATATATATATATATATATATATATATATATATATATATATATATAGCTTTAATTCAGTTTTATTTCAGTTTTAAACTTAAAAATTAAAGGATTAGTTCACTTCAGGATTAAAAATTTCCTGATAATTTATTCACCCCAATGTCATCCAAGATATTAATGTCTTTCTTTCTTCAGTCGAAAAGAAATGAAGGTTTTTGAGGAAAATATTCCAGGATTTTTCTCCACATAGTGGACTTCACTGGGGTTCAACGGGTTGAAGGTCCAAATTACAGTTTCAATGCAGCTCTGCAAGCCACCACTCATTACGTAATCATGTTGGAAAGGTCACGCGTGACGTAGGCAGAAGTACGGAGCAAGTGTTTACAAAGCGAACGTGCAAAGACTAAGTCAAATAACCTTTCCAATGTAATTACATAATGCGTGGTGCATCGCAGAGCAGTGCAAGATGAGTATTTGTGTTTAAAAAGTATATACATTTGTATTTTTTTTAGAAAATGAGCGATCGTTTCTCTAGATGAGACTCTTATTCCTCGTCTGGGATCATGTAGAGCTCTTTGAAGCTGCACTGAAACTGACATTTGGACCTTCAACTCGTTGAACCCCAGTGAAGTCCACTATCATCAAAAATTTATTTTCGACTGAAGAAAGAAAGACATGAACATCTTGGATGACATGGGGGTGAGGAAATTATCAGGACATTTTAATCGTGAAGTGAACTAATCCTTTAATTCAGTTAGTTGCCAAGGTTTTTTTAAGATTAGGATTATCATATAATATTTATATTTTATTTGTTTTAGTTAACGATAACAACACTAATAAATATCAGTTTGTTTTCTGCTAGAACTACACTAAACTTTAAAGTGTTCTTTTAACAGAAAATGTTAAGTTTCAGCAACTCTACAGACGTGTCTTGTACCTGAGTGTTGTCACTGTAGATGTAGTAAAGGATTCTTGTAAACAAATCGTGAGACACATCGTGAAGGCTGATGACAGGAATACTGGGATGAGCCTGTAAAGTTTCACCCTCGCTGAAATGATCCTCCAACAGAGCTTTGAAATAATCACTACGGCCACAGAAAAACGCCTGCACACACACACACACACGTTTAATCTTCACAAATACCCTTTTTAATCAACCACAAATAGAATATTAAAGCACAACTCTCATTATAATAATCAATTCAAAGTGATTAAAAATATAACCAAAGACTGATATTAGACTGATGTCTTTATTGCATTTGGGATGCCGTCCCAAATACAACAACCAGGGATTATATAATTATCAACATTACCAAACGCTGACCTTATGACAGAGGAAGTCATAGCCCTCCACCCGGAAACAGATATCAGGATAACTCGGAAAGCTGTCAGTTAGATCGAAAGGAAGCTGACCGTATCCAACCTACAAATCAAACAGAGTTTTAATCAGTTATGAATGTCACAACACAAAACAAAATATCACTGCAAACAGAATAGAAATAATATGTAAGGCAATATGGGAATAATAACTGTTCATATGCGACTTTTTTATTAACATGAGTGATTAACTTTATAATAAGTCTATAATACTGCAGCTCAACACACTTATCAACAATACCGTTCAAAAGCTTGGGGTCAGTAAGAATTTTTAATGCTTTTAAAAGAAGCCTCATGCTCACAAAGGCTGCATTTATACAGTTAAAACAGTAATACTGTGACATATCATCATTTCAAAATGTAATTTATTTCTGTGATGAGGAAATGACATTTTGAATATTACTATTTTAACCACCAGTTGCTAGGCAACCACACATCCCAAAATTGTAAAAATAGCACTTAAGTCACAGACCCTTCTCGTACGAATCCTCACCCTAGTGATAAGAGGCTATAGGTGTTCGAAGTGAGAAACGTGAGCGTGTGCCTCCTCTCACCCTGAGCTCCGCAGGAAGTGCACTGTCAGCCAGCAGAGCCATCCCATCCTGCAGCTGGAAGTCATGAGGATCCAGTGTCAACACCTTCACACACGTCCCGGGCTTATTAGACACTGACAAAGAGAGAGAGAGTGTGTTGAGAAGTTGGATTCATTTTAATAAATCAGTTTGTTCAGATGGTTCGCTGCAATAAAACATCTGATTTTTTTTACAAATCATAAGCAGCGTTGAGGGTAACGCATGAGTTATGTAATCAGATTACTTTTTCAAGTAACTAGTAAAGTAACATTACTTTTTCAACTTACAATAAAATATCTAAGTTAGCTTTTCAAATAAGTAACACAAATGACTTTTTCACATTTATCGACTGACAGCTCTCCTGTCCTCGTGTTGAGAGAAATAAAGGTCAGAACATGCATTTACTCATCGCACTTGAACAAAAACATTTATTATTCCTCAAAATTAATAAAAACAGTGAATTTTTATGCAAACCTGTAATAATTAACTATATTGAATTGCACAAATATAAGGTTTGTTTGAGCTGCGCCCTCTACCATACAGACGTAAATATGCATTTCCTTCAGTCATACGGTCTCTCTATTATTGTGAAGCTATGGGTTGTAAGTAGTTATTTTAAAAGTACAAAAATATATGTTATAACTTTTGAGTTTCTAAGCTACTTTAGTGATAAATCACAGGACAGCGTCTAAAATAGCTTGAATGTCCAAACTGGTAAGCCTTAAAGGGTTAGTTCACCCAAAAAATGAAAATTCTGTCATTTATTACTCACCCTCAAGCCGTTCCTCACCCGTAAGACCTTCATTCATCTTCAGAACACAAAGATATTTTTGTTGAAATCCGATGGCTCAGTGAGGCCTTCATAGGGAGCAATGGACATTTCCTCTCTCAAAATCCATTAATGTACTAAAAACACATCTAAATCAGTTCATGTGAGTACAGTGGTTCAATATTAATATTATAAAGCCACGAGAATATTTTTGGTGTGCCAAAAAAACAAAATAATGACTTATTTAGTGATGGCCAATTTCAAAACACTGCTTCAGGAAGCTTTGGAGCGTTATGAATCTTGTGTCGAATCATGATTCGGATCGAGTGTCAAACTGCCAACGGCTGAAATCACGTGATTTTGGCGCTCCGAACCGC
Source organism: Chanodichthys erythropterus (assembly GCF_024489055.1). Classification (NCBI taxonomy): domain Eukaryota; kingdom Metazoa; phylum Chordata; class Actinopteri; order Cypriniformes; family Xenocyprididae; genus Chanodichthys; species Chanodichthys erythropterus. The sequence continues at coordinate 5,247,088 of NC_090229.1, forward strand.
TGATTCGAACCACTGATTCATAACGCTCCGAAGCTTCCTCAAGCAGTGTTTTGAAATCGGCCATCACTAAATAAGTCATTATTTTGTTTTTTTGGCGCACCAAAAATATTCTCGTCGCTTTATAATATTAATATTAAGCATGAACTGATTTAAATATGTTTTTAGTATATTAATGGATCTTGAGAGAGGAAATGTCACTGATCCCTATGGAGGCCTCACTGAGTCACTGGATTTCAACAAAAATATCTTAATTTGTGTTCCGAAGATTAACGAAGGTCTTACATGTGTGGAATGGAATGAGGGTGAGTAATAAATAACATTATTTTCATTTTTGGGTGAACTAACCCTTTAAAACACATACAACTGAAAGTTTAGTGAAGACGCAACTGGACGGCGCCAAGTCACGTGACTACACACGCGGTAGTATGTTTTTAAGGGGATAGTATTAACAGGATTAAAAAAACTAAATAACCGACATGGGAAAACTACATCAGTTAGAGGTTCTGAACTACTTTTCGTTTAATCGTCCAGCCCTACGCAAAAGTCATGTAACGTATTACTTTACATAAAAAGTAACTAAGTAACACTAAGTAACGCAATATTGTAAGGCATTACTTTTAAAAGTAACTTTGCCCAACACTGATCATAACTCAACAGTTTTCAAAAAACTCCTGAAATGACTGGGGAGTTTGTTTTTTTTTGTAGAAAAAAATATACAAAAACAACAAAAAAAACTTTCTTCAGTACTGAATTTTTGAAATACTGCTATTATCACACGGTTTTAAATTTTAAAAATGTTAAATACATTAATGCATATGGTATCATGAACTAATATTGAACAATATTTTGTGCAAGATAAATACTATTCTAATTTCTGGAATTAATCATACAAGTTGCATAGCAGTATAATTAGAAACATATTACCCCCTTATAAACCACTGCTCAAAAGTTTGGGGTCAGTAAGAATCTTTTTAAAGGAAATTAATACTTTTATTCACTTCTATTTAAATAAATTCTGTTCTTTTTTGAACTTTCTATTCATAAAAAAAATCATGGTTTCCATGAAAATATGAAGCAGCACAGCTGTTTTCAACATTGATAATAATCAAAAATGATTCTTTAGAAGCAAATCATCATATCAGAATGATTTCTGAAGGATCATGTGACACTGAAGACTGGAGTAATGATGCTGAAAATTCAGCTTTGATCACAGGAATAAATTACATTTTAAAATATATTCACATAGAAAACAGTTATTTTAAATTGTAATAATATTTCACAATATTACAGTTTTTCCTGTATTTTTGATCAAATAAATGCAGCCTTGCTGAGCAGAAGAGACTTCTTTAAAAAACATTAAAAAAGCTTACCACCTCCAAACTTTTGCACGGTATAGTGTCACTTCAAGGCAGTCAGTTTCTTAGCTACTGCAGTGCGGCTAAGTTTTTCTTTCAAAAGGACAGCTTGACTGTACAACAGCTACTTTAATTTACGAGTTTCAATTTAGCTGTACAGATTCACTGTTGTGTAGATTAGACTGGCTCCTCACCAAACTCATAAACCTGTTTGCACTTCACTTCCAGCTCCTCAATCAGCTCGCTGATCTTGCACTGTTTCGCCAAACGCTTGCAATCCTCCACGTAATTCACATCTATGTCCAAACGACCTGGAAAAAAAACAGCACAGGGTGAGGAAACACAGTGTCTGGCAGAAGATTACTAACACAAACTACTAACTCTTGGTCTTGGTCCGACGCTCACCAGTATAGAAATACTGCATAATTGCACCAAATGCAGCTGGATTGACCTGAAAAAAAGGAAATTGAAATTGACACATTAGGATCATGAAAGTTTGAAGCATGCTTGTGAAGTAAAAGGTTATAAGAGTGCTTCTTATTAATTTAACACAACCCTGGGGAGACGATAATTAAAGCAGCGCAGGAAGATGTGAACAGTAGCATTAACACTTTCTGAAAAAACTAAATAATCCGCTTTCATGTTTAATCCTAAATGATAAGAAGGTGGCACAACTTAATCAGAAAAAAAAAAAATGACACTTCCCAATTTACATATATTTTTATAAAGGTATAAAAAAGCAAATTGGTGGTGGTAAAGTATGCATAAATAAAACACCTTTGACATAATCTCACATACTTCAGGCAAGTGTTTTTTAATATCACTGAGATACTATTATAGCTTTTAATTAATATTTTGAATCAGGTTTTATTTTTATATTTTCTTTTTTCAAAGTTTAAGAAATGCTTAAGAAAATTTTAAATATGTCTATATAGTTTTTTATTAACTTCAAATATATATTATTTTAAATATATATAATTTTTAATATATTTATATATGTTCTAATTTTATTTTTAAATGAATTTAATAATATTTAATAACAATAAGAATAATATTTTATTTTATTATTTTATTTTAATATATATGAATAAAACATATATATATATTAAATATGTCTATATAGTTTTTATTCATTTCTAAATATATATATATATATATTAGGGGTGTAACGATACGCTCAGGTCACGATACGATACGTATCTCGATACGGAGTTCACGATACGATACGTATCACGATATTTTGAACAAAATGAAACTGAAATTCAAACAAGATTTATTAAAAAAAAACATTAACAAATTTCAATAATTGTCCTTGTTTTACACACAAGATCACATTTCAATAAAATAAATATAAAATTTTAATAAAAACCTTCTGTATTCAAATTAACAGTTGAATAGGGCTGTCTGTCACTAAAAATTTTTTTTTAAATTTAACATGAACTTAGAATTATGAATAGGGGCCGTTCACATATTGCGTCTAAAAACGTGTGGAAGGCGCGGCCGCACCGCTTCTCCTTCTTTCCAAAGCGCTTGCGCTCACGTGGCGTCGGTCGTTGCTATGCAACCTTGAACTGGGCTCTCCAAGAGGATCAGAGGAACAAGAGGATGTTTCTGCAAAGGATAAATGATTTCTAGCCCTTGCATTAGTTTTACTACGAGATATATTGATGGAGATAAGATATAAAAACCACCATGTACAGCTATGATCAGCTGTTCAGCTGAGCTTTTGATGTTTTGTTACGGAAAGGCCATAGCTGATCGGTTGATTCTTGTCACACGACCTGCGGTGCGCTTGCGGCATTCTGAGAAGTTGAGTATTGCATGCGCGTCGCGACCGCGTTGATCCCATTATGAGCGCGCCTGCCGCGCGGCTACTTTTGAAAATAATAACTGACTTGCACGCGGAAAAGACGCAATATGTGAACGGCGCCATAGAACTTAAAGCAAAGCATCGCAAGCGTCTTTTGCTTTTCTGTGAGCACAGCTGTTGCTGTGCACTGCGGTGAAAGAAAGCCACGACTTTTCTCACGCGACCATGCAAGAGACTGACATGAGAAACGTTTAAACCTGCTTGCAAGATTCAATGTGTGTCCGAAACACTTACTGAACTAGAGAGCTGATTGAGACACACCATCTACGATAAATCGTTACACCCCTAATACTTATAGTAATTTAAAAATGTGGTAGCATTGGATCTGGACAGGAAGGATAACTCTGGGAGTTGGAAGGGGTGTGTCGCGATTCTGCCTTCTCAAATCGCGATAGGTTCGTGGACCTGCGTATCGCGATTTCGATATCGCATATCGTTACAGCCCTAATATATATATATATATTATTTTAAATATAGATAATTTTTAATAAATTCTTATATATATATTCTAATATATGTATTATTATATTTTAAAATAAATTTAATAATATTTATTAATAATAATAATAATAATAATAATTTATTATTTATTTTTAATATATGGTAATATAACATTATGTATTATATATATATATATATTATAAATAAATTTAATAATATTTTATTTTTGTTATTTATTTTAATATATATATTAAATATGTCTATATAGTTTTTAATAATTTGTAATTAAATATATTCATTTCTGATGATTTATGACGTTTATTTCCAGTAAGAAAAATGTTTTTAGTTCTCTATAATTACCCTGCTACAGGCAGGAGGAATAGTATTGGGATGAATACAAATTGGAGTTTTTGTGTAGCCAAACAGCGCCTACCAGTGGATGTTTGAGTGCAATCGCACTCTTGCCCTTCCACTTGGTCTCCAGCATATGTGCGAAGTATTCAGATCGGGCACTCAAGATACACCGGTGGGCCTTGAACATCTCCCCGTGCACCAGAAACGTCACATCACTGTAGTTACCCTGCTCCAAAAGCCTACAATGAGGCAAAGCACCAGTGAGTTTGTGACAGTGACTGTGGTTTGGGTGTCTTGTATGTGTTTGTATGTGTTTGTGCTCCTCACGTCTGCAGGAACTGGTCGTAGTAGTCTCTCTGCATGGCCTTCGCAGTGATACGCTTGTACTCTTTGAGCAGGCGGCGGATGGGGTCGCTCAGCGCTCCGTACAGACAGCGTTCGCCGTCAAATGTGTTCGCCTCACACTTTGCTCCTGCCACAACAATGATGTAATTTACTTACACAAATACCAACAATACACTTGGTGCAATTCTTAAATTTTTTTTTAAAATAAAATACATTTAAAAAAAATCATTACACGGATAGTTCACCCAAAAATGTTGTCATCATTTACTCACACTCAAGTTGTTTCTTTCTTCTGTTGAACACAAAAGAAGATATTAAGAAGAATGTCAGTAACCAAACAGTTGATGATTTACGTATTTTTCCTGCTATGGAAGTCATTGGCTACTGTCAAATGTTTGATTACCAACATTCTTTAAAATATCTTCTTTTGTGTTCAACAGAAGAAAGAAACTCATACAGTTTGGAACAACTTGAGGGTGAGTAAATGATGACAAAATTTTCATTTTTGGGTAAACTTTAAGGACACAAAGTCCATTTTTCTTAGTGTGACCTTTTAAATAAAGTAATATGAAAATTTTGTATTAAAAAAAAAAAAAAAAAAAAAAAATTCATTGATCTTGACTGAATCCAATTCGAATCTTAAGTAATGAATGGTATAAAAAACTCAATTATTGTAAAAAGTCTTATAAAATGTATATATTATTTTTAATTATTTATATATATATATATATATATATATATATATATATATATATATATATATATATATATATATATATATATATATATATATACATACATACACACAAAATTTATTCGACACCTTGAACATTTTATTCATTAATACAGTTTATTCACTATAGTTTAAAAAAGGGTAATAAAATATGACAAGATCTCAGAGTTAAACTGTGTCAGAAAAATTATGTCAGATAACACTTAAACAAAACATGGTCAGGTCAAAGTGTCTGAATAATTTTTGGTTCCAAATTTGTATATATGAAGTATGAAGAATTTTTGGGTATAATACGTCACAGTTTACTTTATTTTGCTATCCTCACTTACATAAATGAACTATAGTTCCCTGAACTATAGTTTACCCACTAGTAAAAATATATAAAAAATATCTGAATCATTTTTGGTTTGACTGTATATGTATGTGTATACATGTGTATACAATTTTTTAACTACCTAAAACATACTATTTAGCTCAGTACCATATTTTGCAAACAACCTTGTTATGATCCCAAAAAATAATAAAAAAATTAATTGTGAAAAGCAGTGCAAAGCAGTTTTGTCTTTATTTTATTTTTTGTCTTAAATGGAAAATATAGGTTTATTAATTATTGAATTATTTATGAACTAAGCCATTATTTTTGCCCAACTAACTAAATCTAGGTTTCTAAATCTGGTTACCCATTCTGAGGTATTTTGTTTTCATTTATTTTATGGATTTTGTTATTAAATATTTATTTATTTTGTTATAAAAATATATGTATTTTTGGTCATTTTGGTAATAGGGACCTCATATACAATAAAAGTAAAATTAAAAAGCGCATATAAAGTTAAGTTTTATCACCTGAATGTTTTTTGAAGGTTACACACCGGGGGCCCGTTTCAGAAAGGAGGTTAAGTGAAAACTCTGAGTATGTTAACCCTGAAATGAGGCAAACTCTGGGTTATCCATTTCAGAATGAGAGGTATGTCAAACCCGAGAAAGCAGGTTAAGTCAAGCCTGTTTCTGAAAGAGAAGTAACTTATACTCAGAGTCAGTTACCATGGTAACTCACTCTGTGAACCTAACCTGGTCGGGATCAGGTTTTCTTCGGTAAACCCAGAGTTTCCTTCGGTCTCCTCCCCCTTTTTAAAGTGCAAGTGATGTTTAAATAGTTCAGTATTTTTGGCCATATTTCAAGTACAAATATCTAAAAATTCTTAAATCAAGATGGATTTTCTATATAACAAAAAGATATAAGATATTTAGTCTTGTTTCCTGGGGGGGGATCTAAATTAAGTGCATTTTTAAGTAAAATTATCAATATCTACCAGTTTGGTAATAAAAATAATCTTAATGCAAATGGAAAACAAGATTATTCAAAATGTCTATTTCTAAGTGCAAATTTACAGTAGCTCCGCCCACCAATGTCTGACCAGGTTAAAATTAATGTACGTTCTTGTTGCTGCAGTGGTGTGGGCGATAGTGTGTCGGGTTCGGAGAATTAACGTATGATGCGATTGACTGGGTTCAAATCCGCCTTCTGACGAGCTCGTTATTCTCCTTTTTCCCATCCCATATTGCATCAGAAAGGCATTTATTTTTAATAAAAATTAAGAAAATGTTCTAAAAGTGGAAGTAAATTGCCTAACAAGTGTTTAATAATGATAAAATCACTTACACTGTTATTATTGCATCCTGTTAAATTATTATTTTCTCCTTTTTTTGCATGTGGGATACCATGAAAATGAATATTAGTTCAATAACTTGCCATTCTACTAGTTTTCACCTTTGATATTATAACAGTGATAAGAATTAAACTTGCATTGACTCAGAAGTATGCGGTCATCATTTTGCTTGTTTCCGCCATGGAATAAAGAATTAAAAAGGTAATTGCAACTTTTTATCTCACAATTCTAAATTTTTTTCTTGCAATTGCGAGCCATCTTCGGAACAGATTACAACTCCCTGGTGAATTATAAATAATCGTTAACATTTACCGTTGGCAAGCAGGTACTGCACCAGCTCTTCATGTCCACAGAGACATGCGTAATACCTGAAGACAAAGACAAAAAGATATCAGTGGCTTCATCAAAACCGACATGTCAGACGGTAAAAATGGAAATAAGCGAGCAGTCTTACAGAGGTGTGCTGTCCCACTTATCTCTGATGTTCAGCTCTACATCTCTCTGTTCAACCAGGTATCTGGAGAAGATGAAAAATCAGTAATCAAATGCATTACAAACAACCAGCATAATAACTGAGAGAACCACACAAGCTCCAGACTAAGTACAGTAACTCTAGTACTGTATATGGGCCAATACAGCGACAACATGTTATCTGTCCCTCTCACATGCTTTTCCTTCTAATTCTGAGGCCTCACAGGGTCTTTCACAATTATATCACTGTAAATATTATTAAAACAACAAAATGACCCTGATAAACAACCCTGGTATATTATGGTGTTACAAGCAAAATATGAACACATTTTTCAATCAAAGGTGCTAGAAAGCGTAATTCTACACTGCAATGTAACATCATCTAAGCAACTAGATAATATATATGCCATGCAGTTGCTTAGAACTGCATATACAGTATCAATATAGCACATTTTGTTGCATGTGCAGTCTCTACAGACAACATTGGTCATGCACATTTGTTTATACAGTATCTAAAACTACATAGCCCATGCACAATGGTTGAAATGCACATTTGCTTCAATATGAATATAGAGAATATACATATTTTATAGGCTGTGCATATTTACTTTTATATGCATATAGGCTAGATCTAAAACAATACAGGTCATGCAAATGTGTTTAGATATGCATATGCAATGTCTAAATACTATATAGATTATTCACATTTGCTTAGATGATATGCATTGAAAAACTTGCACATACGGTTTATAGGAGTACATACACATATTTTTTTATAGAATACATTAGTTTAGGTATGACTAAACTGTATGTACAGACTATATAGCACATGCAAACTTGGTTAAAAATAAATCAGAGTCTAGAGTTTATTTAGGCTGTGAATATTTACTTGTGTAGTGTCTATGTCGTGTATATATATGCATATAAAATATTTTGAGAGTAAAGAAGCCATGTATATGTGTCCACATGCAAAACTTCAAACTAAAACAACAACAACAAGAACCCATCAGCTGTCTGACCTCACTCTGGCAATGTCGCCCTTTCTGCAGCTTGAAAACAGATCAACGGCGTCCATCTGCGCGGCGGTAAAGCTTCTCTGAAATGCATTGAAACGGCCTGTCTAACAGACAGGATCGGCTGCAGGCGCACGGACGTCGCTGTGGATGTGAAATCTAACGCGGAGCCTGTTTCCAGGTGCGATTTGCGATGTATGCGGTCTCTTTTCGGACTGAAAGTGCTCAGAAAACGTAAACAGGAAGAAGATTTGTGTAACGTTACGTACAGCTGAGTTTTGCGTGCGTCCCAACAGCGCCCTCTAAAGGATTGTGTGGGAATTCACCGACTGTTGCTCAAGCGTTCAACTGTTGAGACCTTTTTTACAGTCTATGGTTGAGACCTATTGAAATATATATATATATATATATATATATATATATATATATATATATATATATATATATATATATATATATATATATATATATATATATATATATAACAGTTATAGTTCATGCTATACTAAACGAAGAAATCAAATTGCGTTTTTGATGATTTTGAGAATTTGATTTATATTATTTGACGTGATTTTAATTTTGTTAGGAAAAATATAGTTTGTAAATATGAGAATATACAAGCTTAAATATAGATAAAGTTAATTTTCTTTAGATATTTCAACATGAGGCTTGATTGGTTCAGACAAAAAATAATAATTTGTCTAGTTAGATTCTCAACACAGAAGGCTATGTATAAATAAATAAATGATTGTGTTAATCACATGGCTGTGTGTACATAGCGTTCCATCATAAAAAGCAGAAAAAGCCATACAAAATATACTCATTTGAAGCAAATAGCCTGTATTTTTATATGTACACTGCAAAAGCAACAGAAGATTTGTGTGAAAAATCAATGTAATTTGTTCAGAAGCCACGGAGATACATAGCTACAAAAATTTAATGAAAAATTAAAAATAAAAATACAAAAATCGAAATGATTACATTGAATTAATGGGGCTTCACTGAGCTTATTGCTTTTATAAAACGGTTAGATAAAAAAGTAAAATAACTAAAAGCGCATCTCCTTCCGCTGGAAAAACTAGTCCCAACAAAAGAAGTTACATTATTACGCCATTAGATGGCGGCAGAGTACTTACTTTATTAGCATAGATATATATCTATGCTTTATGAGTAAGTAAAGTCAGTATAGTGAAATCTTTTACATTGAAAGAACCGAAACTTTTGAACACGGAACAAGACGCAACTGACAAATGCTTTGACTAGCGCTGTCAGTATCAGGGCGCGAGGAAACCCATTAACTGTTAAAAGACAATATCGCAGCGAACATTCAAATTGATTTTTTATTACGAACAGACTGACCTGAAGGAGACCGCTATGTGCAGGTACACTCGCTCACTCGATCCCTCTCTCACAATACAACTATATTACAGTAAGCTTCAATTAACAACAAAGACTACAGTCTTAAATGGACATCATGATTCAGATCGCATGTCACAAACCGCCAAGCTGTTGAAATCACGTGACTTTGGCGCTCCGAACCGCTGATTCGACACAAAAGATTCATAACAATCCGAAGCTTCCTGAAGCAGTGTTTTGAAATCGGCCATCACTATTTTAATCGTTATTTTGTTTGGTTTTTTGACGCACCAAAAATAACCACGTACTGTACTCACATGAATTGATTTAAATATGTTTTTAGTACCTTAATGGATCTTGAGAGAGGAAGTGTCATTGCTGACTATGCAGGCCTCACGGAACCATCCAATTTCAACAAAAATATCTTAACTTGTGTTCCGAAGATTAACGAAGTTCTTACGGGTGTGGAACGACATGAGGGTGAGTAAATAAATGACATTATTTTCATTTTTGGGTGAACTAACCCTTTAAGCAACTGAATGCCAGTGGGCGGGGTCTATGGTGCAATGATGTATAACTATTTGTCAATATCTTGCCCTTGTTACAAATCTTCCAATATCAAAACGAGCTGTTTTATAGCTTGATTAAATAAATGCTTTGTTTATAACGAGGAGGATGTTTAAGCTATGAAACTTGCAGGATATTTTAAAGGAGACCTATTATGCCCCTTTTCACAAGATGTAATATAAGTCTGTTGTGTCTCCAGAATGTGTCTGTGAAGTTTCAGCTCAAAATCCCCCACAGATCATTTATTATAGCTTGTCAAATTTGCCCCTATTTGGGAGTGAGCAAAAACACACCGTTTGTGTGTGTCCCTTTAAATGCAAATAAGCTGCTGCTCCCGCCCCCTTTCCAGAAGAGGGCGGAGCTTTAACAGCTCAACAACAACAAAGGTGGAGAATCTCACGCAGCCAAAATGAGGATTGTCAGTAACGGTGTTCAGCCTTACATTGTTCAAACCGGAGTCGACACTGATGGAGAGACTCAGGAAGAAGTTACAACTTTTAGAATGAAACTGGACGTTTCTGAATGGTTAGTGGATACATTTCTGTAGTTGCTGTGGAGTTGATTCAACTCATCCACTAGCATGTGCCGTCATGTTCATCTTTTGTGCAAATCCAGTGTTGAATTGATCCTCGTTTGTGAAGCAGTCCGGCGTAAAATGACAACAACACTCTACTACAACAACTCTTCCTCTTCTCTAAAGCAGAGTTTGTTGCATGTTCTCAGGGGCGGGGTTATGTAAATTTTAGGGTTAGTGATGTCACTAACCTGGGAAGAAGCTCATTGTAGTCCCAACCAGCAGTTTGTTGTAGTCCTTAAAAAGTGTATTCTGTAAAAGCAAATATCTCTCTTTGCATTGAACTTTGAGTGTCGTAACTTTGCAGATGTTGTTTATGCTCAAACAGCAACATTACACACTAACTAAAGTTAAAAAAGTGAAATCATAATCAAGAACCCCTTTAATCAAGACAATCAGTAACAGGAATATTTTCATAAACTCTTGTCTAGATATCTTAGTACTGAAATCAGTAGTTGTGCTTGTCATGTCAGTTTCTGTGAGAGTGCATGAATGTGGAGTATGTTTGCTCTGAACAGGTTTTTCGAAGTGAGGAATGCTGGTATATCCTCATTTATTAACAAACACACCCACCTGTCAGCAGTCATAAGTAGCCGAGCTCTGAGAAACCAGCGTCTGTCTACCTGTCCTCCCTCTGCACCACATCTCTCCATCTCTCCGTCTGTCTGGCCATGAGCGCTACAAATAATGACTTCAGCAGCCGCTCAGTGGGCTCAAACCCCCGCGCTGGTGCACAAATACCCCGTCGGGGTAACTCGTATTTCGGGTTTGGGAACGTGTCAGAGGTTGGGGACCCCATCAAGCCTGTGTCCGTTAACACGAGCCTTCTGACCCCTGTGGATCTTCAGCTGGACCCCGACCTGCAGGCTGTGCGGATCCAGGAGAAAGAACAGATCAAAACTCTCAACAACCGCTTTGCCACCTTCATCGACAAAGTGAGACATCTCTCTGCCTACTTTACCCTGCTAATCACTCATAATACATTACTGAGATGGTTAAAGGTCAGCTTTGTGATTAAATGTATTTTTGGACATGAAAATTATCAAAAACTTCTGAATATATTCTTATTTAGGCCTATTGTATGTTTTTATACTTATTTTTTTCTTGTTTGAATCTCAGCAGCCAGATCTGTTAATAAACTGTAGGAAAGAAATATTTATTCATTATTACTAATTTATTTTTTTCCTTTTATATATATATATATATATATATATATATATATATATATATATATATATATATATATATATATATATATATATATATATATTTTGATTTGAGCAGCCAGATCTGTTAATAATGTGTAGAAATGATTGAATAAATAAAAAAATAAATATTCTTATTACTTTTTTATTATTTATATATTTTTATATCTCAATCTTTACAACCAGGTCTGTTAATAAGCTGTCTATTAATATGGTTATTTAGTAATATTAATATATATTAATGTAATATTCATATCTATTAATAGCTATTAATATTAAAATATATTTAATAAATAAATAAAAAGATATGTTTACTTAATTGGTTCAATCTTTGAAATTTGTTAATAATCTGTAGGGGGAAATAAATAAATATTTTAAAATAATTTCTAATTAATTTAATTTTTATTTATTTTTATATCTCAATCTCAGCAGCCAGATATATAACTATCTATTAATATGATTAACTATTATTATTAATAATTAATATTTAAATAAATAAATATTTACTTAATTTCCTTTTTATTTTTAAAAATGTACTCACTCTCAGCCAGATCTATTAATAACCTGTTGGAGAGAAAAACCACAAATGATTTAATATATATATAAGTCAAACAGACTTTTCAATAAGTCTTCTATGAAAAAGACTATCAAAAATCTGAGATTTCAATATAAAGTCTTTCTCATTAAATTTTCACAAGATAAAATGATCTGAGCTGCCTGCTATCCATATTCATTTCACAGCATATGTATGACAATTATTGCCTGTTTTGTTTATATTTTGTATTATATTTCTACATTTCTCAGTTAAGTTGCAAGAGTGACATTTGAACAATAAACTGTTCTCATAAACACACACAGGTTCGTAAACTGGAGCAGGAGAACAAGCTTTTGGAGACTAAATGGGAGCTGCTGCAGAAAGAGTCTAAACCCGAGTCTAAGCTGGAGCCCATGCTGAAGTCCTACATCAGTTCCCTGCGGGCAAAGCTGGAGCGGGTGAAGAAAGACAAAGAACACCTGGACACCGAGCTCAGGAATGTCCACACACAGGTTGAGGAACAAAAACAAAGGTCTGTAATCATACACTTCATCTTCAGTCTTGAGCCCGACTCGAAACTACATTCAAACTATCATAAGCAGAACAGAGTCTTAATATTTGACTCAATATTCTTAATATTAATAGTCTCGACATTCTTACATTCAATATTACTTCAAAATTCAATGCAAAATCATGTATGGCATTGCTGTGAAAACTCTGTTTTGGAATCTTTATTTTTAAGAATGTAAACAACAACATTCCTAGCAATCATTTACCACGGTAACCACAGTTTTAGCCAAAATACCATGTGTTCATGAGGTACTAGTTTACTTGAATGTATGCCAAATATGATAATAGCAGGTTAAGATGATAATATGTTAAGAATCTGACAAATGTAAGTAATTTTACTGTGGTAAAACTGTGGTAATCTGGGTTTAACCATCACTGTCATCAGAAAACGAAAAATTAATTAAAACAACTGAACAAATCTGAGACATTCTTACACTGTTTGAACATTCCATTTTATTAGTTTTCTTTAATATTTCTATTTAGCTTTTATTAATTTGTATTTCAGTTTAGTTTTAATAATTTTATTTCAGTTATTTGCCAAGGGAACATTTCTCATTTTTGTTGTTGTTGTTTAAGTTTTTCATCTAATATATATAGATTAATATTTTGTTTCAGATCAATTTCAATAAATGAAAACTATTTTGAATTGTAGTTAACAAGCACAGCAAAGTTAACAGGGATGTATATATTAACATTCAGTTTGCTTTTACAGGTATGAAGATGAGATTAACAACAGAAACAAAGCTGAAAATGACTTTGTTCTTCTGAAGAAGGTAAGACAAATCTACTTACAGAAGATAAATAGCACAATAAATGTCTAGATAAATCTCTGATCATCAGGGCTGTTGCTTGCATTTGGCAGACACATTTATCCAAAATGACTAACATTGCATTCAAGATATACATTCATGCTTTCCCTCAGAAACAAACCCACAACCAAGAGCTGCACGATTCTGGTTGATAATCACAATTTTTTGTTTCAAATAGATATTGTGATCCTCCCGTGATTCTGAATAGAGAACTAAAACAAAATAAGGTAATTTACTCGAGGTTCTGACAAAATGTTAATCGCTGCAGTTTAGTTTAAAATGTTTAGTTCATTTGAATTAATTATTTTTTAAAAATCGGTTTGAATTAATGATTCAATGGCTCACTCATAAAGCAGTGTTTTTGAACAAATCTTTTTAACGAATGATTCAATGACAAATAAATTTTTAACAGCCACTTGTCGCCACCTAGTGGCGTAACGATGTAATCGATACAATTGACTGTTCGCAAAGACCCACCTCCTTGCTGTCTCACGCCACACATCATGTTCTCATGCAGTGAAAAATAAATTTTTCGGCAAAGAGGACACAAGACAGAGCAGGTTACTTTCTATATGAAACAAATTGTGTAATTTTTTAAAGAATTTAAACAATAAATACCATTTTGTGGCTCTTTAATGTGTTGTGACAGATCGCCTCAGATCAAGCGGCTCATGATCTCTTCTTATTAGTTAATTTATATCATTATATAAACATGAATGAACCACATTTCAACCACAGAAAGATGTCAGTACACAACATTTTTCAAGTTCAAGTCCACCAATGTTAATCTACTAACTCCCCTGACTGCTTTGTCGGACAAAATGGCGGATTTGGCGTTATGATTGGTTAGATCGCCTGTCAATCAAACTCCTGGCGAAGGGTCAATTGTTATTTGAACTGCCAAGTTACTTTCAAAAGGCGATTTGCTCTATTTTGATTGGCCTTCTGTGATTATGGATGAATATTTGTAACTAGGGGTGGGCGATATACCAGTAGACATATAAACCATCAAATAACTAACTTAAAACAAATGTATTTAAAGAACGAACACTGTATAACTAACATCAGCATGATAAAAACTGCCTAAAATGACAGAAACCATCTTTGGAAAAAAATATTTGATGTGTAATTTGATTGTTCAGTTTGTCTCAGGATACATTAGATTACATGGAGAGGGCGGGGTTTATGACCTATTCTGCATCCAGCCACCTGGGGGCAATCGAGACACTTTGGCTTCACTTTTCAGGACTGGTGTGGCACGCATGTTAAAGGTGCTCTAAGTGATCCTGGGTGGATGTAACTTCCTGTTGATGTTCGAAGTGTTGACAAAAAAAACAGAGGCTACACTCTAAAAAATGCTTGGTTAAAAACAACCCAAGTTGGGTTAAAAATGGAGAAACCCAGTGATTGGGTTGTTTTGACCCAGCTGTTGGGTTGAATCTTAAACCCAACCTGCTGGGTAGATTTATTTAACTCAACTAATGTTTAAAAATTACTTTATTGATCACTTAAAATGAACCCAAAATAGGTTAGAAATTAACATTTATTAATATGTTTAATTAATAATAATTAAATAATAAACATGTATTAAATTGCTTTTTAATAAATGTTCACCTTTTGCTATTATTGTTGCCTCTAGTATTTATGTGTCTGATTTGTAATTTCCAGTATATTTTGGGCTCATTTTAAGCCAGCCATATAGTCATTTATAGTCACCCAGCAGGTTGGGTCAAACATTTAACCCAACCACTGGGTTAAAACAACCCAATCACTGGGTTTGTCCATATTTAACCCAACTTGGGTTGTTTTTAACCCAGCATTTTTTAGAGTGTAGCTAGACCCTCCCTCCTCCTCCTCCCCCTCCCTTCCATGCTTCCTGAAACAGTCATGAACGCGCATTTAAAATCATTCTTGTTGGTTATTGGCTGGAGCATGTTTATTATGTTTCGTGGTCCAGGCTGCACCAGTTTGTTTTTATTGCCGTTCTTGGAGCTTGTGGTGACTACAGAGACCGCGTTTTTTTACAGTGTGTTCAGGGACAGGCAGCTAGCGGATAGTGAGGAGATGTTTGCTGTATGTGACAAAAAATGTTTTGGCCTAAAAACACGTGACATCGCTTAGAGCACCTTTAAATACACAAACATACATATGCGTAAAAGTGACATGTATTTGCAAGTAAACAGAGTAATTTATGTCTTAAGTCAACATAAACAGTTGAGAAAGAACTGAGAAATTGAGGAAGAACAACACACGAATATAATGGTCTTCAAGTGACAGCATCCGAATTTACCTGCTGTCATAAATGCTAATCAAACAATAAAAAAGAGAAAATCTCTCACTGCTCTTGAATGAAATCACTTTTGTAACTTAAATAAGAATAAATGTATATTTAATTTACACAGTAAAAACTATGCAGTGTTTGTTTAAACATTTGATTGCTTTATATATTTTATGTAGTATTTCTAGTGCTTTTTCGGGTAGGTCTATTTCATCTGTCTTTTTTCTATTGCAGTTTGTTTTCTTTTTTTCTGTTTATTTGTCTGCAGTAAGCTTTTTTAGGCTAGTATTATTTTTTGAAATGATACTGAAAATGGTACTGAATTATGAAATTTCAGTGGTATAAATTTTTTCTGACATTATAAAAACATTAATTAAAGCAAAAATAACTATATTGTGATATATATTGTGAAATAACAATACTGTGTGGTTGAAAAGACTGTTTGTGAAGCTGTTTAATGCCTAAACATGACAGCGGCTCTCTCTGGCTCAGCGGCAGCACCAACACAGATCTGAATGTTCGCTGTGATTTTGTCAAAGGTTTAACAGACACAGGAGAATCATTGTCATTTAGGAATAAGATTGTGTGGGTGCTTGAATCGAGATTGAGATCTTTTAACGATTAATCTAGCAGCTCTTTTTCACAACCCACGGCCCTGATGGTCAATATAACTGTGTCGAATTCTGCCTATATTAGTTGTTTGGTTGCAAAAAGCATCTTCCTTTCTAACAAGTGTAAATGCCCTGACAGGATGTGGACTCAACATACTTGCGTAAAAATGCACTGGAAGATGAAATAGCAGCAGTTCTGGATGAATTGAACTTTTTCAAGTGCTACTATGAACAGGTAATTCAAACTTAGATACATGAATGCAACACCTAAACACCTGAGGATCTTACAGCACCTCTCTCTCTCTCTCTGTAGGAGCTGCATGAGAAGCAGGCTGATGTGAAGGACACGTCTGTGGTGGTGCAGATGGACAATAGCAGGCAGCTGAACATGGAGAAGATCATCGCTAGCGTGAAGAGCCAGTATGAGGAGATTTCAGCCTGCAACCGAAAGGAAGCCGAGGCCTGGTATAAGAACAAGGTGAAGATCAGATCTCTGACTTGTGATTATCTTGGCAAATCTGTGCACATTTTGAGAAGTTGAGATCTGAAACACTAGAGGAGAAACATGAGATTATTGGAGCCTTTTCTCAAGAGAAAAAAAATCTGAGAAGTTGAAAAAGACTCAATTTACTTAATTTAATCTCATTGAACAACAGTTGAGATCTCATTTGTTATTTCCTGGAGGTTCTCATGTTTCAAACTGTTGTAATCACACACTTTAGACTTTTGAAACAGCTGCTATTTATATTTAGCATATTATAAATATATGTGTATTCATTTCTAAGCAGTTGACATGAAATTTAAAGTGGTTTAAAGGTGTGGTTGATTATGATTTCACTTTTTTAACTTTAGTTAGTGTGTAATGTTGCTGTTTGATCATAAACAACATCTGCAAAGTTACGACACTCAAAGTATATATACATACATTTCCTAATTGTGGATTTACCTGTGTTTTCCTCCTTAGTTTGACATGATCTCATCACAGGCTGACCAGTGCACCACTGAGCTGAAAAACAATACAAGTGCAATAGCTGATTTGAAAAGGCAGATAATGCGACTGCAAAATGACATAAGCTCAGCTAAATCACAGGTAACAGATCAAGATAATACTCTGCTATAGCAAAAGAGGATTTCTGCGTTTGAGCACTAGAACAACCATGAGCATCCTCAATAAACACACTGATAACTCTAACGCAGATATGATTTTTAAATGTCAGGGCTGTGAATGCATGCAAGCATCCTGTGAAATGACAATTTAAAGTACATTGTACGGTAATTCTCTGATATCATTACAGCGTGAGAGCATGGAGGAGCAAATCAAAGAGGCGGAGCGTTGTGGGGAGGAGGCGGTGCTTGATGCCAAAGAGCAAATTAAATCACTGGAGGACGCACTGAAGAAAGCCAAACAGGACATGGCAAGACATCTTCGTGATTACCAGGAGCTGATGAATGTCAAACTGGCTCTGGATATTGAGATCGCCACCTACAAGAAACTACTGGAAGGAGAAGAGAACAGGTGAAACTGTAAACCGAGTGCTTAATATAAAGTTTAAATGATATTTTTATTGTAATATATTATAGAAAATGTAATATATATATTATATGAATTATGAATTATCTGAAATAAGTGGCCAGAAGTAGGTATAAATAAAAAGTAAGAAGGTTTCAAATAATAACTCCGCAAATTTGACCTCTCTCCTGTTTTAGGCTTGGGCTGTAATCCAACATAAACATCCATCCAGACCATAAACACTAATGAACAGCAAGAATCCATCTGTCCACACATTCACATCACGTGTCAGTCAATCAATCTCTGCTTGTCATTGCTGAGTGAAGACTTCAAGAGTGAGCGAATGACAAAAAGAAGAAATTTTTTTTTACATTTTCATAGTTCATTTTTTTTTTTTTTCTTAAAAAATTGCTTTTCTCTTCCTATAAACACACAGAAATAAAATTATTCACTTTTATGTCCACAGTGTTTTATTACAGTCTTGTATTATTTATTTTTTTTGTTATACGAAGGTCATAATAAAAGAACATATGAAGCAACCATCTCTAAACCCAACCAAAAAAAAAAGAGAGAGAAAGAATAATATATATATATATATATATATATATATATATATATATATATATATATATATATATATATATATATATATATATATATATATATATATATATATATATATATAAATAAATGGTTAGAGGCATATAAATAAAAGAATGAAGTGTAATAATGTAACGAGTCACTAGATGGCGCTATTTGACTTCCTTTTTTTGGTTCCGCGTTCATGAGCGCTGCATTGACAGTCCACAAACAGACTCGGTTTTATACGCACGAGTGTATTTTTGTATTAGATCTTTCCTCTGTAGATCAGTTTTTGTTCACAGAGACATTAGAAAACTTTGTTCTGACCAGCCATTAAATATCAGGGGTCAGGGGTTCTTGTTAAACACACACAGCTCACTTCCTCGTTTTCCCCTGACAAAAGAGCGTCGACTGACCGCCTGACGGACACAGACAGCGCTGGACATCTACAGCAGAGTTTCTCTCTCTATCTCCAGTCATGCAGAGCGAGATTTCACATGGTGAGCAGAAACGGTTTGAGTTTTGAGTTTGAATCCTCTGACTTGTTGTTGTTTCGCTGTTACATGAGTCATGACAGACAGATAGACACGCTACAGAAGTTGAACTGAAGTGTTCATTTTAAAGACAGGAATGACGTGAATTTACTTAATTACATTTCTAAGGCTGTGGAAGTAATGCATTCTGGGAAATTAAGTGTTCTTTCACCCACCCTGGTCCACAAAAGTTAATTTATTAAATATGATGAAAAACATAAACCAAATCTATCTATCATAGATAGATAGATAGATAGATAGATACAAACCAGATTGCAAAAAAGTTGGGACACTGTACAAATTGTGAATAAGAAAGGAATGCAATAACAATATACAAATCTCATAAACTTTATTTTATATATTTTATTCACAATAGAATATAGATAACATATCAAATGTTGAAAGTGAGACATTTTGAAATGTCATGCCAAATATTGGCTCATTTTGGATTTCATGAGAGCTACACATTCCAAAAAAGTTGGGACAGGTAGCAATAAGAGGCTGGAAAAATTAAATGTACATATAAGGAACAGCTGGAGGACCAATTTGCAACTTATTAGGTCAATTGGCAACATGATTGGGTATAAAAAGAGCCTCTCAGAGTGGCAGTGTCTCTCAGAAGTCAAGATGGGCAGAGGATCACCAATTCCCCCAATGCTGCGGCGAAAAATAGTGGAGCAATATCAGAAAGGAGTTTCTCAGAGAAAAATTTATCATCATCTACAGTGCATAATATCATCCAAAGATTCAGAGAATCTGGAATAATCTCTGTGCGTAAGGGTCAAGGCCGGAAAACCATACTGGATACCCGTGATCTTTGGGCCCTTAGACGGCACTGCATCACATACAGGAATGCTACTGTAATGGAAATCACAACATGGGCTCAGGAATACTTCCAGAAAACATTGTCGGTGAACACAATCCACCGTGCCATTCGCTGTAAAACTCTATAGGTCAAAAAAGAAGCCATATCTAAACATGATCCAGAAGCGCAGGCATTTTCTCTGGGCCAAGGCTCATTTAAAATGGACTGTGGCAAAGTGGAAAACTGTTCTGTAGTCAGACGAATCAAAATTTGAAGTTCTTTTTGGAAAACTGGGACGCCATGTCATCCGGACTAAAGAGGACAAGGACAACCCAAGATGTTATCAGCGCTCAGTTCAGAAGCCTGCATCTCTGATGGTATGGGGTTGCATGAGTGCGTGTGGCATGGGCAGCTTACACATCTGGAAAGGCACCATCAATGCTGAAAGGTATATCCAAGTTCTAGAACAACATATGCTCCCATCCAAACGTCGTCTCTTTCAGGGAAGACCTTGCATTTTCCAACATGACAATGCCAGACCACATACTGCATCAATTACAACATCATGGCTGCGTAGAAGAAGGATCCGGGTACTGAAATGGCCAGCCTGCAGTCCAGATCTTTCACCCATAGAAAACATTTGGCGCATCATAAAGAGGAAGATGCGACAAAGAAGACCTAAGACAGTTGAGCAACTAGAAGCCTGTATTAGACAAGAATGGGACAACATTCCTATTCCTAAACTTGAGCAACTTGTCTCCTCAGTCCCCAGACGACTGTTATAAAAAGAAGAGGGGATGCCACACAGCGGTAAACATGGCCTTGTCACAACTTTTGAGATGTGTTGATGCCATGAAATTTAAAATCAACTTATTTTTCCCTTAAAATGCTACATTTTCTCAGTTTAAACATTTGATATGTCATCTATGTTGTATTCTGAATAAAATATTGAAATTTGAAACTTCCACATCATTGCATTCTGTTTTCATTCACAATTTGTACAGTGTCCCAACTTTTTTAGAATTGGGTTTGTAGATAGATGGATAGAACGACAGAACATAGAACGGTAGATAGATAGAATGACAGAACATAGAACGATGGATAGATAGATAGATAGATAGATAGATAGAGAATGACAGAACATAGAATTGTAGATAGATACATACAAACGACAGAACATAGATAGAATGGTAAGATAGATAGAATGAAAGAATTATAGATAGATAGAAAGACAAACAGATAGATAGAACGACCGACAGACAGATGGATAGATAGAACAATAGATAGATAATAGAAAAACGAATAGATAGATAGAACGACAGAACATAGAACGATAGATAGACAGAATTATATATAGATAGATAGATAGAAAGACAAACAGATAGATAGAACGACCGACAGACTGATGGATAGATAGAACAATAGATAGATAATAGATAAACGAATAGATAGATAGAACGACAGAACATAGAACGATAGATAGACAGAATTATAGATAGATAGATAGATAGAACAACAGAACATAGAATGATAGATAGATAATAGATAGATGGATAGATAGAACGACAGAACATAGAACGATAGATGGATAGATAGAACGATAGATAGATAATAGATGGATGGATAGATAGAATGACAGAACATAGAACGATAGATAGATAGATAGATAGATATAGAATGACAGAACAGAATTGTAGATAGATACATACATACAAACGACAGAACATAGATAGAATGGTAAGATAGATAGAATGAAAGAATTATAGATAGATAGAAAGACAAACAGATAGATAGAACGACCGACAGACAGATGGATAGATAGAACAATAGATAGATAATAGATAAACAAATAGATAGAACGACAGAACATAGAACGATAGATAGACAGAATTATAGATAGATAGATAGATAGATAGATAGATAGATAGATCAACAGAACATAGAATGATAGATAGACAGAATTATAGATAGATAGATAGATAGATAGATAGAACAACAGAACATAGAATGATAGATAGAACGACAGAACATAGAACGATAGATAGATAATAGATAGATGGATAGATAGAACGACAGAACATAGAACGATAGAACGATAGATAGATAGATAGATAGATAGATAGATAGATAGATAGATAGATAGATAGATAGATAGATAGATAGATAGATAGATAGATAGATAGATAGATAATAGATGGATGGATAGATAGAATGACAGAACATAGAACGATAGATAGATAGATAATAGATAAACAAATAGATAGATAGAACGACAGAACATAGAACGATAGACAGAATTATAGATAGATAGATAGAACGACAGAACATAGAACGATGGATAGATAATAGATAGATGGATAGATAGATAGATAGATAGATAGATAGATAGATAGATAGATAGATAGATAGATAGATAGATAATAGATGGATGGATAGATAGATGGATGGATAGAATGACAGAACGTAGAACGATAGATAGATAGATAATAGATAAACAAATAGATAGATAAAACGACAGAACATAGAACGATAGACAGAATTACAGATAGATAGATAGATAGATAGATAGATAGAACAACAGAACATAGAATGATAGATAGAACGACAGAACATAGAACGATAGATAGATAATAGATAGATAATAGATAGATAGAACGACAGAACATAGAACGATAGATAGATAGATAGATAGATAGATAGATAGATAGATAGATAGATAGATAGATAGATAGATAGATAGATAGATAGATAGATAATAGATGGATGGATAGATAGAATGACAGAACGATAGATAGATAGATAGATGGATGGATAGATGGATGGATAGATAGAATGACAGAACATAGAACGATAGATAGATAGATAATAGATAAACAAATAGATAGATAGAACGACAGAACATAGAACGATAGACAGAATTATAGATAGATAGATAGATAGATAGATAGATAGAACAACAGAACATAGAATGATAGATAGAACGACAGAACATAGAACGATAGATAGATAATAGATAGATGGATAGATAGATAGAACGACAGAACATAGAACGATAGATAGATAGAACGATAGATAGATAGAACGATAGATAGATAGATAGATTAGATAGATAGATAGATAATAGATGGATAGATAGATAGATAGATAGATAGATAGATAATAGATGGATGGATAGATAGAATGACAGAACGATAGATAGATAGATAGATAGATAGATAGATAGATAGATAGATAGATAGATAGATAGATAGATAGATAGATATGACAGAACATAGATAGAATTATAGATAGATAGATAGATAGATAGATAGATAGATAGATAGATAGATAGATAGATAGATAGATAGATAGATAGATAGATAGATAGAAAATAGATAAACGGATAGATATAGAATGACAGAACATAGAATGATAGATAGATAGATAGATAGATAGATAGATAGATAGATTTTATTTTTCATTATATTTAATAAATTAACATCTATCTATCTGTCTGTTCTATCTATCAATCTATGTATCTGTCTATCTATCTATCTGTTCTATTTCTCATTCTATCTTCCTTACATTCAAATTCGAATTGCAATCCTGCATTCTTGCTACCTCAATTCAAAAGGATGTCTAGATAGAAAGAATGAGAAATAGTTTGATAGTGTGATGTAATCAAGTACTTCCTTCATATTGCACATTTCTCTTTCCACAGACGTGCAGCAATGGCACAAGGAGGCCTTGAGAAACTCAGTGCTGAACTCAACTCTGCCCAACTCTCTTTTGGGAGGTCAGCCTGTGCGTGAAGTGATCCAGAGAGGCCACTACACCCCCCTCTCAGTTTCTGCGTATGAGGACACTTACGGTAGGGTTCAGAGAGGAGACTGGGAAGCTTTTGAGGATGTTATATCTCGAGAGTTTCCTCCTGGATCTGTAGGCCGCAGAGTGGTTCTTCATGGTGGAGTTGGAATGGGTAAGACTACAGTGGTGGAAAAGGTCATTTGGGATTGGGCGACTGGCACGCGCCTGCAACATTACGCACTCCTCCTGCGAGTGCCTGTTTTGAAGCCGGCCGCTCTCGAAGGGAAATTTGAGAGTTTGCAAAGCATGTTGGGCCGCACGCACACTCAGATCTCCTCTGAGACTCTCGCCGGCGCTCTCCAGAGCCCTCAATCTTTACTTCTTGTGCTCGACGGGCTGGAACAATTGCAGGACCTTCTATGCACTCCATCGTCCTCCTCTAGTCTCGTCTCAGAAGTACAACAAGAAGCGAGCGGCTCTGTATTGCTGTGCAGTCTTCTTCACGGATCTCTGCTTCCTGGAGCTTCGATGCTGATCACGTCCAGAGAGCAAGTCAAGCTTGAGTCTTTGAGATGTTTTGAGGTGGTCGGTTTCTCTCAGAGCCAAAAGAGAATGTTCTTCCAGAAGTTCTTTGGCGACGTAGACCTATCGGAGAGAATTTTTCAGCAAAGTGAGCAGGCGTTGGGAGTGCATGAGCAGTGTTTTCGTCCGGCCTTCTGCTGGACGCTTTGCAGTGTGTTTAAAACTCAGTTTGAGAGTAAAAACACCCCGCCTGAGACTCTTACTCACCTCCTCAGCATTATAACACACACGCTCCTGCAGAAACAGAAGATGGATGTCGAAGAAACCAGAGAGATTGTGTTAGGTTTGGGCAAACTAACAAATCCGGTTTGCTCCTACAACGATGTGTGTTCTTTTCTGCACCGTCCTGTGCTTTCTGCTTTCTTGTGCATCAGTGGTGATGTCACTTCCCCTGATACCACATTCTCCTTCCTGTCTCCAGTGATGCAAGAGTTCTTATTGGCCACCTCCTTTTATCTCGACCAATCAGTGCAGATCTCGGACGAGCGCTCTGATTTGTACTACACATTTCTAGTAGGGCTGTCGGACTCAGTCCAGCGCAAACCAATAGAAGACTCCGTGGGCAGGTTCGATGAAAGCCGGATGTCTGCGTTCTCTCAGTGGATGATGGGATATGTTTCAACAGTGTTGGCAGGTGTAAATGCACAGAAGCACTTTAGTGTATTTCGGCTTCTGCAACATGCACGTAACTCGTCTCTGGTCAAAGAAAGCGTCAGTAAGAGCCAGTGGCGGCAAGTGAGCTACAGTAAAATGCAGGAGCCTGACTGCGCAGCGCTGTCATATGTAGTGAGTTGCATGGGAGAGATGGAGCATATGAACCTATACAGAGGAGTACTAACAGACGAGCAGGCCAAGAAACTTATACCAGCGTTAAGGCTGTCGAAAAGCATTAAGTGAGTTTGACATTTTAGATTTTTACACTTATAACTTTTATTGATTTAATCTAGGTGTATCAAACTCATTTTAGGTTGAAAAAATTAACTATGTGTGGGCTGTATTACCTTTTTTAAACCCTAGTGTGCTGACTAGACTTTTTATTTATTTATTTATTTTTATTTAAAATATATATATATATATATATATATATATATATATATATAATATAGATCAGGCATAACATTATGAGCACTGACCGGTGAAGTGAATAACACTGATTATCTCTTCTTCATGGCACATGTTATTGGGTGGGACATATTAGGCAGCAAGTGAACATTTTGTCCTCAAAGTTGATGTGTTAGAAGCAGGAAAAACGGGCAAGCATAAGGATTTGAGCGAGTTTGACAAGAGCCAAATTGTGATGGCTAGACGACTGTATCAGAGCATCTCCAAAACTGCAGCTCTTGTGGGGTGTTCCCGGTCTGCAGTGGTCAGTATCTATCAAAAGTGCTCCAAAGAAGGAACAGCGGTGAACTGGCGACAGGTGAACTCATTGATTCACGAAGGCTGGCCCTTGTGGTCCGATCCAACAGATGAGCTACTGAAGCTCAAATTGCTCAAGAAGTTCATGCTGGTTCTGATAGAAAGGTGTCAGAATACACAGTGCATCACAGTTTAAGTATGGAGCTGCATAGCTGCAGACCAGTCAGGGTGCCCATGCTGACCCCTGTCCACCGCCGAAAGAGCCAACAGTGAGCATCAGAACTGGACCACGGAGCAATGGAAGAAGGTGGCCTGGTCTGATGAATCACATCACGTGGATGGCCGGGTGCGTGTGCGTCTCTTACCTGGGGAAGACATGGCACCAGGATGCACTATGGGAAGAAGGCAAGTCAGCGTAGGCAGTGTGATGCTTTGGGAAACCTTGGGTCCTGCCATCCATGTGGATGTTACTTTGACACGTACCACCTACCTAAGCATTGTTGCAGACCATGTACACCCTTTCATGGAAACGGTATTCCCTGGTGGCTGTGGCCTCTTTGAGCAGGATAATGCGAAAATGGTTCAGTAATGGTTTGAGGAGCACAACAATGAGTTTGAGGTGTTGATTTGGCCTCCAAATTCCCCAGATCTCAATCCAATCGATCATCTGTGGGATGTGCTGAACAAACAAGTCCGATCCATGGAGGCTCCACCTCGCATCTTACAGGACTGAAAGGATCTGCTGCTAACATCTTGGTGTCAGATCCCACAGCACACCTTCAGGGGTCTAGAGGAGTCCATGCCTCGACGGGTCAGGGCTGTTTTGGCTGAGAAAGGGGGACCAACACAATATTAGGAAGATGGTCATAATGTTATGCCTGATCTTGTATTTTAAAATGTAATTTTTTCCTGTGTTAATATTAATATTAATTTCTTTACAAAAAAAAATCTTACTGACCCCAAGTTTATAAAAAAATACAATTAAATTCCATTGTGTCTGTCAGTCTGTCACAGAGTCGTCTCAGTTTAGCCTCCAACACCCACCTGGCAACAGTGCTGGCTGAGGGCCGGACGACCACGCTGGATTTGGCCTACTCCACATTAGAAAAAGAATCAGTCAAAACTCTCTGCCATGCCCTCACACGCTCTGCACTACAATCGCTCAAGTAAGATCATTTGTAATGTATGTGCCCTTATTAGAAAAGTCAGCATCACATTAGGAATGTGACTCAATCCTGTATTTCGAGAGCTTGTGTGCTACTGCTGTGCCACGGCTCCAACAGCAATATCATTTTTAATACACTGGATTACATCATTCTTGGTGCTTGCTTTTGCTGGAATACTTGCTGAAATATGTTTTCACCATGTGTAGTTTGTGTGGGTGCTCATTGGATGCAGCTGACTGTGAAGCACTGGCGAAGATGCTCTCCGGAGGCTCCCGACTGCGTGTGCTGAACCTCTTTGGGAATAAACTAGAGGATCAAGGCCTTATTCATCTCAGCAGTGCACTGGAGAACTGCAGACTAGAAGAAATCAAGTACTCTTGCACTCTCTTGATTATTACGTCACTCTTGTTTAGAAGCGGAAATGTAGCAATGAAAGCAATACGGTATGTTAACGGCTGTTTGTTGTTGTTGCAGTCTGGATGGGTGCTCACTGACAGCGGCATCCATGTTTGCACTGTCTTCAGCTCTGAACAATGGTTTTTCAGAGCTGAGGATGCTAAACCTGAGCCGGAACTCACTGAAGGATGATGGGATGGAGCTGATCTCACAAGTGATACAGAAACGCCGCCTAAACACATTAAAGTAAAGCATCCATACATGTGTTTGGGTGACAACACACATGGCTAACAGCTTACATCTAAACACCTCTAAATAGCAAATATGTGACCCTTGATGACAAAACCAGTCATAAGTCGCATGGTTATATTTGTAGCAATAGCCAACAATACATTGTATGGGTCAAAATTATCGATTTTTCTTTGATGCCAAAAATCATTAGGATATTAAGTAAAGATCATGTTCCATGAAGATATTTTGTAAATTTCCTACCGTAAATATTAAAAAGTGTATTTTTGTGAGTGGATATGCATTGCTAAGGACTTGTCAGCTTTAAAGGTGATTTTCTCAATATTTTGATTTTTTTGCACCCTCAGATTCCAGATTTTCAGCTGTATTTTGGCCAAATATTGTCCTATCCTAACAAACCATACATCAATGGAAAACGTATTTATTTCGCTTTCAGATGATGTATACATCTTGTTTTGTGGTCCAAGGTCACATATCTTTGTCTCTACACATATAGAGTAATAAACTGTCAATGTGTGTTTTTTTTTATATTCTGTATAAAAGTTTGTGTCTTTTTTGTTTTTGAAAGAAGTCTCTTATGCTCACCAAGGCTGCATTTATTTAATCAAAAATACAGTAAAATAAAGGAAATAGTACAATTTATATACATACATACATACATACACACATATATATATAATATATAATTTCTTGCCGATTCATATTTTTGTGGAAACCAAGATACATATTTTTCCAAATTTTTTGATGAATATAAAGTTAAAAAATAACAGTATTTATTTAAAAATAGAAAACTTTTGTAACATTATAAATGAATTTACTGTCACTTTTGAATAACTTAATGCATTTTTGCTGAATAAAAGCATTTATTTAAAAAATCATAAAAATCTTACTGACCCAAACTTTTGTATGGTATGTATATATATAATTACAAAATTATATATCAGTGGTACTAACAGTACTGTTAAAGGTTTAGTTCACTTCAGAATTAAAATTTCCTGATAATTTACTCACCCCCATGTCATCCAAGATGTTCATGTCTTTCTTTCTTCAGTCGGAAAGAAATTAAGATTTCTAAGGAAAAGACTCCAGGATTTTTCTCCATATCGGTACTTCCGCCTACGGCACGCGTGACCTTTCCAATGTGATTACGTCATGCGTTGCGAATCGCAGAGCAGTGCAAGATGAGCATTTATGGATAAAAAGTATATAAATCTTTATTCTTCGTCTGGGATCATGTAGATCTCTTTGAAGCTGCACTAAAACTGACATTTGGACCTTCAACCCGTTGAACCCCAGTGAAGTCCACTATATGGAGAAAAATCCTGGAATGTTTTCCTCAAAAACCGTCATTTCTTTTCAAATGAAGAAAGAAAGACATGAACATCTTGGATGACATGGGGGTGAGTAAATGATCAGTGTTCATTCCTTTAAGTTCACTAATGGCATCAACAAAACATTCTTTCCTTGAAACAGGAATTACATGCACTACATTTTGAAAAGAAAAATATGTTTAGAATATATTTAGTGGCAAATTAGAGCCGACTCAAAGTTCACAAGGATAATTGCAGCTATTTTACTCTACTGACAGCCCTTTGTGTAAAGCTTTTCATTAAACTACTAACTGGAACTTTGTTTAATTGATCACATTTTTTTTTTTATTGCAGAGCATCTGACTGTGAGTTGACTGGCTCCTGCTGCCCCTCTCTGGCAGCTGCCCTCCAATCAGAAAAATGCTGTTTGACTGAGCTGGACGTGTCCGTGAATGAGCTCGGATCAGGAGTGATGCAGATATGTGAAGCCCTGATGTCTCCTAAGTGCACACTGGAAATACTGGCGTATGTATGCAAATGAGTTGCTTTTTAACCACATTGATGATGATTATGTGAGAAAGACAGAGAGTTGAAGTGTGTTATGAATATTAGTTATACTTTTATTCAGCAAGGATGCATTAAAATGACAATGTTTCAGAAGATTTCTATTTTCAAATAAATTTGTTTATTTCCTAAAATCATGAAAAATCACTTCATTAAGCTACGAAAGAGGATTAGGGCCAAGCAATAATAAAAAAATAAAACCATTTCGAGATTAAAGTTGTTAAATTGAGAAAAAACTCTTTAAATTTCGAGAAAAAAGTCGAGATAAAATATTGAGAATAAACTCATTAAATTATGACTTTATTCTCAACATTTTATTCCCACATTTTTCTCGTAATTTAATGACTTTTTTCTCGTAATTTAATGATTTTATTCTCAACATTTTATCTCCACTTGAAATTTAACATCATTTTCCTCGAAATTTAACAAGTTTATTCTCAACATTTTATCTCGACCTTTTTCTGGAAATTTAACGATTTTTTCTGGAAATTTAACGTCATTTTCCTCTTAATTTAATGAGTTTATTCTCAACATTTTATTTCGACTTTTTTTCTCAAAATTTAACGAGTTTTTTCTCGAAAGTTAACAACTTTAATCTCGAGATGGTTTTAATTTTTTATTATTGCTTGGCCCTAATCCTCTTCCGTATTAAGCAGCACAACTGTCTTTAATGAAATAAATGCAGCCTTGGTGAGCAGGAGACATCTTTAAAAAACAGAAAAAAATGCTACCAATCCCAAACATTTGTACGGTTAACAGCGCAAATGTGTTTTCGAGGTCGAGAACGTTATTGCATTTTGATGAAAGCTTATGAAAGCAATCATTTAAACTTTTCTTTTAAATAAGTTGCAGTGAAGAATTGTGCGCAATAAGACTAGTTACATTTGCGTGTGTGAAGGAAGTAAATTTTGACAAAAGACATGATAAAGTAACGTGAAAAACATTGATTCCCGGAGGCTTGATGATGTGAAATCTAAGCAGTGATTGTGTTCTATTGTAGTTTGTCGAGGTGTGAGATGACTGAGGAGGTGTTTCAAGTGCTGGGGAGTATTTTGACGTCTGGCGCATCAAGGCTTATCAGTCTCTCGGTAGGACTGAATGATGTAGGCGATGCTGGAGCCAAACACATGTGGGTGGCGCTGAGACACAAAAACTGCAAACTACAGCACCTGGAGTGAGTGATATCCTCATCCACCTGCTCCCAACAGCAACTAGCACGATTAGAGAAACGCATGAAATCTGATGATTGAAATGTCTGTCGCGTCTTGTTTCTGCAGTCTGGAGATGGTGTCGCTGACAGACGCTTGTGTAGACGAGTTATGTGAATCTGTTGCTGCCAGCAGCACTTTATCAACTCTCATCCTAAAAAACAACCAAATGACGGACTCTGCCGTACCACAGTTGGTGGAATTAATGCTGGGCCGTCCTCAAATGAAAGAGCTAAAGTAAGTTCAGGCTATGAATGTACATGCTCATACAGCAAAATAAATAAATAAGATATATTTTACCAATTTTAAATTTTAAATATTATTGCATATTTTAAATTTGTGTGTGTATATATATATATATATATATATATATATGTATGTGTGTGTGTGTGTGTGTGTTCAATTTAAAATATGCAAAAATTGCCAAACATATTTTGAAAATAAAAATATAAATGATATAATAATATTTGAATTACGTTTACTTAATTTTTACTTTATAAGTTTAGTTTGTTTGCTATTTCATGTTTTTTTTTTATATATTGTAAATGCATTTTCTTGCCCCTTGCACTACATTTTCTAATATATTTTGTAATTTAAAGTTTTAAATATAATATATTTTAAATTTGAAATATATGCTTTCTTTAGCATATATTCTACATACATTTTGGCAGAAAGAAATGCTGTATGATTGCACTTCAATATGATGTACTGTACAGTATGTGATAATGCATTATTTTTCTCATATTTTCTTGCAGTGTGAAGTATAATGACTTCAGTGAGGATGTTTTTGACTTGATGGAAACGTGCCCAAATATCGTTTACTAGAAGAATCTCAGGTTGGAACACCTGCAAATAAACCTGCATAAAATGAATTGCATGCATGCATATTAATGCATATTCTATTCCATCTGTTCCTAAGCAGCAAGTCATGGCCTGATGGTTAGAGAGTCAGACTGGTAACCCGAAGGTTGCGGGTTTGATTCTCAATGCTATCAGGAAATGACTGAATGCCCTTAAGCAAGGCACCAAACCCCCAATCACTCCTCGGACGCCACAGTAAAATGGCAGCCCACTGCTCCGGGTGTATGTCCACTTTTTTCAGTGTGTGTGTGTATTCACTACTCACTACTCCTACTGTGTGTGCTTGAATGGGTTAAATGCAGAGAACAAGTATGTGCTTCCTTACTTGGCCTTCACACTTGACTTTCAATATTTTCTAAATGCCGATAAATCTATTGTGAAATGACAGCGTTTCCATTAACCGATGTTATGCGACTAAAACTTTTTTTCCTCTTGTGATAAGTTATTCAAAATAATCATGTTAGTAGATTTAAGTTTATCGCAGCCACAGCACTAGCCATTATTTTTAATCTTAGGAGATGCAGGTGTGTTATCCAAGAATTAATGGCAAGAAAAGCCCCTTATACTTGGGATCAGCCATGTATGAGGTATTTCTGGGTGTTTCTCCCTCATATCTGCTTCGATGTCTTGATAAATTGTGGCATTTCTTTGTTGTTAAGAATCTAGTATTTCTTTTGTCTTTTATGAGTTTAATAAAGAACTCTGTCTCATCTTCTATCCAAACATACCGCGCCATTTTTAAAGAGTGATCGACTTTTACATACGGCAGGTGACCTGTAAATGCAAAAACCTGTTTCCATTCCAGTTTTGCAAAATATTCCTTTTTTGAATTGCCTGAAAAACCACTTCATTCGAGTGTAAAACTATGGGAGTTTTTGCGAAATTGACGTGTTTCCATTGGCATGTTTTGAATTTGTGCAATTTGAAGGGTTTGGAAATTCCTTCTAGTGGCTGTTTTACATGAAATTGCCCCAAAAAGTATGAATGTCTTTGCATTTGTAAAAAAAATATATATTATAAAGTACTAGTATCTATTTGATAGAAATATATCAAAAAACAGATCACAAAAAGAAGCTTGTTGGGTTTCATAGTTATAAAACAATAGATACACTGCTAAAATTCTTTCATATATTCCCTCATTTTTAATTGTGATAATTTTTAGGGCCACTGTATATCAAGTCTGGTTCTTACACAAAATGATTTTCTAAAATAAATAGACAGCTGGAGCTCAGAGGTACAGTGATTTATTTCACATTATATATTAAGAACATTCAATTCAGTGTGATTTTGAGAACTTTAGTGGCACTTATAGTGGAGCGCTCAGTCTGGCATTTGAGGCTTTATACAGAATAAAGTGGCTGAAAGGACGGACTCATTAGAAATGACAAAACAGTGCACTCAGAGAGCGTCCTCATGTGACTTTGGTCGCTCTCATTGTAACACGCACTCACACCCTGCTGAAAAGACCAGCTTCGAGCACCATGGATTTGCATGCTGCTTCTGTTTGACGAAGATGAAGCTGTCTTGCTGGTTAATTAAACTAGTTAAGAAGTATTTAAAACACAACAGCAATGCTATTCTTTTCAGCAGGGCTCACACACATACTCAGTATTGCAGCTCTGTCCTTCTTTCACTGATGTTCTGGATGGTTCTGCAAACAGTGGATGAACTCAGTCACAGGCCGACCCTCGTAACAGATCTGATACACTGCATTAAAAAGGGGAAATCTGTGGGAAGAAAATGTTCAGATGTGTTCAACTAATTGCATTGTGCTTGGTCTTAATGTAAATGCACAATGAAATACTGCAGATATGAGCTCCTTCGAGATTTTCCCATGGGGTTTTATCATTTATGCATAAAATAAAGCGTGGTAAACATAACTTGACAATACTTTGACACAATGTACACTGCACACACTCACACCCCAAACTGTCTCCTTTAGTTACTTATTAAAAACAAACGTTTGCAAAAATGAACATAACTACTTCAAACTGCATATTTGCTATGGGTGTGTGTATTTTACATTGTAGAATAAAACATCAAAGTATCATTGTTGTTTACCACAGGCTTTATTTTACATATAAATTGAAAAACCCAGGTTCTGATGTCATTCCTGCACCACTCTATCAAGTCTTACCTGTCGAGTACGCCTTTGTTTTTAAGTATCTTGTGGACTTCAGCGGCTGTGGCGGGACCCTGCAGCTTCTGACCATTCAACATTTCCTTTTCAAGCTCTTCGAGAGACTGAAACAGAGAATTGAATGGCTAAAAACGCTGAGAATGATTTGTTTACTATATTTTTATTGCACTATTCTTACTGCTAATTTACTTTACTTTAAATGGCCTGTTTTGCACTATTCTCATTGTACACAAAGCTACAAATGTTTTTATTTTTTGTCATGCTAAATTGAAAATGGAATTGAAATCATTTTGTTGACTATCTTGGCATTTCAGTATGCATCACACCTGGTTTGATATCTATGAGAACGTATACATGCACACCAATATGCTGATAACTACCAAAAATCAGTTTATTGAAATTACCTGTTTACATGCAAATCAATAACAATGCAAGTAAACCACATTTACAAGACTGTATTAAAAAATACAGGTTATTCTCTGTATTTTTACATGGATGCTTAAACGTAAGCATCCTAGTATTTATTATATCAGCTGTGATGTTAAATAAAGCATTAAAAACTCTATTTCAAAATGTCAGCGGGAAATTAGCGTGGACTCATATTTGAAGTTTCTACAACTGTCCCACTTGTCCTTTAGTTGCATGAGATAAGAACACATTTGAGTGAATTCAGCTTAATTGGGACTTTTTTTGCCATTGAGTTGACTGGGAAAAAGTGAATTCAATCGCCATGAATTCACCCCTATTTCTTTGTTCAAGAAAAAGTCTGAGTTTGTGATATATTTCTCCTCCCCTGTCACGAAACACTTGCTGTGTGGCTGGATCTGCTGTATAAGAATGCTTTTTGGAAGGTTAAGGTGTGAATCGGGGTAATGGGCAAAAATCTAACTCTGTTGATCGGTTTATTCTTAAGCTGTTTATGACCTTACGCCAATAAAGGAAAATGGTTAAATGCGTTTACATTTATTAAGCGTAATCAGTTTAAAGGTGCCTTAGAACTTCTTTTTAAAAGATGTAATATAAGTCTAAGGTGTCTCTTGAATGTGTCTGTGAAGTTTCAGCTCAAAATACCCCATAGATTTTTTTTAATTCATTTTTTTAACTGCCTATTTTGGGGCATCATTAACTATGCACCGATATATAGGTTGCGGCCCCTTTAAATCACTAGCTAATATATACTAGCTATAGCTAATATAACCCTCAAAATTGTTCTTTACAAAGTGTTCGTCATGCAGCATGTCTAATCATGTAAGTATAGTATTTATTTGGATGTTTACATTTGATTCTGAATGAGTTTGATAGTGCTCCGTGGCTAAAGCTAACATTACACATTGTTGGAGAGATTTATAAAGAATGAAGTTGTTTATGAATTATAAAGACTGCAAGTGTTTAATGATGAAAATAGCGACGGCTCTCTTGTCTCCATGAATACAGTAAGAAATGATGGTAACTTTAACCACATTTAACAGTACATTAGCAACATGCTAATGAAACATTTAGAAACACAATTCACAAATATCACTAAAAATATCATGATATCATGGATCATGTCAGTTATTATTGCTCCATCTGCCATTTTTCACTATTGTTCTTGCTTGCTTACCTAGTCTGATGATTCAGCTGTGCACAGATCCAGACGTTAATACTGGCTGCCCTTGTGTAATGCCTTGAACATGAGCTGGCATATGCAAATATTGGGGTCATACATATTAATGATCCCGACTGTTACGTAACAGTCAGTGTTATGTTGAGATTCGCCTGTTCTTCGGAGGTCTTTTAAACAAATGAGATTTATATAAGAAGGAGGAAACAATGGAGTTTGAGACTCACTGTATGTCATTTCCATGTACTGAACTCTTGTTATTCAACTATGCCAAGATCAATTCAATTTTTAATTCTAGGGCACCTTTAAGAATGCGCATGTAAACTCACTCTTATTATTCACATTTTAGACTAATACTGTTTTTACTGTAGTTTTGATCAAATAAATGCAGCATTAGTGAGCATTTCAAAATCATAAAAAAATATAGCTGCAAGCAGCGTTTATCAGGGTTCAAGTGCTTTAAGGCCTTTAAGCACATGCATAAAAGGTATAATGTTTTATTTATCAAGCCTGTGGAAAAGACCATTTACATCCAATACAGGCAATTTACCATAGGAAAAATGTGGTTTATAAAGCTTTTGAACAGTCATCGAGGTTGAGCCAAAAACCTAGGACTAGTTCACCAAAGTTGGTTTTTGAAATACATGAAGGTGGCTGATTTCTTTCGAATTTCTCACAGGCCTCTAGGGCCATGAGTCAAACAGGCCCAGCAAGATTCGTTCCAATCGGCTTCTGTTAACCTTGTCTGATAGCTGCTCAAAATTCATTGGCCGCCACCGGACGCATTTTTTGAGATACGCAAATGTCCTCAAAGGCAGTCATGGCACCTTGGACCAAGACACCGCATGCCAATTTTCAAGTCAATCAGACTTCAGCTTGTGTAGTTTTAGCCATTTTTTACTTTTTTCCATGTTATAGCTCCACCAAGTGGCCAGTCGCCACATCCTTCTACACACGACCACGGAATGAACTCTTACATATGTGTGCCAAGTTTGGTTCCGTTTACAAGTTATAGCCATTTTAGTAAAAGTGGCTCTGTCCACTTTGAACGTTTTGGCAGCCCTTAGGGAATGTAAATCAAAATTTCAACCTTTTTTTTGATAATTATTGACAATCGGATAATTTTGCTGCACTGGTTCGGACTAGTTGACAAAAGAAGGTTTTCAAAAAATCCAAAATACCCCCTCCCAAGAAAAGGATCCCAACGATATAAGACACTTGGACACAATAGTTTAGGGGTTATGAGCGATTTCGTACTTTTCACCACTGTAGCAACCCGTCAGGGCTAGCCTCAGTGACATTGTAGACGGTTTGAGTACTACTAGCCCTAGAATTAAAAATTGAATTTATCTTGGCATAGTTAAATAACAAGAGTTCAGTACATGAAAATGACATACAGTGAGTCTCAAACTCCATTGTTTCCTCCTTCTTATATAAATCTCATTTGTTTAAAAGACCTCCGAAGAACAGGAGAATCTCAACATAACACCGACTGTTACGTAACAGTCGGGATCATTAATATGTACGCCCCCAATATTTGCATATGCCAGCCAATGTTCAAGGCATTACACAAGGGCAGCCAGTATTAACGTCTGGATCTGTGCACAGCTAAATCATCAGACTAGGTAAGCAAGCAAGAACAATAGCAAAAAATGGAAGATGGAGCAATAAAAACTGACATGATCCATGATATCATGATATTTTTAGTGATATTTGTGAATTGTGTTTCTAAATGTTTCGTTAGCATGTTGCTAATGTACTGTTAAATGTTACCATCGTTTCTTACTGTATTCACAGAGACAAGAGAGCCGTCACTATTATCATTTTTAAACACTTGCAGTCTGTATAATTCATAAACACAACTTCATTCTTTATAAATCTCTCCAACAGTGTCTAATTTTAGCTTTAGCCACAGAGCACTATCAAACTCATTCAGAATCAAATGTAAGCATCCAAATAAATACTATACTTACGCGATTAGACATGCTGCATGACGAACACTTTGTAAAGAACAATTTTGAGGGTTATATTAGCTGTGTGAACTTTGTTTATGCTGTTTAAGGCAAGCGCGAGCTCCGGGGGAGGGGAGCGTAAGCATTTAAAGGGGCCGCAGCCTGAATCGGCGCATATTTAATGATGCCCCAAAATAGGCAGTTAAAAAATGAATAATATTTTGGGGTATTTTGAGCTGAAACTTCACTGACACATTCAGGGGACACCTTAGACTTATATTACATCTTTTAAGAAGACGTTCTACGGCACCTTTAAATAAATTTAAGACAAGCTGCAGTGGGGAAGATTTACAGTGTAAAAATACTTCAATTGTGATCTGTACGGTTCCTCACACAAAACAATTGTATGACGTTAAAAGAATTGAAATAAAGTCAAATGGACTACTTTTATGGTATTTTTATAGAACTTTGTGAAGCTTGACAGCTCCATGTTTGCTTTTTTTACTGTATGTATTTCTTTTGTTGTGTTCCACAGAAGAAAGCCATACAGGTTTGAAATGGCACATTTTTGGGTGAACTATCCCTTTAAGTTCTTGGTGTCTCACCTTGCCAGTCTTGGCGAAGGCCTCTGCGACTTTCCGATTTCGTCCTCCGTAACATGTGGTAATGAGATCAGCAACGCCACAGCTCTCCAAGAACGTTGCAGAAGAAACGGAGCCGACGGTGCAGAACAACCGAGCAAAGCTGATCATCTCCATGAGACCCAGTCTGATCACCGCAGCCTTTGTATTGTCACCGAAGCCCAACCCGTCACAGAAACCTGCTCCTACTGCTACTATATTCTGTAGGAAGACAAAGAGGGTCGAAATGTCCGACACGTTCCTCTGAGCTGAATTACAACAAGCACATTATAATGTGATGTTTGGAACTGCTAAAGATCCGCTGACACTATATTTTTTTATGGTGTTTGTGTTCTTGCAGTGCACTATAAAGTTTGTTTGGTTGCAGAGACAAATGAATGTATTCATTTCGTTTGCAATGACAGGAGGATGAGTAAATGATTTATGACATTTTTGGGTGAACTAACGCTTTTAGACTTTCATTTGACTCTGCAACCTAACAAAAAAAGTGTTTTCTCCTATAGCTCAAACTGTAGAGCCATATGGAGGACGAAACCTGCAAAAACAATAAATATATAAATACGTGAATAAATAAATCCATAAATAAATATATAAATAAATGTGCAAATAAATACATAAATCCACATATTCCTGCATAAATAAATACATAAATAATTAAATGAATGCTGGGGTGAAATAAAATGTTAAAGGAAACGCTAAACTGAAAGTTTTTCCTTTTAATCGTTTATTAATTTTTGAATGTATCTCCGTATTTATTTTTGCTTGGCATTCTCATTGGCTTACACTGTTGAAAATGGTAGTATGGTATCTGCTGATGCAGCGCATAGCAGCTGCAAAGGGGCCTTAGTTTTAGGATTGATATTCGCTGCATTTTCACCTAGGCTGCTAAAGGGACCGTCTGCAAATTCCACTCAAAGTCCAAAAATATAAACGTCCAATCATTCATTCAGATGAATAATATTTACAAGGTTACAGTAAATGCTAGTGGGCAGACTGATCTACTGTAAATGAGCTTCTAACAATATCTCACCTGCATCTGAGGACATGGTGGTTGAATTTCAATTATGAAGGAAATGAGGCTGCGTGAGATTCTCCAGCTTTGTTGTTGTTGAGCTGTTAAAGCTCCGCCCTCTTCTGGAAAGGGGGCCGGGAGCAGCAGCTCATTTGCATTTAATGGGACACACACAAAAATGGTGTGTTTTTGCTCACACCCAAATAGGGGCAAACTTGACAAGCTATAATAAATGATCTGTGGGGGATTTTGAGCTGAAACTTCACAGACACATTCTGGAGACACTAGAGACTTATTTTACATCTTGTGAAAAGGGGCATTATAGGTCCAGTTTTAGTTAGCAATAACAACACTTCTAAGTTAGTGGTGCAACTGTCCAAATTCTTGTCAGTGTATACAGACCTACTGGTTTAATTGTTGTGTGTTTATACATCATGCTTCAAACACCTCTTTACAGCAAAAGAGAACATTATAGACTGTAAAACTGACACTTGCCATATCAAGACAGACCAGTATTATTACTGCTGTTGATAAAACAACTTCTTGAGTTAACTGTTAAACTGGATATCACATTATTTTCAATTGTGTCACATGCACCACCCTTTGACTATTTTGAGGTGTAAAATGTCAAAGCAAACCTTCAGAGCACCACAGATCTCCACCACATCTGCTTCCTGTACGACCGTGACCCGGAAGTGATCCGTCTGCATGAGTTCTTTAAGCAACGCCCCCTCGGTTTGATCCCTGCAGCCTTACAAACATTAAACACACAGACGCATACCCTCATCCGA
The DNA here is from genome assembly GCF_024489055.1 of Chanodichthys erythropterus. Taxonomy (NCBI): domain Eukaryota; kingdom Metazoa; phylum Chordata; class Actinopteri; order Cypriniformes; family Xenocyprididae; genus Chanodichthys; species Chanodichthys erythropterus. The sequence goes on from NC_090229.1 coordinate 5,286,892, forward strand.
ACACAAATTGAACATATGAACACACTAACATCACTTTTTATCACCCTCACCAATGGTGGTCTCGCAGAATTTCTCATCCGCCACCTCATTGGCGATATTTGCTCCCATCAACACGCTCATCTTGATGCCCAGCTTCTCGTGAATGACCTCTGAGATGAGCTTCAGTCCATCCGGTCCTTCATCCACCCCCTAAATGAACCCACATGCACAGTCATAGTTTGTTATCTGTGTCAAATGTGACAGTCTTGTGATCTTAGAAAGCAACTTTCCTCTTTTTTCATGCTGAGTAAGAAAGAAAATGCCACAGAAATGACTTTCACACACAATGCATGTATTCATGAGTGTACAGGACCTTGATGAGTGACATTCCAAGCGCATCCTGTTTGATATTGCCCTTCATGGTGTCACAAATACGGCCGATGAATTGATGTGGAATCACAAAGAGCAGAATGTCAGCGCTCTTGGCAGCGTCGAGCAGATCTGGCACCGCCACCTGTGAGCGAGAGAGACGAGAGAACGAGAGAGGAATAGAGAGAAGGGAATCTGTTTGATGCTGTATGATGAAACCTGCGGAAACATACATTCACTCAATATATTCACTATAGGATTGGTTGCACCTAAGGTGACCGACATATTGCCTTATTCTGGGGGGTTTTGGCAGGGTTTGTGTCCATTTCAAGCCAAAACAATCTTGTTCACATTATTAATCCTTCGGGTTATTGTACCATATCTCTGCCAATGGTTTTCTAGGCCTCTAGCCCAGTCCTGGGACAGTGATTATAGTTATAGGCTCAACCATTTGGCTGACTCTCAACCATTTGGTCTACCGGTCATAATGACGGAGACAACACATGCAGCTTTGTCAGCTTCTTATTAGTAGCTTGAGTGCAAGTGGATGGTTTCCTTTGTAAAGCAGCAAGTGCCTCCCAAAGGTTTTTGGGAAAGAATCTAGTGGCTCAGCACTCTCCTCCAGACTTCTCTATTGTGTGAACTTCCTCTGTAGCAGAGCAACTATTTGCTGTTGAGACAATTTCCCAAGCAAAAATGTGAACTGAGCAAAAAATGTGATCTCTCTGGTTGAATCTTGTTGCCAGATATATATTGTATCATATATTTTATACACACACACACACACAATTAAATACCATATGCAAATTAAAACAAGTGTATATATATATATATATATATATATATATATATATATATATATATATATATATATATATATATATATATATATATATATATATATATATATATATATACTGTATATATATATATATATATATAAATTGATACACTTGTTTTAATTGCATATGGTATTTAATTGTGTATATTTGTATATAACTGTGTAGTTTCCCTTGCACACTTGTATAATAAAATTGTTTTTAATACACTTTTATTATATCTTTATTATATTAAAATGATCATTTTTATATAATAAAAAATTTAATATTGATATTTTTATTCATTTTTGTATATGCTAATAAAAAGTTTGCATATATGCATCAAAATATAATCAATAAAGTTTTTAAACTTTAATTTATTAAAATACAATTTCTTACAACATTAATTTCTTATTTTATTATATATGTAATTTAAAAAAGCAACACTATTTTCTCATAATACAGTATTTTCTATATTCAAATAATATATGATCATTTATGCATAATACATCCTATATATTTTAATAATTAGGATTTCACACTTTCAAACCATTTATTATTTTATTATACAAGTATGCAAGTAAAACAACTTAATTTTTTTATGTGATAAAAGAATATATTGTTTTATTATATTACATTTTTGATTATTTAATTATATATTGTTTATTATATTAATGGATTTTATTAATAATTAGGACTGTCGATTTAAAATTATTAACACATTTAATGCACTTGCCCCATCCCAGACCTATAGGTCATTTAACATTTCATACAGTTGATGATGAAAATATGATGCAGGGCAACAACTCACTGCGTGTAAAAGCAGAATGTAGTTGGAATGTCCCTAAAATTCAAGATATTGGAAAAAAAAAAAAAAAAAAAAGCTCATATGAGATTTTGTCTCATATTTACATTATATGATATGTTGAAGCTATCTCACACAAGTAACGAGAGCAATATAACACAAGTGCTATTTTTTAACTGAATTTTTCTTTATTTTTTTATTTTTGTCCCGAATGCGATACTGATTTTATACAACAGTTCAATAAATAAGAAGTTAATATTGTGTTATTTTAAACAAAATATTGTCTGTTTTTGCTACATTTTGCCAAAGAAAGCAGAAAGCAGAACTGTTAGTCTCCAAGCAATACACAATGGCGTTTAATTTCTGAATCCGTGTTTTGAACAAACTGAGTGAACCAATGATTCAGTGATCTCTGTGAATGGGGAAACATCAAATTCTCCAAAACTGTTTGCCAAGCTTTCGATTCAATTTCATATTTGAAATCACCAATGACATCTGACAACAACTGTCTCATAAATGTTGTTTCTAAATGCTTGAATCAAAACAATTTCAGGCAGGAACAAGCGAAAAAAAGTGCTAAGTCCTAAGTGCACGTCTCTATAGGAAGCGTGCAAGCTTTTAACAGCAGCTGCAGTGACGTGTGACTTTACCAATCAGTGATTGGCTCTTATTTAGAAGGCGGGACTTATTCCGCCATATTGCGTGTTGCACTTTCTCCCGTTCATAATAATACGAGTGACGCGTCTTGTGTTATTCTATAGTCTTTGCATTTACTTCACTCCTGAATGAATCAGCCATTTGAATGAATCGAATGAATGAATGACTCAATGACATCATTAAGACACTTACCGCCACCTACTGGCAGTTTAGTTTCTTATTTAGAGTATGGTATAATTTAATTAAATTAGAAAATAATTTCATTTGTCCATATTAATAAAAAAAAAATGTTGAATCAAATAAAATATCTATGTTGAATCTATGTTGAATCAAATCAAATATTTCTTTCTGAAGCTGCTTTTTATAATGTCTATTTAATGCTTGACACAATAATGACTTTAAATTACTTTTGGGGGTAATTTCTCAGCCAAATTTGATGTGCATTAATTAATCGCCACATCATGTAATTAATTAGATTAAAAATTTTAAGTCCTATTAATAATATTTGTCTTTCATAAATGATATTCAAATACAAAGTTTCTTACAACATTTTCTGGAAGCTTGTGTCCCGGCAAATACTTGACGTTCTCGTGGTCTGTGTTTATGACCTCTGTGAGTTTACGCCCGTTCACCGTCTCTTCAAACACCCACATGTTAACCGTGGAGTCAAACTTCGGATTATTCCTTGCATTTGTGCCAACTATCTTAGCAATAGCAGAACCCCTACGGACATGACAGAAAGAGAGAGAGAGTTCATCATGTGAAAGGTTGCATGCAACATTACAATACAAGGTGTAAACTAACAAAGGACTTTACTCCCATCACAACCCCCCAGATTTTTACCAAAAGGGAGAATTTGCATTTCAAGAAACACAGAGGTGATAGTGATCAAAGCCTGTTGTGTCAGATCAGATCAGAGTTGCGCACTGGGGGTTAACTAGTCTTTACAAAATACCCAACCATATCAATTTTGCAGTATTGTTTGATAAATTTAATATGGCTCTTAAACTGAATACATAAACATACATTTGGATTGTTGTATATAAGCATCTACTTTTGGAGTCTTGTTTTGGAGTGTGACCATATATAGAGTTTTAAAGGAACAGTAGCCTATTTCAAAGCTTCATTAAGACCTCAATCATCAACAGCAATCACGTTTACCTTAATAAATGTCTATGTGAATGTGTAAATGATTAAAATCATAAAAGCTCAAACAATTCAATAACACAAAAGTAGTCAAATTTTTTTTGCATGCATTGTATGATATAGTAGCTGTCAGTACATTTCAAACATCAGAAATGGACATAATACTGAAGCCAGACAGCTGTATGACGGATAGTTTAAATGCATGGAACATAAATACTGAACCTAACCAGTGTGACTGACTGGAGCATGTGCTCTACTTGTTTTGCATTGCAGTAGTGTTACAAATGGCTGGTGTAAACAGTGAGAAATAGTATTCAAGTTAGTCCAAAAGCACATTCACAGCTGTTGAGCAGAACTCATATTGTGTAGGATATCTATATCCTTCATATCATTGTCTTCTGTTATGCCCTTTCAAATGTCATAACCTTAAACTTCTTTAAACAAGTGACTCATTGAAGCTTGTGCGCCTTTGTTTAATGTTTAAACTAATAGTCACATGATTCTGAACCCTTAGAGTCATTTCTAAAAGAAAATCCAAATATTTTTTTACCAGTTCCCAGAGCCGACGATGCAAACTCTTTTAGGACTTGACATTGCGCTGAGAATCTTCCCCGGCTCCTTCGCTCAATTACAGTCACTCTGATCTGTCAATCAAACCGCAGCGCAGCGAGCTCACACTCTAGTGTTGTCCGCTAGGCCACGCCCCCTCTGTGCTATTGGCCACTCAGAGGGCGAAAACAGACCCCGTCGACTCCGCCCACTATCCGCTGGTGGGTGTGTTTACAAAATCTCAAAACAAGTGATTCATTATAAGTAGCCTATGCAAGTAAAAAGTGAAGTGACAACAAACACAAATTCTGCACTGACACAAACTTTAGTCTCAGTTGGACAAACTAAAGCATGCTGTACCTTTGATTTGTCTACTAGCTTAAGGACTAGATGTAAAAATTATAATCTATTTTTAATATGAGCAATCAATAGGTTATATAGTGAGATGAGAAGTAAAAAGTAGACTTGCAAAACCTGTCAAAAATGGGATACATAGTATAATGGTCTAAAAAATATGCTTTATGCAAAATATATATTTTTTTTTTTCTTTATCTTTTGATTGTGGTGAAATGTCACATGTTTATGTGAGATCTAATCAAACATGGAGGTAAAAGAGATCGACTGATTTATCAGAAAGGATCTGAGTGGCTTAAGATGGCAAAATGACCTTTGAACAATAGAATCCCCTTTTATGGAATAAACGGAATACCAGAACAGTTCTCAGGGGTGAAAGGTCAAAGTTCCATGGGAGAAATGATGCCGGCTCAGGAGAGGAATTCCTCAAATCACAGTGAGCTTATGGATTTATTTGGAGAGTTAAAACTTTTGTGTTATTTTAGTTTTATTAATACAATATTTATTCATGTTTTCTATTTTTGTATTTACAGTTTAATTTTAAAATTTTGGCAATTTTATGCTATTTTTATAAGTATTAAAAATTTCTATTTTTCTTTATTTTATTTTAGCATTAATTTTAGTCATTTTAGGACTTCAGGTTAAACTGAAATACAGTTAGTTGTCAAGGCAACATTTCTCATTTTCAAATATTTATATTTTCTTTTATTTCAATAGCAACATTGCTTTGCACAACATTACACACACACACACACACACACACACACACACACACACACACACACACACACACACACACACACACACACACACACACACACACACACACACACACACACACACACACACACACACACACAGAAACATTCCAGGAAGATAACACACAAGGCATCATTTTATGCATGTTTATTCATAAAAAAATCATTTTATGACAGCCACATGATGAACATCAAAATAATACAGATTATTAATACAGAAAAACGAATCAGCTGAAAAAGTTTGATTTACATATTAATACTATTGATCTTTTTGACACTCCTTTTGAAGGAAATATTGACAATTGATTGTGTGGTTTTCCTGAAAAGAAACTGTATAGCATATGAGATTAATATAGTGTCTCAAATGTAAATCTGACATGAAAAAATAGCCGTAAACTACCATATTCCACAACAAATCACTGCATACTATCTGTTCGCATTAAACACATCTATCTAATGCATCAGAGACTTCAAAACACTTGATTTCCTTTTTAAAAATACCTGACACCCTGTTGCTCCAACCTCTCATCCATTCTAGAAATAATCACATGTAATATATACATGCAGAAAGACACACTTACAAACAGACAAACACATTCATGCACTTGCAGTCGCACACACACACACACAGAGCATTGGCACACGACGTTAACAGACATGCACACACACTCCAGCTCCCGAAACAAACGTGACACTGCGGACAGAAGCTCGCATGCACCCGCTGGGAATATCTAGGGTTAGTCTCTCTGATCTGACACAGGCCGATGATATCATGCTCGTATCATAACAACTACAAGCCTTCAGACTGGTGTTCCCTCTTACCACGCCTTGTGCAATGACTAGTCTGTCACAACGCATTTACAGCCATATCATAGCTATTAAGATGGACAGAATTAATCAAATATGACACAGTAACCCCTCAAGCTTAGCAGACGCATTTCTGTTGCAAAAGGCCAGGCGCACAAAGATCGAACCATTTAATTTATATTTAACATTCCTGCCTTATGGAGATGAAATCAGCTTATTCAGAAAACAACAAAACATTTTTGGAAAAATACTAGAAAATTTTCATTCATAGGCATAAGAGAGAGTGAAAGAGAGAGAGGACAAGCACAAGATGCCAGAACCATCTGTAGAAAACAACCGTGCTGGTGTCGTGATGCCATCTGCTAAAATGTAGAACGTAATCGGAATATGACTGGCAGGCAAACAGCTGGAATATTGCGGGAATGTTAGTGGAATTTACTGACGTGACACTTGACGTCATCCAGGCCGAGTACAGTGCCGTGATCCGTGTTGTTGTTGTTGTGATGTTTCTTGTCGGAGCAGCGGCACAACCTGTATTTCATTACCTTGACAGATAAAAAGAAAGAGATGTGGTGATGTTGTCCTTAAACTTTATGCATATAATATAGTCTAAGTATATTTTTTTCTGCGCAACAATAATTGAATCTCTATGGAAGCTTGTTTCCGCAACTGAATAAAAAATAAAAAAGGTAATTGTGACTATTTAATCTCACAATACTTTTTTCCCCTGCAATTGAGTTTATCTCACAATTCTGACTTCATAACACACAATTCTGACTTTATATCTCGTAATTCTGACTTTATAACTCGCAATTCTGACTTTATATCTCACAATTCTGACTTTATATCTTGCTATTGTAAGTTTATATCTCACACTTCTGACTTTTTTCTCATAATTGTTTATAATGCGCAATTCTGACTTTTTCTCGCAATTTTGAGTTTATATCTCATAATTCTGACTTTATAACTCGCAATTCTGACTATTTCTTCCAATTGTGAGTTAATATTATGCAATTCTAACTTTATTTCTTGCTATTGTAAGTTTATATTTCACACTTCTGACTTTTCTCTCACAATTGTTTATAATGCGCAATTCTAACAATTTCTCGCAATTGTGAGTTTATATCACGTAATTCTGACTTTATAACTCACAATTTTGACTTTATAACTTGCAATTCTGATTATTTCTCACAATTCTGACTTTATTCCTCGCAATTTTGAGTTTATATCTCATAATTTTTCGTACTTCGTAACTTTTTTCTCACAATTGTAAGTTTTTATCTCACACTTCTGACTTTATTTCTTGCAATTCTGACTTTATTCCTCGCAATTTTGAGTTTATATCTCATAATTTTTCGTACTTCGTAACTTTTTTCTCACAATTGTAAGTTTTTATCTCACACTTCTGACTTTATTTCTTGCAATTCTGACTTTATTTCTCGCAATTGTGACTATATCTCGTAATTCTGACTTTATATCTCGCAATTCTGACTTTTTTCTCATAATTGTTTATAATGTGCAATTCTGACTTTTTCTCTCAATTTTGAGTTTATTTCTCGCAATTTTGAGTTTATATCTCATAATTCTGACTTTATTTCTCTCAATTCTGACTATTTCTTGCAATTGTGAGTTTATATTATGCAATTCTAACTTTATTTCTTGCTATTGTAAGTTTATATCTCACACTTCTGACTTTTATCTCATAACTGTTTATAATGCGCAATTCAGACTTTTTCTTGCAATTCTGACTTTATTTCTCGCAATTGTGACTATATCTCGTAATTTTGACTTTATATCTCGTAATTCTGACTTTATATCTCGCAATTCGGACTTTTTCTCATAATGGTTTATAATGCGCAATTTTGACTTTTTCTCGCAATTTTGAGTTTATTTCTCGCAATTTTGAGTTTATATCTCGTAATTCTGACTTTATTTCTCGCAATTCTGACTATTTCTCATAATGGTTTATAATGCGCAATTTTGACTTTTTCTCGCAATTTTGAGTTTATTTCTCACAATTTTCAGTTTATATCTCGTAATTCTGACTTTATTTCTCGCAATTCTGACCATTTCTCACAATTCTGACTTTATTTCTCACAATTTTGAGTTTATATCTTGTAATTCTGACTTTATTTCTTGCAATTCTGACTTTATTTCTCGCAATTCTGACTTTATATCTTGCTATTATAAGTTTATATCTCACACTTCTGACTATTTTCTCATAATTGTTTATAATGCGCAATTCTGACTTTTTCTCGCAATTTTGAGTTTATTTCTCGTAATTCTGACTTTATAACTCGCAATTCTGACTATTTCTTGCAATTGTGAGTTAATATTATGCAATTCTAACTTTATTTCTCACTATTGTAAGTTTATATCTCACACTTCTGACTTTTTTCTCAGAATTGTTTATAATGTGCAATTCTGACTATTTCTTGCAATTGTGTTTTTATATCTCGCAATTCTAACAATTTCTCGCAATTGTGAGTTTATATCTCATAATTCTGACTTTATAACTCACAATTTTGACTTTATTACTTGCAATTCTGACTATTTCTCACAATTCTGACTTTATTTCTCGCAATTTTGAGTTTATATCTCGTAATTGTGACTATAACTCACAATTCTGACTTTATTTCTCGCAATTGTGACATTATATCTCGTAATTCTGACTTTATATCTCGTAATTCTGACTTTATATCTCGCAATTCTGACTATATCTCACACTTGACTTTTTTCTCATAATTGTTCATAATGCGCAATTCTGACTTTTTCTCGCAATTTTGAGTTTATTATTCGCAATTCTGACTATTTCTTGCAATTGTGATTTTATATCTCGTAATTCTGACTTTATAACTCACAATTCTGACTTTATTTCTCGCAATTTTGAGTTTATATCTCGTAATTGTGACTATAACTCACAATTCTGACTTTATTTCTCGCAATTGTGACATTATATCTCGTAATTCTGACTTTATATCTCGTAATTCTGACTTTATATCTCACAATTCTGACTTTATATCTCGCAATTCTGACTTTATATCTCACACTTGACTTTTTTCTCATAATTGTCCATAATGCGCAATTCTGACTTTTTCTCGCAATTTTGAGTTTATTATTCGCAATTTTGAGTTTATATCTCGTAATTCTGGCTTTATTTCTCGCAATTCTGACTATTTCTTGCAATTGTGAGTTTATATCTCGCAATTCTGACTATTTCTTGCAATTGTGATTTTATATCTCGTAATTCTGACTTTATAACTCACAATTTTGACTTTATAACTTGCAATTCTGACTATTTCTCACAATTCTGACCTTATTCCTCACAATTTTGAGTTTATATCTCGTAATTTTTCAAATCTCGTAACTTTTTTCTCACAATTGTAAGTTTATATATCAAAATTCTGACATTATTTCTCCCAATTGTGCTTATAACTCACAATTCTGAGTTTTTCTCACAATTGTGAGTTTATATTATGCAATTCTAAGAAAATTCTTCACAATTGTGAGAAAAAAGTCAGAACTGTGAGCTAAAAAGTCGCAATTATCTTTTTTTATTTTTTATTCAGTGGTGGAAACAAGCTTCCATAAATCTCTGATGACTCAAAAAGTGCAATTCACATTTAATCCTCAAGGAGGAAATGTCTGAGATACAATGATGACGTGATGTTTCACTCACAATTACCGTAGGCATCAAACATTATACAACATACAAGTATCATCAGCAACTTGAAATGGCAATCAAATATCAGGGGCAGTTTACACAACACCGTTTTCAACTAAAAACCGAAAACTTTTTATGCGTTTTGGCCATTCATTTACATGACAACGGAGTTTTGGGGGCCTGAAAATGCAAACTTTTAAAAATTGGTTTCAAAGTGCAAGTTTTTGAAAACAATATTGTTATCTCCGTGTGGAAATGGTGACATCATGTGCACTTGCATTACGTGTTCAGTCTATAGGCGAGCAGTGTTTCTTTACAAAGTGACATCGCCATCTACTGGCCTGGCAGCAGAATATGGCGTTTTTAGTCGTTTTCGTAGATCCGTGTGAAACGATAGTTTTGAGAATATGGTTGAGATGGCAAATATGTGCCAGATGTTGAATGTACAGAGTAAATGAGCTCTGGTGATGATGGTGATGATGGTAAAAAGCATCTGCTCAAATCAAAGTTCCAAAAAGTATGCTGTATTTTATTCTTTTGAAATACTTGAAATAGATTTTTGTAACATTCTAAATGTCTTTATGGTCACTTTTAATAACAAAAACTGAATAAAAGTATTAATTCCTTTAAAAACAACTCTTAATGACCCCAAGATTGCCATGTTGTGTCAAGAGATTTTAATAAATAATGACTTGAACATGAGCAGATTTCCTTTGGCTGTAATAAACTGTTAAAATGTCATTAGACAAATAAAACCAAAACCCAGCAGAAATCTTTATGTCAGGACAGAACATTAATACAGATACTTCATAAACCTTACCTCATAAAGGTAGTCAAAAAGCTCCAGAATCGTAAGAATACTGGCTCCAATGAAAAGCCCCATCTGTCCTCCGATATCACCTACCAACACACAAACACACAGAGACTGAGCTGCAGTGCTAAAGGACAGTAGCATTTCTTTTTTTGACAGTTTTAAGGTGAAAAATGTAAATCTCATCACTTAGAAAAGTAACTGCAGCACATCTCTCAAGAAGCCGCAAGATTAGCACAAATGACTGACTTACCCAACAGACCCGCCACCTCATAGGCTTTCCTCTGCTCGATGGTTTCGTAGTTCAGAGCCTCAAAGAACACGTCCAGCACCAGGACATTCTCACTGACAGCACACACAACACAGTTTAGCATGTTTTTGGCATTCCAGCATGGCAGATTATCAATAAAAATGCTAAAGTGACACATTATCAAACACTATCTTTCTCACTGGCATCTACGTTGTTATTAATCAATTAAGAAATGTTCAAACAACTGTCGCTGTGATGGAGAACAGACACTACTGCACCAAGGTAACAAAGCGATCAGTGTTTACTGAACACTCACGTTATGTACTTCTCAGATTTGCTGTACTTCTTTGCCAGGTATTTGACTGACGCTTTGCTGGGGATCTTGACGAAGGACAGCTCTTTACCGTAGCGCGTGATGTTGCACGGAGTCTCGCATGAGCAGTAGTCGCTGTCCGCTTCCACAAGGAAATCTGTGCAACCGCAACAAGATAAAACATTAAAATGATTTTAAAAGTGCCCCATTATGCTATTTTAATAGTTGCTAATTTTGCTTTTGCATACATGTATATATTTAAGAAAAAAATTATATTTATATATAAAATATTTATATATACAGTACAGTCCAAAAGTTTGGAACCACTAAGATTTTTAATGTTTTTAAAAGAAGTTTCATCTGCTCATCAAGGCTACATTTATTTAATTAAAAATACAGTAAAAACAGTAATATTGTGAAATATTATTACAATTTAAAATAACTGTTTTCTATTTGAATATATTTCACAAAGTAATTTATTCCTGTGATGCAAAGCTGAATTTTCAGCATCATTACTCCAGTCTTCAGGGTCACATGATCCTTCAGAAATCATTCTAATATGCTGATCTGCTGCTCAAGAAACATTTAATGTGTACAATTGTACAAAATATTTGTGTACAATATTTTTTTTCAGGATTATTTGATGAATAGAAAGTTCAAAAGAACAGTGTTTATCTGAAATCTAATCTTTTGTAACATTATAAATGTCTTTACTGCCACTTTTGATTGATTTAATGCATCCTTGCTGAATAAAAGTATTCATTTCTTTCATTTATTAAAAAAATAAATAAATAAATAAAAATTCTTACTGACCCCAAACTTTTGAACGGTAGTGTATAATGCTACAGAAGCTTTGTATTTCAGATAAATGCTGTTCTTTTGAACTTTCTATTCATCAAGGAATCCTGAAAAAAAAAAAGTACACAACTGTTTTCAACATTGAAAATAATCATAAATGTTTCTTGAGCATCAAATCAGCATATTAGAATGATTTCTGAAGGATCATGTGACACTGAAGACTGGAGTAACGATGCTGAAAATTCAGCTTTGATCACAGGAATAAATTACTTTGTCAAATATATTTAAATAGTACACAGTTATTTTAAATTGTAATAATATTTCACAATATTACTGTTTTTTACTGTATTTTTAATTAAATAAATGTAGCCTTGATGAGCAGACGAAACTTCTTTTAAAAACATTAAAAATCTTAGTGGTTCCAAACTTTTGGACTGTACTGTATATGTAATATTATTTATATATATATATATATATATATATATATATATATATATATATATATAAATAATATTTACATATACAGTACAGTCCAAAAGTTTGGAACCACTAAGATTTTTAATGTTTTTAAAAGAAGTTTCGTCATAAATATATATTATATATATATATATATATATATATATATATATATATATAAATATATAGATATATCTATATATAGATATAATATATAATTATACATGTATATATTTCTTAAATTTATACATGTATGTGCATGTATTTATATATACATAATTATGACACACATATATATTACGTAAACACAGACTTTTATTTTGCAAACGATTAATCGTGATTAATCGTTGTGCAGCCCTACTTTGGATAGATAGATAGATAGATAGATAGATAGATAGATAGATAGATAGATAGATAGATAGATAGATAGATAGATAGATAGATAGATAGATAGATAGATAGATAGATAGATAGATAGATAGATAGATAGATAATTGAATGACAGAATGATAGGAAAATATATAGACAACGAATGAACGAACGAATGAACGAACGATAGATAGATAGATAGATAGATAGATAGATAGATAGATAGATAGATAGATAGATAGATAGATAGATAGATAGATAGATAGATAGATAGATAGATAGATAGATAGATAGATAGATAGATAGATAGATAGATAGATAGATAGATAGATAGATGTTTATTTCATTCATGGATATTTTTTTTTCCAACAAATCTTACTTCATCATCTTCATATATATAATTTATAAAACCATGATGAAAAGGAGGCAGGGTGAAGAATATCTTATATTTCCTGCCCCCTCAACAATAATAATAATAATAATAATAAAAAAAAAAAATCAACATATCAAATCACCGTTTTTACTTTGGAGGTCTTCTACAATAGGTTTACATGCATTTAAGGTCAAATAACATTTTAATTTCATCATAATATACATTGCAGCATTGTCTCTTTTATCACAGTGTCTGAAACGGTCTTTCTAAACTCCACCCTTCTGCAAGCCTACTCTGCTCTGATTGGTCAGATGGCGCAGTCTGCAGTTCAGAATATTTTTTTTTTCTTTTGGGAGACAATAACTCCATTTATCTTGATTTATCTGAACTTTGCAGACCTTTTACATTCACAAACAGCTATATTACATGCTACATGAAAATAAGCATGACAGTGATATTGCGTCATGATAAAAGTTACTCACCAAGTGCTGGATGTGCACATTCCTTATATAGCACAGGGGTGCAGTAAGGCGCATCACCTGCAGGGGCAGTAAATATTTAAGCATCATTATTGGGATGGTTTGTCCAAAAATAAATTCTATCATCATTTTCTCCTGCATGTCGTCCAATCCTGTATCTCTTCTTTCTTTATTTTGTGGAGCACAGAAGGAAATGTTATGACAGACGTTTCCAATGCAAGATCTGAGGATTCAGAAGACTTTCCATCTTTTATTTATTGTGCCATATGGGTTTGGAAGGACATGAGGATGATTAAAAGATGATAGTTTTTATTTCTGTTTGAACTCCAGTGTTCAAACTGTATCAGAGCCCTTGGGATTCCCAACTTTTCTCAGAAAGTTGACAAAGGCTGTTTTAATGTTAACTACAACTATTAAAAATCCAATAATTGAAATGAAGCTGTAAAATATAAATATTTGATAAAAATAAGAAATAAGATTGTTGAAGAACTAAAATTACTAAAACTTAATCTGATATAAAAAATAAAGCTAAATAAAAATATAAAACAACAACAACAAAAAACACATTGCAAAATTTCTCAAATTTAAACTGAAATTAAAACAAAAACTGAAAATATTAATATAAGAGCCAAGACAAAATATTAATAAATACTTTAATACTAAATAATACTAAAATAGCACTGATTGATAAACGCACATGAAAAATCAATATTAAGTAAAACGATAAGATCAAAACTTCAAAATCCTGCTCAATTTCTTTTTAATATTAAAAACCTCAAGCATTCACACTTACTAAATTCTCTTAGCATGTTCTTGTGCACAATAATGAATATTCAGTGGCAGTTATTAATTGCCCTGGGTTAAATTCCCACACTAATACATGTTAATTTAGCCTTTTGTAATCAACTAAATTGCATTTCAGTGCCAGTGGCGGTCTAACAGGAGCAGGTTTAATTTGGTTTCACTGGCTTGATTAACTTGACCTCAAAGCAGTCGTGAACTCACTTTTTCAGAGGCAGATCCTTAAAGGGATAGTTCATCCAAAATGAAAATGTCATCTGTCATCACTTACTCACACTCAAATAGAGTGCCCCAGGGATGACGCGTTTTTGTAGGCCAACCCGGAAGTTAGCAGCGCACGGGTTCCCTCGACTGAAAGCCTATTCATTTTTCCCATAGACTTTTGGAAAATCGCAGAAAATAAGCTCTGTGTTTAACAAAGGGTTCTGACACTTACACATTTTGTCTATCAAGATAATCTTTACAAGTTAACACAACATATAGATTTTGAAGCCTAAATAAAGTGGTCAGATATAAAAGGCTAACAGTAGGCTATAAACGGACTACAGCACACAATGGTCGCGGATCAACGTCGTCACCACCAAGCTTCCTCAAACTTTATTTAGAAAACAACTCTATTTAAAAACATGCTCGCTGATTATGATCTGCGCTGTGTATGAATACTTATCCACTTTTTCATGAGAAATGCTGTCCAAATGTCCTGTTTGTCATGATGACGTCTAAAGTCCCCGCCAAAGGAAGTAGTCCCTTTTAGCAATTTGTTAGCAACCACTGAATTTAAGACACAGTAAAAGTTTAAAAAATCACAAGCGGTTATAACTGGTGTGTTTTATGTCATAGATCAAAACGTGAAAGTATTTAGAGGCTTTGTTAACCACAGACCTTATTTCAGGCGATTTAGTAAAAACCCATTCAAAAAACCCATAGACTTTACGGCGTTGGAACCAGAAGTCCTAAAATGCTAACTCGCTTCCGGGTTTTGCCTAAGAAAACGCGTCATCCCTGGGGCACTCTATTGCTTTAAACATGAATGAAGTTCTTTCTTCAGTTGAAAATAAAAGAAGATATTTTAAAGAATGTTGGTAACCAGACATTTGACGGTAGGAAAAAAACAGTATGGAAGTCAATGGCCACTGTCAACTCTCTGGTTACTAACATTCTTTAAAATATCTTCTTTTGTTTAAAATGGTATAAAATATCTGTAATAAAAATGGAAGTTGCTGCAATCGGGGAAGAATCTGTGGCTCTTTTTTGTACTACATAAATGACTTGCACCTTAGGGCGCGCAGATGAAACCCTTGCGTTCTCTTGTTCATGTACTCTTGCATTTGAATCATAGTCTTCTTATCGGATAAAAAATGATCCACCTCATTGGAGTGCATACTTTTTAGATATATGCAAATGTTTAGAATTGATGCACATCTTGCCATATCCATCCATTTTTTTAGGGTTGTTAATCGCGATTAATCGCATCCAAAATAAAAGTTTGTGTTTACATAATATATGTGTGTGTACTGTGTATAATTATGTATATATAAATACACACATGTATAAATATACATAATAATTATACACACATATATTATGTAAACACAAACTTTTATTTTGGATGCGATTAATCGCGATTTATCGTTTGACAGCACTATTTTTTTATGCAATATCCCAAGAGTCGCATTAAAACAGGTGAATTTAAACAGGTCATTGACGAATAAGGTTTTTAGTGTAAAAAAACATAATGGAGATCTAATTAATTTTTGAAGTTTTTGGACAAAATTTTTCACCAAAAAAAGTCATTTGGTTTAACCAAAATTTTAGTTTTACCATATGACACTTTTGGTTATACCAAATGACGATATTTTCAAACAATGCTAACAGGCTGACATCTAGCTAGCTAGCAAAAGGACAATCAAGCATTTTATATTTACTTTTGTAATATTACAACATTTTCCATGTTTTATAGCGGTTGTACCGAATGACCTGATGTTTCGGAACATGCGTGTGAGTGAAAGTGAAAACATGAATTTTTCAAATAGTTAAGAGAGAGTTACTTTGCTTCATGATCATGTGGTCCTTTGCAGGTGTCTGAATGATGTCACATCCTGTCACATGATATTGACCGCATGACTTGATCCAAAATGGTCCCTTTATCTTGGTTACTCCGAATGACATCAATGAAATTCATTTTTCCGGACATTCTTTCTCATAACAAAGCAACGACTTCTACACATAATTTTAATACCATGTTGTACTATGTTGATATATATAATTTTATAAAATCATGCCAGAATAAAAAATATACAAGTTTATTACATTTTAAGATATTTTAATCACAAATGAAATGGCTGTATTGGCCTTTGGACGGTTAAACCGAATGACCAATTAAAAATCTCTAAAATACCTTTATATGTAGCAAAATATATTTAAAACCTTTTGGATTCAATAAAATATATCTAGTTTTACAACCTTACATACTTTGGATGTCATATCTTTGTTTTTTATGATTATTATGGCCTTTGGACAAATGACTCATCAAGTCATTGAACCAAATATAGCTAACAACTCTGACAGACAGTGGGTAAAGCCATTTCGACGTTTCATTTCACAACACAGACAATAAATGATCCTGTTCACTATTTCATCGACCTGATGGACTTTCATTACAGTAACTGCGGCATTAAAATAAAATACTTTTGATTTTGTACTGCCAATGCCAAGTGAATGTCAAGTGCTGCCGTAATTGTTGCAGTGACTCACCAGGCATATGCACCATGCGGCAGTTGCAGTTTTCCACCAGGTAGCGCGTCTCGCAATCTGTTCGACAAGCACTGATGCTGTACGCTTTGAAGTAATCCGAGCTTGGCGGGGCCGACTTGCAGCTCCCCCATGGAGCAGGAAGATACACCAGCTGAAAAATAGATAGTATGAGTCAAAAAAACTAAAGATCCATTTAAAGCGCATATTAACACCACACCTACTCGCTGCTCTTGGCAGGAAACAAACGTCTGAAATCCTGGTGCGACTCCAAAGCCCAGCTGATCTATAAACGGAGGCTCGTCCTGACTGTGAATCTGAACTTTGATTCCCGCCTCAAACGACGACTCATCTGCATGAGAAAACGAGCGAGAGTGAGAGCAAGAATGAGAGTGGCGTTTACCTGGTATTTTAATCATGCGGTCTCACTTGTCTCTCCCCACACTGGTAAATATTCATCCTGCTGAATGTCCAACATGACCTCCAGGCCGTTTCCCATCCCTCCCTTCACGCTGACCTGCGGTGGGTCGTTGTGACCGGAGTTAAAGGTGTAACACTTCCCGTAACGCGTGAACACCTGAAAACACACACAAAAGAAAACTATACTGCATACCTTCCATTATGATCTAAATTTGCTGTTTATTTCTATTGAGCACTGACTTTTGCATTAACATTGTATTAACATATATACAGCCGTGGCCAAAATACTGGCTGCTTCAGTATTTGTAGATTATTTTTTCACATGTTTCTATGGTATACTGGAAAACAATGATAAGCATTTCATAACTTTTAAAGGCTTTGCAAAGAGTCAGTATTTACATAACCTCTGCAATTTGCTCTGGCATGCTGGATATCAGCTTCAGGGCCAAATCCTGACTGATAGCGATTCATTCTTGCCTTATTAGTGCTCAGAGTTGACTTCTACTTGTCCACTCGCCTTTTGAGGACTGACCACAAGTTCTCTATGGGATTAAAGGGTTAGTTCATCCACAAATTAAAATTCGGTCTTTAATTACTCACACTCATGTTGTTCCAAATCCGCAAGACTTTCGTTCATCTTCGGAACACAAATGAGATATTTTTGATGAAATCTGAGAGGTTTCTGTCCCTGCATTGACAGCTACGCAACTAGCAATTTTCGTTACGCATCACGTTTGAGCTTCCTCAAGAACCAATGAGGTTCATTCTTGCATTACACATCATGTTTGAGCTTCCTCAGGAACCAATGAGGTTCATTCTTGCGTTACGCATCATGTTTGAGCTTCCTCAAGAACCAATGAGGTTCATTCTTGTGTTACGCATCATGTTTGAGCTTCCTCAAGAACCAATGAGGTTCATTCTTGTGTTACGCATCATGTTTGAGCTTCCTCAAGAACCAATGAGGTTCATTCTCACGTTAAGCATCACGTTTGAGCTTCCTCAAGAACCAATGAGGTTCATTCTTGCATTACACATCATGTTTGAGCTTCCTCAGGAACCAATGAGGTTCATTCTTGCGTTACGCATCATGTTTGAGCTTCCTCAAGAACCAATGAGGTTCATTCTTGTGTTACGCATCATGTTTGAGCTTCCCCAAGAACCAATGAGGTTCATTCTTGTGTTACGCATCATGTTTGAGCTTCCCCAAGAACCAATGAGGTTCATTCTCGTGTTACGCATCAGCTTCCTCAAGAACCAATGAGGTTCATTCTCGTGTTACGCATCACGTTTGAGCTTCCTCAAGAACCAATGAGGTTCATTCTGGTGTTACGCATCATGTTTGAGCTTCCTCAAGAACCAATGAGGTTCATTCTCGTGTTACGCATCAGCTTCCTCAAGAACCAATGAGGTTCATTCTCGTGTTACGCATCACGTTTGAGCTTCCTCAAGAACCAATGAGGTTCATTCTGGTGTTACGCATCATGTTTGAGCTTCCTCAAGAACCAATGAGGTTCATTCTCGTGTTACGCGCCACATTTGAGCTTCCGCAAGAACCAATGAGGTTCATTCTGGTGTTACGCATCATGTTTGAGCTTCCTTAAGAACCAATGAGGCTCATTCTCATGTTACGCATCACGTTTGAGCTTCCGCAAGAACCAATGAGGTTCATTCTCGTGTTACGCATCAGCTTCCTCAAGAACCAATGAGGTTCATTCTCGTGTTACGCATCACGTTTGAGCTTCCTTAAGAACCAATGAGGCTCATTCTCATGTTACGCATCACGTTTGAGCTTCCGCAAGAACCAATGAGGTTCATTCTCGTGTTACGCAGCACATTTGAGCTTCCTCAAGAACCAATGAGGTTCATTCTGGTGTTACGCATCATGTTTGAGCTTCCTTAAGAACCAATGAGGCTCATTCTCATGTTACGCATCACGTTTGAGCTTCCGCAAGAACCAATGAGGTTCATTCTGGTGTTACGCATCATGTTTGAGCTTCCTTAAGAACCAATGAGGCTCATTCTCATGTTACGCATCACGTTTGAGCTTCCGCAAGAACCAATGAGGTTCATTCTCGTGTTACGCAGCACATTTGAGCTTCCTCAAGAACCAATGAGGTTCATTCTGGTGTTACGCATCATGTTTGAGCTTCCTTAAGAACCAATGAGGCTCATTCTCATGTTACGCATCACGTTTGAGCTTCCGCAAGAACCAATGAGGTTCATTCTCATGTTACGCATCACGTTTGAGCTTCCTCAAGAACCAATGAGGTTCATTCTCGTGTTACGCATCAGCTTCCTCAAGAACCAATGAGGTTCATTCTCGTGTTACGCATCACGTTTGAGCTTCCTCAAGAACCAATGAGGCTCATTCTCATGTTACGCATCATGTTTGAGCTTCCTTAAGAACCAATGAGGCTCATTCTCATGTTACGCATCACGTTTGAGCTTCCTCAAGAACCAATGAGGTTCATTCTCGTGTTACGCATCAGCTTCCTCAAGAACCAATGAGGTTCATTCTCGTGTTACGCATCACGTTTGAGCTTCCTCAAGAACCAATGAGGTTCATTCTGGTGTTACGCATCATGTTTGAGCTTCCTTAAGAACCAATGAGGCTCATTCTCATGTTACGCAGCACGTTTGAGCTTCTGCGCGACGTTTGTTCTCGCGTGTCAAGCAGGTTCAGTTGAGCTTCTGTTCATGTTCGCTGATCAATGTTTATATGTGAATAAAAGCCTAAATTAAATCTCTTCATCATATAAAGCGATCGAGTCTCTTCAGAAAATTTGGACTAAACTGCTTGATTCATATGGATTAGTTTGATATACTTTTTAAGCATCAAAGGCCCTGTTTCCACATGGTATTAAGATGCGTTTTGGTTGAACGGATTACAAGTGGACGACGCTAAATACAGGTGTAAACGGGGTGTAAAATGTTTTGAGCTTGTCCACTTTTAACCAGAGGTAGTCGAAAATGCATTGCTTTCAACCCGATTGCTTTCACAGTGTAAACGCTCATGTGGTTGAAAACATTTGAACGGCCACAAAACACTCTCAACGAAAAATGTACCAAGCACAATGTTCTCTCACCATTCCTGATTTCTAACACAAACTCAGCAGTTATCAGAGCAGAAACCAAAGCTGATGTTCTCCGTAGGTTTTCCGTCAACTTCAGAATGTTGTTCATATGTAAATTGCACAAGTTTATTTTGTCCATTAAATCGATAGATCTGAAAAAACCCATACATTTACTCACCCATAGACCTTCTCCTCGAAGAAATCAGGACACAATTGGTTGGAAGTGGACAAAAGAGATGGATTACACCAGTAAACAGGTATGTGTCTCCCTTGTCTACTTGTGATCTGATCAACCAGAACACATGTTAATACCAGGTGTAAACAGGGACATAGAGTTAGTTGTGTAGCTGTCAATGGAGAGACACATGAGGGTGAGTAAATGATTACAGAAGTTTCATTTTTGGGTGAACTAACCCTTAAGATCCGGCTCAAGAAAAGCTCTAGATAATGTTTGATTTGTTCTAAACTGCTTTTGCATTCTGGACACAGATGTTTTTTCAACAATCCATTGAAATTCTTCACTTCATACATTTGCATAATATTCAATATTTACAGCTTCTTAACATGACACAGTTGGTTGCATTTTATTATTTTAATTCAGTTTTGTTTTCCCTGCTGTCAGAAGGGACGTGCAGCCGCACCAAAATGATCTGAGCGAAATAAAGTGATATTAAAAGAGCTGTAACAATTCTTCCTTAGTAAAAAGCTCTATTCTTGAAAAATGAGATGAGACATAAACAATGAAAGGAATAAAAAAAATGAAAAG
Source organism: Chanodichthys erythropterus (assembly GCF_024489055.1). Taxonomy (NCBI): domain Eukaryota; kingdom Metazoa; phylum Chordata; class Actinopteri; order Cypriniformes; family Xenocyprididae; genus Chanodichthys; species Chanodichthys erythropterus. The sequence continues at coordinate 5,308,459 of NC_090229.1, forward strand.
TTCATTGTAGACCTGCTGAGAGTTATTAAAGGGAGCCGGTTCCTATGGAAACAGAGACCCGGGTCTGAAAAACACAAAAAGGCTCTGTCCTCTCGCTGTGCTCTCTTTGATACATTAATTAAACATTTAAAGTGTTTCAAGACATTTCCCTTTGAGCACAGCTCCAGCTGTCTGATTGTGTTGAAAACATAGGGAGAGATCCTAAGAGATTTTGACCTGTCGGACCTGATCAAACCACCCTGCTGTCCACATTAGCATCAATTAGTGTTCCTGTGTGTCTTACACAAACATTCTGCATCAATACTGCAAATCCTGACACAAAAACATCCGTGTGACGTTCACCGAGCCTCAATCCCCCTGTAGAACCACTTGTATTGACATTATCAGAGTATGATAGCTCACGGCATATACAGCAAACAATCTTACGAGAATAACCAGCTACCTCAACAAAAAGATAACAACAAAAGACATACATTACTGTTCAAAACTTTGGGATTACTTTTATTCAGAAAAGGTTCATTAAAGCGGAACTCAGTAAGATTTGCGAAGCTCCCCCTACAGGATCCTTCAGTGAATCACACTGTCGTAAATACTCCAAGCGCAGCTCTGGACTACAACGACTAGAACGCTCACTAGCGCAGTAGTTTTGCAAATACAGTACACTCGATGGAGGTGGGTAATTTTCGAAATTGTCTTATAAAGTCATAATATATACATTGTTTTTGAATTACCGTAAAGCATTTTGTCACTCTCGCGTGAACGTGAACATGAGGCGAGATTGCGTCGGGTCGGCGAAGCTCAACTTGCAAGTGCTGTTTTTTGGTGTAGATGTGCCAGAGACGCCTCAAACACACCACTACAAGTCAATTAACCATCGTAAGGACTATTTATGAAGGTAAAAAAGTTACTTCGTTCCGCTTTAAATAGATCAAAGTGACCGTAAAGACTTTCATAATGTTACAAAAAAAATGTTTTCTAATAAATGCTGTTCGTTTGAACTTTCTATTCATCAAACAATCCTGAAAGAAATGTATAACGGTTTCCACACAGATATGAAGCAGCACAACTTTTTTCATCACTGATAATAATCAGAAATGTTTCTTGAGCAGCAAATCATCATGTTAGAATGATTTCTGAAGGATCATGTGACACTGAAATATGAGAAGGTGTTACCTCATCATAGTTTCTGAAAACCTGCTCTGTTTTGCTGGTTTTAACGGAGTTGCGATAGTCTTTTATTCCCCATTGTGACTTATATCAGAGTGAAACTGCTTCTCGAACAAGAAAAAAATGTAGGGCGGGACTTGATTTTGTCCATGGGGAATTGATTGGATGGTTGTGGTTTGCTATTGGTTGATCTCATGTGGGTGACAGGTTGCCCCTGTTTTCTTCTTTCAGTCAAACACAATCAGAGTTATATTAAAACCTAGGAGTAGTTCGCCAATGTTGGTTTTTGAAATAATCTCCAATGTTTAACGAACGATTCAATGGACAGCGGCGGTCCTAGAGGCAAAGTTGTTCAGAATGAGGAGTTCTATCATGTGGTACCAAAGTTGTGGGCGTGTGCGAAAAATCGCTCCATAGATAATCCTTTACGCACGTGAAAAACACGAAGGCGCCCCCCTCTTTTGAATTTCTCACAGGCCTCTAGGGCCATGAGTCAAACAGGCCCATTGAGTTTTGTTCCAACTGGCCACCGTTAACCATGTCTGATAGCTGCTCAAACTTCAGTGGCCAATGGCGGACATGTTTTTTGAGATATGTCAATGTCCTCATAGACGAAGACACTGCATGCCAATTTTCAAGTCAATCGGAGTAACGGTGAAGTAGTTATAGCAATTTTCATGGTTTTTGCTGTTATAGTGCCACCAAGTGGCCAGTCGCCACGTCCTTTTTCATGCAACCACAGAATGAGCTCTTACATACTATATGTGTGCCGAGTTTGGTGAAAATATCTCATTCTGTTCACGAGTTATAGCCATTTTAGTAAAAGTGGCTCCACCCACTTCAAACATTATGCCGGCCCTTAGAGACCGTTGAATCATAAATTCAACTTTTTTTGATAATTACTGACAATCAGACTCCAGAGAATCTTGCTGCACTGGTTTGGCTCTGATCGGGCCAAAAACCTGGGAATAGTTCGCAAAAGTAGGTTTTTCAAAAAAAGAAGAACCAAGAACGACGGCCAAATCTGCATTTTGTCTGTCTTGAGCCAAGGATCCCAATAATATAAGACACTTGATCCTACGCCTAACGGTTCAGGAAATATGAGCGATTTCGTACTTTTCACCTCTGTAGCGCCCCCTTCAGGCTGATCAGTGCGAGCCGTGGTGATGTTGCAGGCGGTGTGAGTACTACCAGCCCTCACTTACGGCTTGGTCCGCTGATCCTTGGTAATTTTAACACGCGACGCGCTTGAACCCCTAAAAATATCCTGGCTCTTCCAAGCTTTATAATGGGAATGAATAGTAACTGAGATTTTGAAGCCCAAAAAAGCACATCCATCCATCATAAAAGTAATCCATAGCTCCAGGGGTTTAATGAAGGCCTTCTGAAGCATTTTTGTAAGAAAAATATCCATATTTAAACTGTATATTGCGATCATGCTCACGGATGTTGTTCTTCATCGTCATGAAAGTGTATTATCTGCATACATTTTAAAGCTATATCAGTTTAAACTTGTAATTGATAATTTTCTAAATGCACACATCTGAAGCACACACACAGAAAGCTGGCTGTCAGACTTCTCTTTTACGTCTTATTGTGTTTAAACTGTCAAAAACACAAAAAGTTCACAAACACAGCCGGTTATGTCTGTGAAGTACACAATCTTACCATTATATTTTTGTCAGATTTTCCAATACTTTTTTGCTTCACCTCGTAGCTGATTGGTTTGGTTCATGGCTTATAACTCTTTAACGAAGACTATTTTAAAATCCCTATGAGAAAACATAGAAAAAACATTGTCTTTGCCTTGTTATTTTGTCATTATCAACAAATTAATGTATGTCTGAAAAGCATTTTAATGGGCTAACTGAGTTAAAGATCCCTAGATTAGTCAGTTAGCGTTTTCTTATTGGTCTTCCTTCTTTATGCAAACAACCCCCCCTCCCTCACCGCCATCATCCGGTCTCTCCTTCGGCAACACTCAGGAGTCCAATTAACTGTCATGATTAGCTGTAAACATCATTTATGTGGGGTGGGAGCACAGGCGGCATGCAAAGGCACTTTAATCACTGTCTCATTATCATGTGTGATTATTCATTGCACAATAATTTATTCATCTGCAAATTAAGATCAGAAAAATTGGCATTTGTTATTAAAGAAGTCTCAGTGGAGAAAAGGAGGCGTATGTGACTGTGCTTTATCTTTTTTTTTTTTTTCACACAGCTCTATATTTTATTACATGCTGGCTTATATCTTGTGATTTCTTTAATGCTCAAAAAGGTTGCATTTATTTAATATAGTAAAACAGTAATATTTTAAAAAGTAAAATATTTATACAATTTAAAATAACTGTTTTCTGTTTGATTATATTTTATAAAGTAATTTATTCCTGTGATCAAAGCTGAATTTTCAGCATCAGTCTTCAGTGTCACATGATCCTTCAGAAATCATTCTAATATGATGATTTGCAGCTCAAGAAACATTTCTGATCATTATCAAAATGGAACAAGATTATTTACTTAATTTCCTGCCACGTGGGAGTCAAAATGATGTAAATTGTTGAGTTAGAATTTCAAATAATGTAACAGTTATTGAAATGGAGGGAAATGTATGTGATAACAGATCAATTATTGTGAACAAAATATTGTTCTGAAATAAAATAATTAAAAAAATAATTAAAAATATCTTTTTACTACAGTTAACTGAATATCAGTTCAAAAGAGACATGCTGGTTACAGAAAAAAATTCCAGCTCCAAAAAGCGCATCCATCCTTCATAAAAGTATAATCCATATGCCTCCGGGGGGTTAATAAAGGCCTTCTGAAGTGAAATGATGGGTTTTTGTAAGAAAAATATCTATAATTAAAACATTATAAACTATAATCACTGGCTTCCGACAACGGCCATACGCACGTTCACGAGAGTTGAGTGCTGGCGAAAGGGTGACCTCTGACCCGACGTATGATGTAGCTCCTCTTCTCTTATATCAAAATCCTCCATAATTTTTCTTTAAAACTTTTTGTTTTAGACTTCTAATTCCTGACCGGTGTTTTGTTTTGCTCTATCCTCTGAGCTTCTGCGTTTGTCAGTTCTCACTTAAACTGCTACGCCTTAAAAAAAATAAAAATAATAATTTCCATGAAATGTTTTGGTTTTGGGTTTTTTTTTCAGAAATTTTGTGTTGTGTATTTAAATGAAACCTAATGAAAGCATAAAACATTGATTCAATTTTCCTTTTAAAGGTGCCCTAGAACCAGTTTTTACAAGATGTTAAAAAAATGAAAATAGCGACGGCTCTTGTCTCCGTGAATACAGTAAGAAACGATGGTAACTTTAACCACATTTAACAGTACATTAGCAACATGCTAACAAAACATTTAGAAAGACAATTTACAAATATCACTAAAAATATCATGATATCATGGACCATGTCAGTTATTATTGCTCCATCTGCCATTTTTCACTATTGTTCTTGCTTGCTTACCTAGTCTGATGATTCAGCTGTGCACAGATCCAGACGTTAATACTGGCTGCCCTTGTGTAATGCCTCGATCATGGGCTGGCATATGCAAATATTGGGGTCGTACATATTAATGATCCCGACTGTTACGTAACAGTCAGTGTTATGTTGAGATTCGCCTGTTCTTCAGAGGTCTTAACAAATGAGATTTATATAAGAAGTAGGAAACAATGGAGTTTGAGACTCACTGTATGTCATTTCCATGTACTGAACTCTTGTTATTCAACTATGCCGAGGTAAATTCAATTTTTGATTCTAGGACACCTTTAATCCTATGAAATTAAATTTTTGTTAAACAAAGTGCAGCACAAGTGTGTGCATGTTGCAGGATTTGTATTTAAATAGTCTTTTTGCAGTTTAATATGAACAGACACTAGTCTATGTCGTGATTTGATTTAAAGGGTTAAAACTTTTAAAGTTTTAAATCTGGAAGCCTTCACTGTGCCGACTGCGTCACCTGAGTAAGGATAATGACAGGGAAGAGAAGAAATCGTTGAATAAAGTCGTTATTTTTGTTTTGTTTTTGCGCACAAAAAAAAAAAAAAAAAAAGTTCTCGTCTCTTCATAACATTAAGGTTGAACCACTGCAGTCACGTGACTGTTTTAACGATGTCTTTAGTACCTTTCTGGACCTTGAAAGTCTTTGGACGATTCACATACCTCTCGGATTTCATCAAAACTATCTTAATTTGTGTTCTGAAGATGAATGAAGGTCTTATGGGAGTGGAACGACATGAGGGAGAGTAATTAATCACAGAATTTCATTTTTGGGTGAACTAACCCTTTAAGTGTGCTGACCTACTTTTTATTTATTCATCAGAAATTTGAACGATTCCGTGACATTCCGCGTTATACAGTAAATTCTGTTTTTATGACTGGATTCCATGATTCCGTCCGCGTCTTCTGCTTTTATGAAGGATGGAAAAACTCATGCTCCATTCACTCCCATTACAAAGCTGGGAAGAGCCAGATTATTATTTAATATAACTCTGATTGTGTTCGGCTAAAAAAAGAAAGTCATATACACCTAGGATGGCTTGAGGGTGAGTAAATCATGGGATAATTTTCATTTTTGGGTGAACTATTCCTTTAAAATATTTTAAAATCAGACAAAACAACCAAAAAACGAAGATGTTTCTTCTTTCTTGAAGTCAAAAGGTTGAGATCCACTGTTTTAAAACTAGCTAAGTTTGTGAGAATTTTTTAATAGGACATGGGATTTAATAGGACATGGAATGCCTCCAATGATTTCAAACAGCACTGTATCACCAAGAGCATCCTATCTGTGGAAATTGCCAAATAAAGCAGTTTGGAGAGTATATAAACAGCATTTGAGCCGAATGACTTCAGTCATCAAGGCCAATGAAGCAAGCAATTCCCCTCCCAGAATGAAACCCATCAAGCATTTAATTGTAGCTACACAGGGCTGGAAAACATTAAATGCACACAAAAAAGAGCCGGCTGGCCGTGAAGATAGACCGAGGAGAGCCATCCCTCGAACTCCATTAACAATTACAAAAAGTCTGGTGCACTGGGCTATTTTTTCCCAAAGCACTGAGTCACTAAAGACAGAGATAAAGAATAGAACATCCCAGACGCTCTCTCACACATCACACCAAATCTAATATTTAACACTGACCTATTTTAAAGGCTGCTGGATATTTTGAACCTGCTGTGGGAGTTTAAAGCAGCCTGGAGCAAACAGGATTGCGAGCTTTTCTTCAAAAGCCTGGTGAAATGAAGGTGTGCTAAAATCACCGGGGAATAAGAAACATGCAGATGTTTTTTGGGAGACTCTGTGCTCATCAGGGGACTACTAATGCTGTTATACAAGCATTTATATTTAGAGAGGGAAAAATCCCTGTACAATATGCTCATGTTGGCATTTGGGTAAGTAGGGCATTATCACCAACACGCCACACAAAAGACTTCTGATGCTTCAGACGGGGATGGAGGAGTCAGTTCCACATGTCGCCATGGAAACTTGGAGAGAAACATGGTTACATCACCGAAGCAACCTTTTCAGCACCATAGTCCTCATAGTGTCATAGTGTGAACTCCTGCTCCAATGCTCATTTTCAGTAATGAGCTGCTGCTCACATCTGCTCTCATGCTTACAGTTAAAAATTTAGGTCTGAGTCATACAAAAATAGTACCACAGCAGTGGTTTCAGACGGTACTACCATGGTACACTGATATATATATACCATGGTACTGAATGATTACCACATGGATGTATCATGTGAGTACACTGCTAAAAAAATATTTTTTTGAAGTTGAAAATGATTGAAAAAAGATGAGTGAAGTATGTTTTACATACTTTCTTTGTAATTATTTGTGGAATTTATTAGCAATTTATGAGTGAAAATTGTTTCAAAGTAAATCCTTTTTTTTTTTCAGTGTACTTGAAAGACTACCATCAAACATGCACAAAAAACACAGGGCTTTTTCTGCTGCAGCGGTTAGTAGTTCAGATTTTTACTATAATCACTAGCAATGCCAAGGTCATGGGTTTGATTCCCAGAAACACCTCACAGATAAAATGTACTCCTTGTATGCACTTTAATTTGTTTCTGACAAAAGTGTCTGCCACATACATAAATGCACTTTGCCCTGGCAAACCATCTCATTTTTCATCTTTTTTAAAGCTGCACTGCCACTACAGATGATTTTTGGGCAAAGATGAACAAAACCGTGTTCTTGCCTGACCCCATTTCATTCAATAATGAACATTTATTTTGGACGTTTACATATTGTCTGTATGTAAAGGTTCAGCTACTATTTTGATGGATAAGCTACTTGCTTTAAATGACACATTTTTCAGATATATGCCCCAAACCATCAAATTCAATTGAAGAGGAAAAAAACTCTGCAAATAATTTGTTTCATATGGAAGCTTGTTTCCGCCACTAAATAAAAAAAAGGTAATTGCGACTTTTTATCTCACAATTCTGACTTCTTTTCTCAGAATTACAAGTTTATATCTAACAATTTTGACTTTATATCTCAATTGTGAGTTTATATCTTGCAATTGTGACTTCATAACGCACAATTGTACCTTTATATCTCACAATTGTGACATTATATCTCACAATTCTGACTTTATAACTCAATTGTGAGTTTATATCTCGCAATTCTGACTTTATATCTCAATTGTGAGTTTATATCTCGCAATTGTGACTTCATAACTCACAATTCTGACTTTATATCTCACAATTGTGACTTTATATCTCACAATTCTGACTTTATATCTCAATTGTGAGTTTATATCTCGCAACTGTGACTTCAAAACGCACAATTGTACCTTTATATCTCACAATTGTGACTTTATAACTCAATTATGACATTATATCTCACAATTCTGACTTTATATCTCAATTGTGAGTTTATATCTCGCAATTGTGACTTCATAACTCACAATTCTGACTTTATATCTCACAATTCTGACTTTATATCTCACAATTGTGACATTATATCTCACAATTCTGACTTTATATCTCAATTGTGTTTATATCTCGCAACTGTGACTTCAAAACGCACAATTGTACCTTTATATCTCACAATTGTGACTTTATAACTCAATTGTGACATTATATCTCACAATTCTGACTTTATAACTCAATTGTGACTTAATATCTCACAATTCTGACTTTATATCTCAATTGTGAGTTTATATCTCGCAATTGTGACTTCATAACTCACAATTCTGACTTTATATCTCACAATTGTGACATTATATCTCGCAATTCTGACTTTATAACTTTCAATTGTGAGTTTATATCATGCAATTCTGAGAAAAAAAGTCAGAATTGCGAGATAAAAAGTCGCAAATTATACCTTTTTTATTTTTCATTAAGTAGCAGAAACAAGATTCCATAGTTTCAACCACAGATGGCAACAGAAATACAGATTTCTGTAGTATAGCTTTACATAAAGTAAATTAAGATTTCTTGAAGATGACCAGTTTACAACAACTAACTTTAACAAGGGTTTATTATCTGCAAATTATAGCTACACTATACTGTTCAAAGGTTTAGGGTAAGATTTTAATTTTATTCAGCAGGAATGCATTAAATTGATCAAAAGTGAAAGTAAAGGCATTTATAATTTCACAAAATTTCTATTATAAATAAATTATATATTGAACTTTATATTCATCACAGTTGCTACAAAAATATGAAGCAGCACAACTGTTTACAACATTGATAATAATCAGAAATCTTTCTTGAGTTGCATATTAGTATGATTTCTGAAGGATCATGTGACACTGAAGACTGGAGTAATGATGCAGAAAATTCAGCTTTTATCACAGGAATAAATTACATTTCAAAATATATTTAAAATTTAAACAGTTATTTAAAAGTATATTAAAATTTCACAATATCACTGTTTTGCTGTATCAAATAAATGCAGCATAAGAGCTGCAGTGAGCATAAGAGACCCTTTTATAACCAATTAAAAATTTAACCGACCCCATGTGAGTGAACCGTAATGTATAAATTAAACCACTATAATGTTTTTGAATGCATTTCCTGAGTGTACGCCCCCACGCTCACACAACAGCCGCTCTACATGCACACAAACTCGACTGAATTGACAGTTCTGGCTCAAACCTCTCTCACACTAGCCTCACGCCATCCTTATAGTTAAGCCCTGGCTTTACCATGTTACCGGATACGTTAAAAAAAGGGTATTTTTCGGTACTTTTTGTTAGTCTTGTGAAATGAAAGCCATAAAACAACTAAACAGCCCAATGTGAATCCTGGGAAATCTCGAGAACTACAAACTTCATTCCAGCAGCGTAAATGATTGAACTGTCAAATATCACACCCCAGCATTTGGATGAAACCTAGAAAATGCCTCCAGCTCTCTCAGTTCACCAGAGAGATTCGCATCAAATAGATACACCAGGGCTGCAGTATGGTGCTTGAAGCTAAAGGAGCTCAAAGAAATCTATCACGGTGCATCCCTAGAGAGTCTCACCACGCTGAAGTCTTCGGGTCGGCACGGCGAGCCTCTGAACTGGCAGGACAGCAGCATGTCTTTAATGTCGTGTCCTGTTCTATTATAGAACTCCCACATGTTGAAGTGTCGTGGCTTGAAGAGGCGAAAGTCTGCTTTGCTCTTGAGAACCTCCATCACGCTTTCTTCAACCAGGTGAGCGTCCCGAATCTCATGTCTATAGAGACAGACAGACACAAAAATAGCAAAAAATAAAGGTTCCAAATAGGGTTTACTGCAGTGATGCTATTGGACGACCATTTCAATTTCCCTTTGTTTTTGTTCATACAGTGCAAGTCAATGCGGTCCAAAACAAGATTGTAGCACATTGACTTTTATTGAATGGACATAAAGAAATTTTTCAAAAAGAGGCGCTGCTTTCAAACGCTCCCATCTGTACAGTGCTCTTTGAAGAGCGTCAAATGTTTCTTTTTTTAAAACGTGCTTTAGCAGACATGTTTGTTGAGCACGTGATCAATGTTTACATGTGAATAAAAGCCTAAATTCAATATGTTGTTCATCATATTATGCAAGTGACATATCAGTAAGATTTCAGTAGAATAAACATTCAGATTTTAGTTTATCTAAGAAAATGTTTGTTTGTTTATTTATTCATGTCTTTTTAGATAACTGATATCAATCTCAGACAAAATAATTTGCCAGATCTATGGAAACCCTACTTATAGGTTGTTCCACATTATTAAACAAGTCACAGTTCTCATACAATATGAGGAGGAAGAAAGATCTTTCTGAAGATGAAAAGCATGGAATGGTTCAATGTTGTGCAAAAGGCATGAAAACAACTAATATTGTGTGAAAACCGAATGGAGATTATCAAATTATCATAATATTTATGAGTGATTTAGAGCACTTGGTCAAAGGCTTATTAATGAAAGTTCCTATCAAAAAAATTAAAGATGCATTTTAGACACCACTAACCAAACCTCACAAAGAGAAACATTCACAAAATCTCACAATCGAATTTCAATTTGACTACACTCATAACTGAGCCCAAATAATGGCACTATGTCAATATTTATTTTGTGCCCTTGATGCAGCAAAGCTGTGCATGTTCTGTTCATTTGTCCTTTCAGGATGATAAATAGTCAAGGTTAATTCTCTGTAAACATGTCGAAAAGTGCCACACTGGAGCAAATACAGAATAGAAACGAGAAAGAGAGACAGTGTGCATCTGAGCGCTTAAAATGCAGAAGCAGGCATGACTGAAGTCCAATTCAAACCCACATCACATCACATCACAGCTGCTGGGTGTTACAACACTGCAGTAACTAAATCACGACTTCCTGATGCCAGATGGAAGCAGATCTTGCCACTAAAGCCAAAGATTTCATTTCACTTAAATATTTTAATATTGGAGTTGCACCTCAACAATCCAAAAAAAAAAACATCCCATCTGGTGTTTCACAGTATACAGGTCACTTTCCTTGATTAAAATGCAACAATAATCACACCGCATTCTTCAATTTGCCAGAAAAGCACTTAGGGACTCCATACGACAAGATGGAGATGCAGGACTGACGGAAATATATAGCTAACTTCAGTATCAGGGACTCCCCAGAGCTCTACATTTTCATTTCCGCTCCTCGAGTTCAATAAAAACACACTAATCATTTACCCTGCAATGTGCTTGTGTGTTCATGAGGGGAATATGAGCGCATAATCTACTGAGCGAGTGACTCATGCTCATTATTAAAACTTAACCACGGCCCCTCGACTAAACCAACCTCGAGTTCAGCAGCGCCAGCAACTCCCCCGCATGGTACAGGTCGTTGCGTGTGATCCTGCTGAAGCGGATGGAGTTGAGATTGCAAATCGTCACTGCGGGGAAGACCATCACGGGGGTCGTGATCTCGTCCAGCTTGGTGACGTGAGGGTATTCCAGGTAGAACTGAATCCGGTCGACGCAGACGTACATGAGGAAGGTCAATGAGCTGAGGAAAAACACCACCCAGAGGCAGCATTTGGCCGTGATCTTCTCATAAGAGAAGATGTGAGAGATGCCGTGTAGAGTCGAGGTGTGAGCGAACACTTGGAGGGGAGGCGGCTGGTCGTAATCAATGTCCATAGGTTCCACTTTAAGATCCATCATTGATGTCTTCATTGCACAGTTCTTCCGCTGCAAAAGCTGTGAAACTCTCCCTGTGACATTAAACACAGAAAGACAGTTTTATTTCCTTCGCTCCTCTGACCATAAATGAGTCATCACACAGAAAAGCAGAAATCAAGATTGACAATTATTTTTTCTTCGACCAGTAGCAAACCACAACCATCCAATCAATTCCCCATGGACAAAATCAAGTCCTGCCCTACATTTTTTCTTGTTTGAGAAGCTGTTTCACTTCAGTGTTGCCACGTCCCTTTCAAGGAAGGTCTGTTCACTTGGCGGCCATATTTGCAACGCATTTCTCAGGCATCCAAAACCAAGTCCTATGTATTTGAATGGGGGAATCCTTAAATGTCAAATACTGCTTGGTGGACAATTAAGTAACACATGTGAGCCTGGACCACAAAACCAGTCGTAAATTGCACGGGCATATTTGTAGCAATAGCCAATATATGGGTCAAAAATATCAATTTTTCTTTTATGCCAAAAATCATTAGGATATTAAATAAAGATCATGTTCCATTAAGATATTTTGTGAATTTCCTACCATAAATATAAAAAAAATGTGAGTGGATTTGCATTGCTAAGGACTTCATTTGGACAACTTTAAAAGGTGATTTTCTCAATATTTTTACTTTTTTGAACCCTCCAGATTTTCAAATAGTTGTATCTCGGGCCAAATATTGTCCAGTTGATGTATAACTCTAAATTTTAAAAAAATTTACCCTTATTACTGGTTTTGTGGTCCAGAGTCACATAATTCAAAGCAGCGACAAAATCAGACATGAACTGTCCCATAAATGTTTTTTCTTATACTCAAATAGTGTTAAAAAGCCTATTTTCAAACTAGACAAGCCAATGCGCATGTGCAATCCTAAGTGCAAGTCTCAGGTTTATATGGGAACAGGAGATTCATATGGCAGCTGCAGTGACGCAATGACTTTATCAATCAGCAATTGGCTCTTTTACTTAGAAGGCGAGATGTATTCCGCCATTTTGCACGTTGCAGTTTCTCCCACGAATTTCTAATTTTTTTCTTTAAATAACACTGTTGCGGTGTGTTGGTTTTTTTATGTCTGTGGATTGAATTGACCCCAGATAACATGATATTTAGCCCCTGGAATGCGAATTTTACTAGGGAAACCCAGAAAAAAAAAAAAACGCGAATTTTACCCCTGGTATGCAATTTTAACTTGGGGGGGTTAGTTTTAGGTTAGTTTTGAGTAGCAATTGGGTGATTTTTGTTGTGAAAACCTGGCAACCCTGTTTCACTTGGATAAACGTAACGTCGGGAAAGACTATTGCACCTATCTGCCGACTTTATGCTGGGCTGGTAACTGAAAGTCTATATCCATGAAATCACTACATTTTCTTGACGGTGTTATTTAAGTATTATTTCATATACTATTATAGTAGACTATTTATAAGTAGGCCTATAAGACTTTCTTTTTACATCAATGCAACACTCATAGATCTCTGCTCCTTCTCTGTACCCATAGTTCAGACATAGAGAGAGCATGTAGAGGGCAATTTCTGCCCACGCCAAGTTCCCAATAGTGTTTAATTATAGTCTACCAACCAGCTGACAAGAAAAACTCAAAGTCAAAATGACACATTTCCCACAATCAAAAGAACAGTATTTTTTTAAACAAAGAACATTAAATTATTCTTTTTGCATTTATTTATTGTGGCATGATTTGCTTGACAATTAAGCAAGCATTAATATTAACAATTAAAAAAAAAAATTAAAAATAGACATATATAAAATATAATTGGTAAAATATGCCTACGCATAAATTATTTAATTTATGTTTAATTAGCAAAGCTAAAATATAATAGTTCTCACAGAATCATCAATAAGAATTAAAACTCAAAAGCAAAAAATACTAATTTATGTAAAAAATAAAACAAATAAAAAGTGTGAAATGTGTTTAATTATCATTAAAATAATGTCACAACTCAAAAATGTTAATGCTACAAAAACATGTTCTTTCTTGGGGTGAAATGTGACCCGAACATGTTGTCGTGAGATCCACCTTGTCATCAAAACGCAATCTGAGGTGAAACGCGCCAAATCACGATTCGTTTCTGTTACACTGTATCACTCAACAGAACCCAACAGACCATCAAAGGGGGCGACAGCGATCGGAACAGTAGCGTCACTTGTAGCGTTTACCTGAAGCACTTCAGAAAGATGCTGGACATGAAAACAGACGCCAGTTATCCGAACATTTCTCCGGTGTTCGTGCAGAAATCAGCCGATCCAGTCGTCCATCCGACAGACCGATGGAAACCCATATCTGTGATGAAATGATGGTCCGCGCGCGCTGGATGGATTCGCCTCGTGTGACGATTCTGATGCTCTAATGGCTGAAGCCAAGGATCGTGAGTGTGTGAGTGTGTGTGTGTGCGCGAGAGAGAAGAGAGTGGGTGGGAGTGAGTTTTGTGGGCGTGACCCCCGAAAATTATGACTCCATAGATAGTACTATAAGAAAACATGTATTTTTTGCTAGGTCTTCGGAACAAGTACTGCCTTACTATGGCAATATCATAGTTTTTAAATGACATTCATATAAAATACAGAACTGTATGATGCAGTGATTTTATCAGATGCTAATATTATAGTATAAAATAGAATACAGCTTCAAAAGAGGACAAAAGACCCTCTGTCCACTTTCCTTCCATGCTGAGACCAACATAAAATCTATCAATTATATTATATTATATTATATTATATTGTATTATATTATATTATATTATATTATATTATGTATCTGTTCTCTCTCAAAATGATTTTTATCCTGAAAATAACCCTCAAACCATAAACCAGTATATACAGGTTTATACTGATCCATCGCATGACATCTGTTTAAATGGCCACATATAATAGCTTTACTGTAAATATTCATTACTTGTGATTAAATATAAATGGCATTTTTTTAAGTGCATCAGTAGAGAAATATCTGACACTGTCACTCTGACAGGTTTATGGCTCATATGGCTCTGCATATGTGATCACACTCACACTCACAATCTGTCTGATGTGGTTGAGAGAAAGAATGACATTCTGTTTTCTGACATCCTATAAAATGTAATATGCTTTATTTACAGAACCCTACTCTAGTTAGAAGAATACATGCACTTCTTTTCTCAGGCACAAATGCATCCTGTCTCAGCTTAACATTACATACATGCTTTTACTGTTACTAATGCATACTACACACTTGTTTACTTGGCCAGACTTTGGTTCCGCTACAGGCAAAATGGATTTCTTTTAAATGGCAGATGTGATTGTACTGCAGAGCAATAGCTGTGCTCCCCTGATAACATACCTTTTTATTATAGAATTATATAGCTATGAAATGGATTGCATGAGGAATTGGGACTGTTTGACTAGATATTATGTTATTGGTATCGGCCAAAATTTTCATATTGATCCATCCTTAATTAATAATGTCACAAAATATTTATATTTCAAATAAATGCTGTTCTTTTAAACTTTCTATTTATTTAAGAATCCTAAAATATGTTTTCCACAAAAATATGACTCGGCACAATTGTTTTAACATTGATAATAATAATAATAAAAATGTTTCTTGAGCAGCAAATCAGCATATTAGAATGATTCTGAAGGATCATGTGACACTAAAGACTGGAGTAATGATGCTGAAAATTCAACTTTGATCACAGGAATAAATTACATTTTTAAACATAT
Organism: Chanodichthys erythropterus; assembly: GCF_024489055.1. Lineage (NCBI taxonomy): Eukaryota > Metazoa > Chordata > Actinopteri > Cypriniformes > Xenocyprididae > Chanodichthys > Chanodichthys erythropterus. The sequence goes on from NC_090229.1 coordinate 5,323,987, forward strand.
TAAAATAGAAAACATTTAGTTTAAATTGTAATAATATTTCAGAATATTACTACTATTTTTATTAAAGGGATAGTTCACCCAAAAAATGAAAATTATCCCATGATTTACTCACCCTCAAGCCATCTTCTTTCAGACGAACAAAATCTGAGATATATTTAAAAAATATACTATGGCTTTTCCAAGATTTATAATGGTAGTGAATGGGGCTCAAGATTTTGAAGCCTAAAGCGAAGCGATGGGTTTTTGTAAAATATCCATATTTAAAACTTTATAAACAATAATAACTAGCTTATTAACTCCTGGAGATGTATGGATTATTTTTATGATGAATGGATACGCATTTTTGGGCTTCAAAATCTCACACCCCGTTCACTACTATTTTTAGTGATATTTGTAAATTGTCTTTCTAAATGTTTCGTTGCTAATGTACTGTTAAATGTGGTTAAAGTTACTATCGTTTATTACTGTATTCACGGATCTGTCGCTATTTTCATTTTAAACACTTGCAGTCTGTATAATGCACAAACACATCTTCATTTTTTATAAATCTTTCCAGTAATGTTAGCTTTAGCCATGGAGCACTATCAAACTCATTCAGAATCAAATGTAAACATCCAAATAAATTCTATACTCACATGACCTGATCCATGCATGCAGCATGCATGCCGAACATTTTGTAAAGATCCATTTGAGGGTTATATTAGCTGTGTGAACTTTGTTTATGCACTGTTTTATAGTCGCGAGCTCGGGGGGCGGGGAGCGCTATATTTAAAGGGACCGCAGCCTGAATCGGCGCATATTTAATGATGCCTCAAAATAGGCAGTTAAAAAAATTCATTTAAAAAAATGTATGGGGTATTTTGAGCTGAAACTTCACAGACACATTCAGGAGACACCTTAGACTTATATTACATCTTGTGAAAAAACATTCTAGGGCACCTTTAAATAATTGAAGCATTGGTGCACATATAATCAACAGTTTGATTTAAAAATGAGTCAAAATTCCAAATTATGGCAAGTGTATGAAATTATGTTTATTTTCATTTATGTACAGCACAGTTGAGAACTATGACACGGGCGGAGTCAAATGTGAGCAGATGAGGGCGGGGTCACAGAGTCTCTGGAATTGTGGGATATTGGCCCGACTTCCAATGAGCAAATCAGCAGCGTTATTCAGACCTGAGACCCGTGTGAGAAGGTACAGAAGGGACAGATGATGGAGGCTTAGGCCAAGCTCTGTCTAGCGATAGTCAGATGGATGCCGTTGATTGGCTGGGTGGTGGGAGGAGCAAACCTCAGCCCTGCCTACCGCGGGGGCCCTCATGCTTGCGTCGACAAGAGCCCAGGAGAGTTTCCAGAGCCAGCTTCACGAAGGCCTGGAAATTATTGCTTCTCTCCCTTCGGCTGTCCTGCGAGGGGAAGACACAATGACAGATAGCTTGACTGGAAACATACAGCAAATGTAATAAAACCCAATTGTCCCTGAGAGCAAGATAGAAATGTGCAATCTTCTCTTGCATTTGTGTCATGATGTTGTATAGTGTTTCTCGCACACACTGAATATTGATTCAAATTTGTATTAGATTTAGATAATTTAAATATTTTGCTGTACAATATTAGTTATAGAAGTGTTTTGTATTTCATGCACATCCGCACATTGTCAATATTTACCTCCTTGCTTTTTGGCGTCATCTCCTTTCTGATCAGCTTTCTTCGGCTGCTCCTTAGGACTCTGAGGTTGCTACAGGAAGACAAATAAAAAAATCGAAAGTCATTCTCAAGGAAGCAATTAAAGATTAATTATGCATGTGTAACTTTCCAATATGTGCAATAGGTTGGCAGTTTTTACCTTGGTGGTGGATTTCTTATCCGTCTTGTTACCTGTTAAAACATTCAGGGCATTACTTTTTGCATGCTGGGTTTAGTTTACTGCTATAGTATACAGATTTTAAGTTTATAAAAGTCAAAATTAAAGGGTTAAAAACAACCCAAGTTGGGTTGAAAATGGACAAACCTATACTGTAAACCCAAATAAGCTGGCAAAACTCGAAGGCAATCAGGTGGAATCATGGGAAACATTATATAACAATTAATTTTAGCATTTACTCTCCCTTTCGAGTGCCATGAGCAAATCATGCTGGCAAATAGAAATCCCAGCCCAGTTTCAGTTAAACTTTAGTTTGTCTAAATCAAAAGAAATAAGTTCACAAAACTCAAAACAATGAAACAGTTCAGTTTACTTAAAATATATCAGATCTGTGAACAAAAAAAATAGTGCTTAATACTCATAAAAGTTAAATTGACTGAACTAATTTGTTTAATTTAAGTTTTATTCAAACCAATTTATTATTTTGAGTGTAAGGGTTTATAGTGCAGCGGTTGGGTTAAATGTTTGTCCAACCTGCTGGGTAGTTTTATTTAACTCAACTTGTTTAAAAATTACTCTGTTGCTTGCTTAAAATGAACCCAAAATGTGTTGAAAAATTAACATTTATTAATTAGTTTAATGAATAATAATTCAACAGTAAACATTTATTAAATTGCTTATTAAAACACTCTAAAAAAATTGCTGGGTTAAAAACAACCCAAAAGTTATTTAACTCAACTACTGTTTAAAAATTACACTATTGATTGCTTAAAATGAACCCAAAATATGTTGGAAATTAACATTTATTAATATGTATACTAAATGAACACTTATTAAAAAGTTTAATGAACAATCATAAAACAATAAACATTTATTAAATTTCTCATTAATAAATGTTCATCTTTTAATAATTATTGTTGCGTCTAATTATGTGTCTGATTTTTAATTTCCAACATATCTTGGGTTAATTTTAAGCCATATAGTTGAGTTAAATAAAACTACCCAGCAGGTTTGGCAAACATTTAACCCTAAACGCTGTGTCAAAACAACACATTTGGTGTGTTTGTCCATTTTTTAACCCAACTTGGGTTGTTTTTAACACAGCATTTCTAGAGTGTAATGTTCACCTTTTGATAATTATTGTTGCATCTAGTAATTACGTGTCTGATTTTTAATTTCCAACCTATTTTGGGTTCATTTTAAGCCAGCCATATAGTCATTTTTAAACAATAGTTGGTTTAAATTAAATTGCCTATAGCACGTTAAGGAAACATTTAACCGAAACACTGAGTTTGTCCATTTTCAACCCAACTTGTGTTGTTTTTAACACAGCATATTTAGAATGTGGAATCATTTCATCACAGTTTTGCATGTTACAAATCACATCTTAAAATTCAATCTTCAATATCTACCTTTTGTTCCAGGCATTTTGGCTGCGCTCCAAGGTCCTTGCGTCCTTTTAGAATAAGCAGTGCTGAGCGCTGGCGCGGCCCTCATTTATGGCCCCGGCCACTGAATGACTCCATGTACGGGGCCCCTTCGGGAAAGAGCGTCGGGAACAAGCAAAGAGCCCCGTCAGCTGTGCCTCTGCACTGTCCTGTCATGGGCCTCTGCTGAGCTCAGGTGGAATCATGTGTGCGTATGAATCTTTTGTACAGTTAATCCTTTCATTTTGCTGAACACAGATAGATAGTTCGCTCACACAGCTTTTTTAACACGGATAGAATTCCTAATTTTGAAATATTAATATTCCAATGTGAAACTGCAGGTTTCTGAGCTACTAGACAGACAAAGTATGTTCTGTAGTTTACCAGGACAATATTGTATCTTCATTATTTATGAAGTAGGGATTAAGAATTTTATTGACACCTATAGACAAAGCCAACTGTTCAGGCATATCCTAACTTGGCACAAAAAAATACATTTGTTAATAATAAAATGATATAAAATATTTTATCTTCTGATTCAGAAAATAATGGAATTTCTGTGGTTAATACCTCTGAATTATTAGTCACAAATATAATATTGACCTTGAAAAACTTATTTAGATAATTATGTCATGTTGTTGAACTTGAACAGTACTTTTCTGGTGGTCCACACTTATACTGACTGATTATGCACTAAAAATAAATCTAAAGAAAGCACTGTTTTTTACTCTAGATACATGCAAACGTCAATTCTCGTTGCCAAGTCATCTTTAACAACATACAATTCATCTGACAGTCCTCATTACACGCGCTGCAGTGACGTCAATGATATACAAATCAGCTGCTGTCAGGGCGGGTCGGTCACGTGATCATGCCAGTCCCTTCAGACAGAATGAACCGGTGAGAATCTCGTACGGTAGGTTTCCTTTAAGTATAAAATTATACATTAACATTACGTTTCCATATAATGAAGGCATTCAGAAATGGTTATTAGCGAGATTTTGTAGCCCCTGTGTGATTGACATGATTTTTTTGTTTTGGATTATTATTCTGTTTGTAACGGCTGTTGTTGTTAGCATTCCTGCTAACTGTGGCTAATGCGTCAAAACATTGATTTTTAAATACACTATTTGTTTAGGATTTGCTTAAATATGAATCATTTTCAAGTTATATAAGCGTTGTGTTTATGTTAGTCATGTTTCAATGTACTAGTGTTTTGGAGAAACAAGAATAGCAAGCTATTTGTATAAGAAGCTGGATATATGACATTTTGTTTATTTTTTGCAAAATGTATTTTTAGTGTTGTCAAAGTGAATGTGAGCTTTTAAGATATTAATAAAATTAATTTTGCGTAATTATTTTTTACTTTAGCATTCAATAATTCATTCAGCTTTCTAAAGACTTTTAATGTTTTTGAACTAAGTCTCGTGCTCATTGAGGCTGCATTTATTTCATAATAAATTCAGAAAAAACAATAATATTGTGAAATATTATTACAATTTAAAATTATGGTTTTCTATTTTAATATACTTTAATATATAATTTATTTCTGTGATGCAAAGCTGAATTTTCAGCATCATTACTCCAGTCTTCAGTGTCCTTCAGAAATCATTCTAATATCCTGATTTGATACTCAGTTATTATCAATGTTGAAAACAGTTGTGATGCTTAATAGTTTTTTGGAACCTTTGATACTTTTTTCAGGATTCATTGATGAATAAAAGGTTAAAAAGAACAGCATTTATTCATAATATAAATTTTTTCTAACAATATAAATCTTCACTATCACTTTTTATCAATTTAACACATCCGTGCTGAATAAAAGTATTAATTTATTTAAAAAAAAAAAAAAAAAAAGAAAAGAAAGAAAAAAAAATTACTGACCCCAAACTTTTGAACGGTAGTGTATATTGTTACAAAAGATTTCTTTTTTAAATAAATGCTGATAACTTTTTATTCATCAAAGAATCCTGAAAAAGTATCACAGGTAATAAAATCATATTAAACAGCACAATCATATTTCAAACACTGATAATAAATCAGCATATTAGAATGATTTCTGAAGGATCATGTGACACTGAAGACTGGAGTAATGATGCTGAAAATTCAGATTTGATCACAGAAATAAATTGTATTTTAAAGTATATTAAAATAGAAAACCATAATTTTAAATTGTAATAATATTTCACAATATTATTTTTTTTGTGTGTATTTATTATGAAATAAATGCAGCCTCAATGACCATAAGAGACTTTAAAAACACAAAATCATTAAAAATACTAATGTTTCCAAACTTTTGACTGGTAGTGTATGTGTGTGTATGTATGTATGTGTATATATTAGTTAGATAGATACATATATATAGAGGGAGAGAGAGAGAGAGAGAAATCTTTTTGGGAAAAAAGTAATCTCATGTAAGTTGCCAACTAAAAGTTTTCCAGATAATATTTGTTATAGTAATATGACAATGTCAAATAATGGAAACAATTATTTTAGTTGTCTTAATAATAATATTACATTCAATATTTTCCTCACAGAGTATAAATAGATTTTTGCACTAAATACACATAAAAATAAACTGCCTTTAAATTTATAAATAGGGTCTTTCACAAGGGAATCATCATATTTAGGGTCTTTAGCATCAAAAAGTTTGAAAATCCTTGAGTTAGATGATTACTAGTTTGTGAATTACATTTATTGTATTTATTTGTCTCATGTGATCTTTTTAACAAATAAATATAGAAAATTTGTATCATATCTCAACTGCACTGAACGATACAAATAATGCTCTGATATCTTTAGCTATTCATTCATGATTTATATATAACAGTGTATTTGTGTTTTCTGCAGCCCTCGTGTTTCCTGCATCTCTCTGTGTTTGAGGATCTCATGGCTGCTGTTTGGCAGCAGGTGCTGGCAGTGGACGCAAGGTGTGTGCAAGATTGTCATTGGAGTGAGACTTTTTACATGTGTAGGGAGGAGGAACTAATCATGTGTTATATTATTCTCTGTCTTTCTCAGGTACAATGCTTACCGCACACCTACGTTCCCCCAGTTCCGCACACAGTACATCCGCCGGCGCAGCCAGCTGCTCCGCGAGAATGCCAAGTGTGGCTTTGAGCCGGGGCTGCGCAGGCAGTATCTGCGTCTGCGCAGTCAGTTGCTCGCAGTGCGTTACGGGCCTCTGTCAGAGCAGAGCAGCTTCAGAGCCAGCAGTGTGCGCAGTTCCCGCACCACACTGGATCGCATGGAGGTTAGGTGCATTCAGAAACAAGGAAAGAGGGTTCAAGAAATGTGGATTAGGAATTCTGGGCTGAAATAAGCCCCACAAAAACACAGTCAGAGGGCAAGACAGTATCTATATAGTCCTAGATATAATTAGCAATCCAGATCCAGGTCAATGTGTTGTGTGAGAGCTGCAGTGCATGTAGATTGCGAGCTCTTTTGTGCATGATATTGTAGTGCTAAACTCTAAAATCACCCTCCATTGCTGCCCGCTTTCCTCTTTTCTTGGTCTTTTTTTATTCTATTTTCCATCTTTTTATCAGGACTTCGAGGAGGATCCCAGGGCTCAGGGTGCCAGAGGCCACCGGAGATCAGTAAGCCGCGGTTCATACCAGCTACAAGCGCAGATGAACAGGGCGGTGTATGATGAAAGGTAAACCCCGCTAACCCTAGCTATTTTACTACTTATTAGCTTGTTTGCAGTGTGTATAAATACGTCTCTGGTCGCATCTTATGTGCCAGGCCTCCAGGTAGCCTGGTGCCCACTTCGGTGGCAGAAGCCAGTCGGGCCATGGCAGGTGACACCACCCTCAGTGAGAACTACGCCTTTGCCGGCATGCATCACATCTTTGACCAGCATGTCGACTCAGCTGGTGAGTGAGATGTTAAAGGATTAGATCACTTCAGAATTAAAATTTCCTGATGATTTACTCACCCCCATGTTATTCAAGATGCCTTTCTCTCTTCAGTCGAAAATAAAAACAGCAGCAGATTAGCATATTAGAATGATTTCTGATGGATCATGTGACACTGAAGACTGGAGTAATGATGCTGAAAATTCAGCTTTGCATCACAGGAATAAATTACTTTGTGAAATATATTCAAATAGAAAACAGTTATTTTAAATTGTAATAATATTTTACAATATTACTGTTTTTACTGTATTTTTAATTAAATAAATGTAGCTTTGGTGAGCAGACCAAACTTCTTTTAAAAACATTAAAAATCTTAGTGGTTCCAAACTTTTGGCTGTACTGTATATCAACCTCCAACTGTATTTAGATGAATCTCCCGTGAACCTCGTCAAGACCACCATTTTTACTAAGAAGCACATTCAATCATTTTCCTGTGCAGTCACATTACCGCTAGCCGTCTTCAGTGAATGCATGTAAATGTTTGAAAGTAGCCATCAGTCCTGGGTCTGCACTGTTGTTTTATCCTCTCATTTTAACCTTCAATTATGTTATCTCCTCAGTTCCCCGATTACAGTTTGCCAATGATGATAAACACCTCCTCGCCTGCTGCTCATTGGATGGGACATTGTCAATCATGACACTGTCCCCGCCTCCACCAACTGTAAAGGTGACACTGAAGGGCCATGCTGGGCCCGTGACTGACTTTGCCTGGTCACTTAGCAATGACATCATTGTGTCCACATCAAAAGATGGCACTCTGCGTATCTGGAACACAGAGGATGGCCGCTGCATCCGGGAGGTGGGCGACCCAGAAGGCAGTGAGCTGCTGTGCTGCACTTTTCAGCCCATGAACAACAACCTGACTGTGGTGAGCCCATTTTTGACAACACTAATTTAGAATTTCGTGTCCTTGAATGGGATTATTCTGGGTGACAGAATCTCTAATCTTTCTGGGAATATGGGATTGTTTATGCTGATGAAGCACTGTGGTAACAAATACCATCAGCCCTATCAGTAATCCTATTAGAGTGTGAAATTAACATGTGCCACCGGCCTAAAAAGGGTACTTTGTGTGCAATGGTGGGTAATTTTACTAAGAGACCATATGTAACTTAATTCAGCTAGAGTGTGATTTAAATTTATTGAGTTCAACAAGGCATAAATGGCATTTTACTGTGCCATTTATTATTTACTATGCATTTTATTATGCCATAAATGGCATAAATACTATCTGCCAGCCACAGTGTTGTGTGAGTCAGGCGACCTATAAAACATCTCTGAATGACATTTGTCAAGAAATGCCATTGCATAGAAGCAACTTGGTTATATTAAAACTTGATTATATCTTTCACACTTTCTTCACTTCTGCAGTGATTTTGTCTTAATTTGAGCGCTCCAAACAAACTCACACTCATGTGTTTCAATTATAACACAAAGCTTTCTAGATTCACTTTAGTTTTCAACATTATGAAATTCCCATTTTTTATGTCTGCATATGTTACTATACAAAGCTAATGTCACACAATGACATTTTAGTTATAGGTGAATTTAAAAAACAAACAAACAACAAGGGAATTAATTAAAAAATACCTCTAAAGAAATTAATTATACTTCAAAAATGTTTTAAAAATGATATTCACTCACTTAGAGGCATCGATAACCTAAAATATTTGCTTTTTTATGATGCTGCATCATAAACAAAAATTACTGAGTGCTCCTATAACCAAGACCAAAAAGAGAGCTATAGAAGTCATGATTGTATAATTTCCATGTTAAGTTCTATATATGTGAATTTGAAAATGAAACCCTACATTCTGTCTACTGCATGATGATTTTGAAGCATTTTCTTCAGTCGTTATGAAATATCAAATGTGTCCTTTGTTGTTCTTGCCCAGGTTGGCAACAGCAAACATCACCTGCAGGTGGTGAACATCTCCACTGGGAAGAAAGTGAAAGGAGGCTCCAGTAAACTGACGGGTCGAGTGCTTTCTCTCTCTTTTGATGCACCAGGGAGAATCCTCTGGGCTGGGGATGACAGGGGAAGCATTTTCTCCTTCCTCTTTGACATGGCCACAGGTACAAAGATGTCAGACCCAGATTCTGATTTTGAAGTCTGGAAAACATATTAATGTAGATGAGAGTACAGTTGATATTGAGGCTGCACGATATATCGTTTTATCATCGATATTGCGTTGTGTGCATTTGTGATAGTCACATCACAGGATATGCGATATCTTGTGCCGATTTTTAACCCATACAGACAAAATGCACGTGATTCTCGGATTAATTGCAAAGTTTGACAATCATACAATGAAAGTTAATCATTTTAATGTGTTTTAGGTCCTGTCAGTTTAAACACTCAAGCGATTTTAAACCATTTGAGCGCACGAAGATGCGAAAGAGAACTCAATTCTGAATGCATGTGAACGTGAAACGTGAACACCGAATGCTGTTCTCTTCCGTGTCTGTTTGTGCCTGAACGGACACATACATGCAAAAGATTATTAAAATGCACATACAACATCGATTATCCCCGTAACACAGTTGTTTATGGCTAAGGTTAACTAAACAATTGAGAAAGAAAACCAGAAGTGTAACAGTATTTTGGATCTGATCATTCAATCTTAAAGTGACAGCAGCCTAATATTCCTGCAGCTTTCTGTGTCATGAATGTTAATCAAACAACAAAAGACAAAGAGAAAAATCACTTTTGTAGTTTTAACACAGATTAATTCTATTTAATTAAAGTTATTTATTTAATTTAATTTAAGACTATGCAGTGTTATTTTACATTTTAATTATCAAATTTCATTCTTTTCAAATACAGAGCTATTCAAGTCATCTGTTGAAGTTTTTTTTCAATAAATATCGCAGAAAAACAAAATATCGCAATGTTCATTTTTTCCAATACCCTAAAGAGTCTATGACTGGATCATTATTGCAGTGATTATTGATCAAGATTTTGACCAAAAATTGCACCTCTTGATGGAAATCACATCACAACATTTATTTTCATCCAGAGGTGCATCAATCTTTAGTCAAGATCTTGTAATGACAATGCAAGAGGTGAGCACTCTGTGAAGTCTCCTCCAGCACAACCCGAAAACTTACAGTGAGGTTAAGGTCAGGACTCAGAGGTGCCAATTCATGTGTGAAAATGATTCTTCATGCTCCCTCTCAACCATTCTTTCACAGTTTGAGCCTGATAAATCTTGACATTGTTATCCTGGAATATGACCATGATACATCTTCCTGCATGGGTGTTTAAGAAATAAAAATCTACACACTCCATCTTTAAGAGTTAAAAGAACTGTTACCAACATATAACATATAATAATCACTCCAATCCAAAGATTTTCCTGTTTAAATCCAAACAGCGACACAGCCAGGCAGTGTATGTTGGTGTTTCTGTAAAGTCTATGTTCTTCTTCCACAGGAAAACTGACCAAAGCTAAGAGGCTGGTGGTGAATGAGGGCAGCTCTATTTCCAGTATCTCAGCCCGCTCATGGATCAGTCGAGAGGCACGGGATCCGTCACTGCTCGTCAACGCCTGTGTAAACAAACTACTGCTCTACAGGTTAGAATGCACTTACGGCAATCCAGATTGTCACTTTCTCTTGGCTAAGATGATAATTAATCAGATGGAACTGGTTTTGATAGGGTCGTGGATAATGAGGGCACTCTACAGCTGAAGAGGAGTTTCCCCATTCAACATGGATCCCAACCGCTGCACAGCATCTTCTGTCCTCTCATGTCCTTCAGACAGGGAGCCTGTGTTGGTAAGACCGGAATTATCGTCTGATCTGTGACCATTTACATTTAGCAACTGAAAATAGGGCCATTATAATTTCTGTTTGTTAAATTCTTTACTTTGAATACTAAGCAATGCTCGAATTATGTGTGCTGTTCCAAATCCTAGTCATCATAGGCAAAAATGCCAATAAAAATAGTTTGATATAATTAAAAACTGTCTATTTTACCCAGTATTTGTGTGCTATATACTAGTGTTTCTCAACTGGTGGGTCACGGAGTGTGCAGTCAAAGAAACCACAACAAACGTAATCCTATGTTTTTCTGATGCGAGACTTTTATTGTGAAAGCTGTTGACACTTCTGTCAGACGCAGTTTAAGTAAAGACTGCCTGAGAAAAAACACGTTGTCCTGATTCAGTATCTGCGGTCAGATGAGATGTGCACTGAAAACCCGAATAAGTTGGCAAAACTCAAAAAGTTACGTGAAAATTTTTTAAGATAAGAAATTCAAAGTTTAAGTAAGCAGAACTGGCAGATTTAAATTTTGTACTCATACATTTTAATAGTTTTTAACTAATTAAAGGTGCCCTAGAACCAGTTTTTACAAGATGTAATATAAGCCTAAGGTGTCCCCTGAATGTGTCTGTGAAGTTTTAGCTTAAAATACCCCATAGATTTTTTTTATGAATTTTTTTAACTGCCTATTTTGGGGCATAATTAACTATGCACCGATTCAGGCTGCGGCCCCTTTAAATCACGCGCTCTCCGCCCCCCGAGCTCTTGACTATAAAACAGTGCATAAACAAAGTTCACACAGCTAATATAACCCTCAAATGGATCTTTACAAGATGGTGGTCATGCATACTGCATGTATGCGTCGGATCATGTGAGTATAGTATTTATTTGGATGTTTACATTTGATTCTGAATGAGTTTGAGGCTGTGCTTCATGGCTAAAGGTAACATTAGCGACGGCTCTCTTGTCTCCGTGAATACAGTAATAATAAACGATGGTAACTTTAACCACATTTAACAGTACATTAGCAACATGTTAACCAAAAATTTAGAAAGACAATTTACAAATATCATGAAATCATGGATCATGTCAGTTATTATTGCTCCATCTGCCATTTTTCGCTATTGTTCTTGCTTGCTTACCTAGTCTGATGATTCAGCTGTGCACAGATCCAGACGTTAATACTGGCTGCCCTTGTCTAATGCCTTGAACATGGGCTGTTATATGCAAATATTGGGGGCGTACATATTAATGATCCTGACTGTTACGTAACGGTGTTATGTTGAGATTCGCCTGTTCTTCTGAGGTCTTTTAGAGATTTACATAAGAAGGAGGAAACAATGGAGTTTGAGACTCACTGTAAGTCATTTCCATGTCCTGAACTCTTGTTATTCAACTATGCTGAGGTAAATTCAATTTTTGATTCTAGGGCACCTTTAAACTTAAATTTTAGTGGCATCTAGTGGTGAGGTTGCGAATTGCAATATAGAGAAGTTACAATGGCCAACACAGGACAAACATGTCGTTGTCTGAGACACCAGTCAAGCAAACACACTATGTACAGCAGTTTGTCCTATTAAGGCTACTATAAAAACATGTCGGCGCAAAATGGCGACTTAACATGCAAAGGGATAAAAATTGCTCATTCTAAGGTAATAAAAACTTAATAGTTCATTATTTAAGGTCTTTATACACCACTGAAAACATAGTTATGTATATTATATTGCATTTCTGTCAATAAATCCTCCTAAAATGTACACATTGCACCTTTAATAGCCTTACCTTTTACTGTTTACTCATCAATATTAGTGATATATATGTCATTTTAGGAGTTAGCTCTCTATGTTTTGGACCAAAGCCAGTGTAAGTAAATCCCTGCTCTTTCCCTCGTGTAGTCACTGGCAGCGAGGACGCATGTGTCTACTTTTTCGACGTCGAACGCAACACTAAGGCCATCGTTAACAAGCTGCAGGGTCACAGCGTGCCCGTCCTGGACGTGAGCTTCAACTGTGACGAAAGCCTGCTGGCCTCCTCTGACGCCACCGGAATGGTGATCATCTGGAGACGGGAGCAGAAGTAATCATGGCAACTCCCAAGCTTTCGCTACCTTGGCAACAGCATCTTCCATGCAGGCTGGCTTGAATCACGTGCAATGAAAGTCCTACTGTAAATGTGTGATGATGTTTTGAACGAGTCTGAGCTAACTCATGTGGACCATGAAAGAAACTTGTATTCTCTTATCTTTGTTTTAGGGCTGATATTTCTATTGTTGTTGTTCTGGGATGTGATGCTTGATTGTGACTATGTGCACTTCATCAGTGCTTTGCGGTCATAAATGTGTAACTTAAGAGAGGAGACGTTAATATAATACTTTGTTCACCTTTGTGCGTTGTGTCTTTGTGAGTAAGTGTGTGAGAATGGGAACGTTTGAGACAGCGGGTAACTGAAGTTGTGTTCGCTTGCACAATAACACTACTGTATTTATGCCTTGTTGAACTCAATAAATTTAATCACACTAAGCTACATTTGGTCTCTTTGTTTTCCTTGGATTTATTCACATTTTGTTCACTTTTTTTTATGGTAACCTTTCATCAAAGGAGCTTTTGAAGATGGGGAAGTTGTAGGCATAGATAAATCCTTTTTTGAAGTAAAGGATTTGTTGTTTTGAGCACTATTGTGCATATTACCATATAAAAGAGATGGAGACTTGTTGTTTTCAGTGCAAATTCCGCTTATATTTTCAAATTTGAAATATGAGTAGGCTTCCTCAAGTTAATAATTTTACATGCATTTCTTTGTTATTGATCTTTACCCTGTGCTAATGCTGGTGGCAATATTTTTAAAGTATCATACTTAAAATGTTGGCTGTATGATTTTTAGTAGAATATTTAAAGAAATTATTTGGTGACTTGTGCCTCGGAGACTTTTAAACCTCGTTGCCAAAATATTAAGGCTTTTAGTTTGAAATTAACACTTTTTCCATGTGCTTTTATTTTAAAAAGTATCAATTCTCTCACGGCAGCTACTTTCACACATTAACATGTGGGAGGAACTACATCCGGTTCTACAGTGGGTAAGCTAAAAGAGAAAAAAAACAAAAAAAATTAAACGCAAATGGTATAAATATATACTGCTTATAATAATAATAATAATAAATGTAGGGGCCTTGGGCATTGCTTACTTACTGTATAGTAAGAGGTAGACAGCTAGCAGACGTAAAGAGCCCACTACATATAACCGCTAACAAAATGAATAAATCTGGTTTATAGGTTTATTTTCTATTAATTTAGACGCTGTAATTTTAAAGACAACTTATAAAGAGTTAAATTAGTTTATATTTTCATGCATGTGAATTTTCGAGCACCAGAGGTGTGGTCCATCTGATAAAATGAGTTTCTTCTCTTGCATATATATATATATATATATATATTACACACACACACACCTTAAAGGGTTAGTTCACCCAAAAATTATTATTTTTTTTTATCATTAATTACTCACCCTTATGTCGTTCCAAACCCGTAAGACCTTCACTCAGCTTCAGGACAAAAAATAAGATATTTTTGATGAAATTCGAGTTTTTTTTTAAATCCTCAATAGAGAGTAACTAAATTACCACATTCAAGGTCCAGAAAGCTACTAAAGACATTATTAAAACAGTCATGTGACTGCAGTGGTTCAACCTTAATGTTATAAAGCGATGAGAATACTTTATGTGCGCAAAAACAAAACAAAAATAACTTGATTCAACAAATGTGTCTCTCCCCTGTCATTCTCCTACGCTATTTACGTTGCACGCTTCCAGGTATCTACGACAGAACGCCGACTCACTATTGGCTGATGCCTGGTCACATGAGCAGCACGTGTGATGCTAACGCAGGAGCCAGCTGATACTGAAGGCTGATTTATACTTCTGTGCAGTAGGCTATGCATCTGTTTTCATTTATACTTCTGCGTTGTTGTCTGTGTCGACGTAGATGCAGACCGCTAGCAGGCAGTGTCTGCGGTAATGTTGAGTATCAAGGCAAAAGCCGAAGAAGAAGCAGCTCGTCATGTACATCAGCAGTGATGGCGGCACATAGACAACGACTTTTGTTGCAGTTTGACGGCATGTTTTTTCATTCCTATGGAAGCTGAAAACGCTCGCTTTTGTCCACATGCTCTGCGCCATTTTTTTGACCTGTGGGAGGGGTTTTAACAGACCAATCACAGCGCTTGCGGTCCGCATAGAATTGACACGTTGTTACATTTTTGTAGAGGTGCACGTCAGGCTACGGCGTAGGCTACACATGCTACAAACAGCCTACGCCGTAGCTACGGTGTACACTCGACGCAGAAGTATAAATCAGCCTTGAGGATTTAAACATGGAAGCGCTGAACTGCGTACGAGACTGACAGGGGAGAGATGAATTTGTTGAATAAAGTCGTTATTTTTTGTTTTTGCACACAAAATGTATTCTCGTCACTTCATAACATTAAAGGGTTAGTTCACCCAAAAATAAAAATTCTGTCATTAATTACCCTCATGTCGTTCCACACCCGTAAGACCTTCATTCATCTTCAGAACACAAGTTAAGATATTTTTGATAAAATCCGATGGCTCAGTGAGCCTTGCATTGCCAGCAAGATAATTCACACTTTCAGATGCCCAGAAAGCTACTAAAGACGTATTTAAAACAGTTCATGTGACTACAGTGATTCAACCTTAATGTTATGAAGCGATTAAAATACTTTATGTGCGCAAAAAAAAAACAAAATAACGCCTTTATTCAACAATATCTAGTGATGGGTGATTTCAAAACACTTCTTCATGAAGCTTTGAAGCTTTACCAATCTTTTGTTTCGAATCTGATTCAGAGCGTGTATCAAACTGCCAAAGTCATATGATTTCAGAAAACGAGGCTTTGTTATGTCATAACAAAGCCTCATGAAGCAGTGTTTTGTGCTAGATATTGTTGAATAAAGTCATTATTTTGTTTTTTTTGCGCACAAAGTATTTTAATCGCTTCATAACATTAAGGTTGAACCACTGTAGTCACATGAACTGTTTTAAATACATCTTTAGCAGCTTTCTGGGCATCTGAACTTTCAATGCAGGCCTCACTGAGCCATTGGATTTCATCAAAAATATCTTAATTTGTGTTCTGAAGATGTACGAAGGTCTTACAGGTTTGGAACGACGTGAGGGTGAGTAATTAATAACAGAATTTTCATTTTTGGGTGAACTAACCCTTTAGTTTAATTTGATACATTTATTCGCCACAAACAAATTCTGTTATTCAATTTCCGAGCAAGATCTTCAGTGCATTATCTAATATTGTGTGTATTATGTTTTAATGAATGACGACATGATTTGTGTATGTTTTTTAGAATCTTGCATGAATTTGCACTGTTTTAAAGCGTGAAGAGGTCGTGGGACAAAGGGAACAGAATATGCCTTTCCTCCACGGCTTCAGGAGGATCGTGTACGAGTACCAGCCGCTGGTGGATGCTGTGATGTGCGTCCTGGGAACAGAAGGAGGAGAAAACCAGCGCAGGTCAGCATCACGACTGCAGACAGCAGACGATGACAGTATGCACTGCATTTTGATATGTTGCGTTTCACAGGCGAGATGATGAAGAAAGCATCTCACGGGCTCTTGCTGAGCTTCTGGATAGAGAGTCCCAGTCTCCCGTCTTCACGCAGGGAATCAGTTACTCCCTGTTTCGAGTGGCTGATCTGGGGTTGGTCAGCGCAGCAAAGGTGCTCTTGCGTTACGGAGCTGATCTCAACTTTGAAGGTACCGAGATGTTGAGACGACATCATCGTGATTTTGTGATTCTGGATTTCATGATCATCTCAAAACTTGTTCTTGTTGTTCCAGACCCTGTGTCTTACTACAACCCCTTACACATCGCAGTGTTGAGGAACAAGCCAGACATGGTGCAGATGTTGATTACTCACGGAGCTGAAATCGACAAGAGGGACAGGGTGAGAACAT
The DNA here is from genome assembly GCF_024489055.1 of Chanodichthys erythropterus. NCBI lineage: Eukaryota > Metazoa > Chordata > Actinopteri > Cypriniformes > Xenocyprididae > Chanodichthys > Chanodichthys erythropterus. The sequence goes on from NC_090229.1 coordinate 5,340,950, forward strand.
GTGTCTTATAAAGTAGCATTTACCGTTATATTAATGCAATGATGCTTTATTTTCTGCAATAGATTCATGAAAGCAGCCCTCTTGACCTGGCCAGCGAGGAGGCGGATAAGCTGCAGTGTTTGCGTGTGCTTCTGGACTTGGGTGCTGATGTGAATGCCAAAGACAAGAATGGTATTTTATGTAAATCATCTTGTGAAATAGAATGTTTGTGGTTTCTTAATGTATTCTCTGTGTTTATTGTGTTGCACATGCTTGTGCTTTTGCAGGGAAAACTGCTCTGCTTCATGCTCTGGCCAGCAGTGATGGACTCACGGTCAATAATGTGGACAATATAGAGATGCTTCTGCAAAGAGGTGCTTCACTGGACACTTAAAACATCACTTCTGACATTTTCATTAATAGATGTTTTAAAATCTCTAAAATATGAGAGATTTTATATAGTTGTTATTGTAATGTTGAAACAGTACAATTACAATTTAAAATAACTTGTATTCAAATATATTGTAAAATGTAATTTATTCCTGTGATCAAAGCTGAATTTTCTGCATCATTACTCCAGTCTTCAGAGTCACATGATCCTTCAGAAATCATTCTAATATGATGATTTGCTGCTTGTTACGACCCAGATTAGGGACCAACATAAGAAGCCGTTCAAAAGAAGTTATAAACGAGATTCGCAATGGCCAGGGCAAAAAGAGATCACATTTATTGGCAGTAAAAGTATCAAAACTATAACAAACAAAGGAAAAAACAAAACAACAAATAAACATACAAAACTTAAATCAGGACTGGTGAGCTAACTAATCTAAACTAAAACTCAGAGTTAAACTTTCCTTACTCCCAAGGAAAAATAACAAACAGAATCTTCCGGGTCAGCTTACTTACCTATACTTCCCCGCTAACCTAATATAGCTAAACAAACAAATCTCACCATCCTGTACAAAAACAAAGAAAACAAACTCCAAAACCACCAACAACAGGTTTCTTGAGGTAGGCCCAAGTGGAGTGCCACCAACAGCTCTTAAAAAGGCAAAAGCCACAGGTGTTGAAAATAATCAGGCTCTGCCCCCATCCAATTGGCAACTGTGCTCAGAAAGGACAAAAAACAAAAAGAGCAGGGGCTCGTAACACTGCTCAAGAAGCATTTCTGATTGTCATTGTTGAAAACATGCTGCTTAGTATTTTTGTGGAAATCGTGATATATATATATATAGGTTTATAAGTTTAGGTTTATAATATGTATATTGTAGGTATATTATATGTATTATATAATAATTATATTATATACATATATATATACACATGTACAAATATAAAATGATAAAAATATAAAACACAAATATAAAATTAATAAAATTATTACAAAAATTAAGTTATAGTTTATAACATAACATTTTGTATTCAAATCATATTTATGTTTTAGGTAATATTTCACTTAAATATAAATATAAAATATATTATTTTGAGGTGAAATATGACCTATATGTATATTATAGGTCATACTTCACAAAGAAAAAAGAAAAAAAAGTTATATAAAAAAACACATATATATATATATATATGTATGTGTGTGTGTGTGTGCATGTGTATATATATGTATGTTTATTTATTTATTTATTTATATTGTGGTGAAATATTACCCTAAATATTAATTGTAATGCAAAATGCAAAATAAAATAATTTTATATTATATATATTATATATTATATTATAAATTATTTTATTTTGAGGTGAAATATGACCTATAATATACATATTATATCGTTATATTAATTAAAATATAAATATGATTTGAATATATATGCATGAGTGTGTATGTGTGTGTATATATATATATATATATATATATATATATATATATATATATATATATATATATATATATTACACAAAATATTAAAAAATATTAAGCAGCACGACTGTTTTCAACAATGACAATAATAAATGTGTCTTGATATATATTTTATTTTGAGTTGAAATATGACCTATAATATACATATTATATACAGTATAATTGACTTGCCTAATATATATATATATATATATATATATATATATATATATATATATATATATATATATATATATATATATATATTAGGCAAGTCAATTATACTGTATTTATTGAGTATAATTTTTATTTTTTTTATTATTTTTTGTGTATTATTTTAATAGCCATTTTTTACATTTAAGAAAAAAAGGAAACCACTTATTCTTAGGTCTTGTTGAGTTGTTAAAGACTAACATCTGTCCCGTGCAGGTGCAGATGTGAACACCACCACTCATGACGGCGAGACCCCCATGTCCTCTCTGATCTTCCTGGTGAAGGAGGCTCTGGACAGCAGCACAGAGGATGCGAAGGAGATCGGGAATTTCTGTACCCGCGTGGCACATCTTCTGATCAGCCACGGTGCCGATCCCAGCTGCTGCCTGAACGCCGCCGACGGGGAAGAGTGGGAACATTCACTAACCTACACGATTCTGGAGAACTTCGACTTGCTATTTCCCCTGACCGCCCTTCTACTCCAGCACGGCGCTTCCTTCGTCTGCTCTCACCACAGCGCCTCCTACTGGACGGGTCAACAGTTGATATTCACGCGTCTCGCCGAAGCTCTCCGTGAGCCTTTAGGTGCCGCAGAGGTGGCTGATGTTTTAGCCAAAGCTGAAGTGCTGTTGGATCTGGCCAGGATCTGCTCTCCAGTCGTTCCTCCTCTCTTCCCCCGCTCACAACTGCCCGTTCTGGACCAGGTCTCTACCCATCAGCCCCTGCTTGAGCTCTACAGCAAACTAGAGGACCAAGAGAGCCGGCCGCTGCCACTGAGATGCCTTTGCAGGAGATTGATCCGCCGCTGTCTTCAGCCCTGGCCCTTTGAGGAGAAGGTGAAAGCCCTGCCACTGCCGGACAGACTGAAGGAGCTGCTGCTCCCGGAGAACAGCTGGACCGACAGACCCGGCTGGGACAGTTTCAAACCTCGACGTTCTCCACGCTGAGAGACGGATCAACACGGACTGTGTGAGTGTGGTTGTAAATATGGACCCTTAAATGACCTCTGCATTCAGATAAAAGTGATGCAGTGCTTGTTTCATCTGATCAGCATGCAGAAATATCATTTGTCTGTTGATCTGAGAGTGGAAACTAACACAAATATGTATATAAGTGTCATTCAATTGTGCCAAAATGCCAGTAACCTCACTGTATTACACATTACCAGGCAATTTTCTTTCATTATGAAAAGTGATAATTGTTTACAGTTGAATCTTTAATATTATGTGGCATTACTGCCGTATGTGCATTGTATTTCTGTGTGTCTGTTTTAAAGCTGATTTGTAAGTGATTCGGAGTTGCTAATTGCAATCGGTCTCCATTTTTCACATTATCATTTTTATGGTATACTTAATGTGCCTTAACAAGATCAAAGTTGTTGCTGGAGTGTTGAAGAAATGTTTGACTTGCATTGCAATGTAGTTTGAAGTTGTTTTGTCTTGTTGTATGTCTTTATGAGGCTGTAAGTTGATGTCATCTTGATTTTGGAGTATCAAACCACACTTAAAGGAATTAAATACTTTTGGATCTCAAAATAATACTTTCATGGAGACTCTTTAATTAAACGGTGATGGTTGGTACATGTGTGGATGATAAAATCTAGATTATTATGGGAATTTTGGGAACATAAATTAGTTTATAAAGCTAAAATGAGCAACTTAACATAATGACCATGACTATAACATGCGTTTACGCCCACATACAGACAGTCAAGAAACCGAAGAGAAACAGCTTGAGCCCCTGCCTATGGCAAGCCGTTTTGACTTTTATTCACATCTCAGGATAGGAATTCTTGATATCAACTATTCAGTTGTTGATATCAGGAATTACATTTCCACTAGTACCAATGTTAATGATTTCTTGATATCAACATTTGAATTTCCACTAGTAAAAACTAGAATTCTTGATATCTGTAATTGTATTTTCACTAGTGAAATGTCACCATAGGCTGCCATTCATATTCAGTTGTTGATATCGAGAATCGATTTCTTACTAGTTGAAATTCCAATTTTACATATCAGAAATACAATTCTTACTAGTAAAAATTGAAATTTTTGATATCAATAATTACATTGCTACTAGTAAAATGCACATTTTTGATATCTAGAATTCAATTGTCACTAGTTGAAATGTCAGTTCTTGATATCAACAATTGAATTGCTACTAGTAAAAATTTCATTTTTGATATCTGAAAATGTATTTCTGATATCAATATAATTTCAGATATCTAAAATGGCTTTCTTACTAGTAACAATCGCATGATATCATGATATCAGAAACTAACATTGTCACTAGTGACAATCAAATTATTGATATCAAAAATGAACATTGTTACTAGTAGCAATTCAATTGTTGATATCAAAAAATTAAATTTCAACTAGTGACAACTAAATTATTGATATCAAAAATTATGATTTTTACTAGTAAGAATTGTATTTTTGATATGTGAAATTGGAATTTCAACTAGTAAGAAATCAATTCTCTATATCAACAACTGAATATGAATGGCAGCCTATGGTGATATTTCACTAGTGAAATTACAATTACAGATATCAAGAATTCTAGTTTTTATAGTGGAAATTCAAATGTTGATATCAAGAATACATATTTCTGTGAGTGATGATATCAAGAATTAACATTTTTACTAGTGGAAATGTTAATTCTTGATATCAACAATTGTCATTGTTACTAGTAGAAATGTAATTCCTGATATCAAGAATTAGCATTTTAACTAGTGAAAACTGAATTGTTGATATCAAGAATTCATATCCTGAGAATGAATAAAAGTCAAAACGGCTTGCCATACCTGCCCCTTTAATCGCAAAAGTGAAAGTGCCCTTTGCGGTGGCATCGCGGTGCCCCCTCGTTCCCATTTCTCCCATATATATGTTAAATATTTTATGTTTTAAACTGGTATATAATAAATTGAGCTCCCTCTTACCGTTAATTGAGGCGACGGTTGTAACGGTTTATTTTTAAATCTTCAGCTTACAGAGACGATAGTAAGAGTATTATTAAAGTAAATATATTTAAATGTCTGTCTTTATTCAGATGTCTATTTCTTTGGTTGTATTGTTACAAAACTGAGTAAAACAGTATTTAATTGTTCAATAATTGTAATTATTCATAACACTACCTAATACTCAATATGTCAACTGAAGCGAGTGACGCACTTGAGGTAACGTTAACGTTAGTCAGATTGTGAAATGTAATCGCGAAATGTTTCCATTTTTACGTGTTTTAAATTTTACTATGTTGTATTGAGCTTTGTTATTTTTTTCAAAATATATTTTTAATACGTTAAAAAAAAAAAAACGTTCCCTTGACTTTGGTGTAAAGCATAGAGTTGTAAACAAATGGTGTAACGTTAGTGGAGAGTTCATAGGCAGTTCAACTTTTGCCAGGTAACGTTAACTGCCTCACCGCTTTTTGAAACATCTCGCGGCACGGGGATGTATACAAAAGTAGCATCTGTAACTTAGTTGTTTAGCATTTCGTTCGTTTGTGTTAAATAAGTGATCTGGCGCTGGGATGTGTTGTTTTTGAAATCATGCCAAGTGTTCGTTACCCTGTTATCAGTGGCGCAACAGTGTTCTCTTTGAGTGGTTGCCAGGTTTTCACAACAAAACCTCCAATTGCTTTTCAAAACTAAAACTCGCGTTCCAAGGGGTAAAATCCGTGTTTTTGGTGTGGTTCCCCTGATAAAATTCGCATTCCAGGGGCTAAATATCATGTTTCATGAAATATGTGCATTTATTGTTGTATAAACTCCACACAACCATGTTACCGTTATTACCATGACATCTCGGTGACTCTAGAGGGCGCTGAGGTCCGGTGTGGTTTAACTGGTCTGTTACTACTCAGATAGCACGGTGCTTTCCATAGATAAACTACACCCGGATCCACGTATTGGCAACTACCATATTAAACATGAGGTCAATTAATTTTTTGTATAATACAATACACATTCCTATCCCACTCACTTTTTAAAACAAAGTTACACCACTGTATATCTCATGTACAGTGAATGCATAGTGATATTTTTGATACAATTAAAAAAAAAAACAATTGTTTAATTTAGATGTTTATTTAATATACTTATATTCTAAAATCACACAAATAAGGGTTTTAAACTTTTTAAAATGTAATGCAGTAGATATGTTGTACATTTCAGTATCAGGGTTGTAAAATTTGCAAACCCACATAGGAAATTGATAGAAAATAAAACAGCTTATATAGAATTTATTTGACTTCCTGTGGTTAACATTTTCAAACCTTTTGAAAGCCATGGAGGTCCAGGCAGAGAGACGGAGAACAGCATCTCCAGAACCCAGTTGGGTGTCTATGAAGAGTTCAGACTCCATGTATCAACCTCCTGAATTCAGTGATGGATCGGTGCCCTTTGACCCCAGGTAAGACTAGGCACTGATTCTATAAATTGTTGCATTGTGCAGGTCAAAAAGGACCTAAGTGAATATGTTTACATTTCCTTTGCTGATTTTTATTTTTAGAGAGCAAATTACAGCAACACCTCCAGAACCCAGTTGTGTGTGTATGAAGAGTACAATCTCAATGTATCAACCTCTTCATTTCAGTGATGAATTGATATCCTTTCACCCCAGGTAAGACTACAGGCGCTGCTTCTGTAAAAAAGGTTTTACTATTACTACTTTAATACATCTGCACTGTAAAAAACAAAAAAACAAATCATATTATTAATAAATATATTTACAGTATTAGAATTACAATACTTATGTACAGTACTTTCTTTTCTTTCAAGCCTCAAAACATTAAAGGGATAGTTCACCAAAAAATGAAAATTTGATGTTTATCGGCTTACCCCCAGGGCATCCAAGATGCAGGTGACTTTGTTTCTTCAGTAAAACACAAATTATGATTTTTAACTCCAACCGTTGCAGTCTGTCAGTTGTATAATGCATGTCAATGGGAACTTTGTCTATAAGAGTAAAAAAAACATGCATAGACAAATCCAAATTAAACCCTGCGGCTCGTGACGACACATTGATGTCCTAAGACATGAAATGATCGGTTTGTGTGAGAAACCAAACATTATTTATATAATTTTTTACCTCTAAAACACCACTATGTCCAACTGCGTCCGCATCCTCCACGGCATCCGGTGCGTGAGGTGTGTACGCGCTCTGGCGTAGTTTAAACATGGTGCCTATACAACAGTTGTTATACATTTGTTACTTTTTGTAAGGGCAGCTTTACAAATAAAAAGGACACATACAAAGATCTTGTTCACATATCTCAGCTGATGGTTTAAGTCGTACGTGATCCTCTCCTGGATATGTAAAATCATCAGGGGAAAAATGATCGCTGCAGTCCCCCAACAACTTTAATACATTAATGGGTGTGTTGATATCCAGCCGAAGAGCAATCAACCATAACTTCAGGCGAGCAGGCTCAGAAGTTGGGAATAGGTGGAAAGTCACCACTCCTGAAGGAGTTTGCGTGAGAGAACGTGATCTTTTAGTTTTAGGTCGGTTTGAACAATCCGGATAAGCGCAAGTAAGTACCATTTTGATTAGCCGTCGTACCTACACGTTTGTGCACTGTGTAAACAATGAGATCACTTCCGGCGCTTGCATAAGCTACGCCAGAGCGCGTACACACCTCACGCACCGGATGCCGTGCACGCGCTCAAGGCAGTTGGACATAGTGGTGTATTAGAGGTAAAAAATGATATAAATACTGTTCAGTTTCTCACACAAACCGATCGTTTCGTGTCTTAGGACATCAATGTGTCGTCACGAGCCGCAGGGTTTAATTTGGATTTGTCTATGCATGTTTTTTTTACTCTCATAGATTGTGTTCCCATTGACATGCATTATACGCCTGACAGACTGCAATGTTGTAAGTCACCTACATCTTGGATGCCCTGGGGGTAAGCAGATAAAAATCTAATTTTCATTTTTGGGTGAACTATCCCTTTAATTACTCACCCTAATGTCGTTCCACACCTGTAAGACCTTCGTTCATCTTCAAAAAACAAATGAAGATATTTTAATGACATCTGAGAGATTTCTGTTCCTTGATTGACAGCTACACGACTACCACTTTGATGCAAGTTCATAATTTTGTAAAACTAATCCATATAAATCGAGTGGTTTAATCAAAATTTGAGTAAAAGCCTAAATTCAATCTGTTCATCATATAAAACGGTCAAAAATATGGACTAAACCGCTCAATTCATATGGATTAGTTTTATGAACATTGAAAAGCGTCAAAGTGTCAGTTGCGTAGCTGTCGATGGAGGGACAGAAATCTCTCAGATTTGATAAAAAATATCCCCATTTGTGTTCAAAATATGAATATGAAAGTCTTACAGGTGTGGAACAACATGAGGGTGAGTAATTAATGACAGAATTTTCATTTTTGGGTGAATTAACCCTTTAAGCTTTTATTTTGACAGAAAACTGCAAGAACATAAGTTGAGTGTTACACATAAGTTGATCAGCTTTTTTCACAGCTGCCATTGTGAATCTCACTTCTGAAAAAAAAGCATGTCTTAAAATCTATTTAAGTCCTAAACATTTTTTTCAGTGTGTTTATTTATAATTTCTTCTCTTAACAAACATTTAACATACATGTCAGTCAATACGAAGTCATTTAGTAATGTGGGCTAAAATGTTGTTACTCTGTCTGTGTTTCTTCAGTGATCTGATCCAGACTAAATGCGGATTATCCAGTTCTGCTGGTTCTGCTCCCTGCTACACTGCATCTGTTGATGTGCTCAAGGAGAGACACAAAATGAGCATGAAGATGAAGTATGAGATCTTATTTCAGGGAATTCAATTAAAAAAGAATACAATTCTTCTAAACTGGATTTACACACAACTCTTCATCACAGAGGGAGAGACTGAAGGGGTGAATGAGGAACATGAGATCTTACAGATGGAGAACAATTACAAGACTCTCCAAAACACTCCAATTAACTGCAATGACATCTTTAATCCTCTTCCAGGATGTGAGAAGCAGAAAAAAGACAAAATCAAGACCGTTCTTACTAGCGGTATCGCTGGAATTGGAAAAACGGTCTCTGTGCAGAAGTTCATTCTGGATTGGACAGAGGGAACAGCCAATCAGGATGTAGATTTCATGTTTGTGCTTCCATTTCGAGAGCTGAACTTGATTAAAGATCATCAGTACAGTCTTTACAGACTTATGCTGGATTTTCATCCTGAACTTAAGGATCTGGAGTCAAAGATCTTTGAAGTTCATAAAGTTGTGTTCATCTTTGATGGTCTGGATGAAAGCAGAATTACACAGATGTTTTCAGAAAAGGAGACCGTTTCTGATGTGAATGAGTCTTCATCAGTGTGTGTGTTGATGTCAAACCTCATCAGAGGAAACCTGCTTCCCGATGCTCTCATCTGGATCACCTCTAGACCAGCAGCAGCCAATCATATTCCCTTAAAACATGTTGATCGTGTGACAGAAATTCATGGATTCAGTGATCCTCACAAGGAGGAATATTTCAGGAGGAAAATCAGTGACGAGCATCAAGCCAGCAGAATCTTCTCACACATTAAAAAATTAAGAAGCCTCCACATCATGTGCCACATACCCGTCTTCTGCTGGATCTCAGCCACCATGCTTCAGAAGCTCCTGAAACAAGATGGCAGTGCAGAAATCCCTCAAACTCTGACTGAGATGTACATCCACTTCCTGCTCACTCAGATGAAGATGAGGAATCAGAAGTATGAAGAGCCAAGTGGAAGAGATCCAGAGATATTCCTGCAGTCCAACAGAGAAGTGATTGTGAAACTTTCTAAACTGGCTTTCAAGCAGCTGATGAAAGGCAATGTGATGTTCTATGAGGAGGACCTGATTGAGAGCGGCATAGACTTCACTGACGCCTCAGTGTATTCTGGGATTTTCACTGAGATCTTTAAGGAGGAATCTGTGAGGCATCAGAGGAAAATCTACTGCTTCATACATTTGAGCTTTCAGGAGTTTCTCGCTGCGTTTTATGTCTTTTACTGCTTTGTAAATAATATTTCTGAGCTTCTGAATTGTTTTGACTTACTTCCTAATTTGCATAAAGGAGTGATAGACACGGCTCTTCAGAGTAAGAACGGACACCTGGATCTCTTCCTGCGATTCCTGCTGGGCATCTCGCTGGAGTCCAATCAGAGGCTCCTGCAGGGTTTGCTGACACACACGGAGAAGAGCTCAGAGAGCATCGGGACAATCACCGCTTACATTAAGGAGAAAATCAAACATGAACAGGGTCTCTCAGCTGACCGATCCATCAACCTTTTCCTCTGTCTGCTGGAGATGAAGGATCAGACTCTGCTCAGAGAGATTGTGCAGTTTCTGAAATCAAACAAAGACTCACGGAAGAAACTCTCTCCTGCTCACTGCTCAGCAATCGCCTTCATGCTCCAGATGTCAGACGAGGTGCTGGAGGAGCTGGACGTCAAGGAATACAACGCATCAGATGAGGGCAGAAGGAGACTGATACCGGCTGTGATGAACTGCAGAAAAGCTCTGTGAGTGTAACAAATGTTTTAGTATTGAAATATCAAAAACACACTAAGTATTATGCTTTTGTCTTGAATGATCTGAAAATCCGTTTACAAAAAATTGGTTATTTCTTTTCAGATTCAAATGGCAAACAAGACAGAAATGTGTGGTTCTTGTCTTCATATCAAGTTCTAGATTACTAATACATTCAATCATTTATGTAGGCCTACACTTTTCTCATTTTTAAATTGTAAAATGTAATTTTATATCATTGTTTCTGCACTCTAGTAGACTCTGTTTACTTCAGCCTAGATGTTATTTGCCAAAACCTACCAACTAATCATTTGAACTACTTCAAAACAAAAATAACGATCATTGATGTCAAAAACCTGTTCTAGGTGTCCATTACATCAACTGAAACAGTGTTTTTATTCTCTTTCAGTCTTGCTGGCTATAATATCTCAGATCAGTGCTGTGAAATCCTGGCCTCAGCTCTACAGTCCTCAAATTCACTGCTGATAGAGCTGGACCTGAGCAACAATGACCTGCAGGACGCTGGTGTGGAGATTATCTGTGCTGGACTGAAGAGTCCAAACTGTCACCTGCAGATACTGAGGTAAGTATAGGCCCTTTCACACGGGACGACACAGTCGTAAATGTCTATGTTATTTTTAATGGGAGATATGCACAAAGTGGAAAAACATGGGCAGTTTTGCTGCGACATGGAGGTGGTGCACAAGCGATGTTCGTGCAGCATAAATCAACAACGAAAAATGCTACCTAAAAAAAACTAAAACAGATTACGCTTCCAGCATGATATTAATGTGATTTGTGGCTTTATTAACATCTACACCTACCTTACCCAACCCTAAACCTACTCTTACTACAATACAAATACAGTGTTGGTAGCAAAATTAGCATTATAGGTAGCATTATTTGTTAGCACACCCTGCTCCACAAGCATGGCTCTTTGTGGCAGGCACTGACCGAAGATATATTTTATCTTTTTGTCTGATTATTAACAAAAAATTATAGAACATTTCACTGAGCTCATGCTGGAGTGTTGGAGGAGAAGATCCTTTAAAATGAAAATTAATGAAATTCCCAGAGTTGTATGACCCATCAAAAATCTCTTATAGAGATATAAATAAACAAATCCAGAGCATGGGAGCTTTTGAATGTACCAGTGGTAGTTACTGGTAAAAATACAAATACGTGCAAAATGTCATAGTTAACTACACTAGTCATATTCCTGTGAGATGATAAATAACAAGTAACATGAACACAAAAATTTCCAATATGTTTAATTTACTTAGTTTTTAGTAAATACAAATGTGACCTTGTTGATTATAAATATGGCAATGTTCGCCCAAAATGCCCAAAGTGCCAATTCCCATGTGAAACAGCCTTAAGAATAGCAAAAGATATTTTTGCCCTGTTTTAAGAGAAGTAATATATTTTTTTTTATCTTGCTTTTCAGAATTTAAATTGTCTTTACATTAAAAAAATAACTGTTCCTGCAAAAATAAATGAGTGATGCATGATCTTTTTTTTTCTTTTACATATATTTATTAGATTTCTTTATTTATTAGCATAATATTCTTAGTATAGATCTAACACAACAAGAAATCCCAAACTCATTTTTTGTGACTTTTTTTTTGTAGATTGTCTGGCTGTATGGTGACAGAGGAAGGCTGTCGTTATCTGGCTTCAGCTCTCAGTTCAAACCCTTCACACCTGAGAGAGCTGGATCTCAGCTACAATCACACAGAAGTCCAGATGTTTTCTACTCTGCTACAGAATTCAGACTGCAAACTGAAGACATTTAAGTATGAATGGATTTCACGACACCTGTATTGTGTTTACCGTATGTGTTTTTGTAAGCCTTTTAAAGGTGCCCTAGAATTAAAACATTTATTTATCTTGGCATAGTTGAATAACAAGAGTTCAGTACATGGAAATGACATACAGTGAGTCTCAAACTCCATTGTTTCCTCCTTCTTATATAAATCTCATTTGTTTAAAAGACCTCCGAAGAACAGGTGAATCTCAACATAACACTGATTGTTACGTAACAGTCAGGATCATTAATATGTACGCCCCCAATATTTACATATGTCAGCCCATGTTCAAGGCATTAGACAAGGGCAGCCAGTATTAACGTCTGGATCTGTGCACAGCTGAATCATCAGACTAGGTAAGCAAGCAAGAACAATAGCAAAAAATGGCAGATGGAGCAATAATAACTGACATGATCCATGATATCATGATATTTTTAGTGATATTTGTAAATTGTCTTTCAAAATGTTGCGTTAACATGTTGCTAATGTACTGTTAAATGTGGTTAAAGTTACTTACTGTGTTCACGGAGACAAGAGCCGTCGCTATTTTCATTTTTAAACAGTCTGTATAATTCATAAACACAACTTCATTCTTTATAAATCTCCCCAACAGTGTGTAATGTTAGCTTTAGCCACAGAGCAGTATCAAACTCATTCAGAATCAAATGTAACATCCAAATAAATACTATACTTACGCGATTAGACATGCTGCATGACGAACACTTTGTAAAGAACAATTTTGAGGGTTATATTAGCTGTGTGAACTTTGTTCATGCTGTTTAAGGCAAGTGCAAGCTCCGTGGGCGGGGAGCGCGAGCATTTAAAGGGGCCGCAGCCTGAATCGGCGCATATTTAATGATGCCCCAAAATAGGCAGTTAAAAAAAATGAATTAAAAAAAAAAACTATGGGGTATTTTGAGCTGAAGCTTCACAGACACATTCAGGAGACACCTTAGACTTATATTACATCTTTTAAAAAGATGTTCTACGGCACCTTTAAATCAGGAATCAGATTTAGTTTTGAAAGTATGTTTGCTTATTTTTGCCCTGATAAATGTATCAGTTTACATTTGTAATAATCTACAGTTTTTTCCCCCTTTTTAAAAAAAATCTTATTTAACCTAAATAAAGTCTGCTTGTATTGTTAAAGTAAGAAAAAATACTATGAGAAAAGTACAGGTTGTCCAGAAAGTACTAGATCTGCACAGCCTATTCCTACTTCATTCCTATATTTCTTTTTCACTCTTTAGTGCAGACCATTGTGGGGATTTCAGGATCACACCAGGACTGCGAAAATGTAGGTTCTGTGTGTGTGTGTGTGTGTGTGTATATATATATATATATATATATATATATATATATATATATATATATATATATATATATATATATATATATATATATATATAAAATAATGATTGTCTGATACACACACACACTCAGACAATCACTATATTCCCGAGAGCCATGCAGTACTGTGATGAATGAACTGCGTCTGTTGTTCTAATCTCTCTCTTGTTGTGTACAGATGCCTGTGATCTCACGCTGGATCCAGACACGGCAAACACTCGTCTCGCTCTGTCCGAGGGGAACAGAAGTGTGTCGCGTGTGCAAGATGACCAGCTATATCCCGAACATCCAGAGAGATTTGAGCACCACGAGCAGGTTCTGTGTAGAGAAACTCTATCTGAACGCTGTTACTGGGAAGTTGAATGGAGTGGGGGGGCTTATGTTGCAGTAACATATAAAGACATCAGAAGGAAAGGAGGGAGCGACTGTAGATTTGGGTGGAATGAAAAGTCCTGGAGTCTTTTCTGTACTACTGATCGATATAGTGCCTGGCATGATAATGAGAACACAGACATACATGTCCAATCAGAACCCTCAAAGAGAGTCGCAGTGTATCTTGATTGGCCGGCCGGAACCCTGTCCTTCTACAGCGTCTCCAAAAAACACGCGCTCACAGACATACACACGTTCAACGCCACGTTCACTGAACCGCTTTACGCTGGGTTTGCAGTTTATGGTTCAGTGTTTCTGTCAGGGTAAACAGCCTTCTCCTTTTTAAGACATTAAAAATTTCTTAAGTCATTAATAAGTAATTAATAAGTTCATTATGTTTCATAATAAACTCTTGTATGTCACAGGATGTAGGGGCATGTTTATCATAACATATGTTTGAGTAAATGTGCTCCCTTCAAACATCACAGGAAGTTAATTAGCTGCTGTTCTTTTACTTCTGTGATTCATAGATGAAGCAAATATCAGATTGGATTACAATATCATGGTATGTATCAGTTACTGTGATGCAAAATTACTTTGTTCGGTGATGTCATTTATTTGATGTCATATTTATACAATACAATAGAATTTTATTAAAGGTGCAGTAAGCAATGAAAGTTTAAATCAACAAATAATTCTGTGAATATTTACTAAATGTCTGTGCCATTTATTGAAAACAAAATAGATCGATGAATAGATAAAACAAAGTGGATCGGATTGATCCACGGAGCACCAAAACATTATTGTAGCCAATCAGCAATAGGGGACGTATCCGCTCATGATGAGGGAGGAGAAAGAGAGTGAGAAAGTGGGATATTTGGGATATCAATACTTAAAGACTTGCTATTTATTTTCAAACTTAAAAATTTTTTATATCTTAACCTGGACTACAACATACCCTAATGTTTGAAAATGTTCTGATTATTTGTTATTGTTCAGTAAAACTTCATTAGTTAACATGTTAATCCATTATTAACAAAAAAAAAAACAATGAAAAATACTTATGAAGCGTTTATAAATCTTAGCTAATGTTGATTGTTACCTGTTGTTCTTTATAATTCTTTTGCACTTTAATAATCTGTTTGATTATTATTTTTACTTTATATTTCTTTTGTGTATTGCGTTATTGTATTTAAACATTCAGAGTTCTGTTTGTTATAAGAAAAAGAGTTCTTAAACCTTTTATACTATGAAATTTACTTGCAATTTATTTCAATATCGTGATACAGTATACCGTGATAAAAGCTTCAGCAATTATCGCAACACAAAAAAATTGATACCTGAGCTCCTGAAATACAAAAACAAAACAGTAAGTACAGTGCATTACTATACAATGTTTAATCTTTAGTGTGAAATCTTTAGTGTGTGTTACTGTTTTATTGTCTTTGTTTTTTATGATTTCATTTCATAATCATAAGTCATTTATGTAGTTGTCATTTGATTTTATCATTTAACCATATATTCATATTATTTGATTTACAAAATGTATTCTTTAATCATTTATTCATCATTTTATTATTAATATTCATTTGTCATTTTATATTTTTATCATTGGTATCACTATATTTCCTTTCTATTGTTGTTTAATATTATGATTCGGTGGTTTGAGGGAATGTTTGTCTTCATGAGTAAGATATGAGAGAATGTCTCCATTTCAAGTCACAGGACGATGTTGTGATGACAGCATGCACATGTATTAGTGTTTAGTCTATCCACCTTGTTTTTAAATGCGGAAATAAGGTGTTTTCTGTGAATGTCAGAGACTTCTGATTTATTAGCTGCTGCTATAGGGAAACACTGAAGAATATCAAAGTTTCTTACCCTTCAGAACGTGATTTTTTTTACTGTGAGACCCCCCATGAAACGCGATTGGGCTAGTTTTGAGTAGCAATTGGGTGGGTTTTGTTGTAAAACCTGGCAACCCTGTTTTTTTAGTACATTGTTGCCATTATAAAATTATTGTAAATTATTTTATTTCATTTTTTTATTTAATTTTGTAAAATTATTGCAGGCTTGCAATTCTGTGTTTGCGTGATGTTGAAGGATCTAAGGATTCTCAGTAGCAACCTGTGTGTATCTGTGTGTTACTTTAGGTGAGCAATCATACATCTGTTATGTTTTATTTTCTGTTTTTTTTTTTAATGTATTTTTTCATTTTATAATCATTTATAATCATTAGTAGTAAACAACAACCAGGCCCCACGATTCGGAGCGCATGTGATTCGCGGATTAACTAAATTTAGTCATTATATAGTGAAAGTTTATTATTTGCACATTTTAGTAAGTCTAACCAATTTAAAACACTATAAACAATTCAAATGCAAGAAGCGGCAAGACAGATCTTCATTCGCAACCGCACGCCGTTTTCATTGTGTGCACGCTCACAGAGGCGCACAAACACATAATCGAGCGATGTTTCGTGACTCCTTGCACTTGAACGGACACATACACACACAAAATGATCTCAAAATCCCGTCTCAACAACTATTCTTGCATACATTCGGTTATACAGTCTTAAGTGAACCTAAACAGTAGAGATAACTTGAGAAAGAAATCATATTGATTCCATGCATTTATTGACAGTAGCCTAAAATAACTGCTATGTCATTAATTGTCAAACAACAAAACAACTTTAACAGTGATTAATCCATATTTAATTTATACAGTTAACATTTCACCATTTATTCATGTTATTTGATTTACATAAGTTATCATTTAATCATGTATTTGTCAATTTATTAGTAATATTATTCATTTGTCATTTTATATTTTTATAATATGTATCACTATATTTCCCTTCTATTGTTGTTTAATATTATGATTGTGTGGTTTGAAGGAATGTTTGTCTTCATTGTCTCCATTTCAAGGTTTTTAACGTCACAGGACGATGTTGTGAAGAAGTAATTTTCTATTGCTTTACCTTTGGTATAATAACACTTGTTGGATTTGTACTAGTCAGACAAAGTCTGAGCATTAAAACATGCAGCTAAGATTATTCAATAAACTCTGCTCTTTTATTATCATCACTTCTTCTCATGTTTTTGCTTTTGTCTGTGTTTTTCAGTCAAACTCTCGGGCTGATAGAAGACTGTTAATAGAGTTTTGGGTATCAGACTAGACTTGCTGTTGACAGGTTTTACTGGTTTTGGACACCAGACAAAATTGATAGCTTTTGATTGGATCTGGCATCCGGGGTCGGATCTGATATTTCTGACATGGGGATTCCATCCGATCTAACAATGTGTAACCAGCACTTTTGCAGAAATATACTTGTGACCACTACCTTTATTCAGATATGTACAACATTTGAGACGATTTATGTCATGCCACACAAATCGGAGAACCTTTTCGGAAAACAATTTGAAGGCCATAAATGTTAACAAGCAATGAACATTTCCTTTGCTTGACATAATAAGACTTTGACAAAGACACTACAAATGTTCAATAAACTCATTTTTACATCATCTCTTCATCTCCTTCATCTCCTGTAAAGATTTTAGCAATCAAGAAGATTTTTGTCTGATATGAAAAGTAAACTGTGAAGCAAGAATAAATAAAAGGAAAATGCAGTGTGTATTAAGAGGGTTGCTAATAATCTAATAGTAGTTCTGTATGACAGATTACTGTTATTTCAGGTTAATGTGTATTTGTCAGTTTCTTCAATGACTCTGCATTATTTCACAGCAATGTAAATGTGACTACTATTATTTCACAATACCTTCAACCACCACTAGAGAGAAGCATTTACTTGTGTAAGTCCTTCTGTTAATGTTTTTATCCAGTTTCTCCAATGGGCTCCTGCTGACTGAGATTTTAGTGGCTTATGCAGCTGAATATACACAGTTGCACAAAACATTTCCTTCACGCCAGTTCTATTTTAAGATGGCAAAAGTGAAAATATTATGCAGATTTCTCATCTCACTACTAGAGACAGTTTAAATGCAAGGAGAACTAATACAAAAGCCACAATTTAACGACCCGTATCTCCTGTTAGAATAGTGTTTTTCCTCTGAATGCTCTTGAAAGCTTTGTCCTCATTGCCCTTTTTGCTGTGATCTCTCTTTCATCCTCTCTCTCTCTTGCATTGCATTGCCAATCCATTTCTGTAATTTCTCCTCCACTCCCGAGAACCCATCCCAGCCCTGACTGGAAGGTAATCGATTCATGCTGTCAGTAAAAAGCTCTGCGTCAGAGTCTCTCCGCCTGCTATAAAAAGCCCTGCCAGTGCCGCTACATCCTCACAGATCTCTCTCTCTCTCCACAGCAGCAGCACTGCGGAAACCATCTCTGCTCTCTTCTCTCTTCAACAATCATGTGCTCAATGAGTTACAATCCTTATCTCCCGTCTGTGCAGCGGAGGCGGGTGGTGGTGCGTAGCGGGACGCCCTTCAGCAGCCGCTCTCGATCCGTCTACTCGACCTATTCGTCCCCGTCCCGTGCGTCGGTTTTCTCCTCCTCTGCAGGTCTGCAGCGTTCTGCGGCATCGCCAGAGCTGGACCTGAGCCAGGCCTCTCAGCTGAGCTCGGAGTTCAAAGTGGTGCGGAAGCAGGAGAGGGCCCAACTTCAGGACCTCAACGACCGATTTGCCAGCTTCATTGACCGCGTGCATGGCCTGGAGCTCCAGAACCGTTCCCTGGAGGCAGAGCTGCTCCTGTTGCGCCAGAGGCACTGCGAACCCTCCCGTCTCAGGGGTCTGTACGAGCAAGAGGCGAGGGAACTCCGTGCGGCGGTAGACGAGGCCCGTAGGGAGCGCCAAGCGGCTCAAGAAAGGCGGGACCGACTGGAAGAGGCACTCAAGGCCTTGCAGAGTCGCTACGAAGAAGAAGTCCTGGCCCGTGAGGAAACCGAAGGCCGGCTGGTGGACGCCAGGAAGGGGGCGGACGATGCGGCGTTGTCCCGGTCTGAGCTCGAAAAAAGAGCCGACACTCTACTGGATGAGCTGGACTTCCTCAAGAGGCTCCATGAAAGCGAGATCGCCGAGCTCCAAGCCCAGGTGCAGTACAGCGCCCAGGTGTCGGTGGAGATGGAAGTGGCCAAACCGGACCTCTCTGTAGCTCTCCGAGACATCCGAGGTCAGTATGAGCGCCTGGCTCAGCAGAACATCCAGGCCGCAGAGGAGTGGTTCCGTGGGAAGGTGAGCACCATTACGGAGGACACGTCCAAACACACGGAGAACATCCGTACCGCTAAAGACGAGGCTGGGGAGTATCGTCGCCTCCTGAAAGCTCGAGACCTGGAGATCGAAGCATGCCAGGGCCTCAACCAAGCTCTGGAGAGACAATTGCAAGAGGTCGAGGAGAAACAGAGCTCAGAGATCGCTGATCTACAGGTCAGAATGATAACTACATGTCATCAATTTACATTTATGCATTTGGCATTAAAGCAACTTACATTGCACACATTTGATTAGTTCTTGCTATCCCTGGGAATTAAACCTGGGTTTGCTAGAGGCTATATGGCAAAAATCTAAACTTTTGATCTTTGATTTCTGTCTGGACAGGATACCATCGGTGACTTGGAGAATGAGCTAAGGACCATGAAGAGTGAAATGGGCCGTTACCTAAAAGAATATCAAGACCTTCTCAATGTGAAAATGGCCTTGGACATTGAGATAGCTGCTTATAGGTTAGTAATGTCAACAGTTTTGCTTTATTGCATTTGATATGTATAACCTATATAACATTGTTTACATTTGATCCCCCCCAATCTTGAATATTATAAAATATAAAGTCCATTTACATTCCAACAGGAAACTTCTAGAAGGAGAAGAAACCCGCTTCAACGTGGGCGGTATTGGTGGTATCTCCAGTGTGTTTTCCCCCTCCATCGCTGCCACTCCTTCTTTCGGCCGTCCTGTGTTCTCTGTGCAGGCCAGTCTGAGCTCTGGCGCCCCCTATCTTCTGGGAAGCAGATTGATGAGCTACTCTGCCACTGCGGATGAGATTGTTGAAGCCAGTCAGGCGCAGGAGGCCGGGGCACGTCCGGAGAAAGAAGAGGAGGAGGAGGAAGAGGTAGAGAAGGAGGAGGTGGAGGAGGAAGAGGGTGAGAAGGAGGAGGAGGAGGAAGAAGAGGGTGATAAAGAGGAGGAGGAAGAAGAAAAAGAGGAAAAAGAAGAGGGTGAGGATCATTTGTTTTATATATAATATTTATAAAATCCTAATATTTATTATGTTTTGACACATTGGTGCATATACAGTAAATGAAAATTATTTTCCCTATATTTTTCCCCAATATAGTGAAAAAAGTTTTTATTGAATTTAGTTTTATTACATGAACAATTTGAACCTAAAATGTTTATGTTGATTAAAATGTGTGTGTGTGTGTGTGTGTGTGTGTATAGACACACACACACACACACACACACACACACACACACACACACACACACACACACACACACACACACACACACACACACACACACACACACACACACAGATATATATAGTTATAACTCTAATTATAAAAATGGAAAATATAATACTGTTGAAAATGACAATAAACTATGCATATTCAATAAAAACGAATGTGATAATATTAACTTTTTTTTAGGCTACAAGTTAAAATACTAATATTTATGTCTCAACTTCTTTCAATATGTAAATATTTTTTTGATACTTTGGAATGTTCAAACCCTCAAGTTTAACATTTCAAATAAAAAAGCTTTTATTTTGACAGAATACTGGTGAAATGTAACATTTAATATTTCATTTAATTTAATTTCAAGTAACAAAAAACTATAATGACTTTGGTTTGGAGTCAAACTGAATCCAATTGGATTCAAATCAATGCACCAAAAATTACACAATATTTACAATGTATTTATTTACATTTTTTATTTTATAGATTCTATTTTATTTTAAATTTTATATGTTTTCCTGAAGTTCAAACACTAGAGCATGGCACAAAATTCACATGCATGAACTGGGAAAAAAGTACACCTTCAATGCATGTACAATTCTTGAAATAAGTGTCTGCAAAATGCATAACTCTAAAGGTAAATACCCTCAGAGGGGAGATGAGAAACTGACACTGAACTGACATAAAGGAAAGATACTTTTGTTATTCCACTAAACATGCACTGTTATTAGCAGATATCATTTTTGAATATAATTTTGTAGCACCCAGTAGTGACGTATTGTCTCTTTTGCAGGTGAAGAGGAAGAAGGTGAGGATAAGGTAGAAACGGAAGAGGAGGAAGGAAAAGAGGAAGAAGGAGGAGAGGGTGAAGAAGGTGATAAAGAAGAAGGTGAAGAAGAAGAGAAGGATGATGCTGGAAAAGAAGATGAGAAAAAGAAAGGAGACGACAAGAAAGAAAGTAAAGCTGAGAAAGACAAGCCAAAAGAGAAGTAGACACACCTGACCAAACCCCCTGGTGCTAGCTGGAGGTGATCAAACCTCGCGCGTTCATCTCACACCTGCAGACGTCTCAACAACAAGTGCACTGTGTCCTGCTGCTCGATTTCAAATTCAGTTCCAATTAAAAGCAATGTGTGCAAACGCGAATAATAAATGCAAACCTAGAGATCGCCTAAAGCCAGAGTAGCCTATGCATGAACACATGCCTTACGTTTGCGCTTGGCAGGGAAGTTGTGATTGCAGGTTCTTTGTGTTGGTTTAATTGTTGTTTATTTATTAAAATGCTATTCTTTGAGCATTGTGTCAGTTTGCCTTCTGCATTAATCACACTGTCAACTGCCTATGATAACACAAGTGTGCTTAGTATTGAAAATGCCTTATACCAGATCCTCAAAGAAAGGCTTATTGCCTCTCAATAAAATCTTGACAAACCTCCTTAACCTAGTGCGTTACTCTGTGCTGTTGTTTTTCTGCTGTACACTCTATATAATTTATATGCATACTGTAGAAATATTAAAGGGATAGTTCACCCAAAAATTTGATGTTTATCTGCTTACCCCAGTGCATCCAAGATGTAGAGGACTTTTTTTCTTCAGTCGAACGCAAATTATGATTTTTAACTGCAACCGCTGCCGTCTGTCACTCAAATAATAGCAGTGATTGGGAACTTGAACAATAAGAGTCGAAAAAACTTCCATAGACAAATCCAAATTAAAACCTGCGGCTCGTGACGACACACTGATGTCCTAAGACACGAAACGATCGGTTTGTGCGAGAAACCGAACAGTATTTATATAATTTTTTACCTCTAATACACCACTATGTCCAACTTCATTCAGCTTCCGGTTAGTGAGGTCTGATCGTGCTCTGACAACGGAAGTGATGTCTCGCGCTCATTGAAGTATATGGGCGAGACATCACTTCCGTCATCACAACGCGTTTTTTGACCTCACTAACAGGAAGCTGAACGAAGTTGGACATAGTGGTGTATTAGAGGTAAAAATATATAAATAATGTTCGGTTTCTCGCACAAACCGATCGTTTCGTGTCTTAAGACATCAATGTGTCGTCACGAGCCGCAGGTTTTAATTTTGATTTGTCTATGGAAGTTTTATTTACTGTTATAGTTGAAGTTCCCATCTACTGCTATTATTTGACTGACAGACGGCAGCGGTTGCAGTTAAAAATCATAATTTGCGTTCGACTGAAGAAAAAAAGTCACCTACATCTTGGATGCGCTGGGGGTAAGCAGATAAACATCAAATTTTCATTTTTGGGTGAACTATCCCTTTAAGAGTATAGTATATGCTATTCTATGACCAACTAAATCTGCTTGTATGTAGTCATCAACTCCAGAGCTGTGCATTGATTATTTATTCATGACAGCTGTAATTGATATAATTCAAGCAACCTCAGAGCTCAGCTAAAGTGATTCACTAGATGTCATGTGACTATTTTGTGCCCATTCAGCACTGCAGAATCCAGTCAAAGCACAGCTTCTGGTTCCCATTCGCATACATACGAGGTGAGTGTTGCATAGTGGTTAAAATCTGGGCTGCTAACAGGGAAGTTTTAAGTTTGAATCCACTGTGCAATAAGTAGGGGTGTGAATCGTCACTGGTCTCACAATTCAATTCGATTATCATGTCAATGATTAGATTTGATTGTGTTGCATCCTCAATTTTCAATATTAGTGCACATGGCTACATTTTCGTCAATGAATACAAGCAGTCAAATAGCCTAACTCAATTCACATTTATTTGTATAGCGCTTTTAATGCATGTCAACATTACAATTTAGAGAATGGTATCAGAGGTGACTGTGCATATAATCATGCAGTTAGCTAACAAAGTAATAATTTAGGCAATTTATTTTACAATCACTGTTAGCAGTTTAATTGAAGGTAGAAGCAATGAGCTCCTGGAAATAATGAATTACATATTAACAATAATAAGGATATATAGAAATTTGGGAATGTGCATGAACTCCAAAGTAAGTATACACTTCCTATATGTAGCAAACTGAAGTCTGAACACAGCATATGACAGGAGCATTTACAAGTAAACACTACTAAAAGTGCATGAAAATGTCAAGTAGTGTGCTTTAAAGGATTAGTTCACTTTCAAATGAAAATTAGCCCTTTGCTTTACTCACCCTCAAGCCATCCTAGGTGTATATGACTTTCTTATTTCTGATGAACACATTTGGAGATATATTAATAAATATCCTGACACATCCAAGCTTTATAATGGCATTGAGCGGGATCAACGAGTATGAGCTGAAGAAAGTGCATCCATCCAGATCCATCCATCATAAACATGTACTCCACATGGCTCCAGGGGGTTAATAAAGGCCTTCTGAAGTGAAGCGATGCATTTGTGTAAAAAAAAAAATCCATATTTAACAAGTTATGAAGTAAAATATCTAGCTTCCGCCAGACCGCCTTCCGTATTCAACGTACGAAGAAAGAGTAAAACTCTCGCAGTTGACAAAGATTGCGCTACATCCGCCTTCCCTATTCAATTTACAGAAAAAGTGTAACTGACACGATACCAGTTCCGTTTTTTTTCCGTAACTTCATAACTGGTTAAATATGGATTTTTTTTTTTTTTTACACTTTGCTTCAGAAGGCCTTTATTAACCCCCCGGAGCCGTGTGGAATATGTTTATGATGGACGTAGGCACTTTCTTCAGCTCATACGCATGACCCCTGTTTCACTGCCATTATAAAGCTCGGATGCGTCAGGATATATTCATTAAAATATCTCCGATTGTGTTCATCAGAAAGAAGAAAGTCATATAGGATGGCTTGAGGGTTAATTTTCATTTGAAAGGGAACTAATCCTTTAAGTTACAATAACGCTCTCACACATACTCGAACGCATGCTGCAAATGTTAAAATAATGGGTGCATTTTTTTTATTACTGGCTTTTGTGTTTCGCCTCCCTCCGCCATTAGCGCGAGCATATGCGACGATTCGACGAATGACGTCAGAGAAACGTCAGTAGGCTATAATCGATTATGGTTGATTACTGCATCGATGCAGAATCGTCCGCATCGCGATGCACCGTATAAATGATTTCAACATCCCCTAGGCTTGCACTAGTGTGTTGGATAAGTGCTCTGTCACTCCAGATGTGATGCTCAGCCGGTGGTCAGCACAAATCTGTATCGATTTATCATTTGAATTGAAAAAGTAGTGTTTTTAGCATGCAAATCCAATTACTGCTCCCTCAGCGACATCCTTCGCTCAAATTCAGTTACCTGATCAGCCAGAGGACTCGACTCGAGCTCTAACACGCCAGTGCAGCACATGTTCTCCATTATCCTAATTGAGATCTACACCCTGACGTCTAGCCACACTAATGGAGGGGTTTAGAGAGTGAAGAAAAAAACATGTGATTAATGTCCATGCCATGATGAAACGTGAGGTTAGTCATGCTGTTGACGTTCTTTCCATTTGCTCGGGTGGAAAAAAGGAAGTTTTTATTGCCAACTATTAATCTTAGTTTACATGTAAAGGACTTTATCTTGTAGTGTAAGGATAACACTTAATAAATAGTTTTAGTTTAAATCTGTCATGTTAATATTTTTATTATCTAGGAAACAGTTCATGAAAGCAATTAACTAGATATACAATTTGATATGAAATATTGTGAAAAATAAAGCAGTTGCAATGGTAACTTTGCTGTACATTGTGTCTAACAAGGCTCTTTATCAATGACTTTAATCACAATAAACATTTTAAATGTATAATTTAGGGTTACATTGAAATTATATTGATTTTTCTTATTGGGTCATTGACGAATTAGGTTTTTAAAAGTGTAAAAAAAACATAATTGAGATATTTAGAATTTAGAAGTTTTATTAAGTGTTAATAATGAGATTATGTGGTTTTTATAATCAATTAACACTGGTTTTGTTATTTAATACAAAATGCACAAAAGTTTTCACCAAAAAAGTCAATCGGTTTAACCAAAATATTGGTTTTACCAAATGACACTTTTGGTTATACCGAATGGCGATATTTTCAAACAATGCTAACAGGCTGATATCTAGCTAGCTAGCAAAAGGACAATTAAATATGTAGTTTTTAAAATATTACAACATTTTCCATGTTTTATAGCGGTTGTACCGAATGATGTTTCAGGACATGCGTATGAAAGTGAAAACGTGAATTTTTCAAATAGTTAAGAGAGAGTTAGTTACTTTGCTTCACGACCATGTGGTCCTTTTCAGGTGTCTGAATGATGTCACATCCTGCCACATGATATTGATCCAAAATGGTCCCTTTATATTGGTTACTCCGAATGACATCAATGAAATTCAATTTTCAAGCAACGACTTCTACACATAATTTTAATACAATTTTGTACTATGCTGATATATGATGCTATAAAATCATTCCAGAATAAAAAATATATACATTTATTACATTTTAAGATATTTTAATCACAAATGAAATGGCTGTATTTGGCTTTGGACGGTTAAACCGAATGACCTTTTGACACTTCAAAATCTTTAAAATACCTTTATATGTAGCAAAATATGATTAAAACCTTTTGGATTCAATAAAAGAGATCTAGTTATACTACCTTACATACTTTGAATGTCATATCTTTGTTTTCTATTATTATTATTATTATTAAGGCCTTTGGACAAAAAAATGACCCGTCACGTCATTGACCCTATTATATTTGTATTAAATATGTGTCTGATTGTAATTTCCAACCTATTTTGGGTTAATTTTAAGCATATAGTCATTTTTAAACAATAGTAGGGTTAAATAAAACTGCCCAGCACGTTGGGCAAACATTTGACCCAACCGCTGGGTTTGTCCACTTTCAACCCAACTTGGGTTGTTTTTAACCCAGCATTTTATAGGGTATAGCATAAACACAACCACAGGAGCGTTGTAAGGATTTGATGAGCTTTTATTGATTGATGTGATATTGCAAAGAGCAGCACCTTTAGCTTTCACAGTATCATTGTTAACAGCTTTCATGTTTTGCGTTAACAAACCGACTCTTATCATTGATTCAATGCATTATGTCTTAAGGCAAGAAGTATACTAGATGAAATGGAGTTTCCGCTCAGAGTGAACCTGCGAATGATGATATTGTAGTAGCACCAATATTGCCAAACAGCTGCTGGAGATATCTCTCGTTAACAGAGACGGTTCAAGTCATTAGCAGCAAAATGTACTTGCACTTTAATTCAAACGCGCTATAGTTTCTGTTTCAGACGCAACAGCTCAGCATGGCACGTCCCCCAAACCACACATGCAAGTCAATCATAATCATGCATGCAATTATTTCTGCTGCATTTTGCATCGAATAGAATTATTTCTAACAATTGATTATAACTAATTTCCTGTCAAGGTCACTTGCATCAGTCTTTTCCTTTGATTTCCTTCTTGGCTTCCGGAGCGACTTTCTCCACCTTTTTGGTGACTTTCTTTTTCTCCTGAGGCTTTTCCTCTGGCTTCTTCTCTTTCTCAGTGTCTGCTTTGGTCTGCTTGTCTCCATTGGTGATGGTCTCCACCGTTCTGGTTTGGACCTCTTCTTTGGGACTGGCTTCCTCTTTGGCTGGGTCACCACCGTTTGGAATGACCTCTTCTTTTTCTTCATCTGCTGGGCTTTCTGGTTTCTCTTTTTCTTCATCTGCTGGGCTTTCTGGTTTCTCTTTTTCTTCATCTGCTGGGCTTTCTGGTTTCTCTTTTTCTTCATCTGCTGGGCTTTCTGGTTTCTCTTTTTCCTCATCCGCTGGGCTTTCTGGTTTCTCTTTTTCCTCATCTGCTGGGCTTTCTGGTTTCTCTTTTTCCTCATCCGCTGGGCTTTCTGGTTTCTCTTTTTCCTCATCCGCTGGGCTTTCTGGTTTCTCTTTTTCTTCACTTACGGGGGATTTCTTTTCTTCTTCCTCAGTGTCGCTTTTTTTGTCGCTCTTCTCCGAATCGGCCTTGGTTTCCTCTCCTCCAGACTCTTCTTTCTGCTCTTCATCTCCTTCAGATTTGGTCTCCTCCTTTTCATCAGCTTCTTCCTTCTCTTCATCATCTTTGGCCTCTTGTTCTTCTTCATCTTCCTTTCCTTCTTCATCTTTGTCACTGCCTTCTTTCTCTGCCGTTGGCGATTTGTCTCCGCACAGTTCCGTTTCCTCGATCACTTCCTCCACGGCCTCTTCTTCCTCTTCCTCCTCAGCAGCCTCTCCTTCTTCTGCTGTTTCTTCCTCATCTCCTCCTTCCTCTTCTTCGCCCTCAGGAGCGGCGGAACTCACTTTAGCCTGACTGGCGGCAACAATCTCTTCCTCCTCTTCCTCCTTTTCCTCCTCTTCACCCTCACCAGCTTCTTCTGCCACCTCTTTTGCCAGCTCTGCCAGATCATCGTCGATGTCACGCTCTGCTTTAGTCTCCTCAATGATCTCCTCCACTATTTTATGTTTGACCTTAGAGGATTTGGGCTGGCTGTATGCAAACGCAGCACTTGGAATGCTTCCAGAAATGGTACGGAAGCGTGTCTCCTCGCCCTCCAGTAGTTTCCTACGATTAAAAGAGAAAAAATTGTCATAAATAAAACAAATGACATGCAGAAGTGCAAAAAAGGGGAAAAACTCTACCTGTAAGCTGCTATTTCAGCATCCAGTGCCATCTTGACATTGAGCAGATCCTGATATTCCCGAAGATGACGAGACATTTCCCATTTTGTTCCTTTTAGATCATTTTCCAATTGGTGAATCATTTCCTGTTAAAGCAGATGCAGTAAATTCATTAGTTTCCACTTGAAGAAATTATTCAGTATTGACTAAAAAAAAAAATCTGTTCCCAACTACATATAAATGTATATGTAAAAGTTCTTATTTGATGGCAAATGTTCTCATAGTACCCAAAGTAGCATTTGTTTTAAGATTTGTTTTTATAATGTATACCAGATTTGCCAGAAACTATCAAAACAAACCGCTAAAACCAAGTGCTGCAGCACTAGTAAAAAAAAGTACGCGCATTGCACGCTGCGCACAATTACGCGCGCAGTGCGCAACCACCTGTGAAGTAAAACCTAGTAAGCAGCATTTTTGGCCATCACGTGTGCTTTCTGTTTTGCAACACAGCCATGTGCATTTGCTTCAATTGAAGACATTAGAATCAGGAAATAAACCCTAAAAACAAAACCCAAAACCATCGTTCATATCATGAAAAAAAAGCCATATTATCACAGGTGGTTTGCGCACTGCGTGCGTATTTACGCGCAACGGTGCAGTGTGCATAACATTATAGCTACTAGGGCTGCAGGATCTGATATGAATTATAAAACGCAATTTTATATCAATATAATTTTGTATTAGCCCACACTTTAAACTTATAATGTATTCGCTTTTGATTAACTGACCTGGTAACTGGCAACATCGGTGTTGTGGCGGTCTTCGATATCATGCAGCTGCCTTTCCAGTGAATCTTTGGTGCCTCGAAGAGCCTCCAGCTCAATGTTCTTGGCTTGGATCTGACGGCGGTAGTCACCGATCTCGTCCCGTATGGACTTTATAGCATCCTTGTTCTGTTCCGCGGCGTCCGTCAGCATGGCGTAGCGGCACTTGAACACCTCTTCAGCCTGCTGGAGGTTCTTGGAGGAGAGCCCGTCCAGTTGAGCGCGGATCTCCCGGAGCGCGGAGGTGATGTCGGTCTTCTGGAGGTCCCTCATCTCCACCACCGGCACCTGCGCGGCTTGAAGCTGAGCCAGAAGCTCGCTGATCTCCTCCTCGTGGTTCTGCCGCAAGAAGTCCATTTCGTCCACGAGCGCTTGGACTTTCCTCTCCAGCTCCAGCTTCATCAGAACCGAGTCGTCTTTCTCTTTCTTCATGCCTCGGATCGCAGACTCCATGTGCTCTCTGAGCCTGGATTCGTCTTCGTAGCGCTCTCGGATACGCTGGAGATCCTCGTCCATGTGGTCTGTGTCCAGCATGATCTGCGCCTTCTCCTTGTGGAGCTGCTCCAGGGCGCAGCGCAGGTCTTGGAGCTCGCGGTCATACGCGTCGCTCTGCAGGGACTGCGACACTTTCTGCTGCTTTAGCGCTTGGATCTCAGCCTCGAGCTGCCTGTTTTGCTCCTCGAGGAAGCGAACCTTGTCGATGTAGCTGGCGAAGCGGTCGTTGAGCCCCTGGAGCTGTTCCTTCTCGTTGCTGCGCACCGGGTCTCCGTTGAGAGCCGCGCTCAACTCAAACCCTTCCGGAGACGCGAGCACGGATGCAGCCCTTGATGCAGCCACATTTGTGGTTCTTTTGTAAGACAGAGGACTGCTTTTAGTCCACGAGCGCATAGTGGATGTCGGCTGGCGGATAGTCCGTGTCTCCAGAGCCCTTCGGCGCGAGGTCACTATCATGTCCATGGTGAAGGTGCTTGTGGATTGGAGGAGTGGTGAGGACATGGCTGAGTTCTCTCCTGTTGTATTTATACGCGCGCTTACTTTGTCAACGAGGCAGGAGCGCCACCCTCCCCTCGGAAAATCGATGAAGATGGAGGAGGACTTTGGGTCGTTGGGTTGTTCAGCAGTTCAACCCAACGGTCGAAGTTTTTTTAAAATTGTATAAAAGGTGAAGTCAAGAGGCTGTGACTCTCTGCAGCACATGTTGTTTAATGCACTTTTTGCACTTATTCATTAACTTATTCTTAATGCATTGCATAGTTAATATTCTTAATGCATCTTAATGCATCGCATTGATATCTATCTATCTATGCACTTGCTGAGCATATAGTTTATATGAAAATAAATGATAACAAACTGTTTTTTTCAGTAAAAAATGTATTTATTTGTTTCATCAGTATTCAATAAAAAGAAATATATTTTTCAATCCTCATGCACAACTTGCTTATAACCTCATTCTAACTTATGGCATGTTCAGGGTGTCATTTGGAGCAAACCACCATGTCAAAATCCTTGTAAGTGCATCTTTCTAGGCCAATAAACTTGAATTTGGCTTCAAATTCAGTAATATCTTATTTTTATGCATGCAAACTTGCAGAGGAATGCAAAAAAAAAAAAAAAAAAAAAAGAGAGAGAGAGAGAGAGAAATGCAATTTCTAGTAATTGAACAAAATATTTGCAGAGATAGAACAAATATTCATCACAGGCTGAACAATATATACACAGCATTAATTAAAAACTTAGCAATTAAAAAAGTTTTTTCAACACCTACATTTTAGCTTAAAACGTTTATGAATATAGGGGAATTTTAGACGCTGTAACTGGTCACTGTTTCTGTTTCTAGTTTAAATGTGTGACAGTACAGATATTCCATGTACAGTCTCTGTATTAATTTGCAGTCAAAAAATGCATACATAATAATTATATATAAATCATTATATAATATATATATATATATATATATATATATATATATATATAATATATATATATATATATATATATATATATATATACATGAAAGCACTGCTTTAATACACAAACTAGACACAAAATAAAGTATATACTGCACTTCTATGAAAGTTAAATTAACATAAAAGTGTGTGTGTTTGTGTGTGTGTGACCATGGAACACAAAACCAGTCATAAGTCGCATGGTTATATTTGTAGCAATAGCCAACAATACATTGTATGGGTCAAAATTATATTTTTTTCTTTTATGCCAAAAATCATTAGGATATTAAGTAAAGATCATGTTACATGAAGATATTTTGTAAATTTCCTACTGTTAATTTAAAAAAATTACTTTTGTGAGTGGATATGCATTGCTAAGGACTTTATTTGGACTTAAAAGGTGATTTTCTCAATATTTAGATTTTTTGCACCCTCAGATTCCAGATTTTCAAATAACTGTATCTCGGCCAAATATTGTCCTATCCTAATTGTCATATTTCCTAGATTTCAAAAAAATTACCCTTATGAATGGTTTTGTGTTCCAGAGTCACATATTTATGGATAACCTCTGATTCATATTCACACTTACCTCTTTAATGGTCACTTTCTAATTAAGCATAATTCTTTGATTTACTAAACACTGACACTTGATGTCAGTAGATGAACCAGCCAATCTGCTGTCAGCCTCGGCTGATGCATTGAGGATTTGGCGTCTGTTGTCAGGAAGGTTCAATGATAATGCAGCAAAGTACCAAGGTTATGAGAAGTTTTCTAATTCATTTTAGAGATCACATGGGAGTCATTTTAGTTCAGTGCATAATAAAAGACCAAGTGCCTTCCTACAATAATAATTACACTTTCTTCATAAGGAAGGACCCAAAGGACCTAAACAAGCATCTTGAATACTAATATCAATGTAGACCTATCTTAAATGTTATGATATTAATATGCCATTACGGTAGTAATAAGACTGCAGTTATAACACCATAGGAACTGCTGCACTTCAATAATTTAACCAGATAATAGCCATAATGAGTAAAATTAGCAAACGCATGATGGGAAATACTGTCAGAGGTTATTTACAAGAAGCTTTCACCAACTAGATCAATACAAATCATAGATAATCAATAGAAAATATAAATCAATCAAGAGAGGAAAGTGCCTGTTAATGATACTGATGCTCATGATGTGTGTCTATATATATATATATATATATATATATATATATATATATATATATATATATATATATATACACACCCTAGTTTAGGCCTATATCCTATAGACTATAATATGTCGAGCTAGCTGTTTGTGCATGATCTCTAGTAACTCATCCGTCTCATATGTCGTTGTTGATTCTGTGATAGGGAATCGCCTGCCGCAGTGGAACACTAGACGCTCGAATGTAATTGTAAGGCCCAACAAAGTTGCTTTTTCGCCGGTTATAAAATTGCACAGTCATGCTTTTACACAGTAGGTACGCCGGTTGATGTTTCAACTAGGCTGTGAGCCAACAGAGGGGTGCAGAGATGCTGAGTCAGCTCTAGAGAGCCGATACAAGGCCAGGCAGAGGAACACAGAGCTCGATTACTGTTGCAGACAAATGGGAATATAAGACAGATAGTAGTACACGATATGCGCGCGCGTGTGTTTGTGTGTGCTGGAGCAGAAAAAAAGTTGAGAAACATAAACATACTGATACTAGAATGACATTTGTATCATTTCAGCCCGCATGAGTTTCTTTTCGTGAGGTTACTCGGACCACTATTAGGTGTTTTGGGTATTGCATTTCCCACTCAAACCCAGCAGAAGCGAACATAATCTTAGCCCGGCTGTCAGCATCTCTCTCCTCCCGTCAGCAGCTCTCCGGCACCGTGAGCGCTCGCGCTGGCTGACAGCACTGTTTTTCCTGCAGACTCACACGCGCGCTCTTCCCTCCGCTCGTCCACACACTGCTGGGTGTAAATCACAAGCTCCGCCCCTCTGCAGCACACGACTGCACGCGGCGAAATAGGCACCGGACACAGAAGAGAGGCAGATATCTTATTTACAGAGCCGGTGCGTAAAGATAGTATTACAAAAATACGCATTTGTTATTTTTTTTTAATCACGATGTTGGCTTTGTTTTTACAATGAGCTAATGATATTGTATACCCCCTACCACTCATAAATCTTTTTACATTTATATCAGCACATTGCTGAGTCTGTTTAATAAGCTGTTTTACTCGTGAGGACCATTTTCTGCACCAGATTTTACTAGTCTTGCGGGCAGTTTTAGTCCCTATAATGTGTAGACGAAAACGAGTTCTCTCTCTTTTTTGATGCATGTAGGTTACACTCATAAAACTCTCAAAAATAAAGGTTCTTTATTGGCATCTTTGGTTCCATAAAGAACTTTTAACATTCATGGAACCTTTCCTTTCCACAAAAGTTCTTTATAGTGGAAAAAGGTTCTTTAAAATTTTAAAATGTTACTCACTAAAAATGGTTCTTTTAAAGTTATTTTAAGTTATTAAGAGTGTATTTGAAATGGTAGCTATACGGTAGGCTATATATATATATATATATATATATATATATATATATATATATATATATATATATATATATATATATATATATATATATATATATATATATATATATATATATATATATATATATTTAAAGTGTCGTTCATGAAAATACTACATCAAGTATTCTATTTAAAATGCTTTTCGCAATTTAGTTGAATAATTAAGGGTCTATTTATCTTTACACTGCTTTTTACTCCTGAAGTTTAAAAAAAACATTACTATCCCCACAAATCCCTCATTAAAAATAGAAATAAAAAACTTTGATATTCCGTGGCACAGATCACTATTTTCCACAGACATAAAAATTAACTAAGCATCCATTTACACCGTTTACAACTAAAAACAGAAAACTGTTTGTGCATTTTGACTGTTCATTTACACAACAACGCCATTTTGGGAGCCTGAAAATGCAAACTTTTGAAAACAGGTTTCAAAGTGCAAGTTTTATTATACCTTTATCATCACTGTGTAAACTACAAAAACATGAATTTGTGAAAAAGGCGACGTCATGTGTATTACGTGTTCAGTGTTTCTTTACAAAATGACATCGCCATCTACTGGTCTGACGTAAATAATACAGCGTTTTTTTTTCAGTGTGAACTGGGATCATTTTGGCAAAACTTTTGCACTTTTAGTACTTTGTAGTGTAATGTTGACATTTAGGTTATGTTTATATGACAATGATGCACTGAAAACAGAAACGTTTTTTCTTTGTACAAATGACAACGTTATCAAAACTATCGCTGTTCACACAGATACATGCAAATGACTAAAAACACTGTATGCATGCCAGACAGTAGTAAAGATTATGCGCATGCGAACATATGCATTCTTTTACAGAGCACTCGCCTCACGCATGTCAATCCAACTTTGATGTTCTTCTCGTTATTTCCCTATAGCGGAAGTCTCGCACATTCACAGAAAACACCTTATTTCCGTGTTGAAAAATAGAGTAAACATGCAATACACATGTGCATGCTGTCCTCATTTTTACAGATTTGTGTTTTTGCATTTTACATTACAACATACACTTTGAAACCCATTTTCAAAAGTTTGCGTTTCCAGGCCACCAAAACGCTGTTGACATGTAAATGAATGACCAAAAGGCATAAAAAGTTTGTTTTTAGTTGAAAACGGTGTCGTTTAAAGAGCCCTAAGTGCAAGTTTTTGAAAGTACTAACGTAATGGTCTCAATGTCCACAAAAAAAAACAAAAAAAAAACGCGTCTTTGTGTAAATGATGTCATGCGTATTACACACATATTACGCTTTCAGTCTATAGGCGCATAATGTTTCTTTACAAAGTGACATCGCCATCTACTGGCCTGGCATGAATAATACGCATTTTTAGTCGTTTTCGCGGACCCATGTGAACTGGGACCGTTATGACAATGTCTATAGCTACGCAAAAAAATGCGAAGGAAAAACTTTTCCGTTTTTAGTAGCCCACATCGTTGTCGTGGAATGTTGACATTCAGATGAAATGAGAAAATTAGAAAGAGCAAAGCCATTCATCAGATGTGTTGAAATGAGAATTTGTGTCATATGTAAGTCATTATTTGCATTACATATTAATTGTCACTTATGATCTTTTATTGTTTTAAAGGTTCACTTGATAATGATAATCTCTTTTTGATGATAATCTTTTTTTTTTTTTGTAGCTACTAATGCAGTCATACTTTAGTTTTTCATGGTAGAGCTCCAATTCTGTGAGTTTGCTGTCAGTGTTTAACTGCCCCATTCTTCGAAAAGATTTAAGCTTCTTCACAATCTGTGCTGAAATGTTCCTCTCAAACTGTTTAAATGATCTGGAGCAGCACGTTTTTATGCAATGAACTTAAAAAAGATTGAGGTAAATGATTCCTCATGATATGACCACTGTAGTATTGATCAGTTTTCAAACTCAAATCACTCTACAGCAGCAACCTAATGACCTATTAACACTGTCACTAACAATACATCCCTAACAAGAGACACAATCAATAGTCTGATCGCACTGTGGATGTTCCAATGAGTCTTCTATTTCTCTTCAAATGAACACACCTTGAAACAAGAATTTGAAGAGAATATTCCTTTGTCATGCTCGAGAATGTCTGTCCTTCAGGTCCCACTGTCCATCTGTCGTGTGTAGAGCGCCCCCTATTGGTGTAACAGCAAGAATCACCTGACTAATGCTGGACTCACAGGGGTTAAATGTTTCTAAAGCTCAGGTTTTCAGTGCATTTCTGTTAAAACAATTAGCAAAACTGTTTAAGATGTTCAGTAATTGCTTTTAGTGAATTTAAAAACCATGGTTAAATCCATAGAATTTAAATGTTATTGTAGTTGTAAGTGTTTGATTGTTTTTTTTTTTTTTGTGTAAATTACTGTATTTTGTTCATAGTTTATGTGTGGATGTTAATACTTTTTTGGATCTGTGTCTGGTCCATTTTGAAAAATGTATTCACATGTCAATGGGACTATAAAAATAATTGAATTTCATCTGAATTTGGTCTTGAAAAACTGATTTAATCTCAATAGGACTAACGTGGTTAAAGAGAAATGTGTAATAATAATAATAATAATAAAAATGGACTAGGTTAAATACAGAAAATATGAAATAAACTACTACTATTTTTTGCATAGTAATATATATATATATATATATATATATATATATATATATATATATATATATATATATATTTATTTTTTTTTTTTTTTAATTTTTCATATTTTATTTTCATAAGTATTTGAAACTGATAATATAAAATAAACTAAAATTAGGACATATTTTGTGAAATGATATGTGTAACTTAAGCGTTCATTTGTATTTAGTTGCGTAATGTTACTCTTTATTCCACCCAAGGTATGTGCACAAGTTCAATAATACAAACTTTTAAGGAAAATTTAAAAACGATCTTGTCTTTTATCACAGTAAATACGCATTTGGGGAAAAAATACTCAAGGAAAAATGAGCAGTGTCACTTTGTGCATATGATACGGTGGCGTCTGAGGTAAGACTGTACCATCATCCCCTGCTGCAGAGCTCTTATAGGTGTTTAATGCTTCTGCCAAAGAACGAGTGTAACTTCATTACTGCAGTGGATATAAATCTCCCACAAATGCATGTCTGGCCAACACACATTCTCTCTCTCTCTCTCTCACACACACACACACACACACACACACACACACACACACACACACACACACACACACACACACACACACACACACACACACACTCAGACAGAAGTACGTCTAAGGCCAATAAGCCAAGAAGATTAATATCCTCTAGAACCGCGCCGGCTTTTATTGTCATATCCATTATACGTCTGTATCGGGACACCTGCCTCACACTTATACCGTTGCACTGCAACCGGTAAAAACAAGACCATCTTGGGCTGCATGTGAATTATTAGGCATGCATTTGGTGCAAAAGATGCTGCATTCTGTTTAGAAATAGTTGCTGTCACCTGACCTTTACCCTCTATCCAGGACCTGAAAGGCAACACCCAGAATCTGCAGTGCTTTCCTCCTCTCTCAGTACAGTATTGGCAAGCGCAGTCAGTCACAGATGAGGAGAGGTGGTCCCACTTGTGACGTGGGTCAGTCCAGCACTGCATTGCACCCAGACCACACCTCACAACAGCGGCCACAGCCACACCTCACACAGACTACAATGCACTTACAAGCAGCAGTGAAGGACCCTGATGAATCTCTGCATATATTCCAGCCAATCGTGCTGCAGTGCCGGTTTAAAGCGAATTGCTTT
Source organism: Chanodichthys erythropterus (assembly GCF_024489055.1). NCBI lineage: Eukaryota > Metazoa > Chordata > Actinopteri > Cypriniformes > Xenocyprididae > Chanodichthys > Chanodichthys erythropterus. Next base: position 5,378,165 of record NC_090229.1, read on the forward strand.
AAGTTCGTCAAGTTCATTTCCTTTATTCTGCCAAGCCCTTGTATCATCTGATCTGTGCTGAAATGCTCAATAATGCGCTGGAGGACATGGCAGTAATTCTCATTGAATGAAGACATTATTTGTAGAGTGGCGTTAAAAGAAATATACAAAGCATTAAAGTGAGCAATGAGCTAACAGTTGGAATTGGTTGACAAATACAGAGACCAGAAGAGTACATGTTCGGTTCACTTAGTTTTGTCATAAGGAGACTCAATCACTTGAATTTAGGCAATTATTCACATATAAACACTGATCAGTGAACATAAACAGAAGCTCAACTGAACCTGCTTGACGGCTGAGAATAAATTTGGCGATGCGTAACACGAGAATGAACCTCATTGGTTCTTGCGGAAGCTCAAACGCGATGCGTAACACGAGAATAAACCTCATTGGTTCTTGAGGAAGCTCAAACGCGATGCGTAACACAAGAATGAACCTCATTGGATCTTGAGGAAGCTCAAACGCGATGCGTAACACGAGAATGAACCTCATTGGTTCTTGAGGAAGCTCAAACGCGATGCGTAACACGAGAATGAACCTCATTGGTTCTTGCGGAAGCTCAAACGCGATGCGTAACACGAGAATGAACCTCATTGGTTCTTGCGGAAGCTCAAACGCGATGCGTAACACGAGAATGAACCTCATTGGTTCTTGCGGAAGCTCAAACGCGATGCGTAACACGAGAATGAACCTCATTGGATCTCGCGGAAGCTCAAACGCGATGCGTAACACGAGAATGAACCTCATTGGTTCTCGCGGAAGCTCAAACGCGATGCGTAACACGAGAATGAACCTCATTGGTTCTCGCGGAAGCTCAAACGCGATGCGTAACATGAGAATGAACCTCATTGGATCTCGCGGAAGCTCAAACGCGATGCGTAACACGAGAATGAACCTCATTGGTTCTCGCGGAAGCTCAAACGCGATGCGTAACACGAGAATGAACCTCATTGGTTCTCGCGGAAGCTCAAACGCGATGCGTAACACGAGAATGAACCTCATTGGATCTCGCGGAAGCTCAAACGTGATGCGTAACACGAGAATGAACCTCATTGGTTCTTGCGGAAGCTCAAACGCGATGCGTAACACGAGAATGAACCTCATTGGTTCTTGCGGAAGCTCAAACGTGATGCGTAACACGAGAACGAACCTCATTGGTTCTTGCGGAAGCTCAAACGTGATGCGTAACACGAGAACGAACCTCATTGGTTCTTGCGGAAGCTCAAACATGATGCGTAACACGAGAACGAACCTCATTGGTTCTTGAAGAAGCTCAAACGCGATGCGTAACACCAGAACGAACCTCATTGGTTCTTGCGGAAGCTCAAACGTGCTGCGTAACACGAGAATGAACCTCATTGGTTCTTGCGGAAGCTCAAACGTGATGCGTAACACGAGAACGAACCTCATTGGTTCTTGCGGAAGCTCAAACGTGATGCGTAACACGAGAACGAACCTCATTGGTTCTTGCGGAAGCTCAAACGTGATGCGTAACACGAGAATGAACCTCATTGGTTCTTGCGGAAGCTCAAACGTGATGCGTAACACGAGAATGAACCTCATTGGTTCTTGCGGAAGCTCAAACGTGATGCGTAACACGAGAATGAACCTCATTGGTTCTTGCGGAAGCTCAAACGTGATGCGTAACACGAGAATGAACCTCATTGGTTCTTGCGGAAGCTCAAACGTGATGCGTAACACGAGAATGAACCTCATTGGTTCTTGCGGAAGCTCAAACGTGATGCACATGAGAATGAGCCTCAATCAGGCGCGCAGATGGCACTGGGGACGGGGGGGACATGTCCCCCCCAGATTCATAGTGACCCAATCCGTCCCCCCCTACGAACGGGGCAGAGCAAGGTGACACACAATAATAATCTACACCGGTCACTATTACTTTGTAGTCACGTTCTCACTACACGCTGTTCTGCTGTCAATAAACATACGATACCTGACGTTTACGCTCTGTGTGTGTGTGTGTGTGTGTGCGTGCGCGCGTGCTTGGCTTGCTACGACTCCTGAGTGACGACGGGACTCGGAAGGGTTGCCAGGTTACAACTAAACCCACCCAATTGCTACTCAAAACAAGCCCAATCGCGTTTCAGGGGGACTGCTTCCCCGGTAAAAATCACATTTGGTGTTGCTTCAACCCGCGACATGAAAAACAGCCCGCGGAAATAGTGATGAAGTAGCCCAATTCTGCGGGAAAACCCATATGGAAAACCGCGGACTTGGCAACGCGGGGTCCTATGAGGAGCTGGTAGCTGCCTCAATCGTGCCTGTAGGACTTAGGACGGTAACCATAGTGATCATATACTATGACTGAGCTGACACCGACTGAGTCGGTGATTTCGGAATGAAGAGACAAAAAAACAATCACCTCGTTTTTTAAAAAAACAAACAATGTAAGTATCCTGTGCCTGTTGACTTTCCCATATGTGGCAGGTTAGATTTTTTGAAGGAGAATAGCTAGTTTTACAATAATGCCCTTACGAAAATGAACCATGGTTTTACTACAAATAAAACCAAAAAAATGTAGTTAAACCATAGTTAAACCATGGTAACCACAAATTAACCATGGTTTTGCTACTCTAACCGAGTTTAACCATGGTATTTGTGGTAAAACTGTGGTTATATGAATGGTAGTCAATTAGCCAAACATAATGGAAATAATGTTTTATCTGATCATTTAACCCATTGTACTGTATAAATTGAGTTCACTGTCATGCAAGCCACTATAAAAATAATTATAATAAGTAAATGTGTGTGGTGCAAGGTTTATACAAACAACAAATAAAGACCTACATAAACTTTTGACATCCTCTTATAGCAGGAAATCATGTTTTTTTTTGTTTTTTGTATGGAGCAACGGAGGATATAGATTCTTAAATTATGGGCTAGGATGAAAAAAAAAATCGTTTGAAAGATATTTCTGTAAATTGCAACAAACTTGTAATTAACACTTAAATTTCAAATGTTTAGTTATTCTTAGACATTTGAAATAGTAGTTTTAGCCATTCATTCATTCATATTTTGCAAAGTAACTACTTGAGCACAAGTTAAAGCCCAAATTACGCCAAATAACTAATTGAGTTTAAATCATTTGCTGACAGCTTGGTCCCCCCCAGTTACAAATTCCCCTGGCCTCAATAGTTCTTGCTGAAGCTCAAACGCGATGCGTAGACATTCGGTGCGTTCCAAACGGGATACATCGCCCTCTGAAGGCCACTTTGGAGTGAAAATATTTGTAACGTAGTTCGTAGATATGGGAACAAGGAGGCGGGAACAGGCGAACATTCAACAAAAGTTTAATTCAAAATAAACAAAGAACAAAACGAAAGTAACATAATAAAACATAACATAAAGTCCAGGCCTGGTCCTCTCTCGTCCTTCACTGTAGTCGCTCCTCCTTTTATGCTCCCGGAGCTCCTCCGTGAGAGACTTAAGGTGCGCCTCCCAGGTGATGCTCATTAACACTCGCGCCACCGGCCTCGCGCCATTCCCTCACGGCTCTCTCCCGCCCTGGTCGCCACAATATTCATGGTCGCCATATTGAAGGGTCGCTCCAAACCGAAGTGCTCAAAACAGGCCACTTCAAAGGGCCCTTCAGAATGAAGGATTTCAAAGGGTACAACTGATGGACACTTCGGGCCCCCATGATCCTTTGCACAGGGAAGTTGTTTGATGTCACAGGAGGCTCGGAGTTCGATTTTACCTATAAATACATGTATAGATTTTTTCTATACTACTGTAATATTTATACGAGTTAGATTTGGTACATTATTTATGGTCAAAACGACATTGTACTTCAACAAAAATACTTTAAATTTTCCTTTTTCAGCCCATTCAAATGTTTCAAATACATAGACACAAATATACAATATTGTGCGATAAACCAAAAATAACTTAGGTACTAAGAGAAACATTGCCATATGGCAACTCTGTACCACAATGGAAAATGGTCAAAAAAGTAAAATTTAAAATTAAAATTTTCTTTTCTATTTACATGCACATTAATACAGAAGAGGATTAGGGCCAAGCAATAATAAAAAAATAGAACCATCTCGAGATTAAAGTCGTTAAATTTCGAGAAAAAAGTCGAAATAAAATGTTGAGCATAAACAACATTTGAGAAAATGTTGAGAAAAAAGTCATTGAATTATAATTTAACGACTTTTTCTCGTAATTTAATAACTTTATTCTCAACATTTTATGTCGACTTTTTTCTTAAAATTCAACGAGTTTTTCTCCCCAAAAAAAGTAGATCCCTATCATTTGGCTAATTCATCCTCACCCTCATCATGGAAGAGCTAACTCTGCACTCTTTCCATTACCCTTTCTGTAAAATATTGCTATATTAATTTTTGGAAAAGAAGAAATAACTTTATTTATACATAAATACAACTATACTACAAAAAACACTTCAAAATAAATAAATAACCGCAATCATATTGTTGATGGTGCTATCTATAAAAAATCCCAATGGGGAAATACATTACTGCAAGTCCACTATGGTACAGAGTTGCCATATAGCAAAGTTGATATTTTCTCAATTTACAGTAAAACTATGTTAGACAAAGTTGATTTCTGAATAAAACATTCTAATTTACTTATCAAAGATGCTGCAAAAAAAATCCCCCTTGAGAAGAGATGTTTAGAAATGAGAGCAATTTCTGGAGCACTTCTACAGGTGTCTTCTGTGTGAGGGTGAGAGTGGGAAAGAGAGTTTTTGAGGGACATTCAAATGTCATGGGAATTAAAAACAGCACATCATTGGCAACCTTAAGGCCTACCCTTTTAATTCCCATAGTGAAATAAATTGTATTTTTTTCTGAATAACAAGGAAATGAGTAGAAATTAGTTGTTGCCATATGGCAACTCTGTACCATAGAGGGTTAAATCTCTCAATTCTGAGAAGAAAAATTGCGAGTGCAATTAAAAATCTATCATTTTCAATGTACTAATAAGCACCACTAAATAACTTATTAGTGAAGCTCACAAAGAATTTGAACAAATATAACCCATATAACCATCCTTTTTGGTGCATTATTTGTTTTGCACTGTTTGTGCTATACATATATATATATATATATATATATATATATATATATATATATATATATATATATATATATATATATATATATATATATACATTTTATATATATATATATATATAGTAATATATATATAGTATATATATATATATATATATATATATATATATATATATAGACTCTCCAATAATTTGATTTACAATATCGAAAACAATTTTTTACAATGCAGACCACTCAGTCAGCAAATTTCACCTTAACATTTATGCATTTGATAGACACTTTCATCCAAAGACCTTTCCAGGGAATCAGACCAATGACCTTTGATGAACTTTGCATCAATTGCGCTGAATAACGACTCTATTATCTTCTGTAGAGCTGCTTTACAGCTGAAATGTCATAATTGATGAATTCTGCAGCATTAACACGGTTATTTTCCTGTTGATTGATGTGAAGTTAAATAAATGTGCTAATCGCCACTCACAGTTTTTGCAAAAAGTAAAAAATAGACTAAGGGCACAGAAACACTGGTGGACAAAAGAGACACAAGAATCAATACCGAACAATGTATTTTAGCACTCTGCAATGTAAATGTCATTTCACAAATGGATGGAATCTGAAATTCTAATCAATCCCGGTTTTGGATTCCAAAAAGCAGACGGAGGAATGAGAGCGGTCACATCCATAGAAATGGATCAACACCATCAGCAGTTCCAGGCCCCGAAACGCTGCATTTCCTTGACAAGATTTAAGGTGGAAGTGCTGAGCCTTTGACTTCCACCGAGATGTTTTAGCTGAAAGATGCTGCTCTGGCCGAAAGCACCGGCCTCGGTCACGCAAGCACTTACGGATTGGATGTGCCCTGCACTGCTGATCAATTCACTTTAATGGCAGGGAAAGCAGGGTGAAGGCGTTTGAGGAGAGGAGAATTTCATCTAGAATCCATGCATATCCTTTTGTTCTTTCGCAAAGACATCCTGCTTTCTTTTTGTTAAAACTTGTTTTTCACAGTTGTCAACACAGCACTTGTCAGTAAGAAGCAGACTGAATGAAACCTGAAAATGCTTTATGCATTTTTACAAGTAGATGAAAGGCAGTATTATCTCTGGAAGAGGTTTGAATCAAAGCTGTAAGCTCTTCTCACGCACCTTCATTCTCTTCATTTCTTGTCTGCTGTGTTTGTTGAAGAATATTTTTGCTTTGATCCAGGCCACTATCATCATTACTTACCATAAGACGCACAATCTGTTTAAAGTAATGAGATTAAACTAAGAGGAAATGGAGACTGATTTTGTTCTCCTGAGCAAAAGACCAGCAAATATTGTAAAATAAAATAAAATAAGCTGATATCCAAATTCATTTTATAACTCTGCTATTGATGTTTGTTAATTATGAACTGAATCAACACTGAACTCACTTCAACTGAATAGAGACACAATGGCTTTTTTTTTAATCGAATTTGATTCATATTTGATAAAGTTTTGCATCATTATCGTTATTTTTCTATTTATCGCTGTGAAGCTGTTTTGAAACAATTTGTATTGTATACCGTTATACACACACACACACACACACACACACACACACACACACATATATATATATATATATATATATATATATATATATATATATATATATATATATATTATGCAGTATAAAGATAACTTGACTTATATTGTTTATAATATTTCATTATTTATTATAAATTTTAGGAGAAACACTACAGCAAAAAAAAATATCTTTTTCAAAATATATAAAAATGGCCAAAAAATATATTTACTAAATATATTTACATTTGAAGAAGAACTTTATTTAAGATTAAGAAGAACATATAATGTTCAGTACACACACACACACACACACATATATATATAAGCAGTATAAATATAACTTGACTTATATTGTTTATATTTTTTCATTATTTATTATAAATTTTAGGAGAAACACTACAGCAAAAAAAAAAAAATCTTTTTCAAAATATAAAAATGGCCAAAAATATATCTATTAAAATATTTTTTTTTGGCCATTATCTGTGTATATTTGAAAATTATATTTTAAAAATATAAATATATTTAGAAAAAACATTGAAACATATATTTTGCTATATATTTTAATCCAAGAAAATAAATTTCTGTAGGTCACATTTGAAGAAGAACTTTATTTAAGATTAAGAAGAACATATAATGTTCAGTACACACACACACACACACACACACACACACACCAAAATATATTTAAAAATGTTATATAATTCGAAATATATTTTGGTATATGAGGGTTGAAACTAAACATATTTTCAATTTCAAAAATATATTTAATAGAGTTTCACTGTTTACAACATATATTTAAAATATATTTGGTTACATATATAATTTATATATATATATATATATATATATATATATATATATATATATATATATATATATATATACACTTTTTTTTCTTTTTTTTTTTTTTTTTTTGCTGTATGGGCAAGACAAATTTGAGACTACAGTAAAAGAAACGTAACTCAGAACTCCATTAAGTCACTTGAGATGTGAAAAGGAAACTGACTGAGCAATATTAGCCACATTTCCTCTTAGTTGCCATAAAATAAATGATCCGCGTGAGGAAACATCGACATTTGAAACATCTGTTGAATGTGCTATAAATACAAACACCGCTTGGGAACAAACCTCACGACCCTGGAAGAGAAATGAGGAGCAAGCATCTGATTCTGCTGAGGAAACACACGGCATTGATTGTTGAGAATACTGATTTTTCACCAGCACAAGCATGCAAGAAGGTTCCTGAGGAGGAGGGGAAAATAGATGAAACCAGTGCATAAGTTGGGTTAGAAATATGAACATAAACGTGACAGGCAGAAAAGGGTATTTGATCAGCTGTCAAATACAAATGGCTGGAGGAGGGGAAACATCTTGTACAATAAATGCGCTCTAAAAAATGTTTGGTTAAAAACAACCCAAGTTGGGTTGAAAATGGACAAACCCAGCAATCGGGTTGTTTTAACCCAGTGGTTGGGTTAAATGTTTGCCCAACCTGCTGGGTAGTTTTATTTAACCCAACTACTGATTAAAAATGACTATTTGGCTGGCTTAAAATTAATCCAAAATAGGTGAGAAATTAAAAATCAGACACATAATTACTAAAGGCAACAATAATAATCAAAAGGTGTACATTTATTAATAAGCAATTTAATATTTTTTATTGTTTATTATTCATTATCTTATTAATAAATGCTCATTTATTAAACATATTAATAAATGTTATTTTCCAGCATATTTTGGGTTCATTTTAAGCAAGCAATACAGTAATTTTTATACAACAGTTGAGTTAAATAAAACTACCCAGCACGTTGGGCAAACATTTAACCCAACCTCTGGGTTTGTCCATTTTCAACCCAACTTGGGTTGTTTTTAACCCAGCATTTTTTAGAGTGTGTTTTTGACATAGTTGAGAATATATGCTGATTTACAATGAACTGTTGTATGAGTCACTATTAATTAAATATTACAAAGACTTTCATGCCTTTAGCCTTCAGTTTGATAAAAGCTTCAGCAATATATCTGACTCACTGAATCTTCTGCAGATGTGGATCTCTGTCTGAAGAACAACAACTCCCTCGACTGGACACTGGGAGCACTGCTTTAGACCAGAATTGTCATGCATATTATAAAAGACATAAAGGAGACGTTTTTATTTATTTTTATGTTTTGGCTTCACCCCAGTCTTACTTTGCTGTGTACACATAAATAATAATACATAATAAATTGTGTGTCACATGACCAGTGATTTAAACACAGACCCTGATTAGACAATGCCAGTTGTATTTTTGCCCATATGTTCTCTAGATTTCAACTTCTCCAATATAAGAATAGTGTACTGCCCAGTCATAAAATGATGTTTTTTCTTTGCAGTTCACAGTTAAATATTGACTCAACATGTTGCTCTGCTAACAGTGTTTGTCAGCTGTTAAACACTTCAGGATACTTTGGCTTTGGCTCTATGGATGAGTCTGAAGGTTTTGTGCACCGGCTAAAGGGCACATTCCTCACCGATTAGTCAGTTAATGACTGAGGAGGTAGGAAAAAAGTGTAAAAAAGAAAGTAAAAAAGAAAGAAAGAAAAGCAGTGGTACAAAGCAACCATTCAAATCAATGTGTGATTGTGAAATATGATTTTTAAGGTGGCATTCTGTAATGAGGTCACACGACCTTCAGATTCCATTCATGCTGTTCCTGACTATTCCGTCCAGTAGAACATCCAAGGATTATAGTTAAATTCCAGAATAAAATAAAATAAATAAAATACTACTAACCTACAATAAAATGAAGTAAAATAAAAATTGTATAAGATTTATGGCATTTTTGATGCAAGTCTTAATATTCTTTTGCACAAGTTTTTTTTTTTTTTTTTTTTTTTACCTAAGAATCAGATGATTTGATGAAACAAATGAATAGGAGCATGATATGAATAAAACAATGAAATGAATTGTAGTTGAATTCCAAAATAAAATAAAATAAAATAAAATAAAATAAAATAAAATAAAATAAAATAAAATAAAATAAAATACTACTAACCTACAATAAAATAAAATAAGATTTTTTAGATTTATGGCATTTTTTATACTATAATGTTCTTAAAATTCTTTTGCACAGGATTTCTCAGAATGCATGATTTGAATAAATACACTGAGATGGATGCAGTTACTAAGGATTATAGTTGAATTCCAAAATAAAATAAAATAAAATAAAATAAAATAAAATAAAATAAAATAAAATAAAATAAAATAAAATAAAATAAAATAAAATAAAATAAAATAAAATAAAATAAAATAAATACTACCAACCTAAAATAAAATAAAATAAAATAAGATTTTTTGCAGTTACTAAGGATTTTAGTTGTATTTCAAAATAAAATAAATAAAATAAAACAAAATAAAATACTACTAACCTACAATAATAAAAATAAATAAATAAATAAATAAATAAATAAAATAAGTTAAAATAAAATAAAATTATAAATCTATGGCACTGATACCATAATGTTCTTAATATTGTTTTGCACAGGTGTTTTTACCTCAGAATCAGAGTGCATGATTTGAACAAAGCACTGAGATAAGTGTGGTTACTAAGGATTATACTTGAATTCCAAAATAAATAAAATAAAATAAAATACTACCAACCTACAATAAAATAAAATAAAATAAAATAAAATAAAATAAAATAAAATAAAATAAAATAAAATAAAATAAAATAAAATAAAATAAAATAAAATAAAATAAAATAAAATACTACCAACCTAAAATAAAATACTACCAACCTAAAATAAAATAAAATAAAATAAAATAAAATAAAATGAAATAAAATAAAATAAAATAAAATAAAATAAAATAAAATAAAATAAAATAAAATAAAATAAAATACTACCAACCTACAATAAAATAAAATAAAATAAAATAAAATATGTTTTTTATTCTTGAAAATATGTTTGGCATTCTTGATACTATAATGTTCTTAATATTCTTTTATTCTTTTTTTTTTTTTTTTACCTCAGAATTAGAAAGCATGAATTGAATAAAAGCACGAAAAAGCATGAAACAATGATATGAATAAAAGCATGATATGAATAAAGCACTGAGATGAATTATAGTTGAATTCTAAAATAAAATAAAATACTCACCTACAATAAAATTTAATTAAATTAAATTTGATTTTTTAAATTGCTGTTGCACATGGGTTTTTATCACAGAATCAGAATGCATGAGATGAATAAAGCACTGAGATGAATGTAGTGACTCAGAGTGAACACTAGACGGCACTCTGTCCCTATATAAAAAAAACAAAAACAAGATTTGAGCCTTTTTGGAAGGGCCTTTATGACTAATTTGACATTCTGTCATTGGGCCTAATTAATTCCGCATTTCAGTTCTCCTGTTTACTTCTGAAATTCACTAATGTTTCCACTTATAAAGAGCACTGAACTTAAGTTAAACTAAATATTCAGAGCAGATTTGTCCTGTTTTAAACTCTAAGATGATTGGATAATTAAAAAAAAAAAAAAAAAATCAAAAAAAAAAAAAAATATAGCTTGTATATCTGTTTAACACAGTTTTATTGACTGGTTGGTGGAGTTCGTAAGATTCAACCCAGGAATGAAGAGCCAAATGTTAATGTTAAAGGCATCACAGCCTACTGACCAAATGTGCTGTTTGCTGAATCATCCAAACCTTGCATTTGTATAAAATGAAAGCAGAACAATAAGCCAGAACAGAATGACAGAACATTCTCTCGACACATTTGGTTGGCAACAGAAGGTCTGTGTGTTTGCAGAAGGATCATGGAATTAGTTTTGTCCAAATAAACTGGAGACACAAAAGTGGCAATCATATGAGAGGGGTAATTAGTTAAATCCACACTTAAACAGCTGGGGTCCTGCTGGAATCAGGGGGTGGGAAAGAGTCGCCCC